>NC_092125.1:123605831-125052497 GCF_043159975.1 Macaca nemestrina
CCCCCGTACTTTAAACCCATATTTTAAACTCCATATTTTAAACCCTGACTGAGGACCTGTGGGCAGGAAAAGAAAACCCACACCCAGATTAGACATCCATCACTGTGAGAATGAACTACTGAACCCCTCAGAAGTAGAAGAGACCTAGTGCTGTCAACTTGTCACCAAGCAGCCAGTTGGTCTCCTCAATAGTGCCATATTGGGGACTGTGCATTAGTCTTTGATGCTGACAGTAAAGATCATCAGTAGCTAAATCAGCCTTGGAAAGTTGAAGCCCATACATAGCCTCTATCCCTGCCACTGTGGCCACTCCGTTTATGTGATGGTATTAGTTTCCTAGCGCTGCCATAACAAAGTACCACAAACGTGGTGGCTTAAACAACAGAAATGTATTGTCTCATAGTTCTGAGGCTAGATGTCTGAGATCACGGTGTCAGCAATGTTGGTTCCCACTGAGAGCTATGAAGGAGAATCTGTTCCATGCCTCTCTCTTAGCTTCTGTTGTGTTACCCTGATCTCTGCCTCATTTTCACATAGTGTTCATGCTGTGTATGTCTTCACATGGCCATCTGCTTATAACAACACTAGTTAGAGTGAATTAGGGCTCTACCCTACTCCAGTATAAACTCATCTTTACTAATTACATGTGCAACAATCCTGTTTCCAAATAAGGTCAATCTGAGCTACTGGAGGTTAGGTCTTCAATGTATGAATTGAGTAGGGGGCAACTGATATGATTTGGTTGTGTCCCCACCCAAATCTCATCTTGAATTGTAGCTCCCATAATTCCCGTGTGTGGAGGGAAGAACTTGGTGGGAGGTAATTGAATCATGGGGGTGGGTCTTTCCCATGATAGTGAATAAGTCTCACAAGGTCTGATGGTTTTATAAAGGGGAGTTCCCCTGCATATGCCCTCTTGCTTGCTGCCATGTATTAAGATGTGCTTTTGCTTCTCCTTTGGCTTCTGCCATGATTGTGAGGCCTCCCCAGTCATGTGGAGCTGTGAATCCATTAAACCTCTTTCCTTTATAAATTACCCAGTCTTGGGTATGTCTTTTTTTTTTTTTTTTTTTTTTTTGAGACAGAATCTTGCTCTGTCACCAAGGCTGGAGTGCAGTGGTGTGTTGCTCACTGCAACCTCTGCCTCCTGGGTTCAAGCAATTCTCTGCCTCAGCCTCCCAAGTAGCTGGGATTACAAGTGCCTGCCACCACATCCAGCTAATTTTTGTAGTTTTAGTAGAGATGGGGTTTCACCATGTTGGCCAGGCTGATCTCGAACTCCTGACCTCATGACCCACCCACCTCGGCCTCCCAAAGTGCTGGGATTACAGGCGTGAGCCACTGTGCCCAGCCTCGGGTATGTCTTTATTAGCAGCGTGAGAACAGACTAATACAGTAAATTGGTACTGGTAGAGTGGGGTGTTGCTGTAAACATACCCAAAAATGTGGAAGCAACTTTGGAACTGGGAAACAGGCAGAGGGTGGAATGGTTTGGAGGGCTCAGAAGAAGATAGGAAAATGTGGGAAAGTTTGGCACTTTCTAGAGACTTGTAGAATGGCTTTGACCAAAATGTTGATAATGATATGGACAACAAAGTCCAGGCTGAGATGGTCTCGGGTGGAGATGGGAAACTTGTTGGGAACTGAAGTAAAGGTCACTCTTGCTATACAAAGAGACTGGTGGTATTTCACCCCTGCCCTAGAGATCTGCAGAACTTTGAACTTGAGAGAAATGATTTAGGTATCTGCCAGAAGAAATTACTAAGTGGAAAAGCCTTCAAGAGGAATCAGGGCATGAAAGTTCAGAAAATGTATAGCCCGATGATGCAACAGAAAAGAAAAACGCGTTTTCTAAGGAGAAATTCAATCCAGCTGCAGAAATTTGCAAAAGTAATGAGGGGCCAAATGTTAATCACCAAGACAATGGGGAAAATGTCTCCAGGGAATGTCAGAGGTCTTCACCTCAGCCCCTCTTATCACAGGCCTGGAGGCCTAGGAGGGAAAAGTGGTTTCAAGGGCTGGGTCCAGGGCCTTGCTGCTTTGTGCAGTCTCGGGACTTGGTACCCTGTGTCCTATCTGGGGATAAAAGGGGCCAAAACAGAGCTCAGGCCATTGCTTCAGAGAGTGCAAGCCCCAAGCCTTGGCAGCTTCCACATGGTGTTGAGCCTGCAGGTGCACAGAAGAATTGTGGTTTGGGAACCTCTCCCTAGATTTCAGAGTATGTATGGAAATACCTGGATACTCAGGCACAAGTTTGCTGCAGGAGCAGGGCCCTCATGGAAAACTCTGCTAGAGCAGTGCACAAGGGAATTGTGAGGTCAAAGCCCCCACACAGAGTCCCCAGTGGGACACTGCCTGTTGGAGCTGTGAGAAGACCACCATCCTCCAGACCCCAGAATGGTAGGTCCGCTGACAGCTTGCACTGTGTGCCCAGGAAAGTCGCAGACACTCAACGCCAGTCCATGAAAGCAGCCAGGAGCGGGGCTGTACCCTGCAAAGCCATAGGGGCAGAGCTGCCCAAGGCTGTGGGAGCCTACCTCTTGCATCACCATAACCTGGATGTGAGACAAGGAGTCAAAGATCATTTTGGAGCTTTAACATGTGGCTGCCCCGCTGGATTTTTGACTTGCATGGGGTCTGTAGCTCCTTTGTTTTGGCCAATTTCTCCCATTTGGAATTGGTGTATTTACCCAATGCCTGTACTCCTATTGTACCTAGGAAGTAACTAACTTGCTTTTGATTTTACAGGCTTATAGTGGGAAGGGACTTGCCTTGTCTCCGATGAGACTTTGGACTGTGGACTTCTGAGTGAATGCTGAAATGAGTTAAGACTTTGGGGAACTGTTGGGAAGGCATGACTGGTTTTGAAATGTGAGGACATAAAATTTGGGAGGGGCTGGGGCAGAATGAAATGCTTTGGCTCTGAACCCACCCAAATCTCATCTTGAATTTTGCTCCCATAATTCCCACGTGTCACAGGAGGGACCCGGTGGGAGATAACTGACTCATGGGGGTGGGTCTTTCCCATGATAGTAAGTCGTGTGATAGTGAATAACTCTCACTGGTTTTAAAAAGGTCTGGTTTTATAAAGGGGAGTTTCCCTGCACACACACTCTTGCCTGCCGCCATGTAAGATGTGCTTTTGCTTCTCCTTTGACTTCCACCACGGTTGTAAGGCCTCCCCAGCCTTGTGGAACTGTGAGTCCATTAAACCTTTCCTTTATAAATTACCCAGTCTCAGGTATGTCTAATAAGCAGCATGTGAACAAATACAGCAATTTAGCCCATAACAGTGTCCATAATACTAGTTCCAAGGTGGCCAATGATTGAGCCTAGTAATGTCAACTGACTCATTTTGCCCACTTGATTGTTTAATGCCTCTTCTTTTGTAGATACATGATATAAAAACTTCATACCTCATGACTGCTTCTGGATACTCATTCACATGACTCTATCCCAGACACATGACTCTATCCTAGACCTCCTTGTCTTTGATTTTTCAGTCCTTTGCCTTCCAGACCCCCTGTGAAAAGGGCCAGACCATTGGCTTCTGCCCAATTAAAGTCTGAAAGTTGGTAGGCTTGAGACCCAAGAAGAGCTGATGTTCCAGTCCCAGTCCAAAGGCCAGAAAAGACCAATGTCTCAGCTCAAGTAGTCAGGTAGGAGAGTTCCCTCTTAGCTTTTTTATTCTATTCGGGTTTTCAATTGATTAGATGAGGCTCACTCACATTTGGGAGGGCAATCTGTTTCGCTCAGTCTACCAATTCAAATGTTAACCTTATCCAGAAACACCTTCACAGACAAGCCTAGAATATTTGATCAAATATCTGGGTACCCTATAGTGAAGCTGATAAAAAATTAATCATCACAAACTCCAAATTGCATCTTTCCATGTCTGATAGCTACAATTATAACAGAGTCTACAGAAATATATGACTCAAGTAGGGAATGGCCCCTACCATACATCAGAAAAAATTCAGACATTTCTACTTTGCTACTCTTCCCAGATCTTGCTGCTTTTACTGGTAATTGGACCTTCTGGATTCTGATGACTAAGCACTACCATCTGGCCTCTATTACTTGGGAGTTGCGGTGATATAATTCTCAGTTATTAATAAGCCCAACTCAGTGACTGCTTCTCCAATTGTCAGTCCGGGACTATAGAAAACTCTTTGGTGATGCTGCTGTTCCTCATAACAGAGCACTTCTGATGGCCTTGGTGAATGGTGCATCTTCTCGACCCTTCTGTGGACCATAATCCTCTAAAGGGTCTTCTGTTCTCACATGATACATCAATTGAAAACACTCACTTCCCCCATATGGTAGAAGAATGAATTTTTTAATTATTTTAAATTATTTTTAAATTCATTCTTCTACCATATGCCAGGGTAACTCATTTTTACTTTGCTGAGCATTGGCCATCACTTGTTCCAGATTTCTTTTTTTTTTTTTTTTTTTGAGATGGAGTCTCGCTCTGTAGCCCGGGCTGGAGTGCAGTGGCCGGATCTCAGCTCACTGCAAGCTCCGCCTCCCGGGTTTAGGCCATTCTCCTGCCTCAGCCTCCGGAGTAGCTGGGACTACAGGCGCCCGCCACCTCGCCCGGCTAGTTTTTTGTATTTTTAGTAGAGACGGGGTTTCACGGTGTTAGCCAGGATGGTCTCGATCTCCTGACCTCGTGATCCGCCCGTCTCGGCCTCCCAAAGTGCTGGGATTACAGGCTTGAGCCACCGCGCCCGGCCCTTGTTCCAGATTTCTAAGAATTCCCCAAAAGCGACTTTATCTCTGAGTCTTTGCTAGGGTGTTAAATTCTGTGTCTCAAGAAGTGCCCCCAAGTCAATGAATCTTGATTATTGTTTTATATTTTAGTACCCTTGATCAAGCAACCTCAAAATCCAATCCCTGAGTACTCCCCTGGCTTGTCTGCATACGCTAATTAATTCTTATTGTCTTTCCTCCTTTGTCAGGCCCAGCATGTTCCTAGCTGGGATATGCTAGTATTCACCTCTAGTTCTTGGCCTGGAGAGGCTAGGAGAGGAAGTTGGGGCAACTCCTGTGTTTCTTTGTGGGAGAGTAGCTCTGCAGTTATCTTTCAGTTTGGAGGAAGAAGTAACTCTTAATATAGAGGGGCAGACCACTTCTGCAAGTTTTGAAAGTATACAGAGGTCTGCAGAGCAAACATCCATACGGATGTCCACCCAGATGTCCCATCCTTTGTTTCAATCTCTGGCTTTCCCATTAAGGACCCTGACCTCTTTGGCTGCACATTTAAATGTGTCTGGAATATGTGACCCTATCATGTCTGAAGTCTGTCACTCATCCATGTTAGCTTTTTCATTGCAAAAAATAAATGACTCTTTGTAGGCTACTAAAGAGACCCTCTGTCTTTCGCATTTGGCCATTAACCAAGTGGAGCTTTGTTTTCTCATCCCTCTTCAGAGTATCGCTATAACTTAGCAGTATCCAGGCATCTCCACTGTCCTTGTAGGCCTTGTTCCCCCATATAGTTCAAATGCCTGAAATTGTATCTGCAAGGTCTTTAACTTCACTGGGATATTTTCCCAGGTCACCATTGATGAAAATCTTTAGCAACTGGGTCGCCACCTTGTGCTAGGAACTACCCAAGCTCCTATGCTGTGCAGGATGGCATCCTCTTTGCCCAACTAGTGAGTGAGTCAGTCCTGAAATCCCATCTTATGTCTTCCAGGATCACCCTTAGCGCCATCTGTGTTAGTTTGTGTCCTCTGAGAAGCAAAAGCCAAAGTGAGATTTGACATGTGTATTAGTTTCCGAGGGTTGCCATAACAAACTACCACAGACTGAGTGACTTAAACAACAGAAATGTATTTCCTCACAGTTCTGGAGGCTAGTAGTCCAAGATCAACATGTCAGCAGGTCTGGCTTCTTCTGAACCTCTCTCCTTGGTTTACAGATGGCCACCTTCTTGTTGTGTCTTCACGTGGCCGTTTCTCTTGTGCGCACCTGCCCCTGGTGTCTGTGTATCCAAATTTCCTCTTCTTATAAAGCCACCAGTCAGGACTGGATTAGGGCCCACCCTAACAGCCTCACTGAACTTGAGCACTTCCTTAAAGGTCCTAGCTTAGTCACATTCTGAGATACTGGGGGTTAAGGCTTTAACATCTGAATTTGGGGGAAGACACAATTCAGCCCATAAAAACATGTAAGAGATTAATTGGCAGAAACGTCTATAAGGATAAAAGGGATGAGAGCAGGAGAAGGTGGGAGATGCTACAGACTGTGCTATAAGTCTGGCACCTATGAAGGAGACAGAATAAAAAGGATTGCACAGGCAGGGTCTCAAGCTGCAGCTCAGTTCTAAGAAAGTTTCAGCTAGGCTGATGGGGGGGTCTATAAGCCAAAGTTTCCCGTTAGAGGAGTACCAAATTATGCAGCAATGGGCCTGCATTAGTACTCTTGCCATGCTAAGTCATTGGCCTGAACTGTTCAATTTCTATTTCTTCAGGGGTTTGCAAGAATCAAAGCTAGCTAAAGCTCTCTATATCCTTGAGTTAAAAACCTTTGTTATTTAAAAATACGCTACAAAATGACTGAAGTAAAAAATGATACACAGGGAAGCAGCCAAATCTAAAATGTCTTTTTATGTAAACAAATTGTAGTTACTAGAGATAAATGTGGATAAATGGATTTGGGGAATGTAATATTTAGAAAGAGAAAAGGGACCTAAATTTATTTGGAATTACTTTTTAAATTCTCCACATATTTTCTGCCTCACCCAGGAATGTCTGACACAATATGATGTTTGCTACATATATGATGTTTGCTAACAAATGTGAGTATTTTCAACATTTATCAGGCTATTAACTTTAACAAACTACTACACTTACTTCCAGTGGAATGACAAAGCTTCTAATCTACAATTGAAAAGTATCTTTACTGCAATACAGTTTATTTCATCTGTAAAATAATCATGGCAGCTTTCAATTAGGGATGATTTTTCTTTCTTTGCAAAAATGTGCAAAATAGTACCAAAATATCTGAGAACTCTCACTCTATGGGTGAACGCAGAACTTTTATTAATGTCTAAATAACTTACATTTCTCCAATGAGGAACAGTCCTTCTCATCTCTCAGTATTAATATTTCACCTAACAAGGTGTAGCCAACAAACTTTTGTCTATTTTATTTAAGAAATAAAAAACTACAGTACTTAAAAACATTTTAAAGTGGCTATTTGAAATTCTGAATTTTCTACTTACTCTACTTCTCCAAGTCACACATATATTAATGTCTATGGAACTAGTATGCTTATAGCAATCAATCAATCAACCCACCCTTATCTGGAGGTCATTATCCTCAGCAAACTAATGTAGGAACAGAAACCAAATACCACATGTTCTCACTTACAAGTGGGAGCTGAATGATGAGAACACATGGACACATGGAGGGAAACAACGCATACTTGGGCCTACTGGAGGGCAGAAGGTGGCAGGAGGGAGGGGATCAGGAGAAATGACTGGTGGATACTAGGCTTGATACCTGGGTGACGAAATGGTGTGTACAGCAGATCCCCATGGCACACGTTTACCTATGTAACAAACCTGCACATCCTGCATATACACCCTGGACTCAAAATAAAAGTTAAAAAAATACATACTTATTTACCAAACAAATGTATCTAGAGCATATGCCAGGTGCTAGGCTGAACAAGACAGAATACTGACCCTCAAATGAATCACATTTTCATTATCTTCCTTCTTCCTCCCTTTAACTTAAAAAATTATTTCTGTTGTGGTAAAATATCATAACATAAAACTTACCATTTTAACCACTTTTAAGTATACAATTCAGTGACATTAAGTACGTTCACATTGTAGTGTAACCATCACCACAATCCATCTCCAGAACTTCATCATCATCCCAAACTGAAATGCTGTATCCATTAAACCCATTAACTCCTCATTCCCCTCTTCCTCCAGCCCTAGATAACCACTATTCTACTTTCTGTCTCTATGAATTTGACAATTATAGGTACCTAACATAAGTAGAATCATATAATATTTGTCTTTTTGTGTCTGCGATTTCACTTAGCATTAGGTCTTCAAGTCTAATCCAAGTTGGAGCATGTATCAGAATTTCATTCCTTTTTAAAGAGTGAACAATATTCCTTTGTGCATACACACATTTTAACTTCAATTACTTTTAAACAGCTAATTTCTCATTTTCTTTCTTTCAAAGAGACATTATGTTAGCTGTTAGATTTTTACAATGCACTCTCTTCGGAGAAAAGATTTTCCTTCCTATCCACAATTACCTGCGGCTCCCATTCATTTATGTTATATACAGCACAAACACATTTACCCAGAGGAGAGTCTACATTCAAGAACATTTCGTAAGTCTTTCACTACTGTCTCTGACATTGGTAGGGGCTGCAGAGCACCATGCAACCCTGGGTGCTCAGGAAATATTATACTTAAGTACCTTTGTAGTGAAAGAACTCCTTTTTTTTTTTTTTGAGATGGAGTCTCACTCCATCTGTCACTCAGGCTGGAATGCAGTGGTGAGATCTTGGCTCACCGCAACCTCTGCCTCCCAAGTTCAAGCAACTCTCTGCCTCAGCCTCCCGAGTAGCTGGGATCACAGGCACCCACCACCATGCCCGGCTAATTTTTGTATTTTTAGTAGAGACAGGGTTTCACCATCTTGGCCAGGCTGGTCTTGAACTCCTGACCTCATGATCCACCCGCCTCGGCCTCCCAAAGTGCTGGGATTACGGGCATGAGACCCCGCGCCTGGCCATAAAAGAACTTCTAAAGAGCAGCTGTAGTCAATTTACAACCAAGACTTTTCCATAGAACATAACTGATAAGGCGAAAACAAAACAAAAAAAAGCCTGTCAGAAAACTGACAAGAAAGCTAAAAATTACCATTCTTTTCTCAGAAATCTAACAGATCCCTGAGGATTGCTACTTGGAGTTTTTCCTCAGTTTTATTAGTGCTAAACATCTGATTGGCCAGGGATGACCAAACTAAATTCCTACTGAATCCATGAAGGAAGTCAGAAAATAACGGGTGGGGAAAACAGATGTTGGCTAATACTCAAAAGGCATATTTTTACATTTCCTAGACCTTTGAAATGCCTTGGTGACTTACAAACCTAATCTAGGACCAAGAATGAACTTTACTGGAGAGATACAGGCCTTCAGAGGTTAAGGACTCGACCAGTGGTATCACATTAATAACTGGAAATGAGATGCTGCCATTTCCCTTTCTAGCATAAATGACTTCTTTCCCCCGACTCCAGCTTTATTAAGGTGTAAGAGACAAATAGAAATTGTTCATGTTTATAGTATACAACGTGACGTTTTGATATACATATACATATACACACACTGCGAATAATGAAGCTAATCAACATAATCCATCACCTCACATACTTTGCTGTGGTGAGAACATTTAAGGTGTACCCTCTTCACAATTTCAAGTACACAATACATGATTATTAACTATAGAACTCATCCACCTTGTCTGACTGAAACTTTGTATCATTTGACCAATATTTCCCTCTATTCCCCACCCCCGTGCCAAGAGTTCGTACTTGCCTTTCTTGAACAAATACTTCAATTATAGTGTTATTTCGAAGCTGTAAAGTTGCTCCTTAAGCAACTTATTGAAGGGAAGCAAGAAGCGTCGATAAAGAAAGCGCTCTTTTTTTTTTTTTTTTTTCCGGATAGGTTTGGGCTGTTGCCCAGGTTGCAGTGCAATGGCACGATGTGGGCTCACAGAAAACACTTATTTTTTTTAACAAATAACAGAAAAAGCAGTGAATATTTTGAAGTCGGATCCTGAACTCTAGGTTATTCAGGTCTGAAACCTGTACTAGGTGGAGGGGTGCAAGAAAGGGTTGATAAAATTACCTTAACCATATGGAAACTTGAAGACTTTCTTACGTACTAACCCCTCGCCCCCTGCTTTTCTCAATAAACGAGCCAAACTGGCTGAAGCTAAGGGACTAGTCCGCGGCGCCGGCTCAGACCCACTGTAGCGGACCCGTTGCCGCCCAAAGTCCTGGAGCCTTCGACCGGGCAAGGAGAACACCGCGGAGGAACCCTAAGAGAGGGAACCCTGCGAAGAGAAAGAAGGTGGGGGGCCTTGCAGGAAACCGGGCCAAAGTACTCTAGCTGGGATTACGGGAGCCGGCGAGGGACCTATTAAGTCAGGGTTCAGACAGCCCAGCTCTGCGTGCAAGCCCTTTCAATTGCCAGTCTTGGGGCGGGCTCACACCTTCTCTAAAAGGCTAACTCACTACACGCCTCGGGTTCCAATCGTCCCTAGCAACCACCCGAGATTTAAGGCGGAAGTACCTCACTGGTCCTCCTCCTCCGGACCAACCATGCCCTGGCGAGGAAGCGCGTTGGCCCAATCACCTCAGCGGGAACTACTATTAGCCAATAGGAAGCAGGCACAGGAAGGCGGGCTAAAGAGGTCGCGGTCGCACGCGCACTTGGTCTTTGGTACTGTGGCGGTGTGGGTGAGTTGGGCGCCGGTGGAGTCGTGTTGGTCCTCAGAATCCCCGCGTAGCCGCTGCCTCCTCCTGCCCTCGCCATGTTTCTCACCCGGTCTGAGTACGACAGGTCCGTGCGGCTGGGGGACGTCGGGTGGGAATTACGGGTGGGCAGGCCCGGGACCTGGCCGCGCGGCCTGGGTTCTGCCGTGTCATGGGGCTCCCCAGGAACCCGAGATTGGCCGGACCTGGGGATCTCTTGCCCTCCTTAGGCGCCCGCCGTGGTTCCCCAAGCTAGACCACATCGGCGGCACTTGTCCTACCGCTGAGTCACCCCCTGGGTCCTAACTCAGTGCGGAAGCGAGAAGCTCCGACTTGTGCTTGGTAAAGAAGGCGTGAGGAGCCGGTACTCCTAACTTGAACCCGGAGAGGACCAAGGGTCACCCCTTGCCCCGTTCATCTTTTCGTGCCTAGTATGACTGCCTTAAACAAACAAACAAAAAGTTAAACGTGCCTCCTGGCAGAAAAAGCAACTGGTTTGTAGTAGGGCATGCTGCGATGTATAGTTTCTGCAGAAGCGCGAACGCAGTCGTAGCTTTGGCTGGATATATTGTCTGGAGTCTGATTTTATAGGAACTGGAATTTAGAGTGGTTTTCAAGAGATTTCTCATCATGCTGATTCCAACTGACCAAAATTTTTCTGACTTTTTAAAAGTTTAAAGCAAATTTTAAAAAACTTGTGGTGTGAAAATGTGCACAATATTAAGTTGTACATATTTATGCTGTAGACATTTTTACTTTCAGTTTCTGTTTTCATGAGTTAAGTTTTTACATAGCTACTAAGTTTTTTTTTTTTAAGTCAGGGAAGGCAGACATTTTCTTTGTACTGAGTGGTGTCAGAAGCTGCATTTCCTGTCAAGTATATGCTGATCCTGTCAAGTATATGCTGACCACTTGCAGTTACCACTTTTTCATCTTTTTTTACTGACTCATAGAAGATGTGTGTGAAGTTTTGACATATTTCCCCACTGTCCTACAAAGTGACTTTGTTGGTCGATATTTAACTTCCAGAACATTGAAGAGAATCATCCTCGGGTGACATATAATTTTGAGTTAGGGTGTGTATGATAGAAATTGTTATCCTTATCAGAAATCATTTATTAAATTTTGTGGCCATTAACATATGTATTGACTGCTTTGTTACTTATTTTTCTGTCTTCCCAAGACGGCCTAAAATACATCACTTTTTATTCTCTTAGTTAATGTGCTTGAGTGCTTGCTGTGAACAAGGCACTGTTCTAGGTGCTGGTGCTACAGCAATGGACAAAATCAAGCTCCTTGCTCTCATATAGGAGACTCTTTTGAGACAAAGTCTCGCTCTGTCGCCCAGGCTGGAGTGCAGTGATGTGATCTTGGCTCACTGCAACCTCCGCCTCCCGGGTTTTGTTTGTTTGTTTGTTTTTGAGACTAGAGGGAGTCTTGCTCTGGCGCCAGGCTGCAGTGCAGTGACATGATCTTGGCTCACTGCAACCTCCGCCTCCCGGGTTCAAGCGATTCTCTTGCCTCAGTCTCCCAAGTAGCTGGGACTACAGACACGCGCCACCACGCCCAGCTAATTTTTGTATTTTTAGTAGAGACGGGGTTTCACCATGTTGGCCAGGATGATCTCGATCTCTTGACCTCGTGATCCACCCGCCTTGGCCTCCCAAAGTGCTGGGATTACAGGCATGAGCCACCGCACCTGGCCAGCCTCCTAGGTTTAAGCAATTCTCTGCTTCAGCGTCCTGAGTAGCTGGGATTACAGTCAGTGCCGCCATGCCCGGCTAATTTTTGTATTTTTAGTTGAGACTGGGTTTCCTCATCTTGGCCAGGGTAGTCTTGAACTCCTGACCTCGTGATCCACCTGTCTTGGCCTCCCAAAGTGCTAAGATTACAGGTGAGAGCCACCTCGCCCAGCCTGAGACTCTTAAAGAATTGTTTACAGGCACAGTGTCTCATGCCTGTAATTCCAGCACTTTGGAAGGCCGAGGCAGGATTGCCTGAGCTCAGGAGCTGGAGACCAGCCTGGGCATCATAGTGAGACCTCGTTTCTACTAAACATTAAAAACAAATCAGCCAGGTATGGTGGTGCTGATCTTGTCTCCAAAAAAAAAAAAAAAAAAAAAAAAATTGTTTATAGAAGTAACTATAGTGTGAGTCAGAAATATATTAATGCCATTAGAGAAACTCAAATCAATACCATTGAGTTTTTGATGAGGGATTGCATGCAATATGAGAGGATCTTGGAAAACTTCACAAAGGAGCTGACATTTAAACTAGGTCTCTTGAAAGAGTAGGAATTTAATAAAGACAGTGAGATCACTAGTTTTGAGTTGGAGAATATGGGATAAATGAAGGAGGGGCAATGGAAAAGCACAAAGCATTTTGGGAAAAGTCCAGTCTGACTGGCACATATGATACATGTATGGGAACAGCAGGAGATAATGGGAAAAGCAGGATGCTGCTAGATATTGAATGGTTTTTAATACGAGGCTAAGGAGTTTGGGTCCTAGTTCTGTAGGCAACTGTGTGCTGTTAAATAATAATTGTGTTTTACAGAGATTAATTGTCTGAATTAGGGAAAAGTGAGTCAATACCTGTTAGGCTATTACAATAGTTAGGTGAAAGGTAATGAGGGCATTGAGAAGGAAGAGTGATGTGTTACTGTGGAGGAGGAATTGATATGAATTGGTATGACTTACCATATAGTTGGATATGGGAAAAGATGAGGAGGAATGAGTCAGATCATTCAGAATTTCCTATCTTGGGAACACTGGAAGATCGGAGGTGTTTTAAAATAAAACTGAAATAGGAATGGCAGGAGATGAAGTCAATTTTGCAAGGTGACTGGATTTAAAGAGATAATATTTCAAACTGAAAAGTGTTAAGTGTTAAGTGCTAATGGGATATGCAAGTGGAAATGTTCGGCAAACATTTAAATTAGTTAGGAAAGAGGTAAAACTGGTAATAGAGATTTGGAAGTAACTGGTGCTTAGCACTCTGTCACCCAGGCTGGAGTGCAGTGGTGCCATCTTGGCTCACTGCAATGTCCGCCTCCTGGGTTCAAGTGATTCCCGTGCCTCAGTCTTCCAAGTAGCTGGGATTACAGGCGCCTGCCACCACGCCCAGCTAATTTTTGTTTTTTTAGTGGAGGTGGGGTTTCACCATGTTGGCCAGCCTGGTCTCGAACTCCTGACCTCAGCTGATCCGCCTGCCTCGACCTCCCAACGTGCTGGGATTACAGGCATGAGCCACCACGCCAGGCCAAAAGCACTGCTATATGACATGTTACCTGTTGTGAAAGTCCAGACTCCATAAACCACGGATTGCAACCATCTCATTCATTTGTTCACATATTTTTTGTGTCCATTGTGTGCTCAAAGCTTTTATAGCTGAGACCATGTTTGGTGCCTCTTCTCCGTAGGGATTTCCAGCACACTTGAGCAAGGAAAGGTGGAAAGTGTTAGGTGTTAAGGGGAAGTGTTTTAGAGAGAAAAGCAGTCTGACATGTAATTTATATAAATGTTGAGTGAATTCACTAGGTTAGAATTAGGAACTACATGGATCTCAGTCTGTTAAGATAACAATAGTAATTCATACAAGTAAGTATAGAAATGTACCTGTGACTAACTTTTACTAAAAAGTAATAATTAGGGCTGGGCGCAGTGGCTCACGCCTGTAATCCCAGCACTTTGGGAGGCTGAGGTAGGCGGATCACTTGAGGTCAGGAGTTTGAGACCAGCCTGGCCAACGTGGTGAAACCCCATCTCTACTAAAAATACAAAAATCAGCTGGGCATGGTGGCGGGCATCTGTAATCCCAGCTATTTGGGAGGCTGAGGCAGGAGAATCGCTTGAACCCAGGAGATGGAGGTTGCAGGGAACCGGAATCGCACCACCGCACTCCAGCTTGGGTGACAGAGCACACTCAGTCTAAAAAAAAAAGAAAGAAATTGGGACACGCACGGTGGCTCACACCTGTAATCCCAGCACTTTGGGAGGCTGAGGTGGGTGGATCACGAGGTCAGGAGTTCGAGACCAGCCTGGCCAATATGGTGAAACCTCATCTCTACTAAAAATACAAAAATTAGCTGGGCGTGGTGGCATGCACCTGTAGTCCTAGCTGCTGGGAAGGCTGAGGCAGAATTGTTTGAACCCGGGAGGCAGAGGTTACAGTGAGCTGAGATCATGCCATTGCACTCCAGCCTGGGCAACAGAGCGAGACTCTGTCTCAAATAAAAAAACAAAAAAGTAATAACTGTGTTTTATAGAGATTGTCTGAATTAGGGGAAAAACACTTCGGACTTGCTCCACGAGTCAATACCTGTTAGGAGGCTATTACAAAAGTTAGGTGAAAAGTAATGAGGGCATTGAGAATGGAAAGAAGAGTGTTAACCCCAGATATTAACATCATATGCATGTTATGGGAAGAGGATAAGGAAAAATGCACATTTTCTTGGAAATTGGCTGATAGTTTTGGGGCATGAACTTACCAAAGGAACTGGCAAGTCTATTCAGAATGGACCCAGGTTGATTCAGGATTAAGGCAGAAAAGTCACTTGCTCTCATTTCACCAGTTTGGGAAGACTTTCTGGGAGTGGGGCAGAAGCATTCTATATATAGGTTCCATTCCCTTGAGAAACTGTTAATGTACAAAAAATGCTACAGATTGTTGTGGGCGAAGTAGAGAATAATGACAGCATGCATATTCTGTAGCTATCTGAGCTAGTTGTCAAGGAACTTGAATTCAGTGTCTACATGACTAGTTTTTATGAGTATAATTAATAACTTTTTTTAAATTATAGGGGCGTGAATACTTTTTCTCCCGAAGGAAGATTATTTCAAGTGGAGTATGCCATTGAGGCTATCAAGGTATAGTAGCAAGTAGCATAGTTCCTGAAATTTCATGGCTACCTAACATTTTGCTGGCAGAACACTTGGAGTAAACGTGGTCTAACCATTCCTTTAGAAAATGTTCTTACATCCCTTTAGGCAACCACTGTTAACCATTTTTATAACAGTTTCAATCCTATTCCTAATACGTATTTTAAAACTTTTTGAGCAGTTAACTGCTTCATAATTATCTTAATAGCTTTTTCTCAGTGGGGGTGGAGGGACATATTTGTGCTTTTGATCCTCTTAGCTATAAAGAGGGATACAGAAGTCCAGAATTAGCACTTGTATTACTTTTTCTGTTTTGTTTTCTTTAGCAAATCATGTATCTGACTACCTTTGTATTCTTTTTTTTTTTTCTTTTTTTTTTTGAGATGGAGTCTCTCTCAGTCGCCCAGGCTGGAGTTCAGTGGCGTGATCTCAGCTGACTGCAACCTCCGCCTCTTGGGTTCAAGTGATTCTCCTGCCTCAGCCTCCCAGTAGCTGGGATTACAGGCATGTGCCACTGTGCCTGGCTAACTTTTTAAAATTTTTAGTAGAGATGGGGTTTTACTACCAGGCTGGTCTCGAACCCTTGACCTCAAATGATTCGCCCGTCTCAGCCTCCCAAAGTGTTGGGATTACAGGCGTGAGCCACCACGCCCGGCCCACCTTTGTATTCTTGTTGGTAAAGACACCTTAGGGACTAAAGAGATTTGTTTTACTTTTTTTTAGAAAGAGGGTCTTACTCTGTCACCCATGCTGGAGTACAGTGACACCGTCTTAGCTCACTGCAGCTTCTAACTCCTGGGCTCAAGTTTTCCTCCCACCTTAACCTCCCTAGCAGCTAGGATACAGACATGTGCACCATGCCTGGCTTTTTTATGTGTGTGTGTGTGTGGAGATGTGGTCTTGCTGTGTTGCCCAAGTTGGTCTCAAACTCCTGGGCCCAAGCAATCCTCCTGCCTCAGCCTCTCAAAGTGTTGGGATTTACAGGTGTGAGCCACCACACCTGGCCTGAACTGGATAATTCTTTGTTGTGGAGGGCCATCTTGTGCATTTTAGGATATTTATCAATTCCTGGATACTACCCATTAGATGCCGGTAGCCCTCTTTCAGTTGTGACAACCAAAAATGTCTCCAGACTTTGCCAAATGTCTGGTGGGGACAAAAGGGCCCCCAATTGAGAATCATTCTTCTAGATTAAAAGTATATATGAATTCTGTCCTACTCTGTTCAGTTGGGAATTCAAGATCAGTATACTATAAATGAAACAATTAGAGAACAATTAAGTGCTAAATTAAGTTTTCTGGCAATGGTTGCTGATTATATATTTGTTTGATTTTTAAGGTATACATGCATGTAGTTTCAGAGTCAAAAGGCAAAGTAGTTCTATGAACCTTGTAACAAAAATAGCAATTCTTGAGGCCTGCATCATCTATGTTCAGCTTTTCAGAGGCAACACTTCAAATTGTTTCAGCTGGTAATGTTCTAGGCATGTACCTCCGTATCTCTACAACACAGGTTTATGGTTTTTTTGTTAGGCATTATCCATGGACTTTTCATTATGAAGGATGAAGATTTCTGCCCCAACCCCACACCCCTAGTCCCCACCACACACAATTGTCTTCTGAGGTGGGGATAGGGTGACCCTCTCCATATATATCATGAATATCATAATTTTGTTAGATCATTAGTCAATAGTTACATTAGTATGACTGTAAATGCTTTTCACAGCTGAGCCATTTTGTGTTTTATAATTGTTTTTCTGTTTCTGCACAACATTGTTTTTCTTGGAGTTAATAATTCTCTTTTTAAAAATATTTGCTTAATTTAGGATGATCAATAATGCATCCCAAAGTCTCTCTAGGTTACATGTATCCTCTCAAAACATTCAGGCAAATTAAGTGTCCTATTAAGGATTCCCTTTTTTTTTTTTTTTTTTTTTGAGACAGGGTCTTGCTCTGTCAGCCAGGCTAGAATGCAGTGGTGCATCTCAGGTCACTGCAGCCTCAATCTCCCAGGCTCAAGTGATCCTCCTGCCTCAGCCCCCAAAGTAGCTGGGACTACAGGTATGCACAACCATGCCCGGCTTATTTTTTTATTTTTTTGAGACAGAGTCTCACTCTGTCACCCAGGCTGGAGTGCAGTGGTGCTATTTTATTTTATTTTATATATTTTTTGAGACAGAGTCTCGCCCTGTTGCCCAGGCTGGAGTGCAGTAGCACAATCTCAGCTCACTGCAACCTCTGCCTCCCAGGTTCAAGCAATTCTCCTGCCTCAGTCTTCTGAGTAGCTAGGATTACAGGCATGTGCCACCACACCTGGCTAATTTTTGTATTTTTAGTAGAGATGGTGTTTCACCATATTAGTCAGGCTGGTCTCGAACTCCTGACCTTGTGATCCACCTGCCTCGGCCTCCCAGAGTGCCGGGATTGCAGATGTGGGCCACCGCGCCCAGCGTAAATTTTTGTATTTTTTGTAGAGATGGTGTTTCGCTGTGTTGCACAGGCTGGTCTTGAGCTCCTGAGCTCAAGTGATCCGCCCACCTTAGCCTCCCAAAGTGCTGGGATTATGGATATGAGCCACAGTGCCCTATTAAGGATTCTTAATGAAATCTTGGAGCCTTCTAACCTGCTCCAATCTGGACTGGTCATTCTCTGGGCCTCCTGCATAGCTGTGGACTTCATTTTCTGTGAGATCATTCTAGGCGTTCCCTTTAACTCCCTCTTGTGTTAGGCCCCATGTCATCTTTTTTTATTTATTTGCTCAATTTGGTAGAACCCATTTTCCAATAGTATTGTAGAAACTATTTATTTATTTAGAGTTGGAGTTTCGCTCTTGTTGCCCAGGCTGGAGTGCAATGGCGCAATCTTGGCTCACTGCAACCTCCGCCTCCCGTGTTCGAGAGATTCTCCTGCCTTAGCCTCCTGAGTAGCTGGGATTACAGGCATGCGCCACCACGCTCAGCTAATTTTGCATTTTTAGTAGAGTTGAGGTTTCTCCATGTTGGTCAGGCTGGTCTCGAGCTCCCGACCTCAGGTGATCCGCCTGCCTCAGCCTCCCAAAGTGCTGGGATTATAGGCATGAGCCACCGCGCCTGGCCAGAAATAATTTTAAATTTCCAACTTCTTTTGTTTCTTTTCGTCTTCTTAGCATCCTGTTCTTGTTTTATGGATGAAATGTCTTATTTTTCTTCAACCATTTTCTAATTTTTCTTGAAAATTTTTTTCCCTGTGGGACATTGTTGCTCATCCCTATAATCCCAGCACTTTGGGAGACTGAGGCAGGAGGACCACTTGAGCCTAGGAGTTCAAGACTAGCCTGGGCAACATAGCCCATGTCTAGAAAAAATTTTAAAAATTAGGCTGGGCAAGGCTCACACCTGTAATCCTAGCACTTTGGGAGGCTGAGGCAGGAGGATTGCTTGAGTCTAGGAGTTCAAGACCAGCATGAGCAACATAGTGAGACCTTGTCTTCACAAAAAATTTTAAAAATTAGCTGAGTGTAGTAGTGTACATCTGTAGTCTTAGCTATTTTGGAGGCTTAGGTGGGAGTATCTCGTAAGCCTGGGAGGTTGGTACTCCATGAGACGTGATTGTGCCACTACACTCCATCCTGGGCAACAGAATGAGACCCTGTCTAAAATATTTTTTTTCCTTTTGAACTGGTCAGATTCTTTAGAGCTATGTTTTTCAAACTGTAGGTCTAGGCTTATTAGGAGATACTAAAATAAATTTAGTGGTCATGAGGAGCATTTCTTTTGAGACAGAGTGTCACTCTGTCACCTAGACTGAAGTGCAGTGGTGTGATCACAGCTCACTGCAGCCTCAACCTCCCAGGCTCAAGTGACCATGCCACCTCAGCCCCCAGCTACAGGTACGTGCCACTACACCCAGGTAATTTTTTTAAATTTTTCATGGAGGTAAAGTTTTGCCATGTTGCCCAGGCTGGTCTCAAACTCCTGGGCTCAAGTGATCTTCCTGCCTCAGCCTCCCAAAGTGTTAGGATTATAGGCATGAGCCACCACTCCTGGCCCAGATTTCTTTTTTAAGTGAAACAGAGCAGTAGATATCAAAATGCCTTGCCCATAGTAGTGGTGAGTGGTTTTTTTCATGAAATTTTGTTTCTGTTATGTATTTGTATTTATTTGTGGGGTTTAGTTATGAAAGCAAATGTATTCCTTACTGTGGCTTTTGGTCAAAAAGTTTGAAAAACATTGCCGAGAAGAAAACTGCCTCTTCTCATTTCATTCCGGGAGGGTATTTCTGGCTGCTGGCTTCTGAGAGCTGAGTAGGGAAAGAAGGCTGAGGTTCTTAACACTCAGTTTGTAAAGTTTTACATATTTACCCTGTTTTCAGTGCATGATTCCTGCCTTAGACTGTGCTTGGTGTCCCCAATCCAAAGACCCTCTGTTTTACGGTCTCCAGAGAATAAGCCTGGAGTCTTCTGCAGGAGTGGGAGAGGTGCAGTCATCTAGCTTTACAGCATAGGGGAGGGCATCTGGGAATCTGTTTCTTAAACACTGAACCATCTTGCAGTTTTTAGCTCCTTGTTCATTTCCATTTCCAGAAGTCCTTGTTGCCACCATTTCCTTTTGTGAGGTCCTGTGATAAAAATCAAGTTGTTTCTTTACTTTCTTTACTGCTGGTTTAGGATTTGGATTACTTGGGTATCACTAACCTATCTTCTTTTCAGCTTCAAAGTTTTGTTGCTGTGTCTTGTCTCACTCTCTGTTATAGTGGATTTATGCCTTTTTAAAAGTCCTTTAATCTTACATTAACAGACTTAAGGAAGGCATGGAACAAATGTATGTCATTAGTCTACACCTTTAACTAGAAATATGAGCCTTCATTTTTATTTATTTATTTTTTGAGATGGGGTCTCACTCTGTTGCCCAGGCTGGAGTACAGTGGCATGATCTTGGCTCACTACAACCTCTGCCTCCTGGGCTGAAGCAGTCCTACCGTTTCAGCCTCCCGCGTAGCTGGGAGTATAGGCATATGCTACCAAGCCTGGCTAATTACTGTATTTTTTATAGAAACAGAGTTTCACCATGTTGCCCAGACTGGTCTTGAACTCCTGGACTCATGCAATCTGCCCACCTCAGCCTCCCAAAGTGCTGGGATTACAGGCATGAGCCACTGTGCCCAACCTGAGTACTCATTTTTTTACATAAAATTTTTTGACAGTTCATCTCCTGTAGTTATGCAGGTATCCACTGATTAAGAAAATACATGCCAAAAAGCTGGTGTACATTTAATAACACTTCTAAATAAAGTCACAACTTAACACATTTGAAAAATAATATATATGTGTGTGAAACGATCATTCAGTCTGCAGACATGTTAAGCAAGTTATACATAAAGATTCATGGGATTCTTTGGAACCCTTTGCAATGCTCACACTTGGCAGTGATTATTTTGTAGAAATAACTGAATATAATGGGAATTCAAAGCACAAAACATAGTCATGGAAGGCTTTGATGAGTGAAATTTGGATAGAGGAAAGGAAGAATGTATTCCAGGGGAGACAGCATGAGCAGAGGGGTGCAAGGGTAGGAGATAATGTGGCTTGAGCAAGTGGGTTGGGCTATACCTGAGGGATTTTGTTGGAGAATAACGAGTAATGAAGTTGGAAGGGAAAAGTGGCATCAGGATATGAAGGCTCTGGAAGTTTATTTGGATATTATATTATAGGCAGTATAGGGTGATGTTAATTCTTGACAGAAGAAATATAATGATAATAGCATTTTATTAGATCAGTCAGGCTATAACATGAGAGATACATTGAGAGAGATTAAAGATGAAAGAGGTTATTGAAGTAATCTAGGCATGGAATATGAATAACATTTGTTCATCTTTGGCAGGCACCATTTTAAGCATTTTGTAATACATAATATGTTTACCCTTCTTGTTATTATTGTCATCCTCATTTTGCACGAAATGGGCATAGAGGAGTAGTAGATGGCTGGGTGTTACATAGAGATAACGAGATGAATTCCAGGTATATTGTGGACTTCTAGTGACCTTAAATAATTAATAGTTTTACACTGTTGGTGGTGATGATGGTGGTGGTTCTTTTTGTCCCTCCCTACCTTCCTTTATTACTTTTTTGGAGGTCAGGTAGGTTGGGGAATATCATCTCTTGGGACAGACCAAGACAGATGTAAGAGGTGAAAAGAGACCGGGTCCAGAAAAGACATTAAGAGTTTTATTACTTTCTTGCCCACTATGTTTAGAACTTTTGAATCTTCCCTCCTCCAAATATTGGCATTAGAGAATGGATTTTTCCAATGTTTGAAAGACTTTGTTGAACTTACTCTTTTGGGGTTCTAGAAATTACCTGGGTAAATTATAAAGAAAACATTAAAAACTTAAAAAAAATTTTAAGGGAGAAAAAAAGAACTTTTTTCTGTAAATCAATATTCTTGCTATTGACAGGAATAGTATATTAATTACTTAGAGTATATTAGGGTGCTCCTTCTCTCTGCCTATAAGATGTGGCCAATTGAAGTTTCTATCATGTGAAGATTTACAGAGAGCTATCGGGTGAGTATGTGAGACAGTTATTTGACCTGTATATGGTAATCATAAGATGTTTCTCTTTAGCTTGGTTCTACAGCCATTGGGATCCAGACATCAGAGGGTGTGTGCCTAGCTGTGGAGAAGAGAATTACTTCCCCACTGATGGAGCCCAGCAGCATTGAGAAAATTGTAGAGATTGATGCTCACATAGGTAAGGAGTGGAGGAAAGCTGTTCTGTAGGACCTGGTCTGGGTTAATTAGTCCTCTGTGATGCTGCAAGGAAGGTTTATGAAATGAACATGTTATCCCCTTGTTCGCTATTATTTTCCAGGCAGTAGGCCAGAATATGTAAATGTAGGAGTAGGAGGCTGTTGCAGGGCTCATTTATGTTTAACCTACTCCCAGAAGTACCTTTCCCCTCAAATTTAGACTTGGTAAATGTGATGGTTGTTGAAATATGCAAAGGTTGAATCATAGGCCAGCTCCTTACGATGGTTGGGTCTTTACTGATGCATAATATTTGCTCTAGTAGAAGGCCACCAGAGCACAGGATTATGTATGGGAAGCTGGAGTGTCCATTGAGAAAAGAGGAATTCTCAAAGATCTTTGGAGTGACTACAAGTTATAAGAATAATATAGACTTGACTAGATCAGTCTTCCTCCTTTGTTTTCAGATTATCTTTGTATTCCTTGTTCCCTCTACCCACTTTTTTGGTCTTTAATTCCCCTGCCTTGACTTCTGACATCATTGTATAATAGTATTACAGGGTGAGTAGTTCTAGTTATTTATAGAATGCCATTTTATTTGGCTATCTAAATTTTCTTAACCTGTCTAGTCATCTAATTAATGAAGCATTGGCAAAATAATTAATTGCTTGAAGGCATCAGAACCAAATGCATGGTGACTCTGGAAGCTTGATACTATCTCTTTCATAGATATAGAAACTGAGATTTTATCTTTTAAGATTGGAACATTGTGTCTTCTTTAACTCGAGTCACTTGTCTTTTGAAGGTAGCTCAGTGTCACTACATTCAACAAATTGAGAGCCTACAATGTGCCAGACATTATGCTAGATACCAGGGAATAGAAAGGAATAAGACATAGTCCTTGTTTTCCAGGAGCATGCGGTCTAATTGTGGTGGTGGACATGTAAGTAAGTCAATGCAATTAAGTGACAAAAGTATTAAGAAAGACTCTAGTGTGTTCTCAGTAGGAGTACAAAGGAAGAAATAATTAGTTTTGCCTGGAGTCAGTGTTAGTGGGGCTTTCAGAAAAGGATTCCATGAAAGTGATTTTGAGCTGAGTTTAATTCTGAAAGATAAGGAAGTGTACACAAGGCAAACAAGTGTCTGGGTATAGCAAGGGAGAGCATTCTAGTCAGAGGGAATAGAAATGACTGAAGCCGTCATGGTGTAAAATATAAAATACCATAGCAGAAGCAGTTTTGTGGGACTGGGACATGAACTGCAGCAACAGATGAGTTGGTCAGAGAGCGGAATTCCTTTTTTACCACACCAAAGGCTTCAATGTAATCCTTTTGCAAGGATGGGAAAGGTTTTAAGCAATGAGGTAATAGGATCCCATTACAATTTTAGAAAGGCCATTCTGATAATGATATTAAAGGTAGACTAAAGAGGGCTGAGACTAGAGGCAGGGAGGCCAGTTAAAAACTTGTAATAGTCCAAACAAAGAGATGGTGGAGGTTTTAACTAACACAGTAGCCAGAGAATGGAGAGGAAGATAGAAATTGACAGAACTTGTGATCTGATTGGTTGTGAGGGCCAAGGAAGAAGACGGGGTCTAGAAGGGAAATGAGTGTGTGATATGTCCAAGTAGATATATTAAGGAAGTTATTTGGCTTTATATGTCTGAAACTTGGGAGAGAAACTTAGACTGGAGATTTAGATTTGAGTCATGATGCGTAAAATAACAGTATAGCCATAATTGTGGTGGCTTGGGCCATCAGGCAAACTCTCTGATATAACTAGTTGTTTTGTGTTTGGGACAGAGAGGCAAAAGGCTTTTGATTTATTCGAGAGTCCTCCACTGTAGTCCATAGTGAGGTGATTTTCTTTTCTCTGTTTCCCAGGTTGGGACATTCGTGTTTGCTTAGTTTGAAAATGTATCATCATCTACAAAGAGTGCTAAAGGGATGTTTAGGGATGTAATATGTGGAAATTCATGTTTGTTTAGCTGCTTTTCTCTGGACTTATTTTTATCATCTGGACTTGTGTGTCATTGTGGATGGTTTTTTGTTTCTAACATCGTTAATACTTGGGTTCAGGGCAGATCATTTCCTATCTAAACTTTCGGGTATAAAATGCCATGGGATAGCTGAATGGCTGCCATGGTTCCACTCCAGAATTTCAGGATTTCCTGAGTGGATGAAAGAGTTCTACAAGGATTTGGCCACTGGGTCACTGTCACTTTTACATTGCAGGTTGTGCCATGAGTGGGCTAATTGCTGATGCTAAGACTTTAATTGATAAAGCCAGAGTGGAGACACAGGTAAAATTGGCATTATCTCCCTTTTACCAGGATACTTGAGTTGCTTGTTTAGTGATTATGTAGCTGCCTGGGCTATACTGCAGGTGTCTGTGTCAATATTAGATGTGGCTCTTGGGAGTAATTTTGGGTAGAATTCCCAGTTAGAACTTTCTGGGGCTTGGAGTTTAGCTGTCTGATCACTGCAGTTTTAAAGAGGCTCTGGTCAGTAGTGCTGACAGTGTCTTCCTTTTTTTTTTTGGCTTTGCCTTATATAAAGCATGCATTGTAATGCATTGTTTCCTAATTGACTTTCTGTGGGAGCATCACGGCAGGAGGTGGACATAGTTAAAGGATATTCTCACCTCAACTGCCTTTGTTGCCAGGCTTGCAAATAACAGCCCTCCTCTGGTGAGTAATAACTTGTACCAGCTGACAAATACTGGTCAGGGATACTGTTTTTTTTGTTTTTTTTAAACTTTGTAGCTGCTGCTTGGAGATAGGCTAGTAAGAAAAATATATCTCACGGTAAAATTTTTTGCACTTACTTGCAAGTTTGCTGTCTGTACTTATGTAAGAATAAGTCATTTAACTTAAACATCAACAGAATAAGCTAGAGTCTTTGAGGGAAAGAGGCACTTTTAGTTTTTGACAAGAGTAAACTTGGTGCTTTCAGGGCATATTCCTCTTTTTCAAGGCAATAATTCTCTTGTCCGTCGTTGCTTAGAGTCCTTGTGATAATGTTTATTTCCAGAGCTATTTCTCTTCCTCTCATGTACTCCCAAGTACTCAGGGTTAATGTTAATTAAGAAAACCACATTTGAGCCTTCAGTTTCCAATCCCAGTTTAAAGGAATGTGCGTAGTGAGATGGTGGGCTGCCTCAGTGTCCTTATTAGAAGGGTGTACCATGGTTTGCTCTTCTTCTAGAACCACTGGTTCACCTACAATGAGACAATGACAGTGGAGAGTGTGACCCAAGCTGTGTCCAATCTGGCTCTCCAGTTTGGAGAAGAAGATGCAGATCCAGGTGCCATGGTGAGTGTGATACTTGTGTCGAGTTTTTTTTATTGTTCTGTGGGACTTAGGACATTTGTCCTGTAAACATAACATTCCCAGCCCCTCTCACTCCTTACTTCATAGCCATTTATCTTAATATCTCTTGCCTTTTGGTTCTAGTCTCGTCCCTTTGGAGTAGCATTGTTATTTGGAGGAGTTGATGAGAAAGGACCTCAGCTGTAAGTACCATTTTGTAATTTTCCCCCATGCTTTTGTGGGGAGTTATTTTAATTTGGGGTGGGGACTGAGAAGATTATTGTAGACTATTAGCCAGGTATTAGCACACACCTGTAGTCCCAGCTACTTGAAGGCTGAGGCAGGAGGATCTCTTGAGCCCGGGAGTTGTCATCCAGGCTGTAGTGAGCTTATGATTATGTCACTGCACTCCAGCCTGGATAACAGAGTCAGACCCCATCTCTTTAAAAAATGTATTTTAAAAAGATTATTGTAAAAAGGGCTATTGTTAAGTGTGTGTGTATATGTATATATATATGGCTTCTAATACTAAAGTTTAGTGATTCTATGCCGTTTGCCCAAATTTGGGGATTCCATGAAGAATTCCTCTATTGGAACCAGTGCTAATTCTGGAAGGAATTAGAAGTAACTTGTTACTATAGTCAGGGTATGTTTTAGAGCTTTGCTCTGGAATGTTGATCTGATCCTCATCCTCAGATATTTCTAAGATAGGCATAAACAAGTACCATATTTATACATACTATACTTCTGAATCCCTAAGGAAGCTGCTAATTTTCTTAAACACTTTCTAAAATGTCTGGTTTCTCCAGACATAGAACATCTTTTAGATCTGTGCCTCAATATATGTTTTTTTTTTTTGAGACGGAGTCTCGCTGTGTCACCCAGGCTGGGGTGCAATCGCCGGATCTCAGCTCACTGCAAGCTCCGCCTCCTGGGTTTACACCATTCTCCTGCCTCAGCCTCCTGAGTAGGTGGGACTACAGGGGCCCGCCACCTCGCCTGGCTAGTTTTTTGTCTTTTTTAGTAGAGACGGGGTTTCACCGTGTTAGCCAGGATGGTCTCAATCTCCTGACCTCGTGATCCGCCCGTCTCGGCCTCCCAAAGTGCTGGGATTACAGGCTTGAGCCACTGCGCCCGGCTGCCTCAATGTTTCAGTGGTGTCTCCTGGCTCTAGGGCCAAGCATTTGTGCTTTGTTTTAGTGAGACGTTTGTTACGTAAAGTGCCACCACTCCTGAGCATTTTAGTCCTCATTTTGGGGGTTTTGCAGGTTTCATATGGATCCATCTGGGACCTTTGTACAGTGTGATGCTCGTGCAATTGGCTCTGCTTCAGAGGGCGCCCAAAGCTCCTTGCAAGAAGTTTACCACAAGGTAATTAAGTATTCTCACAACTCTTACTATTTTTTTTAATTCATGGTATAATTGACATATAATAAAATGTGCAAACCTTAAGAGTTCAGTTCTATGAGTTTTGACAATTGCAAAACAAGGTAACACTTTCATCACCGCCAAAAAAATGCTCATCCACATTCCAGTCAATCTCTTTCCCTCCTTTACAACCATGTTTACCACTGTCCATTAGTTTTGTCTGTTCTTATGCTTTGTTATAAATGGAATTAAACAATTAGTCAGTTTGTATCTGTTTTGTTTAACACTGATTTTGAGATCCATTCATGTTGTACCAGTATTTCCATTTGATGGCTGAGTAATATACCATGGTATGGGTGTACCACAATATGTTTATCCTCTATCTCCACAGCTTTACTTAGCGTTTTACAATTGGTTCTTGAAGCAAGTGGGCATTTGGTATTTTCTTTGTGAGATGGGAAGATTTGGTTTTGGGTAACTCATTGGTGTGATTGAAGGCTGCTGTACTTATTCAGGTGGTTCATATGGGGAAGCCTGCTTACATTAGCTCCTAATAATATTGATTTTACATGTGGAGGAAATTAGGTACAAAACAGGGTAAATATGAATTTTCTAAATTGTTAGGCTACCTCTTAGATCATTTGGGCATTGTTCATAGGATATTGCCAATAATATTATCTTCTAAATTAAAAGAGGAATTCAAATGTACACAAGATAAGTCTATCTCTTTCCCCTTCTTCAAAGATTACTTTGGTTGGTGACTTTATTGTGGCTCACAATAAGGTTTTGGGGTTTTTTCCCTGAAAAAGTGTATTCTACTTATTTGCCATTTACTTGAGTTCTGGAGATACTTGTAATGCACCATAGTAAGTAAGATGTTTGACATACTTGATACATACTTTTTTCAGTGAGATAAAGGGAAAATCTTTGAAGGAAGGAGGGATTGCGTATAATTAATAGGCATCTTCTTGCCTTCTTTGTTTCAAGTCTATGACTTTGAAAGAAGCCATCAAGTCTTCACTCATCATCCTCAAACAAGTAATGGAGGAGAAGCTGAATGCAACAAACATTGAGGTACTTTCTGTTTTATTGTTGAATTTTTTTTGTTTGTTTTTTTAAGAGATGAGGTCTGGCTATATTTGCCTAGACTAGACTGGTCTTGAACTCATGGGCTCAAGTGGTCCTCCCACCCCAGCCTCTTGAGTAGCTGGGGCTATAGGTGCACACACCAGGCCTGGCTAATGTTTTTTAATTTTTTTAGAGATGGGGTCTTGCTATGTTGCCCAGATTGGTCTCAAACTCCTGGCCTCAGGCAGTTCTCCTGCCTTAGCCTCCTAAGTAGCTGGAACTATAGGTGAGAGCCACTGTACCTGGCTGTTTTATTGTTTTTTATTCAGATATTATAGCTGGCATTGCTGAAGACTACATAGATCATAGAAATCACATTTTTGTATATTTAGTTCCTAAGAAATTATTAACAGCCTTTGAATAATAAACAGCTTTAGTAAAGTGGTGCTGGCAAAAGCCAGAATTCAGTGAGTTAAAGAATGAGGCCTGGCGAGGTGGCTCACGCCTGTAATCCCAGCACTTTGGAAGGCCAAGGCAGGCAGATCACTTGAGACCAGCCTGGCCAGCATGGCAAAACCCCATCTCTACCAAAAATACAAAAACTAGCCAGGTGTGGTGGCACACACCTGTAGTCCCAGCTACTAGGGAGGCTGAGGCATGAGAATTGCTTGAACCCAGGATTCGGAAGTTGCAGTGAGCTACTGCACTCCAACCTGGGCGATAGAGGGAGACTCTGTCTCAAAAATAAAATAAACAGAATGAAAGGGAGGTGATGAGTGGAGAAAACAAGAGTATGCTGCTTTCTTAAGAAGTTTGATTTGTGTTGGCAGAAGGTAGCATTCAATAAAAGGATTGTGTCGTTTTAAGGATAGGGAAGTCTTGAAAATATAAACAGAGATGAAACTAGCTTATAGAAAAATGTTGAAAGAGCCGGGCGCAGTTGTCTGTAATCCCAGCACTTTGGGAGGCTGAGACAGGTGGATCGCTTGAGGGCAGGAGTTCAAGACCAGCCTGCCCAATATGGTGAAACCTCATCTCTACTAAAAATACAAAAATTAGCCAGGCGTGGTGGTGGATGCCTGTAATCCCAGCTACTTGGGAAGCTGAGGTATGAGAATCGCTTGAACTCAGGATGTGGAGGTTGCAGTGAGCCGAGATTTTACCACTGCACTCCAGCCTGGGTGACAGAACGAGACTCTCTCAAAAAAAAAAAAAAAAAAAAAAAAAAACCTGAAAGAAATAAAAGGAGAGGTTAGGATAGTGATGGAAAAGTTATAGAAGAGGTAAGGGGTGGTACACATGAAAAAGTTGGTTTTGAAAAGTAAAATTCATTCAGCATCATACTGAGTACCCATTATATAGCAGGTATTATGCTGGATGCCCAGGGATACAGACACAGAAAATCCAATTCCTATTCAAGTAGTATACTGTGTAGTGCAGGGAACATATAGATAATAAGAACCAACCTGGGGTGATACTTCTATAATGTCAGTAAGAACAGATTCCCGTATGTGTAACTTAGACTAAAGCATTAGGGAAGCTTCTTGGAAGAGGAGATGTCTGGAAAAGGGAGCAGAAAGGTATTCCAGGAAGAGGGGACAACATGTGCAAAGGGTTCAAGATGTAAAAATAACATTGTGGGTAAAGGAAACTTTGAAGTTTTGTCTGACTGTTGGGTGTGGGATATATATAAGATGGTGGGGGATGGTAAGGGATGAGACTGGAGAGGTATGGACCAGCTTGGGAATGTCCTTTTTTAGTATGCTAAGAGTAGACAGGAGAAAAGGAAGTAATGACGAGTAAAGATAGGTGGGCTTGGCGGTAAACTGGAGAGATGTCCCACATTTCCCCGGAATTTTCCTAGTGATTGTAAGGTCATCTGCTGAGGGTGGGTGAATGCAACAGTAAAATTGAGAATGGGAAATATTTGGAAAAGTCATTATGGATAGGGAAAAGAGAAGACAGGGAAGAGTAAAAGGATTGCTAGGCCATATTAAAATCCTAGCTGAGGCCAGTAATCCCAGCACTTTGGGAAGCCAAGGCAGGCAGATCACGTGAGGCCAGAAGTTCAAGAGCAGCCTGGCCAACATAGTGAAACCCCGGCTTTACTAAAAAAATACAAAAAATTAACTGGGTGTGGTGAGCTATTCGGGAGGCCGAGGTATGAGAATTGCTTGAATCTGGGAGGTAGAGGTTGCAGTGAGCTAAGATTGCACTCCACCCTGGGCAACAGCACGAAACTTTGTCTCAGAAAATAAATAAATAAAATGTAAAGGCCAACCAAGGCTATAATTATAAATCAGTAATTAAACCAATTAGTACTTACCAGGATATTTGTTGACTACACTCATGAGAAAATGGATGGTTGGATTAATCCATAGTAGGGGATTGACTAGTTAAGGACAGAAGATTAGAGAATACTGGAGGGTATTGTTGGTGAATGTCTCACCCATAGAACCAGCTTTCATAGGCTGCTGTGAAAGGTCAGTCTAAGGAGGACTAACATTTGGGAGCCACTGCTCTAGAACCCATCTGCTGTAAGTTCTTAGTCCATTAGTTGTTCCTTGGAGCTCCAGCCTCCCTCCTTTTCCCCTAAGAAAAGGAAAATATCCGGCCAGGCACGGTGGCTCACGCCTGTAATCCCAGCACTTTGGGAGGCCTAGGCAGGCGGATCACGAGGTCAGGAGATTGAGACCATCCTGGCCAACATGGTGAAACCCCATCTCTACTAAAAATACAAAAAAATTAGCTGGGCATGGTGGCGGGTGCCTCTAGTTCCAGCTACTCCGGAGGCTGAGGCAGGAGAATGGAGTGAACCCGGGAGGCGGAGCTTGCAGTGAGCCGAGATCGTGTCACTGCACTCCAGCCTGGGCGACAGAGCAAGACTCTGTCTCAAAAAAAAAAAAAAAAAAAAAAATCCAAGTTACATCTTACATCTTTCTTTTAAAGAAAATCTTGGCCGGGCGCGGTGGCTCAAGCCTGTAATCCCAGCACTTTGGGAGGCCGAGACGGGTGGATCACGAGGTCAGGAGATTGAGACCATCCTGGCTAACACGGTGAAACCCCGTCTCTACTTAAAAATACAAAAAACTAGCCGGGCGAGGTGGCGGGCGCCTGTAGTCCCAGCTACTCGGGAGGCTGAGGCAGGAGAATGGCGTGAACCCGGGAGGCAGAGCTTGCAGTGAGCTGAGATCCGGCCATTGCACTCCAGCCTGGGCGACAGAGCGAGACTCTGTCTCAAAAAAAAAAAAAAAAAAAAAAAAAGAAAATCTTTATATATACCTCCTTCTGTCTAGTGTCCTTACTTTTAATGAACTTTTTTGAGATATAATTTACATACAGTAAAATGTACCAATTTTAAGTTTACAATTCAGCAGATGTTGACAAATGTACTACCCCATATGTGTCACCCCAGTCATTATATCGATCCTCCCAAAAAGTTCCCTCATGTCACTTTGTAGTCTCTTCCCCCATATTGATCTACTTTTTGTCACTATAGATTTGTTTTGCGTTCTAGAATTTCATATAAATGTTTTGGTTGGTTTTTTTTAAGAGATGAGGTCTGGCTATATTGCCTAGACTGGTCTTGAACTCATGAGCTCAAGTAGTCCTCCCACCCCAGCCTCTCTAGTGGCTGGGACTACAAGTGCACACACCAGGCCTGGCTAATGTTTTTTAATTTTTTTAGAGATGGGGTCTTGCTGTGTTGCCCAGACTGGTCTTAAACTCCAGGCCTCAGGCAGTTCTCCTGCCTCAGCCTCCTGAGTTGCTGGGACTGTAGGTGACTATAGGGACTATACTTCTTTCACTTGGCACGATTTTGAGATTCACCCATGTTGCATCAATTCTGTTACATTTTATTGCTGAGTGCTATTTCATCCATCCTATTTTTTCACCTTTATTGCCAAGTCTCCTCCAAACAGAACCTGTCTTATCTCCACTGCTTCACCTCTCATTTACTCCTCAATCATTACTATTTGTTTCAGCTTTTATTATTTCCATGAGACTGCTCCTTGGTAAGATAACTCTTATTTGTCAGATTTCATGGTCACTCTTTGGAACTATCATTTGACCTTTTTGAAGCATTCACCTCGAATTTGACGGTTCTAAAATTAAAATCATTATCTTTCTTAAAAACCATTTCATCTTCCCATATTTCTAATTTTGGCTGATGACACCCCCAGTGCACTTGTTATGCACATGAGAAACCTGGAAGACTTTGATTTTCCTTCCCTTTTACTCAAATCATTTCTTTGCTCCCTTACAAATAACTCCCAAGTCAATGTCCCTTCTGCATCCCTACTTCCAGTGCCTTCTTTTGTTCAGGTCCCCATTTTTCCCCTACCTTGTATATTTTCAGAGGCCTCCTAATTAATCTTGCCCTCCTCCATTTCAGTCCATTTTTTCCTCATTGTGCTACTACAGTGGATTTTCTAAGCTACATCTAATCTTAATTGTTCTCCGCTTAAAAAATATTTTCTGGCCGGATATGGTGGCTCACGCCTGTAATCCCACCACTTTGGTAAGGCAAGATTGGTGGATCACTTGAGGCCAGGAGTTCAAGACCAGCCAGGCTAGCATGGTGAAAGCCCTGTCTCTAATAAAAATACAAGAAATTAGCTAGGCACGGTGACATGCGCCTGTAATCCCAGGTACTAAGGAGGCTGAGGCATGAGAATTGCTTGAACCCAGGAGGCGGAGGTTGCAGTGAGCTGGGATCATGCCACTACACTCCAGAGCAAGACTCTGTCTCAAAAACAAACAAACAAACCTTTTCTGACTTCTGTTGTCTGTGAGATAAATTCCAAAATTCTTTTCATGGCATAATTCACTACTACTTAAGTCATTTGTTTAATCTATTAGAGACTTTGCTAAGCATTTTACATGCAATTACTTCTCTTAATCTTCACAACACCTCTATGAGATAGATATTCCTATTCCGAAAATCTTATTTTACAGAAGAGGAAACTGACTTTGAGAGGGTAGGGCCAACAGGTAAATGGTAGAGTCAGGATTTGAATCCAGGTCTGGTCTTAGGTCTTATACTTTTAACCGCTTTAATGTACTGTCTCCCATGGGCTCTGACCCCCCTGTTCCCTCTTCTTTTCACTTCATATTCCATATGCAACCTCCACTCTAGCCATACAGAATTACTTTCAATTTTGCAAATACATCATGTTCTTTTGTGGTTCTGCACATTTGCACATTGTTTCCCTTCCTGTGTTTGATTGTCTGACCCATTCTTGCCATGCTTTAATACATAACTCAAAAGTTGCTTCTCCCTGAAGCCTTCCTGGGCTCCCCCAGATCACTCTTATACATATGCTTAGCTTTATTATAACACTTACCTGACATTGAACACATTTGGCATCTAGCACTTAGTAAATAAGATGGACTTTCTTTCTTTGGATCCTTAGTCACAAGTACATGTAACTAATACACAGGTGCTTATTAATTATTGGTGAAATAGAGTGAAAGACAATATCTGTTCTACCTGCCTCATAGAAGTGTTTTTTGAAAGTGAGATAAATAGAAAATTTTCTTTCATATTATGCAAATAAATTTATTATTATGCAAATGTAAGGGATTATTTTTACTTATCTAGTGATGAGCAACTTCCTGAAAGCAGTCCTTGGCTCAAACTCTATTATTAATGGTATGATTTGCGTTCCAGTTCTTCTGTAGGACTGTTCTACTCAAGAGTTTTCCCAGTTTCTGCTTTTTAGCCCCTGTAATGTTTTGAGAAGGCTAGCCTGAGTCATGAGTGAAATTCTTTAGGCCCTAACTCTTTAGATTATTGCCCTTGTATTTCTGTGTCCTCACGTCATTGATCATCAAGTAAAGATATACCTTAACAGAAGCAGTAGTAACATTTTTATTTATTTATTTATTTATTTATTTATTTATTTGAGATAGGATCTCACTTTGTTGCCTGGGCTAAAGTGCAGTGGTGCGATCTCAGCTCACTGCAACCTCCACATCCCAGGTTCAAGCAATTCTTGTGCCTCAGCTGGGACTACAGGCACGTGCCACTGTGCCTAACTAATTTTTGTATTTTTAGTAGAGATGGGGTTTTGCCATGTTTGCCAGGCTGGTATCAAACTCCTGACCTCAGGTGATCCACCTGCCCCAGCCTCACAAAGTGCCAGAATTAAAAGAATTACAGGCTACGACGTCTGGCCAAAAGAAGCAGTAATATTTGTATGTTTAAATATCCTTGGAATGGAACTCATGGTCTATATGGTAAACTAATTGTTTACCTATATTTTGCAAATATATTTGGGACTTTTCTGACATTTCACGTAATTGGAGATATATCTTTTAGGAGAATCTAGAGGAGACTACAAGCTTTGAGAGGAGAACTTTTTTTTTTTTTAAGTCTGTTCCCAGGTATCAGGTGTCTTAAAATGTGCAACAGTCTTTCTGAATTTTACTTACAGATGAGGCAGAGGATACTAAACATCATATAACTGGATTATGCTAATTTTGTCTCGCAACTTTCAAGTTATATTAAATATCAGGACTGAAAATTACTTTAAAATGCCCTACTATCTTTATAATTTTTTTAAAAATTGTTATTAATTAATTTATTGTTTTAGACAGGGCCTCTTTCTGTCACCCAGGCTGGAGTGCAGTGGGATGATCACAACCCACTGCAGCCCTAATCTCCCAGGGTCAAGCAATTCTCCCACCTCAGCCTCCTGAGTATGTGGGACACAGGCATTTGCTACACCCCCTGCTAGTTTTGGGGTTTTTTTTTTTGGTAGACACGGGGTCTCCCTGTGTTGTCCAGACTGGTTTTTGACTCTCGGACTCAAGTGTACCTCCCGCCTCAGTCTCCCAAAGTGCTGGGGTTACAAGCATGAGCTACTGTTTCCAGCCATGTGTTTAATTTTAAAAACTGAAAAAAAAAAAAAAAAAAAGACACTATGAGGAAATGACATGTAAAACACACATCTTTTGAGGCAAATGTGGCACCTATTGCTCAGTATTGCCTAAAACTGTGGGACACGATCAGCAGAGAGAATGGAAAACCTGGCCATGTTAGTTAAATTTGAAATTAACCATCTGGACTTCCAGTTATTACTGATATCTTCAGCAGTCACAACTGATTTCCTATGCCAGTGTTAATGAAATATTTTCTTGGCCAGTCCTTTTAAAAAACATAACAGGCCAGGTGTAGTAGCTCACACCTGTAATCCTAGCACTTTGGGAGGCCAAGGTGGGTGGATCACCTGAGGTTGGTTCGAGACCAGCCTGATCAACATGGAGAAACACTGTCTCTACTAAAAATACAAAATTAGCCAGGCGTGGTGGTGCATGTCTGTAATCTCAGCTACAGGGAGGCTGAGGCAGGAAAATCGCTTGAACCTGGGAGGTGGAGGTTGCGGTGAGCCTAGATCATGCCATTGCACTCCAGCCTGGACAACAAGAGTGAAACTCTGTCTCAAAAAACAACAACAACAAACTTTTTTGATAAGTTTTGCCACATAAACAATTTTAGGGAAAACACCTGACAGTAGTAAATGATTATTTGTTGTAGGCAATGGTCTAAGCACGTTACATATATTAACATTTAATCCTCACAACTACTCTGTGAATTAGCTATTCTTATTGTCCTCATTGTACAGATGAAGAAATAGAGGCACAGAGTGGCCAAGTAACCTGAAGTCACACACACAAGCTCAACTTTTAAGTATTTAAATATACTTCGAATATAATTCTAAAGGAGTCTTTAACAGAAAAAAGTACTGACTCCGTGTACTTTGCCGCTGCTTTTGTGATCCCTGTTGAAGTGACTTCAAGAAGTGACAGTGATGCCAGGCATTTGGTTAAGTATGATGTGGTGAGTTGACCTTAAAATAGAAAATTTGGTCAATAAGCATTTTTATTTTGGAGCCAGAGAGCTATTTTAGGGACCTGCTGCCTGGGAAGGCCTTGGGACAGCAGATCCCTTAGTTCCTAATGAATAGCTGCATCACCAACACAGCTTCTCCTGACCATGGTAGGGCCATCTGCAGGGTAACTGAGCCCAGCTTATTAACCCTTCTGTTTTCTTTCCAGCTAGCCACAGTGCAGCCTGGCCAGAATTTCCACATGTTCACAAAGGAAGAACTTGAAGAGGTTATCAAGGACATTTAAGGAAGCCTGATTCTCAGTACTTCTCTGGGACAATTTCAGTTCTTAATAATGTCCGTAAATTTTATTTCCAACTCCTGATCCTTGGAAAATCTCCATTGTATGTGCATTTTTTTAATGATGTCTGTACATAAAGGCAGTTCTGAAATAAAGAAAATTTTAAAATATTTGTTAATAGACTCTTCTAATAGTCTTTTTTTCTTTTCTTTTTTCTTTTTTAAAGAGATGAGGTCTCACTATATTGCCCAGGCTGGTTTCGAACTCCTGGGTTCAAGTGATCTTCCCGCCTCTGCCTCCTGAAGTGCTGGGATTATAGGGGAGAGCCACTGCACCCAGCCATTGTAATACAGTCTTTGTTTGAAATGCATATGTTAGTGGGCCAAAAGGATAGCATTATTAATATCCCTATTCTATGAAGATGTCTGTTCTAAAACTGTTTTAGTGATGCTCTATAACAGAATCAACTATATCCATTAATCCCTTGGTGTTGATAAATGAACTCTTCCCAGTGGTTAATAGATGTTAGTCCAGCTCTTCCCAGTGGTTAATAGATGTTAACAGCACTGTAAATCCATTTTTGGCCCTGTAATTTCTTGAGCAAACATGTATTTTTGCTGCTTTTCTTATAAGGAGATGCTACTAATTGACTATCAGAAGAACATGTTTTGAGGTCCTCCTCAAAACACTGATGGGTTGGAATAAGCCATCAACAGTGTTGTACCAGTTCTTGGGTCTTGATAGACAATTTGGAAAGAGATTTCCTTGTTTACGAAGTGAAGGACTAAGAATTAAATTAATGACCTTGGCCTTACTGGCAATCAATTACAAATCTCAGCCATATCAGGAAGAGAATTATAAAATTCAGAAGCAGTTTGGCCGGGTGCGGTGGCTCAAGCCTGTAATCCCAGCACTTTGGGAGGCCGAGGCGGGTGGATCACGAGGTCAGGAGATCGAGACCATCCTGGCTAACATGGTGAAACCCCGTCTCTACTAAAAATACAAAAAACTAGCCGGGCGTGGTGGCGGGCGCCTGTAGTCCCAGCTACTCGGAGGCTGAGGCAGGAGAATGGCGTGAACCTGGGAGGCGGAGCTTGCAGTGAGCCGAGATCGCGCCACTGCACTCCAGCCTGGGTGACACAGCGCGAGACTCCGTCTCAAAAAAAAAATAAAAAAATAAAATTCAGAAGCAGTTTACGTTAGACTTTGGAATGAATGACGAACTCTCCCCATTAGAGCTGCCATCATATGACTGGTGGAGACTGTTTGAAGAATCATTGTATCTCAGCCTCAAAAATTACCATGGGAAGATGGTATCAGTATCACTATTTGTATCACTATTTAACAGATGAAGAATCTTAATGCTGTGTGCCCATGGACACACAGAATTAAGCTGTTGGGACTTGGAACAGCTCAGATCTTGTTTCAGATCACCAGCTCTTGTAATAGGGAAATCTGGAGATTTGAAAAGTGCTTGCACTGTCCACAACATGGCTAATCCATATATGGATGATGCAGAATTGATTTAATTCACTAACAGGGACCCCATAATTATTTGCTGGGCTCTGGGTATATTAATGTGTAGGAAGTTGTACTATATGATGTTAATAAATTATGACTATTTGGGTAGGCTGAATTCATACTAAATCCACACTGTAATTCAGCAAAAAACAACAATGTGTTTATATACATTTGGAAACTGCAACGACAGGAAACATTTGGAAGAAAGGGATTTTGCCCTAGAATAACACATAAGGAAAGTAGAGAACTAGTATATTGTTACTCAATGTTCCAGAGACTTCTAGTGATTTTAACACTGTTATTAAGTATAGCATGTTGATTGGGAGATTTGTTTCTCTAAAGATCACTTTGTTTTATTAAATCCTAATAGAAAATACCATTGAAAATCCTATCTCATTTATTCCTGTAACAAATATATTGAGCACCTACCTACTATATGCCAAGAAATGTATTAGCCATCAGGCAGAGAGAGCTGTTCAAATGGTAGATATGATCTGTGCTCCTGTGAAACTTGTAGTGGGGAGAGCCAAACAATAAACAATATTCCCCTTTAACTCTAGGTTAATGCAGAAATGGATAAAGCCAGTGTTGCTTTTGGGAGAGGTGAGTCGTGTCTCTGAATCACATGCATTTCATAGGGGGAAAAATGCCCAAATACTAAGGAATAGCTCAGCCTGTCTCCATTGGCCTCAGCTTAAATTGTTTTCCCTCCCACTGGCTGGGCAGTGTATTTGTATTTTACCTGGTAAAACAATAAATTTCATACCTTCTATAATTGGCATTCTTCAAAGAGGTAGAACTTTGATTTTTTTGTAGAATATTAAAACAAGCTTTCTTAGGAACAGCAATGGTTTCATGATGTGTAATTGCTTTATGTTATCTTTCTGCTATAGAATGTTTCCTGGAGAAAGGTATGGTTTTTAGTAATAAGATACATTTACTTATTTTAGTCCTGCAAATAAGGTGAAATCTTATGTCCAGTATTTCACAAAGGAGAACTGACAGTGTGACTTTTATATTTAATGTAAATCTCATTAGACAAAAATGAAATATAGTTCCTAGGGTTTCCAATTTTAAAAAGTGAAATAGTAAATGTATTCACTCAAACATTTTCTCAGTGCCATATGCAAGTTACCATGTCCTGGAAGCTGATACAGTTTGAGGAAGGAAATATATAACTACTGTAAGCCTGTGATAACTAAAAGCAACATACTAAAAAGTGAAGGTACAGATAATTGCCAACAAATTTAATAGCGTTTAAAAGTGTATTTGGCAATTTCTCCAGGAGGTGGCACTATTGAGTTGTTTTTCTTTTCAGACAGTAAGACAATAGACCATTCATCTTTGTCACCCAAACAAAGAAATATTCCTTTATAACCCCGTTTCCTCCCCCCACCTAATCACATGCTACTGGAACTGACTGTCTTGTGATCTACTCCCATAGTTGGCATAGATTTTAAAATAATCTATTTTTAAAATTAATCTGATAGTAGTTACGGAAAGGAACAAATCGTTCACCAGTTCTCATCAGCTTTATCTTGTCAGTCCAGTAACTGAGAACTTAAAAGACTATTCTAATGATTTTACTATCCTGCTCAGATGGCATTCAAAAACATTTTTCTTCTCACGTCTTAGTATGGTTGTTTTGGGAAAATTTGTAAATTCGTAAGTCTTTTTGTTTGAAAGTTAATGTGACTGGAAGTATTTTAATGTAAATATCGGGTTGGGTGCATTGTATCATTTTGCTCTACAATGACTATACCCTCATTTGAGTTTATGGCTAGTTTATAGTTAAAAGTAATCTTTACTTGCTTTGTAACGATTTGCATGTTTTGTATCTATTTGCTACCTTTTCTACTGAACAATTTCTAGCTTTCTAAAGGGATGGAGTCAGTAAGTTTAAGGATTCAGAACTGGTTTTACCTGTGCTACGTGTTGTAGAAGTTGTATGTGCAGCTTCTGCGGTAAAGGGAAAAGCGTAGGGGTTTTATTTTATTCATTAGAGGTGGATCGGGGTGCTAATTTAGAGGACATCACTTACTGGAACCAAACTTGTCCGAAGCTCTCACTGCAGAGTTAAGGCACTTTGGTAAAATAAATGTGCATCTAGGAAATGGTCATGTGAACAGTAGGCATTGGGTCATTCTCTTGCCCCCTTTTACCTGCCCCTAATGCCTAAGCTACATTCGAAGTCCTGGAAAACCTGTAAGTAATTCCGCCTTTGGCCTACCTCCCCGCAGAAGAGGAAGGCGAGAGAGGCCAAACGTATGGAAAGACTATTCAGGCTTGCCCGAGTCACGGATGTCCTGATGTCTGTCTCCGTAGGATGTGGCCCACACCAGTTCGCATTCACCTTCTTGGCAGCAAGGCAGCTGCTTAGCAGACAATGGGCGCTCCAGTGAGCGGGGTTTATAAAAACCTGAAGCCCCTGTTCATGATGGAGCCCCCTTTTCCAGCTGAGCGAGCTCAGAGATTTCCTGGGTAGGTTTTCCAGGCGCTGCCTCACTGAAGGAATTTTAGGAGTGTCTCTGGGGAACAGGAGGGACGTAATCCAGCCCCAACTTGAGGGCGCTAGAGGTGCGGCAAGGGGTCGCGGCCCCAGGAGCCCGGGGCTCGGCGGGAAGGTGGGAGAAGCTCCTACGCGAACTCCACAAGCCGGGCCCGGGAGACGCCGGGCGAGGCGGGGTTGACCTCAGCAGTCTCTGCCACGTTCCAGCCAATCAGTCCCGCATCTTGGCATCCGAATCCAGGACCCCCGAAGCCGGAGGCGACGCGAGCCAATGAGGAGTGGACCGGGGAAGAGGGACAGGCGGCCAGCCTATGAGGCGGAGAGGCCCGGCCGCGCGTATCCAAGGAGCGCCGCGCTCGACTCGGGGGTGTGGCGCGCGCCGACGGGGGTGGGCGGGCGCGCCGGGCGGCAGGTGTCGGCGTCGGCGGCATTCGGCGGCGATGGAGCGGCCCCGGGGAGCTGCGGACGGCCTCTCGCGCTGGCCCCACGGTCTCGGCCTCCTCCTCCTCCTGCAGTTGCTGCCGCCGGTGACCCTTGGCCAGGACCGGCTGGACGCGCCGCCGCCGCCCGCTGCCCCGCTCCTGCGCTGGTCTGGCCCCATCGGGGTGAGCTGGGGGCTGCGGGCGGCCGCGGCCGGGGGCGCGTTTCCCCGCGGCGGCCGTTGGCGTCGCAGCGCGCCAGGCGAGGACGAGGAGTGCGGCCGGGTCCGGGACTTCGTCGCCAAGCTGGCCAACAACACGCACCAGGTGAGCGGGCGCCGGGCCCGGGAGCCGCTCGGCTGCGAGGTGCCGCCCGCGTGCCCCTCCCGGCCCGTGCTCCCCGCGACTCCCGGAGGAGACCCCGGCCCCGCCGCGCCCGCGCCCCCTGGGCCGCAGCCCCGAAACTGCGGCGGGCGGGCGGGCGGAGTCGGGCAGGAGCGGCCGGCGGGGCTGTGTTTCGTCACAGGGGAGGCAATCTTAGACTTCCACCGCATTCTTTTTTTTTTCTTTTTTTTTTTTTTTAAAGTTGTCAGAATCTTTTGAACGTCGTTTTTCGTCTGTATAACTAATCAGGACCCAGTAACACTGTTAGGCCCCAGGAGGGTGAAGGAGTAATTAACTCTTGTGCGCTTGCAGAAGTTGGGCTGCTCAGAAGCAAAGGTGTGTCCTCTCCGTGGGTCAGTACTTTCCGGGTGGGAGAGGCGGGAGTTTAGGAGGCCCGAAGCAGCGGTCTGGTCACCGTGTTTTAATAGTTAAGGAGACTAGATTGGAAATGAGATGGCAGTATTTATGTGATCTTTCTGACTGTTTCAGATTTGACCTTCTGTCATGGTATGGAACTCTGACTAGCATGTCTATATCCCGCGGTGACAACATTTTCAATAGTTAAGAAACGCATTGCACACATTCTGCTTTGAGCCAGCTCTTGGTCAAAAAGACTTTCAGAATTACGGGATTTCTGTCCGTGGGGACAAGCAGCTCAACCTTCGCACACTACAGGACTGACAAAACCAATTATTAAAAAAGTCCTGGTTCCTTGCTTCAGCACAACTTGGGCATCTTTCTCTTGTTTCTCTAAAATTAACAATTTAATCCTTGCTAGCCACATTTGCATAATGTATTTTCAATTCTATGTATTTTCTCCCTTGCCTGTTTTCCTCTTTCAAAGAAAATGAATTGCACTTGGAGGCAGAGATGGATGGCCAAGGTTCTGTGCCTGCCCTTGTCCTTTTGTAACTGTATTTCAGCGTCAGCCAAGCCTCAGTCTCCCTTTGGACTGCCCGATTATCTGGACCGTACTTGTCACCTGTGATAGAATTCTCTAATCTGGGGACACAAGACACAAGTATTCAAGAATAACTGTGCTTTGCGTAGCCCGAGCAGCAGCTGTGTAAAGGTAGCCAAGCTAGTGCTGGAGGGTGGGACAGGTTGGGTAGAATGAGATCTAGGAAGTCTTCCTACTTGATGAGAAAAAAAAAAAAAAATCAAATAGACTTCCTTCTCACAGTGGGGGATTGAGAAAGCCTTTACAACAGTGATGCTTAATTTATACTGGACCACTAGCTGGACACAGCATTCTTACTCCATATTTCAAATTCTTCTCTTGCTGGTTGACCTAACTTTTAGATCTGCTGCTGCTCCTGGATTTAGATTTACTCCTCTTTTTCTTTTCTTTCTTTTTTTTTTTTTTTTTTTTTTTTTTTTGGAGACAGGGTCTTAGCCTCCTGAGTAGCTGGGACTACAGGTGTGCACCACTATGCCTAGCTAATTTTTGTATAATTCCTTTTTTTTTTTTGTTTGAGATAGGGTCTCACTCTGTTGCCCAGGCTGGAATGCAGTGGTGCGATCACAGCTCACTGCAGCCCTGACCTCTTGGGCTCAAGTGATCCTCTCACCTCAGCCTCCCATGTAGTCGGGACTACAGGTGCATGCACCCAGCTAATTGTCCTTTTCTTTTCTTTCCTTTTTTTTTTTTTTTTTTTTTTTGAAACAGGGCTTTGCCATGCTCCCCAGGCTGGTCTTGAACTCCTGGGCTCAGGTGCTCCGCCCACCTTAGGCTGCCACACTGCTGGGATTAGAGGCGTGAGCCACTATGCCCTGCCTGGATTTATTCCTTGAGTCAGAGTCTTACTGGTTAGTTTGAATTGATATGCCATTTGTAATATATTGATTCCAAAGCAAGAGGTTGAGAAAACTGGCTGAGGGGTTCTAAGGTCAAATCTATGGAAGAGTAGACCTAAAACCACTCATTCTTTGAAGTCCATATGTAAAGAAAATTCCTTTTAGCCGGGCGCGGTGGCTCACGCCTGTAATCCCAGCACTTTGGGAGGCCGAGGCGGGCGGATCACGAGGTCAGGAGATCGAGACCATCCTGGCTAACATGGTGAAACCCTGTCTCTACTAAAAATACAAAAAACTAGCCGGGCGAGGTGGCGGGCGCCTGTAGTCCCAGCTAAGTGGGAGGCTGAGGCAGGAGAATGGCGTGAACCTGGGAGGCGGAGCTTGCAGTGAGCTGAGATCCGGCCACTGCACTCTAGCCTGGGTGACAAAGCGAGACTCCGTCTCAAAAAAAAAAAAAGAAAATTCCTTTTAGCCGGGCACGGTGGCTCTCGCCTGTAATCCCAGCACTTTGGGAGGCCGAGGCAGGCGGATCACGAGGTCAGGAGATCGAGACCATCCTGGCTAACACGCTGAAACCCCCATCTCTACTAAAAATACAAAACATTAGACGGGTGTGGTGGCGGGCGCCTGTAGTCCCAGCTACTCGGGAGACTGAGGCAGGAGAATGGCGTGAACCCAGGAGGCAGAGCTTTCAGTGAGCCGAGATCGCAGCACTGCACTCCAGCCTGGGCAACAGAGCAAGACTCTGTCTCAAAAAACAAAAAATGAATTTCCTTCTATTTCTTTCATTTGGCTGTTTGCAATTATTTATTTATTTATTTATTTATTTATTTATTTTTTCTCTCCCAGTCTTTTTTTCAGTGACCTTATTTAAAATAGCTATTTTGGCTAGGCATGGTGGCTCACACCTGTAATCCCATCATTGTGGGAGGCCAAGGCACGTGGATCACTTGAGGTCAGGAGTTCAAGACTAGCCTGGCCAGCATGGTGAAACCCTGTCTCTACTAAAAATACAAAAGTTAGCCAGATGCAGTGGCATGCGCCTGTAATTCCAGCTACTCTGGAGGCTGAGGCATGAGGATCACTTGAACCCAAGAGGCAGAGGTTTCAGTGAGCCGAGATCGCACCATTGCACTCCAGCCTGGGTGACAGAGTGAGGCTCTGTCTCAAACAAACAAAAAAAGTTTTGCATTTGTTAATCATCCGTGGTCTTTTCTTCAGAGATCTCATCCTTTTTGTATCTGGTTAAAAAAAAAAAAAAAAGTGGAGCCTTTGTTTAATATCCTTTACCTTAAAAATGGTTAAGTAGCACTTCCTTAACCAAGAATTGTTACATTGTAGCCTGTTCTTCTATTTATTTATTTGGTTTTAGAAGTCATGAAAAATCCTGAACTGTATTGAAGAGATCTAGCATTTTTGGACCCTTTATAAAACAATGTGAAATAAAAGCATCAGCATGACAGAACAACTTTTTATCAGAGATGTTGTATACTTTGTACAACTGGGGAAGGAAAGTACATGTAGAATCATTTTTCCTACATAATATGACAGGATTTGAGTCCCAAGAAAAGGCAAAAGTTCATGGTTCTCTTACTTCTTTTAACTTGGTCCTGTTTTGTTTGAAGCCACAGTAATTCATACCATCAGTGTATGTGAATGCCCTCCAAATGCCTAGATCTGTGCTAGGTGCTGGGGGTGCCAAGATACAAAGAAAAGATCGTTCAGACTGGAGAATGAAAAGCCTCAGAAAGTTATAGCAAACTACTAGACCTGTTTCTGTGGCTTATGATAATATATTAGCATTTAACCTGTCTTCTCAAGAAAGCACGGTAAAGCTAAAGCACGGTAGTGCGTTTACATTACGTTTTTAGGAGACCGGCGTCCTGATGACCACTCAGGCTTCTTTGTACGTGAAATCCAACAGGTTTTTCTCTTTGCTCAAGCCTCCCTTTTTCTCTCTAAGATTTTTTTCTCATATCATTTCAGTCTATTAATTTAAAATATATTTAAAGTGTATTGGGTTTATTACACACAGTATATATTTTTTCACATAGAAGTTCTAATGATTAAGTGCTCTATTTTAGGAGTTGAGGCAGGAGAAAACATTTTCCTTTCTAGTTATAATAATACAAGTTAGCTATGATAGACTCATGGGAAAGTGGAATAAAAAATATTGGCTGTTACTAAAAAAACAAACAAAAGGGATGACAAGAAAGCAAAGGAGAAAGATAAATAGTTATACCATTCCAAAAATTATGCTCCCTAATTTTGTTCTAAGGGTTTGACATACCATGGTAAGGCAGTATAGCACTGCCTTGTCTGGACTGTCTGCATTTGAACCCTGGCCATGTCACTGTGTGATCTTGGGTAAGTTACTTAAGTTTTCTGTGTCTCAGTTCCTAATCTGCAAAGTGAAGATAAGAGCACTTAATTTGTAGGATGGTTGTGAGAATTAAATGAGTGTGTGTTAAATTATATAAACATAATATATACGTATATGTATATTATTTTATTGTGTAATATCTATTTGTATTAATATATAAGTATGTAATATTGTATTACGTTGTAATGAGTTATAGTATGTATTACAACATATCACATTGTGTTGTATAATCTATACATATGTAATAACTCATTAGAACAATGTCTGGCACATAATTAGCACTCAGCAATTAGCTATCATTTATAAATGCTCTTTTCTTAGTCTCAATAATCTTCCTTTTGCCTGGAACTCAAAACTGTTTTCATGCCACATTTTTAACTGATTCTTTCCTTCAACTGCTTGGAGTATCCATGACATGTATAACCTTTGTACATGCGTGAAATTGAGCAGGCCTAGAAGACTTTATTAATGTTGGTTGCTACGTTGGGTTGCTTCAAAACATTTCTGCTGTAAGCACCCCTTTGAGGGTAGGCATGAAACTGTCTTAAAGGAACAGATGAAATGCCTTGGCCAGAGTTGTGGTGGTGGCTGATGTAATTTCCTTACTTCTCATTCCTTCTCATTCCTGTGTACAGACCATTTGACAATTTCCTTAAAACTTTTAAAACTTACGATGAATAAAGCCAGGAACTGTTGCTTATTTTCTGTCCTCCCTCTGCTCCTGTCACTAACCACTTCTTTAAACATAACTTCCCAACTTCTACTCCAACATCAAAGCATCTGGTTTCTTAAATAAACAGGCCCTGTAGAGAGGCCGTGTTGTATGGGGTGTCAGCTCTGGGAAGAATGCGTGTGTTTGTTTGCTGGCGCTGGCAGGGTTGAATCCGAGCTCACAGGACTGAGTGTGCCTGTCAGAGGCTTCAGGGAGCTGCCTCTGAAGCCCTTGGCCTGTTGTTGTGGATCACCAGACCTTTGTAACACCTGGAAGTCTGAAGATCAGTCCTTTAATGCCCCGGAACTTCCTAACTGCCTCATTTATTCCGATACTTGGCCTCTCTTCATACTACCTTCCCTAGCACCCCCAGCTGTCTAGCTTATTTAATATTCTCTTCAGTTCTGTTTCTTCCATTCAGTTTTGGATCAAGGAGTAGGAACTCTGTAGGGTCTCCTTCTTGGTCCTGGTTGAGCAGAGTGAGCAAAACCCTCACGAAGAGCCCTCTCTCATGCAATGTATAGTTAGACCTTTAGCCCCTAGAGGGATGTTAAAATCACTTATGCATTGGATATTTCAGTAAGAAGTATCAGCAGATTTGATGAAATGTAATTTATCTGGGGAAAGGTTAGTCTTCATCTGAAGTTTGGTTGGGATGAGAGTAGAAAGCTAGCCAGGTATGACAGATGGCTCCAAGGGAATGCAGTGTTAACAATTAGGTAAGTTCTCTGCTGACTCAAATATTTGGCTCTGTGCACAGTCATTTTTAATTAGAAATCTGAGTCTCATGTCTGCTTGTGGAAATAATTGCAAGAAGGCTTATGTTCTCTTCAATTTCTAATGACTATTTTCTTTTTGTGATATTAACAACAATAATAGGCTTTCTATCCTGCTGTTTTGATCAGATCTTTCATGTCAGGGTCACAGGTACTATTAACAGTTTCTTCTGCACTCTGCCAGTGTCCTATCAACTCTTGTCAACAGGCATTGGGTTCTCAGTGGGTGACTGCAGAGTCTGCGCTCCCCAACTTTGTCCCAGTTGGCCTGTTACCCTTGTGTGACCATCACATGCTGGGCAGTGCTTAGCACCAAGTTGTAGTGGTCAGAACGGGGGAGTAATGTTTGTTTTTCTCCCTCCTTCCTACCTAATCCTACCCCTCCATTTTTTCTTTTTTTTTTTAACAGAAAGTGAACTGTGTTTTGAGGCTGCAGAAATGAGGCTCAGGTGTTTTACGTAATTAGGGGCTAACATTAAGGCAGACAAACCCATCACATTTGACATGTAATTAAAAATACAGCTTTCTAGAAAAATCAAAACTGTGGCAATGACTCTGATAATATTATGAACTAGATACTGCATTTGTAAATTTCTACAAGTTTCAGTTCCTTCTCTCCTTTTGTAATCAGTGTTTTTATTGCATCTTTTACTTCTGTTTTTAGAAACTTGGTGAAAACTTGTTCTTCCCACTCTGTGGTCTCAGTGATTTGTATGCAGGTGAATTGGAGGATTAATGGGGCTTGAAGAACAAGCTGATCAATTTCAGTCAGTTCTAGACAGTTTTTTGGTTGTTGTTTCAGTGGTGACTACAGTCGAAGTTGGATTAGTAATATGTGGCTTTGAGATTTGAGTTGAATGAACCAAACTTTGAGTTTGGTTGAATGAATGTTCATGACAGATTCCTCATACCTATGAAAATTGTTAGGTGAAAGATGGAGGCTATTTTTCCTTCTCTATCCCCAATCTCAGTCTCAGGAAACCACAGTAAAAACAAAATCCTTCCATTCAGAACCTGTCATGTTCTGCTGAGGAAGTTTTCTGTGAATGTAATTTATTTTCTGTTTTGCGTTTTAGTCTCTGGCCCTCCATTCCTCATCTACAACATGAGAAGTTTTGAACTAGCCTTAAAATTTCTTTTAAAAATTCTATGATTCATATGGAAGAAGAGAGGCCAGAGGTTGTGATCACAAATGTTTACTGGCTGATTCCAAATTTAGAAGCAAACTGTGGCTGTTTGACTTCCCAGTCAAACTTGAACATAGCATGGATTTCACATTTAGGGGTGTTTACTACCACCTTCAGGACTTGCTTCAGTGAAATATGAGTGTTTTTAAAGATAGCAGGAGTACTTTTTTTCATATAGTTATGAAAGACATTTGTCTCTTTTATTTTGGAGGTAATATTTTATCGTTTGTTCCTTGTTGGCTGAAAAATCTAATGCTAATAAAAGCTACTAGCTTGAATAGTCCAAAAGCAAACCCAATAGATAGCAGTAAATTCATTTTTCTTTTTCTCTTCCCTATAGTACTCTGCCAAAACTGGGCTTTTTTTCTTCATCCTGGCTGCCTGTGTGTTTGAAAATAGATGGTCAGCTTACCATAAATATATTCACTTGTAGAAACTCACATATGATTAATTGGCTTGATTTATTTTCATCAGAAGAAAACGTATGTATGTTCCCTCTCTGGCTTATGAATACTATCCGTCTTATGTTTGCTTTTGATAACAGTTTTGTTCTTCCTGTATATCCTAAAACACACACACACACACACACACACACACACACACACACACACTTTCTAATATTGTACTTAAGCCAGTTTGCAAGTCTCGTTCCACAGTACAATTGCTCTGAAGGACCAGGAGAAATTGAACTGGGAAGGAAAATTTGTATTAACTTCAAAAATTCCCAGACAGGTTAGTTCAAATCATGTTTATCTGGTATTTGCTATTTATCACAAAGGATTCGGAACATAAACATGTTGTATACAAAATTTCAAAGAGATGTCTCAATACCCAGATTTGGGTCCTGGCTCTGCTGCTTCATAGCTGTGTGATTATGGAAAATCACTTAACTTCTGTGATCTTTACAGTTGTTTTTTAAACTAGAGCAGCAGCTCTTTGGATTGTTTGGAGGGTCAAATGAGAAGTTTTACCGACGTGTTTAGTTAAAGATAGAGTACTACTATATAGATGTCATTCATTTAGACACTTACTGAGCAGCCTGCCATGTACTGAGTGGAGTCCAGACCTGTGCATAAACAAAGCAAAGCACTGGGGCTATCTTAAGGATTTAGGTGTTCAGAGATGTCTCAGGGGGAGTTTGGAAGAAGGCTTGACCACTGCAGTGCAGTGTGTTGGGAAAGCCCTCTGGCTGAAGAGAGAATCAAAGTGGAGGTGATTTTTAGGGAGATCTGTAAAGACACCAAGGAAGTAGGAAAATCCAAGATATGTTCAAGGAATGGTCGATAGAAACTTTATTTTAGGGTGAGGTAGTTGATGGGAAGTATCACTAAGGTTTCCAGGAAAACATATAGGGAAGTTAAAAAAAAAATAGCTCTTTTGTGGTGGTTGGAAAGACGAGGGGTGTGGGTAGGGAGTTTGGCAAAAAGGACTTACTTATGAAAGAGTTTTTACAGATAGTGCTAGACATGAGGCTAGAGCTGGAGGAACCACAGGTAGAAATGGGGAGCCAAGAAGAGTTCCCCTTTCAGAGGCCGGCCATTGCTTTGGTCTTGGATGCGAAGGTTCCAGAGGAAAGCAGAACAGAGGGCGGGGCAGAACGTCCTTTATACTTGAAGTGCTAAATGTTTCCAAAAAACACTCCTAAACTTCTGGACCTGGTTGAAGAATGTGAGCCAAGGCATGAGGAAGCCAAGAGCTGTAAGTCGGTGATGCCTATGAACAGATTTTTCTCAACATTTGTGAACAAGGATAAGATTGAACTCTTGCTGATAATGTGCTTAACGGTTTGAATCATGGATCATTGGGCTGATTAGCTGGTCAGAGCCCTTTTGCTGATGTGGCTGGCTGACTTGCTTATGGGCCAAGAGCTGGGAGTAAAACATAGATGTCCCAACATGGTGCTGCATTTGGAAGTGTTTCATAGGAGTGTTGAAATCAATGCATTTGCTTCAGGGATAAGGCAAAGTTATGAGATCCCAGTTATAAGTAATATAGTTGTGAATTCTACTCTTCTCCTCAAGGTCATAGTACCCTCAGCAGAGCTGAACTAGCCTTTCTAAGCCTCCGTGTCCCATCACATAAAATGGAGGATTATCATGAAGTTTTGAAGAGAAAATATATGTTAAAATATTGTGAAACCTTGAAGTACCGTATGAGTATGATTTATGAGTATGAGGTAGGGTTAGGGAGAGATCATCTATTCAAAATGCCCTTCCTTTCCTTCCTTTCCTTCCTTCCATCTTTGGAGTCTGGCTCTGTTGCCCAGCCTGGAGTGCAGTGATGTGATCTCAGCTCACTGCAACCTCCACCTCCTGGGCTCAAGCAATTCTCTGCCTCAGCCCCCCAAGTAACTGGGATTACAGGTGTCTGCCACCACACCTGGCTAATTTTTGTATTTTTAGTAGAGAAGGGGTTTCACCGTCTTGGCCAGGCTGGTCTTAAACTTGTGATCCACCCACCGCGGCTTCCCAAAGTGCTGGGATTACAGGCGTGACCCACTGCACCCAGCCCAAAATGCCTTTCTTGAAGCTATGGGAGATGGAGAAGAAAATAATCAGATTAATAACCAGAAAACAATAATCAGATACCTGGTCATCTGGTTATAATAGCTTCAAGCATATATGGTTAAATAGTTTTTGTTTTGTTTTAAAACAAAATTTAAAAATTTTAAAGACATGGTCTTTACTGTGTCACCGAGACTGGAATGCAGGGGTGTAATCATGGCTTGTTATAACCTTGAATTCCTGGGCTCAAGTGATCCTCCTGCCTCAGCCTTTGCGTTAGCTAGGACTACAGGCACATATCCCTGTGCCTGGCTCGTAAATAGGTTTAAATAACTTAAAATTATTTATTTTTATTTATTTATTTTTTGAGACTGAGTCTCACTGTTGCCCTGGCTGGATGGAGTACAGTGGTATGATCTCAGCTCACTGCAACCTCTACCTCCTGGGTTCAAGTGATCCTCCTGCCTCAGCCTTCAAAGTAGCTGGGACTACAGGTGTGCACTACCACACCTGGCTAATTTTTGTATTTTTAGTAGAGATGGGGTTTCACCATGTTGGCCAGGTTGGTCTTGATCTCCTGACCTCAGGCGATCTGCCTGCCTCAGCCTCCCAAAGTGCTGGGATTACAGGTATGAACCACTGCACTTGGCCAAATTATTTTTTAAAGACTATAATTTAATAACAATTTTTTTCCCCTTCATTAAGCTTTAATTTGTTAGAGTTAATGACTGTGGTTTAAGTTGATAGCTCTGAAATAGTACCTTGCATATTTCACCCTTTTAACTGAGCAGCTACTGTTAGCTTTGTGCTTTACTGACTGACCTCTGTGGTTTCAAGAAATATTGGTGAATGTGATAGGTACTTCTCAGGAACTTGAAAGAATAGCGGACTAGAATGTTGATGGAATTATTTTTTCTTATGTGCATATTGCTTTTTTAAACTTTTAACAATTATTAACAAGTAGAGATGAGGTCTTACTATGCTGCCTAGGCTGTTCTCAAATTGCTGGGCTCAAATGATTCTTCTGCCTGGGCCTTCCAAAGTGGTAGGATTATAGGTGTGAGCCAACACACCCGGCCTGTGTTCGTATTTATTTAACCTACTATTTCACCACTTCCTGGCCTATGTTAACGCTCTGTTCCAGTTAAAGTGACCTTCTAACCAGTCCCTCCAGCTCCCCATGTGGTTTTTGCTTCTCCATATTTGTTTTCATGGCTTTGTTCCTGTCTGAATGCCCTTCTAGCCCTTGTTAGTTTTTCCTGTTCTCCCCTATAATTTTGGACTATTCCATATAATACAACACTTCTGTCTTGAGTTCAGTTTCATCCATAGAAGTTTTGTTCCCTCAATGATAAACTCCTTAAAGGTAGGGTCCAGCTTGTACTATGAGTCCTTCATCACTTTTGCCTCCCACAATGCTGAAGAAAGAGTAGTCATGAAATGTGTAATCTGGAGTCAGACAGACATGATATTGAAGCCTTGCTCTGCCACTTACCAACTTTTTGACTTTGAGCAAATTACTTAATGTCTCTGAGCCTGCTGCTTTCTTTATAAATTAACAGTGAGTACCTTAATATATATAATACTAATACAATAAGTGCTTAGTAAAGGTTAAATATTATTGTTTTTCTTTAATTCAGCAATGTTTATCGAGCACCTACATACATGAGGCACTGTATCAGGTCCTGGGAACTGGTGTAGAACACCAGACCTCTGCCTTGATGGAACTTTATGGACCAATAGAGAAAATGGCACTAAACGATATATAATTATAAATGTGGTAACAACCAAGAAGAAAAATAGTAACCACAGGAAAATAATCGACAGGTCTTTTTTAGTCTGGGGCATTAGGAAAGATTCACTGAGAAATTATTTAAACTGATACTTGAATAGAATTTTGCCAGGAAGAGTATCTCAGGCGGAGAGAACAACATGTTCATAAGGCCTGGGTCTAAAAGAGCTTGGCATACTCCAGGATCTGGAAGAAGGCCAGTGTGGTTGTAGCAGAGGGAATGGGGGAAGGGGTTAGCGCCCACACCCAAGGGATAAGCAGCCAGCCTTTATGGTTCTCTCGGCTCAGTCAGCTGGCAACTGGAGCATATTTCTTTGTCACTTTCTTTTCTTTAAAATGAACTAAGATATAGCCGTTAAATGCAAAAAATTATGAAATGTAGCTATTTATTGAGAAATGAATTGTTTCATGGAAGTGACTTTCAAAAACTAAGCCTGCCCTTTTGTAAGTGCCAAAGGGTTTTTGTTTGCTTGCTTTTTTAATGGAAATCTTTCTAATATACTTCTCTGCTTCTTGGTCAACAATATGAGTCTAGGTCACTAAGAAGATAATAAATTATGCTGTACCAGGACTGCTGTGGTTTGAATGTGCCTCCCCAAATTCATGTTTTAGGAACTTAATTGTCAATGTAACAGTATTAAGTGGTGGGTCTTTAAGAGGTATTATATCATGAGGGCACCAACTCATGAATGGATTAAGGCCTTTATCCCAGGAGTGGGTTAATTATAATAGGGGAAGAGTTTGGTCCTATTTCTTTTCTTTTTTTCTTTTTCTTTTTCTTTCTTTTTTTTTTTTTTTTTTTTTTTGAGACAGAGTCTCACTCTTTTGTCCAGGCTAGAGTGCAGAGTTGTGATCTCAGCTCACTGCAACCTCCACCTTCCAGGTTCAAGGGATTCTCATGCCTCTGCCTCCCAAGTAGCTGGAATTACAGGTGTGTGCCACCATGCCTGGCTAATTTTTGTATTTTTAGTAGGGATGGGGTTTCACCATGTTGGCCAGGCTGGTTTCAAACTCCTAACCTCAAATGATCCACCTGCCTTGGCCTCCCAAAGTGCTGCGATTACAGGCGTGAGCCACCATGCCTGGCCTGTTCCTGTTTCTTTTCTGTGTCTCCTGTGCTTGCTTCCACTTTCTGCCATGGGATGATCCTCTACAGATGCCTATGCCATGCTTTTGGACTTCACAGCCTCCAAAACTGTGAGCTAAATAAACATCGTTTGTTTATAAATTGCCCAGTCTTGGATATTCTCTTATAGCAACTGAAAATGGACTAAGACATGACTCACAGTATTTTAATGTGGTATAATATTTAATACCCACAGGGGCTATTGAGATATATGGGCTATCTTCTCCCATTTCAAATGTCCTAGATTATAAACTTAATGCCATTGTCTGCCTGTTTGCTTTTTTCCTGCAGAAATGATATTCCCTTTGTAATTCCTCTTGTTATATCCTCTTCCTCTTGCTGTTGTCCCTGTCTGTCTCTGCATATATCACCCTCAAATTTGATTTGCTTCCTCTGTATGCTAAGAAAGCAGATTTCTAACATTAGACAATTCTAACCAGTTTAGTAAATTGAATTAAGAGTGATGGTCTGCAGATTTCTCTTAGAAGTCAAATGCACAGATTTTTAATGCATAATAGTGGCATCAGAGGTCTCCTTGCTTCTTTTCAGTGCGTATCCAGGTTGCTGAGGCATCTAAATCATGGAGGTTGCTGTTGCCCCTCTCCTTTGAACACTGGCCTATTGTGGAGCAGGGAGCTGATCTCCAAAACAACCAAATCCCAGATACATAGCAGTTGAAAAGCAAACTCAGTGGCTGAATTGTTGATGAGTCATAGAATTTTAAAGCTTAGAAAGACTAGAAAGATTGTCATTCTAGCCCCCTCACTTTGGTAATGATGTCAGGTTGTGCTGCCCAGTTTCACGCAGCGTTTTGCAGAGCTGGAAATAAAATTCGGGTTGACTGATTATTAGCCTGGTACTCTCCTCTGTATCATGCTCCCTCAGAAAACTCTGAATAATTAAATAGATTTGAAAACTTGTACGTTATTTTGTAGTTAATTTTTTCATTTCCAAGAATAGACTCCATGAGAACTGGGACATTTGTGATCTTATTTCTGGCTCATGTTTTATGATTCTAGCAGTGCCTAATTTAATAGAACTATATTCTGTTAGGATTTTCTTCCTGCCTGCAAAAGCGTCACTCAGGTTGTGTTCTAGGCCTCACAGGGCTTTGGAAGACTAATCCTAGATCCCCAGTCTTTGTGGGATCACCAATGCCTTGCCTTCGTAATCCTCAGTTTTACTCCTGAGGAAATGGATTCCCAACAGAGAAAATGATTTGTGCCTACCATCCCAACCAGTTAGTTACTGGGCGAGGCTTAACGTTCTTTCATAGTTTTATTTTCAGTGTGACAGGCTGACTTCTGTAGATTAAAAGTCTAGTGTGTTTAGCCTTTCTTTTTAGATTTCTGTACGTAAGATGCCTGTTGATAGGATATAATCTTCAGTAGCTCAGAGCATGTATCATCACAGCACATGGTAGGCATGCAGACATATTTGTTGAAAGAGGGCATGTATGTGAAGAATGCCATCATTGAATTCACCTCCTTCTTTGCTTGTCAAAAAGGCTGCTCCTGATGGGTACATGGTCAGGCCGTCAGCAAGTGGCTTTTAAGCTGGGCCTTGCCTTGGGAAAACTGACCTACACGCAGTAGTGCCAGTGTTAGTTTTTTCAGTGTTTTATTTTTGATCATGTGTGTAACTAAAGATAGAAGTTTCTCATGACTGGATTTTTTTCCAAGCTACAGTGACTCTTGGGCCCAACTTTAAATTTTCCAAGCTTATGGTAACAGTAATTTAATTTGGTTTTTAGTTTAATTAGATGTGAAGATGGTTGTTTCCATGAAGAATCTTGTGAGCAGAACCTAGGGGGTATTCAGATGATCCCAGAAATGGACAGTGTGCTAATTCATGAACTCTGAAGTGTGGGGGCCTCCTGCTTTAAGATGGTAGGCAATAAATGCTTGGATGAGTCTTTTTTTTTTTTTTTTTTTTTTTTTTGAGACGGAGTGTTGCTCTGTAGCCCGGGCTGGAGTGCAGTGGCCGGATCTCAGCTCACTGCAAGCTCCGCCTCCCGGGTTTACGCTATTCTCCTGCCTCAGCCTCTGGAGTAGCTGGGACTACAGGCGCCCGCCACCTCGCCCGGCTAGTTTTTTGTATTTTTAGTAGAGACGGGGTTTCACGGTGTTAGCCAGGATGGTCTCGATCTCCTGACCTCGTGATCCGCCCGTCTCGGCCTCCCAAAGTGCTGGGATTACAGGCTTGAGCCACCGCGCCCGGCCTGGATGAGTCTTATATCATCAGCTCTCAAGGTGGATGCCTTTTGGAGAAGGTAGTACAAGCTGTCCCCTGCTTTCTAACATAATGAATTCCTGAAAATCTATTTGACAGTCAGATGGCAGCTATAAATGCCAGCCAGTTACTTCTGCTTTGGAGCTCCCCTACCGAGGGCAGTAGATGGCTGTTGGTACCATCTGGGACACCAGAAATCACTATTCAATAGGTAATGGACAAAAGGCTCTGAATGTGACTCTGAAAAGGCAGCTTAGTGTATCAGTGATTAATGATATTAGGAGGTCTACCTTACATCAGGACCGCCTATGTTCCTGTGCCTCAGTGTAGCAGGGGCTCTTGACCTATCCTATAACCTTCTGGTATATCTGTTAGCTAGTGTAATATAAATAAGAATAAACTAACATGCATCCGGGTGCGGTGGTTCACGCCTGTAATCCCAGCACTTTGGGAGGCTGAGGTGGGCGGATCACTTGAGGTCAGGAGTTCAAAACCATCCTGGCCAACATGATAAAACCCCGTCTCTACTAAAAATACAAACATTAGCCAGGCCTGGTGGCATGCACCTGTAATCTTAGCTACTGGGAAGGCTGAGGCATGAGACTTGCTTGAACCTAGAAGATGGAGGTTGCAGTGAGCTAAGATCACACCACTGCACTCCAGCCTGGGTAACAGAGTGAGACTTTGCCCCCCAAAAATAAATTAATTAATTAACATGATCTATGTGTACTTTTTATATCACCCTTTCCTTTATACTTTTTCTTTTTTTTTTTAAACTAAAAATAGCTTACTTATATAGTTTTATTTTAAAAATGATTTCTGCCAATTGGAGGTAGAATGAGAGTAATTCATGCACTCTAGAAAAACTATAAAGAAGAGTGCACCTGTGTCAATTCTACAATACGACGGTTGCTATTGATATTTTAAAGGGTATCCTTCCAGATATCTTTTTTTTTTTTTTTTTTAGAGACAGTGTTGCTTTGTCATCAAGAGTAGAGTGCAGTGGCACAATCATGGCTGACGGTAGCCTTGACCTCCTAGGCTCAAACAATGTATCTGGGACTACAGGTGCTTGCCACCAGGCCTGGGTAATTTTTATTGTTGTTGTTGGTTTTGTGGAGGCAAAGTCTCACTATGTTGCCCAGGCTGTTCTTAAACTCCTGAGCTTAAGCAATTGCAATTGTCCTGCCTCAGCCTCCCAAAGTGCTAGGATTATAGGTGTGAGCCACTGTTCCCGGTCCCAGATATCATTTTAACCATAAATATGCACATATGATGTCACATGCTGTTTTGTAGCCTGCTTTTTACTAATATGCTATGAATATCTTTCAATGTCAGTAAATACCTGAAACATTTTTGGTTTTGTTTTTTAAAATTTTTTTAAATGTTTCTTTTTTTCCTTGTTCTTGAAACATTTTTAATAGCACCAGATATATTGTTATATGGTATAACATAATTTACTTAACAAAGCTCCAGTTCTTCATTTATAATATACAGGTATAGTAATATCTCATGGGGTTATGTGGATTAAATAATAATGTGTATAAGATACCTAACACAGAAGATGATGTGGGGAATGTTCAATAGTTGTTAGCTGCAGGAATCACCCCAATATATGGCATCTTTTATAAAGATGTGTGATTATCCCCTTACGACAAATTCCTAAGAGGATTTGCTTGGTCACGTGATATGGATGTTTTCATTTTTTATTTGCATCACCAAATAGCTCTCCGGAAAAATTAGAGCAATTTATGTACTCCCACCCACCATAGAAGAAGGTACTCTGGTCCCTATGCTGTCACTGGATACATTTTGTCAAGTCTTTTAATCTTTGCCAGTCTGAAAGGCAAAAATGTCATATTATTTTTCGTTTTCTTTCTTGGCTCACTGCAGCCTCTACCTCCTGGGCTCAAGCCACCCTCCCATCTCAGCCTCCTGAGTAGCTGGGACTACAGGTGCACACCACCATACCTGGCTAATTTTTTTAAAATTTTTGGTGGAGACAGGATTTTGCCATGTTGCCCAGGCTGGTCTCAAATTCCTGGGCTTAAGTGATCCTTCCGCCTTAGCTTCCCAAAGCGCTGGGATTACAGGTGTGAGGCACTGCACCAGCCTGTTTTTGTTTTTTGTTTTTTTTGTTTTTTTTTTAGAGATTAAATAGCTTTTCATATGTATATTGGCCATTTCTTTGTCCTTCTATGAATTGGGTGCTCATGTTCTTTGCCTGTTTTCCAAAAACCTGTTTGAGGTTTTGACCTGTTTCTTATTGATTTGAAAACCTTTGTATATTAATATTTTATCATGTTACAAATAATTTTGTATTAATTGAAACCCTTTTATATTAATTGAAACCCTTTCTACATTAATATTTTGTCATGTTAGAAATAATTTTCCCCAGTTTTTTTCAGCTTTCTCTTTGGTGTTTTGCAATTTAAACTTTTTACATAGTCAAAATAAATCCTTAAATATTGGTTCTGATTTTTATAGCATTTTTGTAAAAGTCTTCCCATTCCAAGGTTATAAAAATATTCACTTATACTTCTGGTATCGTTTTTTGACCCAGAGTCTCACTCTGTCACCCAGGCTGGAGTACAGTGGTGCCATCACAGATCACTACAGCCTCGAACTCCCAGGCTCAAGCAATCCTCCCACCTCAACCTTCTGAGTAGCTGGGACCACAAACGCATGCTGTGCCACCACACCTGGCTATTGTTTTTTGTTTGTTTGTTTTCTTTTTTGGTAGAGACAGGGTCTCACTATGTTGCCCAAGCTGGTCTCAAACTCCTGGGCTCAAGCAATCCACCCACCTTGGCCTCCCAAAGTGCTAGGATTACAGGCGTGAGCCACTGTGCCTGGCCATTTCTAGTATTTTTATAATTTACTTTTTTTACATTTAAATCTTCTCCCTATATGGAATTTATTTAGGCATTTTAAGGGAGTTATGAATTCAGCTTTTTATTTTTTATTTTTCCAAATAGCCAGTTTTTCCAGGGTTCTTATACCACTAACTTGAAGTGCTAGCTTTATCATGTGCTAAAAGAAACCTCATCCATTCCTGGATCTGTTTTGCTCTATTGATTTGTCTATTCTTGCGCCAGTAACTCTGTCATGGGATTAATAAATTTTTCCAAAAGTGGCAATAATTTCATGCTCATCTGCTCCTGGTAGAATCAAGCTGACATTTTACCCAACTACTCTTAAACTTCTTGGCTTCTGTGCTTCCTCTCCTGGGGTAGGATTAGGTCATCTGAATTACAGTATTTGCTCTGGGCTCCTCAGGGTACTGGCTTTTGGACTGTTGAGCAGAGAAACAACATATTTACATAGTTTTCCTTAATTTTGACCTGTTTCTAGATCATACATTTAGCTGACTCCTTAGCAATATGTAGTGACCAGATCATGTTCTCTTTGTGCCAAATGAAGCTTGTCCAACTCACAGCCCGCGGGCCACATGTGGCCCAGGGTGGCTTTGAATGCGACCCAATACAAATCCATAAACTTTCTTAAAACGTTATGAGATTTTTTTGTATGATTTCTTTTTAAGCTCATTAGCTATTGTTAGTGTTAGTGTATTTTATGTGTGGCCCAAGACGATTCTTCTGCCAGTGTGGCCCAGGGAAGCCAAAAGATTGGACACCCTTGTGCTAAATAATCTGTCTCTTAGGCATGCTACATTAAAGCAACACAGCTTTTTTTTTTTTTTTTTTTGAGATGGAATTTCACTTTGTCGCCCAGGCCAGAGTGCAGTGGCGCAACCTTGGCTCACTGCAACCTCTGCCTCCTGGGTTCAAGCGATTCTTCTGCCTCAGCCTCCTGAGTAGCTGGACCTACAGGTGGGTGCCACCAGGCCCGGCTAATTTTTGTATTTTTGGTAGAGATGGAGTTTCACTGTATTGGTCAGGCTAGTCTTGAACTCCTGACCTGAGGTGATCCACCCGCCTCGTCCTCCCAAGGTGCTGAGATTACAGGTGTGAGCCATCATGCCTGGCCTACAGCTGTTGTTTACCAGAAACAAAACATGCTTCAACTCTCCCCACACTCTCCATTTGAATCATTTATACAACTAACACATAATATCTTTATATATATATATAAAGTGCTTTATATGCTATATATAAATATTAATTTATATTAATATAACAACATGACAAAATATTGATATATATGCTATATGTATATAAAGTGCTATATATATGCTATATATATATAAAGTGCTATATATATATATAAAATATTCACTCTACCTTCTGTTGGATGGACTCTGCAACATAGTACTAGATGTTTTTGTATGATTCATTATTTTAATATTATAGAACATTCTTTGGTAATATTGTGTCAGAGGTTTTGGGTTTTCCCTTCTTATAGGAATTATTCTGCCTTTCAGTTCTTTCTAGCAACAAAGCTTTATCCTCTGTTCATATTTCTTTTATTCTTCTTACTTTGCCATGATTAGAGCAATTGAACCATAACTTATTGACTCATTATTTTCAGCTGTATATATCGTCAGACACCATTCTTGTCTAAGTGATCCAGTGGCTTCTCTCAGCTTTCTTTGGTCTTTCAAGCCAGGAGTACTATTTCTAAAATGTCTTCTTAAAGATATTTCCTTTTCTTCATTTTTATTTTCCTTCTATTTCAACCTTAACTTTCTTTATTCTGACCTTGAGATTCTTCTTATTATTATTATTTAAATATAGACAGGTTCTCTCTCTGTTGTCCAGACTAGAGTACAGTGGCATGATCATAGCTTATTGCAACCTCGAATTCCTGAGCTCAAGTGATCCTCCTACTTCAGCTCCTGAGTAGCTAGAACTACAGGTGTGCACCACCATGCTTGGCTGATTTTTAAATTTTTTGTAGAGATGGGGGTCACTATATTGCCCAGGCTGGTCTTGAACTTGTGGACTCAAGTGACCCTCCCACCTCAGCCTCCCAGTGTGCTGGGATTACAGGCATAAACCACCATACTCAGCCTGAAATTCTTTTTTTATTTTAACAAGTCTTAATAGCATTTACTGTATACTCAGCATTTTACTAGAGGGTGATATTAATAGATTTTATTTGTGTTCTTTGAAAATTTTCAAGATACTTGCATGTTATCTTCCTGTATGTTCTACCTGCACCGCTGCCTTCTCTCATTGCCTTGCTCTTGCTTATATCTGCCTCCCAACTCTGTAAACTCTGCTTAAATCTCAGTATTCATACCTTTATTTTTTCACTTGAAATTTGAATTTCTCTTCTATATAGACTACCCCTGCTCAATGCCTCTAAACACTTAGATGTGTTCAGGGCATCTTTACCAATGTTTAGCTACATGAAGCTAATGGTAACTACAATGGGAAGGAGAGGAGTAAGGTCACCATCATGTGTGAACAGCTAAGAACACATGCCAGTGTATAACAGTGTCTTGGCTGGCTGGAAGAGCATAGGAATAACTCTATTCAGCCATTATTTACTGAGACAGCAGTAACCGTGTTAGAAGGAAGATTACACACAGATCAATAATGTTAGTTCGGGACAAACAGCTATCGTGAATTTAAAAAAAAAAATACTAAGAAAAAGAAAGAACGTTAGTAGCAGGAGTTTGTGAATAGACTTTTATGAAAATGTTTCTGGAGCATCTAGTATGTATAAGACCTTGTTCTAGGCCTGATGGGTAATACCAAATTATAGTGTCTGCCATTAAGAAGTTATAGCATAATTTGAGAGGAAGACAAATATGTAAATAGTTCTACATGTATAGTTTACGTGTACGTATAGTTTACATTTATATATATATATAAATAGTTATAGTACAAGGAGTGTCTGTAAATGCTGTGAGGGTAATACTTAGGAAGAGGAGATCACTTTGAGCTGTGATAATTACAAACCAGAATGGTTTGTTTTGCAGTGAAAAATGGGACTTTGGCTGTCTTTCAGATCTTTTGCACTGGTGTAGTCCGTCCCTGGTGGCTGTCAAAAAGAAACACCCACTGTAGAATGCTGAGGAGCGATGGACAAGTGCGGAAACACAGAACTTTTCCTTTTTGAAACGTGCGTTTTTTTTTCAACTTTTAGATTTAGGGGTATATGTGCAGGTTTGTTACCTGGGTATATCATGTGATGCTGGAATACAAATGCTTCCATCACTCAGGTAGTGAACATAGCACCCAACGGTTAGTTTTTCAATACTCACCTCTGTCCCTCCTCTAATAATCCCGTTTCTATTGTTGCCATCTTTATAGTCCGTGAGTACCCAGTGTTTACCTCCCATTATAAGTGAGAGCATGTGGTATTTGGTTTTCTGTTTCTGTGTTAATTTGCTTAGCGTAATGGCCTCCATCTGCATCCATGTTGCTGCAAGGGACAGGCATTCGTTTTATGGCTCCATAGTATTACATGGTGTATATAGACCATATTTTCTTTATCCAGTCCACTGCTGATGGGCTCCTAGGTTGATTCCATGTCTTTGCTATTGTCAGTAGAGCGATAATTAACATAGTACATGTGTCTTTTTGGTAGAATGATTTGTTTTCTTTTGGATATATACCCAGTAACGGGATTGCTGGGTCAGATCATAGTTCTCTTTTAAGTTCTCTGAGAAATCTCCAAATCGCTTTTCACGGTGGCTGAACATTCCCTCCAACAGTATATAATCATTCCCTTTTCTCCACAGCCTCACCAGTATCTGGGTTTTTTTTTTTTTTTTTTTTTTGATGTTTTAATAATAGTAGTCACTCTTTCTAGTATGAGATGGTATCTCATTGTGAAACCTGCATTTTTGAAAAATAGTTTCACTTGCTATAGAATTACAGCTTGACTGTTTTTTACCCAGTACTTTAAATATGTTACTCCACTGTCTGGCTTGTATTGTAGGAAAAGTCTGCTATCATTCTTTGTTTCTCTGTATGTAATGTCATCTTTTTTGTGGATGCTTTTAAGATTTTTCTCTATTGCTGATTTTAGATTATTTGACTATGATATGATGTGCTTTGGTGTATTTTTCACCATGTTTCTTGAGCTTTGGGTTTCTGAGCTTCTTGGATCTCTGGGTTTATCCTTTTCATCACATTTGGGGAAATTTTGGCTATTATATCTTAACTTTTTTTTCTGTCTCCAGCCCAGCCTCCTCTAGATGCCCTGATTGCATATATAATCAGCTGCCTGAAGTTGTTCTACTTCAAAAAGAATGACAGAGCCATCACTGAGCTATAGAACAACTTCAAGAACATTTGTAGAAACTAGAACATTTTCTAAATTGATGGCTCTGTTCGTTTTTTGTCTTTTCTTATCTCTGTGTTTCACTTTGGATAGTTTCTGTTGGTATGGCTTCAGGTTCACACTCATCTCTTCTACAGTGTCTAATCTCCCGTTCAGCCTGTCCAGTGTTTGTTTTGTTTGTTTGTTTGTTTGTTTGTTTTTGAGACGGAGTCTCACTCTGTCGTTCAGGTGGAGTTCAGTGGTGCAATCTTGGCTTAATACAGCCTCCACCTCCCAGGTTCAAGCAATTCTCCTGCCTCAGCCTTGTGAGTAGCTGGGACTACAGGTGTATGTCACCACACCTGGCTAGTTTTTGTATTTTTAGTAGAGGCAAGTTTTCACTATGTTGGCAAGGCTGGTCTTGAACTTCTGAACTCAGGTGATCTGCCCACCTCAGCCTCCCAAAGTGCTGGGATTACAGATATGAGCCACAGCGCCCTATCCAGTATACTTTTCATCTCAAACATTGTAATTCTCATTTCTACAAGTCTAATTTAAGTCTTTTTTTTTTTTTTGAAACAGTGTTTCACTCTTGTTACCCAAGCTGGAGTGCAGTGGTGCAGTCTCTGCTTACTGCAACCTCTGCCTTCTGGGTTCAAGTGATTCTCCTCCCTCAGCCTCCTGAGTAGCTGGGATTACAGGTGCCCACCCCCACACCTGGCTAATTTTTAGTATTTTAGTAATTTTCGTATTTTTAGTAGAGATGGGATCTCACCATGTTGGCCAGGCTGGTCTTGAACTTCTGACCTCAAGTGATCTGCCCACTTTGGCCTGCCAAAATGCTGGGATTATAGGCATGAGCCACCGCGCCTGGCCTGATTTAAGTCTTTCAAAAATTTTTTTTCTTTAACATTCTCAATCCATTCTCTAATTTCTTGTGGAGTACAGTTATAACTGTTTCAGTGTCCTTATCTACTAATTATCTTTGTTATTTCTGAGTCAGTTTGATTTTTCTCTTCATTATGGGTCCTGATTTCTTCTTTGCGTGCCTGGTTATGTTTTTTTTTTTTTTTTTTTTGAGACGGAGTCTCGCTCTGTCGCCCAGGCTGGAGTGCAGTGGTGCGATCTCGGCTCACTGCAAGCTCCGCCTCCCGGGTTCACGCCATTCTCCTGCCTCAGCCTCTCAAGTAGCTGGGACTACAGGCGCCCGCCACCACACCCGGCTAATTTTTTTTGTATTTTAGTAGAGACGGGGTTTCACTGTGCTAGCCAGGATGGTCTCGATCTCCTGACCTCGTAATCCGCCCGTCTTGGCCTCCCAAAGTGCTGGGATTACAGGCGTGAGCCACCGGGCCCGGCGCCTCGTTATTTTTAAAAATTTATTTTAAGAGACAGGGTCTTGCTCTGTTGCTCAGGCTGGAGTGCAGTGGTATAATCATAGCTCACTGTAGCCTCAAACTCCTGGGCTCAAGAGAGCCTTCTGCCTCAGCCTCCCAAGTAGCGAGGGCTAACAAGCATGTGTAACCATGCCTAGCTGATTTTTTAAAAATTGTTTTTGTGGAAATGGGGATCTTGCTACATTGCCCAAGCTAGCTTCGAACTCCTGGCCTCAAGTGATCCTCCCACCTCGGCTTCCCAAAGGGCAGGGATTATAGACATGAGCTACTGCACCTACCCACCTGATGATTTTTCAGTTGGATATTGTGAGTTTTTGCTTGTTGGATGCTAGATATTTTTGTATTCTTATAAATATTCTTGAACTTTGTTCTGGAACACTGATTACTTGGAAACAGTTTGATCCTTTTGGGTCTTGCTTTTAAGCTTTTTTTAGGCGGGACCAGCACAGCATTAAGTCTGGGGTTATTTTTCCTTACCACAGAGGTAAATGTTTCTGAGTACTCTACCCAATTTCCTTGAAATACAAGGTTTCCTATTATGGTTGCTGGGAACAAGGATTATTCCTGTTCCTGTGTGAGGTCTGAATATTGTTCTCTGCCATCCTTTCAGGTAATTATTTCCCTGGCCTCAGGTAGTTTCCTCACATGCGTGTGCTGTTCGGTGTTCAGCGGAAGACTTGGTGGGGTGGCAGGGGAGGCCCACTGCTCAGATCTCCAGAAATTTTTTTCTTTGTAAGTCTTTCTGCTCTAATCTTCTGCCCTGTGAACCTCTTTGGCCTCCCCAGACTATCAGCTTCCTCTCTTCAGTTTAGGGAGAACTCTGGGCTCTGCCTGGGTGCCCCTCCCCTGTACTGTGCCTGAAATTCTCTCCAGGCAGTAAGCCAGTAAGCTGTAGGGTACTCTCGTTCAGTTCCTTTTCTTTCAGGAATCGTCGTCCTTTGTGCCTGGTGTTCAATATCTTGGAAACAGTGATTTCATATATTCTGTGTGTGTGTTTGTTTGAGATGGAGTCTTACCCTGTCACACAGACTGGAGTGCAATGGCGCGATCTTGGCTGACTGCAGCCTCCGCCTCTTGGGTTCAAGCAATTCTCTGCCTCAGCCTCCCAAGTGGCTGGGATTACAGGTGTGCTGCCGCGCCTGGCTAATTTTTTGTATCTTTAGTAGAGACGGGGTTTCACTCGAACCCCTGACCTCGTGATCCACCTGTGTCAACCTCCCAAAGTGCTGGGATTACAGGCATCAGCCACCGCGCCCAGCCTATTCTGTGTGTGTGGTTTTTTTTGTTTTTGTTTTTGTTTTTGTTTTATTAGCTATTTCCCGTAGAAAGGTAAATGTGATCCCTGTCACTCTATCTTGACCAGAAGCAGAAGTCCACTCTGAAATGAACTTTTACATTTCATACCCATGTCTGTCATGGGGAAGTTAAGTGGGCCTGGCCTTCTCTTTTTACTTCATCATCCTCTTTTTCAGAACTTCATAAGTAGTTCTTCAAGAATTTAATATTTATTGTGTGTGCCCACTGTGCACTGTGCTGTGTGTTAGCTGCTGAAATGTATAGGCTTGATTCCTTTACCAGATGGACCTCAGGTCTAGTGGGGAGGACAGGCAAGGTTCTTGTGGCTACAATTAAAAGTGCTGTAATACATATTTTGAAAGATCTAAGATGCCACTGCAGTGTAGAATGACATGTATGTTGTCTTAAATATTAGAAATGATTCTGGATTAGGATTGATGGCTTTGTGCTGACTTGTGAATTCTGTCTCCTAACCATGACCAGGTTGTCCGCCCTTTCCTGGACATCCATATTTTTTCTCCCATTGAAAGGCCAGGATTGAATCTGTACTCTTGGGTCCCTAGTTCTCCTGGATTTATCTCCTTTCCATATGACCTTTTCTTTCTGCTTAACCTTTGGGCCTGCTGTAACATCTCATTTCATTTTTCTTTTTGAACTTTCACCAGTGTAAGAATGTTAGAGACTGAAATATTAAAAAATTAGTTGCATTTGCTATAGGTAGATGAGTTTTTCAGTGAGTTTGCCCATTTTCAAAAGCAAATCTTCACTGGTTATTTGGAGCGGATGGGAAGGAAGCTTAAGGGTAGTAGAAAATCACAGTTTTGCTACATTTCCAAAGGAACTCTTTGGATGATGAATGAGGTCCATTACCATTTCAGTTGTTTCAGTGAAGCTGAGAGTTGCCAGTGACACGTGATAATCCTCGTTCTATAGTTGAGCAATAGGAAAATGTGGGTAATGCCAGTCTGCATTGACTGGGTCAGCTGTGTAGAGCATTGCCTGAAAAGTAAAAGTTGCAGTCCTGATTGGCTCAAGACTGATATCTTACAGCCTGATGAAGACAACCACTAATTCCAGTGCCATAATTGATGGGCTTTTTCTTTTCTCTTAGTCAGTTATGACAAGGACCTTCCTTGGAAAGATAACCTATGTTTAGATGACTGTGATCTTAGCCCTTGTGATCTGCCTGGTGCTTGTGGTAGCTCTGGATGTTCCTGTTTTTCCTGAAGGACCTCATTGATGTCAGTTCAGACATTATGCTCACTCAAGAGAATGTGTGGTTTTGCTATGTGTGAAATATCATATAAGACACACTGCTGTGTCACTTTTAAGCTTCCGGTTTCAGAAGCTCTAGCAGCCCTACTTTTTCTCAGATGCCTGGCAAGCCTGCATATCTGAATAACCCTTCTGTCCTGCAGAGGCTGTGAGAAGCTCTGCCGAGCATTTGAGAGTTAACCATTATTTACGGAGCAAGACCTGCGTGAGGCACTGATTGTACTAACTTACAGAAATTGTGTGAGAGATTCTTTTGACATCAAAGGTACTTATGGTCCAGAGGGGAAATCACATAGGTGAATTAATTCAGAAGCCCGTTCAAGACTACAAGAGAAAATTCCAAGATAAACAAAACAGTTCATGTTTTGAGTTCTGTTTCTTTAGATTTCTATGTTGGGATTGGTGGCTTGAGTGACCGAGTAGCTGACATCCCAACCATTTTAAGGCATGTTCTATTTTGAGGTTGAGTTTGTGGTTTGGGAAGGATGTGTAATCATTTTCAACAAATGCTTACTGAGTGTGCAAAGTATTCCTGTGGTAGGCACAGGGAGTACCAAGAAATATAAAGTTACATTCCCTGGCTTCTAAGGAGCTTCTCATATATGGGAGGGCAAGGCATGTTTAAGATTTTAAAATCTTAGTAAGATTATAAGTCTTAAGAAAAAAGCATAATCATCAACAATTATTAGAAATATATACTGAACTATTAAACTGTCTAAGAAATGGGGCTTGGGTGGTGAACATGTGGCCTGGAAAAGAGAAGGATCTTCACTTTTTGCTATATAGATTCTATATAGTATGTAATTTCTATATGGTTTGAAATTTTTGCCAAGTGCAGTTATTGCCTCTTTGGTTTTTTTTTTTAATCAGTTACAAAAATGATAGAGAACAGAAGATTGTATTAATACATATAATATTAACCTTGAGTATATCTCTATGTGGTAGGATTGTGAATGACTTATTTTTATTATACCTTGTTATAATTGTCTACATCTCTTTTAATGAATATATATTATTGTATAAGTAGAGAAAGGAAGTATTTAAAAAACAAATCCAAAACCACCTACAATGATGATTATAACTATATTTTAACATGCTTACTATATTTTGAGTATAATATACCAGTTTTCCCTTTTTTACCTCCTTACTTTCACTGCAACTCTAGTGAGGTTGTTTTATTATTATCATTATTACTATGGTTATTAAATAAAAAGGTGAAACAAAGACATTTGCTTCTTGCTTCTGCCCCTTGTCATTTTGAGTGAGCTAGCCTAGAAGTAAAAGGAATCCAGTTATGAACTTCTCAGCTATACTGTAAAGGATGCCCAGAAAAATTTAAATTATGCTGATTTGGTTACAATTACGCCTGCCAGTGTGGGCTATGATCTCTTGTTTTAAAGCGTCCTAAAAATACTTTGCTATACCTTTATATTTAGTTCTGTTGGAGAAAGCAATTAGATTATCCCATCTCCCCATCTGGTGCAGTAAAGAAAACTCATCTGCTTGGCTTACTTTGTGTAAAAGAGAATTTAAATTTCCAGGTTATTTGTGATTCATATTAAGTAGTTAAATCCCATCTCTCCCAAATTTTGTACTGGGAATCCATATCCCCTTTATAATTATTAACTTAATTACTCTGAACAGTAATAAAGTTCAGATATTTAAAGAAGCCAAAGATTGAAGGAGAGTAGCTGTCATTTCTAAATTAATTTTTTTTCCCCTTATAGCATGTGTTTGATGATCTCAGAGGCTCAGTATCCTTGTCCTGGGTTGGAGATAGCACTGGGGTAAGTCATATTTTGAGTCTGTTATTTCAACCCAGCAAGAAGATGACAACAGATTTGGGGGGCGGTTAAGCACCTAGTATCATTTCTTCCTGAAACTGTCTTTAGCCTCAATCACAGGAAATGTTTGCAAGACAGACTTTCAGGAAGTTGTAGTTGTGTTGGTTTTGCTTTAGAACTGGGAACGTCTTTTTTTAGGGTGCGGTAGGGACGGAGTTTCACTCTTGTTGCCCAGGCTGGAGTGCAATGGCGCGATCTTGGCTCACTGCAACCTCCGCCTCCCAGGTTCAAGCGATTGTCCTGCCTCAACTTCCCAAGGAGCTGGGATTACAGGCACCCACCACCATGCACAGCTAATTTTTTGTATTTTTAGTGGAGATGGGGTTTCACCATGTTGGGCAGGCTGGTCTCGAACTCCTGACATCAGGTGATCCACATGCCTCAGCCTCCCAAAGTGCTGGGATTACAGGTATGAACCACTGCGCCTGGCCGGGAACATCTTCTGATCACCTTCTTCCACAGTAGGAAGATGGACACCTTTTCAGTCCTTGGTGGCTGCTTAGCATCAAGATGAGCAAGAAGAAAGAGGGAAGAGAGTGCTCTGTATTGAGAAGGGAAGCTCACAATACTTGGGAAAACCCCTATATAGAAACAGAAAATGTCCATTAAAAACATCCTGGCACTTTTCCTCCAAACTGTATTGTTCCTGTGTCCTTTCCCACGGTGTGTTGAGGGACTGTGGTGCCCATGGGCTCATGGTTGTTCATCTGTTGTCCTTGCCCCTACCACAAAGGAGGTACTGTCAGGATTGGGGGACTGGAAGGAGGATCAGTCAGTTCCTTATCCCTCCTGATATACAGCTGGACTTCCACTAGGAGGGCATGCTGAGGATACATTGGCCTCTGGTCTTAAATCAGGACTTGTTGCCTGGCTGTCTTAATATCCTGCTTGAACAAGAGCAGAGGCAACATCTCCTGCCTCCTGGTATTCCATAATGCATGTGTCATTTCATTGAGGCACATGATAATTATATTAGAAGCCTAAAGAAATAAAATATTGGTGCTGAAAAGCAAATTGTAAATTTCTTATTTTGATTAATTTTTAAACTTCTAGTAGAATTTCTTTAAGCATAGCTCAGTTTTTTCTAGAATTTGAGTTGTACCCTAATTCCATGATTTACCCTTTTATCTTAGATAGTTGGTATCTCCAAGATTTCTTTTTTTCTTTTTTTTTTTTTGAGACAGAGTCTCGCTCTGTCACCCAGGCTGGAGTGCAGTGGTGCTATCTTGGCTCACAGCAACGTCCGCCTCCCAGGTTCAGGCAATTCTCATGCCTCAGCCTCCCAAGAAGCTGGGCATGTACCATCATGCCCAGCTAATTTTTGTGTTTTAAGTAGAGACAGGGTTTCACCATGTTAGCCAGGCTGGTCTCAAACTCCTGACCTTAAGTGATCTGCCCACCTCAGCCTCCCAAAGTGCTGTGATTACAGGCATGGGCCACGGTGCCCAGCCATCTTCAAGATTTCTCATATGGCTTTCTGAGACTCCCTAGACTCTTGTAGTAATCCATCCAGAATCATTTCCTCATGCATAGTTTTTGGTAGATAAAGTACTGAAAAAATGAATTTCATGAAGAACCAACAACAAGGAGAAGAAAAAGACAAGACAGACATGACACAGTGACCTCTAGGAGAACACCCACGCTATTCTAGCTTCTATAAGGAGAAAATGGAGAGGGTGCTTGCCTGAGAGTATCTTACAATAGTATGGATACAAAATAGTTAAAGCCTTCTTTTATTTTAATGTGTATTTGAGTAGTCAGCCTCACTGCTTCAATGGAGGCGATGGGGATCACCCCAACAAAATGAGCTGAGGACTTTCTCATCATTCTCAGTCCTAGTACCTAGATCTTTCTAGACTTTGGGGAGTACTACAAAGTAGGGATATCAAAAGTCTTTTAGGTGTTAGCTTAATCTTGAACACATATCAGCATGTGATTGGAGTATCTTTTTGATTTATGGAATGCTTTTTTCTCTCTCCAGGTCATTCTAGTCTTGACTACCTTCCATGTACCACTGGTAATTATGACTTTCGGACAGTCCAAGCTATATCGAAGGTGAGATCAATAACACGCGTTGGAGCATTTGACTAAGTAACATACTGAGAATGTAGATTCTCCCTTTTCTAGACATGATGGCGTGTAACAGTTGATGTAAAAGATCTTCTAGCCATCTTAAGTTTTCACCAGACTGTCACACTTAGCACATGTTGTTGTTGTTGTTTTGAGACAGGGTCTCACTCTGTCTCCCAGGCTGGAGTGCAGTGGCGTCATCTTGGCTCACTGTAACCTCCGCCTCCCAGGCTCAAGCCATCCTCCCACTTCAGCCTCCCAAGTAGCCAGGACTGCAGGCACACGCCACCACGCCCGGCTAATTTTTTGTATTTTTTGTAGAGATGGGGTTTCCCCATGTTGCCTAAGCTTGTACCGAGCTCCTGGGCTCGAGTGATCTGCCTGCCTCAGCCTCCAAAAGTGTTGGGATTACAGGCGGGAGCCACTGTGCCCAGCCCCCAGCACACTTTTTAATGTCTACTTTTTTTTTTTTTTTTTTTTTGAGACAGGGTGTGGCTCTGTCACTCAGGCTGGAGAGCAGTGGCGCAAACACGGCTCATTGCAACCTCTCCCTCCCAGGTTCAAGCCATCCTCCCACCTCAGCCTCCCAAGTAGCTGGGATTACAGGCATGTACCTCCATGCCTGGGTAATTTTTGTATTTTGGATAGACAGGGTTTCACCATGTTGCCCAGGCTGGTATTGAGCGCCTGGGCTCAATCTATCTGCCTACCTCGGCTTCCCAAAGTGCTGGGATTACAAGTGTGAGCCACAGTGCCTGGCCTTAACATCTAATTAGCAACTGAAAGAAGTATGAAAAGGGACCTGGTTCCAAAGAGGTTGGTTTGACCTGACTGAGGGGCAGAACAATAAAGGAAGATGAAGAAAGAGTCTATAGTGCTGTGTGTTTGTGTTCATTTATATGGATATTTATTTGTGGGAAGGTAGTATGGAGTTTAAAAAGTCTTTCTATTAAGTTTGAGCACAAAATGGTTTTTTATATTCCTGAAGTAAAAATCTTCATTGTACTTTCCCAGCAAATATAATTTATACAGCATTTTGAGGCCTAAGCAGATTATTTTTACGTAAGAAGGAGGCTGTCAGGTCAGACCTACCAAAATGCTTTGTAGTGTTCACACTGGTGATAATGATGGTAACTTGTGTTCTGGAACCACAACCTATACTGTGACATTGGTGAAGTCAAAGGTATGACTTGATTAAAAAGCAGGTTCCGTTCCTTAACAGTAAGATCAAGACCAACTAATTCCTAGAGATTGCTGAATGATTGTGTCTTCTCAATCATTTATGTCTGTCTCATTTTCCCCTAGGGACCTAAAGAAATAATGACCTCCCAGCAGATGATATAGAAACTACCCTAGGGTCAGGGTATCTCCCAGGAGTCATGGTACTTTCTCAAGGTTCTTTATTTGACTGCTGTTCTTGGCCCAAGTGGGAGTGAACCCACGTTCAAGCTCTGAAATGGATTAGCCTAACCTCTCTTCCCCATGAGGTATGAACTTTGACTACGTCTCCTGGGCATGGAGCCAGAAGTCTCTGCCCTTCAGTACATTGATGTTGTCCCAGAGAGGCAACAAATACCTTTAGGCCAACAAGGAATTGCTATCTTAGAACTACAATGCAAATTCCATGAAGGCAAGGTTCTTGACTAACTGGGTTCCCCAGAATCTAGCCAAATGCCTAACATGTAGTAGGTAGGCAGTAAATAATAATCAAATAAATGAATAAATGTCTTGGCTTCTTTATAATTTTTTTGGATGGATAATTAAAATTTTTTTTGATACAGGATCGACTATATTTTAGAGTCTTGGTGCTAGAAAGAGCTATAATAGGTGACTTTGTTTATTCAATCAGAACAGTAGTTGAACCATTTTAGATGAAAAGCATCCTATTTGGGGAGAGAAAAATGCGTTTTAAAATGTGTAACTTTGCTTCAGTAACTCTTTCCAGTGTTTAAGAATGTTTGCTCTCATAAATTCCCCTCCTCACAATTGCCCATTCCCCAGCTGGGCATGGTGTCGCACATCTGTGGTCCCAGCTACTTGGGAGACTGAGTTAGGAGCATCTCTTGGGTCCTGGAGGTTGAGGCTGCAGTAGCTATGGTCACATCACTGCACTCCAGCCTGGGTGAGAGAGCGATACCCTTTCTCAAAAAAATAAAGTATCTCCTCATGATAGTTTTTCTTACCAACCTGTGTTTCATTATAAAAGCAGTATAATCATATTATAGGACATTTGAAAATTTTAAAGGAAAGAAAAAAGTTCATACAGCCAAGTGTAATCTTAATTCATTTGTCATTTATTATCTTGACCTTCCCCTTTAATGTTGTATCATATAGTTGTAGAGTATTGGGAGGCAACGTGGAATAGCAAAATGTTGCCAAGCTTTGTTGGCAAGTAGGCTTAGGATTGAATCACAGCACTGTCATTGCAAACAGAATGAACTTGGGAAAGTCATTTAACCTCCTAAGTCTTTTTTATCATCTGTAAAAGGACAATAATAATGCCCACCTCAGAGCTGTTGTGAGGTATGCTCTGCAGTGCCTGGCATGGAGGAATAGCTTGGGTGCTGTTAGCTGCTGCCATGCCAATGACCAGGGATGGCATGTAGCCAGCAGGTACTGGCATTGCTGTACCAGTTGTTAAAATGAATTTGAAGCCTTCCACACCAGTTGCTAAAAAGTGATTGCCTGCCCCCAGATGCCTCCACATCTTCTACAAATGCACACTGTACCCCCTAGCCCCTGCCAACATGCAAATGTTACTAACACCTGGCATTATGACCTACATCCATGCTGATTGGTCAGTACTCATACCTTAACTCTGCTAGTAACCCCTCATTTTTTTAGATTGACATAATTTATCATTGTTCCATTGGACAGTTAGCTTGTAGCTGTTTTTTTCACTAATGCTACTGTGATAAATATCATACACATTTGTGTGATAGGGGATGTTTATTTCCAATTCACTTTTTAGTAGCAAAGGAAAACCTCCGCTCTGATGGATGTCAGCATGTTTTAAAGGCTGTTTGTTAAATGCCTCTTTCTCCAGATTGAATTATTTTCTATACCTAATGCCTCAACAACTTAAGACAATCGAAACCAAAACGAGAACTGATACTGCCATGTCACTGTTTAAATACCACCACCATCAGACTCAGCCTTTTTTCAGCCTGTTTTTGTGTAGTCTTGTGAAAAACCCCGCTTTCCTGGCATATACTTTACTAGAGTGCAATTCTATTTGTTTCTGATATAGTATAATATTACCAGGGTAACATTTTTTTCATATTACCCAGCAGTTTTTTGTTTCTTTTTTTTTTTTTTAACCACATTGACTTTGAATATTAATTATCTCTTCCTTGCCACAAAGTGGCAACTGACTCTGTACCTGCTCCCAGAGTTTAGGCAGAAACTGTAAATATGCCTTGTTGCCTTTCTAACTGGGCTGGCCTGGCCTAAAGTGACTGGCCAACCAAGTCAACCATGTTGAACATGCCAACCAAGAGGCAACTGTTGTTTCCGAAATGAGAAGGTGAAAGACGCAGTTTGATCAAAATGGGTCTTGAGTATGTTGAAGTTGCCCAATTACCACTAAAAGCCCACTGAACCCACTCTGAGGACTTTTCTGTTTTTCACAGCATTGATGATTTTATTATTCATTAGACTATCTTTGCATACTAAATCTTATATGGTTAAAGGTTCATTTGGATTTCAAATAAAAAACAGCAAATCACATGCCACCTGCTCTGTGTATTACAGCATGAAGTCTCACAAGAATAGAAGGAGGTTGTCCCTGTTGATATGCAGAGTTAGAGGGAGTATACTTCTGTCTTTAAGCTGTGAAAAAGAATTATTGAAGGATTTGGGAGATTATATATATGTGTATGTATATGTACACAAATATATGTGTGTGTATGCATATGTTTGTGTGTACATGTATACACACACATATACGTATTTTCCATTTAAAGGAACCGTGTTTATATAGTATTAATTTTGATTTTCTTATAAGGAATATTAGTTTGTATAATGGATTATAAAGTTTGTTTGTCTCGCACATATGAAGTTGAAGAAATAAACTAGCTACAATTAAGATGATAATTTGATTTTTGGTGACTAACAGATATTTTCCATCTTTTTGTTTTATGATGTCTTAAGTCCAGCTTTTCATTGTATAATTTACTTAGTGAAGCAAATGTAGGCATTGTTCTACACCAATATTGTATACCTAATTATTAATATCACAAAGACTGCTGGGCTATTTTATTTCTGGTTTTAATTTCCTATTGAGAGTTGCTCAAATTTTGGGAATCAATAGGGAAATCTATAAGAGGTTTTGCATTAAAATATATTACATAGTCAATGTAAGTTTTTCAGGATGTTACTTGAGTTTTTGTTGTTGTTGTTGTTGTTGTTGAGATGGAGTCTCTCTCTGTTGCCCAGGCTGGAGTGCAGTGGTGCGATCTCGGTTCACTGCAAGCTCCACCTCCCGGGTTCATGCCATTCTCCTGCCTCAGCCTCCCAAGTAGCTGGGACTACAAGCGCCTGCCACCATGCCCATCTAATTTTTTTTTTTATTTTTAGTAGAGACGGGGTTTCACTGTGTTAGCCAGGATGGTCTTGATCTCCTGACCTCATGATCCGCCCACCTCGGCCTCCCAAAGTGCTGGGACTGAGATTTTTAAAAAAGGATAACTTAAAGGTATACAATGCAAAGTGCTGCTAGTGCAGTAAACCAGCGTCTTCAAGGCATCTTGTGTAACAACCTTTTTTATGATATGCTGAGTTCAGTTTTCGCTGCAGTAGATTGTTAACAATGACTGCATATTTCAGTTACAAGGTTGGCATAAATTCCATTTACAACATATATTTTCTTGCTTTTTTTTTTTTTTAAAGAAAAAGTATACTAAAATGTGATGCTGGCATTTTACCTTTAATACAACTTCACTTTTATACACGTCAAGTTGTCAATCAGAGTAAGATGAAGACCCCCAAATACATATTCATGTTCCTTCTGATTAAAAGTTCTGTGATTTTATTTACAATATCTTACTCTCTTTATTTTCCCACTTGTAGTTTCAAAATTTCTACAGAAAACGTGTATCCTTTCCCAATAATGATAAAATACAAAATATTTAAATAAAAACACAAGGTAATATCAGGTAGTGGGGAAAAAAGAGACTGAAATATTGGGAATTAAATTTATTATGAATTCAAATCTTGCCAGTTTTACCCAGCAGTAGTTTCAGGTCCATGATTCTTTTGATACATTTTAATAAACTACATTCTCCCTATTGATCTTTTACCTGGAAATCTCAGTACAGTTGGTTGTCATTATTAGTGATAGTTATGTTCTGTAAAGTTGTCATGAATACTGAATTAGTTAATAGTGAACCATTGCTCCTAGGGGGACATATAGGGTTAGGTTTATGCAAACTTCTGGTCACAGCACTCATTTTCATCAAATGATCAATACATAACTTTGTTTTATGTGTGTTTCTGTTTAAAGATACCTTATTTAATGCGTATTATTGATTCATTAACACTGAATTCATGGCCAATAGCACTACAACTCTTGCCCAAACAAAGCTTGTCTCATATACTCATATTTCCTCCATGAGGCACATCAAAGCCTTCTTGCGTTTAGGAACACTCAACAGCATGTTGACACTGCACTTGGAGGCCATTTAGATAGAAAAAGTACCCCAAAAAAAGCATGAACATGCAAAAACCTAGCACTAAATAGACCGTGAAAAGGACACTTGTTTATAGTGTTAGAACTGAACACAAATCAGCTTGTTTGACCTCAGCTGGGAATGGGTACACTGGGTGACTCACATTTTTGCTGCTCTGTAAATGTCTGTAAATGACTAGCAAGGCACCATGAGTATTGATTTGGGGGTTACAAATAAATTTAAGAAGGTAAACAAATTTACAAATATAGAATCCATGCATAATGAAGATTATATAAGCTTTCTCAATTAGTAAAAACTACAAAACAATAATATTTTTAAGAGTTTGCCATCATCCTTGTTACTTTTATGTTATAATTTATGGTGGCTTAATCATGGCAAAATGAACAAAAGAAAATAGGTAGAAGCAGAAAGAGTTTTGAGGTGCATGCTTGAAAAAGCCTACATAGCTGTTAATGAAACTTAAAGACGATTCCGGTGAAGGCTCAGAAAGAAAAGAGGAGAGCTATAGAGAAAGCTTCCATCTTAGAGAATACCTAAGTAATCCATGGTAGAATATTCATTAAAATGTGGACCACAAAGGCCATTATGATGAGGTTTCTGGCAGAAATGAGGAACATGTTATTGGACAATAGAGAAAAAACAATGCTTGTTATAAAGTGGCAGAGAACTTGGCCAAATTGTGTTCACGTTCTAGTGTTTTGTGGAAAGTACAACTTGCAAGCAATGAAATTGCGTATTTAGCTAAAACAATATCTAAGTAAAATGTTGAAGTTGCAGCTTGGTTCCTCCTGACTGCTGGTAGTAAAATGTGGGAAAAGAGAAATGACTCAAGGACAGAATTATTAAGAAGAAAGCAGTACTTAAATATTTGGAAAATTCTCAGTCTATCTAAATTGCACAAACTGAGAATAATTAGGATGTGGCCGAGTGACCATTTGATAAAGAGATTAGCATGGGTGTGAACTAAGAACTTAATCAGTTACCCCAACAGGAAAACTGCCAGTTTGAACCCAATGAGGAAAGGCTTTCAGATTTTAAGGACCACAGAGCTATTCGATTGCATATGTGCGCTCTTCTTTAAGACAAGGCAGTTCAGGGATCTCCAAGGCTGCCTCCTCAATTTCAAAAGGAGGGACCATCACCCAAAGCCATGGAAAAAAGGCCACCCAGATCCTTGGGGGCCTACCCGCTTTCTGGCAAGGCTGCAGAGCAAGACCACAATCCCAACATGTCTGGGAAGAGGAGGGACCCCCTCCCCAACATTGGACCTGTAGGACCCAGGTTAGAGCCAAAGAGAATTGTTTTCAAGCTTTAATATCTAGGCCGGGTGCAGTGGCTCATGCTTATAATCCCAGCACTTTGGGAGGCTGAGGTGGGAGGATTGCTTGGGGCCAGGAGTTTGAGACCAGCTGGGCAACATAGTGAGACCAATCTCTGCCAAAAAAAAAAAAAAATTGGGTGCGGTGGCACATGACTATAGTCCTAGCTACTTGGGAGGCTAAGGCAGAAGAATTGCTTGAGCTCAGGAGTTCTAGGCTGTAGTGAGCTATGATCACATCATTGCACCCCAACTTGGGTGGCAGAGCAAGACCCTCTATTTACTTAGTTTTGACACAGGGTCTTGCACTGTTGCCCAGGCTGGAGTGCAGTGGCATGATCTCCCAGTAGCTTCGACCTCCTGGGCTCAAGTGATCCTCCTGCCTCAGCTTCCCGAGTGGCTGGGACTACAGGCTGGAAATCACCATGCTCAGCTAATTTTTGTGTATTTTATAGAGATGGGGTTTCACCATGTCGCCCAGGCTGGTCTCAAACTCCTGGCCTCAAGCAGTCCTCCCACCTCAGCCTCCCAAAGTGCTAGGATTACAGGCGTGATCTTAGCACTTTGGGAGGCCGAGGTGGTAGGATGCCCAGCCTTAAGACCTACTCTTTAAAAATAACTAAATAAATATATATCATGAAGTTTGCCTATATTTTAGACTTAGTTGGAATCCCCTTTCATCTTTCCCATTTCCGTTTTTTGGAATGGAAATGTCTATACTGTGCCCGTCCCACCATTGTATTTTGGAAGTGCATAACTTGTTTGGTTTCACAAGTTTCACGGGTCAGGAGTTCAACACCAGCCTGGCCAAGATGGTGAAACCCTGTCTCTACTAAAAATTCAAAAATTAGCCTTTGGGAGGCTAATGTACAAAAATACAAACTGTACAACTGAAGGGCAGTTTGCTTCAGGATGAATCATACCTTCAGTCTCACCTTTGTCTGATATAGATGATACTTAGATGACACTTTCGATTTTAGACTTTAGAATTGATGCTGGAACAAGTTAAGACTTTTAGGCTGGATGCAGTAACTCACGCCTATAATCCCAGCACTTTGGGAGGCCGAGGAGGGCGGATCATCTGAGGTCAGGAGTTTGAGACCAGCCTGGCCAACATGGAGAAACCCTGTCTCTACTGAAAATACAAGAATTAGCTAGGTGTGGTGGCCCATGCCTTTAATCCCAGCTACTCGGGAGGCTGAGGCAGGAGAACCGCTTGAACCTGGGAGGCGGAGGTTGCAGTGAGCTGAGATCCTGCCTTTGCACTCCAGCTCGGGTAACAAGAGCGAAACTCTGTCTCAAAAAAATAAAATAAAATAAAAAGACTTTTGAGGTTGTTGGGATGTAACGAATGTATTTTGCATGTGAGAAGGCCATGAGTTTGGAGGAATGGAGTGGAGGGGCGGGGTGGGGGTGTCAGGATGCTGTATACTGAATGTTTGTGTTCCCTCTGAACTCATATGTTGAAATTTTAACCCCAAGTGCGATGGTATTAGGAGGTGGGACCTGTGGTAAGTGATTAGGTCATAAGGGCAGAACCTTCACCAGTGGGTTTAGTCCCCTTTTAAGAGAGACCCCCGAGAGCTCCCTTGTCCTTTCTGTCATGTACGGTTACAGTGACAAGAGGGCAATCTGTGAAGCAGGAAGCAGACCCTCACCAGACAGCACATCTGCTGGCACCTTCATCTTGGACTTCTTAGCCTCCAGAACTGTGAGAAATGAATTCCTGCTGTTTATAAGCCACCCAGTTTATAGTATTCTCTGATAGTAGCCCAAACTAAAATAAGCTGTATTCCAACTATATTTGTATTTTAGCATTATTGTCTTGAGTTATAAACGTTCGTGTTTACACCATGGATATATGCAAAAATGATCATTTATTTTTTTTTTTTTTTTTGAGATGGAGTCTCGCTCTGTCGCCCAGGCTTGAGTGCAGTGGTGCAGTCTCTGCTCACTGCAAGCTCCGCCTCCCGGGTTCAGGCCATTCTCCTGCTTCAGCCTCCCAAGGTAGCTGGGACTACAGGCGCCCGCCACCGCGCCTGGCTACTTTTTTATATTTTTAGTAGAGACCGGGTTTTACCTGTGTAGCCAGGATGGTCTTGATCTCCTGACCTCAGGTGATCCACCCGCCTCGGCCTCCCAAAGTGCTGGGATTACAGGCGTGAGCCACCGCGCCCGGCCATGATCATTTATTTTCAGTAACCAGAAAGTGGACATTAGTGTTGATGCATAGAATTGTTATTAAAAAGACTTGTTTCTTTTTATTTATTTATTTATTTATTTTTGAGATGGAGTCTCGCTCTGTCGCCCAGGCTGGAGTGCAATGGCATGATCTTGGCTCACTGCAACCTCCACCTCCCGGAGTCAAGCAATTCTCTGCCTCAGCCTCCTGAGTAGCAGGGATTGCAGGCACGTGCCACCACGCCTGGCTAATTTTTGTATTTTTAGTAGAGACGGAGTTTCACCATCTTGGCCAGGCTGGTGTTGAACTCCTGACCTCGTGATCCACCCGCCTCGGCCTCCCAAAGTGCTGGGATTACAGGCGTGAGCCACCGCGCCCAGCCAAAAAGACTTGTTTCTAAAGCAGTTGGTTTCACAGGGTTTTAATTGTTTACCTATCATATGACAGCTGTGCCTAACTGCATTAATTATCATATGGAATTTGAAAATTAGATTTATTTATCAAAGTTGCTTCATTGATTTCCTCTTCATGATGTATGCTGATAGAAAATAAAGTGCTAGGATCAGCCTGTAATCCTAGCACTTTGGGAGGCCGAGGTGGGAGGATTGCTTGAGGCCGGGGGTTTGAGACCATACATATCTTCGTGATATGTATGCTAATAGAAAATAAAGCTACATTTAAATAAAGTATTGTGTTAATAAAATATACCCCTGGGCCCAAAGTGGCCTTGCTAGTACTCTACTTAAGTCCTAGCAGGTTGATGCTAGTTCATTTTCTCCATTTATTTAACTGACTAAAGCACTAGAGTGCTGTAGCAGGTGATCTTTTGTTTTGCTCATGCTGGTTTCTTTTTTTGAAGGGCAGGGATGTGTTTGTTGTGCCAAGTTCTTAAAAAGCAAGCAGCCTTGCCAACAGGTTTGTGGAGATTCTCTGGGGATGTCATGAAGGAGGACCGATTTGTAAACTAGTCTTAATCAGGCTGCTTCAACCCCTTTGGAAGGTTTACAGGGCTGTTGATGATATATGCACTGTAGAGCTGGGAATTGTTTATGCACATCTCTTGGCCAGCTGTCAGGAAGGTAAGAGCTGATCTACTCCAAAGCCAAAGGAAGGGTAATATAGGACTTTGTTGGGTGGTGCCCAATGCTATTTCATTTATCTAGGAATTTTCTACGTGTGTGTATGTACTTAAGGAAGGATAAAGTCATTCAGACAACCTAGACATATATAGTTGTTTAAGCATATTATCAGGGACCTCTACATACCCACATGGATACTTCCCTTCTGTCTCCAACTTTCTCTTAGCTGATCTCTTCTGCCAGGTCATAAGCCCCCAGCAAGATAGAGGAAGGTCCCAGTTTGTAAGGGAAAAAATCCTCACAGATAATTAAAAGTTATCTCTAGTTTAGGGCTAAAGGTTCAGAGAATTGGACTATAGTTTCAATTTTGCCCTTAATTAACTAGTTGACTTTTGATAAATTGCCTTCCCTTGCAACTCCTCATCTGTGAAATGAGGGAGTTGGACAAGATGTTCACTTCAGCCCCTTACATCACCATGGTTTTGCAATTCTTTATTTGTTGAGGCCGCTACCAAAACCTATAACATCATTTACATTATGTATATTCAGGCTTCACTTATTGATGGGGATACATTCTGTGAAGTGCATCATTAGGTGATTTCATTATTGTGCAAACATCGCAGAGTGTACTTAACTCATACCTAGACAGTATAGCCTACTACACACCGCAGCTATGTGGTATAACCTGTGGTTCCTAGGCAACAAACCCGTAGAGCATGTTACCATACTGAATACTGTAGGCAGCTATAACACAGTGCTAAGTATTTGTATATCTAAACAGAAAAGGCATGGTAACAATATGGTATCATAATCTTCTGGACTCACCATCGTATAAATAGTCCGTTGGTGACCAAAGCATCTTCATGCAACATGTAGCTATATTCTATCATTGAAGACCACTGCAGATTACATTTATCTGTGTGTGAAAATTTGCAGTGCACAGCTGTCTTCATTGATGGATACTTTAATGAACATTAAGATTTAGCATTGTGTATTGTGTAAGAGAGCTATACATAGTATTAAACCTGTCAGTGTTAGACAGCTATGGAATTTTTGCTTTTATTTCCCAGAATCTAAACACGGATTCAGATACTTCTCAAAGATATTGTTGGAATGAACTTTTGGAAAAAGTTTTGAAACCCTGAAAGTTGAGATTAAGTTTGTTTGTTTTTCCTAGGTGTATTTCATGTACTGAGTGTGTTAGAGACTTGTGCCTAAGGATGGTAACTTCTAGGGGGGAAAACTTCAAGAACTTGGTACAGCTTCACTTACAGCTTTATCATAAGTGCTGTGGATTAATAGATTAGTTAGAAGCCTTTGGCTGTACTTTGCATAGATCTTACCTTAAACTAACTTGAATAATAAGGGAATAGTTGATTCTGCAACTAAGTACAGAGGAATGTCAGGCTTCAGGGTCAATTCAATTCAGTGTCATAGGCTCTACTTCTCAGGAATTCTGAAATTACCTTCTCTGTGCTCCCATTGGGACAGAATAACGATAGCAGTCTTTTTACTGTGTGTTCGTATACTGCATCATTGGGGTTTCTCAACCTTACTACTCTTGACCTTTGGGGCCAAGTAATTCTTTATTATTGTGGGACTGTCCTGTGCCTTGTAGGATGTTTGGCAACATCGCTGGCCACTACCCACTTAATGCCAGTAGCGCCTCAGCCCTGCGTTGTGATAATCAAAAATGTCTCCAGGACCGGGTTCGGGGGCTCATGTCTATAATCCCAGCACTTTGGGAGGCCAAGGCGGGCAGATCGCTTTGAGCTCGGGAGTTCGAGACCAGCCTGGGCAATGTGGTGAAACCCCGTCTCTACTTAAAATACAAAAATTAACCAGGCGTGGTGACACAGACCTGTAATTCCAGCTACTCGGGAGGCTGAGGCTGGAGAATCGCTTGAGCCTGGGAATTGCACCACTGAGCTGAGATTGCACCACTGAACTCCAGCCTGGGTAACAGAGTGTGATCTTGTCTCAAAGAAAGAAACAAAGTCTGCAGACGTTACCAAAAGTTTCTTGGGCGACAAAAACACCCTGATTGAGAACTGCTGGTCTGAAGGAATATAGACCATTTTATCAGGTGGCTGTCGTAAGTGGGAGGCAGTGTGCTTCCTAGAAGAGCCCAAATTTCCCCCCGCTTTTGTCTCCCATTGGCTCATCCTGAGTCACTCCCCAATTCCTGAACCCCCATCACTGGTGAGGCGGGGTGGAATGTTCTTTGGACTCACCAGGGCACCTCTGGAGCTAGGAATGTGACTGTTGAGGGTGAGCCGAGTCTCTCAGTATGGTTGGTGGGAAGGGAGAATGAAAGCTGAGTAGGAACTCGTAATATCCATGACCACTGTACCCTAAATTTGCCCTTTTTTTCTTCCTCTCAGTGAGGATTATGGGAAGAACTTTAAGGATATTACAAATCTCATCAATAACACCTTTATTCGGACAGAATTTGGCATGGCTATTGGTCCTGAGAACTCTGGAAAGGTGAGACTCATTCTTGTTTACATAAAGCTTGTGCTTGATACCACATGCAGAGCTGTCAGATATTAGTATTGGCATGGTCCAGTGATTCACAATAATGTATTTTAGTTTAGTATTGCTATATTTGTATTTTAAAATTAAACACTTTTTTTTTTTTTAAGACAAGGTCTCACTCTGTCCCTCAGGCTGGAGTGCAGTGGTACCATCACAGCTCACTGCAGTCTTGACCTTCTAGGCTCAAGGGATCCTCCCACCTCAGTCACTTGAGTAGCTGAGACTACAGGCTCTTGTCACCACTCCCGGGTAATTTTTTTTTTTTTTTTTTTTTTGTAGAGACAGGGTTTTGCTATGTTGCCCAGGCTGATCTTGAACTCCTGGACTCAGGCGATCCGCCCACCTCGGCCCCCTGAAGTGCTGGGATTACAGGCTTGAGCCACTGTGCCTGCCTTAAACACAATTTAATATCAGTCGTATAAGAATGGAACTCTTGCCAGGCGCTGTGGCTCACGCCTGTAATCCCAGCACTTTGGAAGGCCGAGGCGGGCGGATCAGGAGGTCAGAAGATCGAGACCATCCTGGCGAACACGGTGAAACCCCGTCTCTACTGAAAATACAAAAGAATTAGCTGGGTGTGGTGGCAGGCGCCTGTAGTCCCAGCTTCTAGGGAAGCTGAGGCAGGAGAATAGCGTGAACCCGGGAGGCGGCGGAGCTTGCAGTGAGCGGAGATTGCGCCACTGCACTCCAGCCTGGGCGACAGAGCGAGACTCCATCTCAAAAAAAAAAAAAGAATGGAACTCTGAGCACACAGATTTATTTTTTTTGTTCCCTGCCCAAGGTGCACCAAAGCCCTTAATAATTACGCAGCAGTTGCTTAACGTTCCAATGTATATACCCTATGACAACATTTTAGTCTTTTGGAAAACTAATCTCAGTTATTCAGCCTAATCAAGGCTTAAACCCACAGATACGATGTCCCAGCTCAGTTCAGGGTGTTATTTTTTGATAAGAATAAGACCCAAGGAGTAGAGTGGAGCAACTAATCGGTTTTTGTAACTCTTCTTACTTCTAGAACTAAGATTTCTTAACTAATGTCTGGTGAAAATGGTGTACGAACTTGTGTGCTTGCATAGATAGTATCATACCCTGAATCAGATCTTTCCTCTTCCTGTCAGGTGGTATTAACAGCAGAGGTGTCTGGAGGAAGTCGTGGAGGAAGAATCTTCAGATCATCAGATTTTGCGAAGAACTTTGTGCAAACAGATCTCCCTTTTCATCCCCTCACTCAGATGATGTATAGCCCTCAGAATTCTGACTATCTTTTAGCTCTCAGCACTGAAGTAAGTCCAGTTGAGGAACATGGTTTGTCTTTTGCATTTTAGAGTCTCAAATGTACTGTCTTAGAAGGATCCTTTAGGAAATGCTTTTAATATTGGACTTCTTTCTAGAATCTCCTTATGGCATGAAGTTTGTATTTTTTTTAACGATTTTTCCTATTTGGTAAAGGACACAATTTCCATGTGCTATCTATTCCAGGTAAGTATGATGCCTAGTTGTCATTGTAATTTTTTTAAGTGACTAAATGTATGGTATTGCAGTAATGAACTAGAAAACAGTTTAATTTAACCATTCTTGTGCTACAAGGGACAAGCATAAATTGTCAAACTCCTGACGTTGTCATTGTTCCTTTTCTGTGATCAGACAACATCTTTCTAATTTTTTTTCTTTTTTGTTAGGTCATCAGTTTATAAAACATACTGGTTTCTGTCGTTGGCACTCATGTATAAATATCCAAAGTCTTAAATCCCTGCGCTCCCTACCACATTCCTATACTTTCTCCAGAAACCAGTGTGTTTTCCTAACCCTCCCACTTCTCTTCTGAAAGTTCTCTGAGGAACACATTCAGCTTCTCCTTTCCTGGAGGACCAGTCTCCCTTTACTGTGGTTAAGGGCCCAAAGTGGCTGAGTTGCTAGACTGTAATAATCAGAATTATACTTTACATTTTTATGGCCTTCTCTCATCAGATAGAAACACCTGAGGAACTAGTTCAAGAGGCACATCCCTTTGCCCAAACCCAGAGATAATAAGTCAATGACTTCTGTTGTAGGGTGGCCAATATTTTTAACAGGCTCCCCAGCTGAGCCTGAGCTCCAAAGTTTGAGAGTCATTGCTGTACTAACTGTTTTGGGGTCAGAAACAAGATCATAACTGTGAACTAGTCAGGCTGAGCAAAGGGTGACATAGGAGGATGAAGGGCACTAGAAGAGAGATCTGGATTCTGGGCTTTCTGTGGGGAGATTTTTGAGCAGAGGTCAGGCTAGGGGGTTCCAGGAGGGCCAGAGTTATGCTTCTTTTTGAGACAGTTTTGCTCTTCTTGCCCAGGCTGGAGTGCAATGGCGCGATCTGGTCTCACTGCAGCGTCCACCTCCTGCGTACAAGCGATTCTCCTGCCTCAGCCTCCAGAGTAGCTGAGATTACAGGCATGTGCCACCACACCCAGCTAATTTTTTTGTATTTTTAGTAGAGACAAGGTTTCACCATGTTGGCCAGGCTGGTCTCGAACTCCTGACCTCAGGTGATCCGCCTGCCTCGGCCTCCCAAAGTGCTGGGATTACAGGCGTGAGCCACTGTGTCTGGCCTCAGAGTTATGCTTAGCAGTGGAGGCTGGGGGAAGGAAACTAGCTTGCTGGGGAGTAAGCTTCAGATCTTAGAACAATTCCTAGAAATTGGCCTCCAGCAGCTTAAGCTGAAAGCACTACAAGGGAGCAAGGAGCCCTCCCTAGGAGTGAACAGACCCATAGAGCTCCCCTTTGACTACTGCGTCTCCTTTACCAAGTGTCTCAGGGTTATTAAAACAGCACTATCCTCAGAAAGAGACAGATACAATCTGCTTCGGTACCTGAAATGTCTTCCATTTAAGGGTAAGTCTGAAGTACATATAATTGGGCTGGAGAAGAGGGACCAATTTGTACTAAAGTGCAAATAAGTGGTATCAAATTCTGCCTTGTCTTTATAAGTAGAATTAGATAAATTAGAAATGCTGGGATGTGAATATATTACCAGGGGAGAAAAAGTTAAGGGAGAATGGTGGGTGAGAGTACAGGAGTACTGAACATAAATTCTGCCTAAATAAGTTACATTTATTTCAGCTAGACTAGGACATCTCTGTCCCATCTCCGCTGAGGCCGAGCTCAGTAAGCTCACATTACCAGTGTTATGTTGTCAGTCAGGGTTTTGTTAAGTCTCTGCTACATTTCAAACTATTGGCCAATTCCTCCTTTTGAGAACTCTAATTATTTGGCTTCTGTGACATTATTCCTTTTAGTTCTTCTAGCTTTCTAGCTATTCCTTCTTAGTATCTTCCTTAACCTCCTTTCAGCCTACCCTTAAATGCCTACTCCTCATTTCACTGAGCAGTCTCTTCCACTCTTACCATTTAACTACCACCACCTATAATGTATAAGATTTTCAAATACTTATCTCTAGCCCTGGCTTTCCCCTAATGCATCATATTCCTGTCTTGCTGCCCCCTGCATATCTCTAGCTGGATGTTCCACAAGCACCTTAAATCAATTTAAAACTGAGCTTCCTCCCTACTCTTCTCTCAGACCTGATCTTCTTCCCTTAATCCTTATACTAGTTAATGATATCACATTGCATCCGATACCCCAACCAGAAAACCAGAGTGACCAACTTACACGTGCACGCACACACACACACACATCCCCCATACTCCTACCTCTCATCCTGCCCTGGAGGAAAAGTCATCCAGTTCTACTATGCTAGCTTCTAAATTCTTGCAGAGCCTGTTCCTCATGGCCAGTGTTCAAGACCTCATTAGCTCTTACCGAACTAATGTGGCAGTCATTCACTGCTTTTCCTGCCTCTAGTCTGGACCCTCTGAAATCCGTCTTTCCCATTCTCATCCAAGTACTCCACCTAAAAAAGTGAAATGGACTGTGTCATCCTCCTGCTTAGCACACATTCCTCCTGGGAGCACCTCATATGCAATAAGCCCTGGAGTCCTTACCATGGCACAGAAGGAAGGCTCTCTGTGAGCTGGCCTCACCTTTCTGCCTAGCGTTAGTTCCTCATTTGCTTACCTTGGAATTTGCACTCCAGTAATGTCTGATGGCTTTTTGCTCCCTGTACACGCTGCAGGGTTTATGACCTCCTTGTCTTTGCTAATACTAGTCTCTCTTTGTGCAGCAACACCTCATCTCCCTGTTTGCCTTCTTTTGGTCCCACTGCTCATCATTTAAAACTCAGTGCAGGCCGGGCGCGGTGGCTCAAGCCTGTAATCCCAGCACTTTGGGAGGCCGAGACAGGCAGATCACGAGGTCAGAAGATCGAGACCATCCTGGCTAACACGATGAAACCCCATCTCTACTAAAAAATACAAAAAACTAGCCGGGCGTGGTGGCGGGCGCCTGTAGTCCCAGCTACTTGGGAGGCTGAGGCAGGAGAATGGCCTAAACCCAGGAGGCGGAGCTTGCAGTGAGCTGAGATCCGGCCACTGCACTCCAGCCTGGGCAACAGAGCAAGACTCCGTCTCAAAAAAAAAAAAAAAAACTCAGTGCAGCTGTCTTCTTCAGGAAACTATCTCTGATGCGATGTTCCTCCTCTCCCCACTTCTATACTAGACCATATTTTATAACTCTGCATAGTGTTGAACTTTCCTCTTATCTATGCCCCTTGTTAAACTGTGAGCCCCTTCTCTCAGCAGGGAGTGTGTCTTATTCATCTTTGTATCCCCAGTGCAACATCTGGTACAGTGCCTGGCACATAGTAGGCACTTCATACACATTTGTTATTCCGAACTTTCAAGACCCCAAAAGGGCCCAGATAGACCATGTGTGCGTCTGTGGAGCTCGGGCAGCTCTGATGGAGCTTCAGTGTGTGTTTTTACTGTCCTGAATGATTGGATATGAAATATTAAAGGTCATACAAGCAACTGCACAAGATAAAGCTAGAATTTTGATAAGTCATTTATAATCTTTCAGAATGGCCTGTGGGTGTCCAAGAATTTTGGGGGAAAATGGGAAGAAATCCACAAAGCAGTATGTTTGGCCAAATGGTAAGTAACAGAAGACTCCATCTGTGCAGAGCCCTAAACCCTTTTCCTGATAGTGCTGCCAAAAATCACATGAATGAATATTGAGCACTTACTGTGTGCCAAGTGCTCTTCAGGGTGCCATAAGGAATATCAGAGAGGGCTATGACACAGGCCTTGACCTGGAGGAGCTTCTCATTCTGCTGGGAAAGAAGACTTAGTCTCACTTAAATGTTAGAACATAAAGTATAAAACAAGGCATGTGACTGAGTTGCTGCTGCCTGCCCAGGGTTTATTCTCTATGAATGGTGACATCAATTAAAATACAATAAAATATAGCTTTAATTTAGGGATTTAAATACTTCTCCATGCCCAGATTTACACTCTCTTGTCTGGAGTTCCATTTCAGTTATGTAGAACATGGCAAGGAATCAGGAAGAAAGCTGAAAGAGCTTCCAGACTCCTGAAGTCACATTGCGCACCAAAACTCATTCACTGTTCTCGGAGAGATTCCCTGCCCCTCCGGGTGCCTGCTTAAAGAGGATGGAGTGGAGGGAGCTCTTACTTGGAAGTCGTGTCACCTTTGTTCTATCCTCACTCTGCTGCTAGTCAGGGGCTCAACCTTTCTGGGCTTTAGTTTTTTTCCTTTTGTAAAAGGAGGCTTATTTGGAGAATGTGGGGATGGCTAAGCAAGAATTGAATTAAGAGGCTTCATGCCTCCAAAATCTGATTAGGCTCAGAATGTTGTTTAGAGCCTCTTTCTCCTTTCCCTTTGACTAATTTCAGCTAATTTGTGAATCCCAGTTTATAGCAGATTGGTTCCAGAGGTGGGATATGTAACTGCTACAATAAGCACGTAACAGCATTAGAATTACAGCCTGAGAGCTGGAAGGAGGTGAAATTACTCTAAAAGAACAGACAAAAACTTAGAGAATAAACAGTATGAAATTCTTTAGTGCTAGATCAAGAAAGTACACCTGCGTTGGTAACTTCTAATGGGAACACTGTGTTATAGTTTGATACAATTGATGTTCATGATCAGGACCCACAATACCAAGAGTTTCCTGTACTGGAGGAATCAGGAAAGTGTAGAATACAGATTTGAAATGCGTCTACCAAGATTAATTAAAGTATTAAATATGTTGCTTAAATAAAGTAGGCCTTTTCTAGAAATGTTCCTTGTTCTTGAGATATAGGGTATTGCTCTTCTGTCCAGGCTAGAGTACAGTGGCACAGTCATGGCTTATCACAGCCTTCACCTCCTGGACTTAAGTGATCCTTCTCCCTCAGGCTCCCAAGTAGTTGGGACTACAGGCATGTGCCACCATGCCTAGCTAATTTTTGTATTTTTATTTTGTGGAGATGTGGGGGGTCTCACTGTGTTGCCCAGGCTGGTCTCAAACTTCTGTGTTCAAGCAATCCTTCCTCCTCAGAACCTCCCAAAGTACTGGGATTATAGCTATAGGCCACCATGCCTAGCCCCAGAAATGTTTTTTTAATGAGGTTTTTATAGCACCACTCTGGTACACATGCCACATTTGCTTTCATTTTATGTATTCTAATGAATTGTATTTGTACCTTATACAGTTTTATCAGGAAGGAAGTAATTTTTTTTTTTTGAGACAGTGTCTTACTCTGTTGCCCAGGTTGGGGTGCAGTGGTGCAGTCTCGGCTCACTGCAGTCTCCACCTCCCAGGTTCAAGTGATTCTCCTGCCTCAGCCTCCTGAGTAGCTGGGATTACTGGCGTGCGCCACCACACCCTGTAGTAGAGATGGGGTTTCACCATGTTGGCCAAGCTGGTCTCAAACTCCTGACCTCATGATCTGCTCACCTCAGCCTCCCAAAGTGCTGGGATTACAGGGCGTGAGCCACTGCACCAGGCGGAAGTAATTTTTAAGATAACTAAGTTAAATTGTTTCACTCCTGATGGAACTAAAACATGTAGGTCATGTGTAAGTAAGACTTCAGTAATTTTTTTTTTTTTTTTAGATAAGGCCTGGCTCTGTCACCCAGGCTGGGATGTAGTGGCACGATCTCTGCTTCCTGCAGCCTCTGCCTCCTGGGCTCAAGTGATCCTCGCACTTCAGCCTTCCCAGCAGCTGGAACTACAGGCATACACCTGGCTAATTTTTGTTAAATTTTAATCATTAAAACTCATATTTAGCCACATGCAGTAGCTCATACCCATAATCCAAGCACTTTAGGAGGCTGAGATGGAAGGATCGCTTGAGACCAGGAATTCAAGACCCGCCTGGGCAACATAGTGAGACCCCATCTCTACAAAAAATTAATAAAAAGAAAAAAAAAAAGCCAAGCATGGTGGTGCACTCCTGTAGTTCTCGTTACTCAAAAGAATGAGGTGGGAGGATCACTTGAGCCGAGGAGTTCGAGGCTGCAGTGAGCTGTGATTGCCCCGCTGCACTCCAAACTAGGTGACAGAGCAAGACTCCATCACTTAAATAAACAAGCACAACCTTATCTTTAAAACTAAAAAGTTATTTTAAAAGAGTATTTTGTTGTGTATTCTATGCAAGATTTTTACTTTTGTAACTTTTTTTTGTTTAGTGTCTAAATATGAATAACCAGGCTGCTGCTGTTTACTCACCTTTTTAGATCTCTAGTTTCTAGGAATTTACAACCTAAAGTTCTGAAAGAACATTCTCAAAACCAACACCTTTTTTTGGTTGTAATCCAGTAAGTGCCGGGAGGGTCTGAATCTAGTTCCCTGCAAACTCCCTTTCCAGGTTACATTTTAAATAATTCAACCACTGACCTAGTTGTCTATTTGAGATGGAAGAACTAAATTATTTAGCTCATACAAAGCATTGAACTTGATTCTGAAGGGAAACAGCAAAGCATAGTACCTGTCCTGAAGAAGCTAATTTATATAGTAGGAAAGGTAAGGCACATACTATGCAAGTAAAATAAGAAACAGTAGGCAAATGCATGCCAGCTGCTCTAAAACAGAGTTTCTCAACCTCAGCACTAATGACATTTTGGATCAAAGAATTCCTTATCATGTAGGACCATCCTGTGCATCATAAATATGTAACAGCATCCCTGGCCTCTACCCGCTAGATGCCAGTAACAACTCCCCAACCCACCGCCCAGTTGTGACGATCAAAAATGTCAGAGGCAAATGTGGAGAGGGTGAATAGACAAGCATGACTGCCTGAAAGAGTTCACTTAAAGAAGTGGTAGACTATAGAGAACACGTGGGCTGGGCAGTGGGGAGCTTGACGGGCAGAGCTGTGAAGGACTAGGGCTCAGCACCTGAGAAGCGGTGCTTGTTGGTACCTGTGAATGAAGCTTGTTAGACCTGCTAGGAAGTTTGTGAGTAAGGTCAACACAGTCCTTCAGCAGTCTTAAACCATTTCTTTTCCCCGTTTTTGCCTCATTGTAGGGGATCAGACAACACCATCTTCTTTACCACCTATGCAAATGGCTCCTGCAGTAAGTATATTTTAGTCCCAGAAAATAGTGTCCTGTTGTCCATTCGTGGTAGAATTTTCTGGATTGTGCAAGGTAGAAACATAAAAGATCCTCCTATTCTCCTGAAATTGTAATAGCTAAAGAAAGCTGTTAGTGATTATTAAAATCTTAAAAATAAAACCAAATTACTACACTATCCAGATCAAGTAAAAATATAGGCTATACATAGAGGCAATATTTAATCTTAGCCATGTATTTATGTAAAGCAAATATTATGCTACAGACAACAGCAAATTGAAATGCATAGTTATTTCTACAGGAAAGCATGGGTTGTGTTTGTGTTTGCTTGTAGAAGCAACTGGCTTCCCAAATGATGACACAATTTCAAAACAGAAAGCAAAATCTATCATTTACTCATATTTCAACAGATATTTGAGCACCTGCTCATATGCTAAACACTATTCTAAGGATGGAGAGAACAAAACACCCAAGGCCTGCCCTCATGGAATGTAAATTCAAGTAGGGGTGTTGGATGATAAACAAGAAAACCAAAACTCAAGCTGGGCATGATGGTTGCATGCCTGTAGTCCCAGCTACTTGGGAGGCTGAGACAGCAGGCTGGCTTGAGCCCAGAAGTTCAAGGACAGCTTGGGCAATGTGGCAAGACCCCCAGCTCTTAAAAGAAAAGAAAACTCGACAATTTAAAATGGGATAAGATAATTCTAAACTGTGCCATGAAGAAAGTAAAGCAGCATGCTGTGGCTTTGATGTTTTCATGAAACACTGTATTGGAATTAAGTAATCTCTTACCTTTCCATCGAGCAAAAATCTGAAATGTATAAAATAAAACACAAATATGAATTTCCTAAATCTAATGCTGTATCACATTTTATGTTGTCACTTGATTAACATGCATAGTATTTAAAATGGTTTAGCTATAAAATTAAGACTGATTCTAAAACAACTGCTTTGAACTAGGCTCACCAGTAAGTGAAATTTTAATTAATATTTTGTCTTGTTTAAGAAGCTGACCTTGGGGCTCTGGAATTATGGAGAACTTTAGACTTGGGAAAAAGCTTCAAAACTATTGGCGTGAAAATCTACTCATTTGGTCTTGGGGGACGTTTCCTTTTTGCCTCTGTGATGGCTGATAAGGTAGGTATTGCCTTGTTCCCTTTGGGGTCTGATATTTCTGCAAATATCTTTCCTATAGATTCTCCTTATTACTTGGCACTGACAGAGTTTCTTGTCTTTTTGCTATATTTAGTGCCACTGTAAGTGTTAGGGGTGATTCTTTTTGCAGAGGCTGATTGAATCTGATAGGCTACTCTGCACTTTGGCCTTCAGTCACCACGTGAATTCTGGTATCTTTTCTGGGAATTTTTTTTTTTTTTTTTTTTTTTTCTTCTTGAAGCAGAGTCTTGCTCTGTTGCCCAGACTGGAGTGCAGTGATGCGATCTCGGCTCACTGCAACCTCCACCTCCCAGATTAAAGCAATTCACCTGCCTCAACCTCCCAAGTAAGCGGGACTAAAAGTGTGCGCCACCACACCGGGATAATTTTTGTATTTTTAGTAGAGATGGGATTTCACCATATTGGCCAGGCTGGTCTTGAACTCCTAAGCTCAGGTGATTCCCCCTGCCTTGACCTCCCAAAGTGCTGGGATTATAGGCGTGAGCCACCGCGCCTGGCCAGGATATTTTGATCCAGGGTTTGGGCATTACTCAGACATGGACATCTGTAGAAAGCAATCTCTTGCTCATTATCCAAAAATAAAGATACAATTAGATAACATTAATTTATTGAGTGCCTACTATATGCTAGGTACTATTCTAAGTCCCAGGAATATGGCAGTGAACAAAACAGATAAATTTCCTGCTCTCAGAACTTATATTTAAGGGGGAAAATAAATACTCAAAAAATAAATATGAAGGCTGGGGGTGGTGGCTCATGCCTGTAATCTCAGGACTTTGGGAGGCTGAGGCAGGTGGATCCCTTGAGGCCAGGAGTTCAAGACCAGCCTGGGCAACATGACAAAACCCTGTCTCTACAAAATACAGGAAAATTAGCCGGGAATGGTGGCGTGTGCCTGTAGTCTCAGCTACTTGGGAAGCTGAGGCGGGAGGATCTCCTGAGCCTGGGGAGGTTGAGGCTACAGTGAGCTGTGATCATGCCACTGCACTCCAGCCTGGGTGACAGTACAAGACCCTGTCTCATAAATGAATATGAGTCTGTGTGTGTGTGTGTGTGTGTGTGTGTGTATGTATCAGGTAATTAAAGCCGTGAAGAAATCTAAAACAGTAAGAAAACAGAAAGTGTCAAGAGTCAGTGCTCTTTTAGACAGGGTGTTTAGGATGGGCTCTCTGAGACCTAAGTAAAACAAGGACATGACCATGTGGCCATCTCGGAGGAGAGTAGGATGAGGCACAGCCAATGCGGAGACCCTCAGGCTGGAGCATGCCCAGTCAATCCAAGCAAAGGGGAGAAGGGCAGTATGGAGGAAGCACAGAGAATAACAGTCCAAAGTGGGGCCAGAGGGGGCCTGACCAGACCTTATGCAGCCTTCGTAGGTCACAATTAGGATGTGGGCCTTACTCCTCCTGTGTTGGGAACTATGAGAGGGTTGTGAGCAGGGGAATGCTGGGATTTGTCTTCTCTTTTGAAGAATAGGTGTGAGCAGAACAGCCTGACAGGGGCATGCGTGGAAGCAGCAGGAGTGCCAGGAGCTCTCTCAGGAGTCCAAGCTGGGGAGGTGGTAGCTTGGCCAGGCTCTTGGCAGTGGGTGAGAGGGCAGGTGGTGAGACTGTGGATATATTTTTAAACATATTGCTAGTAGGACTTGCTGATGGATTTGATGTGGGTTGTGAGAGAATTAGCAAAATTAAGGGTACCTTTAAGAGTTTTTATCCTGAGCACCTGAGTGGTGGTGCCATTTTCTAGGATGGCAAAGACTGCAGGAGGAGTAGGTTGTGGGAGAAAAATCAAGAATTCAGTTTTGGGCCAGGCACGGTGGCTCATGCCTGTAATCCCAGCCCTTTAGGAGGCCAAGGCGGGCAGATCACTTGAAGTCAGGAGTTTGAGAGCAGCCTGGCCAACATGGTGAAACCCTGTCTCTACTGAAAAATACAAAAAACTAGCCAGGTGTGGTGGCGCGTGCCTGTAATCCCAGGTACTCGGGAGGCTGAGGCATGAGAATCACTTGAACTCTGGAGGCAGAGGTTGCAGTGAGCCAGGATCATGCCACTGCACTCCAGCCTGGGCAACAGAGTGAGACTCTGTCTCAAAAAAACAAAAAAAGCATTCAGTTCTGCATATGAGACACCTATTAGATATCTGAATGCAGATGTCAAGTGAGCATCTGGGTATATGAATCTCCCTAATTGCTATGATATTTGAAGCCATGTGACTAGATTATATTTTCTGGAGGAGTAAGTAGGTAGCAAAGAGGTGAGAGGACTGAGCAAGCCCTGAAGCACCCACAACAGAAAGTTGGAAAGAGAAGAATCCAGCAGAGAAGACTGAAAGGGAGGAGCAAGGGAGGGAAAGGGAAATCAGGACCATTGCGTTAGGTGCATTCTGAGAACAATCCACTGGAGTTGGCGAAGTGGAGGTTGTTAGTGACTTTCACAAAAGCACTTCATTGGAATTTAAAAGGCTGATTGGAGTGACTTCAGTGAGAACTAGAGATGAAGAAGTAGGCAATAAGTACAGATAACTCTCCCGAGCCATTTTGTAATATCCTCCCAACAACCCTGTGAGCTAATAGTATTATCTCGGTTTTATAGGTGAGGAAATTGAGTAACTTACTTAGGGTCAACAATAGTGGAATCCTGCTGGAAATCAGACTCAAATTCCAGAGGTAGCCTCCTATGCTGTACTGCATATATGGTATAATTCTGTCTACAGAATTAAAATTTTGCGATGTGCTTTTGAACTCTGGTTTCTACCTACAGCAATGAGAATAAGATTCAACGTAATGAGACATCTTGGTATAAGTTGAATAAGTTAAATGTACTTATCACTGAACTTTAAAGAGTATTTAACCTAAGGAAACACTGACATTAATTCTTATGCCCAGGCTAACTGTATCTAGTAGCGATTTTAAGCTATTTATCAGAGAGTTAAGTTTTAATTGCTTTCTTAACAGACTCCTTTTGCCAGCCAAATACTCCCTGATCAGTTTCCTTATAGTAATTTTTGACTCTCCTTGGCCTCTTTCCAGCCCATGCCTGTTCCTTCATCCTGGCTATTCTGAGAGACTTCCTTAGAGAGAAGGCGTGTTACATCTTGACTTCCCTTGTGATCTCCCAAATATGGGTTTCATCTCTATTTTCTAGACCCTTAATTATATAATTCTTTGAATTATGCAAGGACTGTATGAAAGGGACCAAACTTTTATGCAGTAGTCATCATTTTAAGAATTATCCAGCCGGGCGCTGTGGCTCACGCCTGTAATCCCCACACTTTGGAAGGCCTTTGGAAGGCCAAGGCAGGCAGATCACGAGATCAGGAGATCGAGACCATCCTGGCTAACACGGTGAAACCCAGTCTCTACTAAAAATACAAAAAATTAGCCGGGCGTGGTGGCAGGCACCTGTAGTCCCAGCTACTCGGGAGGCTGAGGCAGGAGAATGGCATGAACCCAGGAAGCAGAGCTTGCAGTGACGCAAGATCGCGCCACTGCACTCCAGCCTGGGCGATAGAGCGAGACTGCGTCTCAAAAAAAAAAGAAAATGAAAAAAATGAATTATCTGAGTGAGTGTATGCAAATGGCTATAAAGCCAACCTAAAGATGTTCCCATCAAATCCTTAGCTCTACTGAAGGAGATGGACTATCAGAGACAAAGACTATACTGTCTTACAGGGCCTCATCAGAATGAAGAATTCAAAGAGAAAGCCAAGATAGCCTTACTTAAAATAGAATGGATTGTTCCTTTACCTAGAACTTTGCTAGAGGCTAGAAATTGCTTTGGCAATTGGTACTGTGACCTTTCATTCATAGCAATTGTACCCAGTGGAGAAATGGATAATAGTAATTATTTAAAACATTCTTGTTCATGTCCCTGCACATGGCATCTTGGCTGAAAATTAGAAAGATAAATACTGACATCTGTTCTAGGATACAACAAGAAGGATCCACGTTTCAACAGATCAAGGGGACACGTGGAGCATGGCCCAGCTACCCTCTGTGGGACAGGAACAGTTTTATTCTATTCTGGCAGCAAATGATGACATGGTATTCATGCATGTAGATGAACCTGGAGGTGAGAGCTTTTTAGTGGCTTACCCTTAAAAGCATAGAGATGTAAGCTTTGAGCAGCTTTTCTTTTTACATGTCGAGTTTCCTCTTACCCCTAGAAATTTATTAGTGCCTTACTGATTATTCTGTCCTAGAGATAATCTGTAGCCCCTGTTAAAAATGCCACTTGTTTTCGTACTCTAAGGTAGCTTGTGTGTATGTTTAGGTGTTCTAGAGCAGAGCTGCTCAAAGAATGGTCAGCCAGACTGGTACTGATTTACAAACTCTCTGTTACCAGGTAAGTACAGAAATTGAGAGCAAGAGTTTGGAAACTCTTCTAGCCTTTCGACAAAGCAATTTTATGTCTGTTGGATCTAATGATAAAAAATTAGGGGCTTATGGCTGGGTGTGGTGGCTCACGCCTGCAATCCCAGCACTTTGGGAGGCTGAGGCATGCAGATTGTGAGTCAGGAGATCGAGACCATTCTGGCTAACACGGTGAAACCCCATCTCTACTTTAAAAAATACCAGAAATTAGCCGGGAATGGTGGTGGGCTCCTATAGTCCCAGCTACTCAGGAGGCTGAGGCGGGAGAATGGCGTGAACCCGGGAGGCGGAGGTTGCAGTGAGCGGAGATTGTGCCACTGCACTCCAGCCTGGGCAACAGAGTGAGACTCTGTCTCAAAAAAAGAAAATTAGGGGCTTATATCTACTGATTAGTTTTTATTATGTTTTACAAAAGCATCAGTTTGTGACATATTGGAAATCTTACAAATTGATCCTTCACTACAGATAGTTTGAGAAGCATTGTTCTAGAGTGTAAAGATTTAAAAAGTGTAAACTAAACACACGGCCTCTCCCACCAAAATATATCTGGGAAGAGTTTTTCTGTAGCATCTGATTAATTTATTCAACAAACTCAGCATCTGCCATATTCCAGGCACTAAGCTGGGTACTAGAATTAAAGATGGGCATAAAAATCTTGAGTATCAAACCTTGATTAATTCTCAGGTCTGAGTCTTCATCGTGAAGAGACACAGTTGGCTGCTGTGTTTGGTCAGGCAGACAATCATGTGTGTGGTTAGACTATTGTTTTTCTCTTTGGTTCCACCCAAGACTTAGTATTTTTGTTTGTTTGCCTATTTCAGACACTGGGTTTGGCACAATCTTTACCTCAGATGATCGAGGCATTGTCTATTCCAAGTCTTTGGACCGACATCTCTACACTACCACAGGCGGAGAGACAGACTTTACCAATGTGACCTCCCTCCGTGGCGTCTACATAACAAGCGTGCTCTCTGAAGGTGAGTCTCAGCATCCCGGTGGTGCACCGTGCCTTCAGTTGCATGTGGTAGGACTTGAGGCTTCGGGGAACCTGTCCTCTAGTAGTGTTGCTTGCCAAGCCAACAAGCCTACCCATGTACATTTTTTTGTTTCCTTTTTTTTTTATTGTGGCAACATATGTATAACAAAATTTGCAGTTTTTAACATTGTATAGGGTACAGTTCAGTAGCATTAAGCATAGTCACAATGTTGTGCAACCATCACCCCTATTTCGAGAGCTTTTTCATCATCCCAAATAGAAATTGCACCAGGTGCACAACCACTCCTCGTCCCCACCCAGTCGTCCAGCTCTGGTAACCAACATTCTATTTTATGTCTCAATGAATTTGCCTATTCTAGGTAGCTCATGTAAGCAGAATCATACACTATTGGTTGTATGTCTGGCTTCTTTCACTTTGCATATTGTGTCAAAGTTCAGCCATATTGCAGCATGTTTTAGAATTTCACTTATTGCTTTTTAAGGCTAGAATAGATATATTCCTTTGTTTGAATATAACACCTTTTGTTTTGTTTTTGTTTTTGTTTTTGTTTTTGTTTTGGAGATGGAGTCTTGCTCTATTGCCCAGACCAGAATGCAGTGGCTTGATCTCAGCTCATTGCAACCTCAGTCTCCCAAGTTCAAGCAATTCTCATGCCTCAGCCTCCCAAGTAGCTGGGATTACAGGTGTGTGCCACCACACCCAGCTAATTGTTGTATTTTTAGTAGAGATGGGGTTTCACCATGTTAGCCAGGCTGGTCTCAAACTCCTGACCTCAGGTGATCTGCCCGCCTTGGCTTCCCAAAGTGCTGGGATTCCAGGCATGAACCACTATGTCCAGCCTATTTTTCATTCCTCCATTGATGGACACTTAGGCTCTTTCCATTTTCAGCTCTTATGAATACTGAATGCTGCCGTGAACATTGTTATACATGTAACTGTTTAAGTCAATGCTTTCAATTCCTTTGGGGATATATGTAGGAGTGAAATAGCAAGATCACATGATAATTCCATGTTTCTCTTTCGGAGGAAATACCAATGGGTTTTCCATGTGGTTGTACCATTTTACATGCAATACAAAAGTATTCCAATTTCTCTACTTCATTGCAAACATTATATTCTGTTATTTTTGTAAAAGCAATCCTAATGGGAGTGAGGTAGTATCTCGTTTATAGTTTCTTTTTGCATTTCTCTAATGACTAATGATGTTGAACAACTTTTTATGTGCTTGTTGGCCCATGTGAATATCTTCTTTGAAGAAGCTTCTGTTTGAGTCCTATGAATGGCAGTGATTTTTAAAGTTGTGTTCACTGATGCTCCTCTGGTGCTTATGACAATTTTTGCACATAGTAGATGTTCAGTAATACTTGCTGAATGAGCCTATGAATAAACGACTGGACAGCCTTGCACTCAAAACCATACAATGAACACACTTTAAAAACATTTAAGACCGAGCCTGAAGTATGATAGGCAGGAATGGGGAGGGAAGGGCATTTTCAGCTGAAGGAGCTACACATGCAAAGTATCAGAGTCGCAGGAGGGTTTGGCCTGGTGGTGGTGAGACATTGGGTGATGCCAGGGGAGGAGGGATCAGGAGGAGAGTCTAGCAGGGACAGACCAAGCCCATGCAAATTCTGGCTCCCTGTTTTAAATAAGTTATGGTAAATAGAACTAGGAGTGAGAAGAGCAATGGCAAGTAGAAAAGAAGATGTTTTGAGTCTGTGTTGCTTAGGTTATAAAATGAGTCTTCTGTATTGGGAGATGTAGGCCTACGAGAATAAGCCTGAATTTGACCCACTTCCTGCTCTTCCTCTTGTTAAGGGTGCATAGCGATAGCCAGCCAGGGTTCTTCTTGTGTTCTACTCATTGGCTCTACAGAGCTCACCTTTCCTTAGGCCAGTTATACAAATAAACACATTAGTCTCAAGTACAAAGACTCTTAATGTGTCATTTTATTTATGTATTTATTTTTCAGTAGGAGGTAGGGGCTGTTTTTATTTTGTAAAGTCCTGGCAGTGGCCTACAAGGTCCTGGAGATGTGGCTCCTGGTTTCCTCCCTGACTCACCTCCAGCTCTTCTCTTTCTATCTGCCCTACCCTCATCACACTGTCCACCTGCCAGTTCTTAACAGACCAGGTACACATGCACATGCACGAATTAGAGTTTGCACAGACAGTTCCCTCTGTTTCTCCAGGTACCTGCAAGGCTGATATGTCTGTACTCATGTATTACTTTTTGAATGAGACCTTCCCTGACTATCCTATTTTAAATTCCAGTTTGCCCTCCCCTCCTCACACACACACTATCAATCCACCTTTAGCTGCGCAAGTTTTTTCCATAGTGCTTATTTTCTAGCATACTACATAATTTACTTATTTACTATGTCTGGTGCTTGTCTGGCCCTACTGGAATGTATTTTTCACAATATCTTTTTTGTCTATTTTGTTCACTGATATATTCCCAAAGGCTTACAAAAGTTTTCACACTGGGCACAGTGGCTCATGCCTGTAATCCTAGCACTTTGGGAGAGCAAAGTGAGTGGATCACTTGAGGTCAGGAATTTGAGACCAGCCTGGCCAATATGGTGAAACCCCATCTCTACTAAAAATACAAATTAGCCGGGCCTGGTGGCACGCACCTGTAGTCCCAGCTACTCGGGAGGCTAAGGCAGGAGAATTGCTTGAATCCGGGAGGCGGAGGTTGCAGTGAGCCGAGATGATGCCACTGCACTCCAGCCTGAGTGATAGAGCAAGACTCTGTCTCAGAAAAAAAAGAATTTTCACATAGTAGGCACTCAGTAAATGTTTGTTGAATAAACTAATTCTCCTTCATTTGCTTTCTCATTTGCTTTTTCCTAGAAAACTCAAAGGAGCCCAGGCGCGGTGGCTCACACCTGTAATCCCAACACTCTGGGAGGCCAAGGCGGGTGGATCACCTGAGGTCGGAAGTTGGAGACCAGCCTGACCAACATGGTGAAATCCCGTCTCTACTAAAAATACCAAACATTATCCGGGTGGCAGGTGCCTGTAATCCCAGCTACTCGAGAGGCTGAAGCAGGAGAATTGCTTGAACCCAGGAGGTGGAGGTTGCAGTGAGCTGAGATCCCGCCATTGCACTCCAGCCTGGGCAACAAGAGTGAAACTCTGTCTCAATAAATAAGTAGATATATAAATAAATAAATAAATAAATAAAAATAAAGGAAAACTCAAAGGATATTATCTCTGAATTTAAAACCTGCAACAGTTTATATCATTGAAAATAAGAATGGGGAAGAGACAAGGGAAAAAAGAAAGGTATAAGAAAAATAGGATATGGAGTAGTAGAGAGACAATAATTCAGAGTTATTAACCTGGAACTATGCGCACTTATTGAATCTCAAGAGTCCCTGAAACAACCCTAGTGTCATGGCCTTGTCTGAATAAACGTTAGGATGCCTTCCTATGGTAGACTTTACTTCCCAGGCAAGCAAACAGGGAAGGAGAATGGACATCAGCCTGTTCATGTTGGTAAGGAGTTAAAAAGTATCTTTTTCAAAGAATATCAGTCCTAGATAATTTGTGGAATTAGTTGGGTCCTGTTCAGGTGGGACACCTTCTTCAAATATGTTTTTTTTTTATTTTTTTGAAACAGAGTTTCACTCTCATTGCTCAGGCTGGAGTGCAATGGCGTGATTTTGGCTCCCTGCAACCTTCACCTCCCAGGTTCAAGTGATTCTCCTGTCACAGCCTCCCGAGTAGTTGGGATTACAGGCCCCCGCCACCATGCCTGGCTAACTTTTTGTATTTTTGGTAGAGTCGGGGTTTCACCATGTTGGCCAGGCTGATCGCAAACTCCAGACCTCAGGTGATCCCAAAGTGCTGGGATTACAGGTGTAAGCCACTGCACCTGGCCTCAAATATCATATTTAAAGTGCTGCTTCATTACTCACCAACAATGAGCTGTTTTGTGAGGTGTTATAAGCTTGTCGTACTCCAGGGGCTATATGGTCTCAGGAGAGAGTTATGCAATGATAAACTGAATCTAATTAGGTACTTCCAGTGTATCAGGCTTAATGTCGTTCTCTTCCCATTCAGATAATTCTATCCAGACCATGATCACTTTTGACCAAGGAGGAAGGTGGAAGCACCTGAGGAAGCCTGAAAACAGTGAATGTGATGCTACAGCAAAAAACAAGAATGAGGTTTGTTTACTCTAATGTGTGCAGAGCACAGCAGCCTTTCCGTTTTGCTCTGATCCGTGCCAGGCTTTTGGATGATGAAGTTTCATACTTGATTAGGGTCCTCAGAATAAGATGGAAAGTTTGAGATGAGAGTAATGAAATTAACTTAGAATTTGGGAAGTAAGAACTGAGGAAAGGTCAAAATACTATGGATTATTTGTCTTTTAAAGAACAAAACTGAGGGCTAACAATTTGTGGTTCGCTAAACTGCTGAGTTAAAACAATGGCCAGAGGGGCTGGTAATTAGTTAGGGCTCAACATGGCAGCTGGGAGGCTTTAGAGATTCTGCAAGAAGCCACAGCTCTGCCACTCATAAGCAGTGCACAGTCTTGCTCGTTGGAAACAAGAGGAAGAGGATCTGGCCTTCTTTTCCCTCTCCCTAGGCTCCCATGGCCAGTGGGTGGTGACCTGCTTAGTGCACAGGGACGCAAGGCAGGCCTCCTTGCAGAGAGATTGGGAACCGGAACTACACACATGTCACTCCAGGAGATCCAAAGCCAGGAGTGACAGGCAGGCAAGGAAAAAGGGGAAAAAAAATAAGTTTTTATCTGACTCTCACAGAATGAGAGCTTGGGGGACAGCTGGAGTTTCCTTCAGAAATTCAAGTACCAGTAGTTCCCAAACCCTCCTTAGTATCCCTATCACTGACATACACTTTGCTTTTCTAGGTGGGGTTTTCTGTTTTAAGAGCCTTAAATGGTGAGAGAAAGTGTGCCTGCCTACACCACCTCAACACACTCTCCTCCTTTACACTCGCAAGCACTGTTGCATCTACCCGACCTTCTGACCCCTGTTTCCCATCTGTCTGCCTTGGCCCTGCCCAGCCACTGCCCTCCTCGCCTTAAGCCTGGGCAGGTTCAGTGGCCTGTGTGTTTGCCTTGCTGCCTGCAGGCTCCCCATGCCTCTCCCTGCCCAGCGCTCATTGTGGCTCTCTTGGCCTATGAATGGCCTCTGTCCCTGACCTGGTGAGTGAAGGTTCTCTCCTGGTGGGCCCTCTGCCGCCTTTTCATTGTCATTGCTCACCTTATCCCTGACACACCCTTGTAACCCCCTGCCATTGCCTGAACACCCACACTATTCCTGGGGGAAGTTGGGCCTGTCTCCCCCAACCCCAGTTGACTAGGATTAGTGGAAATCCTAACCACCCTCGGTGACCATCCGGTTAGAACTAATCATTCCTCTTCATTTCATTAATAGTTTGCTTGAACCTCTTCTTTTTTAAAACATAGTAAAATATACATAATATAATATTTATTATCATTTTAACCATTTTGAACCTTTTTTAGAGCACTAACTTTCTTTTGGCTGCATACCTCAACTAGTTTCTGACAATACACTTCTTTTTTTCCCCAGCTTTCTGGAGGCATAATTGACAAATAAAAATTGTATATATATTTACAATGTACACTGTGATGTTTTCACATTGTGAAATGATTACCATGGTCAAGCTAACTAACATATGCATCACCTCAGAATTATCTTTTGTGTGTGTGGTGAGAACACTTAGGATCTATTCTCTTAGCAAACTTCAAGTAACAATACAGTATTCTAGACTATAGTCACCATGTATATTTTCCCTCTAAAGCTTATTCATCCTGAATAACTGAAACTGTGTACCCTTTGGCCTTCATCACCCCATACCCCAAGCCCCCGAAAGCCACCATTCTACTCCCTGCTTCTGTGAGCTTGACATTTTTACATTCCACTTACAAGTGAGATCATGCAGTATTTGTCTGTCTGTGCTGGGCTTATTTTACTTAACGTAATGCCTCCCAGGTTCACTGTGTTTTCAACAGATGACAGGATTTCCTTCTTTTTTAAGGCCGAATAATATTCCATTTTCTTTATCCATTTATCCATCAGTGGACACTTAGGTTGATTCTGTATCTTGGCTATTATGAATAATACTGCAGTGGACATGGGAGCGCAGATATCTTTTGGACATACTGATTATGTTTCTCTTGAATAGAAATGGGATTGCTGGTAATTCTGTCCTTCATTTTCTTTTTTTTTTTTTTTTTTTTTTTTTTTTTTTTTTTTTTGCTTAAGATAGAGTCTTGTCCTGTCACTGAGGCTGGAGTGCAATGGCATGATCTTGGCTCACTTCAGCCTCCGCCTCCCGGGTTCAGGTGATTGTCCTACCTCAGCGTCCCGAGTGACAGATTACAGACGTGTGCCACCATGCCCAGCTAATTTTTTGTATCTTTTTTTTTTTTTTTTTTTTTTTTTTTTTTTTTGAGACGGAGTCTGGCTCTGTCGCCCAGGCTGGAGTGCAGTGGCTGGATCTCAGCTCACTGCAAGCTCCACCTCCCGGGTTTGCGCCATTCTCCTGCCTCAGCCTCTCAAGTAGCTGGGACTACAGGCGCCCACCACCTCGCCCGGCTATTTTTTTGTATTTTTTAGTAGAGACGGGGTTTCACTGTGTTAGCCAGGATGGTCTCGATCTCCTGACCTCGTGATCCGCCCGTCTCGGCCTCCCAAAGTGCTGGGATTACAGGCTTGAGCCACCGCGCCCGGCCAATTTTTTGTATCTTTAGTAGAGATGGGGTTTCACCATGTTGGCCAGGCTGGTCTCGAACTCCTGACCTCGTGATCCACCTGCCTCCGCCTCCCAAAGTACTGGGATTACAGGCTTGAACCACCATGCCCGGCCCTGCTGTTATTCATTTTCTAGGAAAATTTCTTACTGTATTGCATAGTGGCTGTACCAGTTTACATTCCCACCAACAATGTACAGGGTTCCCTTTTTTCCATGTCCTTGCCAATACTTACCTTTTATCTCTTTGATAATAGCCATTCTAACTTGGGGGAGATAATATCTCATTGTGGTTTTTATTTGTATTTCCCTTACCATTAGTGATGTTGGGCATTTTTTCATATACCTGTTAGCCATTTAAATGTCTTCTTTTGATAAATGGCTATACGAGTCCTTTGCCCATTTTTTAGTTGGATTATTTGTTTTTTTGCTACTGATTTGTTTGGATATTAACCCCTTATAAGATGTATAGTTTGCAAATATTTTCTTCCATTCTGTGTATTGTCTCTCTTCTGTCTTTTGGTGGTTTCCTTTGCTCTGCAGAAGCTTTTTAGTTTGATGCAGTCTCATTTGTCTGTTTTTGTTTTTTGTTGCCTGTGCTTTTAGGGTCATATCCAAAAAGCCATTGCCCAGATGAATGTCAAGCTTTTTTCCCTATATATCCTTCTAGTAGTTTTACAGTTTCAAGTCTTACATTTATGTCTCTAATCCATTTTGAGTTGATTTTTGTACATGACATGAAATAAGGATTGAGGCCAGGTGTGGTGGCTCACGCCTGTAATCCCAACACTTTGGGAGTCCAGGACAGGCGGATCATGAGGTCAAGAGATCGAGACCATCCTGGCCATAATGGTGAAATCCCATTTCTACTAAAAATACAAAAATTAGCTGGGTGTGGTGGTGTGCACCTGTAGCCCCAGCTACTGGGGAGACTGAGGCAGGAGACTTGCTTGAACCTGGGAGGCGGAGGTTGCAGTGAGCCGAGACTGCACCACTGCACTCCAGCCTGGCGACAGAGCAAGACTCCGTCTCAAAAAAAAAAAAAGAAAAGGGTTGAAAGTCATTCTTCTGCATATAGATATTCAGTTTTCCCAGCACCATTTATTTAAGAGGCTGTCTTTTTCACATTGTATGTTCTTGACACCTTTGTCAAAGATAAGTCAACAATAAATGCATAGATTTATTTCTGTGCTCTCTATTCTGTTCCATTGGTCTATATGTGTTTTTAATGCCAGTACCATGCTGTTTTGATTACTATAGCTCTATAGTATATTTTGAAATTAGGTAGCATGATACCCCCAGCTTTGTTCTTTTTGCTCGCAATTACTTTGGTTATTCAGGGTCTTTTGTGGTTCCATATAAATTTTAGGATTTTTTCTATTTCTGTGAAAAATACCATTGGAATTTTTTTTTAAGAGGCAGAGTCTTACTCTGTCACTCTGGCTGGGGTCCAGTGGAATAATCATAGCTCACTGCAGCCTCAAATTCCTGAGCTCACACAATCCTCCCGCCTCCCAAGTAGCTAGGACTACAGGTGTGTACCACCACACCTGTCTAACTTTGGTACTTTCTGGTAGAGATGGGGTTTCACCATGTTGCCCAAGCTAGTCTCAAACTCCTGGCCTCAAGTGATCCTACCACCTCAGCCACTCAGCTGGGATTACAGATGTGAGCCACCACAACTGGTTGTTTTGTTCTTGATGTACCTTAAGTACCTAAAACAGTGCCTGAAATATAGCAGGTACTCAGTAAACATCTGATGAATTAATTAATATGTATTTGGATTGTTCTGTGTTGTCACAGAAAGAGGGTTATTTATAACCATATAATAGCAAAAAAAGACAGTCAAAATAATAGGCATTACGTTTAATCTGTAGATCACTTTGGGTAGTATGGACATTTTAACAATATTAATTATTCCAATCCAGGAACATAGGATATTTTTCTTTTTTTTTTTTTTTTTTTTTTTTTTTGTCAAATTTCTTTCATCAATGTTTTGTAGTTTTTTAGTCTTTCACCTCCTTGGTTAAATTTGTCCCTAAGTTTCTTTTTTTTTTTTTTTTTAAGTTTTTTTCTTGTGCTACTATAGATGGAATTTTCTTGATTTCTTTTTTGGATAGTTTGTTGTTAGTGTATATTGTATTTTTATATGTTGATTTTATATTCTGTAACTTTTTTGAATTTGTTTATTTTAACAGATTTTTGGTAGAGTCTTTAAAGATTAAGGATTTTTATATATAAGCTCATGTCACCTGGAGACAGACAATTTTACCTCTTTCTGGTTTGGATGCTTTTTATTTTTATTTCTTTTTCTTGCCTAATTACTCTGGCTAGGACTTCCATTACTATAATGAACAGAAGTGGTGAGAATGGGCATCTTTGTCTTATTCCTGATCTTGGAGGAAAAGGTTTAGCTTTTGAATGTTTGAGTATGATGTTAGCTGTGGGCTTGTCACATATAGCCTTTATTATGTTGAGGTATATCCCTTTTATACCTAATTTATTGAGAGCTTTTATCATGAAAGAGTGTTGAAATTTGTTAAGTGCTTTTTCTGGATCTATCAAGATGATATGATTTCTGTCCTTCATTCTGTTAATGTGGCATATCCCATTTATTGATTTGCATATGTTGAACCATCCTTGCATTCCATGGATACATCCTACTTGATCATGGTATATAATCTGTTTAACATGCTGTTGAATTCAGTTTGTTAGTATTTTGTTGAGGATTTTTGCATCTATGTTCATCAGAGATATTGATCTGTAATTTTGTTTTCTTCTAGCGTCCTTGTCTGGTTTTGGTAGCAGGGTAATACCACCCTTATAAAATGAGTTTGGAAGTGTTCCATTCTCTTCAATTTTTGGAATAGTTTGAGAAGGATCAGTCTTAATTTTTCTTTGAAGAATGTTTGCTAGAATTCACCATTGAATCCACCAGGTCCTAAACTTTTCTTGTTGGGAGGTTTTTGATTACTGATTGAGCCTCCTTACTCTTATTAGTATGTTCAGATATTCTATTTCTTCTTCATGATACAGTCTTGGTAAGCTGTATGTGTCTAGAAATTCATCCATTTTTTCTAGATTATCCAATTTGTTGAAGTATAATTGTTCATAGTAGTCTCTTAGGATCCTTTGTTTTTTCTGTAGTATCAGTTGTAATGTCTCCTGTTACATTTCTGATTTTAGTTGAGTCTTCTCTTTTTTTTATTCTAATTAAAAGTTTGCCACTTTTTTATCTTGTCAAAAAAAAAAAGACAAATCTAAGTTTTATTGATCTCTCATATTTTTTTCTAACTTCTATTTCACTTATTTCTGCTCTGTTATTATTTCCTCCCTTCTGCTAACTTTGGGCTTAGTTTGTTCTTTTTCTATTTCCTTGAAGTATAAAGTTAAGATTTTTGAGATTTTTCTTTTTTCTTAATGTGGACATGTATCACCAAAAACTTTCTTCTTAGAACTGCTTCTGCTGCATCCCTTAAGTTTTGGTATGTTGTGTTTCCCTTTTCATTTGTCTCAAGATATTTTTTGATTTCCCTTTTCTTTGACTCGGTTGTTCAAGAATATGTTGTTCAATTTCCACATTCATGTGAATTTTCCAATTTTCCTCCTTTTACTGATTTCTAGTTTCATTATGTCATAGTTGAAAAGATATTGAGGCTGGGCATGGTGGCTCACGCCTATAATCCCAGCACTTTGGGAGGCCAAGGTGGGTGGATCACAAGGTCAGGAGTTCAAGACCAGCCTGACCAACTTTGTCTCTACTGAAAATACAAAAAAATTAGCCAGGCGTGGCAGTGAGTGCCTGTAATCCCAGCTACTCAGGAATCTAAGGCAGAGCATTGCTTGAACCCAGGAGTCAGAGCTTGCAGCGAGCTGAGATCACACCACTGCACTTCAGCCTGGGTGACAGAGTGAGACACCATCTCAAAAAAAAAAAAAAGAAAAGATACTTGAGGTGATTTCAGTCTTATATGTGTTAAGGTTTGTTTTTGTTTTGTGGCCTATCCTGGAGAATATTCTCTGTGCACTTGAAAAGAATGTGTATTCTGCTGCTGTTGGGTTAAGTGTTCTGTATATGTCTGTTAGGTCCATTTGTATGGTGGTGTTCAAGTTTGCTCTTTCCTTACTGGTTTTCTGTCTGGATGATCCATCATTGAAAGTACAGTATTGAAGTCCCTTACTATTATTGTATTGTTGTCTACCTCTTCCTTCAGTTTTGTTAATGTTTGCTTTATACATTTAGGTGCTCTAATGTTGAGTGCATTTATATTTACCAATGTTATAGGCTCTTGATGAATTGACACCTTTATCATTGTGTGGTAACTTTCTTTATCCCTTGTGATAGTTTTTTACTTAATGTCTATTTTGTCTGATATAAATATAGCCACCCCTGGCTGGGCACAGTGGCTCACGCCTGTAATCCCAGCACTTTGGGAGACCAAGGCGGGCAGATCACAAGGTCAGGAGATCAAAACCATCCTCGCTAACATGGTGAAACCCCATCTCTACTAAAAATACAAAAAATTAGCCGGGCCTGGTGGTGGGCATCTGTAGTCCCAGCTACTCGGGAGGCTGAGGCAGGAGAATAACGTGAACCCAGGAGGCGGAGCTTGCAGTGAGCCGAGATCGCGCCACTGTACTCCACCCTGGGCAACAAAGTGAGACTTGGTTTCAAAAATAATAATAATAAATAAATATAGCCACCCCTGCTCTCTTTTGGCTACCATTTGTGTGGAATATCTTTTTTTGATCTCTACTTTCAGCCTATGTGTCCCCTTACACACATAGTCCTTTACAGATGGCTTCAGCAGGGGAATCTCTTACCAGGTAGCTCATTCAGAGATTCTTGCAGGGCAACTGACAGGTTCTGCAGGTAGGTGGGCCTGGTGCCTTGGGCTTTGGGAGTAGCTTGGAGGCTGGGTCCTGTGCAGCAGGCCTGGCAGTGGAATCCACTAGAGTGGACCTTGTAAGTGGGTCTTCAGGTGAAACACCTGGAGCCTGGTAAGTGGATCTGCAGGAGCCAACCTGGTGCGGGCTACCCTTAGCCTTCAGGGGCTGGCCTGATGCAGTGGTCCACTTGGCTGGGTCTGTGAGAGTGGGCATGGAGCCTAAGACACCAGTTTCTTAAAGACAAGACTGGATCTTATTTCCAACTACCATCACATCTTGTACAGTGTCTGAAGTATATCAGGTGCTTATCAAGTTTATTTGTGTGGAGTCCGCCTTTAAACATTGGTCAGAGGCTTTGATGTAATGCAAAAATAAAATAAACTGAGGCAGGTTACCCATGAGGAAATAATTGTATATTTGCTTCCAGATATTGTAGTACATTTCAGAATCAAGAGTATGCCACTGGGCTACAACTCAACAACAAACAAATAGCTTGAATAAAAAATAGGCAAAGAACTTAAATAGACATTTCTCCAAAAACGATATAGAAGTGACTAACAAGCATATAAAAAGAGGCTCAACATCACTAATCATTAGGAAAATGCAAGTCAAAACCCCAATGAGATATCTCCTCACACAGATTAGGTTGGCTACTATTTTAAAAAGTGTTGGCAAGGATATGGAGAAATTGGAGCCCTGGTGCACTTTTGGTAAAAATGTAAAATGGTGCAGCTGCTACAGAAAACAGCATAGTAGTTCCTAAAAAAAATTAAAAAATAGGATTATCATATCCAGCAATTCCAGTTCTGGGGTATACATCCAAAAGAATTGAAAGCAGGTTCTCAAAAAGATATTTGTACAACCATGTACATAGCAACATTATTCATGATAGCCAAAAGGTGGAAGCAACTTGTGTCTATTGACAGATAAATGAGTAAATAAAGTGTGGGGTGTGTGTGGATACACATACACACACACACAAATAATATTTAGCCTTTAAAAGGGAGGAAATTCTGACATATGCTATTAATACAACATGGATGAGCCTTGAGGACATTATGCCAAGTGAAATAAGTCAGACACAAAATGACAAATATTATATGATTCTACTTATATGAGCTTCCTAGAGTAGCCAAATTCATAGAAAACACAAAGTAAAATGGTAGTTTCTGGGAGCTGGGAGGAGGAAGAAGTAGGGAACTGTTGCTTATTTGGTGACTGAATTTTATAAGATGAAAAGGTTTAGAGATGTGATTGTACAACAGTGTGAAAATACTTAACACTACTGAACTATACACCTAAATAGTAAATAAAAGGTTAAGATGGTACATTTACCTAGGTCTGGGTTAACTTAAAGCTTTATTGGAAGGGCTCTGTGAAATGATTAAAGAAATTGTATCTTTGGTTCTAATCTAAGCTTTTGTTTCTTTTCACAGTGCAGCCTTCATATTCATGCTTCCTACAGCATCTCCCAGAAACTGAATGTTCCAATGGCCCCACTCTCAGAGCCGAATGCCGTAGGCATTGTCATTGCTCATGGTAAGAAACCTCCCACTCACCGCCTCCAACTGGAACAGTGGCTGAGCACACTGAAACTCAGCCGCAGGCTTTGAACGCTCTGAGAAAAAACACTGTGGATGCTTTTACATTCCTTTGGTAGAATTTCTTACATTACAACAACACTTTGGGTTTTTCATCAACTTTTATCAGAGAGAGCAACACAACTTCTCCCAAGTTTTTGGTGGTTTTCTTTCCTACTAAAAGAGACTTGATGGGAAATAATCAGAATAAATTCATTCAAAATTATTCTCTCTTGAGTAAATGCTCTCTGTTTCATTGCCTATTTGTGCTGATGAGATGGCGGATTATGTTGCAGGTAGCGTGGGGGACGCCATCTCAGTGATGGTTCCAGATGTGTACATCTCAGATGATGGGGGTTACTCCTGGACAAAGATGCTGGAAGGACCCCACTATTACACCATCCTGGATTCTGGAGGCATCATTGTGGCCATTGAGCACAGCAGCCGTCCTATCAATGTGATTAAGTATGCATGAACTCATCTCACACACATTGTCTGCATAGAGGGCAACTTGGGGGATGGTCTTCAGTTTATTGGGGGGATGTTACAGACTATAATTCAAATTTTTGCATTTGACAGAACTATAGATAAGATTCTAGAAAGGATTGCTTTTAAAATGGCGTTTTTTCGTCTCACTGCCTCTAGCTAACATATTTGTCACTTCTTAAAAACATTCTTTCTGGATTGGGCGCAGTGGCTCATGCCTTTAATCCCAGCACTTTGGGAGGCCAAAGCAGGAGGATCACTTGAGCCCAGGAGTTCAAGACCAGCCTGGGCAACATAGGGAGACCCTGTCTCTAATATTATTTCAATTAAAAAAAAAAATATATATATATATATATATATATTCTTTCTGTCTACAAAATTATTATGGAAGTGTTCAAGCACTCTAGATTGAAAATGACTTCTTAAGTATAAGTTCTGAGCCGGGTATGGTGGCACACACCTGTAATCCCAGCACTTTGAGAGGCCAAGGTGGGTGGATCGCTTGAGCCAGGAGTTCAAGACTAGCCTGGGCAATGTGACAAACCGCTGTCTCCATAAAAAAAAGAAAAATTAGCTGGACGTGGTGGTGCATGCCTTTGGTTCCAGCTACTTGGGAGGCCGAGGTGGGAGGATCACCTGAGGAGGTCGAGGCCACAGTGAGCCGAGATCATACCACTGCACTCCAGCCTGGGTGACAGAGTGAGATCCGGTCTCAAAGAAAAAAAGAAGTATAAGTTCTTATAAAATAATTTGATTGTTATTTATTTATTTATTCATTGAGATGGAGTTTCGCTGTTGTCACCCAAGCTGGAGTGCAGTGGTGCAATCTTGGCTCACTGCAACCTCCCGCCGCCCAGGTTCAAGTGATTCTTGTGTCTCAGTCACCTGAGCAGCTGAGATTACAGGCATGCACCACCACACCCAGCTAAATTTTGTGAGTTTTTTTTTTTTTTTTGGGTAGAGACGGGGTTTTGTCATGTTGGTCAGGCTATTCTTGAACTCCTGACCTCAGGTGATTCACCTGCCTCAGCCTCCCAAAATGCTGGGATTACAGGCGTGCACCACCACAGCCAGCCTTAAATTTATTAATTTAAAAGCCACTTCTTACCCGGGTCACTCTCCTGTCTTTCCTTTGAAATAATTTCTGCAAAGATATTTACTTTCATACTCTCTCTGAACAAATCTCTTTTGCTTATCCTGTTAACCACAGACATTAAAAGTAAAAATAGTTGGCCGGGTGCGGTGGCTCACGCCGATTATCTTGGGAGGCCAAGGCGAGAAGATTACCTGAGGTCAAGAGTTCGAGACCAGCCTGCGCAACATGTGAAACTCCATTTCTACTAAAAATACAAAAATTAGCTGGGTGTGGTAGCACGTGCCTGTAATCCCAGCTACTCGGGAGGCTAAGGCATGAGAATCTCTTGAACCCACGAGGCAGAGGTTGCAGTGAGCCGAGATCGTGCCACTGCACTCCAGCCTGGTGACAGAGTGACACTCCATCTCAGAAAAAAAAAAAAAAAAAAGATAGTTGTCAGCCAATAAGCCATCACCTAAATGTGTAAGGGGTTTTGTCTGGTTTGGGGTCAAAAAGCCAGAGTGGTTTTCTGAATTCCCAGTATACATGGATCCTCTGTCATGATCTTTCTCTAATCGTGGTTTCAGGTTCTCCACAGACGAAGGTCAGTGCTGGCAAACCTACACGTTCACCAGGGACCCCATCTATTTCACTGGCCTAGCTTCAGAACCTGGAGCGAGGTCCATGAATATCAGCATTTGGGGCTTCACAGAATCTTTCCTGACCAGCCAGTGGGTCTCCTACACCATTGATTTTAAAGATATCCTTGAAAGGAACTGTGAGTGTCTCCTTTGACCTTTTCTACCAGCAACCTAAGCCTATTTTCCTAAATAATCAATATGGTTTGATTTCTGTTAGCTGGAATCAGCAGATGCATATGCACATGAAAGAGGATTGACAGATGTTCTGTGCGGGTGATTAAGTAATGGAATGGCATCAGAAAAACAGCCTCCTCCTTGGTGCTAGCACTGTCCAGGAGAAATATGAGGGCCACATATGTCATTTAAATTATTCTGTCAGTTACATTATAAAAGTAAAAAGAAAGGTGATATTAATAAAATAAACTTAATATATACAAAATATTATTTCAACATTAAGCAGTATTAAAGGACCAGAAAATAGCTTCAGAAAAAGATTCATAATGTTCATTACACAGTGTTCCCGAAGTGTCACAAGCAAACCCTGATCTCAGTGCCAAACAAAGGTGCTGGCATTATAATAAGAAATAAGGGGAATGGCCGGGCGCAGTGGCTCATGCCTGTAATCCTAGCACTTTGGGAGGCCAAGATGGGCAGATCACGAGGTCAGGAGTTCGAGACCAGCCTGGCCAACAGGGCGAAACCCCGTCTCTACTAAAAATACAAAAATTAGCCAGGTGAGGTGGCGGGTGCCTGTAATCCCAGCTAGTCGAGAGGCTGGGGCAGGAGAATCATTTGAACCCGGGATGAAGAGGTTGTAGTGAGCCAAGATCGTGCCATTGCACTCCAGCCTGGGTGACAAGAGCAAGACTCCATCTCAAAAAAAAAAAAAAAGAAGGGGGATAAAGGAAAACACTGGAAAAAGGATGACCTGTAGTTAAGTGTTGGCATGATACAATAAAAGACTTAACATTTCTAGACACTTTAGTTGAATTTGGTTCTTTGAGACTCATGAGCTCATTTCCTCAGTGTGTTGATTTAGTGACTCCTAAGGGAGCAGACCCTTGGTTTGGACCTTACTTTTCCATAAGACGTTCAAATAGATTTAATGCCTGAGGGTCGCTGTCATTTAAATCCATTCAGTAGTCTGTACAGAAGCTGGCTTGGGAGTTCTCCCCTCAGCAGGCAGTTTTCCAGTTACCCCTAAAGTTTAATGTCATTAAAAGATTTGTTAGGCACCTGCTCTTTAGCAGGCTCTATGCTGGTCTTCATTTCCCGAAGGATAAAACCTAATCCACTGTCTTTAGGTCACAGCCTTTGAGTCATTTTTCCAGTAGATGATACGACATACTAAGCCAGAAACTAGGTTCATCAGCAATCTGCATTTGAGAGCCGGTCAATTGGAGCTAGAAGTCTAGGAAGAGGATGTTTTCCCTTCTGCCTTAAGCCAGTGAACACATGGTGAAATTGAACCTGTGTTCTTGGCTAATTAGTATCTTGTCCTAAACAAAGAGCTCCCTGGCCCTGAGTGGAAAATATCTGGTTGCTTACATCTGACAGCTCCTTGACTGAGGGCGTAGGTGTGCAAGACACACAGACAACAGCCTCTTAGTTTGGAAGGAACTTGAGAGATTTTCTATCCAGCTCCCACTTCAAAACAAGTAGGGTTTTTCCTAATCCTCAGATGGATGTTGAGATGGAAAGAATACTCTTTTGGCATGAGGAAATGCAATTGCTAGTAGGCTCTAGACTAGTGTAGCTTTCTGTTTGCAATTCCAAAATGAAGGAATAGGTTGAGTCAGACATTCCCACTTTCCCTCTCCTTGTTCTTCCTATAGCCTGGCAGCTGCCTCCCGTGGGTGGGTTCTGTGCTGTGCACTTTCCTGAACAGTCTGTCTCTCATTCAGGTGAAGAGAAGGACTATACCATATGGCTGGCACACTCCACAGACCCTGAAGATTATGAAGATGGCTGCATTTTGGGCTATAAAGAACAGTTTCTGCGGCTACGCAAGTCATCCGTGTGTCAGAATGGTCGAGACTATGTTGTGACCAAGCAGCCCTCCATCTGCCTCTGTTCCCTGGAGGACTTTCTCTGGTATCGGCATTCCTCAGATTTCTCTATCTCCCCTTCCCTGTTGGAGGAGGTGAAAGACAGTTTTCTTATAGGCTAACAAATATTGAAATCCAACCGGGCACTGTGGCTCACACCTGTAATCCCAGCACTTTGGGAGGTCGAGGCAGGTGGATCACTTCAAGCCAGGAGTTCGAGGTCAGCCATGGTGAAACTCTGTCTCTACAAAAAAAAAAAAAAAAAAAAATTAGCTGGGTGTGGTGGCACATGCCTGTAATCCCAGCTGCTCAGGTGGCTGAGACACAAGAATCACTTGAACTTGGGAGGCAGAGGTTGCAGTGAGCCAAGATCGCGCCAATGCACTCCAGCCGGGGCAACAGAGCGAGACTCTTGTCCCAAAAGAAATTGAAACCCTTTTCTCCAAGAGTGGAGAACTGCTGCTTCTTATCAAGGAAACTGAGGCACAGAGAAAGGAAACCAAAATTGTTAATAATTAGATAATATAATCATATTAGACAGTTAATGGGCAGAACCAGCAACGAACCCCAGAAATCCTGAGTTGACAGTGGTGGGAAGGAGAGAAGTGATATAAGAAAGAAGAGAAGCCAGGCGTGGTGGCTCACGCCTGTAATCCCAGCACTGTGGGAGTCCGCGGCAGGCAGATCATGAGGTCAAGAGATCGAGACCATCCTGGCTAACATGGTGAAACCCCATCTCTACTAAAAAATACAAAAAACTAGCTGGGCGTGGTTGGGGGCTCCTGTAGTCCCAGCTGCTTGGGAGGCTGAGGCAGGAGAATGGCATGAACCCGGGAGGCAGAGCTTGCAGTGAGCCGAGATCACGCCAGTGCACTCCAGCCTAGGGGACAGAGTGAGACTCTGTCTCAAAAAAAAAAAAAAGAAGAGAATAAAACAAAAATCTGTAGGAAATAAAGACAAAAACACCAAAAGAAGTGGTAGAGGAGCAAAGAGGAAATTGGACTTTAGAAAATAGCCTGAGGCCTGGCACGGTGGCTCATGCCTGTAATCCCAGCACTTTGGGAGGCCAAGGAGGGTGGATTGCTTAAACTCAGGAGTTTGAGACCAGCTTGGGCAATATGACAAGACCCCGTCTCAAACGAAAACAAAGAAAGAGAAAGAAAACTCCCTGACAGCATGAGCTCGGCAGGCGGACACTAGGTTTTGGATCCTCTGCAAGAATCAAGGCAGAGAGATGGTGGTTGGTCCTGAGACTAGAGGTGACATCAGTATAGTCATGGTCCCATTAAGGTTTAGAGGCCATCAAAGTGGACTCCCTAGAGTTCAGGACCATCCAGACTTAAGGATTAGTTACTTGGCTGGCATCGGGTTAGTTGATTATATAAGGGCATGAGTCCCTGGATAGCTTAAATGAGGTAATTTTGGGGCAAATAAGAGGAACTGCTTCACATCACAGATGATGATCTTATGAAACTTGTTACCTGTAAAAGATACTGACACAAGATAAAAGTAGATCCTAAAGGATTTGGACAAAGAAGGGAAGCAGATAGCAGCCCTGGCCCTGCATGTCATGTTCTCTCAAATCACAGGTGACTGTAGAATATAGTTCTGACCAAAATGCAGGTCTGACCCAGTGTGGTTCCTCCTGCATGGCTCACACCTGTGTGTGGCATGATCAAGGGTCCTCCCTTCTCTGTTTCCGTAAGGATCACCTTTGGTGTTCCTGTAGGGTTGGAGGTCATTGATGAACCTGTAACACTCTAAAGGGTTCTCTCCTATCCTTGACTCCACATATGCCAGGCTCTTCACCTGTGCTTCTGCTCTTCTCCAGCAATGCTGTGGTTCTTCAGACCTCCATGCCACTGCACATGATGCTTCCTCTGCCTGAAAAGTCTTTCCACAGTCCCTGCTTCACCCCCAAGTCTGGCGACTTCCCACTTAGCCTTTCATACTTAGCTCAGGTATCACCACTAGATGGGCTTTCCCTCATCTAGACCCCCAGAGTTCCCCTATTACAGCACTTACTGTGTTTTAACTACTATTTACAGGTTTGCTTCCACTATTAAGCCCCAAATTCCTTGGAAGCATATTCTATTCGATAATAATATAGTAATCATGATAGCAGCTAACATTTATTGAGCACTAACTCTATACTAGACACTGTCCTAAGCAATTTACATTTAACCTCACAACAGAGAGGATATGACTGTCATGCCCGTGGGAAGTGGCAGAGCTGGGATGTGAAACTGGCATCCCAACTCCAGAGCCCACATGTTTGGGAAGTGGGTCTTTTATGAGTGAGAAGGGTACTCACAAAAATCCAGAAATTTCTGATTGAATACCTAAAACTCTTACCCGAATTTCCTCCTGTTATTTGAAGGGTGATATCTTCAGCATATTTTGTTCTCCATACTCTCTCTCCTAAATACTTACCAGAAAAACCTTGAAATACAAGCAGCATCTATATATTCCCCAAATACTCATTGAATACCAGCTGTGTGCAGGCAATGAAAAGCGATAATGGAAAATTTGTTGCAAAACAGAAGGTGGCAAGTGCCATGGGGATTTAGAAAAGGAAGAGAATATTTCATGTAGAGCTGAAAGGAAGTGGGTCAAAGAAGGCCTTGTTGAGGAGGTGGTATGAGAGCTGAGCATTGACAAACGGTAGGATTTGTCCATGAGCATCTGGGAAGAAGCAGGTCATCAATGCCAGTGGACTACTGCAAGCAGAGACACCGACAGCATGATCAAGGAAGGGTGTTCTGGAAGATAGGCCATTGAGGAAGTCATAGTAGTCATGATAAAGAAGTAAGTAGGGTCCAGAAGGAGGATCCTCAGGCTAAATTTTCTACTGAGGGGAGGAAGGTAATGTCATGGACAAATATGGAAATGATAAGGAGAGTCTGTCACAAAGGAGAAAACATGACGTATTTTGAACGTCTTATTTCTTTGAGGTTTTGTCAGCGTATTTAGGTGGTAATATCCAGCATGTATTCGAAATACAGGATTAGAACTAAAGAGAGGTAAAACCTGGAAGTTTTAGTTGCAACCAAAAATAGTTGTGATCACTAAGGGAGAGCAGGTAGAGAAAAAGTAAGAGAATGCATTATACCTCCCCCCGCCCCCGGCAGAAGACTACATTTATGGGTTAGGAAGAAAGAAGAGCAGGCAGTGGCAGGGGCAGCAGAGGGCAGAGAAACAGATGAGTGGAGCTTTGCCAGTGCCAAGGTGGGCAGGGGCACAACAGTGTGTTCGATGCTGCAGAATGGGTGGTCTGGGGGAATGAGACCAGAGAGGGCTCCACTGAATTTGATGATTGTTGAGCTTTGGGGACATTGCAAACACTTACTTTCTTTTTTTTTTTTTCTTTTTTTCTTTTTTTTTTTTTTTTTTTGAGATGGAGTCTCGTGCTGTCGCCCAGGCTGGAATGCAGTGGCGTGTTCTCGGCTCACCGCAACCTCCTCCTTCCAGGTTCAAGCAATTCTCCTGCCTCAGCCTCCCGAGTAACTGAGATTACAGGCACACACCACTGCACCCAGCTAATTTTTTGTATTTCTAGTAGAGACGGGGTTTCACCATGTTGGCCAGGCTGGTCTTGAACTCCTGACTTCAGGTAATCTGCCTGCCTTGGCCTCCTAAGTGCTAGGATTATAGGCATGAGCCACCATACCTGGACCAGACACTTATTTTCAAAGTTGCAGAAGGGGTCGAAGCCAAAATGCATGGAAGAAAAAATAAATGAGTAAAATAGGACAAGTAAAGAAATACTCTTTCGAGAAATGTGGGTAGTAAGGGAGAGGTGGGTTAAGGAAGTAATTTCTAAGGTCAAGACATGCAGGCTAAGGAGATGCTGCCAGCTGAGTGGGAGAGATTGATTGTTCTCCTCATACTCAGGGAAGCAAGGCCCCAGGGCAGGTCAGAGGAGGGGAACCAAGGATGCTCATGGAGTCAGCCCTGGAGATTGTCAGCAGACGTTGTTTCTTTGGGGAAAGCAGGAAAAGGAGAGCAGTGGGTGGCACTCTGGAGAGACAGGGTGGAATGGAGGACAGAAAAAGGTGTTCACATGGAAGGCAAAGACTATCTAAGAAGCTAAAGGAACAGAAGTGGGGAAGACAGAAAAATTTGCTGTGTACCACAAGGGCAACATAATAATGACATTTGGAGGTAAAAGAATTACTGGCTGGGTGCAGTGACTCATGCCTGTAATCGCAATACTTTGGGAGGCTGAGGCAGGTGGATCTCTTGAGCTCAGGAGTTTGAGATCAGGCTGGGCAATATGGCAAAACCCTGACTCTACAGAAAATACAAAAATTAGCCAGGCACAGTGGTTCACACCTGTAATGCCAGCACTTTGGGAGGCCGAGGTGGACCGATCACTTGAGCCCAGTAGTTCAAAACAAGCCTGAGCAATGCATCAAGACCTCATCTTCACAAAAAATTAGATGAGCATGGTGGTGTATGCATGTGGTTCCAGCTCCTTGGGAGCCTGAAGCGGAAAGATCACTTGAACCCAGGTGGTTGAAGCTACCGTGTTCATGCTGCTGTACTCCAGCCTGGGCAACAGAGCAAGACCGTGTCTCAAAAAAAAAAGAGCGGGGGGGAAGAAAAGAAAAGAATTGCCAAGTATCCCTGAGTTGAGAGCTGCTGCTGATGCTGAGGTTTCTTTGTGAGTCCCACCCCTCTGCAGACTGCATTAGTCCCCTCCCTGCGCCTGAGCTGCCTGCAGTGCACAGCCTCGGGGCCCTTGCTAGTCCTACCCCACCAGGCCTGACCCATAAGCTTCTTTTCCTCAATAAAGCCCTCTCTGGCCGGGCACAGTGGCTCACGCCTGTAATCCCAGCTCTTTGGGAGGCCAAGGCGGGCGTATCACAAGGTCAGGAGTTCGAGACCAGCCTGACCAACATGGTGAAACTCTATCTCTACTAAAAATTTAAAAATTAGCCAGGCATGGTGGCACACACCTGTAATCCCAGCTACTCAGAAGGCTGAGGCAGGAGAGTCACTTGAACCCGGGAGGCAGAGGTTGCAGTGAGCCAAGAATACACCACTACACTCCAGCCTAGGCAAGAGAGCAAGACTCCATCTCAAAAAAAAAAAAAAAAAAAAAAAGCCTTCTCCATATCTGTTTTCCTAAATCGACCTCCTTCAGAGGTGTCACAGGCCTTCCTGAGCTACTTTCTAACAACCCAAGACTGGAATGTTAACCATCCACTGCCCACATAACCCTTCATTGCTAGTCACTTACTGTCTTCCAGCTGCTTTGAAAGGTACTTTATTTGCTGACTCTTGCAGTGATTTTGGCTACTACCGTCCAGAAAATGACTCCAAGTGTGTGGAGCAGCCAGAACTGAAGGGCCATGACCTGGAGTTTTGTCTGTACGGAAGAGAAGAACACCTAACAACAAATGGGTGAGGTGGCCTTTTCTCCCTTGTCATGATGGATGAGGTGTTCTTGTTCAGAGTGAAAGCTGCTTCTCTCCACACTGAGATCCAAGCCCTACTTTAGAGCACTATTTTTGGAGGGGTTGGGGAGGGGCAGGATGTGAAGGCCTCCCTCGAGGGTCAACTACAGGAGGTGAGCCATGGGTGCTTGGTGTCAGAGGACTCAACCCCACCAACACCACGAGGCAGAGGGCAGGAGAACAAGCTCGGCCAGATCCTGCACCCCTGCCTCCCGCCCACCGACCCAGGAAGGGAGGAGAGGCGAGGGACCCCCAGGCAGAACGATAGAAGCGTCCCATCCACCATGAATGTCCATCACTCGCCTGCCACAGTTTAGGCACGGCCAGGCAGAGCTCTGTCTGATAGGACTTTCTTTGGTGATGGAAGTGTTCTGTAATTTGCTGTGCCCAATATGATAGTCACTAGCCACACGTAGCTGTGGACACTAGTGTAACGGAGGAACTGAAATTTTCATTTTAATCAATTTTAATTTAAGTAGCCACCATATTGGACAGTGCTGCTCTAGAGGGGCCTCATTACCTCCCTCCCCTGATAATTCCCCTCTCCCATTTTGGACCACTTGTTAATGACCTTTTTCCAGGTCACATTTCTTTGGCACAGTCTCTTAGGTAGAAAGAACAGGCATGTTTCTGACAGCAGGGGACTGAGATGCTTAGTTTGCTTAAGAGGCCTGAAACTACACAAAATACCCCCAAAACATCCCTGTGGACATCCCCCCAGACCTGAAAGATGATGTAAGGATGGGAAGGTTTTTGGCAGCTTTTCAAATCTTGTTTCCAAGAAGTAGGCAGGGACCCAGGAATACATCCTTATCTTCTGTTACCAAATAATCTTCTCTGCCTGGTAGGTACCGGAAAATTCCAGGGGACAAATGCCAGGGTGGGGTGAATCCAGTTAGAGAAGTAAAAGATTTGAAAAAGAAATGCACAAGCAACTTTTTGAGTCCGGAAAAACAGGTATGTTAAAATAGGTCTAGTTTTCAGGTACAAATGGGATTTTGTGTTCTGCCAAGAAATATCAAAGTTAAAACATCAAGAGTTTTGTTACTGATACAAAGTGGTCAAACTACTTCTGTCAGGCTTCCCTTTGCACAGGAAGCTGTTAGCATGAAGGATGGGTCACATAACCCAGTGATAAGCTCACCCTACTGAAAGCTCCTTTTTTATTGAGGATGGGGGGATGATATTCTGTAAAGCTGTAAAATTCTTAAAATCATACAGTTGTGGAAATTTCTGAGGCTGAGAGTCATTTAGGAAAATTCAAAAAGGTTGTCTATGGGCTGGGTACAGTGGTTCACACCTGTAATCCTAGCACTTTGGAAGTCCAAGGCAGGTGGATCACTGAGGTCAGGAGTTCAAGACCAGCCTGTCAAACATGGTGAAACCCTGTCTCTACTAAAAATACAAAAATTAAAATTACAAAAATTAGCTGGGGGTGGTGGTGTGCACCTGTAGTCCCAGTTACTCCGGAGGCTGAGGCAGGAGAATCGTGTGAACCTGGGAGGTGGAGGTTGCAGTGAGCCGAGATCGTGCCACTACACTCCAGCCTGGGCAACAGAGCAAGACTCCGTAACAAAAAAAGAAAAGGTTGTCTGTGAAGGGCCAAGACCTGGAGTTGTGCATGTGTGGAAGAGAAGAGCACTGGGCAATAGGTAGGGTGGATCTTTGACCAAGTCATGTTAAGTATGTTCAAAGTTGCCGGGCGCGGTGGCTCACGCCTGTAATCCCAGCACTTTGGGAGGCCGAGGCGGGCGGATCACAAGGTCAGGAGATCGAGACCACGGTGAAACCCCGTCTCTACTAAAAATACAAAAAATTAGCCGGGCGCGGTTGTGGGCGCCTGTAGTCCCAGCTACTCGGGAGGCTGAGGCAGGAGAATGGCGTGAACCCGGGAGGCGGAGCTTGCAGTGAGCCGAGATCGCGCCACTGCACTCCAGCCTGGGCGACAGAGCGAGACTCCGTCTCAAAAAAAAAATAAAAAAATTAAAAAAAAAAAAAGTATGTTCAAAGTGAAAATTTGAGCTATGGTAATGAGCAGGTTTTGATTTAGAAGCAAGTTATCTGTTGGGCGTGGTGGCTCACAGCTGTATAGTCCCAGCACTTTGGGAGGCTGAGTTGGGCAGATCAGTTGAGGCTAGAAGTTTGAGACCAGCCTGGACAATATGGAGAAACTCCCATCTTTACAAAAAACAAAAAAAAACAAAAATTAGCCAGATGTGGTGGTGCATGCCTGTAGTCCCAGCTACTCAGGAGGCTGAGGCGAGAGAATCGCCTGAGCTTGGGAGGTCAAGGCTTCAGTGAGCCGTGATTATACCGCTGCACTCCAGCCTGGGTGACAGAGTGAGATCCTGTCTCAATTAAAAAAAAAAAAAAAAAAGGTCATGAGGCTGCGTCCAAATCTGTAGCACTGAACTACCTGTAGAATTGGAGATGTGTAAAGAGGAAACCTCTTGATAATGAAGCACTAGACCAACAGCATGACTTCAGATGCTAAACAGCAGGCCTGTTTCCCAATTCGTAATAGAGGAGGTCAAGCTGGACCACCTGCAGTTCCTCCTCTCTGTTGTTCTAAGGGATGAAGGACTGACAAGGGGTGGGATTAAGGACATGATGGGAGAGGAGTGTGTGGGTGCGTGTATTGGTAAGGGGGCGAGTTCCTCCCTCTGTGCACCCTTGTCCTGGGCTCCTGGTGACTTTCCTCAGTGTTCGTGTGTGTGATTGCACAGGACTCCTGCCCACAGGGACACAGCTTGTCCCAGAATCCAGCTCCGCCTCCTCTGGGATACATTGAAAACACACACTCCCTATTTCCCACCCAGAAGCAGGTAGGTCACACGCAAACAATGATATAATAAGGCTTATTTGTAACAAGATATCAAAATTAAGTAAAAAAATAAATCTTGGTGTCATATAATGGCCTGCCTGGTTCTTCTGACACAGCTTCTTCCCAGATAATGACCCTGTTCTCTAGGCATTCGGCCCACTGTTATAGTAGTCCCCCTTTCCTGCTCCACCCTTAAGCCCCAAGACTTGTGAACAGTGGTGCTGTGGAGCAGTCATACTTGATCTAGGCAGTTGCCAAGGCTTCCAGGGTAACTTTGACATTTAAGGCACTGAATTTGAAGGTTCAAGGCAGTTGGAGCTAAGATGACCCTCTGCCAGCTATAATATTCTCCTGGTAACATTGAGATGGTTCATCTTGGGGAGCTGGAAAAGAGCCATCCGTAAGCACATCAGGACTGCAGATCATTCACAAGGAGATGAGGGGAATGAGTGGCTGCTTTGACCTCAGTCCTAGGATATGCATGCCTAAAACTTTTGTGTTTGTGCTTTAATTTCTCAAGAATTCCAAGTCAAATTCTGTTCCAATTATCCTGGCCATCGTGGGATTGATGCTGGTCACAGTCATAGCAGGAGTGCTCATTGTGAAGAAATATGTCTGTGGGGGAAGGTAAGGAACACAGAAGTCAATCCAAGGTACTGAGTTCAAGCCAGAAGGCTAGTCTAGGGCATGTGGCTGAGTCTGCTCTTGGCAAAAACTAGGTACTTGCAGTACTGTTCCTGAAAAATCAGGCCCAAATCTTCTCATGTCTTACATTTTTCCTATGTCGACCATGGACTGTGTTTTCTGTGTCTGATGTGTTCCTGAGTGTATAAAACTGAGAAAGTCCACAGTCCTGTAAGAAACGCACCCCTGTGTGCCACCCGAGTGTTAAGGAGGTTTCTGTTCACAGGTTCCTGGTGCATCGATACTCTGTGCTGCAGCAGCATGCAGAGGCCAATGGCATGGATGGTGTGGATGCTTTGGACACAGCCTCCCACACTAATAAAAGTGGTTATCATGACGACTCAGATGAGGTGAGGCTATTTCTTCTTGAATGGTAGTACCCCACCCCACCCCCCCCCGCAAAAAAAAAATACAAGAAAAAAAAATTTGTCTTCTGTTCGTGATCAAGATATGCCAGGGCCAAGGCAACTTAATGACTATAATATTTGGCAAGCCCAAAAACTAGGTGATTGCTTTTGAAATAGGAGTGTTGTGGTCTGTTGGTAATATGGTGCATGTCTTTTTCAGGACCTCTTGGAATAGCTCTTCAGAGGAGCTGGACCCAGCGTGAATGGTGGAACCACAGTACCTCTTACACTCCCTGTGGCTCCAACTTCGGGAAATAAATTTCCCATTGCGAGGGACCCAGCTCTGTTTCTGCTGCTTCCATCAAAGCCAAAAGGACCTACATTAAAGAAATGCAGGGTGGGGGTGGGGAACCCTGAGCACTTTTTTACAATTGGCTCTGAGAAGAAGGGGGACATTTTAAATTCTTTAACTTCTTATTTCTTGTCCTGTCTCTTTGCAAAGTATGGGCTTTTGTTTTTTGTTTTTTAAGGGAAATGAAATGGAAGTCGAAGGGACCTTTTCACTAACCTCACTTCTGTGTGTTCTGCATGGCGCCTGCCCCAGGGCATCTGCCAACTCCAGCATCAGCTCTCACAGTGTACTTGGTACCATCCCTGGGCTCTGCTGGCGAGACGAAGCAGCTGTAGAAATGAAAACAGGCTGCAGAGGCTGGCACAGCCTGGCCAGCTTTTCTCCATCTGGGGACAGTCCTACTCCAAGAACACTGCACACCAGCTCCTCACACAGATCCCACTTCCTTTTTTTGTGTTTTTCAGAGACCACAGACCACAGTGATTTTTTTTCCCCTGTTTAATTAGGCAATACCTTTGTTAATTGCCCTTTGACAACTAAGTTAAACATGTGCTTCCCACATGGTAAATCAGGAAAACTTACAGAGCAATATTTTTAACTTGGGGCAGGAAGAAGGGAGCAGCAGAGAATTGACTAGATTTAGCACCTATTAAAAGAGAAACTCTTGCTTCTTCTGAGATCTTTCAAGCTGTGCTTTGTGTGTGTGCCAGTGGACTTACTCAAGGACAGGGTACAGACTTAGCTGGAAGTCTGCCCAGGCTGAATGATCTCTTCCCTAGAGTTGATTGTCGGGTACACAGTGTGGCCCCCCCGAAGACGGAACCTCACAGTCTTCCATGTTCCCTTTTTAACTGTCATGTGGCTCATTGCTGAATCATGTCAATGGCTGCCTGTCTGCTGCTTCTTAGGTTGCTGTTGTACATGGAACCAGGACTAGAGATTTTTTCAGATGTATAGACTTAAAAAATTAGAATTTCATTACCAGGCTCTCCTTCTCACCACTTTTTTCTGGCCTCACCAAGTAATTTGTTGATACGAAAATTTTGGAGGAACCAGTTGAAAACACACTTCCAGTCTAGATGATGCTTTGTGTGATACATTAATTTCTTATTTTGAATTGAAAAAAGTTTTCCATTTGATACTTCTCTAAATTAAATAAATTATAGAATGTTGTTGGGTGAATTTTGGGGTGCCCATATAGTAATGGAAAGCTGCAATAATTCGTTTTAATACAGCTTGAATATTTGCTATATAGGAATATAGTATGGAAAGTTTTTGGTCTTACTGTAGCTACTGTGCGGGTCACAGTTTCTCCCAGCGATTATGATTGGGACATTCTTTGGTAGATACCATTTGCTACTAGTTTATTTTGTGGCTAGAAAGTCAGGTTTTTTTGGGTTTTTTTTTTAAGTGCCAAATTAACTTTCATCAGAATGTGAGCAGATGGCTAAGTTCTCTCCTCCCCAGAATGGATTAACAGCTGCGTGGAAAGTGGGGGAGAGAGTGGATGGAGACTTTTAGAGACATTGAAACTGCAGTAGAATTAAATGAGTCAGGGAGCTTCCGTTAGAAAATAAAGTTAAGGCAGTTGTTGCGAAGAAAATTAATATGGTTAGGGCTGGAGTGCACTGGTCTTTTTGCTCATTCATTTTGCATGGTTTTAAAATTAAAAATAATTCCAAAGATACGCCAGCTCACAAATGAAAGCGTCACCCTCTGTCCTACCCTCCCTCCTGCCCAAAGTGGATTTGGTGCCCATAAAAGAACTGTTTACACCACTTACCTTTCTCCCAGCATGTACTCACTGTGGGTAGATGCACCAATACATGGTAATCCTCTTACTCATTTTAAGACTTAAGAAACTTAATATTCTTCTCTAACCCATATACGATTACCAGTGGAGCTAGCCATTGGTAATGGCTATTATAAGCTCTTCGCTTATGATGATATCTGGGATTTCTGTGGAACTTAGCAAATTTTCAGAGCACCTTCACTCGCATAATGTCATTTGAACCTCACAATGTTCTTGTGATGGAGTCAGTTGTTCAGGGTTCCCGTGTGTGTGATAAGCAGTGCTGGCTGGCTGTCTTCAGGACTCTTGGAAATCTTTATGCATTTGAGTGCTGACCACTTTGAGCAGGGCAGCCTTCATGTAGATGACTTGCTGTTCTTTATGACAGGGATCAGTGGCATTTGTGTCCGAGCAGTATTTAGCACCTTTTTGCCACCTTGGTGAACAGAAAATTGTATTTTCCTGTCTTTCATGGCTGAAAACAAAAGTAATGGGAATTATGTGTTTGCAGAAACTGCCCTTCCCCTCACTGAGGGTCACTGCTCAAGAGTGCAGAAGTGGACTCTCCACTGAGGGGTCTCCCTCCCCACCCTGGTTTCCACCCCAGGCTGGCTAGCTCCATTGGTTTGAAGACTGACAGCCAGCCTGACTCATTCTCATTATTGGCTAGTTAGCTTTCTTTATCAACCTGCTCACTCACAAATGTATGTCCTCAGCCAGAGAGTAAGACAGCCCAAATCTGTTACAGCTTTAAAAAAAAAAAAAAAAAAACATTTCTAATTTGCCCTACTCATGTTAGGAACATTGTCTTTGAAGGTAAAACATAGTGTATCATTGTGTAAACTCCCAGGCTTGATGTAGCAGAAGAGATCATTTCTGGAGGCTTCAGCAATGGAATTTAGCATTATAAGAGAGATTGAACATACCAGTCCAAAGTGGTCCGAGTTCTTAAATCCAGGTAGGGAACTCACTCTTCTTTCTGCTCTGGGCCTAAGGGGGCATTGGGCTCTAGTGAGACCACAGCCCAGGCTGGTCTCTCCTGTAGGCTGTTAATTCAACGGCAACTCTATTTCAAAGAATAAAAGCCTTTGAAGAGTTGCGGCAGTTCTGGGGGTGGGCTCGGGAGGGTCCATAGATCAGCTGTAACTGGAACTTGGAATCGGTGTCTGCCTCTGAATGGACTTCCCACCTCCTCTCTCTTGCTCTGAGGCTTGCCTCTGGGCCTCTCCATGCCCAAGCTGCCTTTCATCCCTGACAGGCTGGTAATGTGCTGACCGCCTCCAGCTCCTGCCTCGAGTCTGTAAACCAGAGCTGGTTCTCTCATGACCTTCGTCACGATACCAGGATATGGAGAGGAGCCCAGGGCCATCCACACCCATTCTAGGATAACAGGACTGGCCTGGCATTAGTCATTATTCAGTTTCCAGGCCAACCATCCAGGTAGAGATTCCCTTTCCTTTGAGCAGCGCTCTCAAGAGCTCCGTGCCTGTCCACAATGACCTAGAGTGCATCCTGCTCACTGTCAGTGTAGCCCCTCGCCCCTATATTCGTCCAGGATACTTGGAACTGCTAAAATAGGAGAGGGTTCGGCTTTCAACTTTGCTGCCATCTTCCCTGAAGCAGGAAAATGAACATGGACTTAAATGTCCTTTGAAAAAAACCAAAGTTTTAAGATTTGCTGTGTGATGAAGTGACAGGGAGGGCCAGAGTCAGCAGGTGCCAGACTTTCTGTTCCATCTGCCACGGGTTTGTCCAGCTCAGGTAGCTCTAGGAGCACCATCCTGCCCTAGCAGAGCCCAGGCCTTCCCCTCATGAAGCATCATTGAAATAGCAGGAGCATGTTGATTTCTTGGTTAGGTTGCATTACAATAACAAGAGTCAGAAAATTAATTCGAAACAACTTGCAGTATGCATTTCTTCACACCAGTACATTCTTAAGTGTACTTGTTTATAAGGAATAACAAACTAATCTGTACCTTTATATATATATGTGTGTGTACATATATACATATATAAACTGTATAGTGTACATGGTAATGATTTATTGCTATGCCCCAGATCCTTAATGTAGTTCTCATCCTCCGCATGCCCTCAGCCACAAGTGGGTGACTGACTGTTCCCTGATGATTTGGCCCACCTCCTGTGTTTGGACCTCTAGGGAGGAGGTTTTGGTTATATTCTCCTTTTCCTTGTGCACAGAAATGCTCAGGGTCCCCATGTGCCTGTTGTTCAACCCTCTCTCTTGTTCCCTTTCTGAGCATGTGGTCCTTCCCCAAGCTGTGGGACAGCTGCCTTCCTACAAAAGTGTAAAGCAGTATTAAGATCATTACTGCATGTGCCCTAAAAACCCAAGTTTTCTATTCCCTTGGGACAGAAAATTGCATGTGAGGTGGGATAATCGAGTTTCAGTGACCCACATCACTTACACATTAAAGCCAGGCCCCATAATAAAATTCCACAAAATGGAAATAAAACTCAAATTTCTTTAGCATTGTGTAAATAAATCTGAATGTGTTTAACTTTGTACTGGTAATTTTCTGTATATTTGGAATATTTGGGTTAAAAATAAAACAGACTGGACTTTGTTACCTAACCTACTGAAATGACTAAGTTACAGTTTGTTAATATGATACATTTTCCAGTTTTCTAGCTTCAGAATCAGACTCTAGCAATCAGAGAACAGGCCAGTTAAAGAGCCAGGACTGTACATTTATAGCATGAAATGTATTCGGTCATCTATGAGGAAAACGACTCACAAAATGTGAGCCGTAAATTACCTCATTTTCTTGCTCTTTGTGCTCATACAGATCTTCCTCCTGTGGGTGTGTGTACGACCAGTGCCTAGAAAGTCTAGGCACCCACCCCACATACCTTCACAGGTTTCAGTTGCTACACTCTTCCTTCTGGACACAGCAACAGATAATTACTCCTTGAATTCTGTGTTATTTTCAGCAGGTTTGACACCTGGCGGCACTGAGAAGTTCAGCTTTGTAACTTCTCATCTGCCCCTCTTACATTTCTCTTGCTGTTCGTACTGGCCCTTTCTTGTCCATTTCATTTAAGGACCTTGCAAAGCGTTTAAGAGAGGTTCCTGCCCACCCGTCTGGAACCATTAGCCATCCTACCCTGCTAGCCTGGGGCAATATTCCATGTAATACTCCAGCATCTTGGTCTGAAGAAGACAGGGCAAAGCCCTTGTTTCTGAGGCCACCATCTGATGGGAGAGTTTCTATACCAGGACATTATCTAAGGTCGTTTTATTTGAAGGAATTCTATCTAATATGGTATTCTAAGATTTCCTGTGCCGGAATCACTAGGTTGGTTTTTTTAGGTGCAGATTTCTGGATACCACCCCAGACCTATTGAATTAGACTTTCTGATGGGCAAAGCTTAGGAACCTGCATCTTAAAGTTGATTATTTACACCTTCGTTCCAACAAAGGGCTAAGATTCAGCCTGGGCCAATTTCCTCACCAAAAGATGGGTTACGTGTTGCGTAAAAGGGGGTGTATTTGGGGTCTCCTGGCTAGGGGACTGTCCACACTTAACGGGGCCTTGGCTGGGTCAGGCAAGAAAAATAGTTCAGGAAGACCTTCAAACTAGTTCTGATATGGCAAAAACCCAGTCTTCTGCCAACCAAACCAGCCCCATAGGCCATCCAAGGCCCCAATAAACAGATTGTCCTGGACCTCAGCCCCTATACCAGTTACAAAGAGGGTGAGCTTCTGTCACCCCAAGATAACACAGGCTCCTGGGATCTTACCATTTACCCCAAAATTGAGGGCAAAATGAGTAAGAAGTCAGTCCATTCATTCAACTGCACCCATTTTTTTTTTTCATGAAAAAAATAACAGGGGCAAGTAGGGGCTGCGGGAACCCTGTACTTTCCACTCAACTTTGCTGTGACTTTAAAACTGCTCTAAAATTAAGGCATTTTAAAATGCAGAGGGATGCTGGCTTCTGGAGATAAGAAGGTGGGAGTATGACAGGAAAGCGGCAGTGGCCATGGCATGTACAACACGTATAGAAAGATGGTTTGCTAAGTCTGGAAATCCTACTAATGTGACTAGTACCTGCTGTGAGCTGGCCACTTTCCTATAGATTGTATCATTTTATCCTCAACACAATCATGGCATCATCCCTTGTTTCACAGGCTGGGACCTGAGACTCCAAGTTGGTGATTTGCCCAGAGTCCCAGCTGGTGAGTGAGTGGTACAGCCAGAAGTCACACGCAGGTCCTCTGAGCTCGCCTCCCTCTACCACTGCTGCCTCTCCCTTTATTTGTACTTCATCTCATAGGCAAGGCAGCCATTGACAGCTCTCAAAGGGGGAAGTGCTGGCCTGACCTAAAAATAGCTTACATTTATCAAGCACTTAGTCGGGTACACTCTGCTAAGCACTTTACAGAGATTACCTCTTTAATCCTCACAACGACCCTACGGTTATAATTATCTCCATTTTACAGATGAGGAAACAGACTGAAGAGAGACTGTGATGTGTTGTGAGTCACACAGCTAGTTGGTGACAGAGCCCCAAGTGGTGCCCGGGCAGCCAGTGTGAGTGCAGTCTCCACCTACCACTGCACTGTGCCCGCTGCCCTCTGGGGAGCGGGGGAGAATGGGACAGGCCCTGTAAAGGTCGAGTTGATAAGACTTTACAACTCATTGAATGTGGGAGCAGAGGGAGAAAGAGCAGTTCAGGTATTGCTGTGAGTCAGCTGATCCTGGGCCCCTTCTTTGGGACCTGAATGCCCTGCGGGATGAACTGGAGGTCAGGAGCAGAGATGTCACTCAACCCTCCCGACAGAAATCAGAGGTCCCTTGTGGATGGTCTGTGTTCAAGCTCTCCCTCCCCCCCGGTGCTGTGGGGGGTGTCATCTCTCTCTCGAGATAACCGGGCCACCTCAGTCCTCCTCCTGGGGCTATTCTTGGCTGCTCTTTGATCCTCCTCTCTCCCCCAACCCCTACTTCAGCCCTTCTGCAGGGCGTAGCTGAGTGGGGAAGGCCAGCCCAGTTACGTAACCCTGTGGCTGGGACCCGGGAGGCCAGCCTGGGAGCAGGTGCTCAGCCCCTCCCTCATCACCAGCAGTGAAAATCTAGAGCTGGAGCCCAGCCTCTGGGAAGGCCCAGCATGGAGGCAGCCACAGCTCCGGAGGTGGCCGTAGGATCCAAGCTGAAGGTGAAAGAAGTCAGCCCAGCAGATGCTGAACCACCCCAGGCTTCACCTGGACAGGGGGCTGGCAGCCCCACTCCCCAGCTCCTGCCCCCTATAGAAGGTGACCCATGGCGGGTAGGGAGGCTGGTGAGGCCGGGTGGTGGGAGTTGGGGAGGACATTGCCACTTTCCTGGCGGCACCTCAGGTTTTTTGCTGAGCTAAAGACTTTATAGGATTGGTGCTTAGGCTGGAGATCATTCGTGGGAGCCCCCAGCCCCTGTCCTTGATGGAGTCTGACTTGCTGCTCAAATGTCTCTGCTAAGTTTTTGTGTTTTAGCTGAGAAGTCAGTGATGATGTTGGTGGCACTTTACAGTGACTAAAAATGATCTGTTTATATTTTTACCTTTTAAAAAATTGTCATAAGGACGGGAGGACCTGATATACTAATGGCCAGTCAGGAAGGGACTGAGGGGTGACAGAGAGTGGCTGTCTGCAGAAGGAACAGGGAAATCAAAAGCTATGGCAATGGGGAGGCTAAGAGTGGGGCAGCACAGTGACACTCGGCCTTCTGCTGGGCAGTGCCACGGGGTCAGGACCTCCTCCAACCTCCAGATGCTCCCATGGGAGATCCTGACCCCTCAGAGTCTGAGCTCCACAGAGGTGGAGCTCGTCTGGGAGAAGCATTCGATTTCCCCTTCACGATGGTCTCTGTGCGCCTCTCAGCAAAGAGGCGTTCCCAAGTGAGGAGGTGGTTGGCACGAATTCCAACCCCCAGCTTCCTGCCACCCATCCCCGAATGCCCTGACTGAGGCCTCTGTAGCTAACCACTTCGTGGCGCTCACCTGGAATTCTTGAGTGAAGAGGATGAAAAGACCACAAACAAGAAACACGTGGACTCCCAGGGCAGGAAGAGGCAGGGGAAAAGATGTACTAGACTTGGAGGCAAAGCTGTAGGCTCAATTCCTAGTGCTGCCTCTAATAGCCCTGTGACCTTGGACAAGTCACTGAACGGCTTAGTTTCCATTTTCGCTCTGTAAAATGGTGATTCGTAACATCTACCTATCAAGGTAGTTGAAAGGATTGCTGAGATGATCCAGAGTGCCTTGGAAGAGGTCAAACTAGACGTAAATAAATGATCAAATATTTCCAAGTGAGAGGTGAAGGCTGCGTTCTGCCTCCATAGGGTTGTGCAGCAGATACTCTCTGCTTCTTATCCTCATGGGAGAGGCCAGGTTTCCAGAAACTGTTTGAATGTCAAGGGTAGAGAGCTGGCCAAGTTTGTCCCATTGAAGATGGGAGCAGAAGTTAGTGTTAATATATTAAGCTGGGGTGATTGAGGCAGAAAACCAGTTTCTTCCCTTAAAAGGCCCAGAGAATAAGTGACAGGCAGCAGGAGAATGAGAGCTGAGACTGCTGACGACTTGGCTGTCTCTGCTGGTCTCCCCAAAACCCCAAGGGAGGGCGCTCATCTCCCCCATGCTTCTCCCCTCTGGCTGCAGCCAGCTCCTGACAGCCCCCAGTCACGGGCCCGCAAATGCAGCCCAAACCCTCTTGTTTGCGGCAGCTCTGTACACTGCAGGCCTCAGGGCCACTAGCACCCAGTGGCTCAACCCAGTAGTACCCTAGAAGTCACTGGCAATAAGAATACCTTTGAATACTTTCCAAAATATATGTGCATCTGTTAACTACTTGAAACGAAGTTCCAAGAGTTCAAATCTTGGCTCTGTTCTGTGGCCCGAGGCAAGTCAATCCACTCCCATTTTCTCATCTGTAAATTGAGGAGTTGAACTAAATCAGGGTCTTAACCTTTTGGTGGATATGGACCCCTAGGAAAATCTAATGACAGCTGTGGACTCTTGCCCCAGGAAAAATAAACAAAAAAACACACAAACCCCCACTAAAGATCCTTCAGGGTGCCACGGGCCTGGACTAGATGACCCCTAAGCCACCTGAGAGCTCCAAAGCCTTTCTTCCTCCTAACTCCTCTTCCTTACAGAGAGCTCTGGGACTGAGTATCACAGTAAGCATGTGAAAACATGGGAACTAGAGCAAGCATCAGAAATAGAAATTAATTTGCAAGATCAAAACCAACTGCAAATGGCCAACAATGAGCTTTTAGTTTGGCAAGCCTGCTACGTGGCTAAATAAGCAGGAGTAGGTGGCCGGCATTGGTAAACAGTTCTATGTCTGTCCTCAGCACTACACTGAGCACTGTGTCCTGGAGACAAAGCTTGGCAGGGGCGAGAGGAGAGCTTCCAAAACAGGGAGAGGCTGGGTAACAAGCTGCATCCCTCCCATAGAGAAGGTGAGACGCTGAGGTGGAGGAGGGAGAGCCCATCTGGTGACTTCAGCAACATCGCTCCAACTGACTGTGTGTGCTCTTTCAGTCTGAACTGTTCTGTGTCTTCCAGACATGGGAAACTGAATCTCATGCCTAGGAGTGACCTTTCTTCCCGCCCTTCCTTCCATCATTCCTTTCCTCCTCCTTCCTTCCACAAATATTTAGGTTGTGCCTGTGATGTGCCAGGTGCTCATCATAGGTGCCAGAAAATAGAAATCTAACTTCTTCAAAGCCTGGGACCAGAAGCGATTCTCACCATTGCCACTTAGGTCTCATTGGCAAGAACTAGTCTCATGGCCATCCAGCAAAAGGTGGCCGGGTAGGTGCCAGAATTACAGAAATGAACAAAATAGGTAAAATAACTGCCCTTATGGAAGTTACATTCTCACAGAGGGAGCTAGATAATAAATAAACAAGTAAAATATCTAATATGCCAGGTGGTGAGAAATGCTATGCCAAAACTAATGCGGGGACGGGGATAACACGTGCTGCGGGTAGGAAGCATGCAGGCTTCCTGCTTCAAATGGAATATTCAGTGAGGGCCTCACTAATAAGGTGACATTTGAGCAGCAACTTAAAGGATGTGAGAAAGCAATGCATGCAGATATTTGGGGGAATATTTTCCACACAGAGAGAACAACTGCAAAGGCCCTGAGGCAGGAGTGTGCTTTATGGGTTGGGGCAATTGTGGCTGTAGCACAGAGAGGGAGACAGTGGCAGTGTTTCAGTCTGAGAGGTAGCAGGGTCGCTGTGAAGACTTTGGTTTGTCTACGAGACAGAGAGACAGCCAGTGCAGGGACTGGGAGTAAGGACTGACAGGACCAACTGTAGATTTTAAGGATTTTTCCAGCTGGCCATGTTAAGAATAGACTGTAGGTGGGCCTTGGACACTAGCAAGATCAACAACTGGGAATGAGAATGAGGGAGAAGGTAGGGAGGTTTTAGAAGGGGAAGGTGTGCAACAGTCATCCAGGAGAATGGGAGACCGAGTGAACTTGGGAAGTCTAGTAGAATTGCCAGGGTCCACTTGGAGGTGGTGGTCACTATTAATGGCCCTCAAGTTAAACTCCACATAATTTTGTATTTTCCCCTAGTCCTGTTACTCTGTGCAGATACAGGCACTGAGTGGGTGGGAAGTTTATTTAACCAGGGTTAGGTATTGCCAGGAGAGTGCAATGAAGTCAAAGAGGACTCAGGGATTTGAGTGAGTGCAAGAGAGAGAGTATAATAATGACCATGTAATCTAAGTTGGGCAGTGAAGAAAGTGCTGACATGAAAGGGGTGCTAGGTAGTGAGAGGGTGGTAGGACAATGGATCACAGATCTCAGTGGTGCCAAAGAATTGCTGGTGTTGGAGCATTAGAGGAAGTGAGCTAAAGGGATAAAGATTATATTAGTTAGGTATACTAGTGAATGAAACAAATTGGTCTCAGGAATGACAGACATCTCTTTCTCACTAGCGTAAGAACTGAAAACAACTGTATTCTGCAGATAGTTCTCCTCCATGTGGTAATTCAGGGACCCAGGCCTCTTTCATCTTGGGGCTCTGCCATTCCTTAGGGCCCCGTGATCATTTGCGTACAGCTAGCAGAAGGAGAAAATAGAAATCTAACTTCTTCAAAGCCTGGGACCAGAAGTGATTCTCACCATTGCCACTTAGGTCTCATTGGCAAGAACTAGTCTCATGGCCGTCCAGCAAAAGGTGGCCAGGTAGCCACTTCTCAGAGATAGCTACACTACAGAAGGGGTAACATACATTTTGTTAGACAGCCATCTCTGGTGATGAGACAGTGGGATGCTTGTAATTCTGATCATAGAAGGATTGTAGCTGTTGGTCTAGAAATAGCCACAGGGACCAGTGGCTGAATTAGGAGAGGACAAAGTTATCGGAGGAGTGGTGGGCTGGATGTGAGAGACCCTACAGGGAGTGGAAACATGGGTGTTGGGACCAGCAGGAATTATGCCTGGAGCAGTGTTGGAGAGACAGTGAGCCAGGGCTAAAACCATCAAGCACTAGGGGGACGACTGTAACACAGGGACGGGGTGGGGTGGAGTCTTTTCCTCAAAGAAGTGTTGCCTGTTCCTATGTCCTTTTATTTTTTCTGACCTTAGTTTCATGGTCTTCAAGAAAGTGACACTCTTGCCCCACTCCTTTCCCATTGCACTCCTCGAGACAGTTTTCTGAGTAGACCAAGGCCACATCCTAGGCATCTGGTAATGTTTCTCTAAGAAATCCTGGTACTTCTTGGATTTCTGGAAACCTCTGGATAGTTTCAAAGCCGTAGCTAGCCTCCTGCATTCCCCCTCTTTTGGTGACCCTTCACCCACATAGGCACGTGTGTATGCAGGCTCTCTCACACACACACTCTCATACACACACGTACACACACACACCATTCACACACACGTAAACACACCCATACATTCGTGCACGTACACAAACACACACATTCACGCACATGCATTCACACACACATACATACACCCTCATACAAACACACACACACACACACACACACCCTCTCCACTTCTCCAGTGCTTCCATCTTGATTCTTGTCTCTCTAGGTCATAGTTAGTAACATTGGTCTGAACTATACAGCCCCTAGGGAGCCGCTGGAGAAAGACTGATCCCATAAAAGGGAATTATGAGAGGATAGGAACAATTATAGAATAGTAAACCAGGCATAAACTTTAGCAGGATAAAAGTAGGGTAGGCGTTAGGAGGAATTTTCTAATCAGAACTCAAGATCTTTGGACTTGAAGTAGTTTTCTCTTTTCTTTTCTTTTTTTTTTCTTTTTGAGATGAAGTTTTGCTCTTGTTGCCCAGGCTGGAGCGCAATGGTGTGACCTCGGCTCACTGCAACCTCTGCCTCCCGGATTCAAGTGATTCTCCTGCCTCAGTCTCCCAAGTAGCTGGGATTACAGGCACCCGCCACCACGCCCAGCTAATTTTTGTATATTTAGTACAGACGGGGTTTCACCATGTTGACCAGGCTAGTCTTGAACTTCTGACCTCAGGTGATCCACCTTCCTCAGCCTCCCAAAGTGCTGGGATTACAGGTGTGAGCCACTGTGCCCGGACTAAAGTAGTCTTCTCTAAGAATCTTTGAGAAAGAATTAGACAGCATTCTGTCTGAGAGAAACGTTGGACTGAGAGCAGCCCAGCTCAGAACCAAAGGCCCTTAAAGGACTTTTCAAGATGCCTTTTCTCTAAGACCCTATGAAGGGAGAAAACCAAACTGTGAGTCTCACAGACCTGCTCTTAGAAAACCTAGGCTCTTAAAGGCTCTAGGCTTTGGTTCACATCCCTCCTGGCATCTGAGGAGGAGAAAGACCTTGGGCATCAGGGAAAGCCATGCCTCCCCAAGGTCAGTACAATTTACACCTCGCTTGACTGCAGATGTGTGAAAAGAGATGCCTCAAATGAGCCCGGCATTCACATTCTTAGCAAAGAGTCAGATTGCACCCAGGTTGGGTTGGGAGGCGATTGGAGCGCATGCTGCTGACCTGTTGACCGGGCGTCTGAAGCTGTCACACTGTCTCCTGCCACCTCTGCACATAGTCAGCTGTGTGAGCCTCACGCCCCTCCTCTGCCCTCCCACAGGGAGCCAGGAGCCTGCTGTGAGCAGAGGCCTCACCTGCTCATCCTCAGAGTCCATTGTCAGGAAACCCACTGATAAGCAGAGAACCGGCAACGGAGCCGTCCAGGATGGGAGAGACCACCGTCCTCGCGGGCAGCCTCCTTCCTTGCTCTCTCTGCCCAGCTGGGATCCTCTCTAGATCTCAAGGGCCAGTCTGCTCCTCTTCCCCTAACTCCCCCACCTTAGCTTATGTTCCACATAAACCCGTTTCTTTCATTTTTCTCTTTGGTTCAGATGTAAGAACGCTAACATTTTCCAAGGTGTTTTTCTAAGAAACATTAGGTGGAAACACATACATCAGCTCACAGCCACCCATGACAGCCCATTCTCTACCTGAGGTCTCGGCAGGGCGGGCCGCAGCGGGCACTTCTGCCAGGCGTGAAGACCTGGGTTCCTCTCCCCACCTCAACCCTTTGCAGTTCTTGGGTGTGTCTAGCTCCTGCTTTCCCTCTGGGCCTCCTCCCTCCAGGGGCAGGCCACTCTCTGAGCCCTGACTGGTGCTCAGTGCCAGGGGGACACTGGCGGGCAGGACACAGTTAGTGCTCTGAGAATGGGTCCTGCAGACACACAATCTTAGATGGGGAGGCAGGAGTCTCAGTTGCCAGGCACATGGTCACCGCTAGCCGGGAAGTCTCCAGAATACCGGCTTTTTTCTCGGAGCCCTCTTCCTCCCAGCTTCCTTGTTCTGGTGCTTACAGCCCCTTCCCAACGCCGACATTCTATAGGGAGGCAGCACAGGGACAGCGGAGCCACTTTCTCTCCAGCAAATGTAAGAAGGGTTATTTCCTCCCCCAACAGTGGGAAACCAAGCCCAACAAGATGAGGTTTTGACCCTCCTTTCCAAGTACAGCCCTCTTTTTCAAAACACCCTTAAGTCATATCCACCCGTTTTCAACTCCTTGGTTGCTTGCCAAGATGGCCACAGGAGAGGAGCCCATCACACAAACGCTTCTTCTGTTCTTCATGCCCCGCCCCTCCCAAGCCACCAGAGCCCAGCCGAGGGCAGCCACAGCAGGGTCGCTCAGCCGCCTGGGACTGCTGCATCTGTGCTGAGGCCGTCAAGCCCTGCGCAGGGCAGGGAGGACGGGCACGCAGACCCATCAAGTCCCCTCATCATGTATTCCTGAGGTGCAGTCTAAGACAGGCACAGCCCGGGTGAAAACATAAGCCACACAGCACAAAAGGAAACTGCAGAAATCAAACAGACTGTGTGCACTGTACATTGCTATTGATCTTCATTTGCAAAGGTCTCGCGACCTTGAGATTATCATGGGGAGACTCCGGGAGTCAAGTTCTCTGGACAGTGCTCGCCGATTGAGCTGGAGGAAGGACACAGTAGAAGCTCTGTTTCAGTTGCGTCACTTACATGTTTGTGTTATGTAATGTACATATTTCAACAGTTCATCTATAAGTAAACAGACATATGTCATAGTGAATGCTCAGGGAAGTATTTTCACAGAAGTGTGCGTTAGCAAAGAGTCTGGAATCCACTATCAAGCAGTCATGCTGTTTGCCACAGGAATGTACCAGGGGTGAAGTTCTTCCAACTGCCAAGAATGAACTGCGGCAGGAATCCTGGGTTGTTGGGAACTGAAGCACTATCACATTCTACTGAAGATAACATCAGCCAAGCGAACGCCTGTGCCTGAGAAAGGAAGAGACAGCAGCCAGGAAAAGGCCAGAAAATGGAGAAAATGGTGTCCGTCTCAGCCAGGCCCCCGAGGGAGCCCAGGTAGAATATTTGTGCTTTGGCAGCCGAGACAGTGTGAGGCATCCCAGGAGGAGAGAAATGACACCTGGTCATTCTCCGAACCTACACTCAGCACTTTTCCAGGCCTCTCCTGTCTTCATCCTGGAAGCTCAAACACACCATCTAATCTCCACTTCTCACTGGGGCAGGCCAGGGAGATCAAGGGGAAATGAGCGGTGGACAGCACATCTGTCCCAGAATCTGTACAAAATGATCCTCAGCAAACTGGAAGAAGCCCGGGAGCAGAGTGGCCATGCAGAGGAAGGGACCCAGACATGCGCTCCCTCTGCAGTGACATCAGTGCTGTCTCCGTGGGCGGCTGGGGAGGCCAGGGTGTTGACTCTGCCTGCAGAATGGAGAGCATTCTCCTCAGACTCAGACTTAACTGGGAGGTCAGGGTTGACATGGAAAGTGGCCTTGATAAAAGGAATGGTATTAAGGACAAATGTAGAAAAGGGTGGAAAGACAAACCACACAGACTAGGCTGGTCTGTACATAAACAGAAAAATAAAAATGCCTCCATCAGGATGGAATGCCTCGAGATGATGGAAAGTCAGCATTTGAGAGTTACAAATTAAGAGAACTGTCAGACTCGCGCTCCAGTGTTCTTTCTGCTGAGACTTTAACATTCCCAGGGTGTTCCTTAAGCCAACCCCTCATCCCCAAATCCCAGCAGGATGATAGGAGCACTCTTCCCCTTCCCTCTAAGAAAGGCTTAATTTGGTGACTGATTCCTGGGCCACCCACCCACAGCAGGCAGCTGGAGGCAGGATTTACTTTCTCTGAGTATCCATCTCCTATTTTCTCTCTTTCCATCACTCAGAGCACCCCAAGATCTGGCTACCTCGGGCCCTGAGGCAGACCTACATCCGGAAGGTTGGGGACACAGTGAACCTACTAATCCCATTCCAGGTGATCACGCGAGAACCATACTGGGTCCATGTCTGGGGCCAGCCCAGGCTTCCGATTTGGAAACAGATGCCAAGAGTCCTGCTAGCAGAGGGGCAATCTTCCCGGCCTTGGATAGAAGGGGTCACATCACCAGAAGTCTGAGGCCAAAAGACCTCTGCACTCCTGAGGGTGGGTTTGGATAGGACTGGATGTGCACCCATGAGATGGTGTGAGGCTAATCCATACCATTCAGTCTGCAGAGGCTGCGGAGCTTGCAGTTAGAAGGGTTCTTGGCAGTTTGAGTGGCTATTCAGTTGGGTCACAGCTGCCCCGGGTGTTCATGACCTAAGCTCTCAGAGGTTGGGAGACTCAAAGCCATCCCCCTTTCCCAAGATCCTTAGGTTGTTGCTGAAAGGAGGAGGCCCCCGGGAGGGTCGACCAACTTCTAACTCAAGGCATATGCAGCTCCAAGTCAAGCCTCCCTGTGGACCTGGGGTGGACGGGACCCCTACAGCAGCAGGGAGAGTCAGGAAGCCTCTCAGGGCTGCTCAAAGCATTACCCTCATTCCTCAGGGCAAGCCCAAACCTCAAGCCATCTGGACACATGATGGCTGTGCCTTGGACACCAGCCGTGTGAGTGTGCGGAATGGGGAGCGAGACTCCATCCTCTTCATCCGAGAAGCCCAACGTGCTGACTCAGGTCGCTACCAACTCCGTGTGCAGCTGGGCGGGCTGGAGGCCACCGCCACCATTGACATCCTGGTGATTGGTACGGCGGGGGGAACGGGGAGTGGGAGATGGGGGTTCCTCAGGAACTCCCTCTCCAGGCTGAAGAGGAGCCAGCGCAGAGAGCTGAGGAAGCTGGGGCAAGGCCCCCACGTCATGTCTGGGACACAGGGTGGGCACAGGAAGGGTAGCTGAGCAGGAAAAGGGGCTGGGGCACTCCTGAAGTGACTTCAATGCATGTGGGCTGTGCCACGCCCACTGCCATGGCTTTGCCCTTTCAGAGAGGCCAGGCCCTCCTCAGAGTATTAAGCTAGTGGACGTCTGGGGCTTCAACGCGACCCTGGAATGGACACCTCCCCAAGATACGGGGAATACAGCACTCCTGGGATACACGGTGCAGAAGGCTGACACAAAATCTGGGGTGAGGCCAGCTGGGGAGGAAGGAGGGTGGAAGAGGGCACGCTGGGACAGGCCTCTGGTAGTTCCACATGGAGTGGCTGATTTCTGGCATCATGTTCGGCCCCGCAGCTGTGGTTCACAGTGCTGGAGCACTATCACCGCACCAGCTGCATCGTCTCCGATCTCATCATCGGCAACTCCTATGCCTTCCGTGTCTTTGCTGAAAACCAATGCGGACTCAGTGAAACAGCCCCCATCACCACGGACCTCGCCCACATCCAGAAAGCAGGTAAGGGAGGCACGGGGACCATGAGCTGGGAAGACTTAAGGATAGGCCGGGTGCAGTGGCTCACGCCTGTAATTCCAGCACTTTGGGAGGCCAAGGTAGGCAGATCACTTGAGGTCAGGAGTTCGAGACCATCCTGGCCAACATGGTGAAACCTCGTCTCTACTAAAAATACAAAAATTAGCAAGGCATGGTGGCGCACTCCTGTAATCCCAGCTACTCAGGAGGCTGAGGCAGGAGAATTGCTTGAATTCGGGAGGTGGAGGTTACAGTGAGCTGAGATAGAGCCGCTGCACTCCAGCCTGGGCAACAGAATGAAACTCCATCTAAAAAAAAAACAAAGAAAGAAAGAAAAGGCTAAGGATAACGAGTCGATGAGGGCTGGGGTCTCAGAAGCTACATCCCAGCCCCTCTTGGTGCCCTCAGCTACTGTTTACAAGATCAAGGGGTTTGCCCAACGAGATTTCTCTGAAGCCCCAAAGTTTACCCAGCCTCTGGCCGACTGCACTACAGTCACCGGCTATAACACCCAGCTCTTCTGCTGTGTCCGTGCCTCTCCCCGGGTGAGTGGGGGCTCTTGGGGGTGCTGTGCTGAGCTGCTTTCTGTTCCTGCCTCTCCTAACGTAAGCTGAGTTGCAGAGCATTGTAACATAACATCTGTTACCATCACCGCCATTTGCCTCTTCAACAGCGCGGTATTTAGGAACAGTCGGGGTGCTTGGAGTCCAAGACAGACTAATGAGAATGACATTTCCTTTTGAGTGTTTGTTTCTCATATATGAAAATGTTGCTTACTGACCTGCTGGCAATTAGGCATGTGCTTCAAGTTGTGTCTCTGGTAGGAGTGACGGAGTCCTGGTGGTTTCTCCTTCCCATCCGTACCTCATCCCATCAGGGCCGTGCACATGCAAGCTGCCTAGAGTTCAGCCTTTGGCCATAATCCTGAACAAGGCTCTCTATTTGCAATCTAGTCATCGTGCTCCACACACAGCATAAAACACCATTAATAACCTGTACCAAGAACCTTTTGGGTTTCGAGTCTGGGCCAGACTACATGGAGATAACATCTCAGAAGGGGGATATCAAGAGCCCACTCTAGAAGCTACTCTCTAACCAGAGGGAACAGAGGCAACTCAAAAGTCAGCAGTGGGAACAGAATACGAATGGTTCACAACAGGTGAGCCTGATGCTAAGTGCTTCTGATCCTGAGAGCACGGTATAGAAGTTAGCAGTTTTCTTCCAGTCAGAAATATTGGCGAAGAAAGTGAAGCTTCAGGCGCTATTTTCAACCAAGAGAAGGAGCTTGGGCGACTACTGAAGGTACTGGAAGGGGAACCCCTTCCCACAATAAGGAACAGGGAGCCTTCCAGAAAGCCATTATCTCTATGTAGACAGAGTCCCAGAAACTGAGCACAGAAAGACTATTGGTTCTTACCCCTGCCCCTCCTTGCTGCCTCCCTCATCTTTGTCTTTCAGCCCAAGATCATCTGGCTGAAGAACAAGATGGATATCCAAGGCAACCCTAAGTACAGAGCCCTGACTCACCTGGGAATCTGCTCCCTAGAGATCCGCAAGCCTGGTCCCTTTGATGGAGGCATCTATACCTGCAAGGCGGTGAACCCCCTAGGGGAGGCATCTGTGGACTGTCGGGTGGATGTGAAAGGTAAGGGCAAGAGGAGAACTAGTGCCTTAGGTTGCCAGCCACCTCCTCTCTCCACCGGTGGAAGAGTCAGGGGCCAGAGTCGCAAGCCTAGGTGGAGAAGGGGCTCCTCGGTTGGACCCTCTCATCACTGTCATCATCAGGATGTCTTGGAGGAGACATTTTAATTATCTACAATCTCATTTCTCCCCATCGCAATTCAATAATACAGGAAGAATTGTTATTTCCATTTTGCAAAAGAGAAGACGAAAGTACAGGGGGGGAACTGGTTTGCCCATGATTTCCAGTGTCAGTTGATTGACCACCTGGCACTGGTGGAAAGAGCCCAGGTCTCCCGGTCCTCACTCAGCTCATTTTTCTTTATGCTGTGCGATCTTCTGACTCAGCCTAGGAAAGCTGCAGCTGTTTGTCGGGCTTTATTTCACTTTCCCCTCTTGTTTGTTTACAGGTAATATTGCATATCCTCTCTACTTCCTTAAAGTATTTAATCACTTATCTATACCTGTCACCTTGTTCAGATCTCTATCATTGTGTTTAACATACTGTTTTACAATTTTCTATTTATAGATGTTTTCCTATTAAATTATAAGCATTTTGAGGGCAGGGACAGTGTCTTATTTGCGTTTGTCCCCACAGTGTCTAGCCCAGTTTCTGACACACAGTAGGCACTCTGTTTGTTGCATGAATCAAGAATGAATGAGCCCTTACATGTCCTGTTCTTCTCAATGTATAGACTACCTAATTAGCACCATTGACTCCCCAAAAACCTGAAATAGAATATTTCTATTTCTAATGCTAATGCTCTGAAAGAAGGTTTCTCAGAGATTTCTGAGATGTTAACACTGATAAATGTCCGAATTATTGCAGTTCCTAATTGAGGACATCTAAGAAGACGTGGTACTCTGACAAAGGTAAGTAAAGAGAGGCAAGATGTGTCAGTGGATTAGTTCCTGTTTATGGCTAGTGTTGTTGAGTCAGGGACAGAGGTGCATTCCTGAGCCTTCCAGTCATGTATCCACTAGTGACCACTTTTGTTGTAACCATTTTTTTTTTTTTTTTTGAGATGAGGTCTTGCTCTGTTGCCCAGGCTGGAGTGCAGTGGGGCCATCTTGGCTCACTGCAACCTCTGCCTCCTGGGTTCAAACGATTCTTGTGCTTCAGTCTCCTGAGTAGCTGGGACTACAGGTGCCTGCCACCACACCCAGCTATTTTTTTTTTTTTAGTAGAGACGGGATTTCACCATGTTAGCCAGGATGGTCTCAATCTCCTGACCATGATCTGCCCGCCTTGGCCTCCCAAAGTGCTGAGATTACAGACATGAGCCACCGCGCTCGGCCTGTTTAAAAGCGAATACTGTCATCCCTGTGGAGAGAATGTATACTAGATGCAGTCTGCTTTTGTCATATCCTCTCTCCATCTGAACTTCTCAAGTTGATGGTAGAAATTAAACCTAATGGTCCTCTGAAGAAGAGTGACAGCATCCACCTAATTATAAGGAGGTTCTAGGGGAGGGAGCTGGGCAGATATTGTAGGAAAAGATGTCAAGGGAACAATTCGGAGTGCAGGAACCCACAAGAGTCACAGCACCTTATGCCTGTGGGGTACATAAGGACAGGGGAGGCTGCTCCTGCTGACTGAGTAAACACCTCAGGATCATAAGCATGGTAAAAAACGGATTAATATGTTTGGGTTTTTTTTACTTTGAAGCTTATAGATTCCTTCCCTTCCAAGAGAAGAAAATCCTCCTTCTCATTTATGTCAATTATAATTTAACCTTTAGGTGTGTGGTCCCAAGCAGCACATTATTGGCAAAAGGCAACTCAGCTCATCATTTAGAACTTGACAGCTCCTTTAGATTTTCTGTCATTCACAGTAGGTATGCTATGTACAAATTGATGCATAAGGTGAAAAAGAAGCTTGAGACAGAACTAAAGAGAACAAGTTCCCAGTGTCCTCTCTGACTTGTAGCTGCTGGCTGATGGAAATTGGAAATGAATTTGATCCCATAAGACATTTATTTAAGGCTCTCACTGGTATGTAGCAAATGAAAGCCCAAAGGGATGCATTACAAGTACAGGCTTCTCAGGAAAGCGCTCTCCGACAGTCGGCTTGCAGAGACAGCTCTCCCTCTCTCCCCTCCCTCTCTGTGTTAATGATACTTGCATTCGTGTTAGTTACCCCTTTCCCTCTCTCACAGCCAGTGCCCGGCAATGAAGTGAATTCATGGCACAGGAGCCAGGGTCCGTGAGAATGGTGCCCTCAGCAGCCTGGTGTCCTCTGGCCATTTGCTGTCACGGCTACAAAGTGCTATCTCTTTTCAGTGCCTCCAGGAAGCCCGCCAGTGGTGAGATTGTGTCAAGGAGCTTCGGCACCATGTCTGGTTTGGATTCATCTAAATAAATGTGTGGCTCCCCAGTGCCTAAATGTTCCTGTATTTGAGACTTTCTATGAAACACATGGAAAGTTGCCATCCTTTAGCCATGCTATAAGGAATCACAGGGCCTTAAGACTCCCCTTTCTCTTCCCATATCCACATTCTCTTCCACAGAGGTTTTTAATGCTGTTCTTTTCCCTAGACATCTACGACACAACTGAATTCAACTCTCTACAGTACTAAGTGCTGGAAAGAGATGCCGAAGGTGACTTGCTCTCTGCCTCTATGGGCTTTCCAATTTAAGTTGGGATAACAGGACACACATCTACCAAAAAGAGGCAAACAGCAGAACACAAGTATGAACATAACTAATTATAGACAGAGCCCCAAGACCTGAGGGCTGGAATGATACTCAAGAAATTGGAGGGTTGGGCACTGTGGCTCATACCTGTAATCCTAGAACTGTGGGAGGCTGAGGCAGATGGATCACTTGAGGTCAGGAGTTCGAAACCAGCCCAGCCAATATGGTGAAACCCCATCTCTATAAAAATACAAAATTAGGCCGGGCGCGGTGGCTCACGCCTGTAATCCCAGCACTTTGGGAGGCCGAGGCGGGTGGGTCACGAGGTCAGGAGATCGAGACCATCCTGGCTAACACGGTGAAACCCCCACTCTACTAAAAATACAAAAAAAACTAGCCGGGTGTGGTGGCGGGTGCCTGTAGTCCCAGCTACTCAGGAGGCTGAGCCGGGAGAATGGCATGAACCCAGGAGGCAGGGCTTGCAGTGAGCCGAGATCACGCCACTGCACTCCAGCCTAGGCGACAGAGCGAGACTCTGTCTCAAAAAAAAAAAAAAAAAAAAAACAAAAATACAAAAATTAGGCTGGGCATTGTGGCTCACGCCCATAATCCCAGCACTTTGTGAGGCCGAGGCAGGCGGATCACTTAAGGTTAAGAGTTGAAAACCAGCCTGGCCAACATGGTGAAAACCTGTCTCTACTAAAAATACAAAAAAATTGGACAGGTGTGGTGGTGGGCGCCTCTCATCCTAGCTACTCAGGAGGCTGAGGGAGGAGAATCGCTTGAACCCAGGAGCTGGAGCTTGCAGTGAGCCGAGATCATGCCACTGCACTCCAGCTTGGGCAACAGAGCAAGACTCAGCCTCAAAAAAAAAAAAAAAAAAGAAAAAAGAAATTGGAGCAGAGTCTCATTAAACCCAGGAAAGAATAAAGGTGAGGTTCCCTTGATTATCTTTGTTTTCATTCTGATGACAAATAAGATATGGAAGGTGTTCTGTGATAGAATCTACAGAAGATGATAACAGTTCCTCCTGTCTTTGTATGAGCATGCTGCTCCTCTCATCAGGAGTTGGAGTCTGTTTCCCCTTCCGTTGAATCATGTGACTTGCTCTGACCGAAAGAATGTAGCAGAAGTGAAGAGGTGCCAGTCCAGGCCTGGGCCTTAAGAGGTACCATAGTTTCTACTTTTCCTCTTAGAAGTCAGCGCCCATGTAAAGGATCTCAGGCTACATTACTGAATGATGAGAGGCCACGTGGAGGACAACCAAGCATCCCCACTGACAGCCAGCACCCTGGCCCCAGACACATGTGGCCACCTTGGACCCCAGAGCACCAGTCGAGCACCTTGTAGAGACAAATCACCCCTGGAGAGCCCTGCCCACATTGTAAACTCATGAGCAAATAAATAGTGGCTGTTGTTTCAAGCCACTAAATTTTGAAGTGGTTTGCTATATAATCATAGATTACTAAAACAGCCTTCTATGCAACAGGCACTGAACTCAGTGCCTTATCTCTTTTAATCTTCATTTTACAAATGAGGAAGTTGAAGTTCACAAGTTGTCCCAAGTCATGCAGCTGGTAAGCAGCAGAGCTAGGATTTGAACCAGGTCTGTCTGACTCCAAGGCTTTCCTGTTTTCTCTCATCCCTTTCATCCGGCGATCCCCACTGTAGAGGGTCTAGGTTGGAATCATGTGTTTAAGAAAGAAAATATTTCCAGGAGGCAATACATATTAGGAAAGGTTTTGAGGAGGTTGGGGAAGCAATTTGGTTGAGCAGAATGTGAAGGGCTTTTTTGTTCAGACCAAAGGTCTATTTTCAGTTGAGGCAAAGTATCTATTCCAGTCCTCAACTGAAGTTCCACAAGAATTAAGCCTCCATGCCATAAGGTATCCTTTGTGTCATAAATTAACTTATTTCTATGCAATTAGAATGTTACTAGTTATATACTATCCCTTTGAAAATTGAGAAAATAGTCATGCGAATCATTTGTAGGGAACCCCTGCTTGAGAATGTCGGGGGAGGGACCAGAGTGAGTCCAGTGACAGCCAGCCATGTACACAATGGCAAAGAGGCCTCCCTCCAGTGGAAGCAGGACCTAGGTCAGGAAGGGGTGAAATATCCCCAGCTACGATGCCCTAAGGATAAGTCAGACCTTTGGCCTCAGCCCACAGCCCCATGCCTCTGCTGTTCCCTGAATTACTCAAGGGTCATCCCTTAAAGATTATATATTCCCAAACTTCATGGTGAAGAAATAAAATCACACTGCCCAAGACCTCCAGCCACATTCTGCATCAAAGGAGAAGCACGCTGGAGTCCTTACTGTTCTCATTTAGGCATCTGACACTTAAGGAGGACTTCTGAGTTCAGGCCTACTATGTGGCTGGGAGAGGTGGAATTTCTTTCTTTCTTTTTTTCTTCTCTTTTTTTTTTTTTTTTTTTGAGACAGAGTCTCGCTCTGTCACCCAGGCTGGAGTGCAGTGGCATGATCTTGGCTCACTGCAACCTCAAACTCCTGGGTTCAAGAGATTCTCCTGCCTCAGCCTCCCGAGTAGCTGGGACTACAGGTGCCCACCACCGCGCCCGGCTAATTTTTTGTATTTTTAGTAGAAATCGGGTTTCACCGTGTTAGCCAGGATGGTCTCGATCTCCTGATCTTGTGATCCGCCTGCCTCGGCCTCCCAAAGTGCTGGGATTATAGGCATGAGCCACCGCGACCAACCAGAATTTCTTCACTAATTCATTATTTATCCAAAAACTTAAACACCTGTTCCTACATGTCATTTTGGGGTTGAGGTGAGGAAAACAATTATCAATATTTCCCAGATTACTGGCTGGGCGAAGAACTTTTGTGCCTGAAAGCTATACTTTCTGGCTTTGCTGTCTTTCTAATGGAGATGAAAGTTCTGTTGCCTTGTTTTTTTTTTTTTCCTGGTACTGCAACAGCTTTCAAAATCGTAATGTGAGCTGGGCACAGTGGCTCACACCTGTAATCCTAACACTTTGGGAGGCCAAAGCAGGCGGATCATCCGAGGTCAGGAGTTCAAGACCAGCCTGACCAACATGGTGAAACCGTGTCTCTTCTAAAAATATAAAACTAGCTGGGTGTGGTGGCACATGCCTGTAATTCCAGCTACTCAGGAGGCTGAGGGAGGAGAATCACTTGAACCCAGGAGGTGGAGGTTACAGTGAGATGAGATCACACCATTGCACTCCAGCCTGGGTGACAGAGCAAAACTCTGTCTCTCAAAAATAATAATAATAACAATAAAAATAAATCATAAATTGGTGGAGTTTCCTTAGGAGAAATTAACTTCCAGTTTGCTAAAACTTCCTCCTCTACTCATCCAAGGATGCATGAAGTGTAGAGTTTCTCTACTCGGGCTGCTCCGAGGGGAAGAAGAAACGCAGTTCATTAACAGCGTCTTCCCTTCTTCCCCTCTGATCTCCACTTTGCTACTACTTGCCTGGAGAGAGGGAAGCCCTACTTGGTTCTGGTTTCCCCACCCTCCATGTACCCTACATCCTGCAAGCAACTGGCATTCCATCTTCATTAGCAGAAGAGACAATCCTCTTCTCTCTGCTCTTCCTCACATAAACTTGCAAGTTCTGGGTCTTCCCACCCTAAATCCTAAGGCTCTGTCAATGAAAAGAGTTAAACTCTATAAAATATTTGAAGAGATTTCTTCTGAGCCAAATATGAGTGACCAAGGTCCCCTGACACAGCCCCAGAAGATCCTGACAACATGTGCCCAAAGTGGTTGGGCTATGGCTTGGTTTTAATCATTTCAGGGCGATATCAGACATCAATCAATACATGTGAGATGAACATTGGTTCAGCTGAAATGCCGGGCAACTTGAAGCAGGGGTGGAGGGGCTTCCAGGTCATAGGCAGATTCAAAGGTTTTCTGATTGGCAATAGGTTAAAAGAGTTATTATCTAAGACCTGGAACCAATTGAAAGATCTGTCTGGGTTAAGATAAAAAGTTATGGAGATCAAGGTTTTATTATGCAGGTGAAGCCTCCAGGTAGCAGACTTCAGAGCTCTTATCAGACCTAAAAAGGTGCCGGACTCCTAGTTCTCTCCCGGATCAGGGAAGATACCTGGGAAGGAATGGGAATTCTCTACAGAATGTAGATCTTCCCCACAAGAGACAGCTCTGCAGGGCCATTTCAAAATATGTCAAAGAAATAGATTTTGGTGAGAGCTAAGTTATGAGGACACAAAGGCGTAAGAATGATACAATGGACTTTGGGGACTCAGGGGAAAGGGTGGGGTGGGGTGAGGGATAAAAGACTATAAATTTGGTGCAATGTACACGGCTTGCATGATGGGTGTACCAGAATCTCAGAAATCACCATAAAGAACTTATTCATGTAACCAAACACCACCTGTTTCCCAAAGAGCTACTGAAAATATATATATTGCACTGGAAAGTCTTGTGTACATTGCCTATAACAGGATCCCAAAGGACAGGAGTTATTTAGAGCAGACGAGTGAATTTGCAGCATCTTTTAAAATAAATTTTGCGGGCCAGGCGCGGTGGTTCACGCCTGTAATGCCAGCACTTTGGGAGGCCGAGGCGGGCGGATCACAAAGTCAGGAGATCGAGACCATCCTGGCTAACACGGTGAAACCCCATCTCCACTAAAAATACAAAAAAGTAGCCTGGCGTGATAGCAGGCACCTGTAGTCCCAGCTACTTGAGGCAGGAGAATGACGTGAACCTGGGAGGTGGAGCTTACAGTGAGCTGAGATTGCAACACTGGACTCCAGCCTGGGCAACAGAGTGAGACTCCGTCTCAACAACAACAACAACAACAACAACAACAACAACAAAAAACACACAATAAATTTTGTGCTTCATTTGCTTCTAAAAAAAAAAAAAAGGAAAAAGAAAAAGAAAAGAAAAATATATTTTGGGGTAAAATAATTTCTTTCAGGGTCTACTGTCTGTCATGTGATACTATACTAGAATCAGGCTGGAATTTGGCGTATTATTGTCAGAGGCGTTTGGACCAGAGCAATTCCATCTTGAATAGGGGCTGGGTAAAATATGGCTGAGACCTACTGGGCTGCATTACCAGACAGTTAGGAATTCTAAGTAACAAGATGAGATCCTAAGGAGGTCAGCACAAGATACACGTCATAAAGACCTTGCTGATGAAACAGGTTGCAGTAAAGAAGCTGGCTAAACCCCACCAAAACCAAGACGATGATGAGAGTGACCTCACTGCTACACTCCCACTAGCGCCATGACAGTTTACAAATGCCATGGCAACATCTGGAAGTTACCCTATATGGTCTGAAAAAAGGAGGCATGAATAATCCACCCCTTGTTTGGCATATTATCAAGATATAACCATAAAAATGGGCAACCGCCAGCCCTCAGGGCTGCTCTGCCTATGGAGTAGCCATTCTTTATTCCTTTACTTTCTTAATCACTTGCTTTCACTTTATGAACTCGCCTTGAATTCTTTCTTGTGTGAGATCCAAGAACCCTCACTTGGGGTCTGGATCAGGACCCCTCTCCAGTAATATTATTGCTACAAAAAGTCTGTTTCTGGCCAAGCGTGGTGGTTCATCCCTGTAATCCTAGCACTTGGGGAGGCCAAGGTGGGCAGATCACCTGAGGTCAAGGTTTCAAGACCAGCCTGGCCAACATGGCAAAATCCCGTCTCTACTAAAAATACAAAAATTAGCTGGGCAAGGTGGCGTGTGCCTGTAATCCCAGCTACTTGGGAGGCTGAGACAGGAGAATCGCTTGAACCCAGGAGGCAGAGGTTGCAATGAGCTGAGATTGCACCACTGTACTCCAGCCTGGGCAATAAAGTGAGACTCCGTCTAAAAAAAAAAAAAAAAAGTCTGTTTCCTTAGCCTTAAGATCTTTGTGGTGGTGTTGTTGTTGTTTGTTTTTTTTGTTTGTTTTTGAGACAGCGTCTTGTTCTGACACCCGGGCTGGACTGCAGTGGCATGATCCCGGCTAATTTTTTTGTATTTTTTTTGGATTTTTAGTAGAGACGGTGTTTCTCCATGTTGGTCAGGCTGGTCTCAAATTCCCAACCTCAGATGATCCACCTGCCTCGGCCTCCCAAAGTGCTGGGATTACAGGCGTGAGCCACCACGCCCAGCAAGATCTCTGTTTTAATGTTAATGTTGGTCAGCTGTGTCTGAATCCCAAAAGGCAGAGAGTATAATGAGGCATGTCCACCCCCCACTTTCCATTATGGCCTGAACTAGTTTTCCAGGTTAAATCTGGAATGCCCTTGTTGGAGAGAATGGGTCCATTCAGTCGGTTGGGGGGCCTAGAATTTTATTTTTGGTTTCCAGCTCCTTGGTCTCTGATGGTATTTATTACAGTGACATCTCACTCCTGCAGACCTCACCACCTCAATGTCACAGCCAAAAACTAGGAAGTAAACAAGAAAGCCTATAAATGGCCAAAATAATGGGCATGAACTCTGGGGACTAAAGCTCAGGTTCTGTTTACCAGAAAGCTTCTCAACCATTCCCTTAGGGCTTTTTCACTTTAAATATTCAGAACATTTGTAGGAGCTCAGTTTATTGCTGGAAAGGGGTCCTGATCCATCCAGACCCCAAGTAAGGATTCTTTGATCTTTGGAAAGAATTCAGGGTGGGTCCGCAGAGTAAAGTGAAAGTGAATTTATTAAGAAAGTAAAGGAATGAAAGAATGGCTACTCCATAGAGCAGCACCAAGAGCTGCTGGTAGGCTATTTTTATGGTTATTTCTTGATTATGTGCTAAACAAGGGGTGGATTATTCATAGGTTTTCTGGGAAAGGAGCATGATTTCCTTGAACTGAAGGCTCCTCTTCCTTTTATACCATATAGATGTTGCCATAGCATTTGTAAACTGTCATGGCGCTGCCAGGGGTGTCTTTCAGCATGCTAATGAATTATAACTAGCATATAACAAGCAGTGAGGATACCAGTGGTCACTTTCTTTACGATCTTGGTTTCTGGCAGATTTTGGCCGGCTTCTTTACTGCACCCTGTTTTATTAGAGGGATCTTTGTGACCTGTATCTTGTGTGGACCTGCTATCTCTTCCTGTTGTCACCAGAAAGGGGTCCGGATCCAGACCCCAAGAGTGGGTTCTTGGCCCTTGCACAGGAAACAATTCAGGGCAAGTCCATAAAGTGAAAGCAAGTTTATTAAGAAAGAAAAGGGATAAAGAATGTCTACTCCAGAGGCAGAGCAGCCCCAAGGGCTGCTGGTTGGCTATTTTTATGGTTATTTCCTGATTATATGCTAAACAAGGAATGAATTATTCATGAGTTTTCTGGGAAAGGGGTAGGCAATTCCCTGGAACTAAGAATTCCTCCCCTTTTTAGACTGTATAGGGTAATTTCCTGATGTGGCCATGGCATTTGTAAACTGTGTAGCGCTGTCTGGAGCGCCTTTCAGCATGCTAATACATTATAATGAGCATATAATGAGCAGTGAGGACCACCAGAGGTCAGTTTCACCGCCATCTTGGTTTCAGCAGGTTTTGGCTGGTTTCTTCACCACATGCTGTTTTATCACCAGGGTCTTTGTGACCTGTATCTTGTGCCAACCTCCTATCTCATCCTGTGACTTAGAATGCCTAACCTCCTAGGAATACAGCCCAGGTCTCAGCCTTATTTTACCCAGCCTCTATTCAAGATGGAGTCGCTCTGCTCTGAAGCCTCTGACAAGTTCACTGGTGGCCCGGGCAACATCTGGAAACAACAGAGACAACACTCCTAACAAGTTGGCTTAAGCATTTTACAAATACTGCTTTTAGTTCAGAGAGGGCTACTTACAAACACCCCGTCTAAGTCCCCTAAGGGCACACAGTAGAAAACGCCCTCATAATTATCCTCCTAACACCATAACTGCCAGGACCACCATCTTCCTTTCACAGATCAGCAAAGAGAGGTGAAAAGAGGGCAAATATACTCAAGGCAGCCGCCTCTAAACCGAAACTTGGGTTTTGAAGTCAAACTTGGGTTGAATTTGAACCCCAGCCTGCCTGGGTGAAAAGCCCGTTGCTTTCTTTTTTTTTTTTTTTTTTTTTTTTTTTTGAGACGGAGTCTCGCTCTGTAGCCCAGGCTGGAGTGCAGTGGCCGGATCTCAGCTCACTGCAAGCTCCGCCTCCCGGGTTCACGCCATTCTCCGGCCTCAGCCTCCCGAGTAGCTGGGACTACAGGCGCCCGCCACCTCGCCCAGCTATTTTTTGTATTTCTTAGTAGAGACGGGGTTTCACCATGTTAGCCAGGATGGTCTCGATCTCCTGACCTCGTGATCCGCCCATCTCGGTCTCCCAAAGTGCTGGGATTACAGGCTTGAGCCACCACGCCCGGCCGCCCGTTGCTTTCTTTACACCTCAGCTGCCTCAGGTTCTTGAAGAGGCGATGGATGATGTACTTAGAGAACCTCAATATAACTACAATGTAAGTGTTTAGGTGCTTCCTTAACTTGGAAAAAACCCTCAACTGAGGAATCCTGGCCAATGCGGCGCCTGCATATTGAGTGCGCCCAAGAAAACGAATTTCCTCCCGCAGAGCGTCGGTCAGCGGCCGCGTTAGGCAGCACAACCGTTCTGGAGACTGGGGGCTCGGCGGCCCAGCAGCGACAGCGGGGTGGGGCGCGAGGTCCATACTCGTGTGTCCCTTCCTTCCCTCCCGGCCAGCCTCGCTCCGCTGTCATCTGCCTGTGGGAAAGAGAATCTCCGGGCACGCGAGCACGCGCACTCGCGGCCTCAACCCTCTGGCTCCGCGTTGGCCGCCCGGGATGGAGTGTTCTGGGAACGGTCCTCCCACCACCCCCATCGACTGACTTCCGGCCGGCAGCTCCGCTGTCCCGCCCCCTGAGGATTCACCAATCACAGTGCGCGTGTGGCTTGAGTGGGTGGGGCCTGAGAGATTCGAAAGGAGCCCCGCCCCCTCGGAGCTGATTCCCGGGACTAGGTTGCGGGAGAAAGCCTGTTGCGTGGAAGATAAGGCAGCGCGGGAACTGGAAACAGGGTGGGCTGGAGGTGTGCTTTGCGTGTGATGCCAGGGGAGTAGAAAGGTGGCTTGGGGAGTGCAGAATCCTGAGGCTAGTGGCGGGGAGGAAGGTGAGGCGTGCAGACCGCTCCCAGTGAGGAGAGGCCAGGATGCGGGGCGGCTCCAGGGCAATCTGGGCAGTTGGGGGAGCCCTCCGTATCTTTCCTGGAAGTAGCAGGAGTAGTTATGCGGGAGGTGCCACTCCTGGGTGCTTGCTTTGCCTCCAGCATGACCCCCGCCCCTGGGTTGCACCCTGAATCTAGCTGCGAGACTTGGGCAGAAAGGATACTGAGGAAAGGTATTGTTTCTCTCCAGCTCAGATCTAACTGGACTCTCGCTCCTGCTGGCTGGACATGGAGGATTTGGAGGAAGGTAAGGAAATGAGGGAGGGAAGAATGAGAGGGAGGAGTGAGACCCAGCGATGGAGAGCTGCATCAGGAACCCATGACTGGCCTTCATTCTTCTTTCCCCTTCAGATGTAAGGTTTATTGTGGATGAGACCTTGGACTTTGGGGGGCTGTCACCATCTGACAGGTACCACCTCTTTATCCCACTTATTTTCCTCTAACAGTACCTCTTTGTCTCTAACCCCTTACTGCTGAATTACTGGCCTCTGGGGCTTGGGTTGGTAATTTAGCAAGGTTTGGCGCACTTGGGGCTGCTGGGCGGGTGGCTGACTTGGGCCTCTATGACACTACTGGTAGTGGGGAGAGAAGGGAGAAGCTGGAGTTAGATTTCAGGGTGTTAAGAAAAAGGGTAAGTGGATTTGCTGCATCTCCATCCTGGCATCATTTCTGATGTCCGTAAATGCTAAAGGCCTATTAGGCCCCATAGAACCAGGTATCTCATCACCCAGAGGCCACAGCTCACAGCCGGCATGGGCATCAGGGCCTAGGGTCATGTCCCTGGCTCTGTTGTGGGGCTTTTGTGCAGTCTCCCTTGCATAAACTCCTGTTCTCTTTTGCACGGGCATGATGCCTGGTTTGTTTCCTGTCTCAGCCGTGAGGAGGAAGACATAACAGTGTTGGTGACTCCAGAGAAACCACTTCGACGGGGCCTCTCCCACCGAAGTGACCCAAATGCCGTGGCTCCTGCCCCCCAGGGTGTGAGGCTCAGCCTAGGCCCCCTCAGCCCAGAGAAACTGGAGGAGATCCTCGATGAGGCCAACCGGCTGGCCGCCCAGCTGGAGCAGTGTGCCCTGCAGGAGCGGGAGAGCGCAAGCGAGGGCCTGGGGCCTCGCCGAGTGAAGCCCAGTCCTCGGCGGGAGACCTTTGTGCTGAAGGACAGTCCTGTCAGAGACCTGCTGCCGACTGTGAACTCTTTGGCTCGGAGTACCCCCTCCCCAAGCAGCCTGACGCCTCGACTCCGGAGCAGTGATAGGAAGGGGTCAGTCAGGGCTCTCCGGACAACATCTGGAAAGAGGCCCTCCAACATGAAGAGGGTGAGTTGAGAGGGTTGAGTTGGAAGTGTGCCCCAGACTCGTGCGTGCCATGATGCAGGCAGGGAGTGGTTCCTTATTGGTAAAACGGGGATAATATTTCAGCTAGAATCGTTGGAATTAAATGAGAACCATGAAAAAAGAGAACCAAAACTCTTACCACAGTGTCTGAGTATAAGCTATGTAATGTCTATAATAAACTCAATAAATGGTATGGGCAATAGTGATGGTTATGGTGATATTAGCAGCTAACTTCTACCCTTCCTTACTGGGATGTAGACAACTCTCCACCTCTATTTCTTAATTCCTTAAGCCACAGAACAGATATTTTTTCCACTCTAATCTTATTTCTCTCTCTTTGTGTTTCAGGAGTCACCCACTTGCAATCTGTTCCCTGCATCCAAAAGCCCAGCATCTTCTCCTCTTACCCGATCGACTCCCCCAGTCCGGGGGAGAGCCGGGCCCAGTGGGAGAGCAGCAGCCAGTGAGGACACCTGAGCAGCCAAGTTGTGGGTGAGTGGGAGTGGGGAGTTGGTGGGACTGACTCTGAAATTTCTCCACGCCTCTCCACCAGGCCCACCCGCCCCCGTCAGATCAGTCCTGGCCCCACAGCCTTCTGCCAGCAACTCTCAACGCCTGCCCCGGCCACAGGGAGCAGCTGCTAAATCTTCCAGTCAACTGCCCATTCCCTCAGCCATCCCCAGGCCTGCCAGCCGAATGCCACTCACCAGCCGGAGTGTGCCACCTGACAGAGGTGCCCTACCTCCGGATTCTGTGTCAACTCGAAAAGGGCTTCCAAGACCAAGCGCTGCAGGACACAGAGTGCGGGAAAGTGGACACAAGGGTAAGAGGTCAGGGGGAAGAATTCCTGCCCTTGCCCAGCATGTCCTCACCCTCCCAGAGCTGGCAACAGTGACCACTTTTGCCATCCTCATTGCAATTCGATTGGAAGATGGGGAGACTGAGTTACAGAGAGGACATGGGGCTGGACAGAGTCTGAGTCTTAGTTTTCAAATACCTCATGGTCACGGGGGAGAGTACTAATCCCACACTCGCTTCCTTCATCCAGTATTTCTTTTCGAGGTCAGTTAAATTTGCTGCTAACTCATTTCTTTTGTTAACCCTGTGAAGTTCCTGTTTCCCAGCGACCAAATCTTCCTGTCACGGGTGCCACTCGCAGCAATCTGCAGCCCCCCAGGAAAGTGGCAGTCCCAGGACCTACCAGGTCAGTCTGGTCCTCCCTTGGCCATCCTGTCTCCCTACCCTGCCATCATCTGCGATTCCAAGCTCTTATGTGCATCAGCCTTGAATTTTGTATGGCAAAATGGAGAGAGGAGGGGAGCCTGGGGCAGGGGAAGGGGGATCTCATTTTTTTCCCACCCTAAGGAGCTTGAACTCTGCTGGGTGACAAACGGGCTTGAGGAAGAAGGGCATTTTAAAGCAGTTATTCATTCTATCTCTTTAGGTAAAGAGATCAGGACAGCAAGCAAGACTTCAGTAGCAAACCACTACAGTCAGTACCTGGACTTGCCTCTACCCGGCAGACCCTGACGCCAGCAGATTCTGGCCCAGGGACAGGAGGAAGAGATGCCACCAGGGCTGGTCTCCCAGGAGGAGAGACCATGGGAAATGGGGTGGATTAGGATTGAGCTGGAGAAGTCTTAAACTCTCTGGGTTGAAAGAAGATTAGGGGAAAAGAGGTCACCTTCCAGCAGTGAAATGAACAAACAGAAAATGAGAAGTACAGGCCGGTGGTTTGTCTTTATCCACCCCCACAGTTGTGGTCAGCCCCAGAGAATTTGATGTTCTTCCCCGGCATTGGTTCACTGGACATTTCCATATGAGTGGCCTCCGTCGCTAACCTCCCTGCCCTCTGAGGAGCCGTCTTCCTGAATTGCATTCTCTACTGGACTCCGGCCTGCTTGGAGAGGTGGCAGCAGGCACCTGGACTTCAGAAATTGTTTCCTGTGAATTCTATGACTCCTAATAGGCCAGTTTGTGATAAGCTTACTCTATGAGTCTTCATTTTTCTAAAATAAAGTGAACGTATTTTTATATTCTCTGTATATCTAGAAGTGGATCCTGCTCCTATTTCTTTCTTTTTTTAGACAGAATCTCACTCTGTCACCCAGGCTGGAGTTTAATGGCACAATCTGGGCTCAGCGCAACTTCCACCTCCTGGATTCAAGCAATTCTCCTGCCTCAGCCTCCTGAGTAGCTGAGATTACAGGTGCCCACCACCCACGTCCAGCTAATTTTTTGTATTTCTAGTAGAGATGGGGTTTCACCATGTTGGCCAGGCTGGTCTTGAACTCCTGACCGTAGGTGATCCACCCCCGCTTCGGCCTCCCAAAGTGCTGGGATTACAGGTGTGAGCCACTGCACCCAGCCCCTGCTCCAATTTCTTTTTCCCTTTTTTGTTTTTTGAGACAGAGTCTCGCTGTGTCACCCAGGCTGGAGTGCAGTGGCACGATCTCAGCTCACTGCAAGCTCTGCCTCCCAGGTTCACGCCATTCTCCTGCCTCAGCCTCCCGAGTAGCTGGGACTACAGGTGCCCGCCACCACGCCCGTCTAATTTTTTGTATTTTTAGTAGAGACGGGGTTTCACCGTGGTCTTAATCTCCTGACCTCGTGATCCGCCTGCCTCGGCCTCCCAAAAGTGCTGGGATTATAGGCGTGAGCCACCACGCCCGACCTTTTCTTTTCTTTTTTTTTTTTTTGAGACAGAGTTTTGCTCTTGGTGACCAGGCTGGAGCACAATGGTGCAATCTCAGCTCACCACAACCTCCGCCTCCCAGGTTCAAGGGATTCTCCTGCCACAGCCTCCCGAGTAGCTGGGATTACAGGCATGCACCACTATGTCTGGCTAATTTTGTATTTTTAGTAGAGATAGGGTTTCTCCATGTTGGTCAGGTTGGTCTTGAACTCTTGACCTCTGGTGATCCACCCGCCTCGGCCTCCCAAAGTGCTGGGATTACAGGTGTGAGCCACCGCGCCCGGCCCCCTGCTCCAATTTCTAACAAATTTGGAGTAAATCTCTAATTCCAGGCAGGTAGCCAGGATGGGCCTCCTAGGCAGGGGCCTGAATAGGCCCTAGGGCCTTGAGATTCTGGCTCATCAGGCTGTGACTGCTCCCTTTGATGGCATTAGACAAGGACAGGCTGTCCTTCCCCAGGTCTCATGTATCATTGGAAGGTCCAGATGAAAGTTAAGTGTAGCTTAATTCACAGTAAGTGAGGCTATTAAGCTAGGATCTAGGTAGATTCTTACTTATATCCTAAACTTGAATGTCCTTTACTGGCAAAAGAATGGAGCCTCCTGGAAACACACCAGCTTCTTGTTTGCTCTCCCCGTGAGACGTGAAGGCCCTTTGGTGGTGTTCATCTCCCCTAGTCACCTCAGCCAGAGCTGCTGGAACACCTAGTCACACTCACTGGGGTTGTCCGTGCTCTCCTCATCTCCCGTTAGACTTGGGGGCTAGCGTCAGGATCCGGTAAACCTCTGCAGTACCCTAGTGTTGTGACCTGTGTGTAGCAGAGCATTTAGTTTATTTATTCCGAAGATATTTGGGTGCAAGATGGTGTTCATTGAAGGAATAACAAAGACACGTTTAACAGATTTGGTGTAAGGCCTCCCTTTTTTTTTGCAGTCTTTAACTCTGGTAATCAGAACCAATTCAATTCCTTCTGAGTTTTGAGGAAACTTCCCTCCGTGAAGGCCAGGCCATGACTTGAGAAGTGGTAAGTGGGCAAGATAAGTGGGACTGCCAGCTGGTGCCCCGACCGATGCCTCTTTGGCCATAAATGCCTGACTTAGGCACCAAAGTGTCCTTGCCCTGTCCCTGGAGCCAGGGGCCCACCACTGCTTTCCCCTTTTTGCGGCTGATTCCAAGGTTCACCTGGCACATTCACCTACTTCAGTGACAGTGCCTAGACATGCACCTTTCCCTGAGCTCTGCAGCAACTCCTGCAGCCTCTGGGATTCCAGGAATCGGTGGGAGGGAAGGGGTATGCAGACAGACATGGAGTATTCGGCTCTGGAGAAATTTGGTGTAAGGCAAGAAACCTCAAGTGTGCTTCCCAGCTGCGCCCTGCACTGGTGTCTAGTGAGCAGGGCCTGTTGGTGGCTCCCAGGCCAATAGAAGCACTGGAAGGTCAGCAGGCTTAGGTACACACCTGGGTGAGGCTGGAAGGTGACATGTTTGTGTGGGCTGGGTGTGAGCCATGTCCGGGGTAGGTCGTTAGAGGCAAAACAAGCTGCAGACCCATGTGTTGTTGCCACCTGGCGGCTGGAGAGGGCATGGCACATCCTGTTCGCCCTCTTGGTCAGCCTTGAGTTTTGTCCCCACCCCACCTCCTCCCACTCCAAACCTGCTTCAGCAGCACTTTCAGTAGGCAGTGCCAGTCAGGGAGGAGGCCCTCCTGCCACGGCTGCCCTTCTTGCTCAGCCACCTGCCTGTCTCCTTCCCTTTGGGCCTGGCTTTCGACTTTTTCTGTCTATGCACTCTTCCACTGCACCCAGTAGCAACAACACAGAAAGCCAGTGTTTACTGGCCTCTTACTTTGTACTATGAACTGTTCCAAGCACTCTACATGTGTTAACTCACTTAATCCTCACAAAAGCTCAATTAGGTGGATGCTTTTATCATCATCCTCATTTTGTGGGCAGAGAAACTTAAGGCTCAGAAAGATTAAGTCACTCAGTCTGGTTCCAGGGTTTGTGTCTTTTTTTTTTTTTTTTTTTTTTTTTTTGAGACAAGGTCTGGCTCTGTTACCCAGGCTGGAGTGCAGTGGTGCGATCTTGGCTCACGGCAGCCTCTGCCTCCTGGGCTCAAGCCACCTCCCACCTCAGCCTCCCTAGTAGTTGGGACTATAGGCACGCACCACCACAGCTGGCTTTTTTTGTATTTTTTGTAGATATGGGTTTCACCATGTTGGCCAGGCTGGTCTCTTAAGTCCTGGCCTCAAGTGATCCACCTGCCTTGGCCTCCCAAAGTATTGGGATTACAGGCGTGAGCCAGTGCGCCCAGCTAGGGTTTGTGTTTTTTTTTTTTTTTTTTTTTTTTTTTTTAAGACGGAGTCTCGCTCTGTCGTCCAGGCTGGAGTGCAGTGGCGTGATCTCGGCTCACTGCAAGCTCCGCCTCCCGGGTTCACGTCATTCTCCTGCCTCAGCCTCTGGAGTAGCTGGGATTACAGGCGCCTGCCACCACGCCCAGCTAATTCTTTTGTATTTTTAGTAGAGACGGAGTTTCACCATGTTGGCCAGGCTGGTCTCAAACTCCTGATCTCTCAGGTGATCTGTCTGCCTCGGCCTCCCATAGTGCTGGGATTACAGGCGTAAACCACCACTCCCGGCCGTCTTTCTAGTTTATTGACTGGAACTTTGGCAAACACTAAACCTGGAACTAGGCCGGATGCGGCAACTCACATCTGTGACCCCAGCACCTTGGGAGGCCAAGGCGGGAGGATCACTTGAGCCTAGGAATTCGAGACCAGCCTGATCAACACAGTGAGACCCCTGTCTCTATTAAATTTAAAAAGTATGTATTTTTAAATATATATCTCATATATATATATATATATATATATATATATATATATATATATGAAACTTAGGACGAGAAGTAATGTTGCAGAGCACACACTTGGCTTCAGTATGAGTTTCATTTTCCAATGGGGAAAAAAACAAAAAACAACCCTGAGCAGTGTAGCTAGGAGGCACTGAGTCACTGAGCACCATTCAATTCCCACCAGCCTCTCAATGCAGCCCTCCCTGCCTCTTCAATGCTGCCCCAGAAAACTCAGCCCTGTCTAGGACTCAGCCCTGAGGGGCTGGGCTGGAAGGCTGCCGGCCCTGTGCAGCCTCTCCCACCACAGAAGTCCTTTCTGTCCTGGTGAAAAGGACGCTTTCCTGCCTGCCCGCCAGGTCTTCCTTGGAAATGCCAGGAAATGGGCTCTGCGCTGATCCGGTTACTTGGGAGCAGTGTCATGGACATAGACCGAGGGACAGGCTTATCAACCAGTGGCGTCTGAGTCTCCTGACGTCCCAGTGGGGACTTCTGAGCCCTGCCAGCTCTTTTGTTTTCCAGAGACCAGGCCTTCCTCCCTGTGGGAGGACAGGGTGCCACACAGAAGCAGACAGTGACAGTGCTGTACCCGCACAGAACTAGTTTATTCAGTAGTATGGGGCATGAAAAAACAACAACAAAATGCTACCATATTTACAGCAACAACCGAACTGTACAATCTGATGGTTAGTATCAAGTTAGCATCCAGCATCTTTGTATTTTTTAAAATCAAGTCATCAGTAGTAAAAACCAGTTAAATTTTTAACCCTTTACAGGAATTGCTGAGGGGAGAAGACAGGGGGAGAATCCATGGCAGAAAAGCCAGAGGCCGGCCTCACAAATGAGAAACAGGAGCCTTTCTTTCCTGCCCACAGCCTCTTTTTCTAGCCACCTGCTCCAGAAGGAAAGTCAGTGACAAGTCTGGAATACATGCTTGGAGTAAATGGTGACTCAGATGAAAAGCAGTCGGCAAAACTGAGGAGAGGGGAGAAGTGGGGAGATGGCGGCCTGGGGCCAGGGGGAAGGGCGTCGAGCCCCCAAGCCAGGGCTGCTGGGAACACACCCAGCCTGTGATGGCCATATCAGACCCCCGGGACTGGACACGAACCCATCCCAACACAAAAAGCAAATAAATAAAACAAATATATTAACTCTCTCTTCACAGGGAGTTGGGGTGGAGTCGGGGAGAAAGAGGAACAGGACCTAGTCCTTTGAAGAAGAGAGCCAATTCCAAGAAGGGGTTAAAAATAGAACATGTCTCAGAGGCCACAGCAGGTTAGACAAAGTAGCATTTGTCTGATTTTGGGGGCGGGTGGGTGAGTGGACACCAGAACCCAGACTTGAAACCTGTGCTTGAGCACCCTCAGGGCAGCCGAGCCAGCACTGTGTTTACTCTTCCTCCCCCACCCACACCACAGCAAAGAAGCGCAACTTAACACATGACTGGCCTGCCCCAGGTGCGGGGCGGGCAGGAAAAATGAAGCACTTTTGGGTCAGCAACTGAGCAAACACCTGGGCTGCCGTGCACGGCCAGAGTCCAGGAAAAGGAGAGGGGCTGGGGCTGCCCGACCCCCGCTGGGGGCACAGGCTCCCCTGAAAATGTGTTCATGCAGCATTTGGGGGTCCGGGGGCACTGAGTCCTTCTGCCCCCTCGCCAGACAGGGCTTTTCCAGTTCCTGGGAGAGGCAGCGCGGGCAGGGCGAGGCGCACCCTTTGCCCTGGCCCCTCACCTTTCTGAGGCCTGCCCGGGTGCAGCCCGAAGGGTGTGACGCCCTGGGTGCATGTGGCTTTGTCCTTTCCTTTTGGTGATGGCGAATGAGGGGCAGGCCCCCCAGAAGTCCCTCTCCTCCCAGAGGCACAGCAGATGGGAAACTGAGGGGAGGCTGGGAAGCATCCTGGGAGGTCCTATCCTCTTTGGGAAGGGAAAGGGGAGTCAATTTCCAGCGTATAAAAAAAATGAATCCCTGAAGTCATGAAGAGTGGAGATCCTTTTTTAAATTCTTTTTCCTCTTTTCTGAAAAACTTTGTCTTGGAGATGTTGGCCCCAGGGGTCCAAAGTGCAGTGAGGGGAATGGTGGGGGGAGGGAGTTGGCACTAGATGGCCTTGGGTGGGGTGGGTACCCCTCCTGGCAAGGCCCAGGCTCCTCAGATGGACGTTTCGTCGCTGCTGCGGGCAGGCGATGGGGAGCGGGGCAGGATAAAGCACAAGACAGGAGCAGGGCATGAGTGCGGCTGGGGAAGGGAAGGGAGCCTCGGGCGTAGGAGCCACAGCCCAGGGTTAATGCAGGAAGTTAAAGAAGAGAAATCTGGAGAGGCAGGAAAGGAAAGTGGCAGAAAAGGCAGACAGAGGGTTAGTTGAAACAGAGGAGAGAGTGACAGCTTTCACCAGACGAAGGAAACAGGAAAGCACTCCCAGCTCCCCATCCTCCCGCACTCTGCCCTAGGCTGGGCTACACCGCGTAGCGCCCAGGAGGGGTGGCCCGCCCCGCAAGGCACCATGGTTTGTGGGCACGGCATAGTAAGGGAGCTGGGCCAGTTCACCCATTTGTCCTCCTAAAGCCAACCAGAGTCGCCTGGGGAGGCCCGGAGGCAGCTCTGGGCCCAGGTGGTGCCTCCGCGGGGCTGCACCCCGTCCCGCCCACCCGGCCACACTCACTCGGAGCCTGATGAGTCCTCATCCACCGTGCCTGCCTTGATGCTCATGGCGATGGGCATGACCCCGTTCAGCTGCTCCTGGAGGCTCTGCCGGGGCGGTGGGCGGGGAGGGGGGCCGCCCCGGCTGCCCTCACTGGCAGAGGAGCCCCGGGAAGACCCAGTGCATTGCTCCAGGGGGAGCCGCAGGAGGCTGCTCTTCTCGCTGATGGTGGGCAGACACTTCTTCTTAAGGATGCCTGCGGGCCGGGGCAGGGCTGTGAGGTGCAGCCACAGGAGAATGTGAGGTGTGAGGCTGCTGACCAGGGGAGCGCGGCAGCTGGGGGTGCCCCACTCACCTTTGTGAGGCTGGGCAGAAGAGCCTGGAAGGGGGCCCAGGGACCCCTCTCGAGACAGGGCATCTCCATTCTCCCGCAGCCGCTCCTCAGGGGCCCCATTGCCACTACTCTCCTTTGCTGTGGTCCCAAAGTCTCCTGGCCAGGGGGCCTTCCCAGGCCCTGGGCCCCCATCTGGTGGGGAAAGGAAGTAGATGAGGCCCACAGAGGGCAGACAGCCAGGAGGCCACCACCCTAGTCCTGCTTCCCAAGAACTCCAGGCCCATTCTCCTCCTACCGGCCCCAAAGGCTATAGCCCTGGTGTTGGCCCACCCTTGGGGGTACTGTGCAGGGGCAGTCTCTCGGCTCCAGGCCCCAGCAGGCTATCCCAGCCCTGCTCTCCAGGGAAGGCAGCCTCCTCTTCCTCCTCCTCTTCTTCCTCCTCACTGTCTGATGAGTGGGTAGAGGCATAGGAGCCACTCTGGTCATCTTCTAAGGACAGGTCACTGTCGGAGTCTGTGTCAGGATCTAGGAGACCAGGGAGAGATCACAGCCAGCCTAGCCACCTCCACCCACCTTCACTAAAAGCCAGCCAACTGCCCCGCTGGGCGGCCGGAGTCTTGCCATCCTCACCATGCTGCTGGTCTTGACCCTCCAGGAACAGGCTGCCTGGATCCCCCAGGCCAGGGGGCCCTTGGCCAGGGTTCAGTGTGGACTCCTCCCTAGGAAGACGAGACCATGCTGGGGGTCAGCCTGGCCCCTTGCCCAGAGTCCCCGTCTCTCCTCTCCCCTGGGATCCTGGTTCCAGCCGTGGGTCCCTTACAGCTTCTAATCCAAGCTAGCCCACATGTCAGCCACAGTGTGTGCTCCTCAACTCCCAACGGCTGGCTGGCCCGGGTCCAGCATGCATGGGCCCCTCCTCCCCTCCTCCCCTCCTCCACCCTCCCATTTCCAGGATTCACCTCAGCAAGAAGGGGATGTAGCTGGGCTGACTCTTGCCCGAGCGGCTGGCACTGTGCAGAGAGCCAGCTGAGTCTCCGTAGGGCTGGTACAGCCGCCCATCTGTGTAGGGGCTGGGGCAGTTGTAGGACTAGGTAGGGAACAGAGAGGTCAGTAAGTAGGGGAGTGGGATGGCTGGCCCCAGGCTGGGAAGTAGGAGGGTGGAGGGAACTTGCCCTAAGTTTCACCTTCCACATGCTCAGGTCTGAAAGAGGGGGCCCTGCTTCTCTGCTGCCCCCGTATTGAGGCCTGGCAGTGGTCATAGCTCTGCCACAGCTGTGCCACCCCTGCATGCCCCCAGGGATCCTGGACTCACTATATAATGGCTCTGTAAAAGATAGGACCAGAAACTGACTCCTGAGAGCACCTTGGGAGACAGAAAATTTACTAAAATTCATGAGAGATTCTCAGGTGCAAGGCACTTATTACCTGATTATCTGTCTCAGACCCATCTCCCTCAAGTCAAAATCCTACACACCCTTTCCAACATCTCCTCCCCAGGCCAAACATACCATTTCACCCCCTCTTCCACCTTCCAGGAACGGACGGAGAAAAGGGAAAGGGGAGTGGGCCAAAAGTACAGGCTCACTGGGCCTCCTACCTCTCCCTCCCTTCACCACCCGCCTAAGACCCCTGGCTCCCTCACCGAGGTCAGGGTGGACTTGGTGGTCAGAGCAGGGTCAGGGCTGGGCTTGCGGCTGCAGGCAAGCTTGAGTGCTTTCCGGACCTCCTTGCTAAGCACCACATAGGAGAGGAAGATGAAGGGGCCCTGGCAGGCAAGAGGCAGCAACGGTCTGTGCATATTCAGGTACCCACAGCCCAGGTACCTCCCTTCTCCACAGGCTGGGCCAGTTACCTGGATGCAATTGCAGGCAGCAAAGAGGTAGTGGAAGAGGAGGGTGTCGCTGTTGACAGAGAGCAGTGCCAGCAGCCATGTGGCACTCAGCAGCAGGAGGACGGCGAAGGAGGGCTGCAGACCCGAGCTAAGGATAGGGACAGGCCATGAGTCTGGCCATAAGGCCTCCCATGCTGGTGCTTGCCCACGGCCCAGGCACCCCAACCCTATACTCACACAGGACCTTTCTTCTCAAAGCCCTGCCGCTGGGCAGCACAGGAGGCCCGGGCCGCCAGGATGTACAGGAAGACACTCATCTAGGCAGGGGCAGAGGACATGGGGTGCTCAGTGGGGATAAACAGCTTCTACCCAGCCCACAAGGCCCCGTGGCCTCAGCTGTTCCTAAAGGGAGTCCTGAGGACACATGGCCCCAGTAGCAGGAGGACAGCAGAGGAGGGCCACAGGTGACACCCAACCCACCTGCTAGCACTCACCGAGACGGCAAAGGCCACTGGGCCAGCAAAACTCCAGATGAGCGTGTCATAGATGGAGAGCCAGCAGAAGTCAGGGTTCCCATAGCCCTCGGGGTCCAGGCCCACAGCTAGCCCTGGAGCATGGAGACAGACGGGAGCAGGTGAGGGGTGGTGAGGGGCCTGGGAAGTAGGGCTGCAAGCAGGTGGGCTCACAGGTCCAGGCACAAAGCATGGAAAGGGTTCTGCCCACCATCGGCCCTTGTGTCCTCCCCAGGATAGGGAAGCAACACCTGGGTGGCGGCCTCAGAGTCTGGGTTAAAGCAGAGGGACACCTGTGAATAAGCTGGTCTGGGGCATGGGGATGTGGGGCCTCAGGGCCTGTATGTGGGTGGGGAGAAGAGGGAACAAAGGTGGACCTAAGGATGTGGGACCCCAAGGCCAGGAATGGGTGGGGGTACCTGTGATGAAGGCAGGCACGCCCCAGCCTAGCATGTAGTAGAAGCGCATGGGGCCGGCGTTGACGTCGCGCACCTCAGTGAGTGCCCGGTACAGGTGCAAGGCCTCCAGCAGAGCCCAGGAAAAGGTGCAGAGGTACAGGAAGTGCAGCAGGATGGCAATGACTGTGCAGGCAAACTGAGGGCCCAGGCCAGGGCAGGTCAGTGACCGGGGTCCACCCAGAGGACAGGCTCTGCTTTGGGTCAGGCAGGGAGGAGGGCCTGGGTGTTGGGAACTGCTTCCGGGGAAGCCTGGGCCAGAGGCAGATGCCCGTAGGATGCTGGGGGATCCCGGGGGACCTGGAGAAGAGGAAATCTTGGGCCAGGCGCTGCACTAGGCACCTTATTAGAGTTCATGGTGAAGGAGCAGGGGTTGCCAGTGGGGACTGGGGAGGTAGCCTGAGAAGGTGGGTCTCTGGGCAGTAGCAGCATCTTACAGGGAGGTCAGCCTGGTTGATTCCCAGGAGGAAGACTAGCTGAGCCAGGCCCAGGGCGGCTGTCAGGTTCCGTCGGATGCCGTGTTGGTTGGAGCGCAGGATACGCAAGAGAGTGAGGAAGAAGAAGGTGAGCAGAAGGGCAGCCAAGGTGACACCTAGAGCCACGTATGTCAGTGTCTTCAGTGGCAGGATCTCCCCATTCTGCAGAGTGGGTGGCAGGGGGCCAGCGAATTAGGAAGAGCAGGACCTGAGCACCCAGCCCCATGCCCTGAGTGCCCACCCACGGCTCTGCATCTGCCCCTGGGGGCCCGACCTCCCGCCGAGACACATCCATGAGCACAGCGAAGCTCGTCATGTGGTTGCACTGGCAGCTGACATGGCTCTCGTTGCGGAAGACGACTTCACAGCCTCTGGCCGACCAGCCACCTGTGCCACTGACCCTGTGTGAGGAAGGCAGAGTCAGGAAGACAAGGAGGGTGAGGCATGCAGGGGCCTGGGCTTTCAGCCCAAAGCCTTGGTGGCGGGGGCGGCGAGGGTAGTGCAGGCTCACAAGATCGAATGGTTCCAGAAGACACAGATGGGCTTGGTTCGCTCCTCTGTCTCCAGCAGGCGGAACTGCACCGTGATGGGCTTGTCCAGGGCCCGGGGCAGAAGCTCCTCATCGTCATGGACACTGATGCTCACCACAGGCGTGTTGATGATCGGGCGTTTGGGGACTCTGATGTAGGGCAGGCAGGTGCACAGTCACCACAGCAGTCACATGACTGGGGAGACGCCCCCGACCCCCTCCATGCCTCAGCACTCACCGCCTGACCCACACCCCACCCACACCTGTCCCCTAGCCACTGACCTCAGGCTGCGCTTGTCAGGGTCATAGTTATGGGGCAGGAGCCCGGCCAGGGTGCGGTAGATGATGACGCTGGCCACAGCCTCACCCTGGCTCAGCTCTGGGTGCCGTCGCTGTCGCCGTGCTAGCTCCTCTGGCTCCTGGGACTCTCCGGGGCCTGCGGGCCTGACCACGGGGGGCGTCTCTGGGAGGGGACACTGTCACACTTAGCTGGGCCCTGCCCTCTGTGGGGTCTGCACAGACACTGGGGTCCAGCTCCCAACTCAATCCATGGCCACCACTGACCTCTGAAGACAGACTCAGGCAGAATGACCGTTGTCTCAAGGTCCGGGGGCCGCTCCCCACGCAGGGCCTCGTAGCGGGGCAGCTTGGCCCCAGCAAAGTTCCCCTTGTCCAAGCGCACTACAGAGATGACTAAGGAAGGAAATGGTCACAGATAGGACCTGTGAGGCAGGCAGGACCCCAGCACAGCCGCCCTTCCTTGTCGGGGACTCCCTCCACAAACCCCTGTTGGCACCAGCCTCACCAATGTTGCGTGTGACGATGGTGAAGGGGCTTAGGTAGGTGTGCCGCATGTTCTGGGCCAGGGCGCTGGCATAGGCCTCATAGTGCTGGAGCAGCCAGGCGGTGCCACCCTCTGTCTGCTGGATCAGCTCCCAGTGCCGCTTGTTGGCTGCGTCCAGGAGGGCGCTGCCCACCCGCAGCAGATTCTGGGGTGGGCAAGGTCACGGTGGGTGTGCTCACAGCCTACACCTGACATCCCCGCCACAGAGCCCCGGCCTGTGCCCGGGCCAGCCCCCGCTTCCCGGCAGGCCCCTCCCTCTGCGCTCACCATTGCCTCCCCTGAAATGCTCCTGGACTGCACTGCCCACTCAGGTCACCGGATGCTCTGCCCCTTCACCCTCCTCCTCATTCTCTACATAAGAGCTTCCCAGCCCTGTGCCTGGACCCACACAGATGTCTTGAGATACTGCTTCCTCCCAGCCCGTGGTACCACAGGCAGGCCTCTGTTCTGGGTCAGACCGTGCCCCAGCACACACACCTTACTATGAGAAGGGTTGGGAAGAGGGCTGGGCCAAGGGTTACGGGTTTCACGGAGGCCTCCTGCCAGCAGGGAGCTCCTCATAGGTGGGATGGGAAGGCCCCCTCTGCCCTCCAGGTTGCCATGAGCGGGCTCACTCACCATGACCCCCATCTAACCAGCCAGCCCTGCAACCTCCAAGCCCCACCTCAGTGAAGTGCACGTCCTGCGTGGCAGACAGCCCGAAGCCCCGCTGGGCACTCTCGTGGGCCAGCAGCCGTGTGGCCAGCTGGTAGGCCACCTTGACGTCGCTGCCAAAGTAGCCAACTGTGTGCTGCGTGGCATTGCGCAGGAGCAGGGCCAGCCGCTGGGAGCGCCCTGAGTCTAGGCCTGACTCATTCCGCTGTAGCCGCTCGGCCTAGACAGGAGGGAGTGGAGGAGCAGGAGTGAGGGCAGGAACTCTGGAGCAAAAGGACCTCAGGAGGGGAGAGATGGTCTTTCCAGCTGGGAGACCAGGAACACACAGGCTGGAATTCCAGAATCCCGTTTCTCAAAGATGGGAGTAGGGGCAAGTGAGACTCAGCATGAAGGAGAGGGAAAAGATGGCGACGAGGCGGTTCACTTACGAAGCCCTTCAGTTCTGAGAAGGTGATGGACGTGCAGTTGAAGAGGTTTGGGGGGAGCCACCCCCTGTGCTCATCACAGTGGCGCACAGCAGTCCCTGCGGGAAGGAAGCCAAAAGGGCTGCCCTCAGGGAGACACACAGGAAGCCCCTGAGACTGGCTGACAGGTTCTGCTGGAGGCCAGCACCTCATGGGCCAGGGACAGCAACTAGCAAACAAGAGCTCTGGTGAAACAGGAAGACAGGTATGTGGAACACCAGGGCCAAAAATCTCTGCAAGATGGGTCCACACGGGGCTCTGGGGGAACAGGGCATGTGACCTCCTTGAGCCCTCATCCTGCCTGTCTCCAGTCACCACTCTGTGCTCTCTACCACTTCCTGCCTATGAACCTGCTCATCGCCAGTCCAGGACCAGCACCATCCCCCATACTGGGCTGGGTCTCCTGGGTCAGCAGCCAACACCCCTACTCCCCAGACTGTCTGCCTTTGTGGTGGCATAACTCCAGGACTCGGTGGTGAGCTGACGATGGGAACCCTGCATGATTCATCTTTGAATCTCTAGCACAGCCCTATGCCGAGCACTGTGCAGGTTTTTCAGCATTTTTGTTAAGAGTCCAAGATGTGGGACGGATGCAGTGGCTCATGCCTGTAATCCCAGCACTTTCGGAGGCTGAGGCAGGCTGATCACGAGGTCAAGAGATTTGAGACCATCCTGGCTAACACGGTGAAACCCTGTCTCTACTTAAAAAAATACAAAAAATTAGCTGGGCATGGTAGCACACACCTGTAGTCCCAGCTACTCGGAAGGCTGAGGCAGAAGAATCACTTGAACCTGTGAGGTGGAGGTTGCAGAGAGCCGAGATCACGCCACTGCACTGCAGCCTGATGACAGAGTGAGACTCCATCTCAAAAAAAAAAAAAAAAATGGAGTCCAAGATGTGGCGGGGCGCAGTGGCTCACGCCTGTAATCCCAGCACTTTGGGAGGCCGAGGCAGGCGGATCATGAGGTCAGGAGTTCGAGACCAGACTGGCCAACATGGTGAAACTCTGTCTCTACTAAAAATACCAAAAAGAAAAAAGAAAAACAACAACAACAACAACAACAACAAAATAGCCAGGTGTGACAGCAGCCAGAGGCTGAGGCAGGAAAATTGCTTGAACCTGGGAGGCGGAGGTGGTAGTGAGCAGAGATCGCACCACTGCACACCAGCCTGGGTGACAATGCGAGACTCTGTCTCAGAAAAAAGAAAAAAAAAAGAGTCTAAGATGTAGGCACAATTGGGCAACAGGGGAAGGGGGACCGTGAGCCAAGGAAGATGGGAAATGAAATCCCAGGACCTGGAGGCCAGAAAGCAGAGTCCCCGGATCTTCAGCCAGGGGCTTCCTGCCCTCATCCCACTAACAGCAGAGGCCATGTCCTCAATATCACACTGGGGCCTCCAACACCTACCAAAGGAGCCTTTGGGACAGGGAGCAGCAGCGGGCAGCCCGAAGCGGGTACGGGGCCACCAGATCCCAGCTTCAATCGCTCGTGGGCAGCTGTCGTAATTCACTGCAGGGAAGAGCACATGGTCACCCAGGAGCAGCTCTCCCTCTGCGGTCCTGCCCAGGATCCCCAGCCCTCCCTAGGTCTCCCCAGGACTGCAACCACCCCTTCGTGGCTTCCCTGGGGTGCAGGTGACCAGCACACTGTGAAGAGGGCTGCCCACCCATCCCAGGAGCCACACCTTCACAGCCATTGGTGGTGACCTCAGCAAAAGGGTTGTCACAGCGGTCACACTGACGCCCGATGACACCTGGCTTGCATGGACACTGGCCGTCCTCAGGGTCACAGACGCGGGACAAGGAGCCTGTGGGGTAGCAGTCACACAAGAGGCAGGTGGGGCTGCCTGGGGGCCGGTAGTGGTTCTCCTGAGAAATGAGGGAGGAAGGGTGTCACTGGCCAGGCTCTCTTCCCAGGATGCTCATGGGTCCTCTCAGCTGTGGCCCCTCTGGAGGGGGTCCCGACCTCAGGTCCCCTCAGGAGCAGCATTCAAAATAATTAACACTAGCAATGCTTTGGAGTTGAGCCCATCAGTGAGATGTCACACAATCAGAATAGGCTGCAAACCACCACCACACCAGGCCCACAGCCCATGGGTTACACATTGGCCCAGGGTCTACACCTCAGCCACATGAAGGTAAGCGGTCAACAGCTCCGCCTATGAGGGCAAAGGCACAAGGCCCTCGACTCTGCAGGAAGACCCATCTCTATAGCCTCCCCCTAGGGCCCAGGAGATGTGGACAGAGGCCCAAGTGGCCACAGTGGGGGCTTGTTTGGGGCTGTCACCTTGCAGTGGCACTCGCCGCTTGTCTTGTTGCAGTCTGGGTCAAAGCCTTTGCTGACATCACAGTTGCATGGGCCACATGTGGGATGTCCCCACCAGCCACGGGGACAAGGCTGGTCAATTCTGCAGAGAGGGATCCAGGCAGGCATGAGCTCCCCCTGCCACTCCCACCTAACCTAGGTGAGCCCTGTGTGGCCCTTCTGACCCTGGCTGTGGATCAGCCAGGCTTTCAGGGCTCTGAGGGACACACAAAGAGGAGTAGCAGCCACTGGGACCTGCTGCCACATGCCCTGGTCTGCTTACCTGGTCTCACAGTATGGCCCAAGGTAATTTGGAGGACACTCGCAGGTATAGCCATGGGGGGCACTGGGCTTGCGGGTACACACGGACTGGTGCTCACACGGGTTCAGGTCACACACATTAGTACAGTTGTCACCATAGTAACCTGGGACCAGAAGGACCAGAGAGGCTCATTCCCCCACCCTCCCCTCGCACCATCTTCCATGAAACCCACCTTCATCTATTTCTTCCCACGTAGCATCCTATCAGCTGGCTTTGCTGTGTCGATGACTAAGGCTCAGAGAGGTGATGTGATGCCCCATGCCCCAAGTCACACAGCAGAGCCAGCATGTGGCCCCAGGCACCTGATAACCTGCCTGTTGCCCTGGATCCTTAGCATACCTGGATCACAGCTGCAGGAATAGCTGTCCCAGTCGTTGCTGCAATAGCTGTTGGCAGGACACGGGTTTGAGTCACAAGGGTCAGGCAGGCTACAGCCTTGCTCAACGTTGATGCTCTCCCCACGGCTGGGATCCAGGCTGTTAGCCCCCTCTGGCGTATCGCTCACCCGCACACCCTGGGAGGGACAGGAGCAGTGTTGCCCTCAGTGGAGCAGGGCTGAAGTGGTAGGGAAGATGGGAGGGCAGGGCAGGACACTCACCTGCAAACAGCCCCGAAAGCCACGGGCCACACCGCCGGCTGGCCCAGGTATTCCGCCCACTGTTATGTTGCTCAGGTGCAGACCATGCAGCCGGGGGCCCAGGTTGCCCTCTGCTCTCTGCTGCCCATAATCGAAGGACAGAATGGCATGGCCGGGCCCCCCACTGGCTCCCAGTGCCAGCTGTGCATGGTGCCAGTCACCGTCATTGGCCCGACCTGGCTCCAGACGGAGAGAGGAGGCCTGGAGCCCTGTGCCCTCTACGCTCAGCACCACGTGGCCCTCCCGTAGCTGACACCAGGAGGAAAGAAAGCAGCGTCAGCAAACGGCCTTCATCACTCTTCTCCAGTTCACAGTTCCCCTTTCTGGACCACCAAACCCATCCTGCTGCCCAGCTCAGGCCACAGAGAGGAAAGTGTATTTATTTCCTTCAGGCCCAATAGGTGGCAGCATTGACCTTCCCAACGGATCCAGTGGCCTCTATCTGTCCCCACCCCTGCCCAGGACCTGCCCAGCCACTTCTGTCCAGCCCCCTAGAGGCTACCAGGGCCCTACGGCCAGGCCAGGGCCAGCCGGCTCTTCCCGCATCACCTGTAGGGTGATGGTGCTGCGCCCCCTGGTGACGGCCTGCAGCAGGACACCGTCGGCCTGGCGAGTGCGGAACATGAGGTTGAGGTGCCAGGGTTGGGAGATGGGCAGCGAGAGGCCATGCCAGGCCACCAGGCTGCTGCCCAGGAAGTGCTGTGGATTGGCCATTTCTGGGGAGGCAGGAAAAGGCAGACTGTGACGGGTGGAGCCGTGGAGGGCCCTAGGGGTGTGATGCTCAGCGGTGGCAGCTGCATGGAAGGCAGAGCCCACTCCCCTCATCAGCCCCGCCCTCCAAAGTGTGTACCTGCCCTGGGCCCGCCCCACGCTGTGCCCAGGCCTGCCTCTGACTGGCCCCTTTGTCTCCTGTGTTGCCCTCTCAGGGCTCTGCCCAGACACGCTTTTCCACCCACAGCCCGGCTCAGCGGAGGCCTGCCCAGCGCCTGCCCCAACCCTGCCAATTCCCAGGCTGTTGATAGCACCCAGGCCTCAGCCTCTAACAGCCGCCCCTCCTACCCTGGGCGCAGCTCTTGCCCCCAAAGCCCAGGGGGCACTCGCAGCTGAACGCGTCCCACTGGTTCACGCAGGTGCCCCCATTGTGGCAAGTGTTGCTGTCACACACGTTCTTCTTGGCAGGGCAGCCTGGAATGGAGAGAAGGCCTCTCAGTGGACCTGAGCCGGGGCTGTAAAGAGGAATCCTGTGGCAGCGGCTAGAGAGGCCTCTGAGACCCTGCATTCTGGCATCCTCACACCAGGCACAGCCCCTCCCCTCAGCACTGGGATCCCAGCCTGACTCCACCCCGGGCGCCCATACCAGGCACAGTGCCATTGTTGGCAATGAAGTCAGCCATGTCTATGTGCCGGCTGTCCACCTGCAGGTTCCGCATGCAGCCCACGAAGTGCCGCATTCGGACTGGGAAGCTCTCAGGCAGGTCCGGCACTCCGCCTAGTAGCAGGGGCCCCGTCAGATCCAGAGACCTGGGGGAGAAAAGATGGTGGCAGCACAAGGCAGGGCTGGGAGCTTCCGGTCCTCCGCTTGCTCTGCCACCAGGCCGGGAGACAGGAAGGGCCTAGGCAGGTGTCCAAGGGGCCCTGCAGAGCAGTGCTTAGGAAGGGGGTCACCCCCACCTGGAACTGTTCTTGTCCAACACTTGGCCCCCTCCCCAGACTGCCCCACAGGGCCTTGCTCTGATTCCCCAGTCTTGACCCCATCCCCAGGGCTGAGCAGGGGCTGAGGGAGGCAAAGGGAGGGAGCCCCCAGAAGCTCACACTCTCCACCTTCCCTCCCTGCCTGGCTCTGCCCTCACTTCACCCCATCCCTGGCCCTTTTCCCTGCTCACTTCTTGCTGCCACCCTGGGTGCCCTGGGCAGCACAGGAGTAGTTGCCCAGGACAGATCCGAAGCGCAAGGCCACCCCTGTGTCACAGCCATCCACGGTCACCACGGCCACCTTCTGCTCTGATGGGCCCTGCGGGAGCCCTGTCTGACCCAACAGTGGCTGTGGACAGGAAAGAGCAAAGAAGGGGGACACTTGATGCAGAGCCCACTAGGTTCATGGCCAGCACACACTGGGTGCCTCTGTGTGCACCCACATGCCCAGACACATACGTACATACATGCATACACACACGTGTGCTCACATGGTTTATGCATGTAACTACCTTCCTCAGTGTCCAAGTCTGCGGCTGCCTAGTGGAACAGGGAGCATCAAGCAGTGCCCAGTGGGGTGGGAATGCCCAGCAAGGTGGTACCTTCCCAGCCGCTCCCTTCCTCTCAGCCAGAAATGCCCTGACCAGCCCACCCAAGCCTGGAGGCAGTGCCATTCAGGGCTGCGTAAGCACCTGAGGCAAGAACAGAACCCCAACCCTCTGTGCCCTCCACACCCACCTTATTATAGTATTTCAGCTGCACCGTATGCCACTGGCCATCACTGACTCCTCCGGGCACGAATGGGGACACCGTGGTGGTTGACTCCCCTGAGGAAAGGATCAGGTGAGCTGGGATGCCAGACGAGGGCTGGGAAAGGCAGGGTTGGGGTGCCAGTGGCTGGGGCTGGGCCCAGGTTTGGCTGATTAGAGTATGTGGCTTGGGGTCAGGGGCTGGGAGACTCGGGGTCTTTGGAAGATGGGCAAGGATGGGGGGCAACTGTGATCACCTGCAGAGAAGGTGAGCTGGACCTGCTCCTGGATCACCTCGAGGGCCACAAAGTCATGCTTCTCATTAAAACGCCCATTGTACAACAGCAACCCGTCGCGCTCCTTTGTGGCAAACCTGAACAGGAGTTGGGGATGGGGGCAGGGAATGGGGTATCCACCTTGATGCCAGCACCCCCACCACCTAACCAGCGCAGGGGAGGGAGATCTGCGGACAGAACCACAGGCAACTCCAAGAGCTCCTGGCTCTGCTGGCAGCCTGCTCCACGCTCTTTCGATGCCTGACCTCTTACTTCATCCACAGAACAGGAGGCACCTCAGACGCCCACCAGGCCTGCTCCCTACCCCCAGCGCCCAGCCACTCACGAGAGGGCCAGGGTGAAGTGGAAACGCTGGCGCAGGCCACGAAAGGTGATGAAGGAGCGGGCGGGGAAGCTGCGCGTGGTCACCTGGCAGTAGGGCTTCTCGAAGTCTCCAGATGGGCAATCACATTTGAAACCGCCCACCAGCAGGTTGACACAGGTGCCCCCATTCTTGCAGACACCTGGGGTGCAACGGCCTGAGCGAGCACTCACCTCACAGTGCTCACCTGGACAAGAGGAAAGGCAGGTGAGTACCAAGTACCTGAGGATGGGAGGGGAACTGAGACCCCCCACAACCCAGTGATAGCTCTCACGGCCTCCCGTGACCCTTGTAATACCCCCCAAACCTCCCAGGCATCCCCACTTCCTCTCCTGTGCCATCTTCTCTGAGATCTACGGTCCCCAGGCCTTCCTGGGCACCCTCTTTGGCTCACTGAGCCGCTCTCGCCACAGCTCCACACACTGCAAGTTCCTCGGAGTTCCCAGCCCCTTCCCTACCCCATTTGGGTTTCATAAGCACAGGCCTGCTGGGACACTTGGTTGTAAGGCTCCTGGGAGCCTTCGATGTCACACTACCAAGCATGCCTGGGGGTGTCCTGGCCCCCAAGAGGGTAAATGTGCACAGGCAGATGGGCCTGCAGGACAGTGGGAGGGCTGGGAGCCTCCCTCCTCCCTCCTTCCTACTGGTGCTTTTGTCCCTCTCAGGCATTGAGATCAGTTTCCCTCCCCGGGGATGGGACCAGGCTTCCACTTAGATTTGTCTGGGTTATGGAGGAGTAAGAGAGAGAAGCTGGGGAGCCCCCAGGAATGGGGCAGAGGCCTCCCACCTTGAGCCCTGGGGTCCAGACTGAGGACCTTTGTGCACGTGGGACATGCTGAAAGTGAGAAACTGAGCTCTGAGGGCTCAGACAATTCAACAGAGGAGCTGAAAACTCCAACATCAGATGGGAAAATCCACCCTTCTCTCCCTCCCCATTCCCAGATTCTAGAGATAGGTTCTCAGCTCCTGTGCCTAGTGACTGGCTCTTGTTTCCATGGAAACTGTTGTTCGCCTACTCTAACCCCCCCAACCCCCCCACCATCCTCCTGGACAAAGACTCCTCTCCCCTCCCCCATGCCCGCCCCTCCCCTTCCCCCCACCCCTAGCAGCAGCAAAGAGAAGTCAAGTCTGGCAAGTTCTGGGCAGGAAGATGCAGCAGGGAAGGGAGTGGGGCCTGCCTATGGCTGCTGGCAGAGCCAGTGGGCATAGCACTGGAGGACAGGGAGCAGGGCCTGGGCATCTCGGAAGGAAGGGCCTGCAGGGAAGGGAAGAGAAGCAGGGAGTGCCCTGAGAAGATGCAGGAGCCTGAAGGGAGGGGTCAGGAGCATAGAGCAGAGGCAGTGAGCATCCCAGGGAGCAAGATGTGTAAAGACCTTGGCTGACAGGCCAACAGGGAAGTCCCCTAACCAGGACCCTCTTTTACCAGCACCTGGGCAGAGGTGGAGCCATTCTGCCCAGGCCCACACAGGTGCAATGATCTTCTGGAGCACCCCATCTCAGAACCCGACCCCATCCAGTTCCCCCAGCACTTCTGTGTCTTCCCCTTAATGCCTGGGGAGAAAAGTACTTGCTGCAGCTTAGAAAGGGAATTCGCTCAGCAGTGTAGAGACCAGGTTCTAGGCCCAGCCTCACATCTAAAACAGCTGTGATGAGACCAGGAGCAAGTCACCCAATCTCAGCGTTCCCTTAAATCAAAGCCAACACCTTCCATGCCACTAGCTGTTTCCAAGTATCAAATTAATTACATTAATCCTCACAACCAACTTATGACCTAAGTACGGTCATTACCTCCATTTCAAATAACTGAGGGCCAGAGAGATTAAGTAATTTGTTCAAGGTCACACAGCTACTAGTGGCAACGCTGAGACACGAACCCAGGCCGACTGGCTCTGGAGTCAGCTCTACCCGCAATGACACTGCCTGTGTGTCCCGTGCGCAGCAGGGAGAAGCACTCCTTGCGCTGCCTTCCTCAGTGGAGTGCTGTCAGGGAGCAGGCCGGATTTATGACCTCCCAGTGTAGCTGCACCTCACTCGGGAAGAGAATGAGGCAGCCGCCATCATTTGTCCTGATTTGTGCCTGCACCAGAGCCTTCCAGGGCTGCCCCATGGGTCCCCTCCCTTGGCTCACCCGTGTAGCCATCACGACAGAGGCAGGTGTAGCCGCCCTCGCGGCTGCGGCAGCGCCCGTGGGGGCCACAGGGCCGTGAGTAGCAGAGGTCCACCTCAGTCTCGCAGTAGTCACCCGTGAAGCCGGGCGGGCAGCGGCAGCGCAGACCCCCGACGGGGTGGATGGGCCGGAAGAGCACGGAGGAGGAGGCGATAAAGGGCGCGGAGGAGTCGAAGCGCAGCACCGACACACAGCGCATGTAGTTCTCGCAGGGCTCCCGCAGGCAGATGTTGTCGTCGAAGGGCAGCACGCGCTGCGCCGAGATGGCCGTCAGCAAGCTGCGGTTAAGGTACAGGCGCTCCTGCAGGTCCTCGGAGGGCAGGAAGGGCGGCCCGCCCCCGGGCCCTGGCGGCTGGCCCACCGACAGGCTCACGTTGAGGATGTGGCCCCCGGGGGCGTCGGTGTCCCGCTGTACGTTGAAGACCACCACGTGGTCCGGTGGCGTGGCCAGCGTGGCGGCCACCGCCTGGATGAAGAGGCCCAGCAGTGGTGACAGGAAGCGCTCGGGTGACATGTCCTCCAGGCGCAGCGTGATGCTGTGGGTGAGCATCTCATCAGTGATGATGGTCACACGCAGCGCGCACTGGGCCGTCACGCTGTGCACGCCGTCTGTGGAGAGGGACACCAGTCAGGACCCAGTCTGGGGTGGGGGGCCAAGCCACAGACCCGCGCAGGGGTGTGGGGAAGGCCCTGCACAGGAGCCGGGGCTGCAATTCAGCCTGCATATTCCTGCACCACCCACCAAGAAAGCCTCTCCTCTCCCACTGGCATAAGGGTGCTGAGCCAGGTAGGTCACCTGTGGGCCAGTCACTCCTTCAGGGCTCAGGGGATGAGATTTGCAGAAACTCTCTTTGCATCCTTTCCCAAAACCTTCTGTCGCTGATGCACGGCACACCTCTTAATGTTTGTGCACCTTTCCCTGTCCAACCACGGCTCCGGCTCCCTTCCCCCAGAGTCTGTGCTGCCCTGCACGGGAACCCTATGTTGTCTTTTTCATACTTTTCTACAGGGCCCAGAGCATCCTGAGAGCCATAAAAATCATCCCCGTGCCCCCTCAGCCTCTACGCCTCAACACCACGATAATCGCAGTCATGGCTGCAGCAGGGAGTTGGGGGGGTAAACTGGGTCAGTGGGCCACCTAGTCCCCCTCCCACTGAGCCCCACGGCTGCTTGGGCGCAGACCTACTATCCCCATGGCAACACCCAACACAAAGCATTCTTCCCGCCCAACTCTGGGCTGCTGTGGGTAGCCTGGGGGGCCCCACCCCAGGAAATCCAGCTGAGCCACGTGAACCAGTGACAACATCACCCACTGCCCCATGCTGGAGACAGGGCGAGTGGGGGTGGGGGACCAGGGGGGCAGAGATAGAAGGGACTGGGCAGCTCTCCACTCTGAGACCCCAGAGCCCCACTGAGTCAGTCTCTTCTCTGGCCCTAGGGCCTGTAGCTACTCATCACCCACTTGGCTCAAGCATCACACCCAAATGCCTGCCATACCCCCAGGCAACACACTCACTTATAAACAGCTAAGTACTAACACACACTTGCTGGTGTCTCACTCCACCCACACACCCTAAGCCCAGAAATACCACACACACCTGAATGCACATACACATGGGAATGAATTTTATTTAGCTAAAACATGAAAGCTGGGGACCTGGAGATGGAGGAAATGGCTTTGCAGGGCAATAAGGGATAGTCTTATTTTTTTTATTTTTTATTTTTTTAAGAGAGAGACTCTCACTCTGTCGCCTCTGCTGGAGTGCAGTGGCACGATCATAGCTCACTGTAGCCTTGAACTCCTGGGCTCAAGCGATCCTCCCACCTCAGCCTCCCAAATAGCTGAGACCACAGGTGCTCACAAGTATGCCTGGCTAATTTTTGTTTGTGTGTAGAGATGGGGTCTTGCTATGTTGTCCAGGCTAGTCTCAAATTCCTGGCCTCAAGTGATCCTCCATCTCAGCCTTCTAGAGCACTGGGATTATAGGCATGAGCTACCGGCACATTCACATTTTTATTTGTTACAATGCCTTACACATAGTAGGTGTTCAGAAAACACTGAGATGTGGATGACAATCTATTCAGTCTCCAAAAAGAATAAATGGTCTTTAAAACATAGCAGGGGGGCGGGGCGCTGTGGCTCATGCCTGTAGTCCCAGCACTTTAGGAGGCCGAGGCAGGTGGATCACGAGGTCAGGAGTTCGAGACCAGACTGACCAACATGGTGAAACCCCAGCTCTACTAAAAACACAAAAATTAGTTGGGCGTGGTGGTGGGCGCCTGTAATCTCAGCTACTTAGGAGGTTCCAGCTACTCAGGAGGCTGAGGCAGGAGAATTGCTTGAACCCAGGAGGCAGAGGGTGCAGTGAGCCAAGAACGCGCCATTGTACTCCAGCCTGGGTGACAGAGCGAGACTCTGTCCCCAGAAAACAAACAAACAAACAAACAAAAACCACATAGCAGGGGGAGCCCAACTAGACATAAAGAGTGAATGCTTACCCTAGCAGTAATGGGGCAGGAGCCCATGTTTCTGGGGGGGGGTGTGAGTAGGCGAGGAACATGGGGACAAATTCTGCATCTGTACTGTACCTACTTGGGGTGACTGACTATACCAGCGGTGGCTCAGCTGAAGCCGGGAAGGCTGAAGGCAGACCCCCATCTCAGCCGTGTCCTCGGCCCACTGCCCACCTACCCTCCAGCCTCATCACTTGCTTGTTCTCACCAGCTATCACCAGTAAGCCCTGCTTGTCATCACCCACTTCTGTTCCTCCTGCTCTCGTCTCAAAGCTGTTGCACAGGCTGTTCCTTCCCACCTAGACACCAGCCCACAGTCCTCCGAGTCTTCTAACCTGCCCTGAGCTCACCTGCTCCAGGAAGCCTGCCCAGATTTATGTCATCAGGCTCTACTTTCCTCTCTGTTTCAGACTTCCCCGCACGCACTAGGGTGCTCAGCTGGCACAGGGCTCTTGTATACTTGGTACATCTGCTTAATGATTCCTTGACCAGATATTCCCTCCAGGCAGAAGCAGCCCAAGACTCCACACACAGTGCCCACAACTGATTAAGAGACGAGAGGGCAACCAAAGCCACGGAGCAGGAGAAACTTTGCCACCACTCAGCCCTGGGAACGAACACTCCTCGCTGTGTCCCCCGCCGCCATCGTCTTAGGCCCCGCCTGGGCCCCTCTCCCAGCATGTCTCTGTTGCTGCCCATCTGGTTCACCATCTGTGGCCACCTGCCCCCTCTGCTATTGTCCCCATCCCCAACAGTCAACCCACTGCTCTCTCCTTTCTGTGTCCCCCTCCCCTGCCTTGACCTAGGTCACCCCTCAGGTGCAAAGGCAGGGTGGGAACAGGGGTGGGGAGTGCACTGCCTAAGCTGTCTTCCTGAACAGAAAAGAAAGCGCTAGGATGGCCTCTGACCCCAGGAAATGCCACCTGTGCCCCAAGCTTAGCCAGGCACACCTGGAAAAGCGCCAGGTCCCGGTCAGCCTCCCAACCTCTCTTCCCCTGGCAGATGTGCCAGCGGAGGCTGGAGGCCAAGAGGGCTCTGCTGTTCTGGGAGCTGCCCAGACCATGGACAGGAGCTGCTGTGTGTCGGAGCAGAGGAAGAAAGAGGCGAGGAGAATTCAGGCTCCAGGAGAGCCATCGGCCCAGGCTGGGACAGCCGCAGCCATAGGGAGGAAGACAGGGGAGGCACAAACACGGAGACCAAACAGGGGAAGACAAAGCCCCAGGAAAAGAGCCAGTGATGGGCAAGTGGGAGAGCAGGAGAGCCACAGGAGCAGGGAGAGGGCACCAGAGAGAGGCAGTGCTGCAAGGCCCTGCATGGGCAGGGGCGGGAAAGAAAGAAGAGACAAAGAACAAGAGGAGGAAAACAAAGGGGCAGTGGGAGTCAGCTCCCCCTCACCCTGGCCTCCCTGAACTTTGGGGTTGCCGTGGTGACTGCCTCCAAGGGTCAGGGCGGAAGGGAGAGGGTGGGGTCAGAGCTGCCAGGCCAGGAGAAGCCCTCCTGGATGTTGCCCCGAGCCTTCTCTAGACTAGGGAACCAAGGTCTGGGGCTCTGCCCTGGTGGGAGACGGAAAGCCTAGTGGGGGCACTTCTCTGCCCCCATCACTTAGTGTCTGGCCACACTCACCAAGGGCAGGCTGGGTGTGGAGGACCAGAGGGAGAGGCCCTCCTTCCCACCTCCTTCCCACCACCTCAAGTGCCCAGGCACAGCTGAGGACACAGGAGCTCAGCCTCCCACTTCCTCCTCCTGGAGGGGAAACTGAAGTCTCCGGAGGCTCAGAACCTCAGCCACAGTTCCTGAAAAGCTCCTGCTTCCTGGTTCCTGTGGCTACCTTGAGGGGTGGGGCAGGGGGGCATCTGTCCAGCAAGGACCCTGAGTGAGGCCATGCCCTGACTCTCCCATACCCTTCCTTCCCCTTCCAGCCACACTCCCTGGGGTGGAAGTAGGGGCCTGTCAGCCTCTTCTTTTCCTCCCTTCCCTGACGGGTTTGAAAGCTGCCTAGAGGGGGTGTGACCTGACCCACCCCTGGGGTGCAGCTAACAGCATCCCCTCATGAGGGTCTCAGTTGTTCCCAGGCTTGGGGAAGGCACTCAGCAACTTGGGTGTGGTCCTCTCCCTGCTGCTACCTCTGGCTCCCCACAGCTGATAAAAAAAGACAGAATACTGTCACCAACCCCCTCCAACTCTCCTCCCCCAGCCCTGCTGTCCAGGGAGTCTGTAGGCTGAGCGCTTGGCCAAGCATCAGGAATGCCCCAGCCTGGGATCCCGCCAGGCTCCCACGCCCTGGGACTCTGTTCTGTCCTCAGATCAGGTGCCTTGGGGTCTCTGCCCTCAAAGCCCACCAGTCCCCTGGCCTGTCCTGGTCCCTACACTCCATTCCTGGAGCTCGTCCGGGTCACAGCCAGCAGAAAAGGAAGGCCTGGCACCCTAAGAACAGCCCGTGGGGTGGCAAGGGGGCCCAGAAGGCCTCAGCTTGCCCCCCAGCTTCATTGCAGCCCCTCCTCCAAGCCAGACCCGAACCACGGACTCTGAAAGTGGGATCTGTTTGGACAGACAATGAGCTCTAGCCTCACTTCCTGTGGGAGCTCTGAAGGGGGAGCCAGGCCAGGCTCTTTCTGCCTGGAGGGAAAAGAATGCGCTAGACAAAGTCCATGTCAGCCGATTCTGCAGCTCAGCCAGGAGGCAAAAGGGGCCAGAAGAGGACTGCAGGGTCCTGACCCCTGGGTAGCGGCAGCCCTGTGCTCCCGTGGTCCCCATTTCTGCCAAAGGCTGTATGAGACTGCAAGAATATCTTGATGGGGGTGAAGGGGCCCTGGCCTCGCCTCCCCTCCTGCGCCACAGTCCTCTCTACCCTTCCCCCAGCTCTCCTGGCCCCCCAGGCTTCCACGCGCCTTTTTTCACAATTCTTGGCAGCCATAGCCGGGACAGCCTCACAACACTTCCCCGACCACGTCACAGGCTGGTAGACAGTGGGGGCAGCCAACCGAAGCAGCCCAGCCCAGCCTGGCAGAAGGCGGGGCCTGCACCAGCCGCCGGGATTCCTGGGGCTTCTTCCCAAGCTGGCTCTCGCCCCCTCCCGCTCTGTGCCAGGCACTGGGCAGGGAGGTGGGTCTGTAGCTGCTTCCTGGATCGTGCCCTACCTCCAGTGGCTGCCCGGACCCTCCCCGCGAGCTACCCCCACCCCAGTGCCACCTGGACCCTTCCTTACCTGACACCAACACGCTCATGATGGCCTCCAGAGGCCGGTTGTTGTCCAGCGCGCGGCTCAGCTTCAGCTCGCCCGTGGAGGCATTGAGCAGGACCAGGCTGAGTTCATTTCCCCGCTCAAAGCTGTAAGTCAGACTATCTGAGATATCAGGGTCATGCGCAGGTACTCGGCCAATGGCACCCCCAGGGAAGCTGCTTGAGCGGTTGGTGACATAGTTGTTGAAAAGGATCTCAAAGTTGCCCAGCACTGGTGGGTTGTCATTGCGGTCAAGGAGGCGGACGTGGACTGTAGCCCGGCTCACCAGAGGAGCTGACGTGGCCTGGATGACCAGGACGTACTCAGGCCGGTCCTCGTAGTCTAAGTCTACCAGGGCTGTCAGCTCCCCAGAGAAGATGTCCAGCTGGAAGACCTCAGGGATGTTGCCCTCCACGATCTGGTACATAATCTGGGCATTAGTGCCTTCATCGGGGTCAGTGGCTGTGACCCGGGCCACGGCCAGCCCAATGGGGCTGTTCTCTTCCACAAACACATCAAACTCATCCTGCTCAAAGACAGGGGGATTGTCATTCACATCCAGCACAGTGACTGTCACTTCCATGGGCGTGCGGGCTGGGGGCATCCCCTTGTCCACTGCATATGCCCGCAAGACATACTGGGCCACGTTCTCTCGATCCAGCCTCCGCAGCGTTCGCACGATGCCTGACGTGGACTCGACAATAAAGTCACCATCTCCATCGTCGCCTCCTTGGAAAGTGTAGAAGACCCTACCATTAAGTCCAGAATCACGATCAGTGGCAGAGATCTGCAGGACGCTAGTGAAGGGTGGCACATCCTCATAGACACTGCCCTGGTAGGAGTCGCGCAGGAACTGAGGGGCATTGTCATTCACGTCGTTAACCAGGATCTCCAGGTAGGTGGTGTCGGACTTCTGGGGAATGCCGTTGTCCCGAGCAGTAATGGCCAGGGTATAAGACACTTGGTCTTCGTAGTCCAGCTCAGCCTGGGTGGTGACAGCCCCTGTGTCTGCATCGATGCGGAACTGGGGGATGCTGTCCTCCATGAAGTAGGTGATGCGGGCATTCTCACCTGTGTCCTCATCCGTGGCGCTGATCAGCACCACTGTGGTGCCTGCCGGCCGGTCCTCATTAACATTCACTGTATAGTGGGAGCTCTGAAAGACAGGACGATGGGTGTTGGCGTCGGTGACATTCACCACAATCTGTGCCGTGTCCTGCCGCGTGCCATCGGAGGCGGTAACAGCCAACACATACTGCCGCTCAAGTTTGTAGTCCAGTGGCAGGGCAAGGGATACCAGCCCACCACCACTTTGGCTGGTGATGGAGAAGCGGTTTCGGGTATTGCCACTGGTGATCTGGTAGGTGATGACACTATGAGCATCACGGTCCACAGCTGACACCGTCACCACGCTAGTGCCCACAGCTGCATCCTCATTGAGCCGCACTGTGTACTCGGGTTGGGTAAAGGTTGGATTATTGTCGTTGACGTCCAGGACAGTCACGCTGACGCTGGCCGAGGCAGTGAGTGCTGGAGTGCCATGGTCTCGAGCTTCTACCCCAAAGCTGTAGAAATCAACTTCCTCCCGGTCCAGTTCAGCAGCCACAGAGATCCAGCCTGTGCCATTGTTGATGGTGAAGGGGAAGTCAGGTCCCATCCCAGCAAGGTGGTATTCCAGGCGGGCATTGTCACCAGCATCAGCGTCGATAGCCTGGACGTGGAGAACCAGGTAGCCTAAGGGGACGCTCTCCAGGACAGTAGCCTGGAAAGGGGTGCTGACGAAGATGGGGGCATTGTCGTTGATATCCAGGACCTGCACTGTCACCAAGCCAGAGACATTAGAGAGTGGGGGACGGCCACCATCCTGTGCTCGCACCCGTAGGGTGTACTCCTTGGTGGTCTCATAGTCAAGAGGGCTGACCACATCCAGAGCTCCAGTCTGGGCATCCAGATAAAACTGTCCCCGAGCGTTGCCACTCATGATGCTGTAGTGCACCAGGGCATTGCTCCCCTTGTCTCGATCTGAGGCTGTGACTCGGAGTACTGGGGCCCCCGGAGTCACGTCCTCCCTCACTTGGACCACATAGCGCTTCTCACTAAACTGGGGGGCATTGTCATTGTCATCCTCCACAGAAAGGAAAACAGCAGCTGTGGTACTCCGAGGACCCGGGTCCCGACCCTGGTCACTTGCCTCTACCGTCAACTGGTAGGATTCCACCTCTTCCCGATCCACAGGGCCACGGGTTCGGATCACCCCAGAGCGAGGGTCTATCTCAAAGACTTCGGAGGGGCTGCCCCCAGGCCCCTCCAGCAGGCGGTACAGAATATTGGCATTGGGAGGGGCATCACCATCCGTGGCCCTGACAGTGAGCACCTCATAGCCAACCTCCAGGTTCTCCCTGAGGCTCTCCTTGTACTCCTGCTGCTCGAACACGGGGTCATGATCATTGGTGTCAGTAACCAAGATGGTGAGTGTAGCCAGAGCACTTCGTCGGGGCATGCCGTGGTCTTGCGCCGTGACCCTGAAGACGTGGGTGCTCTTGGTCTCACGATCCAGCTCCTCAGCTGTGGTTACTGCACCAGTGATTGGGTCCAAGGAGAAGAACTGGTTGGAGCGGCTATCAAAGAGGGCATCCATGGTGTACTCAAGTCGACCTGCCTCACCCTCGTCTGGGTCGATGGCCCTCAGGGATGCAACAGGAGTGCCTGCTGGTTGGTTCTCTGGCACTGTGGCCTGGTAGCTGGGGGGCTGGAACTGGGGGGCTGTATTTACATTCCTTTTCCGACGCCCACCCATGGACTCTTCTGGTGACCCTTCCCCTGCCCTGAGCCCAGGGGCCTGTGCTAGTTTGCAGGACTGGCATCTGAGCCGTGGGGCTTTTAAGCACGGGTGCTCCTGGGGCAGTGTGAGCTTGCCCTGTGGCGAAAGGTGGCCTCCAATGCCCAGGAGGCGACAACTCCAGGGGCAGCCTTCAGGAGCTGGTGGTAGGGGAATATGGGCCCCGGATTCTGGACACCAAACCCTCAGGCCATCGTGGTGGGGTACCAGGTGGCCAGTCAGCTCAGTGCCCGCATCCGTGCAGCGGCTGGTGTACAGCCAGAGGTTCGACGCTGAGGATGGACAGAGCCAGCCCACAGGGGCGCAGGCCCCAGAGGAGCCGAGTCCCCTGGACCCCAAGGAACGACAGGGCCCCACTTGGTCTCCCAATACTGGCGGCGGCGGCGGCAACAGCAGCAGCAGCAACAGCAGCAGCGGCGGCGGCGGCGGCGTTGGGAGGGGGGCGCCGGTGGCCGGGCTCCGCATCTCTCCCAGCTCCCGGCCGGCGGCCGAGTCAACAGCGGCTGCGGCTCCTCCTCCGGCTCCTGCCGGCCCCGCCGCGCCTCATGCCCGGACCAGGGCGCAAGTCCCCGGGGGCCCCCCGTGCGCCCCGCGGGGCCTGCACCTGGATGGCTCGGCGGGGCCCCGCGCTGCGCCCTCCGACGCGCCCGGGCTCCCACCGCCCCCGGAGCCAGACCCGCTCCCTGGTTACCCTGAGCACTGCGGGCTGCCGCTGCGCCTCCACCTGCGCTCCGGGCACTCACCACCTGCGCCCGCGGGCCCCGCGGCGCCCCTGGCCTTGCCGGGCCCCGGGTTCCGGAGCCGGGGTGCCCCCTCCGCTCCTGTGGGATCTCCCACCTGCGCCCGCGTAGCCGCGCGCCCCGACCCCGGCCCGGCCCCGGCGGCCCCCGACGATCCCGCGCCGCCGGCTCGCGCCCCGCGTCCCCGCCGCGGCTGCTGCCTGTCGCCGCGGCCCCGCGCCCAGCCCCGCGCTCCCTCGCCTCCCCGGCGGGCGGGCGAGCTCTGCAGAGCCGCGGCGGCGGCGGCGGCGGCTCATTACCATAGACCTGCTCGCGCCGCTGCCGCCTTAAAGCGGCGACGCCGGCCGTGCCTAAGGAGGTGGGCCCCACCCAGCGCACTCCTCCGCGCCGACGCGCCAGGATTCCCTCCAGCAGGACCTTCCATCCCTATTTCCCCAGGCCGGCCGCCTCAGATGGCCGGTGCGAATTAGCGATCGGAAGCCACCCAGCTGATGATAGTCATGGTGGCAGTACCCTAAGTATGCCTAGAGGTTTCCGAAATATTTTAAGGGCTCTCAGAGGCCAAGTTCCCAGTTCATGCCAGTCCTAAGAGCCCTCATTGCTGTCCCCTCCCATAGGTCCCGGGTCAGACTGAGTTAAAAGGGCCCCGAGCAACACTACAAAGCCACCAAAATCCCAGAGAAGCACCCACAATGAGCTACTGAGCCCACTCCCTCCCTACCGTCCCCCCCACCCCACCCCACCAGCGAGGCTGCGGTCTGACCAGCATGCCCCTTGAGGTCCGGCTGCTGGAAGAATGACCCCAGCCTCATGTTGGACACCACTTAGGCTTTTCCAGAGAGGTAAATTAGAAGGGTGAGAGCGGGTGGAAGCCAGGTGGTGTAAACACACTATCACCAGATTCAGAGGCCGGCTGCGGTGGAGCCTAGCTTAAACACAGGCTTCCTGGATCGGAGACAAGGGGCTTGCACTGCCCCCTGAGGTCCCGTCTAGAGAGTCGGCCTCTCACCCCCTCCTGCCTCCCTGTCCCTGTCCTGCGGCTACCCCCTCCTTCCGCCACAGCTTTGTGACCAGCGAGGAGGCCTACCCGGTACCTGGGCTCCAGACCCTCTTCACGGCAGCTTCACTTGAGAGGGTGTGCGGGATTCCAGGGGACCTTGGAGAGGACCAGACATGAAGCTGGACCACGGAGAACCAGGCAGGAGCCGTGCAGGCGACTCAGAAAACGCTTCCCTACATCCTGGAGCAGCCAGGGGCCCAGTCAGGCGGTAGAGAGCTGGCCTGGGGGGAGGCCCTGGCCTGTGTCCCAGCCTCCAACCCCACAGCTGTGTGACCTTGCTCAAATTCTGTGCCTCAGTGTCCCTTTTTGTAAAATGAGGGGATTGAATAAGGTGAATGGTGCTCGAATGTTTATTTAGCAGTAGAATCCTTTTCTTCAAAAGAAATCTGAAGTGGAAGGCCAGAATATAGAACAGACGAGTAGTGCTGCTGGGTTGAAGTGAGGGGGTCAGGGCCTTGCCCCTCTTTTCCACTCCCCCAACCAAGAAATCCCTGGGCTGCTCTGTGGAACTTGAGGGTCTGGAGGAACCCATCTGAAAAGTACTGGATCAGGTGCTCCCTTCTACCACTGCCCCCTGGTCACAGTGGTGCCACTCTCACTGGGTCACAGCAGAGGATTTCCAGCCCCAGGCCCAAGGAGTGTCTGTGTGACCACACAGTGAGGCCAAGGATGAGAAATCAGCTCTTGTCTTTTTCCCTGGGGAAATAGGAAAGGAGATGGGCCTTGGCTACAGCAAGGAAGATTAGGGTTAGACTGTGCTGGCAGGATGGAGAGAAATAGGTAGCAGGGGGACCCATGGCTCAAGGAAATGCCCTCCCCTTTGACCTCTGAGCTTTCTTCCTCTGAGCAAGGCCAAGGGCAGCTCTGGAGATGGAGGTGTGGGTTACGCAGCCTCCACAGGGCTCTGCCTCTCCAGACTTCCTCAGACTCTGGAGTTTGGAAGGATCTAGGGGCTGCGTGGGCATTCTGTTCTTCACCTAATAGCCATGTGGTGCAGAGAATGCTTGGAAATTATACCATCTGTTAATTATCCTTTGAATTGCGATTGGGTAATGAGACTCTCATTTCTGGTGAAGGCCCAAGCCAACCCGTGGAGATGCTGCAACTCTCCATTCATCTCTCTCCCTTTGTTGCTAAAATAAGCTTTCTGGGTGGGAGGAAAGAGTAGCCCTGGCTCTGGATCATGGAATGTGGTTCTGGAGCCTCGCACCTTGAGGCAGGGTTGCCAGGAAAGGCATGAGCACAGGAGACCCCTCCAGGTGGGTGGCCTTTCCACCCAAGGGCGGATAGGTTGGGGGATCCAAGGAACGCTTCCCATCATCCCCAGGCATGTTTGGCAAATAGTCCTTAATCCTCCCCAGTCCTCCCTCCAGGGGCACAGGACAGAGCTCTCTCCCCATCACTTCCTCAGATACTCAGATACTTCCAACTCCCAAAAGCAGGAGGGAAATTTCCAAGTTTCAAATGCATCACTGAGAGTCTCAAATGAGGGAGGGGCTGCCCTGGTGGAGGCCTCCCTGATTCCCAGGGAAGGGCTGCCTGCTTCATGGAGCTTTCCAGCTGTAAGGAAACAATGGACCTCCCTCCTATGTGTAAGGGACATTTAGGCTTCCTTTCTGCGTAGCTTCTAGGTGCTATCAAGGGGCAGCAAGGGCTTGGGGTCTGTTAAAAGAGAATTTATTGCTCTTCTAGTCCAAACCTCCCACTTCACAGTGGAGGCTCTGGGAAGGAAGGAGACCTGCTTGGCTGTCCTTTAGCTCTGATGGGATTTTCTTACTCAGCTTGCTTCCTGAGGGCCCCTGGATAAGGCAACGGGGTCGCATGGGTGAAGTGCTCCAGAAGCAAATGAGACAGAAAAGGCTAAAGGAATTCAGAGGAGAGAGTGGTGAGGGTGGGGGAAATCCCAGAGGGCCTCCTAGAGGAGACAGGACTTGGGCTGGATCTTCAAGAATCAGGAACAGCATTCCTGGAAGAGGAATTCATTAGTTGAGTCTCTTAAGCTACATGTTAAGTGTCTTCTCCATGATTATACCGTTAGTAATGGAAGAACTAGGATTTGGACCCCGGCAATATGGCCCAGAGCCCACGCTTTTAAGCAGTACGCTATGAGTGAATAAAATGAATGAATGAATGAAATGCAAGCATCAGGTTGGCTGGAGCTGAGATTGGGGTGGATCTCCTGTGGCCCAGCACACTGGAGGGGCAGACAGGGGCCACATTGGGAAGAACAAGGTGAGCTCTGCCTTGGGCAGGTCCTTGTGGGCTGAAATTCTGGAACCAATGGCCTGCAGGGAAGGAGTGGTAGGGAGGGAGGCCGCTGATGGGAACGGTCATGGTGACCTTCTGTGGGTGGGCAGGGCAGTTTCTCTGGAAGGAGAGAGTGGGGAAGAGGCCCTGGCACCCGATCCCATTTCTGGGCTCTGTGCTGCTTTAGAAAGGGCACAGAAACCAGAAGGAGAGAACCTGGCCATGGGGGGCTCCTGGACTGTGGGGTGGGTGGCGTGAAGGGACCAGGAGCCAGCAGCCTGGGGGGTGGGGGCGGCCAGAAACCTGAACACCCTTCGGTCTACACTTGCCTGCCATGCCCCGTCCACTGTTCCCCACTTTCTTCAAGGCTGGAGGGTGCACTCCTTGTGGGGGCTGTGTTGTTTCTCAGTGCCCCACTTCAGGTCTGTCACAGAGGGGGATACTCAGTCAGGATTTTATGGATTCTTCATGTGGTCACTTCCCCCGAAACCAGTCTCTGCTCGGCAGCCAAAGTAATTTTTTTTTAACTATTAAACATTTTTTAGGTTTAAAAAATCTCCCCCAGTTTTTTATTTGGGAAAATTTCAAACATTCAGAGAAATCGAAAGAGTGGTGTAATAGTATAAATAATACCAGATATTCTCCGGCTAGATTCAACAATATTTTCTATTTTATTTTTTTCAGACAGTGTCTCACTCTGCTGCCCAGGCTGGAGTGCAGTGGTGCGATCACAGCTCACTGCAGCCTCAACGCTTGAAAACAGCCCCAAGCGGCCCTCCCACCTCAGCTTCCTGAACAGCTGGGACTCCAGGCGCAGGCTGCCAATGCCCAGCTATTTTTTTTTTTTTTTTTTTAGAGACGGGGTCTTGCTGTGTTGCACAGGCTCATCTCAAATCCTGGTCTCAAGTGGGATTACATATGTGAGCCACTATGCCTGGTGTCTGGATTCAATAATTGTTGACACTCTGCTTTATCTCTCTCAATTTTTGAAGAATGAGAGGAAAATAAGGTGCCTGAGCCCTGGGCCCCTCCACAGGCAGCTCCTGAGAGTCAGGGAATGCAGACTTTTTTTTTTTTTAAATTTTTTGGAGACAGAGTCTTCTCTGTTTCCCGGGCTGGAGTGCAGTGGCGCCATCTTGGCTCACCACAACCTCCGCCTCTCGGGTTCAAGTGATTCTCCTGCCTCAGCCTTCCAAGTAGCTGGGATGACAGGCATGCACCACCATGCCTGGCTAATTTTTGTATTTTTAGTAGAGATGAGGTTTCACTATGTTGGCCAGGCTGGTCTCGAACCCTTGACCTCGTGATCCACCTGCCTTGGTCTCCCAAAGTGCTGGGATTACAGGTGTGAGCCACCGCGCCCGGCCAGGAATGCAGTTTTGTGGTTAAAGTGAATTGAGTTTGGAGCTGCCCTTAGAGTAGCCTAGAGACCCAGCTGGCCTACCAGATGGTGGCTCCAGGCATACACGGACATCTGGTCAGCCCTCTCTGCCATCCATCCAGTCATCCATCCATCCATCCATCCATCCATCCATCCATCCATCCATCCATCCTTCCTTCCTCCTTTCAGGTATTCGTTTTTTGACCAATATTTTCCAAGGACTTCCCCTTCTTCCCTTTCTTGCACACCCACAGGACTGCTGCTTCGACCAGGAACATGAAGGGGAATTCCTGGTATCTTCTAATATCCAATCCAATCCAAATTCCTTACTGTCTCCCAAAGGTCCTAGACAGCTGCTGCTTTCAACTTTGTGGATTACATTTGGTCACATGTCACATTTTTTCTTTTTTTTTTAATTTCTCTCTTTCTTTCCTTTTTTGGTGACATCAACTGAAGAGTCCAGTTTTCTTGTTGAAGTGCCACATTCTGGATTTATCTGATTAAAGGACACCTAATGGTATCCTTCACAGGGTACTATTGCACAGCCTTACATCTGAGCATGCGACTTCCCTTTTAAAAGCCCTGCCTTGGGCCTCTGTTGTACCTTGAATAAAATCCAGCGTCCTTATATTTATCCACAAAGTCCAGTGTGGAGTGGCCCTGCCTGTTCTCACTCCTCCCCACTCACTCTGTTCTGGACACGCTGGCTGCCTTCCAGCTGTTGAACATGGCAGTTTTAAATGCCCCCACTTTCCTGGCACGTATGACAACTTGTAATTACATAAAGTATTTATGTGGCTAACATCATCTATCTTACCCACTGGCAGTGAGCTCCAGGACCAATGAGAACACATATGTCTTGAATGCCTGTCACCTAACACCTAGCACAGGCCTGACACACACAGTAGGCACGTGGAAAATATTGGTCAAAAAATGAATACATGGGCTGGGCGCAGTGGCTCATGCCTGTAATCCCAGAACATTGGGAGGCCAACACAGGCTGATCACTTGAAGTCAGAAGTTTGAGACCAGCCTGGCCAACATTGCAAAACTCTGTCTCTACAAAAAATACAAAAATTAGCTGGGGGTGGTGGCATGCGCCTGTAATCCCAACCGCTTGGGAGGCTGAGATGTGAGAATCACTTGAACCCAGGAGGCAGAGGTTGCAGTGAACTGAGATCATGCCACTGCACTCCAGCCTGGGTGACGAGTAAGACTCTGTGTTTAAAAAAAAAAAAAAAAGATAAAATGAATACATGAATGGAGGATGGATGGATGGATGGATGGATGGATGGATGGATGGATGGCAGAAAGGGGTGACCAGGTGTCCCTTTATGCTTGGAGCCACCATCTGGTAGGCCAGTGGGGTCTCTAGGCTGTTCTAGGGGCAGCTGTGGACTCACTCACTTTAACCACAAAACTGCATTCCCCATGCCTGCTGCAGCCAGGGGTAGAGGTTTGATGTCCCAGCCCTGTGAGACAGACCTTCTTTGGGGCTTGTTAAAAGAGGATATTGGACGCTTTATCCTAGTGATGGGATTCAACCCACCGTGCCAGTGTACTTTGTCAAGGGTGGCTTAATAGGCCCAGCATTCCATAGGGATGTAGAGCCGTCTAAGATCCAGCTGAGAACACTTTTGGCCTCTGAGCACAGGGCGGAAAGAGGTGGAACCTGGGGCTGAGCTTCGAGTGGCAAATCCCCAAGCACCCTCTGAATAACGTGGCTGTTCTGTTCAGGTTGTCAGAGCAGGCCGAGGAGGGAGGCCCTGTCTGGTCAGAGCCATGCTCCAGCCACAGGGATAGGTAACTAAGTGTGAGAGGTACACAGATGAACTATGTCCTCGAGGAACAGCCAGTCTCTTGGACAGAGACAAAAGCTGTCACAGAGCCATAGTCACTAATACTTTTGTGTGGGGGTGGAGGAATTAGGGGGGGCTTTTTAAAGAAGGTGGCATTTGGCCCGGGCGTGGTGGCTCGCACCTGTATTCCCAGCACTTTGGGAGGCCTAGACGGGCGGATTGCCTGAGGTCAGGAGTTTGAGACCAGCCTGACAAACATGGAGAAACCCTGTCTCTGCTAAAAATACAAAATTAGCCAGGCGTGATGGCGCATGCCTGTAATCCCAACTACTCCGGAGGCTGAGGCAGGAGAATCACTTGAACCCGGGAGGCAGAGGTTGTGGTGAGCCGAGATCGCGCCATTGCACTCCAGCCTGGGCAACAAGAGTGAAATGCCGTCTGAAAAAAAAAGAAGAAGAAGAAGGTGGCATCGGAGCTATCTTGAAGAGGAAGGAATAATTCCACTAATAGGCAGGAGGAAAAGGCATCCAGGCAGGGGAACAGCGTGAGCAAGCGTGGAGAGGTACAACGCTTGGTCAGTGCCGGGACACTGGAGGAAACAAGGGGGTGGTGGGAATAACGAGCAGAGAGCCGCTAATCTGAACTGGGGGCACATTTTGATGAGCTGGGACTCCAGCTGAGAAGTCTGGACCTTGTAAGTTGAGGGGAACCATCTGAGGTGTTTTGGCAGGGGACGAGTGATCATGGCTGTGCCATCTGGCGGGCTAATCTGGCACAGTGAGGAGGCTGCGCCGGAAGAAGGGACTGAGGTCCAGCAGACTAGCAAGGAGGCTGCTGCAATAGTGCAGGAGGAGGAGGGCCTGGGCCGGGGCCAGGGAGCAGGCTGTCAAGGGGGCAGACCTGAGTGATGAAGACTCAATGGTGCTGCGAAACAGACTGGCCCCTGGGGATGGAGAGGAGGGAGTTGTCCAGGGTGAGTCTCAGGTGTGTGTTAGGGTGCCTGAATACTAAGAGGAGATGCCCAACGTGTATGCTGGGGGTGGGTGGAGATGCTCAGATGAGAGAAAATGGATTTGAGAGCCCTGCATGTGGAGGTCACAAAGCAGCAGGGAAAGTGGAGGCGGAGGCCAGCATTAGGGTCAGGTGCCATCTCCTGACCCTGCCCACATCCCCAGCCTCCAGTCAGTATCACCCTTACTCTGTGCTCCAGCCATTCAGGCCTTCTTCCTGTCCCCTCATGCAGTTCCCTCTGGAGGAGTTCACCTTCCCTCTGAGCGGGATGGAGGGAAGAAGGGCCGGGAATGTTAATGAGGTAGCAGAGCCTGCAAGAGTCCACTGTTTGTTCATCTTTGAGGGAGAGGAGCCAGATGGGATTGCAATTTGACAGGAGCAGCAGGACGGCAGGACGGCTGTTTTCAGATGGGGAATATGTAAGCAGGTCGGGACGGAGGGGACACGGGACGGGAGGTTCAGCAGAGAACTAGCTCAAGAACAAGGACTCAGGGGACACAGGACGGCGGCGAGATCCAGGGCACAAGTAGACAAGACCTAGTTTTGTAGAGGAGTTAAAAAAAAAAAAAAAAAAGAAAGGTTTTCTCTGAGACAAGATGGAAGGAGGCAAGGATGAAACCTATTCCAGATGGGAGCTTAATTCTTCAGTTTCTTCAGGGCTTAAAAACCACTTGTCCCAGAAGGCCACACAGTCTTATCAGCAATTTACACCTCAATGAAAATAAACTCCCAGACCATTTTGACAGCAGGTTTGTGTCGGGGGAAGGAAACCAAGTCCTACGGTGGGACAGGGACCAGTCTCCAAAACGCAGGGCTTGTGAACCAGCCAGTCAGAGCAGCAGAAAAGGACCTGCCCCTCCATAACAAGAGGTTCTCTTGGAGGTGGCTGGGACACCCTACCTCTGCCCGAAGGTCCCAGAGAGGTAGAGACCTGGAGTTCAGGGCCTCTTTCCTGCCAGGTGGATGGGGAGCTGCACATGGCTGGGTTTCTGCAACACGAACCTGCCTGCAGCACCCCCGCCCCGCCCCCACGGGGAGGGCCTTTTTTTTTTTTTTTTTTTTTTTTTTTTGAGACAGAACTTTGCTCTTGTTGCCTAAGCTGGAGTGCAATGGCATCTCTGCCTCCCGGGTGCAAGTGATTCTCCTGCCTCAGCCTCCTAAGTAGCTGAGATTACAGGCACGCACCATTGCACTCGGCTAATTTTTTGTATTTCTAGTAGAGATGGGGTTTCACCATGTTGGCCAGGCTGGTCTTGAACTCCTGACTTCAGGTAATCTGCCCACCTAGGCCTCCCAAAGTGCTGGGATTACAGGTTGGCCCCGCCGGGGAGGGCTCTTAAAACGGCAATGTCAGAGGCCGAGGCATCAGCCCCTCCAGCACCTGGCCAAGTCCAGGCTGCAAGGATGCCTCTCCTTTTGTACCTGGGAAGAGCTGCTGGGGAACCCCATGTTGGGAGGTAACTGGGGGAGCGGCACAGGCCCCCCATCCTGGCACAGGCTTGGACACGCAGCACATTTGTCTGGGGCCCATCACAGCTCTGTCAGACTCACCCTGGGAGTGCAGCCAGGGCCGGCCCTGCCGCGTACCCCCGGGGAAGGATGCGGACTCGGGGAGAGGAGGCACTCTCAGGACCTGGGGTAAACCGGAAAAGCTTCAGGGGAGGAAAAGCAGGACACAGGGCTGGGAGAATGTTGGTTCCCAGGAATGAGGTTTCAGTGTTTGGCTAAGGAACTGTCCTGCCCAGCCTGGACTGTGAGTGCAGGCAGGTCCCTGGGTCTTACACTGGGTCCCCAGTTACCAGCCTCTTTAGAATTTCTAGAGGTCTGGCTCATGGTTGTCTCTCTTGGTGGAAAGGCCAGACTGTTGGTCCCAGTGTTTCCTCACTCCCTGCCTAAAGCACCCAGACCTGCATCTTGGGCCCTGAACACCTGGGTGTGGGAACCCAGGGCTGGTGAGGGACCCAGGGCTCTGACTCACTCCACTAGGCCTCTGGAGGGTGTTTGCTAACTGAGGTAACCTGGGTAGCTGAGGTTGGAGATGGGGCAGGTCAAGGTGCCAGGGATGAGGGCATCAGGCGTGGGATGCGGAGGCAACTAGCAGGGTGGAGTCAAGGCTATTGGGTCTGTTCCCAAATGCTCGGCTTCCAGGTGGGTCGGCCCCTCCTACACGAAGCTTGATCAGCCCCATCCCACTGCCTCAGGGAGGGAGAGTGTCTGGTTTTCCCTCTCTGAAGGAAGGCGAACCACACCTTTCCCAACAGTTACTGGAGAGCAAGAACTGTGTTACATTCTTTCTTCTGTAAACCCTGCTCCTAATGGTGCCTGGCCCAGGGTAAGCACTCGGTGGCCGTGTGTGCCCTCCTGCTGTTGTGCTCTTGGGCATGACCTGTGGGGAGGGACCTCAGCCACAGCCAGCCTTGCCTTCACTACCATTGACTTCCTCTCCTCTGGCTTCTGGGAGCACAGGGTCCCTTACAGTTACTCTCTACCAGGCCAGTTCGTCCATACAGCTGTCTTCCTAGCCAGGTTCCTACACCAGTCCCCACATGGGCAGGAGGAAGGCTGGCAGGGGAAGCTGGGCTGCCAAGGGCAGGAGGGTCTCTCTGCACAAAGCAGCTGGGAGTCCAGGCAGCCAGCTCCAGCAGGTAAGTCAGCTGGGTCCCCAGCGACTCAGAGCCCCAGCTTCTGCCCTCCCACAGAGCTCTCAGGGCCGTGGCAGAAAGCAGAGCCTCCCACTGGTAGGAAGGTCACAGGCACCAGGAGCCAAAGCAGGTAGGCGTGGGGAGTGGAGCAGGCAGCTGTAGGGACTTCTAAGGCAGAGCAGGGGCGTTCAGGGCCCTGCGAGAGTTCCCAGTGGGCTTCTGGAATGGTATAGGGGCTGGGGCAAAACTAGCCTCCTGCTCACTGTGTAAGCTGCCTTTCTTCAAACCAAATAGTTGAGGCCACAGGAATGTGAGTTTCTGGCCCTTCTGAATTACGAATGGGAGCAGCTTGCTTTGTTCCCTTGTCCTGGCTTTGTTATCCCAGAGCTGGGGCAATGGGCTATATATAGCCCAGGCGGGCTGCTTGGGTCTGCCTGTGGGCCCCCAGCTGGCATGGCCAGGCAAGACAAGAGAGCCACTGTCACCCTTTCACACACCTACCTCAGTTTTGACAGGGTTTCCTGTAGCAAGATTAATGGGATCAATCCCAAGCCCTCACTGAAAAACGGAGCACATGGCCCCTTTTTCCTTGGTACCATGCTCCAGCAGGCCCAGGGAAGTCACTGCTCAGGGACTAAGGAAGGTGAGATGAGATAAAGGCTCCTAAGTGACAGCCCAGTTCACACTCCAGCTCTCAACCTCCCAAAGAAACATAAAGCACTGCCAAGGAGTCAGGGCTTCCGACTTCCACCAGGCCACATTGTCTCATCTCCCTTACCATCCTTGTATTTCTGTCTTCCAAAGGATGGCATAATCATATAATCATGTCCCCCACCCTACCTTCTGGGACCATCACAAAGATAAAAGAGATCACCTATAGGGAGTATTTTAACCTCCTAGGAGAGAGCCACTAAACGAACAGAAGCTGTTATTAAAGTAGAGGGTTTGTAGATTGCAGATGAAAGGCAGCAGTTAAATAAACAGCCTGAACATCAGCCTCCCCTGCGAAAGGAACTGGCTATTAGGGCAACAGTGGGAGCTCCACAAAGGGACTTCAAGATTTTCCTCCTCTCCTCTGCCCTGCTGGCTATCTCCGCCCTTTGGAGGTACAGCAGCAAGATGGTATGCAGTTGGTCTCCCCATGTAGGGGTGGCTGTAATGAGAAACTGCTGTTAATAAGTCCCCAACCTGTGCTAGGGATAGAAGCTAGGGGCTCTTCTGGATCAAATACAGCCTCTCCCTTTCCATAGAGTCCTTTGTAGGGATCAGAAGTGCTAAGAGGCTTTTAAAACTGTTCTGGCTCTAAGCCAGTCCTACCTCAATGATTTCAAGCAGGAACATATTTGTAAAGGAGGATCCTGGCCCTTGCTCTGCAAGCTTGTGTGATTCAGACTCCATTTTCCACCTGCCCCTTGAGCCTTTTCTAAGTACCCCTCCCTTCACCTACCTGTTCACAGGCTCTGTGACTTGCTAACTGGAGGGAGCAGCCTAATTTGGAAGGAAAAGCAGAAGTGTGTATCAGGGAGAACCATCAGAGGCGGGGTTCAAGCCCCGGGAAGAAGACTGAGGAAGAGTCCTAAGCCCTCCCCAGAGATGCTTTATTACATGGTTTCATCAGTCATCAGTGATGGGTTCCTATGCCCATGCAAGGAGACAGGAACATCTGTGTGGTACACGGCACTGCTCCCCTCTCAGCTCCACAGTCAGATGGGGGCAGGGCGATGAATGGGTGCTTGGCTTCCCTGCTGTTGGGCAGGCTCTGAGATCTCAGCGGACAGAAATGAAAGCAAACAGGGACGCAGGAATGTTCAGGCATCGGTGACCTCCATGTTCTGCAGCCTGCTTTCTAGGGTGACGTCTCTTGCTGCTGCTTTCTTTTTGCTGCCCTCATGTTGCTTCTTCTGCTTCTTGGATGGCTCCTGGTCAATGGGCGCAGGCTTCACAAAGGGGATCAGTTCTTGCAGTCCTGGGAGGGAAGAGTCAACCAAATGACCTATTGTTCCTCAGCGAGTCAAAGCCCTAAGACCTCTGGGGAGAATTCAACAAGACAATGATCCCTTTGAACAGAGGGGTCCCTTTGATAGGCACCAGTTTCCTTTATTCTTTTCTTCCCTAGTCTGAATCTTAGCAGCATTTCAGTATCATACCTGCACTGGCTACTTTCTCAACCAGGCCCCCTGCCCTGCCCAGCCCGAGAGGGCAGACAAGAGTTTCAGGGGCTGTGTCAGAACAAAAAAACCTGGTATATCCCGAAAGGGGCCTGCGATTTTGAAGAATGTGAAGACAGAAAAGAGGAGGGTGATGAGATGAGCTGGGAGTTTTACCTGGCGGCATGAACTCCTTCAATTTCTCAGGCACAGTGATGCCCTTCTCTGTCTGGTAGTTCTCCAGGATGGCGCAGATGGTACGGGTAGTGGCGCACATGGTAGCATTGAGCATATGGACAAACTCCACCTGGAAAGACAGGGTCCCAGAGGGGAAGTCGGGCTCAACTCTCAGCTGGTCCTACTGACGGCCAGGAACCATCCATTCAACCAGACTTCCCCAACCACAACTGTCCAAATCGAAATGATGGGTTCGACCCCTTAGCAACTTTTTTCTGAATTTGAATTAGTTGGTATTTATTGCCTGTTAGATAACTGCAGAAAGATCCCTCATGTCTCCATGAGTGACAAGTGGTAGCTTCTGGTATTTTGAGGAGTTGGGCCCTTTGAGGGAAGGAAGAAACTACTATTGTGGCCTTTCCTTTTCACCCCTTTCAAGCCCCTGACTTGGAAAAGAGTAGGGCCTGAGAATTGGGTTTGAAGAGAGCAGCTTACAACCCAGACCTTCTTGGGTGAGAAGAGGGAAGCCTCCAACTTGTTCTGTGTAGATAAATGGAGATTATTCTTTCTCTGGAGTTAAGAAAAACAAAGCCAGAAAGAGAAAAGCTAGAATTACCTTATAGAAGAGAGCTAGATTCAGGTTTCTAGCTAAAAGAACTCAGTCCTGACTCAGTACAAGGCATTTTCAGATTCCTTTTTTGGTCTACATTGAGAAGCTCAGATTTTCCCATGATGCTCGGGACCAGTGCACCCCAAAGGCTGAGAAATAAGATGGACGGGCCGTGTACTGAAGGCTCTGTTTCCCACCTCCCTGGGGGCCATCTACCTTGTCCATCATCTTCTTGGTTTGCCCATATCGGATTCGAAGCCGGCGAGCCTGGTAATCCGTGCAATTAGAACAGGAGACCAACTCACGGAAGGCTCCTGAGCCCGGAAACCAGGCCTCCAGGTCAAGCTTCTTACTGGCAGCATGATTCAAAGAACCTGTAAGGAAAAACCCCTAGAACTCATGAAGGAGGGATGGTATTTCAGAAGGCTAACCTTTAGCAAGCCTGGAGAATTCTTTAATTCATGGCCTGTCTCCAGAGGTGAAATCACATCCAGATATTCTTAACACCAAATACTCCCCAGTGAGAAGAGGGTAATAGTTTAATTAATGTGGGCAATGACTCGACTTGTGATCTGTTTCTCTGTGTGGCAGCTCAGCTGGTGAGGGTGGCGTCTGTGGGATGCAGGAAAGGGAGGCTGGGAAAAGGCTGGGTCCCATACCTGAGACAATATTCACGATGTGGTAAGGAATGCCCAGGGACTGGTAGAATTCCTCCGCGGTCGTAATCATCTCTTCAAACATCTCCCACGACTTGTTGTCATGTGGTGATGAGTACACAAACTGTTCAATCTGCAGAGAGGGACCCAAGGAGATGGTGACAGTGGTATAGGGTGAATAAACGACTGAAGAGGGAGACATCCTTGCCATGAAGACCTGTTTCCACACCACTGGGAGGCAGACGAGGCTGGGTCCCCAGCAACTGGGACTGGACCACAAAAGCAAATGCTTATGGCGCTAGCTTCCCATATGTGTGCCAGCCCTGTTCTGAGTGCTTTATATATATTGACTGGGATCATCCTCACAACAGGCCACAATAGGCCTGGCGAGGCAGGCACCATTACTGTTATCCTCTTCGTACAAAGGCAGAAATGGAGCACTGGGGGCTTATGTATTTTGCCCAACGTTACACAGCTGGTGAGTGGCAAAGCCACAGCCTGGTTTCAGGGTGGATACTCCACACCACTCCAGCACGCACTTCCCCAGAAACACAGAGGTAAGCAATGAGAGGAAAAGCTGGAGCCAGGATGGGCCTCAGCAACACAGATCCTATCTCTCGTCTAACGCTTCTGGAGAGAGAGAAAGGTCTACTCCTTACCCTGACCCATCTACTCACCTTCTCAAACTGATGGACTCGGAAGATGCCACGGGTGTCACGGCCATGGGAGCCCACCTCCTGACGGAAGCAGGTAGACAGGCCAGCATACTTGATGGGCAGGTCCTCCGGCCGGAGCCACTCATCCCGGTGCAGGGCAGCGATGGGCTGCTCTGAGGTGGCAATCAGGTACTTCTCATCATAGGAGTTGTCATCAGACTTTTCACTGCCTTTGCCAATCACCTGTGGAAGAAAGGAGCCATACCAGTTAAGAGGAAGAGGGGAGGACCTTGGCTAGAATAAGAAACCACAAAAAAGGTATCAGTGATAGTGCAGGAAAAACTTCCTTTAATCCCTGCCTGGGAGTGGGGAGAGAATACTAAAAAGATAAAGGAAAGGGTCAGTCCACCTTGGGGTCCCGGACAGAGATCAAAGAAATGTAAATTAAGAGGAAAGAATATTTTCCACTTACCTTTTTTTTTTTCTTTTGAGACAAAGTCTCACTCTGTTGCCCAGACTGGAGTGCAGTGGCACAATCTCAGCTCACTGCAACCTCCACCTCCCAGGTTCAAGCGATTCTCCCGCCTCAGCCTCCTGAGTAGCTGGGATTACAGGCATGTGCCACCATGCTTTTTTTTTTCCGTATTGTTAGTAGAAACTAATTTTTGTATTGTTAGTAGACACAAGGTTTCACCATGTTGGCCAAGCTGATCTGGAACTCCTGACCTCAGGTGATCCACCTACTTCAGCCTCCCAAAGTGCTGGGATTACAGGCATGAGCCACTGTGCCCAGCTATTTTCCACTTATCTAATAAAGAAAACTCATCCATGATGAATAATGGTCAATGCTGGCAGGTATGCAATAAACCTGTGCTGGTAGCCACATAAATTAATCCTTGCGAGGTGTTTACTAAACACCGATGTGGAGCAAAAAAGGACACCAGTCTCTGCTTTCTTGGTGCTTATAGGTTAGTGGTTATGATCCTTAAAGAATATACTTTGCTGTTCAGCTAAAGAAAATAAAGCAAAAAAAAAAAATTCAGACAGGACAAAATTCACTGTAACATTATTTATGTAATATTATACAACCATAAAAATGAAGACCATGCAGTAACACAGAAAAACACTTTTGATATAATGCTACATAAAAAGGCCACCGGGCACGGTAGCTCATGCTTGAAATCCCAGCACTTTGGGAGGCCTAGGCAGGCAGATCACCTGAGGTCAGGAGTTCAAGACTAGTGTGGCCAACTTGCTGAAACCCCATCACTACTAAAAATACAAAAATTAGCCAGGTGTGGCCAGGCGCGATGGCTCACGCCTGTAATCCCAGCACTTTGGAGGCCGAGGCGAGTGGTTCACCTGAGGTCAGGAGCTCGAGACCAACCTGGCCAACATGGCGAAACACCGTTTCTACTAAAAATACAAAAAAAAAAAATTAGCTGGGCATGGTGGTGGATGCCTGTAGTCCCAGCTACTTAGGAGGGTGAGGCAGGATAATCGCTTGAACTTGGTGGGTGGAGGCTGCAGTAAGCCGAGATTACGCTACTTCACTCTAACCTGGGTGAAAGAGTGACACACTGTCTCAAAAAAAAAAAAATCAGCCAGATATGGTGGCGACGCCTGTAATCCCAGCTACTTGGGAGGCTGAGGCACAAGAATCACTTGAACCCAGGAGGCAGAGGTTGCAGTAAGCCAAGATCGTGCCACTGCACTCCAGCCTGGGCAATAGAGTGAGACTCTGTCTCAAAAAATAAATACATAAATAAAAATAAAAATAAAAAATAATGCTAAGTAAAAAGGCAATTTAGGTACATGGCAATGATAAGTATGTGAAAACAACATATATATGAAAAAAATCCCAAAGTGAATATTTTAAGATGACAATTGTTATATTAGGTCAATGGGAAAGCAGGTAATTCCCTCTGCCATTTCTAAATTTTCTGTTATGTAGCAGTATTTTAATTAAAAAAAAAAAAAAAGGAAGAAAGTTCCTCTGGGTCAGTGTTTAGAGCCTGGAAAACTACCTCGCTACCTGGCAGGAGGAATGTAGCCACTGTGGGGCCATTCACATACAACATAGGAAAGCTCAAGGGCTGTGCAGCCTAATATGGTATAGCCAGCCACATATGACTATTTCAATTAAATCGGGTGGGCGTCGTGGCTCACACCTATAATCCCAACACTTTGGAAGGCTGAGGCGGGTGGATTGCTTGAGCCCAGGAGTTTGAAATCAGTTTGGGCAACACAGTGAGACCCTGTCTCTATAGAGGAAATTAATTTAAAAATAAAAAATAAAAACAAATTAAATTAAATTAAAATGTAGTTCCTCGGTTGCATCAGCCACATTTTCAGTGCTCGAGTCACACGTGGCTCATGGCTGCCATGCTGCATCATGCAGACCCAGAACATTTCCATCAGTGCAGAGAGTTCTATTGGGCAGCGCTATATTCATTCTCCAGAACCGAGGTTTTTATCAGACAAGAAGTACCAGCCAAAATTCTTCACTATTGAAACCTGTGATGCTTCCTGCCTGTGGGTCCAAGAAGCGTCTGGATAAGAGATGGAGAACGCAGGACTCAGGGAGCACCGGCTACCTAACAATTTCCATTAATACTCCACATAGGTTTCTCCCTAGTGTTACCTGCAGTGGATATTTCTAATGTTCTTTAATAATTATCTAATCTTAAGGGTTGAAATTAGAAAAAGAAAGAAAAGGTAAAACAGGTTTTAGCCAGTAAAGGAACACATTCCACCCTTCGTTAAAAGAAAGCAGAGGTCAAGGTTATACTAATGCTCAGGGTTTAGGGAGAACACTTTGTTTCCCAGTGCGCCTTGAATGAAAACTTAACTTTTACCTCATCAGCAGAAACAATGGAAAGATTGTTCTAATTACTGAACTATCTTCCTATATGAATTAGATGAGTCCAACAGCAGTTGTCTAACTCTACCTCCACTGTCTGGAGAGGAAATAAGCCAGTAGGAACTAAGTCCCTATTTCTGACAGAAGAGTTGAAAGGGAGGAGCAAACGAATAGTAGACACTGCTGCATTGGACAGCTGTTAGCAGAGACGCTCTAGAAATCTTGAGTGCCGAACACAGAGTGGGGTGCTGTTATTGGTGTTAGAGCCAGTTGATCAGAATGACCTTCTGAACCTTGACTTGAATTGTCTGGCTCTCCCTGACACGGTCCATGGTTGAGATGGAGCCACAAACTGGAAGCCACCTCCATCCCAAGGCAAGTATGTCTCACCCTGTAGAAGCTTCCAGTCTGGGGTTAGGAGTGGGAGGACACGGGAAGTGGGCTAGGAGATCAGTGCCACTTCTGTAATTTCCTTTTGTCCAAGCACCCAGGAATGGGCTTCTTTTCTAAGCTCATGGTGTTGAAGTGTACTTGATTTAGATTCATCATACAGATTACCCAGGGAAAGGTAAAAGAGGCTCTGCAGCTGCACTGTCTAATATGGTAGTCATTAGCTACATGTTTAAGTTAAAATTAATTAAAATAAAAAATGTGCTTCCTCCGTTTTACCACCCACATTTTAAGTGCTCAAGAGTCACAGATATAGAACGTTTCCATCATCGCAGAAAGTCCTATTGGACAGCACCACTTTGCATCACTGAAGTTAAGCTACATAACTTAAGTCATTCTGTCACCTGACCCAGGCTACTCACCTTATAAAGTTCTTCATCAAACTGGCTGAGCTGTGCCACCTCCTGCATGACCTCCTTTCTCATGAAAAAGGGGGTATAAATGGGAGTGTAGCCCCGACTTCCCAAGGTGCGAAGGGCATACTGGATGAGAGCCTGTTCCAGGAACACCAGGACCCCCTAGAGGAGCAGAGACACAGAACTGTGTGACTGGGTCATGTCACTGTCATGCTCAGCTAGCACTGACACCCAAAGGCACCTGGGCCGACAGAACAGGACTACCCAGGGGCGCACAGGAGGCCAAAAAAAAACACCACAGATCACAGCAACTGACCTTCTGAACCTTGATATTCATTCTGAACAGTGAAGCCCAGCGAACTATCCAGACACACAGTTAAGAGAATTCTCTTGATGTTCTCAAAGCACTTTGGGCCTACACAAACCAGGGTGCTTCTGACAGTGGATTTCGATTCTTTGTTACTTGTCTGACTATCCAATTATACTGAGCTACTTAAAGGCAGAGACTGTTCTGATTCAGTCAGCAAAACATATTCATTATGGAGGACCACTTAGTGGCTTTTGTTCTATGGAATCCTGATAAGCCCTCTCTTGCTTTAGAAAGAGAATTGCATCTAATTGCCAATACATTTGCAGAAAGGCGAGTACAACTGGTAGATTTGGGGGCCTCTTTAAGTAGGTTATGTCTCTCCGGAAAAAAAAAAAAAAAAAAAAAAAAATTTGTTTCTTCTTCATAATCCTATCCTCACTGGCTCCCAGCTCTTACCTTCAAGAAGTACCCTCGACTCCCAGCCACCACGGCCCCCTTTTCGCCTTCAAAGCCATCTACCATCACCACCAGGTCCACATGAGAGTACTTCTTCCTGACCGTACAATCACCCCAAATCCTCTCTACTTTGTTGTCCGCATCCTAAGGAAACAGAGCAAGAAAGAAAGATACATGACATGTGATTTTATTTTTTTATTTTTAAATGAAATTATTTATTTATTTATTTACTTTTTTGAGACAGGGTCTTACTACTCTGTCATCCAGGCTGGAGTGCAGTGGCACAATCTTGGCTCACTGCAACCTCAACCTTCCAGGCTCCAGTGATCCTCCCACCTCAGCCTTAGCTGGGACTACAGACAGGTGCGTGACACTATGCTCGGCTAATTTTGTATTTTTTTGTAGAGACTGGGTTGTGTCATGTTGCCCAGGCTGGTCTCCAATTCCTGGGCTCAAGTGATCCTCCTGCCTAGGACTTCCAAAGTGCTGGGATTACAAACGTGAGCCACCGCGCCAAGCTTGATATATGATTTCTTAATTCTACAACCACCATCTTTCCAAACTTTATTCCACGAGCAACTTAGCTTTGTGACATCATCGCTTAACTTAAACACTACTGTGTCTCATAACTAGAGAAGGCAACTTGCTACTCAATGGAGAAGTCATAACTTACAAAGTTTGAGAAGTAATTCTAGCCATGAAACTGGGAAGGATGATTTTCCAAGAGGTCTACGGTATTCTCTTGGTTTTTTTTTTTTTTTTTTTTTTTTTACCCTTTTAAATTACCTCTCAAATCCTGCACAAGGACAACTCTTCCCAGACAATCCACATTGCCTGGGGTGCAGAGGAGAATGTAGATTTTTTTTTTTCCAGGCTCTCATTGGTCCCAGGGCCACATGAGGGCGGACTCGGGGCCCTGACCTCCTGAGTCTGCTCATGGTCTGTGCTCTGCAGCCTCCTGCACACCCCAGCCTGCAGTGAGTTTAATGTTCACCAGGGAATGAATGAAAGAGGCACAGATGGGCCCTGCTCCGGCTGGGGTGTCAGGGAACAAAGGCTGGGCTCCGAGCAGCTTTGTGCAGGGGAAGCTCCCGCTCAGCAGGAAACTTTTATCATGCAGATTTCCCTTCGACCTGCAGCTTCTCAGCGGGGTGTGGGTGAGGGGGTTAGGTTGATTTAGCAGATCCCTCCTACAAGACGCCTGCTACCACGGGCAACTGCAGTGGAGGACAGCAGCCCTATTTAGAAGAGATTTCTGTGCCAGGAGTCTCCTCCTACTTGCTGTCTCTGCTACTTCCCAATCAGACAAGGATCTGACTCCTGCAATTCTCAATTGGTGGACAGAGGAAATATACAAAGAGCCTGCTTTTGACAGAGAGTGCCAGTGTTCCACAGATCTCCTCCCGTCCCCGCCCCTGCAGAGACAACAGCCACCTACCTCATCGTTACTGATGGGCACAGAAGGGTGCAGAAGGTTCCCAATCTCTCGGAGGTTCTCAAATCGCTCTGCTTCCAGCTTTATCCGCTCTGCGTCACACTTCAGGATGGCTTCGTCAATGAGGAGTCGGACTTTTTTGATTTGTGAGACTTTCAGGTTCTGTAGATGAACAGGCCAGGCCCATAAGCAGGACAGCGAGGCAAGGACAGCACAGGAATAAGATCTGGTTACCCTAACCCTGTTGTGCTCTAAAGAGAGCCCTTGCGATAGCATTTTAAAAACTGGAAACGAAGACTTTTAAGAACTGAGATTGATTTCACACATGGATATACACAGTCTTGCTCTACAAATCCATTGGCATTTTTCCTTGGTGGTGCTTGAGGCAGAGATGGATAGTTCTGGCCACTCCTATTGTTCCCATACATCGCAGAAATGTTAGTACTGCCGCTCTTATGAGAACTTTCCCTTAATCTGCAGTTTCTGATTTTCTTGACTGAACCAATTTAGCACTCTATTGATATGCTGCATTTAACTGTTCTCCAGGAAGATTATAAATTTATTAGGAGTAAGAGATTTGTCTGAAGCATATTTTTGGATTCTGTATTGCAGCTGTTTCAAACTGCGCTCTTAGTTCTTTGAGGCGAGTGCTTTAGCAGTAGGGCCAGGCAGGCTCAGGCCCCCAATCGGAGCCCTTCAAGCACAGCAACTTTGCTTTTTTGGTTTATGTTCTTGCTATATGTTAAGGGTTTCAAGAAAGGGTTCCGTGACTAAAAAACTCAAAAATTACTCCTCTTGCCCAGCACACTAAATATTTACTGTATTACAGTAAGTTGAAGTTTCTTGCCTTTGTGTAACAAAGGGTAGAAAAGGGAGCTATATAAACCAAACACAGTTCCTTTCCTTTTTCTGTTCTTCCTACCCTTGATTCTCCCACTCCATCTGTCTCCATCTCCGCTGTCTAATAAATACTCAAATATAGAATATAACAAGAATGGGTGGGGACATTTCCCAGCAGCAGAAATGAAAGGATGTCACAATGCTGTGCACAGCAGCGTGTGAGCACTTGCTGTCTAGGAATAAAATTAAGACAAAACAGCAGAGATCCTAACTTAGAAAAGGACTCTAACTTACAGCTAAAGCGTCTGCAGTAAGGTCATCGAAATTCAACACGTTCTCTGGGACAGACTCATCATCTTCCACTGGCTCTTTTTTCTGCAGGAAGGAAAAAAACCAACACAAATCAATAAAAGAAAATCTCTGGCATTGTTTTATAAAGTAAACACCAAATTAACGTATTATATAAACGAATCGCAGAACTTCCTACATAAATTTTTCTAAAAGATACAACATGTAGGAAAAAAATTAGTACACTGGAAGCCAGAAGTCAAAGTGTCAAGCCCCTATGCTGCCACTTAATAGCGTTTTGGTCCTAAAATCAATTAATCTGTCTGGGTCAGAGAATTAACATCTTGAAGAATACGAGAAGAATGTCACTCCCTGTGCGTAGGTCCTCATGGGAATCAGAAGATAATTGATTTGAAATGCTCATGAGCTACAAGCCCGGGAGAAGCAGCACAGTGCTCAGGAGCAAGCCCTGGGGCAGACACACCTGCGTGTGGATTTTTTTTTTTTTTTTTTTTTGACGGAGTCTCACTCTGTCGCCCAGGCTGGAGTGCAGTTTGCGTGCTCTCGGCTCACTGCAACCTCCACCTCCCAGTTTCAAGTGATTCTCCTGCCTCAGCCTCCCAAGTAGCTGGGATTACAGTAGTGCGCCACCACGTCTGGCTAATTTTTTTGTTTGTTTGTTTTTTTGTATTTTTAATAGAGACAGGGTTTCATTACGTTGGACAGGGTGATCTCAAACTCCTGGTCTCAAGTGATCCCCCACCTTGACCTCCCAAAGTACTGGGATTACAGGCATGAGCCACTGCACCCACCCCAAGTGTAGATTCTTATCTACCTGCTAACAACAATCCCAGCATTGAGGCTATGGGGGAAAGATGGATGGAGCGGATGACATATCAGACAGCCAAGGAAAACAAACAAACAAAAAGTCACAGGATATGGAACTAAGTTTAGAACAATCAATGCAATTTGACATAACGGCAGGGGTGTAACCAGGGCTGGATTTTATTCTCTCTAGTTTCTCTTCTCATCCTTCTGTATGATAATTCTGTTAAATCATCACTTGTAATCCTTGCACAAAACCAGGTGAATTTAAGAAGATCCCTTAAAGAGTTAAATTCTTCTTAAATTAAAAAGAGTTGGCAGGGCACTGTGGCTCATGCCTGTAATCCCAGCACTTTGGGAGGCTGAGGTGAGTGGATCATGAGGTCAGGAGTTCAACACCTGCCTGGCCAAGATGGTGAAACCCCTTCTCTACTAAAAATACAAAATTAGGCAAGCATGGTAGCAGACACCTGTAATCCCAACTACTCAGGAGGCTGAGGCAGAAGAATTGCTTGAAATCGGGGGGCAGAGGTTGCAGTGAGCCAAGATCATGCCACTGTACTCCAGCCTGGGTGACAAAGTGAGACTCCGTCTCAAAAAAGAAAAAAAAGAGTTGGCCGGGTGCAGTGGCTCATGCCTGTAATCCCAGCACTTTGAAAGGCCAAGGTGGGTGGATCACGAGGTCAGGAGATCGAGACCATCCTGGCTAACATGGTGAAATCCCGTCTCTACCAAAAACACACACAAAAAAATTAGCCGGGCATTGTGGCAGGTGCCTGTAGTCCTAGCTACCCAGCAGGAGAATGGAGTGAACCCGGGAGGCGGAGGTAGCAGTGAGTTGAGATCGTACCACTGCACTCCAGCCTGGGCGACAGATTGAGACTCTGTCTCAAAAACAAACAAACAAACAAACAAAAAAAAAGACTTAAAGACAGTTAGTCAAGGCCATTATAATATATATGAGACTTCAACAAAACTTGCATAAGAATGTTTAGCATCTGCTTTGTAAGTATAAATAAAACAAAGTATAGCCAGATACAATGGCTTGCAACTGTAATCGCAGCTACATGGTAGGCTGAGGTGGGAGGATCACTTAAGCCCAAGAGTTCAAGACCAGCCTGGGCAGCAGAGTGAGACCCCATATCTAAATATATATATTTTAAATTAGCCAGGCATAGTGGAGTACACCTGTACTCTCAGCTACTTGGGAGGATGAGGCGGGGGGATTGCATGAGCCCAGGAATTAGAGGCTGTGGTGAGCTATGCTTGTGCCACTGTACTGCAGCCTGGGTGACTTAAAAAAATTAGCCAGGCACAGTGACATGTGTCTATAGTCCTAGTTACTTAAGAGGCTGAGGTGCTTGAGCCAAGGAGTTGACTTGGTTGAGTCAACTTAAGAGGTTGAGGTGCTTGAGCCAAGGAGTTGGAGGTTGCAGTGATCTATGATCATGCCACTGCACTCTAGCCTGGGCAACAGAGCAAGACACTGTCTCAAAAAAAGAAGAAAGAAAGAACAAAAGGACTAAATCTCCTAAATGTAAGGCACAGAAATCCTTTAGGTTCATTACACATTCTCATACGATCAAAATTCTAACTATAACTCCACTCACACCCTTCAGTGACTCAGAGAAAAATCATCTTAAAAAGCTAGAAAAATCTGGCCAGGTGCAGTGGCAACATAGGGAGACTCCATCTCTACAAAAAAAAAAAAAAAAAAAAAATTAGCCGAGTGTGGTGGCATGCTACTAGGGAGGCTGAGGCAGGAGGACTGCTTGGGCCCAGGAGGTTGAGGCTGCAGTGAGCCATGATTGTGCCACTGTACTCCAGCCTGGGCAACAAAACGAGACTTTGTGTCAAAAAAAAGAAAAAAAGTTGGAAAAATCTGAAACTATCAGAATAAGTCTTGATAAGAACAAACAGACTACAGAGGTAGGGAAAAAATGGACTAAATCTCAAGATTTTTGCAATGGCATCATAGGCAGGGTGATATGTTAGCAAGATAGTTGCCAGGCTCCCTTGCCATTTGATAGTCCCCCAGGGCAGCAAATTCAAGTTCAGAGCTCAAAGTTTGACTCTGCAACTAAGTTAGAGTATGATTTTAAGCAAGCTCTTTAATTTCCTAAGCCGATTCCCTTACCCATGAAATAGGGCTGACAAATGTACTATCTGCACTCCAGCTTTGCAGTAAGGATGAAAACTAAAATGAGATGTCTGTGAAAGTATCTGAATGTTTTCGAGTGCTCTACAAATTAAAGCACTATCATTACCATTTCAATGGCAGCGGGAGTGAACACTGCCTGCAGGGCTAGCAACAAAATCAGATCTAAGAATGTTATTGTAAATGACAACACTCACAGTCCCATCTTCTTGCTACAAAAAACACCCAGCTGGCACTGACTGTACATAGGTCCCAAAGAACACCCAGGGAGGAGTATGCATGGGAATTAACATAAGTATGGGGTCTCTAGCATGCAAATGACTAAGTCCCACAGAAAGAAACTGGATGATTATCAATACCACTTTCCACAGCTAAAAGTGTTACACGCTGAAAGTTTAACAAAATATTGTCAAAGAGAAAGATGTCGACTGTCATGAAGTCAAGTGTAAGGTGCTAGAATCCCAAGGTCATCTTTTTATGCTCTTTACTGGTGTGGTTCCAAAGTTCTATAATGTTTTTTGTTGCTGTTGTTTAGTTTTGAGGTTTACAACTTAAAAAGTATCTAGATTGTAAAGTGCATTTAATTAATTCATTGTTGTTGTTTTTTTTTTTTGAGACAGGGTTTCACTGGAAACCCAGGCTGGAGTTCAGTAGCGCAATCTTGGCTCACTGCAACTTTTACCTCTTGGCTTCAAGTGATCTCCCACCTCAGCCTCCTGAGTAGCTGGAACTACAGGCGCCGGCCGCCAAGCCTGGCTAATTGTTTTATTTTATTTTTGTAGAGACGGGGTTTCACCATGTTGTGCAGACTGGTCTTAAACTCCTGAGATCAAGCAATTTGCCCACCTCGGCCTCCCAAAGTGCTGGGACTACAGGCGTGAGCTACTGTACCCAGCTATAATATGTAATGTAATATGATTAAGGGGCTAAACAGGTATTTTTAAAGAAAGGTTAAAAACATGAACTATTCTGGATACCAAAGCAAAAGCTGAGCTGAAACGTGATATTTTTCAGGCATAGGAAGGATTTTTTTTGGATGAAGGCCAGTAACATTACTAGCCATCCATTATAACGCACAATTGCTGAACAACTACATGTTCTTGACACTATGCCAAATTTTCTACATTTAAAAGAAATTTAGTTCTATGCATAACCATTGCTTGGCATTTAAATTTTAAAAAAAATTCTAACAATTCCATTCTATAGGTTTAGTATTGTCATTTTATAGATGAGAACACTGAGGCTCAGACATTAACTTGCCTAAAAGTCACATAACGTAGCAAGATTTGAACTCTGAATCTGCACTGTTTTCATTCTGGAGCACAACTACACTGAGACGACAAATCTGAAATCTGCCATTAAAAAAGATGACTGATGGAATTTATATTTCTAATGTAAGATAGAATAGACAACAAACGGCTAGACAACAAAGAATCTTACCTGAACACAGAAGATGGACTTGTGGTAAAGTATATGAAAGTGCCTCCAAGTTCCCTGCCTCCCTATCTTTTCAAAATAATATGTTCCCCTTTGGTAAGAAATTGAACATCTTGTAGACTTAAACACTGAGTTAGAACTTCTGTGAACATTAGCTAAGAGCAAGATCAAATATCTCCGCTCAAGCTCTCACGGCTGTTTGTTCCTCAGTTCTCTTACCTTCATTTTCTCTCCGATCGTCTTGCTGCATAGGTTCTTCAGCTTGTTCAAGTTGTCTGCCCGAAATCTACCTAGGAATAAATAATCCAAGAATATACCAAAGAAATGCCCATAATTAAGATACTCCCTTCTCCTGATTTTGACTTAGTACTGATCTCAAGTTAAGGCCTAAATGCCGGCAGAGCTGAAGGATCTGCCTCATGAAGCTTTATAAACTCTTAGAGCTTTATTTATTTATTTATTTATTATTATTTTTTGGAGACGGCGTCTTGCTCTTGTTGCCCAAGCTGGAGTGTAGTGGTGCAATCTTGGCTTACTGCAACTTCCGCCTCCCAAGTTCAAGCGATTCTCCTGCCACAACCTCCCGAGTAGCTGGGATTATAGGTGCCCGCCACCACACCTGGCTAATTTTTGTGTTTTTAGAAGAGACGGGGCTTTACCACGTTGGCCAGGCTGGTCTCGAACTCCTGACCTTGGCCTCCCAAAGTGCTGGGATTACAGGCGTGAGCCACTGTGCCCGGCCTAATCTTAGAGCTTTAGAGCCCCAAATGTAGTTGGCATACAATGGTGACTACAATGGTGTCCCCAGCATTTGGTGACAAGGAAAAGACCATTCTGAGGTTAAAATTTAAAAGTATCAGAACATGTATGACACCACTATAGAGTGACACATCTGGAAAACTTGGAAGACACTCAAGTAACTAACCTGACCAATGATCTTAAAACTCATTTAAGGAAACTAGGTGCTATGCACAGGACTCTATAAAGAGTGCAGTCATGATTGCTACCTCTCCATGCTAGAAATGGCTAATGTTACCCTTTTACTTTGATACAATGTTCATCTGGCAGCCTTGAGAATAATTTAGTCTCTTATAATTTGGTTTCCTTTGGGAGAAGACAGCGCACTAACTAGTCAACACATTCGCCCAAATTAATATATTGGTATCATGGATCATCAGTCTAACTCTGATTGGTAAAATTTGGACCTCTTGAATCTAAACATTAGGGGCAATATGATAAAATTCAAGCACAAGCTTTCTTGTTGCTGTTGAGACAGGGTCTCCCTCTGTCACCCAGGCTGGAGTACAGTGGCACAACCTCAGCTTACTGCAACCTCTGCCTCCTGGACTCAAGTGATCCTCCCACCTCAGTCTCCCAGGCAGCTAGGACTACAGGTGTGCGCCACCACACCTAGCTAATTTTTTTAATTTTTATTTTTGTAGAGATGGAGTTTTGCTGTGTTGCCCAGGCTGGTCGCAAATTCTTGGGCTCAAGCGATCCACCCATTTTGGCCTCCTAAAGTCCTAGAATTACAGGTGTGAACCATGGCATCCAGCCAAACTCAAGCTTTTAAGAGGCAAAATTGATGACTAGAAATGAGATAGCACCTACAGAACCATTCTTTAAGGTTTTACCAAGGAGCTTTCCTCTTTGATAGCTCTTTAACAAAACTTGATGCAAAATGATATCACTATTTTCTCATTCACTTATTCACATTGATAAAAGTATAGAGATGGATAATAGATTAGTGGTTGCTAGGGGTGAAATGGAGGGCAAAGGGAGTGGACTACAAAGAGGCAGCAAGAAGGATCTTTGTGGTGATGAAACAGTTCTGTATCTTGAGCATGGCAGTGGTTACGCAAATTTACACATGGTAAGATTGCACACAACTACACACGCACGTGTATAAAACTGACAAAATCTGAATAAGGTTTGTGGATTGTAGCAGTGTCAATTTCTTGGTTTTAATATTGTACCAGAGTTATATAAGATGTTATCATTGGGGAAAACAGGATCTTTCTACTATTTTTCCAACTTCCTGTAAATCTATAATCATTCTGAGATTCCTTCCTATTTGCAAGGCACCGGGGTAGGTATTGGGAGCATAAAAGAAAATAAGGCCAGGTGTGGTGACTCATGCCTGTAATTCCAGCACTTTGGGAGGCTGAAGTGGGTGGGTTGCTTGAGTCCAGGAATTCGAGACCACAGCCTAGGCAATGTGGCAAAACCCTGTCTCTACCAAAAAAAAAAATAAATAAATACAAAAATTAGCTGAGCATGGTGGTGTGTGCCTGTAGTCCCAGCTACTTGGGAGGCTGAGGTGAGAGGATCACTTGATCCCAGGAGGCAGAGGCTGCAATGAGCCGAGATCGTTCCACTGCACTCCAGCCTGGGTGACAGAACAAGACTCTATCACAAAAGAGAAAAAGAAAAGAAACAAAAAGAAAATAAAACAAAACCGAATATTGTAACAATGCTGAATGTTTCAATCAATGAATATAGTATATCCCTTCATTATTTTTAATTTCTCTCAGCAATGTTTTATAGTTTTCAGTGTATGAGTCTTAAATGTTATTTATTAGGTGTATCTCTATGTACGTGGTGCTTCTAAACTGTTACTTGTATATAGAAGTACTTTTGATTCTGTGTATTGTATCCAGTGATTTTGTTAGTTATTTAATTTTAATAGTTCAGATTCTGCATACACGATCAAGTGATCTTCAAATAATGACAGTTTCTTCCATTCCAATCTTTTATTTCTGTTTCTTGCCTTATTCATACTGCCTGGGACCTTTGGCATGATGTTGATTAGAAGAGGTGATAACAGACATACTTGTCTTGTTCCTAACCTCAAGGGGAAAGCATTCAACATTTCATCATTAAGAAAAATGTGGCCGGATGCAGTGGCTCACACTTGTAATACCAGCACTTTGGGAGGCCAAGGCGGGCAGATCACGAGATCATGAGATCGAGACCATCCTGGCCAACATGATGAAAACCCCATTTCTACTGAAAATACAAAAATTAGCTGGGCATGGTGGTACGCACCTGTAGTCCCTGCTACTCAGGAGGCTGAGGCAGGAGAATCGCTTGAACCTGGGAGGTGGAGGTTGCAGTGAGCTGAGGTCGCACCACTGCATTCCAGCCTAGCAACAGAATGAGATTCTGTCGAAAGGAAAGGAAAGGAAAGGAACGGGACGGATGGGATGGGACGGGATGGGACGGGACAGGACAGGACGGGGGAAGGGAAGGGGGAAAGGAAGGGGGAGAGGAAGGGGGAGGGCGAGGGGGAGGGGAAGGGGAAGGAAGGGGAAGGGGAAGGGGAAGGGGAAGGGAAGGGAAGGCAAGGCAAGGCAAGGCAAGGCAAGGCAAGGCAAGCATTTTTCTGTAAGTATCTACTATCAGATTAAGGAAGCTCCCTTCTAGTCTCAGTTTATTGCATTTTTATCATGAGCAATTGACTCTCCACATTAAAAAAATTTTAATCTATCTCACATAATACACCAAAATTAGTATTAAATAAATCTTATACCTAAACGTAAAAGGTAAAGAAATAAAATGTCTACAAAAAAAAAAACCAGAGAATCTCTTCTGCAGGTTAAGACATAACATGATTTTCAAAACAGAATACTAATTCTGTGATTTATCTATTGTGTTTTGGAAACACAATAGACAAATCACAGAAGAAAAGTCAATAAATTAGACTTCATTAAAATTAGGAACTTCTATTCATCACAAGACTGAAAGAATGAAAAGGCAAGCCACAGAATAGGAGAGGAGATCTGTGGTATCTGTATCTCACAGGTATTCTTCTATCCACTCTATATAAATAATTCCTACAAACCACTAAGAAAAGGACAAATAAAAATTGGTCAAAAGGCTTGAACAGGTACTTCTCAAAATAGGCCATCCAATGCCATCAACTTATGAAAAAGCGCTCAATATCTTTAGTCACCAAAAAAATGCAAATTAAAATAACACTGAGATACCACGATATATCTACCAGAATGGCTAAATTAAAAGGACTGCCAATGTCAAGTACTGGCAAGAATGCCAAGCAACTGGAACTCTTAGATATTGCTGGTGGGAATATCAATCATTACAACCACTTTGGAAAACTACTTGGTATTATCTACTAAATCTAAACATGTGCCCACCCTATGATCCAGCAATTCTACTCCTTGGTACATACCCAACAGAAATGAGTGTTTATGTCTACCAATAGACGCACATAAGAATGTACACATGTTCTTATCACAAAATGTAAGTATTTGAGGTGATAGATATGTTAATTAGCTTGTGTTTAATTATTCCACATTGTATTCATAAATCATAACATTACATTGTACCCTATAAATACACACAACTATAATTTGTTAGTTGGCAAACATTTTTTTAGAAAGAGTCTCTAGAAGCTTATTCATAATGCCCTCAACCGGTAACAACCCAGTTTATCTAAACGTCATGAAGTAAATAAGCCAGTAGAATTGATTGGCATATTTACATAATGGAGTATTATATAGCAATGAAAAGAACCAACTACTGCTACATGTTAGTAACATGGATGAATCTTACAGACATAATCTTGAAAGAAAGAAGCCATGCCAGGCCCGGTGGCTCACGCCTGTAATCCCAGCACTTCGGGAGGCCGAGGCGGGTGGATCACAAGGTTAGGAGATCAAGACCATCCTGGCTAACATGGTGAAACCCCGCCTCTACTAAAATACAAAAAAAATTAGCCGGGCGTGGTGGTGGGCACCTGTAGTCCCAGCTACTCGGGAGGCTGAGGCAGGAGAATGGTGTGAGCCTGGAAGGTAGAGGTTGCAGTGAGCCAAGATCGTACCACTGTACTCCAGCCCAGGCGACTAAGCAAGACTCTGTCTCAAAAAAACAAAAGAAGCCATATACAGAAGTATATACTACACAAGTCCATTTACATGAAGTTCAAAACCAGGCAAAGGAATTTATGGTGATAGAGGTAAGAATACTATTATTTTTGGAGGAGGGGCTGACTGGGAGGTGGCATAAATCTGCTGGTGTGCTGTAAATGTCTTATATTTTGACCTAGGTGTTACATTGGTGTATAGATTTAGAAAACTCATCAACCTGTATACTAAGATTTGTGTACTTTACTGTTTATATGTCAATAAAAATAAGTTTCCAAAGGGTATATACAGGAATAGTATAAATGCTGTAAGAGAGTTGTAAGATAATATAAGGAGAGCACTCAACAAATGAGGTGGCACTACGAGAGTAGTTGAGTGGCAAAGAGGGCTGACGGAGTGTGAGCGGCACACCCTGATAAGGAACATGCCAGGAAGAGGCAACAGTCACAGAGTGTGAAAGAGTCTAGGAGCAGCAGTAACAAGTTAGAGCAAAGAGCGGGAGGTCCTGTGCGGGGAGTGTAGACGGCGAGGCCAGGAAGGCATGGGGGGCTTTGTAAAGTGTATTCAGAAATTTGGATTTTTATGTTTTAAGGCTGTACTGTCCAATATAGTAGCTTTCAATACCATGTGACTATTAGCATTTGAAATTTGAAATGAGCACCTGAACAGAGTGGTGTTTTAAGTATAAAACACACTTTGGAGTTTGAGAACTTGTACAAAAAAAAAGTAAAATATCTCAGTAGTTTCAGTAATTTTTTTTTTTTTTTTCAGACAAAGTCTCACTTTGTCCCCCAGGCTGGAGTGCAATGGCGCGATCTCGGCTCACTGCAACCCCTGCCTCCTGAGTTCAAGCAATTTTCCTGCCTCAGCCTCCCGAGTAGCTGGGATTACAGGCACCCGCCACCACGCCTGGATAATTTTTTGTTTTTTTTTTTTTGAGACAGAGTTTTGCTCTGTCACCCAGGCTGGAGTGCCGTGGCATGATCTCAGCTCACTGCAAGCTCTGCCTCCCGGGTTCACGCCATTCTCCTGCCTCAGCCTCCCAAGTAGCTGGGACTACAGGTGCCCGCCACCATGCCTGGCTAATTATTTTTGTATTTTTAGTAGAGATGGGGTTTCACCATGTGGGTCAGGCTCATCTCAAACTCCTGACCTCAGGTGATACACCCGCCTCAGCCTCCCAAAGTGCTGGAATTACAGGCGTGAGCCACTGTGCCAGGCTAGTTTCAGTAATTTAAAAATAATGATTATATGTTGAAAATATAATTTTGGGGCTGGGCGTGGTGGTTCACACCTGTAATCCCAGCAGTGTGGGAGGTCAAAGTGGGAGGATCACTTGAGTCCAGGAATTCAAGACCAGCCTGGGCAACAAAGTAAGACTCTATCTCTACAAAATATTTTAAAATTAGCTGGGCATGGTGGTGCACATATGTGGTCCCAGCTACTTAGGAGGTTGAGGTGGGAGGACCACTTGAGCCCAGGAGGTCCAGGATGCAGTGAGCTGTGATCATGCCATTGCATTCCAGCCTGGGCAACAGAACAAGACCCTGTCTAAAAATAATAATTTTTATATATATATATATATAAAACTTTTGGGTATATAAGACTAGGTTAAATAAAATATATTACTAAAATTAATTTCATCTGTTTCTCTTTATATTTTTTAGATTGAATACAAACAAATTAACAATTACAGACTATCGCCAACTTATAATGGTTAAACTTTATGATCAATAGTAATAAATTCCATGAGATATTCAACACTTTATTATAAAATAGGGTTTGTGTAACACGATTTTTTCCCAACTGCAGGTTAACGTCAGTGTTCTGAGCACATTTAAGGTAGGCTTGGCTAAGCTATGATATTCAGTAGGGTATGTGTATTACATGCATTTTTTACTTACAAGATTTTCAACTTATGATGGATTTATTGGGACATAAACCCATCCTAAGTCAAGGAGCATCTGTACACATGAAGCTAACATTCTATTCCTATAGTGCTGCTCTAAAGCATGTCACTGCAAAACTTAAGCCTTCAAGTAAAATGATTAGATTTGCATTTTAGAAAGATTATATGCCCTGGTGAGACTGGGTTAAGATTTAAAGCAGACATAAAGCTATTCCAGCTGCTGGGGCAAACAACGAAAAGGACCTGTTTTAAAACATGTACAGTAAAGGTTATGAGGAAATAACAGCTTTAGGCTGGGCATGGTGACTCATGCCTGTAATCCCAGCAATTTGGGAGGCTGAAGTGGAAGGATCTCTTGAGACCAGGAGTTTGAGGACAGCCTAGGCAACATGGCAAAAATGCATCTCCACAAAAAATGCACTCATTAGCCAGGCATGGTGGCACTGTGCCTGTAGTCTCAGCTACTCAGAAGTCTAAGGCAGGAGGATCATCTGAGCCTGGGGAGATTGAGGCTGCAGTGAGCTGTGATCATGCCTGGGTGACACAGTGAGGCCTTGTCTCAAAAAAAAAAAAAAAAAAAAAGGCCGGGCACGGTGTCTCACGCCTGTAATCCCAGCACTTTGGGAGGCCGAGGCGGGCGAATCACAAGGTCAGGAGATCGAGACCATCCTGGCTAACACAGTGACAGTGAAACCCCGTCTCTACTAAAAAATACAAAAAATAAGCCGGGCGCGGTGGCAGGCGCCTGTAGTCCCAGCTCCTTGGGAGGCTGAGGCAGGAGAATGGCGTGAACCCAGGAGGTGGAGCTTGCAGTGAGCCAAGATTGCGCCACTGCACTCCAGCCTGGGCGACAGAGCGAGACTCTGTCTCAAAAAAGAAAAAAAGAAAGATAGGAAACAACAACTTCAATTTTCAATTTATAGTAAAAACAACAACAACAACAACAAAAACCCAACTAGGATAGAGCTTTTTGAGGGAGGATAAAATTCTTCTGGTTTGCAGCAGACTTCCAGATACATGGAAATCTAGCTGCTTCGGGAGTGGGGCCAAGACAACTATGCCCAAGTGTAGGCTCATTATGCTACACTGAATTAAAAAGAAGAAACCACAGTTCAAATCCCTGGAGTTGGAAGAGTTGTAAGTTCCAATGCGGTATTATGACTCCAAGTTATACTGGACTCCTCTGTTCTCCAAGGAACCCTAGTGTACCTTATAAGTCTACAGGAAGACAAACTGGTACAGTTGTAGTAGAGGGCTTGGTGAAGCTTGCTATGTGTCCTCAATTAGGGAGCATGATCTGAGTTCTTAATGTGGCCCTGGTTATAAGCCCTTGTTCCAGCCAATGAGAGAAGAACTCCATCCTCTGATCTGAAGTTTAAGGTGTCAAAAAACCTTGATATGAATCTGTTAGTGTCCACCTTGGGCAGTTGGGAACTTGGGAAAAAACATAAATTCCATTTGGATACAAAGAGAACATTGGAAAGGTTTGTCAAATAGAAAAGAATTAAATTAATAGATGCATTTGGAAATAAACTACTGGCCCAGCATGGTAGCTCACACCTGTAATTCCAGCTCTTTGGGAGGCTGAGGCGGGCGATCACTTGAGGTCAGGAGTTAGAGTCCAGCCTAGCCAACATGGTGAAACCCCATCTCAACTAAAAAAAAAATATGAAAATTAGCTGGGTGTGGTGGTGCACGCCTGTAGTCCCGGCTACTTAGAGGCTGAGGCATGAGAATCTCTTGAAACCAGGAGATGGAGGTTGCAGTGAGCTGAAATGGTGCCACTGCACTCCAATCTGGGCAACAATGACAGACTCCATCTCAAAAACAAAACAAAACAAAAAAAAAGAAATGACTTCACATTTGGGATTAAGTTTTTTAAAAAAAGAAAATAAACTACGTAAACTGCTTTTCATAAAGAATGTAAAGTGCCCTGAACACAGAAAATATTCACGCCTCCAACAAACCTTTATCAAGGCCTTATCAAGGACCAGGTACAGTGCCAGGTACTGGGATTTTATGTATAAATGTGTATATGTATATCCTAAGAACTGGGATATACAGATGAATAAACTCAATCCTTGTCCCTGAAGAACTCACCACCTACCTACTTGTCAGAGAAGGGACAAATCCCTCAGATGTGGGCATTATACCCAAAAGACTAGCTAACACATTCAAAGTCATTTAGCACTGGCTAAGGGCTGGACTGACACAAAAATCTGATACTCCTGACTTCAGATTCAGTAGAACAATGCTCATGCTAGTTTTATCCTAAACAAAAAATGTGGCAAAATTAAATTCCATTGCAACTCGAAACTTTAGGTCAAGTGTGGAATCTCACAATCAAACAAACTACAACAATAGAGGGCCTAAGACATACAGAATCAGCACAGAACTCAAGTTAAACAAATACTCTTTTGACATCCAAGATCCTTATAAGGAAGGAGACCACTACTACTCCTGCTGCCCTCCTCCCCCCACCTTGCCTAGTTCCCAAGACAGGAGGAAACAGAGAAAGAAACAAAACTAAGATAAATAGCCAGACAACCTTGGCACCACCACCCGGCCCTAGGAGTTAAAAAAAGTAATAATAATAACATCAATCCCTAACCTAAACTACTTATCTGTAAATCCCAGACACTGTATGAAAAAAAAAGCATTGTAAAACTTTTTGTTCTGTTAGTTGATGCATGTAGGCAAGAGTCATGTTTCCCACGCTTGCTCGATTTATCACTACCCTTTCACGTGGACCCCTTAAAGATGTAAGCCTTTAAAAAGGCCAAGAATTTCTTTTTCGGGGAGCTCGGCTCTTAAGACGCGAGTCTGCTGACACTCCCAGCCGAATAAAAAAACCTCTTCCTTCTTTAATCCGGTGTCTGAGGAGTTTTGTCTGCGGCTCGTCCTGCTACACTTATAAACAGGAGAAAATCAATTTTCCTAATAGAAATCCATTACACTCTTGGATAGCGGCTGCCTTTGCAGTGTACTGTTATCAACCTAGCTCCCAGATGGTTGCAGACCTATTGCATCAGACAAATCGAATCACATGTACTTGACAGCATCCGCCCAACCAGTGACCACTCCAGTTAATATAGGCAGAGATTTACGGGCAGAGGGTTCTATGATTTTATTCAGCTTCATGAAAGATGCTCGACATGACTCCAAGATCCGGCAGTTCTAGGTTCTAGCAATGTCTTTAAAGGAAAACGTCCACAAATCACAATTAAACAGCCTCAATCATTACAATCTTTTTCTCGCCTCCCCACACCCCTCACGTCTGATCTACCACGGAAAAGACTTTTCCGATTCTTAAAGGTATGCCCATAGGTCGGGGGATGGCCTTCCCAAAAGCTTCAGGGTCATTTCTTTTGGCCAAGAGCGGCCTCCAACGCCCCGAAATGCTTCCGATATGGAAGGAATGAATCTACTCTGTTGCAAAAGTGACATAGTTTCCGGAAGGAGCCTTTGATCCTACCAAAACAAAGGAAAACCACTCTGGCCTTGCTGAAGATGAGAAAAAGACTGGGGGGGACCAAAGATTCGTGATAGAAAAGCCGCCTCGACCCCACAACCTCCCGCCACTGCAGGCTCTGGCAACTCCTGGGGCAGGAAGGTTTGACAGCTCCCGATGGGCGTGCGTACGCACACAGGCAACGAACGGAACTGAGCACGCGTGGAAGGGACCTCGCACCGCCCGGGTGGAGGAGAAAGTGGGACGACCCCGGCTACCAGGCTGTGTTTTCGCGGATGGGGAGAACCTCGGAGCCACCGCACCTTGGGAGGGGGTTTGACGAAGGGTGGAAGCTGTGGCCTCAGGAGCGATGGCTGGATTTGAGAAAGTTGGGTTTAGGATCAAGGAGGTAACCCGCCCGTGCCGGTACTTACATCGTCGCCACTCGCTGTCTGCCTTCACCAGCTGGTCCACTAGTCCCGGGTCCTTGAAGCGCTTCTCCTGCGTCTCTCGAATGAGGGCTGGGTCCCCTCCTTTATCCACCCGAAACAAATCCAGATCCAGCACCATCTTTCCTCCCGGGCCAACTCTCACGTAAGCGAGGATCGCGCCGCAGCACTCAGCCTGTGATCGCGGCACTGCGCCGGCGCGCTGACCCGCCCTTCCTGCGCAGGCGCGGCTGCAGCCCGCCGGCGACCCCTCTCGACCGGAAGCGGCTTGTTGGAGGCGGGGCCGCGGAGGGAGGGGAGGGGAGAGTGGGTAGGCGTGGGACTATACGTCTGGTTCCTTTGCCCCGGCTCTGCCCTTCTGCAGGAACTGTGATCGCCCCATAAAAGTGTGAATGCCTCAGTTTCCTCCTCCTGTCTCAGGCTAGGCAGAGAGAGGCCTGTCCCCGCATCCCTAGCTTAGAGGCCGGTGCCGTCACCAGATGCCCGTTTTCCTCTCACTAGGTTGGGTCCTTCTACTGGGCTCTTTCCCTGAACCTCCGCAGTCTTCTCCATCTTGATACAAGAGGATGGCATATGTAGTCCCAGGGCTACCTCAGCTTAAGATTCGTGCTCTGATGCCTTAGAAATGGGTAACTTGGCCGGGCGCGGTGGCTCAAGCCTGTAATCCCTGCACTTTGGGAGGCCGAGACGGGCGGATCACGAGGTCAGGAGATCAAGACCATCCTGGCTAACACAGTGAAACGCCGTCTCTACTAAAAAAATACAAAAAACTAGCCGGGCGAGGTGGCGGGCGCCTGTAGTCCCAGCTACTTGGGAGGCTGAGGCAGGAGAATGGCGTGAATCGGGAGGCGGAGGTTGCAGTGAGCTGAGATCCGGCCACTGCACTACAGCCTGGGTGACAGAGCGAGACTCTGTCTCAACAAACAAACAAAAAAAGAAATGGGATAACTTTCTTAATCTGATTATTGAATAAACCAAATCGTCCCTTTACCAACTCTTAAGAGCACAGCTTTGGGAAAATGCAGTTGTCTTTTAGAGAGAGACAAGAGAAAACTTTTCCAAAGGGACACGGCAGATTTGAACGCAGTATAAGGTATTGAGGTCATGTCTTGGGTCAATTTGAAAGCGTCTTGAAGGACAATTTGTATCAAACTTTGATTTTATAATGTTCAGGCCTTTACAATGAAATATTCTGGTTGCTGATTGAAGCCAAAGTTACCAAAGAATCTCCCTGATAACAAGAGATTATTTGAAGGATTTGGGAACAGGTGATCTGTTACCCCATCCCCGCCCCCAATCTTTGCAGAAACTTTGAAGCCTCATTCCCAATGCCTTCTCAAAGCTAGATGTGCTAAGATCTTCTTGATCTTATACCACCGTCGTGGACTCCTGAGATGAGGGTGTGACATAGCTAACTATCATATTATTTATAATATGAAATATATTTGGCCTTTGTCCCTGGTTCCTGACACAACCCTCTAAAACCCTTGAATTTCCTGGGTTATTCATAATGAGTCCCTTTGATAACACCTGAGTTTATAATAAGGAGGTGATTTAGGATAGGGGCCCTAGATAACCTCAGGATGGGGCCAGTCACCAGAGAAACCAAGTGATTGGAGGATTGGAACTTTCATCCCCACCCTTCAACCTCCAGGAAAGGGGGAGGGGAGGGGCTGGACCTGAAACTCTATAAACACTCAAACAACAAGAGTTGATGAGCTTCAGGGTTGCTGAACATGTGGAGATGCCAGGAGGGTGTATTGCCCAGAGAGGGCATGGAAGCTCTGCACCCCTGACACCTTGCCCTATCCATCTCTTCATCTGGCTGTTCATTTGTACCCTTTGTACTATCCTTTATAATAAACTGGTAAATGTTTCCTGGAGGTCTGTGAGCCTTCTCAGCAAATTAATCAGACCAAAGGAGGGGGTAGTGGGAGCCCCAGTTTATAGCTGCTGAGTAAGAAGTGTAGGTGAAATCTACTACTTGCAGTTGGCATCTGAAGAGGGGCAGTCTAGTGGGATCAAGCCCTTACCCCATGGAATCTGACACAACCTCTAAGGAAGGAGACCACTACTACTCCTGCTGCCCTCCTCCCCGCAACTTGCCTAGTTCACAAGACAGGAGGAAAGAGAGAGAAACAAAAGTAAGATAAATAGCCAGACAACCTTGACACCACCACCTGGCCCTAGGAGTTAAAAAAAGTAATAACAATAACATCAACCCCTGACCTAAACTACTTGTGTTATCTGTAAATCCCAGGCACTGTATGAAAAAAAAAGCATTGTAAAACTTTTAGTTCTGTTAGTTGATGCATGTAGGCCCCAGTCACGTTTCCCACGCTTGCTCGATTTATCACGACCCTTTCACGTGGACCCCTTAAAGTTGTAAGCCTTTATAAAGGCCATGTATTTCTTTTTCAGGGAGCTCGGCTCTTAAGACGGGAGTCTGCCAACGCTCCCGGCCAAATAAAAAACCTCTTCCTTCTTAAATCCGGTGTCTGAGAAGCTTTGTTTGCGGCTCGTCCTGCTGCATTTCTTGGTTCCCTGATCGGGAAGCGAGGTGATTAACGGATGGTCGAGGCAGCCCCTTAGGCAGCTTATGCCTGCCCTGTAGAGCAGCCCTGCGGGGGACTCTGGCCAGATTGAGCGATGCGGATCCTGAGAGCGCTCCCGGGTAGGCATTTGCCCTGGTGGAAGGCCTCGTCAAAGCAGTGCACAGCAGGCCCCCCGTGGAGGATCAACACAGTGGCTGAACACCGGGAAGGAACTGGCACTTTAAGTCAGGACAGCTGAAACTTGGTAAGACTGGTCTTTGGAACTTGCCCACTCCATTTGAGTGCAACGTGGCCTGATCACCCACGGCGTGTCTGTACTGGCGCTTTGGTTTTGGTTTTTGACTTGACTTGAATTAATTGCTTGATACTTTGGTTTTGGTTTTTGACTTGACTTGAATTAATTGCTTGATACTTTGGTTTTTGTTTTGATTTTGACTTGACTTGAATTGCTTGATAAACAGGCGTGCGTTTATTGGCACTTCAGTTTTGGTTCTGATTTTGACTTGGCTTAAATTGCTTGACGAACAGGTGTGCCTTTAACAACACTGGTTTTAGTTTTGATTTTGATTTAGTGTAAATTAGACGAGTGAGTTACCTTTTAACCTTTCCTTCCTGTATTGTGAATGTTGTTTTGTGTCGAGAGAAAAATAGGTCAGACACAAAGTAAGCCCACTCCGCTAGGAACTGTGTTAAAACATTTCAAAAAGAAAAATTTCAAAAAAATAAAAGGAAAGTCATCCAATCATCAAAACTTACTCTACTAAAATGCATGTTACAGAACCTTAAGAAAGGTTTTGCAGGAGATTATGGAGTTAAGTTAACCCCTTAGAGGTTAAGATCTCTGTGTGAATTAGAACTGCCCTCTTTTCGTGTTGGATGGTCCGTCGAAGGAACTATAGACAAGGAACAACTGGCCATGTATTTAAGGTGGTGACAGGGCTCGGAGGACAGCCAGTGTACCTAGATCAAATTCCTTTATATTGACTCATGGTTAAATATAATATAGACAAAACCAGCAAAAATTTAGCCCTATTTAACAGCTTATTGCAAAAAAAAACAAAAGTAGAAGTAAGAGCAGCTTCGCCAGCAGACACAGAGTTAAAAAGGGAGTCCCAGAAACAGCAAGAGAAACCAGTTTTGCAGGAGCCGCCAGAGATCATAGAAATTCTTTCTCCATATGTCCCAGCCTACCCCGCTTTACCGAGGCCAATAGCCCCCTCAGAAACGAGATTCAGGAGCTAACACACCCCAGGTCTCACCTCGAAGGGGAGAATCGGAACCTGGAGAGGCCAAAGAAGGAAGTCAAGATAGTCAAGTGGGCCTTCTCAGATCTGGTCTTGCTTGAGCTATGCAAATGCCTCTCAGGGAGATGAGGACCTGTCTATTAGAATGACCAGGCCCACATCTTGCGGGGGCAACAGACTTTCATCTATCAGCCCTTTTCAACCACTGATCTACCAAACTGGAAACACCCTGAATCCACCACCTTGCTCTCGGCAGCTAGAGCCCTGTCGAGCATGACTGTGTAGAGGTGTTGGATTCAAGTTTCCTCTAGCAGATCTGACCTCCGGGACCAGCCTTGGGCATCAGTAGACTAGGAGCTATACATGGACAGGAACAGCTTCATCAACCCGCAAGGAGAGAGATGTGCAGAGTATGCGGTGGTAACCCTGCACACTGTCATTAAGCTGAGCTCATTGCTTTAATTCGGGCCTTAGAACTCAGTGAAGGTAAGACTGTAAACGTTTACACTGACTCTCGGTATGCCTGTTTAGCCCTCCAAGTGCATGGAAAATTATATAAAGAAAAGAGCTTGGTAAACTCTAGGAAAAAGGGAAAAAAAGACCCAGAGAATGCCACTCAGCTTCAGCGTTTGCAGAGGTACTGAGAAGCACTTCTGCAGAGGCTAAGAGTTAGTAGAAAAAAGCAAGTAATATGAAAAAAGATTTCAGAAATGCTTCAAGGAGCTGACAAAAACCTAAGTCAGTTTTATAAGAGACTCTGTAAAGCATTCTGGCTTTACACCCCATTTAACCCTGAGGCTGCTGAAAATCAGTATATAGTGAATACTTCATTTGTAAAGCAAGCCCATAGTAACATCAAGCAGAAGCTGCAGACATGAATACCACCTAGTCTAGAAAAGTGGCCACCAAGATGTATGTTAACTGTAACCAAGGAACAAAACTGAGAAAGACAGGAAAAGAGAAAAAGACAGACTAAGAGTAAGTGTAAAAAAAGAGAAATTAGCAATGTGAGAGGACGTGGACAGTGGACGTGGATGTAGATATGAAAGAAGTCAAGTTAGGCAAAGATTCAAGAGCTGGGTAAGGCAAGAGAGAGATTATCGTGTGAGATGCAAAAAGAAAGAACACTAGAAGGGTAAATGTTCAAAAAGGCAATAAAGGAAATGGCCAAGGCCACAAGACAAAGAGGCCATTGGCCAAGGGCTGCCACACCTTGGAGGAACTAAATACTGATCTGACAGGAGCTGAAGAATGTAAAGACCAGGACAGACTACACACCTTCTCATTAGGCTCCCAGGAGCCCATGGTCACATTAGAAGTTAAAAGCAGCAAGATTCTGCCGTATCTGAATTCCAATGTCTCACTGAAGGCTAAGCCACTAGATAGAGTTACAAAGGGCCAGGGGGTGGGGGGGTGCGGCAGGGGCGGAGAAGAACCCCTCCTCTAAGCAACTTAAACAGTAAAAAAAGCCATACCTTGTGAAAACTTGCTTATAGACTTTATAGAACTGCCCCATGCTGGAGACTATCGGTACATGCTAGTGCTTGTTTGCTCATTTAAGATAAAATCAGGTTTTTGCCTATGGTCCTACTCTGAGTCAGGTGCACCCCCACCAAACAAATTATGTATTTGCCCTATAAGATTTTGTTCGGTCGGCCACCCCCAAATCATAGGTCAAATTAAAGGTGACCTCCAGAAACTAAAGAAATTAACCTTGAGAAAGCAAATGCAGGCTTTAAAAATAGCCATACAAAGTGTTCATAATTAAATAAATGAAAATGCCTATAAGCCTGACACCCCCTTAAATCTAGTGACTCTGTTTAAAGTAAACTTTAATTTTTCTAGGACCCATGTAGGATGGGCCCTATACTGTAACCTCGTCCACTCCCACTGCTGTTAAAGTTGCAGGTGTTGTGTCTTGGATCCATCACAGTCAGCTAACACCGGCAGCTCAGGACAAGTGGACCAGCCAGCAGGACGCAGATCATCCAACCCGGCTGATCCTGAGACGAGACCAAGCTGCTGCCAAGGAAGACAGCCCTGCTCTGGTCACTCCGGAGGCTGACCAGTCTACGTGCGGCTGAAGCTTGAGGAGACAACAAGCCCTGTTCTAGTCACACACCAACAGCTGACTAGTGTATGCACGGCTGAAGCTTGAGGACTCATCAAGCAAGTAAATGTAGTTAAAAATCTTAAGACTAATAGTTTTCCTGTAATACTGTTTTCCTATTGTTCTGTCGCTGTATTCAACCTTTTTCCCAGGTAAGGACCTCTTTTGTCCTTGCTGTACATTGTTTTGTTGTTGTTACCCCCCATAACCATGCTAGAAGAAACACCCATATAAGGTGTCCCCACTGTACACATACTACTTAGGAAACCCAGACCCGTCCAGCCCAGCAACAATTCCGAGTCTTACAGTCATTCTTTAAACATATAAACCAGAAGTTACCAGAACCTCTTCCTTTAGCAAAAATAGAAAAAGCCTATTTGCTCAGTTGGCTGCAAACATTGCTGGCAGTCTGGATGTTTCTTCGTGTTATGTTTATAAAAAGGCTAACATAAGACACCAATGGCCTTGAGAAGCAAGAGAGTTAATGCCTCAAGATAATTTTACTTTAACTAACTCTTTCCCCAAACAGATGCCCCAAGTTCAAGCATCTGGCTCTTAAAAACTTCTGTTATTAAAAAATACTGTGTTACTCGCTAAGAAAAAGCTTTTAAGACTCAGTGACAAAACTAACCTGCTTAGGACATGACAAAGTTGATACATGTGCCTGTACAAGTTTAACACAGGTGTGATCCTAGGTCTTCATTTAGAAAATAGTTTTCAGCTTTAAAAATTTAAAACCCTCATTATAAGTATATTACGGGTAATAGAAAGTTGCTTGCTGCTCCCCTGTGTATTACACTTGTTCCTTCAAATGATAAAAGGTTTTGTAGCTACCATGGTTCATCAGAAAACTTCAGCACAAGTGTATTACATAAAACACTATCGCTCTGTCTCCCAAAGAGACTCAGAAAGTAAAACTAAAAGTGAGAACTCCCACTAATTAGTGAAAATTCTCAAAGTGGGGGTTAAGGAAGGAGACCACTACTACTCCTGCTGCCCTCCTCCCCCCACCTTGCCTAGTTCACAAGACAGGAGGAAACAGAGAAAGAAACAAAACTAAGATAAATAGCCAGACAACCTTGGCACCACCACCCGGCCCTAGGAGTTAAAAAAAGTAATAATAATAACATCAATCCCTGACCTAAACTACTTATCTGTAAATCCCAGACACTGTATGAGAAAAAAAAAAGCATTGTAAAACTTTTTGTTCTGTTAGTGGACGCATGTAGGCCCCAGTCACATTTCCCACGCTTGCTCGATTTATCACGACCCTTTCACGTGGACCCCTTAAAGTTGTAAGCCTTTAAAAAGGCCAAGTATTTCTTTTTCGGGGAGCTCGGCTCTTAAGACGCGAGTCTGCCGACGCTCCCGGCCAAATAAAAAACTTCTTCCTTCTTTAATCCAGTGTCTGAGGAGTTTTGTCTGCGGCTCGTCCTGCTACACCTCCAGGTAGCTAGTGTCAGAATCAGAATCGAATTCAATTATAGAACGCTCAGCCAGTGTCCCCTGGAGAATCCCTTGGTGTGTGAGGAACTTACCCCCCAGGGCCCCTCACCCCTGCTTCTGGTCACGGAAATGTTATATGTTGAGTGTGGGTTTTTTTGTTTTTTTTGGCCTCTTGCACTATCCCTGCTCCCCAGAAAGCCTCTGCCAAGCCAACCCTGAAGTGTAGGTCAGGGCTAACAACAATGATAGAGCTAAGTAGAGACCCTGAGGGAGGCAGAGGAAAGGGGCTTGTCTGGGTGTGCTCCCCTTGGTTCAACCTGCCTACGGTGTTAGATTTAAAACCAGTGGAAAGGAAGGGCGAGGAGCTGTAGTCTCTGAGGAAAACATCTAAGAAGACTCTCATCAAAATGTTGGGTTCCCTAAAACCTTCTAAGGGCAAGGTCTGTGATGGGGGCGCTGCCTGCTTCCATGTCATTGAAGGCACCGTCAAAGTGTATTGCTAATTAAGTTTCCAAAATGGTGACAGGTGTTTCTGAGGCTGAAGTGGTCCCAGGCCTAGGGGAGGAGGGCCACTGGGTCAACCCTTTAAGGAGGTCATCAGTGTCATTCAACAAGTGATCTTAAAATTCTGATCTCCCCAAATTTATTCATGAATTTTCACAATTAGTGAAACATCTCCCTTTAAAATGTTCATGTGGGCGGAGGTGGTGGCTCATGCCTGTAATCCTAACACTTTGGGAGGCCGAGGTGGGTGGATCACCTGAGGTCAGGGGTTGGAGACCAGCCTGGCCAACATGACAAAATCCCGTCTCTACTAAAAATACAAAAATTAGTCGGGTGTGGTGGCACATGCCTGTAATCCCACCTACCTGGGAGGCTAAGGCACAAAAATTGCTTGAACCTAGAAGGCAGAAGTTGCAGTGAGCTGAGATCACGCCACTGCACTCCAGCCTGGGTAACAGAGCAAGACTCTGTATCAAAAAAAAAAAAAAAAAAAAAAAAAGTTCATGTTACCCGATGAGTATAATAAATTAACGTAATAGCGTACTTCATCAGCTTAGAATTGTGGGAGTTTTAGAGTTGGAGGGGAGCTTTAGCTATCTGTTAACTTAATAATTCCTGATCTTTTCATCATCATGTCCCTCATATTTTGAAATATTTTTGTCTAATGAACATGATTTTTAAAAAACAACTTTTTGCCTTTTTTATTAATCAGATCTATATGGCTGCCAACTAGAAATTCTGATCAGCAGGAAATAGGCAGTGTTACTGCACCAAGTGACTCCTGCCAGAAGCTAACAGAAAAACAAATCAACAGAAAAACTTGGGTTACGGAGTGATGGTGTGAATCCCTGCCACCTTTGGATATGTGATTCCTGTTAACCCTTACTACCAAGAATGTTCTTGAGTACTGCCTCTGAGGACTGAAGTGTTCAAGAAGGCCCGACTGGAAACAGTCAGCCAGGCTAACCCTTTTATTTTCTGTATAAGGAAACAGCCCCAGAGAAGGTAAGTGATAGAATCAGAACCAGGACACAGGTAAATACCTAAGATAGCCTCATGTTTGGGCTTTGCCCTTTTACTAGCATTCCTTAGCAGAAAACAGGTCAGTGAGGACCCTGACTGTGCTATGGGGCCTGATCTTATAGGGTAGAGACCATTGCGTATTTGCGTTTTTCTCCCCACGGGACCTAGCACACCGCCTGACCCCTGGTAAGTGCTTGTTACATCCTCCCTGAGTGAGTGGGTTGCGAGGGAGTAGGCTGAGAGGGTGGTAGCTTGTTTCAGGACAGCGAACAGAGTCCTGGGTGAAGATACTTTCTTGGGGATCCTGGACAGCTAGTGGGCAGCCTAGGGGGAAAGAGCAACTGCAGAGAGGGAGCAAGAAAAGAGGGTGCAGGGCACCCAACCAAAGCTGCCTACCTCAATTTTCCCAGTTTGGAGCTGGCTAACTCGGAAGGGTTCTCTTAGGCCTCAATGTGGCAGCCCTTTGTGTTCCTCTGTCTTGGATTTGGAGTAGGGTTTCTCAATGTTCAATGAACAAGTCCGGTCCTGTCACTCCCTTGCTAGAAGTCTTCTGTGGATACCTGTTACCCTCAGGGGAATCCAAACATGGCTGGCAATGCTATTGATGATCTGTCCCTACCAGCTTCTCTAACATGTTCCCTCTTTATACGTGTGTGTGTGTGTGTGTGTGTGTGACACAGTCTCACTCTGTTGCCCAGGCTGGAAAACAGTGGTACAACCATGGCTCACTGCAACCTCAACATGTCCAGCTTCAAGGGATCCTCCCACCTCAGCCTCATGAGTAGCTGAGACTACAGATGTGTGCCACCGCACCCAACTAATTTTTGTATTTGTTTTTGTTTTAGTAGATACGGGGCTTTGCCATGTTGCCCAAGCAACATGTTGCTCGAACTCTTGGGGTCAAGCAATCTGCCCACTTTGGCCTCTTAAAGTGCTGGGATTACAGTCATGAGCCACTCTTTATCTCTTATCTCTTTATCTCTTAACCTTTCCCCCTCGTAGTCCCCATTCCAACCTTCTTGTGATTCCCCTCCTTCCCTCTGAGCCTTTGGTTGCACAAGTTCCTTCTACCTGGAACTCCCTTTCCCTTCTCTGTTCCTTCTACCTGGCTAATTCCTTCTTTCTCCTGGAAGCCTTCTCTGACGTCATATTTACCCCTTCCTGCAAATTGGTTAGGCATCCTTCTGGTTTCCCACAGTACAGTAGTATTGATGATACCGTTACAGGAGGAATTGACCACTCAGCCTCCAGTTCTGGCTTACCCGTTCCCTTCTATCAGAGAGACACAGTAACAAAGGAGGTCCATGTTGCTATCCTTCAGCAACTAAGCAGGAATCATTTAAAAATAGCGTGAGTCCGGGAAAGCTGCCAGGACCTGGGGGAACTTTGATCCAGCCTCTCCATCTGATAGAATTGGGGTGCGAAATCAATTCTCCCACCACACCGTATTATACAGTAGTCCCCAGTGGATGCCTGAAACCACGGAGAGCACAGATTCCTACATATACTGTGATTTTTTGATCTGGGAACTGAGATGGCTGCTAAGTGAGTAATGGGTGGATAGTGCAGACAGCGTGGATACTCTGGACAAAGGGATGGTTCACGTCCCAGGTGGGAAGGAGTGAGATGGCACAAGATGTCATTATGCTACTCATAATGGCATACAATTTAAAACTTATGAATTGTTTATTTTTGGAATTTTAATTTAATATTTTTTTACTTAAGTTGACTTTGGGTAACTGAAACTGTGAAAAGTGAAAGTACTGTTAAGGCTGAACTACTCTATAGGGAATTGCGTTTTATGTGGGATTGTTAACTTTGGCACTGAGACAAAATTAGTTTATATTCCAAATTCTCCTTGAATAGCTCTTAAATTATTCATAAAGTTTTGTATTGCAACCCTAAATCAATTTCTCTATCTCTTAATACTCAGTGTTGCTCTGTGCTTCCCAGTTAATTGTCTTCCTTGAGATTGAGACCAAGTCATAAGTATGTTCTTGCCTGGTCACCTGATAATGTATTTTACTTCTTTGTCAGTGATTGGGAAATTCTTAAAATCATTTCCACATCATTCCATACCCCTCTCCCTGCCCCGCAGTTTCAAGCTTGATTGTCTGTTGCATTGCACGATATATGGTTGAATTCATGAAGACTCATAGCAGTACTCCCATGGGATTGTTTTCACCCTGTTATTTCCCACAGTGGGATGACGTGGAAGGCGGAGTGGGATCTGTGAGGTGAAAAAGGAAGCAGAGGGGCAGAGAGGAGAGCACATTCTAGTGCTGGAGGCATGAAAGTGCTTATGACTCAGAGACCATCAAAAACTTGTGTGGTTAGAATAGAAACAACGTTGGGAGGGTGAGCAGGGTGGGCTGTTACGGATCTGGTAGGCCACTTAACTGAATCTGTTGGAGACATAGTTTCTTCCTCTATTGTAATGGGGATAGTAGCTGCCTCCAGGACTGTTCTGAAAATGAAAAAATGCAATGCCATGAAAGCATGAAGTCCAGGCTTGACACAGAGATGCCAAATGAATGCATTTTCTTTTCTACTTTCCTTCTTAGAGTTTGGACTTTTATGTTATAAGCAGGGGTGATGTTCAAAATATTTAACCACCAGTACAACCCAGGTACCACCCAGTCAAAGTAGATGTGGGTCATAAACAACCCGCCTTGGAGTGTAGGTGGGGGCTGCTGCCAATTGCTCCTGCCTGGCAGCAATAAGGAGCCATCAGAGATGACACATTTGAGTGCCATCAGATGTATTAGAAAAACAGCTCTGAGTGTTCCAGCTCTTTTAGAATTTTTTTTTTTTTCTTAACAGACAGAGTCTGCCTCTGTCACCCGGGCTGGAGGGCAGTGGTGCAATCCACAATCACAGCTCACTATGATCTCAACCTCCTGGCCTCAGGCGATCCTCCAGCCTGGCCCTCCCAAAGTGCTGGGATTACAGGCGTGAGCTGCCACACCCTCTTTTAGAATTTGGTTAGCAGGTTTTCTGCCTTTTACCAGAAAAGTTTTCATGAAAAAAAGAAAAAGAGCTCTGGCTACAGAGCAGGGGGTTGATACTGGCGTGGGAAGCACTCGCAGGGAGAGGCCTGTTTGAAGGCTAGAAATTACCTAAGGACCCTGACGAAGAACATCTGGCACTTAGTGCATTCAGTCTGAAAAGTGTGACGTTCCAAACTCATCTATTAATAGCTGAGAGAATTATTTTTGGGGATCAAGTGCCCTCAACTGGAATGAAGTTCTGAAGCAGAAAAATCCCTCCAGGCACGCTGGCTCACACCTGCCATCCCAGCACTTTGGAGGCCAAGGTGGGCAGATCTCTAGAACCCAGGAGTTTGAGACCAGCAACATGGTGAAACTCCGTCTCTCCAAAAAGTACAAAAATTAGCCGGGTGTGGTGACGCATGCCTGTAGCTACTCAGGAGGCTGAGGTGGGAGGATCACTCGAGCCCAGGAGGCTGAAGCTGCAGTGAGCAGAGATTGCAAAAATCTAGCGACCCCGGGAAATGGTAGTCCCTTGATATCGTCTAGGATTTTCTCCACATCTAGTCTGTAATAATCTACCTCACACCCAAAGAAGCTAATTTTGCTTCTACTTGTGGATTTATTGTTATGTGGCTGGCCTCATGCTCCCCGAAAGAAACCTAAGCAGGCCGGGTGCAGTGGCTCACGCCTGTAAACACTCTAGGAGGCTGAGACAGGCGGATCACGAGGTCAGGAGATCGAGACCATCCTGGCTAACACGGTGAAACCCTGTCTCTACTAAAAAATACAAAAAAAAATTAGTTGGGCTTGATGGCGGGTATCTGTAGTCCCAGCTACTTGGGAGGCTGAGGCAGGAGAATGGCATGAACCTGGGAGGCGGAGCTTGCAGTGAGCCAAGTTCGCACCACTGCACTCCAGCCTGGGCAACAGAGCGAGATGGTTTATGAGTTACCTCTTTTGAGCTCATTCAATCTTGGGGTGTTGGGTATCATTAGATGCATTTTATTATTGTGGAAACTGAGGCTTTGGTTATTGACTGATTCCTCAATAAGCAGTGGGAGGTTTCTAGCCTATGTCCATCTTGTTCCAAAGTCTGTGCTCTTTTCTCTGCCTCTCTGCGAATGTGGAATCCTTCTCCTCTTTAGTTTAAGCTTCCAGGACATTTACATTTCCCACTCACTCCTCCAGCCACCCAACCCATGTTCAAGAAAAACAACTTGTAAGGTATGTTTTTATTTTACAAAAACAAAAAAAGTGACATGCAATACCCATCTTCTAACAAACTATTAATGCTTGGAATACAAAGTAAAAAGGAAATCCGATCAGTCCTGATGAGACAAAAATTCTATTTCACAAAGCTGAAAAAATCTATTACAAAGTTTCTGTTGTATAAATATAGTCAGTCTTATCTTTAATGTAGTCAGACAAAAAGAAGTTTTGTTGGCATTAAAAACAAAAACAAAAACCCTGCTGCTTGAATACACCACAATCTTCATTTGTATTCCCAGCCAAGTACAGGTGATGACTACAGGATGAGAGTTACTGTGTGTTCCAGGACTCAAGGTAACCAAATGAGATTTAAACATTTTATCACACTCCCTCTACCAACAACAGCTTGGACAGACCACTACAGCCCTGGGTCAAAGACTAAAGACTTTGTTCATAGAAAATTGAACATGTAGGCTGGGCACGGTGGCTCACACCTGTAATCCCAGCACTTTGGGAGGCCGAGGTGGGTAGATCACTCGAGCCCAGGAGTTTGAGACCAGCCTGGCCAACATGGTGAAACCCTATCTCCACTAAAAACACAAAAATTAGCTAGGCGTGGTGGCGCATGCTTGTAATCCCAGCTACTGGGGAGGCTGAAGCAGAAGGATCGCTTGAATCCAGGACCGGGAGGCTGCAATGAGCCAAGATCATGGCACTGCATGCCAGCCTGGGCGACAAAGCAAGACTCTGTCTCCAAAAAAAAAAAAAAAAAAGAAAAGAAAATTGAACATGTGTTCGCTCTCAAATGGGTGCACAACTCTGTGAGTAGGCCACAAGCCACTGAATGGTATGTTTTGAAGGTGAATTGTATAATATGTGAATTATATCTCAACAAAGCTGTTAAAAATATATGACACATCTAACTTGCTAGGGGAGCAACAGGTGACCCCGGTAGCGTAACTCAGGAGTTCCTGACAGGTCACAGGGCAGACCTGCAGAAGTCAGCACGGTAAGGGTAGTAAAAAGTAGCTCCTTAAAGTATTATGGCTAAAATCAGTGGAGTCAGAATAAAGAAGTCAAAAACATATGTACTTTTTCCTACTATTTCCAGAATAGTCTAAGGGCTGTCTGTGGCCTTTGTCACAAAAGAAAGCTATTCAGTGAGATGGCAGGTGCCTGGGTATTGCTGAGGCTACAGAAGATTTTAGGCCGGAACTCAGGAGTTGCATATCTGCATCCACACTGGGGGAAGTTCCAACATGGACACAGGTTCTGAGAGCTTGACTCCTACAGAAGGAGGGAGAATGTGGCTACCCAAAGAAAAACTGGATTTATTAAACCAGAGGGACTCCCTGCCATCATCAACACTGTTGATGGCCAGGGACCACAGCATGGCTCTAGTTCTCATTGACTCTTACAAAGCCATCACCAGGGCAGCAGTGGCTGATCAGATGAGCATTTTGTGGCAGACCAGTCACTTGCAAATGCCATCCCCTTTCTGTATCTACCATCTGTCACCAAATGGTTACTGGAGAAAGGACACAGGCACAAATCATGGGCAACTGGGGCTTGACCAAGGGAAGGTCACCCTAGCCTGATAGTGATGCAGGCAGAATTGCCAGTAGAAGAAAGAAGGTTATTTTATTTTATTTTATTTTATTCATTTATTTATTTATTTATTTATTTATTTTTATTTATTTATTTTTTTTGAGACGGAGTCTGGCTCTGTCGCCCGGGCTAGAGTGCAGTGGCCGGATCTCAGCTCACTGCAAGCTCCGCCCCCCGGGTTTACGCCATTCTCCTGCCTCAGCCTCCCGAGTAGCTAGGACTACAGGCGCCCGCCGCCTCGCCCGGCTAGTTTTTTTTGTATTTTTTAGTAGAGACGGGGTTTCACCGTGTTCGCCAGGATGGTCTCGATCTCCTGACCTCGTGATCCGCCCGTCTCGGCCTCCCAAAGTGCTGGGATTGCAGGCTTGAGCCACCGCGCCCGGCCTTATTCATTTATTTTTTGAGACAGAATCTCGCTCTGTCACCCAGGTTGGAGTGCAGGGGTTCAATCTTGGCTCATGGCAAGCTCCACCTCCCGGGTTCACGCCATTCTCCTGCCTCAGCCTCCCGAGTAGCTGGGACTACAGGTGCCCGCCACCACGCCCGGCTAATATTTATGTATTTTTAGTAGAGACGAGGTTTCACCATGTTAGTCAGGATGGTCTCAATCTCCTGACCTCATGATCCGCCCTCCTCGGCCTCCCAAAATGCTGGGATTACAGGCGTGAGCCACTGCGCTGGGCCCCAAGAAGAAGGTAATTTAAAGTCTTGCTCTGGTTTTACCCGTTCTAGGTACTTAAAAGTTCATTGATAATAGTTGGTGTAAAATTGGGGAAAACAGGCATAGAAGACACCCACTCTACTCACCTTTCAGAAGGGGTGTTGCCAGAAATTGGACCAGAAGTCTCTTTAGTTTTTTATCACACAAAGCAATTGAGAATGAAAAAAAAAAGACAGAGAGAAAGATAGGGGCTTAAAAGTGAGAAGTATCCCAGCTTGGTGAACACCTTGTTTATTTTTAAATTTTTTAGAGGTAGGGTCTCATTATGTTGCCCAGGCTGGTCTTGAACTCCTGAGCTCAAGCGACCATCCTGCCTTGGGATTACAGGTATGAGCCACCATGCTGGGCCCGGTGAACATCTCGTTAAACTCTCCTAGCCTTCCTTCCTTGAAGACTGGTTTGATTCTGCTGCTGGGGTATGGGCCTGGGATTCAGTTTCTTTTGTGGCCAGTCTAGACATTGATTCTGTGCCTGAGCAGATGGTAAGCTTAGAAGCAGATATCACGGCCACCGCAGGCCCATGCCATTGTGGGCTGGATCCCCTGAAGTGCCCCATTAAAATCTTGGCCTCCCTGTGCTCTTTTCAAATAAGAGACCCCTGTTCCATAATATGGCCCAAACTTCTAGGATGGGGGCACTCAAGGATGGGGAATTTTCCTCACTGACAGGGGTTTGCCATCTCTGTGGGTAAACCCAATTGAGGATAAGGCTGGAACATCTGGGTCTGGGGCTTACCTGGTTCTTTTCAGTGTCATAGAGTGATAGTGGGAGGTTTAAAAAAAATAGGGAGATGTATCCACAGGGCTTTGGGCATTTTCTTCATGAACTTTTTCCTTTGGCTTCAGTGAGAATATCTATCATTTACTTAAGAGAAGGGAATGAGTTACCTGGTTTAAAAAACAAATAAAAGGCTGAGTGCAAGCCGGGCGCGGTGGCTCAAGCCTGTAATCCCAGCACTTTGGGAGGCTGAGACGGGCGGATCACAAGGTCAGGAGATCGAGACCATCCTGGCTAACACGGTGAAACCCCGTCTCTACTAAAAAATACAAAAAACTAGCCGGGCGAGGTGGCGGGCGCCTGTGGTCCCAGCTACTCCGGAGGCTGAGGCAGGAGAATGGCGTAAACCCGGGAGGCGGAGCTTGCAGTGAGCTGAGATCCGGCCACTGCACTCCAGCCTGGGCGACAGAGCCAGACTCAGTCTCAAAAAAAAAAAAAAAAAAAAGGCTGAGTGCAGTGGCTTATGCCTGTAATCCCAGTACTTTGAGAGGCTGATGCGGACAGATCACTTGAGCCCAGGAGTTGGAGACCAGCCTGAGCAACATGGTGAAACCTGGTCTCTACAGAAAAAATACAAAAATTAGTGAGCCTGGTGGTGCACACTTGTAGTCCTAGCTACTTGGGAGGTTGAGGTGGGACGATAGCTTGAGCCCAAGAGATTGAGGCTGCAGTGAACAGTGATTACGCCACTGTTGCAGCCTAGGTGACAGAGCGAGACCCTGTCTCAAAAACAAAACCATTCCTTGTTGCCTCTCTTTGTGCTTTTCAAGCCTTTTCTTACCCAGGCCTTATTCACCTTGCCCTCAGACTACCCATTTCACTCCCTTTGAGCTGGTTATCCATGGGAAATGGATCCAGGCTGCTATGAAGATTGTCCACCAGGGAACCCCGACACCCTTCTCACCCAGCCTCTCTCCTAAAGAGATCATGAGCTGAGGGCATGCGAGGAAAGCTCCCAGCTGTTTCTGCACTTAAGTTAGAGGACAGAGGAAATAGTTTCTATACTTAAGAAGAGAGAAATATCTTCATTCCAGAGCTGTAAGAATTATGAGCAGACAAAGCTATGGCTCTGGCGGATGGGCCATTTTGGGAAACAAGATACAAGCAAGGGCATAATTTACAAACAAAGTGTGGGTATATTTGGCAGGTTTGAGGCAAGCAGAAAGGAGGGTTTGGGTACTCTATAAAAAAAAATCTGAAATTCAAACATCTGATAAGGCCACAATGAAGAGATTTCCAGCAGTGGGTGTTGCAGGATGCTGGCACCCAAATCGCCGCAGGCTTGCAAAGGTGCTATGCAAGGTGAGGAGGCAGGTGAGGCAGCCAGTGCCTCTCACAGGTCCATGTCTGGGCCTCCTGAGGATGTCTTCAGCGGCACTGAGTCAAATCCATCAGGAGTCCTCTGAAAGAGAGATGGTGACAGGAGCTGGCTGCTGCACAGGGGCAAGTTTGGGGACAAAGGAGAGAAATGGAAAATAGGTGACAGAAGGAACCCTTATGAAATTACTGTTTCAGTGGCTTTGTGGAAATACAGAAATTAGATACCCTCTATTCTGCTTGCTCCCTTCAGTGTCAGTTGGAGAACAATAAACATCTTTTTCTTTTAGGCCGGGTGTGGTGGCTCATGCCTGTAATCCCAGCACTTGGGAGGCCAAGGCAGGCGGATCACCTGAGGTTAGGAGTTCGAGACCAGCCTGGCCAACATGGTGAGACCCCATCTCTACTGAAAATACAAAAATTAGCCAGGCATGGTGGCAGGCGCCTGTAATCCCAGCTACTCAGGAGGCTGAGGCAGGAGAATCACTTGAACCCAGGAGCAGAGGTTGCAGTAAGCCAAGATCATACCACTGCACTCCAGCCTGGGCGACAAGAGCGAAACTCCATCTCAAAAAAAACAAAGAAAATATTTTTTTCTTTCAAAAAAATGTTTTTGGCCAGGCACAGTGGCTCACGCCTGTAATTCCAGCACTTTGGGAGGCCGAAGCAGGCAGATCACCTGAGGTCAGGAATTCAAGACCAGCCTGGCTGACATGCGGAAATCTCTCTCTACTAAAAATACAAAAAAGAAAATAAGCCAGGTGTGGTGGAATGCACCTGTAGTCCTAGCATCTAGGGAGGCTAAGGCAGGAGAAATGCTAGAACCCGGGAGGTGGAGGTTGCAGTGAGCTGAGATCACGCAACTGCACTCCAGCCTGGGAAACAGAGCAAGACTCCGTCTCAATAAATAAATAAATAAATACATACATAAATAAATACATGTTTTTTAGAGACAGAGTCTCGCTCTGTTGCCCAGGCTGGAGTGCAGTGGCACAATCATAGCTCACTGCAGCCTCCAACTCCTGGGCTCAAGTGATCCTCCCCCCTCAGCCTCCCAAGTAACTGAGACTACAGGCATGCTCCACCACACCCAGCTAATTGTTTTTTATTTTTTGTAGCGATGGGGTCTTGCAATGTTGCCTAGGCTGATCTTGAACTCCCAGCCTCAAGAGATCCTCCAGCCTGGGCCTCCCAAAGTGCTGGGATTACAGGGCCAAAAATCTTAAAACTCCCCTGCTTTGCACCTTTGCTGAATTCTAGCAGTCCCAGATAGACTCAAGAGTCTCAGGGTGAACTGTTCTCCCATTGGTTTAAAAAAAAAATCGCAGTCTAAGGAGGCCAAGGGAGTCTCCCTAGCAGGTCAGCACAAAGGAAACAAGACTCAGCAGTCTGAACACCCAAGCACGGTCCTTCTCTTCACCACCTCCCAATACACTCCTTCCTCTTTCTACCCTCCCCACCCACTCCTATTGGGATGAACTGGTTCAGAGCAGTAGTCAGATATGGGCACTGGCAGAGTGGGGCTGCAGAGGGCTATAGTCCTGGAGGAGGTGCTTGAATGCTCTCAGCTGGCCCCACGCCCAGTGACAGTATTGTCTGTATTGCATTTATGAGCTTCATACTCACCCACCCACACAAACTCACCCAGCCCTCCCAGCTCAGAATTGCTCAGTGGGGAACAGCTGAGACTGAACTATGATTCAGCTCTCAAAGGACTGGACCCAGACACCTGGAGGACAGCGCCTCCCACTGGTCAAAGGAGAGCCTGACTTCTATCAGAAGTTGATCCCAGAGATCATCTTTTCCCCCTTTCAGTGAAAATAAAAAAAGCGGTGGGGGATGATTCTTACAACATGGATGGTTCAGTACTCCTTCTGGAAGTGAAAGGGCCCAAGCAGCTCGCTAACTGGAGTACATGTTGAGATGTTGAGAGAGAAGGAGCCTGATCAAGAGCAGCCTTGGGCCCCGGGGGGAAAGAGTATTGGTGTAGAAATACAGAAGGCAGAAGGCAGGATTTTCGGAGTGGGGAAATGGAATTGTATGGGGCGTGGGGAGCAGGGCGCCCATCCCTGAACGGTACAGGACCATTCAGTGTCTGAGGAGCAGTGTCTCCTCCAGCCCTCCAGGCTGACCTCAGTGCACTGGCCAGGCCCCCTACCTTGGAGGTAAATGATTTGATCTTCCCAAAGAGTGACTTCTTGCTGGTAAAGATGAGGTCGTCTTCCACATCCTCGCCCTCCATGATGGCACAGCTGTCAGCTGCTGGCAGGTCACAGTCCTTGAGGGTAGCATTCATCACCAGCTTGGAGTACTTGTACTCTAGTCTATAAAACAGGAGGATGGGAAAGACAAGATCCCAAAATGTGGGAATAAGGGGGAAAGAGGTAGAGAAGTTGGCCTACAAACAGGTCCTATTCCCATGCCAAGGGTAAGAAGACTGAAGCATGGTAAAACGGTGTCAGGGCTGCGGGACTAGAAGGAATCGTGGTTCTCAGTTCAGTGATCTTTGTTCCTTCAGCCTGTTTCTGTGATCTCAAAGTTTAATAGAAATATCAAAATCTTAATGTCATTCTCTGTATTGTTAAGAATAACAAATTAAGGATATTCTTTGCTTTTGAGAATTTAACATCCATTTATAGATTGCTACGTGGTACCATCCTGTTCAGGAGTCAGGATAACCACACCATGCACTGGATAAGTGGTTCAACAAGTCTCTGGCCAGAGTCACAAAGTCTGTAGCCAATTCCAGAGAAAAACCTCATTAATTTACACTTTCAGATATTCTCCCTGATCAATAATCCAACCCTGTCCATCCCCAAACTCCAATACCGCATCATGTACTTTTGATTCTTTTTCCAAAAGTAGCAAGTCAAGACGGTGAGCAGGATGGCAGTACAGGTGCCTGCAGAGATGCCCACTTTCAGCCAGAAATCTATGGTTTTGCAGATGGTGACTCTCTGCTCAGGCAGAGAAATGCCACCAGAGCATAGCTTGGGTTCTCGCCACACGTAAGTAGTCTTCTGTTGGGGAGAAAAACAAGGAACTCAGATATCTCATTCCCTTCTCTCGTGGGAGTGCCCGATCAGAAGGAAACCCACCTGGATCCCAGCCACACAGCTGCTGACGATAGCGTGGTAGTCAGCCACTGAGCAGAGCGGGCAAGCAGCCGCACTCTCCCACAGGAAGTGGAAGTTGCAGCCATCACAGGTCCCATCCGAGCACGTTCTAGCAAAGCAGAAAAGAGGCCTGAGCTCTCACTGGCTGGACTGGTGGGGAAGATCTGGTTGGGGGCCTGTTGTCTCATAGCTTGCCTGATTCACCCTCTCCCTGCCCAAACCGTTAGCCCTACCAGGATCCTTCCAACTAGTCCTTAACACAGGTTTTGATCTCTGATTTCACTGATAAGAGGCCTTCCTGGCCTCCAATGGGCTCTCCACCCTCTGCCCGTTTATGTTTTTGCTGACATCGTATGAGAGCTATTGTAAGGTGTCTGAGCTCTAGCGCAGCTGTCCCACCAACCTCTTTGAGGTTCCCGTCCTCCCCACAGACTTGTGACATTTGCAATAGCCACTTTGATGCAGCTTCCTGGCGATGGGATTGGAGTTGAGGTGGGGTTCAGGAATGAGCTTCCGGTCATGGATACCCGTTATGTACTTTATTGTGATGTTTACAACGGCAAGAACAGGGATTTGACACTCAGACACCACTACTGGGTCAAGACGCCCTGCTTTGCTCCCCATCTCCCCAGTCAGTTGTTTAGGCGCAGCATATCCAAAATGTCTTCCTCGAGACGCCAGTGCCTATCAAGATGTTAGTTGCTGTTATGCGGGGAGGGGAGGAGGTGTCCTGTGGTCATAGTCATTTGGAAATTTTTGATTTAGTTCACTCAGCTATTAAACTCAGAACTGGGTATTTTCATTGCAGAGAGATTCCTAGGATCCCTAAACCTTTATTAATCCTCATAATAGCCAGAGATCATGAAACGTCCTAAAGTCTCCTTGTCTCATTTCATCCTCAAAACAACCCGCTGAGGGAATTTAGCATTATGCCCATTTTTACAGATAAGGAAATGAGAGGCCTAAAGAAGGTAAGAAATATAGCCATGATAGCATAGCTAGTTAGTGGAGGAGATGATTCAATCTGGCTCTCAGCCGAGCTGTTGGTTACTATGCTACGCAGCTGCCACCATAATGGACCAGGAATATGAGAGTAGCTTTCACTCTTCCTTCTACCCCATTCTTGCCATATGAAGATTGAGGGTCTGGGGCCATGACTCTGCCCCTAAGAGCCCATTAATGGATCTCAAACTCTTTTCTTTTTTCTTCTTTTCACTAATCTCTGGATCTCAGGATGGAATGACTTCAAGGAAGGGAGATTTTGGCCTTCGTCACACCCCTTTGCAGGGCTTACCCTGGCAGCGACAAACTTCCAGGGACAGTTTTCTGTGGACTGCACCTGACACGGATGGTGGTTGATCTCCCAGAACTGCAGGACTGGGTCACATCATTGGACCTGCAGAGAAAGCCAGCCCCCATGGGGGAATGAGTCACTCAGCTGTGTTCCTGGACAGCCACCAAGTGAAATCCGCATGGAGCAATTCCCTTGCTGGGGAAGTCGGGACTTGGGCTTTAGCCTGGCACACAGGGAGTGCACAGGCCTTGGTTTATACGTGGAAAGGGTGGGGATCAACAATATGTAGTCAAGGGGGAAATGCCCTGGTTTAGGAAAGTCATGGCTAGCATCCACTGGAGCCTGCTTAGGCTGGAAGGGAAGTCCACTGCAGATCATCCAATATTTCTCCTTGCCTCTAGGGCAGATCTGCTCCAATAATATCCAAGAAGCTGGGATCAGGAGTTCCTGATCCCAGATAGCTAAACTCCCAGATTAGATAGCTAAACTCCCAGCCTTTAGCTATCATGACTGGGCAGATCTGCTAGACCTCAGACATGTTCTGGCTTGATAAGCAGTAGGTGACTAGAGAGGGAGGGATGCAGCAGAAATTATGGAGGAGTCCTAGGTTTCACTTGCAGTAGCCTAGCCTCTCATCTTCACCTATAAAAGAAGATCACGTCCGGTATTCCCAAGGACTCCGGGTGGAAAAGTTCAGCGGGGGAGGTGATTCCATCCAGAGTCATATCTGTTGTCACCCCTGCCAAATTAGAGCTCCTAATTAGTTCTCACTAGTAGCATTAGCTGGCAACCACTTCAATTCTTCCAATACCTTCAACATCCAACCTCACTTCATCTCATCACATCCCTGATTGACTTATGAAAGGGTGAAACAAGGGTTTGTCAGAGTCCCCGGGAGCACTTTGCACACAGAGTGGAATAGAAAACACAGGTCAAGAGGTTGGGCCCCTCATGTGGGGCCTTTTACCTCCCAGCCTGGTAACCTCACACTCTCTTACACATACACACACACACGCACTCTCTCTCTCTCTCAAAAGGCTGAGGCAGCAGAGTTACTCACCAATAAGTCGGTCAGCAAGGCTGACAGGCTGTGAGGAAACCCCGGCCTTGTAGCCTGTCACCTCTGGGGGGATGATGACTGCCTGGCAGACGTAGGCTGTGATAGATTTGGAGAACCCTGACTCACCCTCAGGAATCCGGAGGTCAGTGACATTGTCGGTGCACACAGACATTTTCCGACCCTGGTGGGGGAGTGGGGAGGAAGAAGTGGGAAAAAGGGAGTGGTCACAGAGGAATTCCCAGAAGGGAATAGGGAAGGCTTTTTTACATCTAAATTTTCAGCGTTCCAATGGTATGTTGCAGGGGAATGATTCATCCCAGGTCTAATGACGAGACAGATTTGATTGTTTTGTTTTGTTTTCTTTTCTTTTGAGGCAGGGTCTTGATCTATTGCCCAGGCAATGGTGAAATCATAGTTCACTAAAGCCTTGACTTCCTGGGCTCAAGCAATCCTCCTGCCTCAATCTCCCAGAGTGTTGGGATTACAGGGGTGAGCCACTGTGCCCAGCCAACATTTTCAATGTTATACATTTTATTATAAATGGTGCTGGCCAGGTGCAGTGGCTCACACTTGTAATCCCAGCACTTTGGGAGGCCGAGGCAGGTGGATCATGAGGTCAAGAGATTGAGACCATCCTGGCCAACATGGTGAAACCCTGTCTCTACTAAAAACACAAAAATTAGCTGGACGTGGTGGCGCACACCTGTAGTCCCAGCTACTTGGGAGGCTGAGACAGGAGAATCGCTTGGACCCGGGTGGCGGAGGTTGCAGTGAGCGGAGATTGTGCCACTGCACTCTAGCCTGGCGACAGAGTGAGACTCCGCCTCAAAAAAAAAGAAAAGAAAAAAAGTGCTAAATCTGGTGTCTCAGCCTTTTTTTTTTCTCTAGATTGTAAGAAGTAGATGAGCTTGAAAACTGAAGGAAACCTTTACAATACAATAAAATAAAGAGTTCTTCTGTCTTTGAACTAAGGATCTGTAGTGTGGCAGTACACCATAAGCATTTCTAAACAGGAAAGGAGTAGAGAAAAAAATACACCATTTCCCCAAATCACCACCTTCGTTGCTCTCCATAATTCACTGAATGACACTTTTGCTACATGGAGCCTGCTTTATTCAGTCTTATTTCCTAAGTGATCATGACCTGTTACTCCTGAGGCTTCATTTTAACTTCTTCGAAGACTTCTGAAAACAAGATAGAGACACCTATCTCTAATCTTTCATAGATTAGTTTCTTTCTTGACATGTTCTCTATATAAACACCCATCAAGTTCTTCGCATGCTGCAGAAGATGGGTCAGAGCTCTATGATGTAAAGGCCTTACCACCAAAAGAACCAAAGAAGAGATGCTCAAGATGCACTTTATATTGTAACTTTTTTTAGATGGAGTCTTGCTGTGTTGTCCAGGCTAGAGTGCAGTGGCACGATCTCGGCTCACTGCAACCACTGCCCCCTGGGTTCAAGTAATTCTCCTGCCTCAGCCTCCCGAGTAGCTGGGACTACACACGTGTGCCACCATGCCCGGCTAATTTTTCTATTTTTAGTAGAAACAGGGTTTCACCATGTTGGCCAGGCTGGTCTTGAACTCCTAACCTCAGGTGATCTGCCTGCCTTGGCTTCCAAATGGCTGGGATTACAGGCGTGAGCCACCGTGCCCAGCCTATTTTGTAACATTTGAAATGAACTTTCCAACTGGTAATTGTGGCTTATTTGCAATCTAGTCAAGTGCAGCGGTGGGATTAACCTTTGCATTTCTGCCTTTGAATTTTGGATCTGAAATATTTGCAGCAGCATGAAATGGCTGATGGTGACAATCTTTCCTTATAAAGCATTTCATGTTACTTTCTTTCATGCTGTCAGCAAAGAGACATGTGGATGAACTAGAAACAGCTGATTTTATCCAGCCTCTAGAAAACAAGCGACAAATGCAGTGATTGCTGAAGACCGCTTTTTCAAGGAAGGGAAAAAAACCTTTCCTCCTGTGTATTTCTGGGTTTTTGTTTGTTTGTTTTGTTTTGTTTTGTTTTGTTTTGTTTTGTTTTTTGAGACAGAGTCTCACTCTGTCGCCCGGGCTGGAGTGCACTGGCACGATCTTGACTCACTGCACGCTCCGCCTCCCAGGTTTATGCCATTGTCCTGCCTCAGCCTCCCGAGCAGCTGGACTACAGGTGCCCGCCACCATGCCCAGATAATTTTTTGTATTTTTAGTAGAGACGGGGTTTCACCGTGTGAGCCAGGATGGTCTCGATCTCCTGACCTCGTGATCCGCCCACCTCGGCCTCCCAAATGCTGGGATTACAGGCGTGAGCCACCACGCCCGGCCTTCCTCCTGCGTATTTTTAAATAGACTAATTCTGTGGAAATAAAGATCAGGTAAAGTAAAAGAACACCTTATTTTATTTTATTTTATTTATTTATTTATTTTTTGAGACGAAGTTTCACTCTTTTTGCCCAGGTTGGAGTGCAATGGTGCGATCTCAGCTCACTGCAAACCTCCACCTCCCAGGTTCAAGTGATTCTCCTGCCTCAGCCTCCCGAGTAGCTGGGATTACAGGCATGCGCCACCACGCCCAGCTAATTTTTTTGTATTTTTAGTAGAGACGGGGTTTCTCCATATTGGTCAGGCCAATCTCGAACTCCCCACCTCAGGTCATCCACCTGCTTCGGCCTCCCAAAGTGCTGGGATTATAGGCGTAAACCACCGCACTCAGCACCCAGCAAGAACACATTATTTTAAACATCTATATTTTCTTAAGTGTTTATAATCCTGATTATTTAACTTGAGGGAAAAAAGTCCTCAGGGAGAATAATATTTAAAAACCTTTGAAGCTCCTCAACCCCCTGCTGCCTGAAGGATTTCTGATTTTCTCCTGTGTCTGTCTCTGGCCTCTGATCCACGGGCCTCCCCCATTCAATTCTCACCCTGTCAACTGGTATACCTTACCTGGTTTCCACAGAGACTGAGGGTAAAGTGATGGAAGTATTTCAGCCCTTTGGAAGTGAAGCTTGGCCCTCCAGCAAGAGTGACAGTGTTTGCCAAAGCGGAGAAGTTGTAGTTGAAAGTCCTGGTCGGAGTGTTGCGTGAGAAGATGCAATCGTTGTAGCACAGAGAGTGGATCTGACGGGGAGAGGGACGGGTCAGGCCCACTGGTCAGGCAGGGCCTTGAGGGGCCGCAGCCGAGAATAGCAGTTTTCTCCCCAGTCTGGTCCCGCCCAAATGGGGTCAAGAGGAGGAAGAAAGGATTAGGGGTGACTAGCAAAAGAAGTGAAACAGGCACTAGGGGATTTATGTACATTTGCCATTCAGTTATTAGCACATATGTGATGGACAAACCCAAACCTGTTATTGTTCAGAAGGGAGTTTGGTCAAATTCTATAGCCTTATTCCTGTGCCTAGATTATAGAAGCCTCTCAAGACACAAGAGGATCCTTTTTACTTTCCAGCAGAAGACAATGAGGTACTAACCAGAAAAGGGTATCTGAGATGGAAGAAGAGAAATTTTTCTTGCTCCCTCCTCACCCCCTCACAGTGTAAAACTCACTGAACTCTGCTTCCTGTTTCTCAGGTTCTCTGTAGGAAACTGAACTCAGAAAGGGGCTTTTCTTCCCATAAACCCGTTCATTGCTCTGTTTTAGGGTCACCATTCAGCGGCAGCCGCACACAATTGTCATTCCCTCGTACAGCAGCAGAGGGAGCTCCAGGGAAGGAAGGTTGTAGCAAAAGTCCAGGGTACCGGAAAGAGGTTGCCAGGGGTCTGTAGAATCGCTGCACTTCATTGCGCAGATGAACTAGGCCACGTTTGCAGAGTACATATTGATAGTGCCTTACAGGTGTATGTGTGTGTAGTTGTGATCAGTAAAATACAAATTCATTTAAAAGCATCGATTAATATCTAAGAGCTTTTAGTCATAAGTACTTCTCAGATGCAGAAAGTACATGGGGGCAACAACACTGCTCCCCACTTTATTTATTTATTAGCTTTTAAGGTGCTTTTTAAAATTTATTTTGTAAATTAGAGACAGGATCTTGCTCTGTCATCCAGGCTGGAGTGCAGTGGCACAATCATGGCTCATAACAACCTTGAACCCCGGGGCTCAAGTGATCTTCCCACCTCAGGCTCCCAAAGTGTTGGGATGACAGGTGTGAGCCACTGCAGGCAGCCTCTTCCCACTTAGGAAAGGAATCCTTATACTTGTAAAGCTGAGAAGCCACTGGGATAGAAGACAGCAATGCCAGTTATCATATGTCCCAGCAATGGTTGGGTTTCTATCTTTCCAAAGAAGGGGTAGATTTCCATAATAACAGGCTGGATTGAACGATGCTGAATATAAGCCACAGGCCCCACCCCACTGTTCCTTCCCTCTGGGTCTCTGCACACCTGCCAAATAACCCCCTGGGCCAGACGGTCACCAACCTGTCTTACCTGCCACTAAAGAGGAGACTTGTCAGTGACTGAGTCCTGGACCCTGGAAATCAAGGCCCTGCTCACCCTCTACAGTCACAGCCTGGATGGGTGTCCTCCAGGACTCCAACCTAGGAGTATGCTGGGGGAGCACTTGGGGATCAGCCTCTAAGGAACCCCACTCAGGAGCCAGCATCTTCTGAGCTCATCCAAGCAGAGGGTCAGGTTTAGGATAAATGCCAGACTGCAGGTACCTTGTTGTTCTTGGTCCCTGGACCGCACGGCACACAGGCCTGGACGCCGTAAGGCTGGTGGGCTTTCAGAATGGTGTTAGGGGGGCAGGAGTGGCAGGTTCCTGAATCTCGCTCAATATAGTAACCAGCAGGACAAGAGGTGCAGGAGGAGCCCACATCAGAGGCTTCTAGAGCACAGGGACGGCAGTAGGAGGCCACACCATTCATAACATTGGTGACATTGATGGAGTAGATCTTGGCAACGTCATTGGTGTACTTCCTGCTCTGGAGACAAGGAAACAAGAGGGGAGAGGGGAGAGGCCTGAGACAGCAGCAACAATTGAGGCTTCTAGAAAGAGCAAGGTAGTTAATCTTCCATCCTGTGATACTCAAGAAGAATCTTAGAAGCATCCGACTCTTTACTCACTTACCAGTAGCTCTTTATATGTATTTGGTGTCATTTTAAAATGAGACTGAACCATTTATAGGACATATAAAAATATTAAGTACCATGGGGAAAATACATAATATATACTGTTTTATGAAAAAAGCAAGTTTTCTCCTTGTAAAAGAGGAAAAAATGTATTTGTACAGAAACAAACAGTGTATAAGAGATGGTCCAGATGTTAACTGGTTTATCTCTGGGTAGTAGGATTATGGCTGATTTTATTTCTTATTTTTGTTTATTTCTATTTTCTGAGTCTTCTGCAATGAGCCTGTATTCCTTTGAGTTAAGAAAATAAAACTAGAGTTGTTATTATTAAAAACAACAACAAGTGTGGTTCCACATGTATCAGGGCAGGGACTACAAGGAGGGCCAGCTTATTTCTTAGTGTCATCTTTCCAGGAAGTCATCTGGACAGATGAGGTGGTGCTCAGAGGCCTGGGTTAGGCAGTTTCCTGCTTGACTCCCTAAGATCCTTCTCACCCTTGGATTCTGAACTTCAGACTCACACTTAAGCTAATGCTAGGAATCCTCCTGCGTTCAGAGGGTCTCCCCTGGGAGCTGAAGGTCTGAGGAAGGGGAGGAACTTACTGCCTCATGAAAAGTGGTCCTCTGGAAGGCCCAGGTGAAGCTCGTGGTCGTGTTCTCCTCAATGATGTAGGTATAGGACTGTTTGCCTTTGGAACCTTTCCACGTCTCCACGGGAGTGTTGGTCCTAGAATTCACACCCTGAACCCAGGACAGACAAGTGAAGAGGGTGCGATGGCCAGAGGGGAAGTGGGTGCCCATGTGGCTGCCATCCCAGGTGCCATCACAGTTGGTGAGACCCTTGTTAAACTGTGAAGTCCCTGCCGGTCAGTCTGGGCCTTTCCTCTGTGGAATCACTACAAGGGGGGTGTCAGTCACGTGGACACACCAATGGGGCAGACGGGGTAACCCTCCCCTGAAGGCCCTCTAGCGGGCAAAGAAAGGAAAAACGTACCACCATGAAGTAGAGCTCACAGTTCACAGAACAGAGGGTCTCAAAGACAAATGTGATTCTGGCCACCTCTTTATTCTCTGTGTCTGCCATCACCGACTGCGGAGGTCTATAAGGGCAGAAATTAAAAGTCAGTTCTAGAGGCCAGGCAGTGCTTACTGAAGAGCCCAGACAACAGCAGAGGGTCTGTCGGGGGACAGGGTTAGGTTCTGAGTATGATGGAAAGTGTGTGGACTAAATCCAATTGTGCCCTCCTAGCTATGTGACCTTGACCTAGCCAAACCACAGTTTCCTCATCTGTGAAATGGAGGTGATGAAATATCTTTCTCACCTACCTGCCATCATTGCAGGCAGACCTGAATGCATGACAGATGTGGTGGTCCTTTACAAAATGCTGTATCACCTCACTAGCAGAATATGGTCTACAGACCAGCAGCTCGGCCATCTCCTCGAGTTTATTAGAACTGCAGAACCTCAGGCTCCTCCCAGGCCAGTGAATCGGAATCTGCACGTTAATAGATTCCCAGGCGATTCGTGCGCACATTTAAGTTTGAGAAGCACTTCTATCCTAAGACTGTAAACTGTCGACATTTGCTCAGCAGCTCTCTCTCCAGCACTGGGGAGATTTGCCGGGGTTAAAGGAGTGGAATTTGTGATCCAGCAAAGTCCTCAGTTTGGTCCTCCTTTGGGAAAGAGAGCCATGCCCAGGCAGACTGGGGTGGTAATGGGGATGAGGCAGCACTTTACTGTGATGATGAGATTTGCAAATTGGAAAGTACTTTTTGAGTGTTATTCCAAAAAGCCTAAAAAGTTTGCTCGCCTTGCAAACACAGGCTTTATCTGGCCAGCTCTGAGTAATGTATGTTAAGGGAAGGCAAACTGAGCACCATCCCAGGGATGGGAAGCAGGGACCTCGAAGGAGGGAATGAAGGCGTCAGATTGGCACTGGGGAAGCACATTCAGTGGCTGCCCCTTATCTTAAAGCACATATGGGCAGAAGAGTTCACTTTGGCCTTGGAAATTCATTCACGGCTTTCCTTTTGGCTTTAGCCATTTCCTGAATTCTGAGGACCTCCAGTTCTCAGCTTATGTCTACGCAGTTGTGTGAACCAGTGGGCTAGAAAAACCATCTCAACCTCAGTGAGTCCTAAATCACACACTGGTTTTATGGATGAGGGTCCCGAAGCCTGAACAGGTGAAGTGACTTTTCCCAAGGTCGCACAGCCAGTAAGCGGCAAAGCACAAGTGCCCTGTCTTCCAGTCCAGTGTTCCTTCCACCACACCACACTGCCAGGAGGTGTGTTTGTGTGTTTGTTTAGTGGGAAACAAATTTTCCTGTTGCCCTGGGATAAGGGGACAAATATAATAAGAACAGTCCTTTCCAATCTTCTTGCCCCAAATAAAGATGAACTGGCAATGGACATTTCTGACCGTATTATTTTTTATTTTTATTTTATTTTTTCTAATCTTAAGTGATGCTGTGTGGTGAAAAAATTGGAATAGCATGTGGCTAATGGAGGGAGAAGCTATACGGGATGAGAGAGCAGTTGGTAAATCAACACGGACAGCAACTTGAAAAACGTATTAGCATTTGGTTACATTGGTCAAATATGACTGTGCCCTCTGTTCTCAACTGACATTTGAAATGAAATGAAACACAACCCCAGAAGGCCTCTCCTCTACAAGATTCCAAAATACGTGGGAATCGGATATGGCCACGCTGGCCTGGACTCCCCTGTGCTTTGGATTCCTCACCTAAATCCTGGCACAACCAGAGTGAGAATCATGAAGTCATTGTCTGAGGCTCCAGCCGCTGTGTAAATGTGATCACCAGCCACCTCCCAGCCTGAAAAGGAAAGGGAAGAGTTAATGCCTTGTGCTCTTGGGTGCAAGGCAAATGTGCACCCAGAAGACACTCTGGAAGGAAGGTTTGACACCATCTTCTGAGGCGCCCAGAACCACCACTGAACATGAACCATGTTACTTATCCTGCCACTTTGGTCAAAGACCCTGAAGCTCTCAGAGCAAGACCTTTGAAGTGCACGCTCATGTTTCTAGCTCTGTTCCTTCCTCTAAAGCCGTCTTGGCAGAACATATGTCCATGAGGAATGGAACTTTCAAGGGAATGCATGACATAGTTAGCTTATTTTTCTCAGACATCACTATTATGAAGAAATGTGAAGTTGGAAGAACTGAGGGTGTGCAGGGAGCTGACAGCTCATGGCACAGGGAGAGGCAATTACCTGTCATGCCCTTGTACTCGAAGTTGATCCCACTGAGAACGGTCGTTTCCATGTTTGTGGGCAGCATGTTCCACCATTTGTATTCAAATCCCACAGCAGGTTCAGTCCCCGCAGGGCAGTGGGTACAATCTGGGGAACCACAAGATCCATGCATTCAGTGGGAAGGCTGCAGTCACTCTGACTGGAGCTGCTGCCACACAGACAAGTGGCAACAGTCGTGGGCAGCCCACAAGCCTGGCTGCTAAGTACTGCTGCAGGAAGTTGTACCAAGTGGACTCAAAAACATTCTGACAATGTATTTAACTAACTCAAGATGTAAACACTAAGCCTTCATTCCAATATGCCAACCATCCTATTTGCCCATCCCAATTTTCATTTCAAAACTTAACTGTATCTCTAGTCTGATACATGTAATTCATATTATTATCATATTATCATTAAATGCATTCATATTAACAGGTACACAATCACCCCAAGGCAGCATGGCTTATAGGTTTTGGTTGTGTCGAGCTGGTCATCCCAGCCCCTTAAGCCTTCTAGTCAGCATCTCTGCCATATGCTGGAAGCTCTGCTTTGAGGATTGGGCACTTTCAGGCCTGAGTCACATTTGCAGTTGGAGTGAGGAGGAAGGAAGGCGGCCTCAAGTCTGACTCTGACCTGCAGACAAGGCCAGCCCTGACCTCTCTTCTGAATTTAGTCCTCAGAGGTGGCCTGGTCCTTACTGCCTCCCTTGGAAGGGTGGGGTCTGCATTCAACTGGCCACTCTGAGTGCCCACGCAGCCCACCCGCACAGTCGATGTGGGGATGGGTGTGCTGCAGGGAGTGGGGTGGTGAGGAGGTTACCTGAGCCATTGGAGTAGGAACCGTATGGGCAGGGCTGGCAGGTGCTGTTGCTGGTTTTGAAGAAGCCTGGGTTGCAGGGTGGGCAACTGGTCTTCACACCAGAGGCAGGCAGCTTCACCGCCCCCTCAAGGTCCTCGCTACAGATTTTCGGCTTGGCCCATTTGTACATGAGCTGTGTCTGCAGAAATGAATTAAGCACAACTCAGCCTGTGTGAGATTTAGGACGTCTCTGGGACTCTGCCTTGAGGATAGGGGTTGGGGGCAGAGATCCAGATTCTGGGCCACATGAGAGCTCCCCCGGGGTGGGGAACTTTATGTTGGTCACAGATGTATCCCAAGCACCTAGCGCAGTGCCTGATTCCTGGTTGTGCTCAGTCACTGTCTGCCAAATGAATGTTGCTTGGGTGACAAGGAATAGCTCTAATGAAGACTTTATGACACAGAATATGGGACCAGTTGTCTTAGAGAAAGCTCCGATTCCACTGTAGAATCTTATTGCTACCAAGGTCACAGGAAGCGCAGCTGGTGAAAATCCCAGAACACAGAAAGGCACAGGGTGGAGGTGGCTCAGATGCCCCCTGGGGACTGAGGGGGTGGCAGAGATGTCCCAACTTATTTTTTGAGGGGTGCATTCTTTGCTGTTTTATTTATTGGGTAAACGTTTACAGAAAGCCTAATGCATCTATGTGCCAGATCTGGTGTCTCAGAGGTGAATGGAACGTGACCCCTGCACTGGGTGCAGAAGTGGCGATGACCCGCAGGAGACTCCGGCTGAGGCAGGGGTGAAGGTGGGCAGCTCCATTCTTCCCACATGGCCCTTAGATCGAGTCACACACAAAAAAGTGCCCTTATGGGTTGCACTGAGGGGTTGGTGAACATGATCTGTGCAGATACCATCCATGTGAAAAAGAAGGATGAATAAGGCCTCTGTCCATATTTTTCAAGATAAGAAACAAGTCCTGAAGGAGGGACACAGAGTGCCTTAATGATGGGGAGCCCTGGGCTCCTCCTTCCCCTGCTCAGCTCAGCCTGCTGCCTGCAAAGGGCTAAGGCAGCCAGAGCCCCAGGTTTGAACCTCACCTGATTCCTGTGATTCTCAGGGAGAGGAGGGTCCCAGGAGCTGGCAAACTGACTCAGGCCAGCTCTTGGAGCAGCACATTCAGTGGCCCCAATGGATGGGCCATCCTGGTCCCTGAGAAACAACTGAGGCACAGCCAAGGTCAGAAACATAATCACAGGAGCCAGCTCAAGGTGTGTCCCTTGATTTTAGAAGACTGTTCAGAAGACAAACTGAATCACCAGACTGAGCAGAGCCAGTGCGGGAATGAGGCACAAAGCAGAAGTCTGCAAGGAATGGCTGGGGAATGCATATTCATGCGCACTCCCGAAAGCACGTGCTTCAGTGCTCCTCCTCTGAGCTGGGCCTTGGCTGTGCTGCAAGGCGGGAATGCAGGCTTTGGTCTGAGCCAGCATCTAAAGGCCCTGGCAGGGGTCAGACCAAGGTAGACACCCGGGCTTGCAGGCAGCAAGCACACTACTGACCCAGAGGGTCTTGGTGTGAGCCCAGGGAGGGAAGAGAATGGGGCAGAAGGGAGGAAAGACAGCCACATTCAGTCACATGTTATGAACAGGAGGGAGAAGAGCAGCAGGATTAATTGTCCGCCTTGTATTAGTGAGTCAGCTGAGACCAAGAAAATGAAAATAATGTTTACAAGGTCATACAGAATTCCAGACACCACAGAACTGAGTCTAAGGTGCAACTGACAAGACACAGCCATTCTTTCTTGGCTGCCGGGGAAGGGGATGATGCCCCAAATATGTGGGGGAGGTGGTGGTGGTAAGAGATGACTATGCAAAATATTCATTGTTAATGACCAGACTTTAACCCATGCTTAGTTAGGAAAGGGAGAATTCAGCCAGCCGCCCAGTCAGCAAATGTTTATGCATCCTAAGAGCCAAGCATCATGCTTAGTGCTGAGTACAGAATTCCCAACTCCTAGTTCTATCCCCTTGAGAATCTCTGGCTTAGAGACAGCTCAGCCAGATCCTTCTCCGTGCACCCTCAAGCCCTTCCCTGCTCACTTACACTGTTCCTCCACCCACCAGGCCCAGCCACCGCCTCCTCTCCTGCTGTGTCCGCTGCCTGGAAAGCTCCAGGCTCCTCCCTCATCTCCTTCAGGTCTCTGCTCAAATGTCAGCTCCTCAGAGAGGACATCCCTACCCTTCTAAAATAGCGGCACCACCCTTCATCATTCTCTCTCTTCTAATCCTGGTTTATTTTTTTCCTTCCTACCACTTACTACCATTTGCTATATTATACAGCCATATGTTGTCTATTATCGCCCTCTCCACTCCCTCCCCAACAAGACTTAAGCTCTGTAAAGGCTAGATGCTCCCTCAGTTTTGTTAAGTGATGCATACCTAGCACCTAGCACCTTGCGCTGTGCCTGGCACAGAGTTGCTCCTGGATAAATATTTGTTGACTGATGAACAAATGGCCACCTCTGAGAGACTTTCTCTGCCGCCCCCACCCCACGTCCTGGTCGCTCCTCCTCTGGGCTCCCCCAGTTCTCTGCACATCCCTCTGGTTGCCCTGACTGGGCCCGTTTTTCTCCTCCCTCCAGCCTCCCATGCAGGACGGTGAGCTCCCTGGGGGGCAGGAGCTTGTTTCAGTCATTTCTGACTCCCCGGCCTATAGTGCCAGGCCTGACACATCAGTCAGCCTCAAAAAGTGCTTGTGACTCAGTGACAGTGTAGACTAGGAGGAGGGAAAGTTCTTTTCTGAAGCAGAAATCCTGGAGGAAAGAGAAGCAGCAGAAACGGAACAAGTCAGACCATAGGCAGGAATCCATTCCCCGTGCCAGCCCACAAAAGCAGTGCTGAGCGGGCGAGCCTGAAGAGCCCCGGAGGACATTGTGCACGGACAGGCAGGTTCTGCCCAGAGTGGCTCGGCAAATAGAAGAAACCAAGCAAGAGAGAATGAAGTGGGTTTTTGAAACAGAACATACGTGCATAAACTGTGAAACAGATGCCGCAAAAACAGTTTCTGACCGGAAAATGAATGAAGAGGTCTTGTTTTGCCCCCCACCCCACCTAGCCCTAGGATCACCTTGGAGGCCTGTGGGGTTTTAACTGGCGCCAATGTCATTGACCACTGAAGCTACAAATGGTGGCAAAGCTCAGGGAGTGGGAGACAGTCCATCTGGGGCTAAGGGGCTCCAAGACTGTGCTACCCACCTCTCCGTTGGCATCACAGGCCGTGTGTGTGTAGAAATAATCTTTGTCTGTGCAAGCTGGGCGCACGTTACAGGAAGAGGATCCTTTCTCTAAATTGCCAAAGCAAGAAGAAATATTTGGAGTTACATAAGAAAGTTGAGCTCCTGGCCTCTTCATGGCCCTGTAACTCCCAAGCCCCTGGGTGCATTGCCATACAGATATTGCCGGAAGTAGAAAATCCTGCACACTCACCCTTCCCCTTGCCTCAATAGTGTCATTTCCAGTTCCCCAACCCCGCTTAGGCTTCCCTTTGCACCTCTTCCAGGTGCTGATGAGAAACCACTGTTTGCCACTCCCCCTTTCCCACCCCATGGGGCAGGGGATGGAGAAGTGGCCTGGTCAAAGGACCAGCAAGGAGGGTAGATGGAGACAGCCTCTTGCAGGTTAACCACTGCCAACCCAAGTTCCCTGAAACCTGGGGAGGTTCAGAAAGTTCACCATCTTCCAGGTGCCTTAGTGTCGACTGTGGGTGTGGTTTTTCTACTCCTGAAGTGTTGAAGTAAAACATGACTTTGCTTTCATACTCATTCCAAGTCTTTCTATGAATGTTCTAAGATATGCCTAGAATGAAGGCCTTCCACCTTGGAAATTTCCTTTTCTCCAGGCAACCATTCTACACAAATCAGGTTTGTAATTTCCTTGGACTCCACACAAGGTTCTTCCCACTTGCCTCAACCCAACATCCCAACACTATTATTATTATTATTGAGATGGAGTTTCACTCTTGTCGTCCAGGCTGGAGTGCAATGGTGTGATCTTGGCTTACAACAACCTCCGTCTCCCAGGTTCAAGCGATTCTCCTGCCTCAGCCTCTTGAGTAGCTGGAATTACAGGCATGAGCCACCATGCCCGGCTAATTTTGTATTTTTGGTAGAGACGGGGTTTCTCCATGTTGGTCAGGCTGGTCTCGAACTCCTGACCTCAGGTGATGTGCCCTCCTCGACCTCCCAAAGTGCTGGGATTACAGGTGTGAGCCACAGCACCTGGACTCTTTATTATTATTTTATTGCTGCTATTTTTTAGAGACAGAGTCTTGTTCTGTTGCTGAGGCTGAACTGCAGTGGTGCAATCTTAGCTCACTGCAGCCTGAAACTCCTGGGCTCAAGTGATTCTCCGGCCTCCCGCACCGGCCCAGCACTATCTTTAACTCTTGATTTATACCTAATGAAAAATGTTAACTGCTGAGCATGGTGGCTCATGCCTATAATCCCAGCACTTTAGGATCTCTTGAGCCCGGGAATTCAAGACCAGCCTGGGCAACATGGCAAACCCTGCCTCTACAAAAAATACAAAAATTAGCCGGGCATGGTGGTACAGGCTTATAGTCCCAGCTACTTGATGCTGAGGCAGGAGAATTGCTTGGGCCCAGGAGGTTGAGACTGCAGTGAGCCATGATCATGCCATTGCATTCCAGCCTGGGCAATAGAGAGAGACTCAGGAAGGAAGGAAGGAAGGAAGGAAGGAAGGAAGGAAGGAAGGAAGGAAGGAAGGAAGGAAGGAAGGAAGGAAGGAAGAGAGGGAGGGAGGGAGGGAGGGAGGGAGGGAGGGAGGGAAAGAAACAGAAAAATGTGAACTATCAGTTTTCTTCTGCTGTCTGAATGTTCTCCTCATGTCTGTGTTAGCTCTGCTTTAACCCTTGAACATCTGGATAGCGAGAACTACATCTATGAATCTCTATTCGTTTTTTATTTTTTATTTTTTTTCATTCTTCCCATCACATGGGTTTGTTTTCTTTTCTCTCTCTCTCTCTCTTTTTTTTTCTTTCTTTTTTTTTTTTTTTTTTTTTGGTAGAGACAGAGTCTCGCTATGTTGCCCAAGCTGGTCTTGAGCTCTTGGCTTCGAGCAATTCTCCCGCCTCAGCCTCCCAAAGTGCTGAGATTATAGGCAGGAGCCATTGTGCTTGACTCTCTCTTCAAAGCAGTGGGTTTAACTTGTTTTGAATTTAAAAACTCTTTTGAAAATTTGAAAAAAAGAGATGTTTCTCTCTACCTAGAACAAGATGCATAATTCAGCACAGAGGGACCCGTGGACTCCTGCTTTTGACTGACTTGGCCAGGAACAATGTGGGGAGGGAGAGAGGCTGAAAACATGGGGAGGTGCCAATTCCTAGGTCTAGAAAAATACAAGTTATGTGTTAGAAAATGCATTCTACACCAAGACCTTTCTCTGCTTGTCAAATATTTGCCCAACCTGACATCCTAGCTCTGGGTTTTAGCAAAAATGGCTCAGCTGTTTACACACTGATCTCTGTTAAGGTGGTTTTAATAAATGATTAACCAAGATGCTGAGACTGACCTCCTTTCCCAGCTTGGGTTTCATCAAGGTGTTTAAATTGGATGCCAGTCAAGTTTGGAAGATGGGCCTCTATGTTTGGTTGAGGGAGTGAAAAGTGACTTAAGTAGGATTGGCCCTGGGCAAAACTGGAAGAAAATAAAGTTTATCTCAGGGGCTCCAACTACTCTTTCTGCACCTGCCTCCATCTTTCAATATCCTCCCACCCCGCCCCCTGCCTCCAGGAGTACAATGTTCTCACTGGGATCTGTTTTATCAAAATAAAACATTTCTCCTGAGGGTTTCAGTACTGAATGGACACTGGCAACTGACAGGCACTCAGAATATATTTGTAAATGCATGGACCTTCTGTCAATCCCTGCACACACAGTCTATCATAGGCTATCATCAGAGTCTCCCTGCATTTTCCCAGTCTCTCACTGACCCTGTATTCTGGAAGAGTCAAGTCTCAAAAAATATGACTCTCTTTGTACCCCAAGATGGTGAAGTTGTCAACAAGTTGACCATGTTCCTCAGAGTAAAAACTCACTGGCCAGGTGAGGTGGCTCACGCCTGTAATCCCAACACTTTGGGAGGCCAAGCAGGTGGATCACCTGAGGTCAGGAGCTCAAGACCAGACTGGCCAAGATGGTGAAACCCCGTCTCTACTAAAAATGGAAAAAATTAGCCGGGCATGGGGGTGGGCGCCTGTAATCCTAGTTACTCAGGAGGCTGAGGCAGGAGAATCACTTGAACTGGGAAGGCAGAGGTTGCAGTGAGCTGAGATCGTGCCATTGCACTCCAGCCTGGGCAACAAGAGGGAAACTCCATTTCAGAAAAAAAAAAAAAAAGCCGGGCGCGGTGGCTCAAGCCTGTAATCCCAGCACTTTGGGAGGCCGAGGCGGGCGGATCACGAGGTCAGGAGATCGAGACCATCCCTGGCTAACATGGTGAAACCCCGTCTCTACTAAAAATACAAAAAACTAGCCGGGCGTGGTGGCGAGCGCCTGTAGTCCCAGCTACTCGGAGGCTGAGGCAGGAGAATGGTGTGAACCCAGGAGGCGGAGCTTGCAGTGAGCCGAGATCGCGCCACTGCATCCCAGCCTGGGCGACACAGCGAGACTCCGTCTCAAAAAAAAAAAAAAAAAAGAAAGAAAGAAAGAAAGAAAAAAAAAACTCACTTCTCAGTCAATGCGGCACATTGAGAAATCAGTGGCAGAAGGAAAATAGATTCCAAGAATTCAGACTCCCAACCTAATGCTTTTATAACATCACTCTGGATAAAAATCAGCGTACATAGAGTTGATCAAAACACTCCTATGCAGTTTTACTAGAACCACCTTGCCATTCAAACCCTGGCCCAACTGCTGGACCAGTAAAGGGAGCCAGAGATTTAGACTAACAAAGGTTGCTGTTGATAGAAGCAGAGTGGGGAGGAGGAATAAAAAATGCAAGTGGAAAAACAGGGATCTAGACTTACAGATAAAAACTTCCCCCAAGACCTAAAGATGTCTGTTTTGGTTGAAAACTGCACTCATTTGGCAAGATCTGTGTAGGTAAATATGACTTTTGTTTTAGGAATAGTGTAGAAACAAGCAATTCACAAGGTCAGTGACTGGTCTTGGCTGAGCAAACACATACTTCAACACCTGTGTGAAGTGTGGCATGTCTTTGTAGGGACAGGTGGGTCTGTTTGAGAGAGGGCCTCGTGCTGGGTTTACATTTAAACTGTGTAAGAAAGGAAAAGTAGAAGAGTTGTGAATGTTTCCAGGGGAAAAGATGGGACTGTTTCTCTCTCCCTTCTTGTTTGTTTCAGAACCTGTCTTAGAGATTGGCCCTCATACCAATGTCTGGACTGCCTGAGCAGAAAGTCATCCGCTGGCACTGCCCATCTCACACCAGAGCCTCGATATCCCCTGGAACTCCCTCAGATGACCACGTCCTGTTTTTCAAATTGGAATGCTTTAGGAAGCTATCCTCAAACTGTAAAAACAGGCTGCTTCCAGCTGTCCCCTTACTTTCCCTAAGAGCAGTGGTTTGCAAATTGTGTTCTAAGGAACCCTAGATTTCCCAAAATGCCTGATTGGACTTCAATGAATGCTCTCAGGCTGATACAAGACTGTAATTTGCATCTTTAGATCTTGTTATCAAAATGTTTTTGTTCCTCAATATAGGCTCATGAAATTAACTTTGATAATAATTGTCATATGTTAACATGTATAAATTTATACATTTTAACTCTACTGTATCTACTGTTTATATTATAATCTTTTTTTTTTTTTTTTTTGAGGCTGAGTCTTGCTCTGTCACCCAGGCTGGAGTGCAGTGGTGCGATCTCAGCTCACTGCAACCTCCACCTCCCGGGTTCAAGTGATTCTCCAGCCTCAGCCTTCCGAGTAGCTGGAATTACAAGCACATGCCCCCACACCCAGCTAATTTTTGTGTTTTTAGTAGAGATGGGGTTTTGACATGTTGGCCAGGCTAGTCTTGAACTCCTGACCTCAAGTGATTCCCCTGCCTTGGCCTCCCAAAGTGCTGGGATTACAGGCGAGAGCCACCACCCCTGGACTATATTATAATCTTATACAATGTTTCACGTAAAATTTCACCACTGCCCAGGTGCGGTGGCTCACACCTATAATCCTAGCACTTTGGGAGGCCGAGGTGGGCAGATTACCTGAGGTTAGGAGTTCGAGACCAGCCTGGTCAACATGGTGAAACCCCATCTCTACTAAAAATACAAAATTAGCCAGGCGTGGTGGCACATGCCTGTAATCACAGCTACTCGGGAGGCTGAGGCAGGAAAATCGCTTGAACCCAGGAGGCGGAGGTTGTGGTGAGCCGAGATCATGCCATTGCATTCCAGCACTCCATCCTGGGCAACAAGAGTGAAACTCCATCTCAAAAATAAATAAATAAATAAACATATAAATATAAATAAAAATTCACCACTTAAAAAATGACTGGACCGGACCCAGTGTCTCATGTCTGTAATCCCAGCACTTTGGAAGACCGAGGCAGGAGGATCACTTTGAGGCCTGGAGTTCGAGACCAGCCTGGGCAACACAGTGAGACCCTGTTTCTACAACAGCAACAGAAAGATTGCAACCCTTTCCTTAGCTTTCCTAACCCCTCTAGCTCTGAGCTGCTTTTTCCTTTTGACATGACACCATGGCACTTTTTACCATCCCACATACTATATAATGTATTATATATGTGTCGTCTATTTCTTTTTGTTTATTGTCTCTCTTCCCCACACCCCCGAATGTAAACCCCATAAAAACAGAGACCTCTGTCTGTTTTGTTCTGATGTAGCCCAAGTACATAGAATAGGGCCTGGCAGACAGGAGAGGCTCAATATTTATTGAATGATTCATTTTTATTTCATTTTTTTAGAGACAGGGTCTCACTCTGTCACCCAGGCTATAGAGCGGTGGTGCGATCATGGCTCACTGAAGCCTCAACCTCCCAGGCCCAGTTGATCTTCCCGGTTCGACCTCCCAAAGTGCTGGGATTATAGGCTCATAGCTTGAGAGGCTGAGGCAGGAGGATCACTTAAGCCCAGGAGTTCAAGACCAGCCTGGGCAACCAGCAAGACCCCTGTCTCTATAAAAATAAAAACAAATAATGAGTTGGGTGTGGTGGGGCACGCCTGTAGTCTTAGCTACTCAGGAGACTGAGGCAGGAGGATTGCTTGGGATGGGGAGTTTGAGGCTGCAGTGAGCCATGATTGTACCACGGCACTGCAGCCTGGGTGATAAAGTGAGACCCTATCTCAAAAAAAAAAAAAAAAATGACAAAGTGATTAATGGATATATGGATTGGCAAGGGTATTCCAGGATCCAGAAAGGAAGGGTTTAAGAATCATCATCCTCAGCTTGACCAGAAGGATGGCTCTATTCCCTGGTTTCTCCTTGTGTGGTACCCTCTATCCCCAAACTCCTCCCACCCTCAGAAACATCACCTGAGTATTTGTCAGGGTCACACTGGTGGCAAGAAGTTTCTCCTTTATTTGAATAAGAGTTGGCTGGACAAAGTTTGCAGAAAGAGGAGCCCTTCTTGGATGCATACGTGCCGGGTTTGCAGGGGAAGCATTCTGAAGTGTAGGCCACCCCTAGGGAGGAGGAAGAGTCAGAAAAGCAAGGATTCAGCCTGGAAACTGAGTCCCCAGGAGACTGCAAAGTCAAGAGCCCAGGGAGTCAGTAACCCCGGTCTCAGTACCTGTTATGGCGATGTTTCTCACCAGCACAGGCTTAGATACTCTGGACCATACTGAGAAGGCTGTGGTTCTCCAATAGAGGACATTATTGCCTCGATTTAGCTCCACCTAAAAACCACAAACAGGAGCATTCATTCATCACAGAGAGAAATCTCGCTAATCTGTTGGTATAGCCTCTTGTTGGGACGACTCCTCTTACCAACTGCATGGTAATGCTTCTTCTGACCCTCTTCCTCCTCGTCCTCAGCTCTGCCCTTCCTCCCAACTTAGCACAGCTCCTCTCTCTTTCTAAGCCTCCTCTTACAACCCTTCCACTGCTCCCTGGATCACATATACCACGAGCATCTCTTATGGTGAGACCAGTAAAGAGACCTGAGGATCCTGACAATAGGGTGACTGGAACTCCCTCATTCTTCTGTGGTTTTGCAGGAGACAGCCCGCCTCCCCAGAAGTCCCAGTCTTAAAGCTGGAAAGCTGCTGGTCTTTGCAGTCAAGCCATAGAAGCGACAAGTCAGCTCCCACCCATATTCTGTCAATGCTAGAGGACAGCAACTACAGCATCTTCATCATATCACACTCCTGCCCTCCAGGGACATCAGGGTGGAGGCTCAGACTGGGAGGAAGCACTCTCTGAGGAAGGCCCCTGGGTCCCTTTTCTGGGATCTCTGGGAGAAGGCTGGTGTGATACTCACACTGTGGAATTCCCATCCTTTCTCTGTGGTCTTCATCCACCTGGAGTCATCTGCATTGGGCTGGCACTGGTCATTCTGAACCTGACATAAAAGAGTTTGGAACCAGAGTCTCAGCTTTCTAAGGAAATGGATATCTTTCCCCACATTGCACCAGTCCTCCAGAGGGCCCTTCTTTATATGGGAAGAGTTGCCAATTTCCTTTAGGGACAGAGCTCAAAACACATGAGCCTCAAAGTAGGGCAGGAATTAGTGGCACACACAAAATGAGCATTGACACCAAAGAAGTAACTTGTAAGTCAAATGTGCTGTTTTCATGTCTGAGCCGGATAAAACACTTAGAAATCTCCCAGACAACTCTTCCCCCAAGAGTCCTTTCACTTTTGCCTTTTCTCCTTGCCTCCTGGGGCCTCAGCTCATTTTGCCCACAGCTCTCTCCAGAGGGAAAACAACAGTGATTTCCCAAGCAGGGCTACACTCACGGTGGATTCCTTAAATGGATCTGAGCCCCAGAGAGACTTTAGCTCCCACCCTCCACCTTGGCCAGGGGCTTACAAAAAACTCAAAGATGATGCTGGAGTCTGGGTAGTAGTATTCGAAGTTAACGGTGCCGGATTGCTTCAGGTTGACGGCGTACATCAGTGTGGCTGTGCATTCGTCCGTGTTGGAGGCGATGTAGTCGCCCTGGGGAACCCACTTGGACCTGTGAAGGAACAGGAACCAGGTTTACAGGCAGGAGCACAGCCCACCAGGCTTCGTGCCGTGTGCAGGTCTCATGTTCTGCTGGGTCTTTGGGAATTTTCAGGCTTGTGATTCACAAACTGAAACTTGGACCTGAAAATGCTCAGTGAAGAAAGACAAAAGAAGCTCTCAGGTAGGTCAAGGACCTGGAGTGCAGCTAAGAAGAGGAAGGCAGACAGTTGAGGAAGACAAGCAGGCTTGCCTCCACATTGTGCAGAACTACCTGGGATACGGGTGGCAGGTGAAGTTGGGGAGGGATAACTTTTCTTTTTTTCTGAGGCAGAGTCTTGCTCTGTCTCCCAGGCTGGAGTGCAGTGGCGTGGCCTCAGCTCTCCACAACCTCTGCCTCCCGGGTTCAAGTGATTCTCCTGTCTCAGCCTCTCGAGTAGCTAGGGTTACTGGCATGCACCACCACACCCGGCTAATTTCTGTATTTTTTTTAGTAGAGACAGGTTTTCACCATGTTGGCCAGCCTGGTCTTGAACTCCTGACCTCAAGTGATCCACCCACCTCAGCCTCCCAAAGGGCTGGGATTACAGGCATGAGCCACTGCACCCACTCAGGGAGGGGTGACATTTATTGGTTGCTTACTACCTCCAGGCATTGCACTATGTGCTTTATATTCGTGATTTCTTTTCATCAATAAGAGGAAATGTTTTTCCTGTTTAATAGATGATGAAACTGGGGCTTGGAGAGTGCCAAGCCCAATATTATGAAGCCAGCGAGTGGCAGGGCTGAGATCCGGTCTGCCAAACTCTAAAGCTGTCAAATAACTCAGTAGACACAGACATTCTTCAGAACTCAGACATCCACCCAGTCTAGTCTACCTGTTTTTTCCAGAAATGTCTACTATAAAGATGCCACATGTAAATGGTTTTTATGGAAAGTGGGAGGACCAGAGAACCCCAGAGACAGCCGACCTGGTCATGTCTGTTTTGTCTCCTAAATACGTGTTCACTCTATCCACCCTGTGCTCTCCCTGTGCTCACCACCACACCATCTATGAACTAGCTCCCAAACTTGTCTCCCTGAAGCCAGTCCCGCATCCTCCTAGCCCTCTCCATGCTGCAGCCCAGCAGACAGATCCTCCGGATAGACATCTGACCATGGCACTCCCTTGCTTCAAATTAAAACCCCTGGGACTGACTCTCTGTGGCCCTTAGGATAGGGTACAGATTCCTGATGCACTCTTTATACTCCAACTCTATGACATTTCTTTCAATTCCTCGGCCAAACTTTCTCTTACCTCTGGGCCTCCTGACATCCTCTTCCCTGTTCCTGGAACAAACTTCCTCCTCTCTCTCTCGGTTTAACTCCTACACTGTCTTAAATGCCACTTAATCTAAAAAGTCTTCCTTGATTCTATCTGCTTCTGCTATGGGTGCCCTTAGTTCTCTTTGCTCCCCTTCTCATAGCCATAATCCCATGATATTTTATTTATTTTTAGTATATTATGAAATATTTAAGACCTATACAATGGTATAATGAACATTCACCGACCCACCACCCTGCTTAAGAAATTCAACACAGGCCGGGCGCGGTGGCTCAAGCCTGTAATCCCAGCACTTTGGGAGGCCGAGACGGGCGGATCACGAGGTCAGGAGATCGAGACCATCCTGGCTAACTCGGTGAAACCCCGTCTCTACTAAAAAAATACAAAAAACTAGCCGGGTGAGGTGGCGGGCGCCTGTAGTCCCAGGTACTCGGGAGGCTGAGGCAGGAGAATGGCGTAGACCCGGGAGGCGGAGCTTGCAGTGAGTTGAGATGCGGCCACTGCACTCCAGCCTGGGCGACAGAGCGAGACTGTCTCAAAAAAAAAAAAAAAAAGAAATTCAACACAGCAGAAGCCTCTGTGTACCCTCCGCTAACCTCATCTGAGCCTTTTCCTGGGACACACTGCCTTCCCCACTGCCAAGTGACCGCTTTCCTGAATCTGGTGTTTAACATGCGCATGCGGTTTTCTACAGGTATGTATCTCTAAACAATATACTGCACGGTAGTGCTTGGCATGTTTTAAAGCTTCACATAAATGGTATTATATTTACAGGCTCTGAAACTCGCTTTGGGAAGGGAGGGACTTCAATATACTAACTGTGAGATTCATCCGTATTCACACACCCAGCTCTTCTGGCTTCGTCTTTACTACTGCATAACATTCCTTTGCATGACTCGACCATATTTATTTGTGCATCACTCATTGATGGACATTTGGATTGTTTGCAGTTTCGTGTGCACATTCTGCTGTGTTCCTGTCTCCTTAGGCACATGTCTGAGTAGAATGCCTGGGAGGAGAACTGTATGTGAGCCTCCCATTTACCAGCGACTGCTGCACTGTTCCTGTTGCTCCACATCCTCTCCAAATTTGAAACTGTCAGACCTTAAAATTGTTGCCAATATTATGTGAGGGAAGAGACCAAATTTACCTTGCTCACTAAAGTATTCCCAGTACCAGCTTGAGCCTGGCACATAGTGGGGACGTGCGGGGTTAAAGAGTTGAACGTGGAAACAGGTAATCAAACACCATCACACTATTGCACTGTTTTGCCTGAGATCAGCCCAGGTTTCCAGTTGCTTGGTAATGGTCAGTTGGGTGGGCATGGTGGCTCACGCCTGTAATCCCAACACTTTGGGAGGCTGAGGCAGGGATCACCTGAGGTCAGGGGTTCGAGACCATGGAGACCAGCCTGACCAATATGGTGAAACCCCATCTCTACTAAAAATGCAAAAATTAGCTGGGTGTGGTGGCGCATGCCTGTAATCCCAGCTACTCAGGAGGCTGAGGCAGGAGAATTGCTTGAACCCGGAAGGCGGAGGCTGCAGTGAGCCGAGATCGTGCCATTGCACTCCAGCCTGGGTGATAAAGTGAGACTCCATCTCAAAATAATAATAATAATAATAATAATAATAATAATAATAGCCAGTTAAAGGAACCTCAGATTAGTCCACAGATTTCCCCCCTGCGTTTGCCAGAACAACATGGTTATTTTCAGCTCTTTGACAGTCAGTGTTATTCTCAAAACGAAAACATATAACATGAGCTTATCCAAAATATTCCAGCTAACTTAATAGCATTGATTTCTCCTTGTGGAAAGAGATAACCTTTAATGCTCATGTGCTCAACGACGTCAGCTATAAATAACTCTTGAAGTTTGATGAATAATTAAAAAGATGCCATAAGTGGGTTACATTTGCAAAGTACATCGCAATTCTGATTTTTGTCAGAGTTGCCCCTGGTGAAGACATTTCATATTCAATAATAACAACATGTTTTGATTGATTTCTAGTGTCAGGCATCGCTCTAAATTCTTTAAAAGTATCATCTCATCGATCCTTACCTCAACCTATTAGAGTACTATTTTTATCATCATTTGTAGACTGAAGAAACTAAAGCCCAGAAGTGCTTAGGAAACTTACCCTAGGTCATCCAGTTGTGATCTGCATATAATGTTTTTCATTTTTAATGTTTACATTTCTCTCTCATTCTTGTTTCACTGTCACAGTCTTTGAGCGTCTGCTCAACTTTTTCCACTAATATATGACATTCTTTCTATTACTCCCACATCACTCCTGTTCCCTTAGCTTATGCTAGTCTCTGATCTCAGACTGTTGCCAGTACCTTAGCCCTGGGACATCAACCCACGACCCATGGAGGATCCCTGAAGGCTCAGGATCCTGCCATGGAGACTCCATTCAGCTGGTCTGTTTTGTCCCCAATTATTTATTTTGTCTATTTTGGGCCAGACACTATGTTAGATGCTGGAGACACAGTGATGAACAAGACAAGTATGATCCTTTCCCGCTTGGGGCTTGCATTCGCTTTCTAGTTGAGGAGACAGCAGCTTAACTAATCACACAATCACATAGGAATGACGGTGGTAAGTGCCATTGGAGAAATTCAGGATGATACAAGAGCGTGTAACAGGAGTCTATGGGGTCAGGGATGGTTTCTTTGAGGAAATGATTTTTAGGTAGAGACGTGAGGGTTAAGTAGGAGTCATAGAAGAGGGGACAGAGAGTCACATGTTCAAATGCCCTGAGGGTAAGGAGTGCGATGGTCAGTGTGGCTGGAACACAGCAAGCGAAGACAGCAGGTACTTGGGAGAGGCTGGGGAAATGGGCAGAGGGCAGGGCAGCAGGGCCCTGCAGGCTGTGGGAAGGTAGTGGACATTGTCCCGAAAGCAATTGGTAGCCATTGAATCTAGGGTTTTTAGCAGGAAATTATTGTGACCGGATTTAAGGAGATGAGGCTGGGTGTAGTGGCTCACACCTGTAATCCCAGTACTTTGGGAGGCCGAGGTGGAAGGATCATTTGAGCCCAGGAGTTTGAGTCCAATCTAGGCAACGTACTGTGACCCTGTCTCTAGAAAAAATAAGAAGTTCGCCAGGTGTGGTGGCATGTGCCTGCAGTCCCAGCTACGTGGGAGGTTGAGGTGGGAGGAAGGTTTCAGCCCGGGGAGGTTGAGGCTGCAGTGAGCTGTGATTGGGCCATTGCACTCCAGCCTAGGTGACAGAGTGAGACTTTGTTTCTAAAAAAAAAAAAAAAAGAAAGAAAGAAAAGAAAAGAAAAAAAGAAAGATGAATCTGGCTCTTGCTGAGTGGACAGGCCTGGAAGAGGCTGGGAATGGAAGCAGGAGACCAGCTTGGAGTCTCCTGAGGCAGAGCAGGCAGGATTTGCGTGGTTGCACAGCTAAATAGGAAAGCCAAATACTTGCGCTCTAGGTATCAGCTCAATTATTGCCTTTCTGAGGGATGACGGGAAAACCACAAAAACCTCTCCAGATGGTCATTTCCTCTCCATTGAGGGAGAAATATCCTCTTCCTCCCTCCCAGGGATGTCGTGGGATGCCTTAAGACGCAGGCCCTGAAATAGTCCGTGCTGTGGAAACACAAGTTGTTATTAACCCGCCCACATCCTGGCTTGCTGAGAGATAATGATTTCTGGACTCTCGGTGCAGTCCCCAGAGCGAGAATACATCCTTCCTTTACATGGCTAGGAACTGACTGAGCCAGGTCTGCACCTTGTCCAGGGCCTAATGACAGTCTCCATTAGGACTCAAATGGGGGTTGGTTGTCTTAACCCACACATTCCTGCTCCTTCCAGCTTTAAAGCTCTCTAGCTTTATCTCTGCCTCCAATGTCGTCATGCTAATGAATTTGACACTTCAAATTGAACTCTAAAATAACATAACATTAAAATTGACTACAGATTAAATAGCCACTGCTTGGCTTAGACAAGATTTAAGTATAGGAATGGGAGACATTGCTCCCAGTTTTTAGAAATCCAAGTGTAATACAATTCTTGAGTTCTTTTTATCCATTTGATTGTTTGGGTATAAATGAAACTTTCATTTACTTTCCTCCTGTATTCACTGTCAATATTTAATAAGGAACAATATGACTGCCTTTCACATCCCTATATCGCCCCTATTTTCGCTCCCTAAGACCCAATATTGCCTTGCCCGTAATAAATGTTATTTGATTGTGGCATTATGGAGCAGTGGAAGCTTGGGTTTGAATTTCAGTCTCGCCAGCTGTAAGCCAGATAACAAAGGGCAGGTCATAACCTTGCTGAGCTTCCAGTTCCTCGTCTCTGTAATAGAAATAGTAATGCCTATTTCACAGGGTTCTTGTGAGAATTAGAGAAAATAATATACGTAAAGCATCCAGAATAGTGCCTGGCCTACAAAATACATATCTGAAATAGATATCCGGTTCTCCAAGCATCCTGGACTGAGCTTTCCAAGAAAATTTTCTAGTTACTGGGGTCTCACAGCATTTGGAAGATTTCAGCCAGCACTGAGCAAAGGCTAGACAGAATCAGTTTTAGAAGTTAGCACCCAAAATGGCTCATGCCTGGAATACCAGCACTTTGGGAGGCTGAGGCGGGTGGATCACCTGAGGTCAGGAGTTTGAGACCAGCCTGGCCAACATGGTGAAACCCCACCTCTACTAAAAAAATACAAAAAAATTAGCTGGGCATTATGGCACACACCTATAATCCCAGCTACTCAGGAGGCTGAGGCAGGAGAATCGCTTGAACCTGGGAGCTGGGGGTTGCAGTGAGCTGAGATGGCACCACGGCACTCTAGCCTGGGTGACAGAGTGAGATTCTATCTCAAAAAAAAAAAAAAAGTTAGCACCCAAGCCGGGAAAATACCCAAGCTTTGCATATTGTGTTCCAGTTAAGCTGAGAAAGTATATTGGCTGATCCAAAATTCCGTGGTGGAATCCAGTTGTGTTTTTTTGGTTTTCGTTTTTCTTTTCCTTTCTTTTTTTTTTTAAGACGGAGTTTCGCTCTTGTTACCCAGGCTAGAATGCAATAGTACGATCTCCGCTCACTGTAACCTCTGCCTCCCAGTTCAAGCAATTCTCCTGCCTCAGCCTCACGAGTCACTGGGATTACAGGCGCCTGCCACCATGCCCGGCTAATTTTTTGTATTTTTAGTAGAGGCGGGGTTTCACCATGGCCAGGCTGGTCTTGAACTCCTGACCTCAGGTAATCCACCCGCCTTGGCCTCCCAGAGTGCTGGGATTACAGGCATAAGCCACCGCACCCAGCCGGTTTTTGTTTTTAATTGAGACAGGGTCTTGCTCTGTTATCCAGGGGTATGGTGGTGTGATCATAGCTCACTCTAACCTTGAATTCCTGGGCTCAAGTCATCCTCTTGCCTCAGCCTCTTGAGTAGCTGGGACTACAGACATGCACCACCACACCTGGCAAATTTTTTAACTTTTTGTAGAGACAGGGTCTCGCTATGTTTCCCAGGCTGGTCTCAAACTCTTGGTCTCAGGCAATCCTCCCACATCAGCCTGTCAAAGTACTGGGATTACAGGGGCGAGTCACTGTGCCCAGCTCCAACTGGGTTTTGTTTTAAATAGACTGGGCCATTTAACCCTTTTCCCCTTGTCCACTCTCTTATTTTCCCATGTTTTTTACCTCCCACAAATGCCTGTCCATCACTGGTAAGTTTAGGCCAGTAAGAGTGGGCCAGGCAGAGTCACATCCACCAGTCCTATGGGCATGGCTACAGGCCTCACCCTGGCAGCCTGGCTTCCTCTTCCCTCCCTCCTCCCTGCCTAGCCTGAGGGGCCATGGAGGAGGCTGCCCAGTGTGCCCTGCAGCCCCTTCCCCAGTGGGCTGGGGATGGGGTGGGTGTGTGTGCAAACTCACGAAGTGCAGTTCCCGGTGGACTCAGCGGCACTGTCATCCAGCTCCATGTTGGCTGAGAGGCTGGCAAAGCCATGGGGCAGCTCATCCCACTCATCAAACCGAATGCCTGTGCCGAGGGAGTAGCGGCCCTCAGCGCATGGCTTACACGACTGGTCCTTCATATCCAGAAACTCCCCGGCGTTGCAAGAGAAGGCTGGAAAACGGCAGAGACAAGGCAGGGCAGTGAGGTCACGCTTTGAGCAATTGAAGGGAGGAGTGCTGGGTTGGGATCTAGGAGTTTGGCCCACTAAGGTTTAGGGCCGTGGCATTTACTGTGTGATTTTATTTTATTTTTCTTAAAAAAATTTTTTTTTTCAGCGGTGATATTCCTTGCTATGTGTGATTCTATGTGTATGGAATGGCCAAAAGAGGTGAAGCCATGGAGACAGAAAGTAGATTTGTGGTTGCCAGGGGCTGCGGGGAGGGGCCTGGGGAGAGATTGCTAATAATATGAGGTTTCTTTGTAGGATGATTAAAATGTGAAATAAGAGTGATGATGGTTGCTGTGAATATTCCAAAAACCACTGAATTTTATCCTTAAAGGAATGAATTTCATGGCATATAAATTATATACCAATAAAGCTGTTATTAAAAAAAAAAAAATAGATCTAGGGCCATGGATACTCTGCCTTGCTGTGGGACTTTGGGCTTGTCCCTGGCACTCATTTCCTTTAGAGAGGTGCCCTGACCTTTCTGAGAGCTCTCTGGTGAAGAGGATGCCAGGGTCTCTTGTGCTGACCCCTCTGAACGACATATGGCTCTTCAGCCTTGAATTTCTCCCTTGAGCCTCTGGCCTCTGCCTTTCTGGTTGTACTGTCACCATGCTAGGTGGGATTCTCATGACCTGTTAACTCAATCATTGCAATATCCTCCTAAATAGTTCCCTATTCTTATTTTTGCTCATTCTGTGGTCAGAGATACCTTTCTAAAACACTGATATGATCAGGCACAATGGTTCATGCCTGTAAACCCAACATTTTGAAAGACAAAGGCAGGAGGATCACTTGAGCCCAGGAGTTTGAGGCCAACCTGGGCAACACAGTGAGACCCTGTCACTACAAAAAAAAAAAATGTTTAAAGTAGCTGGGAGTGGTGGCGTGTGCCTGTAATCCTAGCTACTCAAATGGCTGAGGTAGGAAAATTGCTTGAGCTCAGGAGGTCAAGGCTACACAGAGCTACGATTGCATCACTGTACTTCAGCCTAGGAAACAGAGTGAGACCTTGTCTTTAAAAAATAAAACATAAAACACATATGTACTATTACTCTCCTTATTTAAAAAAATAAACAGGCACCCCCTTTTGGTTCTAGAAGTATGCTCTTGGCCTGGCACTCAGTTTTCCACGGTTTCCCTCCAGCCTAACTTCCCAGCTTGACCTCCCACTACAAATCCTTCTCCACCTCAACCCCATCCATCACCTTCTCTGTGTTGCCTCTACCCTGGACCACAAGCTCTTCCTCAAATGTGTCACTCTTCATCCACATCTAAGCTTTTGCTTATGTGGCCCTCCCAGCTACGCCTGATCCCTAAATATTTGTAACTCTCATTCTTTCTCATATCATATATGAGAAACTACACTAGGCTCTGTGCTACTCCGGGGATGGCTGGCTCAGTGACTGGCACAGACTGGGAGCTTCATGAATGTTTCTGAAACAATGAGTGAATGAATGAATGTCTGCACTTTCCACCACCTAAGCTTCTGAAAGCAGAGACTGGGCCTTATTTGTCTTTGCAGTTCACACTGCATGTGCACATCATGGTGCTTACACATAGTGGGATTCACTGAAGTCGGCAGAGTTCAGCAGAGTTCAGTGAAGATGGCTCATTTGTTTCCACTAGTCACACCTCAGTTCTGCTCAGGTCTCAGCAATATCCAGTCATTAATTTAACAAGTATTTATTTGCTCACTTACTCAACCAGGCACTGTACTAAGCTGATTTGAGAATTTAAGTATCTTCAAACTCCTTTCCAACTCTTCAAATAATTCCTTAAATCTAGTGCCTGGTTTTTCTTGTTATTCCCTTTGCATTCCTAAAATAATAATGCAGGGAAAAAAGCTGCCAATTGTAGAAAAGTTGTGACTGCAGAATTACAGAGGCAGGCGCTGGGGCTGCGGCAAGCCACTGCTTTTCCTATTGCACAATCAGATCCACAGTCAGGAAGATCCTTGTCCCCTGAAGTGATGCCTGGAGCATTTTAAAGGATGTCTCTGCAGAAATTTAGCCTCTCTGACTTCCTTTTTAAGAATGAAAGCAATCTCAATCTTTCCTAATGACTGATTGTGGCTGATGAGCGAGTATAGATTGGAGAGACATACACAGGCAAAATGAAAATGTATGCAAACAGAAAAGAATATGAGTGCACACAGCTGGCATTGCTTATGCTGTATCCACTGATGGGATTTAAATTCCTTTAAAAAATGAAAGCAAATTCAGATATCCAGTTTGCATTCATGAAATACTTCTGCACCAAATCTCATAAGGGTCTGGGATGTGGGGACTAATTGGGGAAAAGATCTGATTCCTTAATGCAGCTGCTCTGCCAGGAAGGGCCCAGATTGGATGGCAGGAGACTTGGGGGAGAGACCAAAGCTGAGTGACAGGAAGGCCCTGAGCAGGACAGCTGCTTACAGCACTCGGTGCCCTTGACGGGGTCGGGCAGGCTGGTGCACAGGCCCGGGGTATGCGGCACGGCGACCCTCCACCTGGAACCCGTGCTGTCACACGCGGTGTACTCATAGTGGTACTCAGACTGCAGGGGAGAGAACAGTGGGCAAAATGTGCATTAGCAGTGATCAAACATTAAGAGTTTCCCACCCACTTCCTGCCCAGCACATGGCTACTGATGTTCATCCTCTCAGAAATGGGCCCTGGGAGCCCCGGCAGGGAGCTGATGATTATGAGCCGAGTAGAAGAACTACAATGATTTGGATCATTCCTTTCCACCCAGCCACGGTCTAGTCCCTAGAAATCATTTTTGTGTGTGACTGTCTTTGTTGTTATGTTTAAGTAATATCCTTATGGAGCAGAGGAATGTGGGAAGGTAACTAAGGAACAAGCTAGAAATAGGTGGAGTTTTTCTTATTCTAAAGTGTAGCATTTATGAACGAGGACGTTCTAAATGGAAGGATGTTCTAAATGGAAGCCTTAGTCCACAAAAAATTTACAAAGCCTCGTTACAGAAGTGGTATGTATTTCTATTTCCCTGTGTTTCTTTTTTTTTTTCCTTTTTTTTTTTTTTTCTTTTTTTGAGACGGAGTCTCGCTCTGTTGCCCAGGCTGGAGGGCAGTGGCACCATCTTGGCTCACTGCAACCTCTGCCTTCTGGGTTCAAGCAATTCTTCTGCCTCAGCCTCCCAAGTAGCTGACACTACAGGTGCCCGCCACCACGCCAGGCTAATTTTTGTATTTTTAGTAGAGACGGGGCTTCACCATGTTAGCCATGCTGGTCTCAAACTCCTGACCTTGTGATCCTCCTACCTTGGCCTCCCAAAGTGCTGGAATTACAGGCATGAGCCACTGCACCTGGCCCTATTTCCCTGTGTTTCTTATGCTCCTTTCCACTCAGAAAGACTACGAATTCCCAATTGCATTTTATGAAAATATTATATTTGGCCGAGGCAGGTGATGTGCTCTCACTTGAGCCTGTTCATCCCTGATTCGTCTGTGCAATGGGAAACTCAGAGTTTAATTGTTTTACCTGAGCTAAAAATAAATGGGATAAAAACAAAACAATCAAATCAAGCATTAAGTAAAACAACAACAACAAACAGTTCTACTCAGAACAAAGAAAACACAATTGATGTGCCAAATGCCCTTAAGCATTTCTTCCTCCTTTAAATCTGGTAATAAACAACAGACCATGGAATTAGTGATGATTTTGGCTCTAACAAGTATTTTACAATCTGCACTTACCTAAAACTATATTCAAGCCCAGAGGTACTTTGTATTACTGTATCCATAAGAAAAATAGAATTAATTTCCCCCTTAACCCACGTGAAAGCATGATTGCATAACATGTACAACGTCAAGGAGCTAAGACAAAAAATACAACAGTTTTGAAGTTTGCTAATCTAATAATGCGTCAGGACCAAAAGGAAAAAGCTTTATTTTTGGGGAGAGGTAAACACACTGCATGTCATCTATTCCAAGATGCGTATTTTTTCCACATCTAACGTCTATGAAATCAAGACGTTTCTTAAAATTGACACAGTAAGGAAGCATTGTGTTATGTTTCAAGGGATAGAGCTTTTTCTTTCTTTGTGACACATTAAAAAAATCGTGTCTTAGAAGCAGTGGTGTTTCAGACTTGTTGCAATATAGTAAAGATGTAGTTTCTTTTCTTTCTTTCTTTTTTTTTTTTTGAGACAGTCTCTTGCTCTGTCACTCAGGCTGTAGTGCAGTGGCATGATCATGGCTCACTGTAACCTTGACTTCCTGGGCTCAAGTGATCCTCAGCTTCCCAAGTAGCTGAGACTACAGGAACCACTATGTACACCACCATGCCCAGCCAAGAGATTAACTTTTGACCAGAATCTTTGGCTTTGGATGTAGATGTCAATGTCATCTAGGAAAGAAAGAATATCAGGATGGGAATTCTTTGTGCCCTTGGGCTACCGTCTCTCTGGGTCTATTTTTCCTAAAATTCTTGTCTTTTCCTCATCTCAGAGGACTCTGAGGATAAATAGGGCAACTATGCATATGTGATGTCAATCCACTTCTTAAAATGATACTCTCAAAAGGGTTTTGCTGCAAGAATGAGGGGTAAAGTCCACTGTGTATAAATTAAATGGAGAATTGAGTGAGCAAGGCAGAAAGGACTGTGTGGTGCTCGTGAACATATTCATGCTGGTCTTTTGTGTAGTGTGTTCACAGTTCCCAAATACCATCTCGTTTGATCTGCACGACTCCCTATAAGGCAAGTAGACCAGGAGTTGTTTCCTTCATTGTACAGACGAGAAATTAGACTCTCAGTGGCGAGATAGCTTGTCCAAGGTCACACAGCCTATAAGTCACTGAGCTAGAAACCAGGCCTTCCCAGCAGGAATCCTCCACCCTTATAGACTCTGATCAAACACAGACTCACACAGGGCCAAATTTAACAGCCAGATCTAAAAATTAAACATGACAGTGTTGGTTGTCTGCCAGCAGCCAGGCTCGCTTCTGAGGCATGAGAATTGGTGTTAAAATATCTAATCTGTTCGAAGATCATCTCAGTTCATTCTGACTGCATTTGGCCTCTTGGAGGCACATGGGCCGAATCCGTTACTTTTCATCGTCTTTCATTTGATGTCCCCTAGGTCCCACTCAGGTGGGAGGTTTGCTGAGGAAATGGTGGTTTCAAGCCTAAGAAAATTTCCCTTTCCATATGTGCTCATTTACTTCATGCCACTTGGGGATATTTACATCATTCAAGGTGGTTGGCTCTAATACACCTGTTTCAAATCTGAACTACACTTTGAGGTCACACCATTCAAGACATAAGCTTAGGGCTGGGCACAGTGGCTCACACCTGTAATCCCAGCACTTTGGGAGGCCGAGGTGGGTGGATCACCTGAGGTCAGGAGTTTGATACCAGCCTGGCCAACATGGTGAAACTCTGTCTCTACTAAAAATACAAAAGTTAGTCAGGTGTAGTGGCACATGCCTGTAACCCCAGCTACTCAGGAGGCTGAGGAAAGAGAATCACTTGAACCCAGGAGTGGAGGCACAGGTTGATCACGCCACTTCACTCCAGCCTGGGCAAAAAAAGTGAGACTCTGTCTAAAAAAAAACAAAAACAAAAACATGAGCTTAGAGAGAGTTAAATCAGGGATAGAACTGGCAGGACTCCTCAATTACATTCAGTGTTCTGCGAACACATGAATTCCCTGACAGTTTACTCAGTGATCTGTCTGAAAGTATATAGTTTGCATAAAGTGCAGGTCTACAAAGGAGCACATAAACACATTCAGTATATACATCCAGCACGTAACTCCTTCCTCCTCCCTGTGCACAATTCTATGACGCACACCCAAATTACACTGCTAAATGGGACACAGCAGGCAGTGGGTGCTGTCTGTTCATCAGGAAAATAAAGGAAGGGTTTAGAAATGAGGGGGTGGGGACCTTTAGTTAGTGCATCCTTCCCTAGCACCACCCAGCCATGTAATAGTCCTGGGCACAAGTGAAGGAAGAGGAAAAAAAACCCTGAAACTGGAATATGCTTTGCCTGTATTGACTGATCTGTCGGTAACACTGATCTCTCAGCTCTAGAAGAATTCACTCAGACTCACAATACTTTTAGTCCTTACTGTCTAGGTATTAAATGGACTGCTGAAATGACTAAAAAATAAGAAAACTGTCAAATCAAGATGGTACCTGGATGGAAATCTGTCCTTCCTTCTACCTTCCCACCACTCGCTTTCAAAATAGTATCTCTTACTTTTAAAAATGATTATCAAAGTAACAGTTTAGAGGCCAGGTGCAGTGGCTCACACCTGTAATCCCGGCACTTTGGGAGGTTGAGGCAGGCAAATTACTTGAGGTCAGGAGTTTGAGACCAGCCTGGCCAACATGGTGAAACCCCATCTCTACTAAAAATACAAAAATTCATCGGGCATGGTGGCATGTGCCTGTAGTCCCAGCTACTCAGGAGGCCAAGGTGGGAGGATGACCTGAGCCTGGGAGGTTGAGGCTGCAGTGAGCCATGATCATGCCACTACAGCCCAAATGACAGAGTGAGACCCTGCCTCAAATGAAAAAAGGAACCGTTTAAAGACTAGAGATTGGAGGTAATCTATGGGTTAGATGCTAGAGCTGTACCTTGTTACCATCCACTGTGGAAGACGAATAAGGTTTAAGCTGGTTAGCTGATGACAGAGATGTGGTCCACAATTCAGGTGGAAGGAGAGTCCTAGGCACTGGGTTAGCCTCTTTCATGTGCCCTAAGTAAACAGGCAAATGAATCCCACCACCCCTTCCCACGTGGCGCTCGACCTCCCTAAGCCATAGCTGCCTCACTGAAAAATGGGGATATACAAACCTCTGCATCATACAGGGGCTGGGCTGCTGTATCGTTACGCAGGCTCTTCATAGGTTACCTAGCTCAGGGCATGAGTGGAGGGTGGATTCTAGCTCAGACCTTGCATGTTAGGTGGTACGCCCTATTGAAGGTTGTACCTGCCCAGAGAGGGAGTGCCTCTTCCCCATGTGCGATAGGGCCCCCTGTGAGCATGATTAAGATGATGTAGGTCAAGCACATCACACAGTAGGTTTTCCAATCTTCAAAACAATCCAATGGCAAATTATTTTACCATTTTACAGATGGGAAAATTGAGTCGTTGAGAGGCGAAATCACTTGCTCAAAGCCATACGGCCAGGAACTGCCAAACCAGGATTGCACCCAGGCTATCTGAGTCCAGAATCTGTTTTCAAGGCTGCCGGTGTTTGAAAGCAGCCTGTGTAGGCTCCTATCACACTACAAACTGTGTCTGGGGCTCAGCAGCGGCTCTCAAGCTGCTAAAAACTTTGCAAGGAAAGCCAAGCGCATAAAAAACTTTGCAAACAACGCCCAAGGGGAAGGGACCCAAGTCCAAAGCCGTGTACAATGGGAAGGCGGAAAGGCACTTTGAACCTTGTTGGAGGTTCAACAAAGACATCTATTGTTTGTGCCTACCTAGTATCCACCCCCCTTCTGACAGCAGCGCCTCTCTGGGAGGAACTATTGCCTCCTTATTATATACAGTCTTGATGGGATTGCAAGTGAGGTGGCCCACCTTCCTCTGCCGTGGGTGGACACATGACCCACACTAGGCCAATCAGATGCTCTTTGCGGATAAGTGGAAGATGGGATGAGGGGGAAGAAGACATTTAGCCACTAAGCAGGGACCTCAGGTGGGTGGGAACTGAGGGAGGGATGGGGCAGGAAAGTGGGGCAGCTGGGGATAAGGCCCCTCCTTACTTCCCAGTTCTACCTAGGGCTGACCTTGGAGCCCCCCAACCAAACTCCACAGAATAAAAACATAAAAACTATGCCAAGTGAAATAAGCCAGTCACAAAGACAAATACTGTATGATTCTACTTATACAAGGTATATAGTAGTCAAATTCATAGAGACAGAAAGAATGGTGTCTGTCAGGGGCTGGGGGAGCAGGATGAGGAGTTACTGTTTGATGAGTACAGCATTTCAATTCTGTAAGACAGTTCTGTGGATAATGACGATGGTGGTGCCGATGGTAGCACAACAATGTGAATGTACTTCATGCCACTGAACCGTAGATTTAAAAATGGTTAAGCTGGTAAATTTTATTATGTGTATTTTACCACAACTTTAATTTTTTTTTTTTTAAAAAAGGTGATACCACAGGTCCTAGAGAACATGCCCAATCTCTGAGTTATTCTATTGAATACTCCAGAAGGCAGAAGCCTGATGATCTAATAGTCTAAATTAGAGAAATATCTCCAAAATAAAAAATATTTTTATAAAATATAAATCTATATATATTTAGAGATAGTGTCTTACTCTGTTGCCCAGGCTTGAGTGCAGTGGTGTGATCACAGCTCACTACAGCCTCAACATCCTGGGCTCAAGTGATTCTCCCTCCTCAGCCTCCTGAGTAGCTGGGACTACAGGTGTGAATCACTATATCTGGCTAAATAAAAAAATTTTTTTGTAGAGATGGAGTCTTGCTATGTGGCTAAGGCTGGTCTTGAACTCCTGGACTCAAGCAATCCTTCCACTTTGGCCTCACAAAGTGCTAGAATTACAAGTATGAGTCACCACACCCTCCTAAAATATTTTAATTATCATCTATATGATTGGCCAAACTCAGAAACACCAAGAGGGAGGAGTGGAAGGCAGCAGGCAGAGTGCACATTGTGGCAGTGTCACTGGACATACCCGGGCTGTGGTGGGTCCCTCACACTTATTTGTTCACTATTGACAACTTTCAAACACATTGCATTGTAGTTGTGCAAATAAATATTAAGTGCTAATTTTTTTCAAACATTCTGTTCTTTTTTTTTTTTTTTGAGACGGAGTCTCGCTGTGTCGCCCAGGCTGGAGTGCAGTGGCCGGATCTCAGCTCACTGCAAGCTCTGCCTCCTGGGTTTTTACGCCATTCTCCTGCCTCAGCCTCCCGAGTAGCCGGGACTACAGGCGCCCGCCACCTCGCCCGGCTAGTTTTTTGTATTTTTTAGTAGAGACGGGGTTTCACCATGTTAGCCAGGATGGTCTCGAACTCCTGACCTCGTGATCCGCCCGTCTCGGCCTCCCAAAGTGCTGGGATTACAGGCTTGAGCCACTGCGCCCGGCCAAACATTCTGTTCTTTTAGAATTAAAGTGTTTAAATGTCTCGGCATATATTTTATTTTTTATTTTATTATAAAATATAAAATGTTTTTTATAGCTCAGGAACAATATCTCAGAAGATATTGTTAACTTGGAATATGTCTGTTCTTCTACATTCTAAGAAAATAACGTTCACTCATCCCACATTCAACAAGCACGTACTGAGGCCCTGTTATGTGCTAGGTTCTGGTGAAGCGGTGGTGTTTAAAACCTGTGGATTTCTAGAGCTTTTATGTGTATGTGGTGGGGAGTGTGCTAGCAAGGATGGGATGGGGAGGAGACAGACCATAAACACACATCCCAAAGAGGTTTAGTTACCATTGCAAGCTGTTTCTTGCCCCTGTTTCTCAAGAGCAGGGTCTTGGTGTCTAAGGACTGTGGCAAAAACAGCAACACATCTCTAACTCTGATCTGACTAACCATTAAACCACATTGTTTCTCTTCCAAGTGATGGTGGTTTGAAAGCCAGGACAAGCCAGCTCCCACAGACGTTTAGCCTAGTTGCTTCGAAATAACCCCTGCAACAGCAGAACTAAGAAGACGGGGATGACTGGTCACAACTCTCCAAGAGAGAAGCACAAGGTGACCAGGTGGCAGTGAGGTCTACTGTTCTACCAGCCTTCTTCTTCCTGTCAGGGCACTTCTCCAGCCCAGCTGGCCAACGATGACTGCAACGGATGGCCCAGACTGGCTGGAAAGCCCCTCAAATGGGGCCTCTGGGGATTAACATGGGCACTCCCTAGCCTGCGAAGGTCCTCGGAGGACGCGAGGGCTAGTGGTGAACTAAAACAAGCAGTCTCTGATACTAGGAACAAATGACCTCGGTGGTCATTTGACTCATTCTACCCTCAGTCTCCTCATCTGTAAAATGAGACAGTTGGACTTCTAAGATTAGACAACTTCTAAGATTCCTTCCATTTCCAAGAACTTATTATTTTGTACTGGTACTGACATGGAAATCTGTCCTTCCTTCCATCTTTTTCCCCTTTTCTTTCTTTCGTTTTGTTTGTTTGTTTGAGATAGAGTTTCGCTCTTGTTGCCCAGCCTGAGTGCAGTGGCGCGATCTCGGCTCACCGCAACCTCTGCCTCCCGGGTTCAAGCAATTCTCATGCCTCAGCCTCCTGAGTAGCTGGGATTACAGGCATGTGCCACCACACCCGGCTAATTTTGTATTTTTAGTAGAGACGGGGTTTCTCCGTGTTGGTCAGGCTCGTCTCTAACTCCTAACCTCAGGTGATCCGCCTGCCTCAGCCTCCCAAAGTGCTGGGATTACAGGCGTGAGACACCACACCCGGCCCCTTTTCTTTCAAAATAGCACATCTTAGTTAAAAATAATTATCAAAGTAATACCTGTTAAGTGCAGGAAAGATGAAAATACAAACTAGAATAAAAAAGAAAATAAAAATCTGGACCGGGCACAGTGGCTCACACCTGTAATTGAGGTCAGCAGTTCCAGACCAGCCTGGCCAACATGGTGAAACCCCATTTCTACTAAAAAATACAAAAATTAGCCTGGTGTGGTGGCGGGCGCCTGTAATCCCAGACAGGAAAATCGCTGGAACCCAGGAGGCAGAGGTTGCAGTGAGCCGAGATTGCACAATGGCACTCCAGCCTGGGCAACAGAGCGAGACTCTGTCAAAAAAAAAAAAAAAAAAAAAAAAAACCAACCTGCCACAAGTCCACCAAACAGAGATAACTACTTTTAACATTTTGCTGTATTTCTTTCCAGATTCTGATTCTATACATGCATGTACACATGCAGATGAAGATCATATGGTATATAGTTTTGTATTCTGACTTTCTTCCTTTTAATTTTAGGTCGAAAGCACTTTCCCATGTCCTTAATGGCTGCATCATAGTTTCTTTCACCATTCCCCTATTGTTGGACCTGGAGTTATGTTCCATTTTTCCTTATTTTAAATAATATTGAAATGACACTTTCTTTGAATCTCTAATTATTTCCTTTGGATAAATTCCCAGAAGCGGAATTACGAGGTTAACGAGTATGAGTTTCTTTGAGACTGTTGATAAGAAGGGAGATTTCTAAGAGAAAACAGACATAGGTCTTACTTTTGATAAGGTAAATTTATAAAACCTATTATGGCAAATTTGAAATACATTATTTCTTTTTTTTTTTTTTTTTTTTTTTTTTTGAGACGGAGTCTCGCTCTGTCACCCAGGCTGGAGTGCGGTGGCCGGATCTCAGCTCACTGCAAGCTCCTCCTCCCGGGTTCACGCCATTCTCCTGCCTCAGCCTCCCGAGTAGCTGGGACTACAGGCGCCTGCCACCTCGCCCGGCTAGTTTTTTGTATTTTTTTAGTAGAGACGGGGTTTCACCGTGTTAGCCAGGATGGTCTCGATCTCCTGACCTCGTGATCCGCCCGTCTCGGCCTCCCAAAGTGCTGGGATTACAGGCGTGAGCCACCGCGCCCGGCCGAAATACATTATTTCAAATATATATTTAAAAAAACAAAACAGTGCAATGAGCCCCCATCTCATCATCCAGCTTCAATACTCACCAATTTCTGACATTCTTTGTCTATCTCTACCCCACTACATCTGCCTCCACCTGCTCCTCCCCACATGAGATTGTCATTTTTCATGGTTTTTTTTTTTTTTTTTTTTTTGGAGACAGGGTCTCACTCTGTCACCCAGGCTGGAGTGCAGTGGTGTGATCTCGTCTCACTGCAACTGCAGCCTTGAACTCCCGAACTCAGGCCACCCTCGCCTCAGCCTCCTGAATAGCTGGGGTTACAGGCGTGCACCACCATGCCTGGCTAATATTTTTGTAGTTTTAATAGAGATGGGGTTTCACCACATTGCCTAGGCTGGTCTTGAACTCCTGAGCTCAAAACGATCTGCCCGCCTCAGCCTCCCAAAGTGCTGGGATTCAGGCGTGAACCACCGTGCCAACCTCGTGGTCCTTTTTTAAAAGGTAAAATTTATATACATTGAAATGAACAAATATTAACTCTACAATTTTGATAGATGGCTATATTTGAGTAAAACATTAACAGGGCTAAGAATAACCACCCACAGACTATTGGGGAAAAGAGAACAACTTCCCTACCACTCCTACCTCCCGGAGCGAAAAGACAGAGCCAAGCAGGTGTCTCACATTCTGAGTCTTAAATCCACTGCTGCCTAAAGTCACAAGCAGCCAAGGAAGCAGAAGATCAACGTGACTTGGGTTTGTCTTGGCTGGAACAGGATCTGTGTCAAGAAACAGGTTCCTTAGTAAACCTGGGTTTTGTCTGGAGCCAACTTTAGACTGGATGCCTTGGGGTCTGGAGGAGGCCACTTCTTCCCTTGTTCCCAAAAGATCTGCTTTCAGAAGAGAAGTTTCTCTTCTCTTGCAGTCCCTAAAAAGCAGATTCTTGGCCGGGCGCGGTGGCTCAAGCCTGTAATCCCAGCACTTTGGGAGGCCAAGACGGGCGGATCACGAGGTCAGGAGATCGAGACCATCCTGGCTAACCTGGTGAAACCCCGTCTCTACTAAAAAAATACAAAAAAACTAGCCGGGCGAGATGGCGGGCGCCTGTAGTCCCAGCTACTTGGGAGGCTGAGACAGGAGAATGGCGTCAACCCGGGAGGCGGAGCTTGCAGTGAGCTGAGATCTGGCCACTGCACTCCAGCCTGGGCCACAGAGCGAGACTCCATCTCCAAAAAAAAAAAAAAAAAAAAAAAAAAAAAAAAAAAGCAGATTCTTTAGGGAGAATGTCAAAATTAGGGGCTGGGTGCAGTGGCTCATACCTGTAATCCCAACGCTTTGGGAGGTCAAAGCAGGAGGATTGCTTGAGACCAAGAGTTCAAGACCAGCCTGGGCAATATGGCAAACCCTGCTCTACAAACAAATATAAAAATTTGCCAGGTGTAGTGCCACGTGCCTGTAGTCCCAGCTACTTGAGAGGCTGAGATGGGAGGATTGATTGAGCCTGGGACGTGGAGGCTGCAGTGAGCTGTGATCATGCCACTGTACTCCAGCCTGGGTGGCGGAGTGAGACACTGCCTCAAAAAAAAAGGATGAGGCTGGGTCGCCAGGCAAATGCCCTGGAGCTGGGTATAACAGGGTCAATAGGTAGTTGTTGATCAGTTACACATACTTCTTCGACTGAAAAGTACTTGACCCAGACCAGAGCAGATTCCATTAATCAACCCCAAATTAATGGAAGCCCTGTGTTACTTCTGACAAACTCTAAAAGTTCCCTGACTGTTAGGGAGAGACTAGCCCTTTGCTGGAAAGTACCAATGAATTCCGCTTAGCATAGGAACGTAGAAAACCGTGGAGAAATGTCAGAATTTGGAATATGAGTCCCCCAGATGAGATTTTCTCTCAGGTCCAGCCCTTGCGGGTGTTTTGTGAACTCCTGGTTTTTGTACTTTTTGCTTCAGAGTTCCTCTGCTCAAGCTTTGGGTGGATGGACTGGTTGAGGCTCAGGGGCACTGCGACCTCACTGTGTCCCATTGTGAAGAGGAGTCCTGAGGGGAGAGGACGTTTCCTATTGTTCTCCAGCTGGTCACACCTGACCTGGGAAAGGCTGCTGGGCTTCTCCCACTCTCCCTCTCTCCTCCCACTCCCTTAGGACTGTGGACTCAATAAGCCTGGGTGCACCAGCTCTAGACCTCTGGGGCCTACGTTTGTCTGATCAAAACTGCCTGGAGATCATGTTAAAAACACACATTCCTGGGCTCTACCACCAAGATCCTGATTTTCTAGCTCTTCTTCTCCTTCCTCCCTTTTTCAAAACTCACTCTTCTGTGCCCCAAGCCTTAAATATTTATCCCATTTGAAAGTAAATCACATAAACAAATATCCCACAAGATAGGAGTCCTTAACCTATGGTCCACGGACCGTTGCCCATATACGGCCAGATGCAGAATTTCAGCTATGTGCATTTTTCTGGGCAGTGGGTCTGTTGTGTGACTTCAAATCCTCTAAGGAGTCTGTTATCCCCCTCCTCCTCCCTACACAGGAAAACATTACCACCTGCCATCATGTATTAGTAATTTTAAAGTAGCTTAATATTTTACCAGACCAAGGCTGTTTCCTTTTAACAGAATGGTTGAAATACTTTAACCCAGTGATTTTCAAATTATGCTGCAGAGTCTAGGGTTTAGAAGAAAGCCAGCCCCTTCAAAGGGGTAAGTAGAGAGTCCCCCATTAACGGAGCAACATTTTAAAATATCTTTTTCTTGTTCATGCTTCTAAGTTAAAATTTTGTTTGAACCAAAAATTTCACACATCAAAAATGTTAGGATGCCAGAGTCTTGACTTGAACGAGTTGCTAAAGGTGAAATTGCAGGCACTGAGGCAGACACACGGGGTCAACGGTGACTTTTGGCTTCCCTTTAGTCATCCCACGTAATTAGTTGCTTCCTCTACCTACAAGTAAGACCTCTTCTCCCCCAGCGCAAGCACCAGACCCAGCAGCAGTCGAAGAAGCAAATAGACCCCAGTCCTGCCAGCCTCTGCTGGCTGTCCTCAATCCCTGGACCGTCGCCTAGCAACATAGAGCCAGGGCGCGGGGGCTCCCAGTCTACAGGAGTCTGGGGGAACCCTGGCCTTACACTGCCCTTTCTTTCAGCATTGCTCTATTCTACTCTGGCTTTCCAGCTTCTATTTTGATCAAAAACAGCAGAGACAGCACCTGGTCCCCCTGGCAGGGCCTACCCCGCTGGCTTGGCTATGGACACATCACACAAAGCAGACAGTGGCCTCCACACGGACCTGGGGTAGTTTGTACCACCATGCTCTGGGCCAGACAGGACCTTGACCACGTTGTCCAGTCTGTGTGTAACTTAAGCTGCCTGTCTATTTTAGGCAGAGCCTTGGCGTGAGGGTTCTTGGAAGACACTGACCAGTCCAGTGAGGGAGACAGGACTGCGGCAGTAATAACAGCACCCTAGTGAGCACCTCTAAGCTCCCATGTGCCAGGCTCGGGACCCGGCACTGTACCTGCATCTTCTTCCCCTTTAGCCCTCACAAAAGCCTCCTGAAGTGTTGCCAATAGTATCCCTTCCGCTTCGACCTCCCTGTTCACAACAGCAGTTGGCTCCCCCATCTCAACGATCCATTGATCCTTCAAATCTGGAATGACTTTGAATTTTTTTCCATAGCACTTACCACCTTCAAACACACACTTTATACCTTTACTATTTGCTGTGTTTATTGTCTGTTTCTGCCCCTGTGCCCGTTCCCCGTTCTAGATCAAATGTAAGTGTCATCAGAACACAGGTCTTTGTTTTTGTCCATGGACGTAGCCCAGACACCCAGAACAGTGCCTGACATAGTAGTTTTCAATAAGTATTTGTTGAATGACTGAATGGTGAGCCAGGCTGTGGCCCTAGAACAGCTTGGGAGCTGTGCAGGTGATGGGATTACAGCCAAAAGGTCTAGACCCTGCTCTTACCCTGCCACCCCATGCTGCATGACCGTGGCCAGTCGTTCAATCTGCCTTATCTATAAAACAGGGATGTAACACCCTTCTAAGATGATTAAATAGTTCAGCAGCTCTCCCCCACAAACCTGAGGAACACTGATCTCTCTGGATGATTAGGGGATTATGTTTAGGAAAGCTCTTTGTAAACTGGTTTAAAAAAAAAAAAAAAAAAGTCAGCTACTGCCCTGACCCTGCCTGAGGAGGGTTTATGAGGGAGCACCCAGGTGTTCTCTCCTCTCCCTGGCAGCAGGGCTGAGAGAAAGGAGCCCCGCTGACATTTCTGGCCTAACTGTGATAATCCTCAGCAGTTAGACCCTCCTCAGTTTCCCCGTCATGTTTACCACCTGCCTGATGCGCCCTCTTTTCTAATCCCAGTCTTCTCATACATATGGAGCAACACCTGTCCTCTCTCCACTTTTTCTCCCCTAGCAACTCCCCAGAGCTAATCTCTCCGAGAGAAAGCCTGGTCGCTGACATTTACGACGATCTGTAACTGCGGCCAGTCCCTCAGGTGCAGAGGGTTTTTCAGTACTGGTTGTAAATATCCCTAGGATTGAAATGGCTTTGTCACCGAGAAACAAAATGTCCCTTCATAAATTCCAATCTCTTTCTGATAGGAGAGAATATATAGCACACACATCTGTCTACAAGGCAGGGTTTTATGAGGTTATATTCTAAAGATGTGCTTCGATCACTTTTTAATGAGACTGAAATGTTCTATTAAATGTTTTTCACCTGAGCTTTTAATCATACATGTCAGAACCAGGCAATCTAGGTTTCGGCCTGTGCAAAACTCTCCAAGTACATTGCTTGTTTGGATATGTTAGCTGTCTGTGATGGAGAGAACCTGGAGGACAGAATTCCAGCCTGCAGAACCAGTTCAACAGACATGGCTTCTGTAACTGTACTGGAGCAAATGGATATGAGCAGCTGCAGTACTCAATCTCCTGTAACACTGTTTCTCCAAATGGAGTCCTTGGATCCCTGAGAGTTCCCATATGTGTTCTCAAGGGTCCTCAAAATAATATTCTCTAAGATAATTTTTTAAAATAATAGACTCGGCTGGGCACGGTGGCTCATGCCAGTAACCACAGCACTTTGGGAGGCTGAGGTGGGCAGATCACCTGAGGTCAGGAGTTTGAGACCAGCCTGGCCAACATGGTGAAACTCCATCTCTACTAAAAGTACAAAAATTAACGAGGCGTGGTGGCAGGTGCCTGTAATCCCAGCTACTCGGGAGACTGAGACAGGAGAATCACTTGAACCTGGGAGGTGGAGGTTGCAGTGAGCCGAGATTGTGCCACTGCACTCCAGCCTGGGTGACAGAGTAAGACTCTGTGTCAAAAATAAAATAAAATAAAATAAAATAAAATAAAATAAAGTAAATAAAAATAAAATAAAATAATAGACTTTATTTTTTAGAGCAGTTTTATGTTCACAGCAAAACAGAACACAATGTATGGAGCTCTCCCATATCTCCCCTGTCCCCACAAATTCATAGCCTCCCCATCACCAACATCCCCCACCAAAGTAGTACATTTGTTACAATTCATAAACCTACACTAACACATCATTATCACTCAGAGTCCGTGGTTTACATTAGGGTTCACTCTTGGGGTTGCACATTCTATGGGTTCGGACAAATGTTTAATGACACGTGTTAACCATTATAGTATATAGTTATACTATAGTAATTTCACCGCCCTAAAAGTTGTCTGTGCTCTGCCTCTTCCACACCCCCACACACAAACACACATAATCCTTGGCAATCAGTGATCCTTCTGCTGTCTCCAAAGTTTTGCCTTTTCCAGGATGTCATATATTTGGAGTCAAACAGTATGTAGCCTTTTCAGATCAGCTTCCTTCACTTAGTAATAGGCATTCAAGTTTTCTCCATATCTTTTCATGGCTGGATAGATCATTTTAGACTAACTGTTTAATTTTGTTATCATTTGATGTTACTTAAAAAAATTAAATAGGCCAGGCATGGTGGCTCATGCCTGTAATCCCAGCACTTTGGAAGGCTGAGGCGGGCAGATCACCTGAGGTCAGGAGTTCGAGACCAGCCTGGCCAACATAGTGAAACCCTGTCTCTACTAAAAATACAAAAAAAAAAAAAAAAAAAAAAAAAATTAGCCAGGCATGGTGGTAGGAACCTGTAATCCCAGCTATTCGGGAGGGTGAGGCAGGAGAATCTCTTGAATCCGGGTGGCAGAGGTTGCAGTGAGCCGAGTATGCGCCACTGTACTCTATCCTGGGTGACAGAGCAAGTCTCCGTCTCGAAAAAAAAAAAAAAAAATTAAGAGCCAGGCATGTTGGCTTGCACCTGCAGTCCCAGCTACTTGAGAGGCTGAGGCGGGAAGATCACGTGAGCCCAGGAGTTTGAGGTTACAGTGAGCTATGATTGCACCACTACACTCCAGCCTGGAGGAGAGAATGAGACCCTCATCTCTAAAATAATAGTAATAATAAACCTTAGTTTAGACATATCTAAGTTCACCTTGATGACTACCTTCCCTCAAGAACAGCCACAAGGTTACAGTGCCTGCCTTTGCCTTTGTGTTGACAATTGCTGTCTCACCTAGTGTGGCTGCAAATTCTTTTACATTTCTCTCTTAGAAAAGTGGATTCTCAAAAGAGAAAATGCAAGAGAAAAAACAAAAGTGGGTTCCATTCCTGCACCCTCCAGCCTCCTTGAATCTGGGCAGGCTTGTGACTGCTTAGACCAAGAGGCAAAATACAGTGGAAGTGACACCAAGTGACTCCCAAGGCTAGGTCGTAAAGAGTCACACAGCTTCCACACTGATATATATCTAAATACAGATTTATCTTTTTCTTCCTGGCCTGGAATTCTTAATTTTTGAATCTGGGATTTGTATCTTTTTTTTTTTTAATCGAAACACAGTCTCACTCTGATTACCCAGTCTGGAGAGCAGTGACTCAATTTCGGCTCACTGCAGCCTCGATCTCTCCTCAGGTGATTCTTTATCTCAGCCTCCCGAGTAGCTGGGACTACAGGCATGTGCCCCCATGCCCAGCTAATTTTTGTGTTGTTGGGTTTTTTTTTGAGATGGAGTCTCGCTCTGTTACCCAGGCTGGAGTACAGTGGTGCAATCTCCGCTCACTGCAACCTCCATCTCCTGGGTTCACTCCATTCTCCTGCCTCAGCCTCCCGAGTAGCTGGGACTACAGGTGCCCACCACCACGCCTGGCTAATTTTTTGTATTTCTAGTAGAGATGGGGTTGCACCGTGTTAGTCAGGATGGTCTCAATCTCCTGACCTCGTGATCCACCCTCCTCAGCCTCCCAAAGTGCTAGGATTACAGGCGTGAGCCACCGCGCCCGGCCTAATTTTGTATTTGTGTGTGTATTTTTAGTAGAAATGGGAATTTGCCATGTTGCCCAGGCTGGTCTTGAACTCAGCTTCCCACAGTGCTGGGATTATAGGTGTGAGCCACTGTGCTGGCCTGAGATTCATATCATTTATTAATTCTGAAATTTTTAGACATATTCTCTTTGAATATTGCCTTTGTTCCTGCTTTTGCTATTCTTTCTCTCTTCAGAAATCCCATTAGATGTAAGTTGGACCATCTCATTCTAGTCTCTCTTTCTATTTCTATTCTATTTCTCATTCTACTCTCTCTTTGGTCTGTACAAAAAGTACAAAAATTAGCCAGGCATGGTGGCACATGTCTGTAGTCCCAGCAACTGTAGTCCCAGTTCCATCTCTCTCTATGCAGCACGGAGTAATGTTTTCTTCATAGTCATCCACTTCATTACCTAGTCATCTCTTTCAAATCTGCAAGGGAACCTAGTCACCGAGTTTTAAATTTCTTTTTTCTTTTCGTTTTTTTTTTTTTTTTTTTTTTTTTTGAGACAGAGTCTCTCGCTCTGTCGCCCAGGTTGGAGTGCAGTGGCGCAATCTTGGCTCACTGCAACCTCCGCCTCCTGGGATCAAGCGATTCTCCTGCCTCAGCCTCCCGAGTAGCTGAGACTACAAGTGCACACCACCACGCTCGGCTAATTTTTGTATTTTTAGTAGAGACGGGGTTTTGTCATGTTGGCCAGGCTGGTCTCAAACACCTGATCTCAGGTGATTGGCCTGCCTTGGCCTCCCAAAGTGCTGGGATTATAGGCATGAGCCACCGTGCCTGGCCTTAAATTTCAATGAATATTGTCTTAGTCTGTTTGTGCTACTACAACTAATTACCTAACATTGGGTGATTTTTAAAGAACAGAAATGCATTTTTTTTTCACAGTTCTAGAGACTAAGAAGTCCAAGATCAAGGCACCAGTATTTAGTGTCTGGTGAGAGCCTTCTTGCTGCATCGTCACATGGCAGAAGGTGGAAGGGCAAGAAAAGGGATCTACTGCCTCTGTCATGCTCCCTTATAAGGGTACCTAATCCCATTCACAAGGGAGAGATCCACACGGCCTAATCACCTCATAAAGACCCAACCTTTCCCCAGCAAACAGATCACAAAAAAGACCCCATCTTTTAAGATATCACATTGGTAACACCCGAATTTTGGAGGAGACCTATTTAAGCCATAGCAAATGTATATATTATATATATGCATAATATATAACATACGTTTGGTTTTGTTTCCAGAAGTTGTTTGATTCTTAAAGCAAGCAGAGAGAAAAGACAAAATACCTATGAAAATACTAAATTATACTTACAGCAAACTTCTGCACAATACAATAACATCTAGGAGACAATGGGAAATATAACCAAAGTACTGAGAGAAAAGGCCAATCCTATAATTCTATTGCTTTTTTTTTTTTTTTTTTTTGAGACGGAGTCTTGCTCTGTGTCCCAGGCTGGAGTGCAGTGGCCCGATCTCGGCTCACTGCAAGCTCCGCCCCCCCGGGTTCACACCATTCTCCTGCCTCAGCCTCCCGAGTAGCTGGGACTACAGGCGCCCGCCACCTCGCCCAGCTAATTTTCTTGTATTTTTTAGTAGAGACGGGGTTTCACCGTGTTAGCCAGGATGGTCTCGATCTCCTGACCTCGTGATCCGCCCGTCTTGGCCTCCCAAAGTGCTGGGATTACAGGCTTGAGCCACCGCGCCGGGCCTTTTTTTTTTTTTTTCTGAGACAAAGTTTGGCTCTTGTTGCCCAGGCTGGGATACAGTGGCACAATCTGGGCTCACTGAAACCTCCGCCTCCCAGGTTCAAGAGATTCTCCTGCCTCAGCCTCCTGAGTAGCTGGGATCACAGGCATGCACCACCACACCGGGTTAAGTTTTTGTATTTTCAGTAGAGACAGGGTTTCGCCATGTTGGGCAGGCTGGTGTCGAACTCCTGACCTCAGGTAATCCTCCCACCTCAGCCTCCCAAAGTGCTGGGATTACAGGCATGAGCCATTGCACCCTACCTAGAATTTTATTTCTAAGAAAATTATTCAAGAATGAGATAAAAAAGTCAAAGTTTGGGCTTCAGAACTCTTCAATCTACCCTCATCACTTCTCAAAATATAATTTTAGTCTGGGTGAGATGGCTCACGCTTATAATCTCAACACTTTGGGAGGCCAAGTTGGGCAGATCACCTAAGGTTGGGAGTTCGAGACCAGCCTAGCCAACATGGAGAAACCCCGTCTCTACAAAAAATTAGCTGGGCATGGTGGCACATGCCTGTAATCCCAGCTACTTGAGAGGGTGAGGCAGGAGAATCGCTTGAACCCGGGAAGTGGAGGTTGCGGTGAGCCAAGATCATGCCATTGCACTGCAGCCTGGGCAACAAGAGCACTCTGTCTCTAAAAAAAAAAAAAAATATATATATATATATATATATAAAATATATGTGTATATATATATATAATATATAATTTTAGATAATTCACCTTCCCTCTCCAAGAATATTGGCACCTAGTAATCCTTAAGATTAAGTTCAAACTTTAGGCCAAGAGCAGTGGCTCATACCTATAATCCCAGCACTTTGGGAAGCTGAGGCGGGTGGATTGCTTGAGCCCAGGAGTTCAAGATCAGCCTGGGCAACATGGTGCAACCCTGTCTCTACAAAAATTAGCTGGACATGGTGGCTTACGTCTGCAGTCCCAGCTACTTGGAGGGCTGAGGCGGGAGGACTGCTTGAGCCTGGGAGGTCAAGGCTGCATTGAGCAGTGTTTGTCCCACTGCACTCCAGCCTGGGTGACAAAGTGAGACCCCGTCTCAAAAAAAAAAACAAAGTTCAAACTTTACAGGCAGCTGAACCTCACTTTACCATTTATTTAAAAATTGAGATATAAATCATATGCTCTAAAATTCAAATGTAAATTAGACAATTTAGGAGGTTTTAGTATATTCACAAGATTGTGCAAGCATCACCACTATCTAATCCCAGGATATTTTCATATTCTGAAATTATTTTCATATTTCATATTCATCAGCAGTCACTTCCCATTTTACCCTCCCCACAGCTCCTGGCAACCACGAATCTATTCTCTGACTTTATGTATTTACCTATTGTGGACACTTCATTTAAACACAATCATACAATATGTGGTCTTTTATGTCTGGCTTCTTTTACTTAGCATAATGCTTTCAAGTAGCAAGTTGTACCTACTGTACCGTGATCAGTACTTAATTCCTTTTCGTGGCCAAATCATATTCCATTGTATGGGCCGGGCATGATGATTCATGCCTATAATTCTAGCATTTTGGGAGGCTAAGGCGGGTGGATCTCTTGAGGCCAGGAGTTCGAGATGAGCCTGGCCAACATGGCAAAAGCCTATCTCTACCAAAAATACAAAAGTTAGCAGGGTATGGTGAAGCATGCCTGTAATCCCAGCTACTCAGGAGGCTGAGGCAGGAGAATCACTTGAACCCAGGAGGCGGAGGTTGCAGTGATCTGAGATCGCACCACTGCACTCCAGCCTGGGCGACAGAGTGAGACTGCTTAAAAAAAAAAAAAAAAAAAAAAAATCCACCGTGTGGACATAGTACATTTTATTTTATCCATCCATCAGTTGATGGACATTTGGGTTGTTTCTACTTTTTGGCTATTATGAATAATGCTGCTAGAACAATCATGTACAAGTTTTTGTGTGAATATATGTCCTCAATTCTCTTGAGAATATATCTAGAGTATAATTGCCAGGTCATATGGTAACTCTATGTATAACTTTTTGAGGAACTGCCAAACTGTGTTCCATAACAGTGATACCATTTTATATTCCCACCGGCAATGTATGAAGGCTCCAATTTCTCCATATCCTCACCCACACTTGTTATTATCTGTCTTTATGTGGTCCACGTTATCTTTGAAGCATGTCCTTTACATCTCCCTGACAGAAACCTCTCTTTCCGTCAGGACTGTGCCCGGCTGTGGACCAGCGTACACTTGTATGACATCACAAGATCTGACTGTGCTCATCTCTTCCCAGTTCCATGCTCAGTGACACTGATAGCTTGAGATTGACTGTGATGGGAGTATTTACGCCATGGAATTCAGCAAACACCATAAATCGGGACTTCCCTTCACCTCCCTAAAGAGCCATTTGTTAAACATTTACCAGCACATCACTGACAGTATCCATTTACTCCTAACTTCATAGCTTTCTTTGGCTTGCTCTTTTCTTCGGCTTCTACCTACGCGCCTTCTAGTTCAATTAAAGTCCTAGTCTTCTCTAAAGCTCAGTTCAACTCTTTTTTGTTTTTTTCTTTTTCTTTTCTTTTTTTTTTTTAATTTTTCTTTTTTTCTTTCTTCAGAGTGCCAGAATTCAATCAACTCTCTTACACAAAGCCATTTTCATAGTTTCAGTTGTCTTTATGGCCTTATGATTCCTAGATTATATTTTGAGTTTACTCTTGAGCTCCAAATTCTTACCCTTAACTGCTTATGGGGGCATTCCACAGGCACCTCAGACCCAACTTCTAAAATATAGTTCTCTCCAACGTGTATTCTGGATGTCAAAGAAAATAAAACAGGCCAGGCACAGTGGCTCATGCCTATAATCCTACCACGTTGAGAGGCCAAGGCAGAAGGATCACTTGAGCCCAGGAGTTCAAGACCATTCTGGGCAACATGGCAAAACCCCATCTCTAGAAAAAAAAAAAATTAGCCAGGTGTGATAGTGCACTTCTGTGGTCCCAGCTACTTGGGGGTCTGAGGTAGGAGGATCATTTGAACCCTGGATGTCAAGGCTGCAGTGAGCCATGATTGTGCCATTGCATTCCAGCCTGGGCACAGAGCAAGACTCTGTCTCAAAAATGAAATAAAATATAGTGCTCAGCTACTCTCCCCACCAGCATTCCATATCTAATTGAATAGTGACATCAGCCACCTTGTAGTGGCAATACTGGCTCTTCAGAGTTTTTAAAATAATACTTTGGGCCGGGCACGGTGGCTCACATCTGTAATCCCAGCACTTTGGGAGGCCGAGGCAGGCAGATCATGAGGTCAGGAGATCGAGATCATCCTGGCTAACACGGTGAAACCCTGTCTCTACTAAAAACACAAAAAATTAGCCGGGTGTGGTGGCAGGCATCTGTAGTCCCAGCTACTCTGGAGGCTGTGGCAGGAGAATGGCGTGAACCCCGGAAGCGGAGCTTGCAGTGAGCCGAGATGGTGCCACTGCACTCCAGCCTGGGTGACAGAGCGAGACTCCGTCTCAAAAAAAAAAAAAATTATTATTAATAATATTTCATTAATTATATCTGCTAACAATTTATATTAGAATAAGTAATGTTTATATTTTTATTATTGTATCCTTTACTTGATGTTTCATAATATATTAAATGCATTTGGCCGGCCATGGTGACTCATGCCTGTAATCCCAGCACTTTGGGAGGCCGAGGCAGGTGGATCGCCTGAGATCAGGAGTTCGAGACCAGCCTGGCCAACATAGTGAAACCCCGTCTCTACTAAAAATACAAAAATCAGGCCGGGCGCGGTGGCTCAAGCCTGTAATCCCAGCACTTTGGGAGGCCGAGACGGGTGGATCACGAGGTCAGGAGATCGAGACCATCCTGGCTAACACGGTGAAACCCCGTCTCTACTAAAAAAAAATACAAAAAACTAGCCGGGTGAGGTGGCGGGCACCTGTAGTTCCAGCTACTCGGGAGGCTGAGGCAGGAGAATGGCATAAACCCGGGAGGCGGAGCTTGCAGTGAGCTGAGATCCGGCCACTGCACTCCAGCCTGGGCAACAGAGCGAGACTCCATCTCAAAAAAAAAAAATATACAAAAATCAGCTGGGTGTGGTGGTGCATACCTGTAATCCCTGCTACTCGGGAGGCTGAGGCACAAAGATCGCTTGAACCGGGGAAGGGGAGGTTGCAGTGAGCTGAGATCGCGGCACTGCACTCCAGCCTGGGTGACAGACAGAGACTGTCTCCGAAAAAAATAAATAAATAAAATAAAATGCATTTGAAGCGTTTAAGTATTTAGTTTCACTTATTTCTTTAAAATATTTCATAAATTCTGGACACTTAATACCAGTCTCAGACTGTCCTTTTGCTCTGATAATGAAACTGCTACGTTCAGCACCTCCTCAAGCCGGGAGCTGTGCCCTTGTGTACAATCCTGAGCTCTATCTATTTTCTATCTCCAAAACATCTCTTGAATCAGTCCACCTCTCTCCATGTGCACTGCTACTGATGAAATCAAAACATAGTCATTTCTTATCTAGAGGAGCCTCCTTACTGGTTTCCCATGTTTTGCTCCCCTCTCCCCTCCAATCCATTATCTAGGCTACAGCCAGAGTGATCTATACGAAATGCAAGTCAGGTTGCATGGCTGCCCCACAGCTGCCCTCCAAGCAAGGCCAGATTCCTGTAAGGTTTATGAGGGCCTTCACTCTTTGGCCTCTGCTTACCTCTCCAGCCTTTCCTCTTTATTCCAACCCTGCACCCTAGCCATAATTGTTTGTGATACTGCCCACTTTACCTCAAAGTAATTCAACTAAAAATATTCACTAAGTATATAGTGAGGGGATACAAATACAATCAGGACAGTCTTGGCATATACAGAGCCAATATGTACAGATATACAGGTTGTGCACCATATAACCCCAGGGAGTGCTATTCACATAATAGCCTACAAGACACTATCCTATAAAATATATACCACATTGTTTAATACGGTTGTTAAAATAAATAAATAAATAAATAAATGATATATACTACAAAATAAGAATACTATGAATATATAGCTGGGTGGGGTGGTTCACGCCTGTAATCCCAATACTTTGAGAGGCTGAGGCAGGTGGATCTTTTGAGCTCAGTAGTTCGAGACCAGCCTGGGCAACATGGCAAAACCCCAACTCTACAAAAATTAGCCAGGAGTGGTGGCACACACCTGTGGTCCCAACTACTTGAGAGGGTAAGGTGGGAGGATGGCTTGAGCCCAGGAGTCAGAGGTTGCAGTGAGCCAAGATCATGCCACTGCACTCCAGCCTGGGTGACAGAGTGAGACCCTATCTCAAAAAAAAAAGGAAAAAAGAAATGCTATAAATATACACATAAACATAATATCAGACAGAAAGCGGCAGATATGGGCTGGGCGCGGTGGCTCACGCCTGTAATCCCAGCACTTTGGGAGGCCGAGGCAGGTGGATTACCTGAGGTCGAAAATTTGAGACCAGCCTGACCAACATGGAGAAACCTCATCTCTACTAAAAATACAAAATTAGCCAGGTGTGGTGGCACATGCCTGTAATCCCAGCTACTAGGAAGGCTGAGGCAGGAGAATCGCTTGAACCCAGCAGGCAGAGGTTGCAGTGAGCTGAGATCGTGCCATTGCACTCCAGCCTGGATAATGAGAGCGAAACTTCGTCTTAGAAAAAAAAAAAAAAAAAAAGGAAGTGGTAGACATGACAGATGAGAAATAATATTCTTCAAGAATTTTAAAAAGTGATTTATTGAATGCTCCCTAGCTTCTTTTTTTTCTTTTAACCTCCAATTCATATTAATATCTGGCTCAAAATTCAACTCCTCCAATCTCAATCCAAATAATTAAAGCTAATTTAAAGGAACCCCTCATTCTTTATGTATTATACTTTGATGTTGTGACTAACACACTGGCCCATGAGCACTTTCCAGTCTCTGGTTCTGTTGTTCCAGAGAGAGAAGCCTGTGGTCAAGACCGCTATAATGTCTTCTGTGTATCCCCAGTGTCTACAGTGTGCCTCAGGAGTGCTTGTTCATACAAACTAACTTTATTTATTTATTTTATTTTTATTTATTTATTTATTTATTTTGAGACTAGGTCTCGCTGCGTCACCTAGGCTGGAGTACGGTGGCATGATCATGGCTCAAGGCAGCCATGGCCCAAGCAATCCTCCCACCTCAGCTCCCCAGATAGCTGGGACTACAGGCGGTGCCACCACACTTAGCTAATTTTTGTATTTTTAGTAGAGACGGGGTATTGCCATGTTACCCAGGCTGGTCTCTAATTCCTGGGCTTAAGTGATCTGCCTGTCTCGGACTCCCAAAGTGCTGGGATTACAGGCATGAGCCACCGCGCCCAACCACAAAGTAACTTTAGTAGTAAGTTCCAAGGCAATGGGGGCTACTTCCTAGGAGTAGAACTAGGGGGCCAGGATAGGGGTAGGAAGGACACTTATTCTTCATTCTGTACCCCCTTATACTTTTTAAATTGATTACCATGTGGATGAATTACCTATTTAAAAAATTGTCTTAAAATAAGTTTTGAAAAAAATTTTAACCCCTCTTTTAGGGAGAAGATTCTTTTTTTTTTTTTTTTTTTTTTTTTTGAGATGGAGTTTCACTCTTGTTGCCCAGGCTGGAGTGCAATGGCGTGATCTCAGCTCACCGCAACCAGGGAGAAGATCCTTTAGCAGGACACTCAGAGCTGGGACTATGGGGAGAAGGCTGAAGCAGCATTTCACCACCCTGGGCAGGACCTGATACCGTCATTGGGTTTCTCATTTGACTCTGACCCATGGGAGAAAATGTTCCTTCATGAGAACATTAGGAAATCAGTAAGTTTTAGCCTGCTGCTGCTGCTGGTGGGGAAGGAGGAGGTGAAAGAAACAGCTTCTCGGCTCGGCTGGGCATGGTGGCTCATGCCTGCAATCCCAGCACTTTGGGAGGCAGAGGCGGGCAGATCACAAGGTCAGGAGTATGAGACCAGTCTGGCCAATATGCTGAAACCCTGTCTCCACTAAAAAAATACAAAAAAATTAGCCAGGCATGGTGGCACATGCCTGTAATCCCAGCTACTTGGGAGGCTGAGGCAGGAGAATCGCTTGAACCCAGGAGGTGGAGGTTGCAGTGAGCCGAGATTGCACCATTGCACTCCAGCCTGGGCAACAGAGCGAGACCCTGTCTTAAAAAAAAAAAAGAAAGAAAAAACAATTTCTCATACTGTGTTTGACATTTTATCTATGCCTCACAAAGGGATCTTATCAGCTGTGGACACACCTGTGATATATGAGCGCTCCGAGCCATAGAGGCCAAATAGACACCTGGGCAGGTGCCTCTGTGTCCTGTAAAATGAAAACTGTGCCAGTGACTGGTGTGGCTATGGATATCTGTATCACGTTTGTGAAGGAAACACTGAATAAAACCACAGGCCATTCTCTGGGACAAAGCTGCACCCTCAGCCATCACCAAGTGTCACCAACTGAGATTCTGACCCAGCCTCTGCCATCACCAGGTGAATTGGAGATGTATGAGTGGAGAATCATCTCTAGAATGTCAGGCTTCCTCTGGTCAACCTGATCTTAAGGGCAAACAGAAGCCAGGCTCTTGCTTAAGCAGGTTCAGCTGCAACCTGGGGCCACGCTCTAGGGGCAGGGTTGGGTGGACGTATACCTGAATAGGTGCTTTTAGAAGAGATTCCCACTAGCTGATAAAGTTTCTGCACGAGCAAAGTCCTTTCACTGTCCCATACAGCTGGAACGTAGTCTTTCTAGGCCTCAGCTAACTTGACCTTCATTCTAGAAACAGCTAAAGAATCAGAAAAGTCTGTATACTTTGTGGAGAAAAGAACGAAGATCTTTCTTGTGTCCCTTTATACTTTTTTGATTGATTACTATGTGGATTGTTTATTTAAAAAAATAAATTTAGGCCGGGCGCAGTGGCTCATGCCTGTAATCCCAGCACTTTGGGAGGCTGAGGCAGGCGGATCACCTGAGGTCGGGAGTTTGAGACCAACCTGACCAACATGGAGAAACCCCGTCTCTACTAAAAACACAAAATTATCTGGGCATGGTGGCACATGCCTGTAATCCCAGCTACTCAGGAGGCTGAGGCAGGAGAGTCGCTTGAACCCAGGAGGCAGAGGTTGCAGTGAGCCAAGATGGCACCATTGCACTCCAACCTGGGCAACAAGAGTGAAACTCCGTCTCAAATAAATAAATAAATAAATTTAGGCCGGGCGTGGTAGCTCACACTTGTAATCCCAGCACTCTGGGGGGCCGAGGCAGGCAGATCACTTGAGGTCAGGAATTCGAGACCAGTCTGGCCAACATGGAGAAACCCCATTTATAATAAAAAATACAAAATTAGCTGGGCATGATGGTGCACGCCTGTAGTCCCAGCTACTTGGGAGGTTGAGGCAGGAGAATCCCTTGAACACAGGAGGCGGAGGTTGCAGTGAGCCGAGATCATGCCACTACACTCCAGCCTGAACAACAGAGTGAGACACCATCTCAAAATAAATAAATAATCAAATATTTAAAAAAAATTATCACCTTGCCTTTATCGCTTACCCCTCCAGAGTGACATGGGTTTGCAACTGAAACGCTAAGTAAAAGCATCAGAAGAGGGCATTATACCTGCTCCCCCACCTTGCAGAATGCCCTGCCTGGTCCCCTTCACCCCTCCAATTCACCAGTCCTGGCTGAAGTGCCCTTTCCCGGTCCTTTGTGATATGGCCCCTAATCCTTCTGGCCGGTAGGAGCTCCCTCCTCCACAACGGTCATGGTGCAAAGATCACAAACTGCCTTGCTGTGTTGTTACTGTTCAGTTCTCCTGGTCCCAGTTAGATGGTAAATTCTTTGACTCATGTGTGTCTGTGACTTAAACATCTAAATGTGTTTTCCCTGCAAACAGACACTCCATGGCTATTTTGAAGAATTCCCTAATAGGTGGACACACGGTCAGAGGCTGTTGCTAACTGAGAGGTTTAAATATTTAGAGGCACAGGAGTTCATTCTTTTCAGGGTATTTAGCAGTAATTATACCTACAATTAATTTTTTTAAATCACAAGCACAATAAAGAGATGTGTGGAACAAAAACTGGAAGTCCTCCTTCACCTCTCCTCAATGTGCCCTGTTCGTGAGGGATGCTCTACCTCACGGTGCCTGCATTCATCTTAGGGCTGCTGTAACAAAATGCCACAAACTGGGTGGCTTTAAACAACAGAAATTTGTTGTTGCACAGTTCTGGATGCCAGAAGTCCAAAATCAAGGTGTTGGCAGGGCTGGTTCCTTCGGAAGCCACAAGGGAGAATCTGGCCCCTGCTTCCCCCCTGGCTTCGGGGGACAGCCAGCCATCCTTGGTTTCCTTGGCTTGTGGTAGCATAACTCCAGCTCTCACACGGCATTTTCCCTGTGTGTTCATCTTTGTCCAAATTTCCCCCTTTTTATAAGGACCCCAGTCATACTGGATTAGGGCCTAACCTAACGATCTCATTGTAACTTGACTATATCTGCAAAGATCCCATTTCCAAATAAGGTCTCATTCTGAGGTGCTGGGGCACACAGTGGCTACTCTAAGGTACATAAGAATTTTTGGGCCGGGCGCGGTGGTTCAAGCCTGTAATCCCAGCACTTTGGGAGGCCGAGACGGGCGGATCACGAGGTCAGGAGATCGAGACCATCCTGGCTAACCCGGTGAAACCCCGTCTCTAGTAAAAAATACAAAAAAATAGCCGGGCGAGGTGGCGGGTGCCTGTAGTCCCAGCTACTCGGGAGGCTGAGGCAGGAGAATGGCGTCAACCCGGGAGGCGGAGCTTGCAGTGAGCCGAGATCTGGCCACTGCACTCCAGTCTCGGCGACAGAGCAAGACTCCGTCTCAAAAAAAAAAAAAAAAAAGAATTTTTGAAGGACACAGGTGAACTCAAAACAGTACCTGTACCTCAAATTTTCCATCTAGACAAGGGGAGAAGCATAGCTTTTTGTTCCATGCTGTGAAATTTGAGAATTACTTCTTAGACCAAAAAAAGAAGAAAAAGAAAAGCAGAATCATGTTACCTCCTTGAAGGAAATAAAATTGTTTATTGGGCGTCCCTCATGGTCCTTGAACTTTGAACATTTTATCTCTTTAATTTTCATATCCACCCAGAGATCCTTGACATCAAAGACTGTCTCATGCATAGGCATGTCCCCACCACCCAACTCAGGGCCTGGTACTGCAGGATTTATAGAATCAATAAACTCTGTGGGGTAGATATTATTTCCCCCGTTTTAAGGATGAAGAAACCAGTTAAGAGATGTTCAGTCATGTGCTCCAAGTCACACAGCTGGTACGTAAGCTATGGATTTAGGATTGAAACCCAAGCCTGCCTTTCTTCAAAGCTCTTGTACTTTCCATAAAGCTTAAACCAATGGTTCCCAAAGTGTGGTTTCAGGACCTGTGGGTGCAGCAGCAGCAGCAGTAGCCCCTGGGGACTTGTTAGAAACTGGAATTCTTGGGGCCGGGCTTGGTGGCTCACGCCTGTAATCCCAGAACTTTGGGAGGCTAAGGTGGGTGGATCACAAGGTCAGGAGTTGGAGACCAGCCAGCCTGGTCACATGGTGAAACCCTGTCTCTACTAAAAATATAAAAATTAGCCAGATGTAGTGGCGCGTGCCTGTAATCCTAGCTACTGGGGAGGCTGAGGCAGGAGAATCGCTTGAACCCAGGAGGCAGAAGTTGCAGTGAGCCGAGATCGCACAACTGCACTCTAGCCTGGGTGACAGAGCGAGACTCCGTCTCAAAAGAAAAAAAAAGAAAGAAATTCGAATTCTTAGGCCCCTCTCACTGACCCATTGAATCAGAATCTCAGGGGTAGGCCTACCAATCTGGGTTTTAGCAAGCCCTCCAGGGGATACTGATACCTACTGCAGTTTGGGAACCCTGCACTAAACCAGGAAGCTGCCTGGGAAAAGGCAAGAGTAGGTGTGGAGTTAAAGATTAGCTTGGTCATTTTTTTTTTCTTTTAAGTCATCTGCGTAATTGCCAGATTTCCGGAAATCTTACCTTGTCCTCCAAACATTATTGCCATTATTTATGCTGAAAAATTACATGATGCCATGATTTTTTTAAAGGGAGGGAGGAGAGAGAGAAGACTGCCTGGAGGCAATTACTTAAATCCATTCTTTCTTCAAGTTTCTTTCCTCTGCTAGAAACGATGAGACCTCCTATGGGCAGCCCTGATGAGAATTCCCGAATTCAGCTTCGGCTTTCCCACCTAGCAAGGAGAACTGGCTGTCCTCTCTAGGATAAGACTGGCAAGATGTTGTTAAAGCCTCCAGAGGGCTTCAAAGTTGTAATGACAAAGGTGAAACCAGCTCAGCTCCGCCGGGCTTTATCTACACAAGCAGGAAAGAAATGGCAAGAGCAGCAGGTGCAGCAACCGCCTGAGCAACCATGGTTTCTTATCAGTAGGCCAACAGGGCACTGCCATAAAAGCTGGCTGTTCACTGGACAGATGTTCTTTTTTATGCTACACAGAGGGCCAGGGCTAAGCTTCGCACGAATAACCTGGTTTTAGAGGAAGCTACTTTTCTTCTTGGGGGTCTTGGTGGCAGAAGAGCAGCCAGATGCCAGCCAGAGGGGAGAGGCCCAGAGCCCTGTGAGGTCAAGAAGCCCACACCAGGGCTTCACCACTGGGCTCCACCTGGAGAACCCATGAGGCTTTGCAGAGTAAAATCTGAAGACACCCAAAGCTATGGCAACAGGAGGGAGCACTGCCATTGAGTCGCTTTCAATGTTTCCTCCAGGAAATTGTGATATTGACCACTGTGAAAAAGAGAGGAGAGGCTGGCAGGAGTGGATTTGGAGAAAAGAACAGAATTTACAGTAGAACACTCAAGCACAAGCCATTTGCCTAAGTTCACTTTCTCAGGTGACTTCTGCTACAAGGAATAAAAGGAACTGCTCCTTTCTACAGTACTAAAAGTGTTAACAGCGCTCCTCTGCCCCCTCCCACTTCCTCCCACCCATGACCAGGCACTGACAGTTCCCCTGGGCCAGCCTGGCACATCATCACTGGGAACAGGAGTCTGCATTAGCACCTCACACTTTGCCAAAGTAGAAATGGCCTGGATCCAAGAGTGAAATTTGGTGGAAGAAATTAAGACAGGCTGCCATTCTCCCTAATTTTCAGGAAGGCCTCAGATGATCCTTCTGCTTTTTAGCAGGCACAGGAGGAAACAGGACAAATCTTGCCATTTCTTTATTTTTATGCCCACCGATAAACAAGCTATCTCTTTATTTCCTCGCACTCTGAGCAGTGCCAACTTCCATAACAGTTCGTAGACAGTAAACATATCCCCTGCTAGTCCAATTTGAGACAAAATAAAGTTACCCTGACCTAAAAAATAAGATAGATTCCACTTCTACTTCACATATATATGATGGAGAAATAATAATCATTGATCCCATAATAATCTCGGTAGATACTGGGAGATAATATCCAGAGATACTATAGTCTTAATAACTATAGTAACTAATCAGTGAATCTCTCTGCAACGTCTTCCTCTAATGTTGCTAGTCTTTTCCATTTTCATGCCACAGACAGACCATCAGACCATCAGTACATCTTTCTGTTGCACCTGCCTGCTAAATGATTTTCCCATGTTTTTCTTCATGGGCTTTGAGCACTACATATTCTAAATTTTTTTTTTGGGGGGGGGCTTCTACTTTGGCCACTAGGAAGCTCAGGGTCAACTTTCCAGTCCATTTGCTTATATCGCATTCATATATTCATTTAATGATTCTTTCTGCATTTGTCATTCTAAGTTGTACTTTTTTTCTTTGAGACAAGGTCTTGCTCTGTCGCTCAGGCTGGAGTGCAGTGGTGCCATCATGGCTCACCGCAGCCTCAATCTCCCAGGCTCAAGGGAGCCCCCCACCTCAGCCTCTCAAGTTACAGGGACCACAGGCATGGGCCACCGTGCCTGGCTAATTTTTATGTTTTTTGTAGAGACAGGGTTTTGCCATGTTGCCCAGGCTGGTCTTGAGCTCCTGGACTCAAGTGGTTCTCCCACCTCGGCCTTGCGAAGTCCTGGGATTACAGGCATGAACCACCACACCTGGTCTTAAGTCGTATTTTTTTTCTGCCATAATTTTTATTTTATATTTAGATTTTACTATTTTGATGGAGGTATTTCCCAAAAGCTGAAATCCTTGTAGATAGGGGCACAATTAATTCAGTAGTTAATTAAGACCATTCATGGTTTGATCCTTGCCTTCCTCTCCCACCTTTTTTTTTTTTTTTTTTTTTTTTTGAGACGGAGTCTTGCTCTGTCACCCAGGCTGGAGTGCAGTGGCCGGATCTCAGCTCACTGCAAGCTCCTCCTCTCGGGTTCACGCCATTCTCCTGCCTCAGCCTCCCGAGTAGCTGGGACTACAGGTACCCGCCACTTCGCCCGGCTAGTTTTTTGTATTTTTAGTAGAGACGGGGTTTCACCTATGTTAACCAGGATGGTCTCGATCTCCTGACCTCGTGATCCGCCCGTCTCGGCCTCCCAAAGTGCTGGGATTACAGGCTTGAGCCACCGCGCCCGGCCTCCTCTCCCACCTTATTTCTAACTGTGTTCTCCTTCCTTCTGTCTTTGCTCCTTCCATTACACTGGCCTTTCTTCGGTCCTTTGTAACTCATCTCAGGGCCTTTGCCTGTGCTGATCCCTACTCTTGCATGGCTTATTACTTCTGGACACTCTTCAGGCCTCACTCGGTTATCATTGTCTCAGAAGAGTTCCCTGAACTTCTGGCTTAAGTCAAATCCCCTAATATATGCTCTCATTGCACCATGTACCTTTCTTTGTAGCACTGTCAGAGTTGTCATTTTATCCTTATATGATTTGATTAATATGTACCTCTCCCACTAGACTATAAGCGCTCTAAAAATAATGCTTGGTAGGCTGGGTGCGATAGCCCACAGCTGTAGTCCCAGCACTTTGGGAGGCTGAGGTGGGCAGATCATGAGGTCCGGAGTTCGAGACCAGACTGGCCAACATGGTGAAACCCCATCTCTACTAAAAATACAAAAATTAGCTGGACATGGTGGCGGGTACCTGTAATCCCAGCTGCTCAGGAAGCTGAGGCAGGAGAATCGCTTGAGCCCAGGAGGCGGAGGTTGCAGTGAGCTGAGATCATGCCATTGCACTCCAGCCTGGGCAACAGAGCAAGACTCAGTCTCAAAAAAAAGCCTGGTGGGTCTGCAATAAATTTTGAATAAATGAATGAATTCATACACACATACACATTAGTTTCTCTGGCTCCAATTTTTTCTGTTCTCCAAAACAAGTATCTAAGTATATCACTCCCCTACTCAAAAAACACGTCATTCTCCAGTGTGTTCATAATCAAGTCTAATCTTTCTCCTTACCACATTCTCCAAGGGCCTCCAAAACTGGCCTCAAACTCTTCCTTTTCTCCCCCTTCCACTAAAGTGACCCTGGACAACCTGACATTCCCCAATACAAGTCCTACACATTCCCATCTCCAGACGCAAATGTCCCTCCTCAATGACCTGCCCAGGAACTACTCTATACCAGGGGTTAGGCTAAGGTTTGGGTACTGCCCTAGGCGCTCAGATGCCTCCTACCCCTAAAGCTTTCTCTGATTTCTTCAGTTTCCCTCTTAGAGTTGCAAACCCAAAGCCCTCTGTTTATAATCACTTTTATCTCTTATATACGTGCATTATATTTACAGACTATTCTCTTTCCCTCACTAACCTGTAAACCCCTTGAGGGCAAGAACTGGACCAATTCATCCCAAATTCCCAGCTTCAAGTACAGCACCTGGCACATTGTGAGTGCTCAAAATGATTATTTTGCTAACAAATAATAATAATAACATGGAGATTTAAGAACGGCCAATGTAGGAAACTAGTCCAACAGCTAAAGGAATGGATGCTTTCATTATACACCGTGGTGTGGTTCTCCCTTCAACAGGAATTAGAGCTTCATCCTCCTCCCCTGGAAGGTGCGCTGAATTTTGTGACTTGCTTTTAATGAACAGAATGTGGTGAAAGTGATGGTGTGTGACCTTTGAGATTGAGTCATAAAAGGCATGGTGGCATCTTCCTTGCTCTCTCTCTGATTACCTGCTCTGGAGGGAGCTGGCTGCTATGTCATGAAAACACTTAAGCATCCCAGTGGAAGAGGCCATGCTTGAGGAACCAAGGCTCCTGCCCTATTAGCCATGTGAGTGAACCATCTTGGAATTGGATCTTCAAGTTTCAAACAAACTTTTGGATGACTGCAGCCCTGGAGGACATCTTGACTATAACCTCTTAAGAGACTCTGAGCCAGAATCACCCAGCTAAACTGCTTCTGAATTCCCGTCCCAAGAAATTGTGAGATAATACGTGTTTGGTATTTATTTTTAGAGAGAGTGTCTTGCTATGCAGCCCAGGCTGGTCTCAAACTCCTGGGCACAAGTGATCCTCCCGCCTCAGCCTCCCAAGTAGCTGAGACTACAGATTTACATCACCACGTCCAGCTAATATTAATAAATGTTTGTTATTTTAAGATGCTAAGTTTTAGGGTAATTTGTTAAGAAGTAATAGGTAACTAATATATGTATTAAACCATTTCAAAAAAGATTATAGTTTTTAATTCCCATTATTGGGCCAAAGGATATTTCTGTCTCATGAGTAGCTGATTTTACAAGGTTAATAACTCTATTGTTAAAATGTTGATATGCTGGTTGGGCGCAGTGGCTCGCACTTGTAATCCTAGCACTTTGGGAGGCTGAGGTGGGAGGATCACTTGAGCTCAAGAGTTGGAGACCAGCCTGAGCAACATAGTGAGCCCTTGTCTCTATTTTCAATAAAAATAAAAATATGTATGTATAATTTAAAAAATAAAAGAAAATATTGATATGCTATTCTTCCCACCTGATAGACTCTACACATTTTTAGTTCACATCTAAATTTTACTACTTCTTTGAAACCCTCCATGACTCTTACTCCTTCTGTGAAGCTCTCCTTAACCACTCCAACTCATACAAATAATTTTTCTCTGCTCATTGGCGCTGTGGCACCTGATAACCATAACAACTTCCACTTTTTGAGTCTATACTATGTGCCAGTGCACTGAGTTGTATAGTGTCCCTCCAAAATTCCTGCCCACCCTGGAGCTCAGAATGTAATCTTCTTTGCAGATACAGTTAGTTAAGATGAGATCATAATGGATTAGGATGGGCCCTAATTTTAAGGCCTTATGTCATGTGAAGACCCAGAGACACACCCAGGAGGAAGGCCATGAAACAGTGAAGTCAGAGGTTGGAGTGATGAAGCTGTAAGCCAAGGAAGGCCAAGGATTGCTGGCAACCACCAGAGGCTGGAAGAGACAAGGAATGTTCTTCCCTAGAGCTTCAGAGGGCTTTGATTTTAGACTCCTGGCTTGTGGAACTGCAAGAAAATTAATTTCTGTTGCTTTAAACCACCCAGTTTGCGATACTTTGTTGAGGCAGCCCAAGGGTAACTAACATAACTAGTGCACGTCTTATTTCTCCTTTCTAATTTTCACAGTGGTCTTTCAAATTAAATAGGATTAGCTCCTTTGGTAAATGAGATGCTGAGATTCAGCAGTTTGCCTGAGTCTCACAGTGAGGGAAGCTCCAACTGGGGTATGAACCCCATCTCCAGAGGCTGCGCTCTGTCCACTGCTCCTTCCCAACTGGCCTCATTCTATCATGCTCTTGATCTCTCTCTGTAACTGCCTGCAACCACTCATTCCCTTAAAGGCTGTATGTTCCATCAAAGCTGGGGTTTTTTTGTTTTTTTGAGTCGGAGTCTCACTCTGTCACCCAGGCTGGAGTGCAGTGGTATGATCTCGGGTCACTGCAACCTCCACTTCCTGGATTCAAGCAATTCTCCTGCCTCAGCCTTCCAAGTAGCTAGGATTACAGGTGTGTGCCACCACGCCCAGCTAATTTTTGTATTTTTAGTAGAGACGGGGTTTCACCATGTTGGCCAGGCTTGTCTTGAACTCCTGACCTCAGGTGATCCACCCACCTCAGCCTCCCAAAGTGCTGGGATTACAGGTGTGAGCCACTGCACCCAGCCCAAAGTTGGTTTTATATCATGTAATTCTTCTATGTCTCTTTCAGCCCATTATGTTTAATAAATACTTAATGATGGGATTATTTTAAATTTCAGAGGATTAAAAATTAAAACTATAAGAGGAAAAATAACTATTTGGTAAAAACAAAAACATGACAATGACCCATGAGCCCTAGAGGCAATCTATCACTGACGTCTTCAAACTGTAAAATACTCTGATGATACTTGTTCTCTGGAACCAGGTACCAAAATGGACAGTATTTGTCAATATTCCTAACAGGAATAAAAAACAGAAAGGGTATTAGAAGGAGGAAATAAATGTCAGAGATAATGTGGTCATCAAGTGACCAGTTATGTTGCTTAACTCGTAGATGTGAAGCTTCTTGTGTTAAAGGCAAAGACATTTCCTTTCCCTGCATCAGACATTTGGATTCTAAAGCCCCTCCAGGGTTCGCATAATCCTCTCTCCTCAATGGAAGATAATGGGTATCTGTAAGATTTTAAAGGCATTTCAGTTAAAGAATGTCCACAATTTCTTCAAGACTCCTTTCTAGTGTCTAACAACCTTCAATGCATTCTAACAACTCACAAAGTCTTAGGAAAGAATTTTGCACTTTCTTATTCTTAGCACAGTGACCACTGGAGATTAATCTTAAATTACTTTCTTAAATGCATCCCAGAATGAGCTACAGGTAGATGTTAAATGTTCGGGGCTCAGATTCTCAGTCTAACCTTTAAGAAACTGATGATTTATCTTATTTAGTAAGCTGGGAAATGGCACTCTGTGGAGATAATATCCTTGGTCTTGGGCAACAGAAAATGAGAGAATTTGCAGAGCAGTACAGAGGGCCTGTTTAGATCCATTTGGGCTCTGGTCTCAAACCTAAAGGAGAAAATTCTGAAGCATGTAAAAGCTAGAAAGGGAGGCAACAAATTTTGGCTCAAAATATTCAACAACTGCTTAACAACTACCAATGTTTAAAAATTAATACTTTTTTACCCCAATGGCACAGTTTTCCTTTAGAAATAGTGAGCTCCTCATTACCAGAAAGGTTCAGGCTACCAAAAGATAAGTGCCCATCCAGGTATTATAGGCAAGGATGCCTTGGGACCGGAGGACCACTAAGATTCACCCCAACACCAGCAATATTATGAAGTGACAGTTTTATATCTAGGTGACACTCCCCAGAGTGGGTTACTAGCCACTCTATTTTCATGTAATTGGGATGGGAGGTCAAAGTAATTGATTCCAAGCACAAAATTAGGCAATTTCAGTTTTCCTTCATTGTTTTGCATCAGGTCAGGAAAGGGATGCTCCAATTAGCATGCAGGTTTATCAAAATTAGAGTCCAATTTTTTTGTTTGCTTTTCATTTTGTATTAGCAGTAAGGTTCAGACTTAGAAAACCACATTCTAGGCCTATGAAACTCAATTTATTTTATTTTTCATGCTGCATAGTTTTGTGGATCTTTTAAAAGTGCCTTTAATAAGACCAGGTGCAGTGGCTGACGCCTGTAATCCCAGCACTTTGGGAAGCCAAGGCTGGTGGATAACTTAAGGTCAGGAGTTCAAGACCAGCCTGGCCAACATGGTGAAACCCTATCTTTACTAAAAATATAAAACTTAGCTGGGCATGGTGGCATGTGCCTGTAATCCCAGCTGCACGGGAGGCTAAGGCTGGAGGATCCCTTGAACCTAGGAAGCAGAGGTTACAGTGAGCTAAGATCACGCCACTGTACTTTAGCCTGGGTGACAGAACGAGACTCTTGTCTCAAAGGAAAGACTTGAAAAAAAAAAAAAAAAAAAAAGCAGGCCAGGTGCAGTGACTCATGCCTGCAATCCCACCGCTTTGGAAGGCCAAGGTGGGAGGATATGACCTGAGCCCAGGAGTTCAAGACCAGCCTGGGCAACATGGTGAGACCTAGTCTCTGAAAAAATTTAAAAATTAGCCGAGTGTGGTGACATGTGCCTGTAGTTCCAGCTACTCAGGAAGCTAATGTGGGAGGATCACTTGAGCCCAGGAGCTCGAGGCTGCCGTAAACAGTGATCGTGCCACAGCACTCCAGCCTGGATGAAGAGTAGGACCCTGTCTCAAAAAAATAAATAAATAAAATAAAAAGGTAACATCATATCAGGCTTCTCAGACTTGAAAGAATTTGAAGGCCGGGTGTGGTGGCTCACACCTGTAATCCCAGCACTTTGCAGGGCCAAGGTGGGTGGACCACAAGGTCAGGAGATCAAGACCATCCTGGTCAACATGCTGAAACCCCGTCTCTACTAAAATACAAAAAATTAGTCAGGCACGGTGGCGCGCACCTGTAGTCCCTTCTACTTGGGAGGCTGAAGCAGGGGAATCTCATGAACCTGGGAGGTGGAGGTTGCAGTGAGCCGAGATTGCGCCATGGCACCCCAGCCTGGTGACAGAACAAGACTCCATCTCAAAAAAAAAAAAAAAAAAAAAAGAAAGAAAAAAGAATTTGAGTAGTGGAGGGCCTAGGAAGTATGAAAATATATTTTCATATTTTCAGCAGTTGTCAAGCACTGACTATAATTATCTCTTGTGTTCTTTATCTGGTATGACATAGAAGGAGAGCTTAAGAAAGAAATGTGACAAACAGCCCAATTTTTAATCACTCACCAGAGGGACAATACAGACTGAGGAAAAGATGAGTTTGACTTATTTTCAAAAAATTTGGCAGAATTCTCCACCCGGCCCATCTGCCCTGATCTGGACAAGCTGGCAGCTTGACAAAGCAGACAAGCTCTTGAGCCTGGCCCTCCATGTCTCAGTGATTCCCTGGTGAAAATGAGCACTCTTGGCCTTTCTCACAGCCAAAGCTGTCCGAGCCTATCAGCTGACCACAGATGGAGAAAGCTATTGATGTCATTAAAAATCCATGCTACAGGCCAGGCACGGTGGCTGACACCTGTAATCCCAGCATTTTGGGAAGCCAATGCAGGCTGATCACTTGAGGTCAGGAGTTCGAGACCAGCCTGGGTAACATGAAAAACTCCATCTCTACTAAAAATACAAAATTTAGCTGGGCATGGTGGCGCGTGCCTGTAATCCCAGCTATTTGGGAGGCCAGGCAGGAGAATTGCTGGAAACCCAGGAGGCAAAGGTTGTAGTGAGCTGAGATCGCATCACTGCACTCCAGAATGGGCAACAGAGCGAGAATCCATCTCAAAAAAAAAAAAAGGGCTTTTTTAGAATTATTTCTGAGTGATGAAAATTGGGGTAAATTTTTATTTTCTTTACTTGTACTTTCCTGTATTGCTTGTTTTGTTTTTTTAAGGATCATACCTGGGATTACAGTGGTGAGCCATTGCACCTGGCCTTGCACTTTTTTATTTTACAAGTGTAAGTTTATGTGGTTCAGCCACACTGGCTTTCTGTCCATCCTCTGAGCACCAGGCTGAGTTTGTCCCTCATATTTGCCTGCCAAACTCCTCCACACCCTTCAGATCCATGCTTAAACTCACTCCTCAGAAAGGCCTGCTCTCACTTTCCCCATCTAAGTCTCCTTGAAATAATCTCTCATCATATCCTTCACTTTTCTTGCAGAGCACTTAACGAAATGTATAACTACAAGTCGATTGGAATGGTTATTTGTGAGTATTGACTTGGCTTCCCAAGCCAAACGAGCTTCTTCCTGGGACCACCTAAGTTGGGAAATGTGAAAGGGAAGAGAGGAGGCTGGTGTAGTGTGGGAGAAGAGTGGAACACTTTACTCCTGGTTGGGGGAGGGGAAGCAGCTGAGAAGGGATTTGAAAGATTAAGAATGATGTATGGGGATTTTAATTCTGTTTCTGTGAATAAATTAAAACTTTTCCTCCTGGAAAAAAAAAGTCCTTAGTGAAGACTACATTGCTCATTAGCGTCATCTTGCCGTAGTGGTGGTGTTTTTTGCTTGGTATGTGTGTTTTTATGTATGAAGATGAATTCTTTTTTTTTTTTTTTTTTTTTTTTGAGACGGAGTCTCGCTCTGTAGCCCAGGCTGGAGTGCAGTGGCCGGATCTCAGCTCACTGCAAGCTCCGCCTCCCGGGTTCACGCCATTCTCCGGCCTCAGCCTCCCGAGTAGCTGGGACTACAGGCGCCCGCCACCTCGCCCGGCTATTTTTTTGTATTTCTTAGTAGAGACGGGGTTTCACCGTGTTAGCCAGGATGGTCTCGATCTCCTGACCTCGTGATCCGCCCGTCTCGGCCTCCCAAAGTGCTGGGATTAAGGTCAAGAGATCGAGACCATCCTGGCCAACATGGTGATACCCCGTCTCTACTAAAAATACAACCGGGTGTGGTGGCACATGCCTGTAATCCCAGCTACTCAGGAGGCTGAGGCAGGAGAATCGCTTGAACCCGGCAGGCGGAGGCTGTAGTGAGCCAAAATTGTGCCACTGCATTCCAGCCTGGCAATGGAACAAGACTCTGACTCAAAAAAAAAACACAAAAAACAAACAAAAAAACAGACTGCTTGGCCAGGCATGGTGGTTCACATTTGTAATCCCAGCACTTTGAGAGGCCAAGGGGGTGGGGGTGGATCACCTGAGGTCAGGAGTTTGAGACCAGCCTGGCCAACATATACAGAAACTCCATCTCTACTAAAAATATACAAAAATTACCAGTGGGACACGGTGGCTCACGCCTGTCCGACGTAGGTGGATCATTTGAGGTCAGGAGTTCGAGACCAGCCTGGCTAACATGGTATTACGCCATCTCTACTAAAAATACAAAAATTAGCCAGGCGTGTTGGTGGGCACCTGTAATCCCAGCTGCTTGGGAGGCTGAGGCAGGAAAATCACTTGAATCCGGGAGGTGGAGGTTGCAGTGAGCAGAGATCGCACCACTGCACACTCCAGCCTGGGTGACAGAGCAAGATTCTGTCTCTCTCAAAAAAAAAAAAAAAAGAGACCGCACACAAGGAAGCAAAAGTGGGAGGGTGAGGAGCCAGAAAATCTCCCTCAATTGAAGTAATAACCCCTAGAAATGCTCTGAGGTCACATGGGAGCTCCAGTAGGGTCCTTTTGAAAACTGGTGGGATTCCTCAGTTATGGACCAAGAATAAAGTATGTGTGTGTATTGCCTATTAATTTATAAAAGTATTAAAGGATTGATAGCATTGCCAAGGATGTGAGAAAAGGTGAGGGTGTGCAAGGTTAATGAGAAGTAAAAATTGATGCAATTTCTCCAAAAGATAAATTGAGTAATAGGGAACAATATGAAATATATATGCCCTTGGTCAAATAATCCTCATTTCTAAGAACATAATTTAAGGAGTTAACTGAATGACAGTTGAGCAAATGTTTACAACTATATGTGCAAAAGTGTTCACTTCAGTATTGTTTATACTAATAGAAATTGGTTGGTTATCTGAATTGGTTAGTTATATAAACTATATTACATACAGCCTACAGAACTCTATGCAGCCTTAAAAATAATAAAGTAGCCAGGTGTGGTGGCACAAGCCTGCAGTCCCAGCTACTTGAGCCTCAGGCAGGAGGATACCTTGAGCCCAAGAGTTCAAGGTTATATTGCACCATGATGACACCTGTAATAGTCGCTGTTCTCCAGCCTGGGCAACATAGTGAGACTCTATCTCTTAAAGAGAAAAATGATAATGTAGACCTATATTTATTAACATGTAGCAATGCCCCCTGCAATATTATTGCATGAAAAAAACAGGTTATGAAACAGCATGTATGGAATAATCACACTTATGGAAAATTATATATTTATGACTGGACATGGTGGCTCACACCTGTAATCCCAGCACTTTGGGAGGCTGAGGGGGTAGATCACCTGAGGTCAGGAATTTGAGACTAGCCTGGGCAACATGGTGAAACCCTGTCTCTACTAAAAATACGAAAATTAGCTGGGCATGGTGGCCCACGCCTGTAGTCCCAGCTACTTGGGAGACTGAGGGAGGAGAATTGCTTGAACCCAGGAGGTGGAGGTTGCAGTGGGCCAAGATTGTGCCATTGCACTCCAGCCTGGGCGACAAGAGAAAAACTCTGTCTCAAAAAAAATTATATATTTATATCCATACATACAGAAGTCTAGAAAGTCTATCAGTATGGAGAGAAAGCTGGCAAGATATAATGAAATGTTTACAATGAGTTTAACCAATTATGAAATTCTGGGTAAGTTTCGTGGTCTTTTTGGCATTCTGTATTTCTTGAATTATTAGAATAAGAGAGTATAATTGTTGCAAAAACAATAAGATTATTTTAAAATAGTATTCAATAAGCCAAAAGGGAATAGAGAAATTTAAAGTTCATCTCATTCAAATCAACTCTTTGTATGCTTTTCCTTGAGTATGCAATTTGACTACTGTGCTGTAGTTTTCTTGCTGCATTCCTAAAGCAGTGATCTATACCAACAGATATGGTGATTAAAAATGTTCATATGTCATCTTTATAGAAAGATGCTGAAAGTATATAAAAGATCTTGTGGCATACTGTAAAGTAGGTGTCTTTGTAATAAACTCTCATATCCTTTATTTTTCTTTCCTAGTACTTAACCAAATTTATAACTATAGGTCCATTGGAGTGGTTGGTTATTTGTATCAACTCTGTTTTTCCTAGTGATATGCTTCAAAAATGGCAACAAATTCTTCCCATCCCCATATGTATGCCCCTACATAATGACTTTGCAGGGGCTCCCATAGAGAAGTGAAGTCTATTTCATGGCCTGACCATGTGACTTGCTTTGGCCAATAGGACATTAGCAATGACCACATGGACAGAGGCTTGAGAAGAGCTTGCACATTGGGGCTTGCTCTGCTACTGCACTTGGAATTCTGAGACCATCCTATAAATGAGTGTAAACTAGCCTGCTGGAGGATAAGAGGCCATCTAGAAGAGAACCTGGGTACCTCACTCAACAGCCTGTCAATGTCAGACCTCTGGGTGAAGCATTTTAGGTAATCTAGCTTGCAGTCAATCTACCAGCTGACCACAGTCACACAAGGGAGCCCATAGATCAGCCATGCTGCCCTAGACCAAACTACAGGACTGTGGGCTGAACAAGGGGTCCTGTTTAAGACAATAAGCCTCAGGGTGGATTGTTATATAGCAAAAGCTAACTAATACAGATCCCCCTACCTTTTTTGTGAGACAGGGTCTTGCTCTGGTGCCACTGAAACCTCAACCTTCTGGGTTCAAACGGTCCTCCTACCTTAGCCTCCCAAGTAGCTGGGACCACAGGGGCACACCACCACGCCCAGCTAATTTTTGTATTTTTAGTAGAGATGAGGTTTCACCATGTTGCCCAGGCTGGTCTCAAATCCCTGAGCTCAAGTGATCCACCCGCCTTGGCCTCCCAAAGTGCTGAGATTACAGGTGTCAGCCACTGCACCCAGTCCCTTATTTTTTTTTAGAGAGAGAGAGTCCCACTGTGTTGCCCATGCTGGAGTGTAGTGGCTTGATCACAGCTCACTGTAATCTTTAACTCACAGGTTCAAGTGAACCTCCCACCTCAGTCTTCCTAGTGTCTGGGACTACAGGCATGGGCCTCCACACATAGCTAATTTTGAAAACTGCTTTGTAAAGATGGGGTCTTGCTATGTTGCCCAGGCTGGTCTTGAACTCCTGGGCTCAAGTAATCTGCTGGCCTCGGCCTCCCAAAGTGCTGGGATTATAGGGATGAGCCACTGCATTCTGCCTTTTTTTTTTAAATGGAAAGGTTATCTGAAGCTGGGCACAGTGGCTCACGCCTGTAATCCCAGCACTTTGAGAGGTCAAGGCAGGGTGATCACTTGAGGTTGCGAGTTCAACACAAGCCTGGCCAACATGGCAGGGTGTGGTGGTGCATGCCTGTAATCCCAGCTACTCAGGAGGATGAGGCATGGGAATTGCTTGAATCCGACAGGCAGAGGCTGCAGTGAGCTGAGATTGCACTGCTGTACTCTGGCCTGAGTGACAGAGCAAGACTGTCTCAAAAAAAAAAAAAAAAAAAAAAAAAAAAAGCCAGCTGCGGTGGCTCACGCCTGTAATCCCAGCACTTTGGGAGCCCAAGGCGGGCGTATCACAACGTCAGGAGTTTGAGACCAACCTAGCCAATATGGTGTAATCCCGTCTCTACTAAAAATACAAAAATGAACTGGGCATGGTGGCAGGTGCCTGTATTCCCAGCTACTCAGGAGGCTGAGGCAGGAGAATCGCTTAAACTTGGGAAGCAGAGGTTGCAGTGAGCTGAGATCGTGCCACTGCACTCCAGCCTAGGCAACACAGGTGACTCTGTCTCAAAAAAGAAAAAGAAAAAGTAATACACAGGCAAAGAAGACCTCCATTATTGGGCCATTGGAGTATGAAAGATCCATATTTGCAGAAATTGTCTAAATTTCACAGGGCTAGATAGTTCTTGGTAATGTTCTTTTCTCAGAGTTTAGTCTCTCCAGTGTCTAACGCAGGATTAACCCCCTCTTTTCAGGATTCATCCTGAATGAAAAGGGAAACTCTAAAGTCTGACTGAGGCAGGAGAATCCTTCAAGGCCAGGAGTTCAAGGCTGTTATTTCCATATTCCCTTTTGGCCTATTGAATACTATTTTAAAATAACCTTATTGCTTTTATAACAATGATACTTTCTTATTGTAATGATTCAAAGGCTAGGCACAGTGGCTCACGCACTTTGGGAGGCTGAGGTGGGTGGATCACCCGAGGTCAAGAGTTCGAGACCAGCATAGCCAACATGGTGAAACACCATCTCTACTAAAAATACAAAAATTAGCTGGGAGTGATGGCAGGCGCCTGTAATCCCAGCTACTTGGGAGGCTGAGGCAGGAGAATCCCTTGAACCTGGGAGGCGGAGGTTGCAGTGAGCCGACATCGCACCACTGGACTCCAGCCTGGGCAACAAGAATGAAACTCCATTTCAAAAAAAATTTGAAAAAAATTCAAGAAATACAGAATGCAAAAAGGGACACAAAAAGTACCAAAAACTTCAAAATTTTGTAAACTGTACCAAATCTGGATACGAAGAGTTATTTTTGCCCACAGTGCACTTCCCTGAAAGACATCACAATAGCTAAGGCTCCTCTCAGATAGAGTAGAGAGCAGTAGATATCTCCTATTGAGTGACATTTCTGTTTTACCCTAAGATGGTACCTACCTTGAGACCTTAAGATACTACTAATTTCCAGAAGCCTAGCCCTAGAACTTGCTTTCACCCAGACTCTATTTAGTGAGTGATCTGAGTAAGAATTCATCTGTCCAGTTTCCAAAATAGAAGAAAACTCATCCAACCTGAGACACATCAGATTACAGAACTGAAAACTGAAGAAAGCTATAAAAGTCGAGGTAAACAGGACCCCCAAGAGCTCTGAAGAAATAACATTACTTGTGAAGGGAGAGTGGCCCCACAGTTAAGCCCTGACTTAGTATGTCCGGGGCTACAGTGACTGCTGAGTCGGTTTGGTCTACTATAACAAAATACCATAGACTAGGTAATTTATAAACAATGGATATTGATTGCTCACAGCTCTGGAGGCTGGGAAGTCCAAGATCGAGGCACCAGCAGATTAGGTGTCTGGTGAGGGCCCATTCCTCAGAGATGGTGCTGTCTATGTGTCCTCACATAGTGGAGGGGGCAAAAAAGTTACCTCGGGCCTCTTGTATTTATTTTTATTTTATTTTAAGACAGAGTCTTGCTCTGTCATGCAGGCTAGAGTACAGTGGCACGATCTGGGCTTACTGCAACCTCTGTCCCCGGGGTTCAAGCAATTCTCGTGTCTCAGCCTCCCAAGTAGTTTCGATTACAGGCATGCACCACCACACCAGCTAGGTTTTGTATTTTTTGTAGAGACAGGGTTTCGACATGTTGGCCAGGCTGGTGTTGAACTCCTGGCCTCAACTGATCAGCCTGCCTCGGCCTCCCAAAATGCTGGGATTACAGGTATGAGTCACAGTGCCCAGCCCTTCATGCCTCTTTTATAAGTGCACTAATCCCATAGGATATAATCACCTCCCAAAGACCCCACCTCTTAATACCATTGCATTGAGGATTAGGTATCAACATATGAATTTTGGGAGGGACACAAACATCAGACCATAGTAGTGACTAAGGTCCTTAATAGAATCCCAATCTCTGGAGTCACTGAAGAATAAATTCTGATTAATTCCCTCACTTCAGAAAACAATTTGGCATTCCCTGTGAAGATGAATCTGTACACACCCCACAACCCAGCACCCCACTTCTAGGTTTATACCTTCAAGAAATGTGTACCTGCACACCAGAAGACAGGTTCAACAATGTCCATAGCAGCACTGTCTGAAATAGCAAAACAATGGAAACCCAAATGTCTATTAACAGAAGAACTAATTTTTAAATTGTGGAATATTCACCAAAGGAGTATTTTATAACACTGAAAATGCAGAAAATAGAGTAACATACAATAATGTAGATGAGTTTAGAAGCTTAGTGTTGAGTTAGAAAAGCAAATGTTATAGCTCTATATACAATGCAATATATTTTTATAAAGGTCAAAAATAAACAGATCTAAATAAGATTGTTTAGGGAGACATACATGTGGAAAAAAAAAAAAAACAGGCTGAGTGTGGTGACTCATACTTGTAATTCCAGCAATTTGGGAGGCCAAGGCAGGCAGATCACTAGGTCTCATGTGTTTGAGACCAGCCTGGGCAAATGGAGAAACCCTGTCTCTCCAAAACTACAAAATTAGCCAGGCATGGTGGTGCACACCTGTAATCCCAGCTAAGGTGGGAGGATGGCTTGAGCCTGGGATGGGGAGGTTGCAGTGAGCTGAGATGGCACCACTGCATTCCAGCCTTCACAGTAGAGCCAGATCTTGTCTCAAAAAAAAAAAAAAAAAAAAAAAAATTAGGCCAGGCATGGTGGCTCACTCCTATAATCCCAGCACTTTTGGAGGCCAAGGTGGGTGGATCGCCTGAGGTCAGGAGTTGGAGACCAGCCTGGCCAACATGGTGAAACCTTGTCTTTAATAAAAATACAAAATCATCTGGGTATGGTGACTGGCACCTGTAATCCCAGCTACTCGGGAGGCTGAGGCAGGAGAATTGCTTGAACCTGGGAGGCAGAGGTTGCAGTGAGCAGAGATCACACCATTGCACTTCAGCCTGGGCAACAGAGCAAGACTCCGTCAAAAAAAAAAGAAGAAGAAGAAGAAGAAGAAGAAGAAGAAGAAGAAAGAAGAAGAAGAAGAGGAAGGGGGGAAGAAGAAGAAGAAGGAGAAGGAGGAGGAGGAGAAGGAGAAGGAGAAGAAGAAGAAGAAGAAGAAGAAGAAGAAGAAGAAGAAGAAGAAGGAGGAGGAGGAGGAGGAGGAGGAGGAGGAGGAGGAGGAGGAGGAGGAGGAAGAAAGAAAGAAAGAAAGAAAGAAAGAAAGAAAGAAAGAAAGAAAGAAAGAAAGAAAGAAAGAAAGAAAGAAAGAAGAAAGAAAGAAAGAAAGAAAGAAGGAAGAAGGAAGAAGGAAGAAAGAAGAGAGAAGAAAAAGAAGAACCAAATACAGGAGGAAATAGAAAAGCCTAGACACTGTGCTCATGAAGTGAAATAGCGTGCCAAAGGCTCAGGACTTTCTCCCCTGACTACAGGGGCTGATCCCAGGGACATCAGAACTAAACAGGGAACACTCTGCTCCCTAAAGCTGTTCTTTCTGCACTTTGGATAGTAACTCTTACCATTCTGCCACTCTAAAATCCTGACAAAAATCCTTGACCTGCCCATCACCATCACCCTACATCATCAATCAGTTGCCAAATCCTCTAACCTCTACCGTCAGCATGTTTTTCACATGGATGCCTTTCCATGTATTCCACTGCCCCCATTCCAGTGCAGTCCCTTTATTAACCTCCTCTTTGACTTCAGTAATATCTTCGGCATTGGTCTCCCTGCCTCATCTCTCCGCTGTCACCTGTTGGCCCACCTCAACCATGCTTACTTTATAATCATGCTAATCCACTCCGCTTAGGCTGCTATCTCTGCCAGAAATCCTTCAGGGATTCTCCACTTAGTTTAGAATTTTTCAACCTTATCAACTTTGTAGCTCACACTATTGCACATTTCAGCCAGCTGGTCTGCTTGCAAGTCCCAGGATCATTTGCATTTTCCACATGTGGACCTTTCGTCAGGCTCCTCCCTCTATCTAGAAAACACCCTTCCTCCATCTCTGCCCACTGAAATGCTACTGATTATCACAGAAGCAAGTCAAGTGCCAACGGTTTAAATTAGTTTTCTTTCTATCTTTTTTTTTTTTTGAGATGGAGTTTCATTCTTGTTGCCCAGACTGGAGTGCAATGGCACAATCTCAGTTCACTGCAACCTCCGCCTCCCAGGCTCAAGCTATTCTCCTGCCTCAGTCTCCCAAGTAACTGGGATTACAGGCATGCATCACCATGCCCGGCTAATTTTTTTTTTTTTTTGAGACGGAGTCTTGCTCTGTTGCCCAGGCTGGAGTGCAGTGGCACACACATTGCAAGCTCTGCCTCCCTGATTCTTGCCATTCTCCTGCCTCAGCCTCCCAAGTAGCTGGGACTACAGGTGCCCGCCACCATGCCTAGCTAAGTTTTTGTATTTCTAGTAGAGATGGGGTTTCACTGTGTTAGCCAGGATGGTCTCGATCTCCTGACCTCGTGATCCGCCCATCTCAGCCTCCCAAAGTGCTGGGATTACAGGTGTGAGCCACTGCGCCCAGCCTAATTTTGTATTTTTAGTAGAGACAGGGTTTAAATGTTGGCCAGGCTGGTTTCAAACTCCCAACCTCAGGTGATCCACCCGCCTCAGCCTCCCAAAGTGCTGGGATTACAGGCGTGAGCCACTGTGCCCTGCCCTGAATTAGTTTTCTTCTCTCTTTTCCTATCAACCTCTATATTGCCACTCCTGCATTGTTTACCACATGTTAATCTTACGTCGTCATTTATATGTCATTATCTGTGTACTTAAATGTTCTTCCTACCAACATTTATTAAGCACCTACGATATACCAAAGAAGTATGCACTAGGCACTTCACATGTGTTATTTAATTTAATTTAATTCCTACAACAGCCCTGTGAGATAGGTATTATCATCTCCCATTTCACGGATCAGGAATTCGATGCTAACAGAAGTTAATTAACTTCTCAAAGTAGCATCCTTACTAAATGGCATCACTCATTCAACCAATTTTATTCCAATCCATGTCTGCTAGATTCCTAACCCATGGGCTTTTCAATATAGAGTGGGGAACCCCTTTGAGGGCAATTAGCCCTGGAGCCTCAGGACAAGGCAGAGCATGTTAAAGGCAGCTTTCTGCTCCTCTTTCGTTCGATTTGCTTCACTGCGCCATGGGAAACACGCCTTTGGCTCGCAGTCAGCACTAAGCCTGGGCTAAAGAAATGATTTGTGAAAACAAATATCATACAGGATGTTTAGTTCCATGTGTGACCCTGATTATTATAAAACTGTGAGAGGAATGCCAAGCCCCAGCACATGTCCAGCAGTCTAGAACTTCCAGTTCTCTGCCGCCTCAGTTTAGGCCTCAAGCTAAACCTCTCTGTTTCCTGATTACATCCAGAGAGATGCCTCAGCTTTCATGAACAAGGCTGGAACGATATTGTTGTCATTAGGGTCAGCCTTGGCCTGATAAGAGTCCCTGCCATCAACACCCAACATCAGCTCACAAGAAATTCGTATGAAGATCAAGAACAGAGAAGAGTGGCCAGGCGCAGTGACTCACGCCTGTAGTCCCAGCACTTTGGGAGGCCGAAGTGGGCGGATCACCTGAGGTCAGGAGTTCAAGACCAGCCTGGCCAACATGGTGAACCCCATCTCTACTAACAACACAAAAATTAGTTGGGTGTATTGGCACACACCTGTAATCCCAGCTACTTGGGAGGCTGAGGCAGGAGAATTGCTTGAGCCTGGGAGGTGGAAGTTGCAGTGAGCCGAGATCATGCCACTGCACTCCAGCCTGGTCTGGCTGGCAGAGCGAGACTTTGTCTCAAAAAATAAAAATAAAAAAAAGGAACAGAGAAATGCTGGTCTACCTTGAATTGGTTTTTCACCGTGTGGGGTTGGAAGCCCCCAAACTTGTTTGATCAGTTCATATTGCCAAATGAATACTATAATAATGGGCTTATTCTCTCCCTGATTGTTTTGGAGTTGAGGGTGTTCAATGGCCACTGTTTGCTCAAGGAGAATGTAAACAGGACTTGCTGACGCCTGCGGTCAATGGGCATGCCTCCTAAGCCATTTCCAATCTGGCATGAGTGTGGATATAATGGGAAAGAAGCTGAACAGGGAAGAAGGGCAGGTAACTCTATTTTGTGTTTCCAATGTATTTTCTATTTCAATACTCAAAGCAATCCTTTCTGAGGTAGGTGTTATTTTGATACCCATTCTACAAATCCAAAAACCATGTGGTAAGTAACAGGACTAAAACCCTGGTAGGTTGAGCTCCATAGCTTTCCACTACCCTAAGCTTACTCTTTGCGGTAAGACTTTTTGCTTAGGCAAATATTGGTTATTCAAACAAGACCAAAGGCAAAATTCGTACACAAGTTCAAGTTCTCAAGTATCAATATTCTTCTCTTCCTCCAAATCAAGATAATAGAAGTGCTTAATTTCTGAAATGTCTCATATTTTCCATTGTTGACAAAGATCTCAACAAGAATTGGTAGTTAAACTGTATGATTCTTACCTTCCACTCAGGAGACTCCCTTGTTTGATTCTTAGGCAAGTGGGCTTTCTTCGTCTCATTATTTTGGTTGGTTAGACCACAGGCCATCAAGGCCGGTGAGCCAGAGTCACTGATAAGATCATCCTGTTCTCTGCCATCTCTAAAACAGGTCATTATGTAGCTGGGTGGAAATGTAGATGGCCCAGGGCAGGTTGTCATTGAGGCTAATAAAGGTTATCAAAAGTCCCACTCACTGGGGTCACTTATATCATATTCATGAATCTTCAAAATTAAGTATCTTTATTCACACAAAAATCCTTCCCCCCACACCTGACTTCTTTATGACCTGCTATACTGTAGACTCAGAACATCTTTATAAGAATATATCTCCATAAGGGATGGAGTTATTGTTGGCAATCAGTTCACACTAACAATTTATAAAAAATATTCTGGACTGGGTGCAGTGACTCATTCTTATAATCCCAGCACTTTGGGAGGCTGAGGTGGGAGGATCGCTTGAGCCCAGGAGTTAGAGACTGGCCGGGGCAGTATATTGAAACCTCATTTCTATTTTAAAACATATATATTTTAAAGTTATATATATATATATACACTAACCTCTCAAAACCTTAGTCCTTCACATTCCACAGAAATAACAGAACTTTCATTTTGCCTTCCCCAACGTAGTTCTTGTAAATATCTTGTTGCCTCTGCCATATGGTTTCTAAAAAAGTTGCTCAGAGCACAACCAAATATCGTTATTTCAATAATAGAGAAAAGACTGTTTTGTTGCTCCTAGTGCCCTTTTGCGTTCTTCCAAGATGACTTTTCAAAAGATATTTTTGGTTATAAGACATTGACTACCTATTGTCTGAATTCTGCTTCCAACATTTTGGAAATACCTTGAAAAAGACTTTGACATATGTTAGCAGAAGTCAGAGAGGAGACCAGAGGTTGGCAGAACACAAGATATTGAAGAACTCAAAATCTGCAGAAAGGTGAGTCGTGTGCTGTCAGGTACACTAAACATAGTACGCTGCGGGGAGGCCAAGCTATAAGGAGAAGCCACATTTAACAGTCTTCACTAACCGATGTTTAACAAACAAGGAACTAGAGAGCTGGGATCCTATCATCCCTCTCGCACATCTCCCACCTTCACACTCCGTTTTGTGTAGCCATGATAAAATCACTTCGCTCCGGTACTTTTTTCTGGCCTTCCTAACTCCTTTCCTCTCCCACTACTCTCCTTTCCTCTTCCTATTTTGCCTCTCTGTGCATAATCTTTTGTTGTCAACCACTTTTAAGATGAATTCATCCCAGCTGGAAAACAACTCGTCTTCCTCCCTCATTCTGAGTTCAGGTACCCAGGTAGCTCCCCTTCTTGGGGCTGGGACCTTTCTCGCTGAGCTCAGCATCCCAAGCTGTGAGGTTGATCTATCCGTGAGTCCTCCAATGTGCTGGCCTCCTCATGACGCCAGACTGGCTCCTCTTCCCTCCCCCCATGCCTCATCCCCAAAGAAATCTAAACTCTGTGGCGTCTGAAACTCTCTGCGCCTGTGTCTCCAGGGTCTCCGCCTGGATCCAAGACTTTTGTGACCAAAGCGGGGTCGGGTAGGGGGGCGGCAGTACCTCTTTGCAAGCGTGAAGCTCCGGTCCGGTTCCCTGGGTCACCTGGAAGGCGGTCCCAGCCCAGAGCAGCAGCCGCAACAGCCAGGGTGTGCGCCTCTCAGTTGTTCCCCTGCCTCTGGCGGAGAGACGGTGGCCAGGCTCAGCCATAGTGTTGTCCTGAGTGAGCGGCAGTAGCGGCTCAGGTGCTGCGGCTGCTGCTTCTGCTGGCAGAAGGCGGAAAAAAAGGGGAGGGAGGTACACAGGGAGGGGATGCAAGAGGCCAGGCTCGCTCCAGTCACCTCCCTGCGGCTACGCCAACACCGCCCATCCTTCCTCCTCCCTCAGTCCTCTCCTCCTACCCACGTCGCCTTGACAACCGCCTCCTCTCTGGCTCTGCGCGGGTGGGGCAGGGACCACGCGCGCCTCTGCCGCTCACCTGCGGGTCGCCATGGCAGCCGCCGCAGCTGGTGCGCGCGGCGTGGGCGCGGGAGAGCGCGCGCCCGGGGTGCGCAACCGGCCCAACAGGCATGCCCCGGGCTCGTGTGAAGAACGCGGTGGAAGCATCCTCCAGGCCAGCGCCAACAAATTTCCGTTTTCTACAGCCCTTTCGGGCTAGGGGTTATTTTATGAGCATATCTGATTTTGTACACGTGGCATGTGAACCGAGAGAAAGAAGATGGAGAGAGCACCCTCCAGAAGTCGTCGCCTAGAAGAGGCCCCAGTACGTGTTCCCTCCTACGAAGGCCACTCCTGGAGATCTTACATCCCGCCAAATCCATCCGTGCTTTTACAACCGGCTAGATGAGAAGCCCTGACACTGCAGTTGATCGGAGTTTAAGCAAGGAGTTTGCCTTAGCCGCAATTTTCCAAGTACCGCACGTGCCCCCCCCACCCTGCCCCCCGCCCCCAGACAGGGTCTCACTCTCTCACCCAGACTGGAGTGCAGTGGCGCGATCTCGGCTCACTGCAACCTCCGCCTCCGGGGTTCGAAAGATTCTCCTGGCTTAGTCTCCTGAGTAGTCGGGACTCCAGGCGCGTGCCACCAAGCCCAGCTAATCTTTTTCCTATTTTTTGTAGAGACGGGGTTTCGCCATGTTGCCCAGACTGGTCTCGAACTCTTGGGCTTAAGCGATCCGCCCGCCTCCGCTTCGCGAAGTGCTGAGATTAGAGGCGTGAACCACCGCGCCCGGCCCTCTTTGGTCTCTTGACATCCTCATTCTCTCATGGCTTTGAAAGCCTTTTGTTAGGTGCGAGCCAGAAGGAAATTTCTGGGTCATCTTTAAGGACTTCTTTCCTCAACTGAAATCTTTTGCAGAAGTCGTGATGGTGAGCGGCCCGCGCTTTTCCGCCGAGGCTCAGGAGTGCAATTCCAAGGCTCGGGGCCCACTCAGCGGCGCTTTCCCTCTGCATTCCCCGGAGCATCCTCCCCAGAGGCCTCCCGCGGTCAGCCGCCAGGTGGCGCCCTCCTCGGAGGGAATTCCTCTGTCTTAGCTGGCTGGGCAGTTGCCTGGCAACCGAAACCAGCGTTTCAAACAATTGGGACCCGGGATCATATGCGAGTGAGGCTGTGCTGCGGCTGAGCGGACCTCCCATCCCTCTTAGAAGAGTTAGGCATTTAGCCATGCCTCCCACCCGGGACCCTTTCCAGCAGCCTACATTAGATAACGATGATTCCTACTTAGGAGAACTGCGGGCTTCCAAGGTACTGTGGTTTCTTGCGCAGATTCCTAGTAGGGTCACCGATAGTCTTCTTTCTGTCAGTGTGATGGGCAGAGATGGTAACATAAAGTACTCTGGTGAAGACACTCAGTCGGGTACCAGAGAAGTCTGTTTTCTGCCTGCCTCCCTATCTCCATATTCAGGTTGGCTAACGTTTCAGAGGAGTTTTTGAGCAGGGGAAAGTAGAGCTCTAGTCTAGAAGAACAAGGGGCTCTGGCAACTCAAATCAATTGTGAGTATAAGTTATGGCAGGGCCCAGGTTCCTTCAAGCTACCCATTTCCCTGTTGGGAAGACTGTTCTCTGAAGAGAAATGAGATATGGAGTGGGAGAGAATCCTCTGAAAGTCACCAGAGGTCATGCTTTATACATCTGTGTTCACACTGTCTCTGTCTTCTGGTTAACACCACAATGTGTTTGTTATGTGTGTGTTTAGCATGATGGTGGTCACTGATTTAGGAACTTAGATGATCTTTTTTCTGGTAGGAGTGATTGGGATATTTGAAGTGGTGCACAATAAGATGAATTAAGTGGTAATTGTTGTCTAATAACAATATTAAGAGCCCCTTTTTATTTATTCAATACTTATTTACTATAATCCAGACACTCTGCTAGACACCAAGGATATATAAATAAATTAGATGTAGCTTCTGCTGTTAAGGAACTCTAGTAGTAAAGATAGACCGACAATAGCAAAAATGCTTGCACAACAGCACATGTTGTGACAGAGTTGTGTGTAGGGTGCCGTGAGAACCAGGAACTTAAAGGAAAGCTTCACAGAGCAGATGCATTTTGATGTCCAAATATGAGTTAGGTAGGCCAGGTGAGGGAGTGGGTAGAATATGAGTTAGGAAGAAGGAAACAGGAACCAGATATGCAAGGCAAAGGGAGCAGCAGGTGCAAATACATGGAAAGGAGAGAGAGAATGGCTTGTCTGGGGAACTGCAAATAATCCAGAAGGGCTGGAGTGCAGGCATGAAATGGAGGCACTCAGAGATCAGAGCTGGGAGATGCCCTTGGTGGGCTGGGTATGCTGTGTACACCATGCTAGCTAGCTAGCTATGGTTTCATTCTAGATATGTGAGGAATCATGGTGGGATTTTTTTTTTTTTTTTGAGACAGGGTCTCCTTGCTCTGTCACCCCAGCTGGACTACACTGGTGCAATCTTGGCTTACTGCAGCCTCGAACTCCTGGGCTCAAGCAATTCTCTCAACTCAGCCTCCCAAGTAGCTGGGACCACAGGTGGTGCCACCACACCTGGCAAATTCTTATTTTATTTTTTTGTAGAACCAGGATCTTCCTTTGTTGCGCAGGCTGGTCTCAAACTCCTAGCCTCAAGTGATCCTTCTGCTTTGGCCTCCCAAAGTGCTCAGATTACAGGCATGAGCCGTAGGTCCCAGCCCCATAGCAGGATTTTAAGTACCAAGTGACACAATCAGATGGGTGTTTTAGGAAGCACAAGTGGTAGCAGACTGGATAGGATGAGAGTGAGACAAGAGGGATCAGTTAGGAGGCAAGTGAGGCGATCTCCAGGAGGAAGAGTAATGGATCTACAGCAGTACCACAGGGGATGGAGATCAGGTGCAGATGTGAGAAAAGTGCACAGGACAGGACTGACAGGACCTGGGGACTGACTGGATACGGGCCCAAGAGAGGAGGTGAGTCTAGGATAACTGCTAGGTTCCTAAGGGTTTAATTCTGAGGGTTCACTGAAATGGGGCATCCTGGGGAAGCAGGTTTGGGGAGAAAGATGTTGAGAAACATCAACTATGTAGACGTTTTTGTAGTCTACTGTGGGACATTTAAGTGAAGATCAATAGTAGGCAACAGGGTTGAGAGTTCTGGATTGAAGATGTATGATGGAGCTGTGTATCCATATGAGCTACGGTATCCATATAGTAGTTGAAGCCATGGAAGGGAGTCAGCTCATCCAGTGGATGTGAGCATAAGAAAAGTAAAAACGAGACCCTTGGAGAATAGCACTGTCTAAGGGACAGAGAGAAAGTGGAGCTGAGACAGTAGCTGAGAGATAAGGGCCAGAAATAAGAGGAAAACCCAGAGGAGCTGGGCCCACACAGCATGGTGTGGGCATTTGAGGGAATCAGCATTATGATGTCAGAAACAGCTGAGTTCAAATAAGATCAGGCCTGGAAAGGATCCACCTGAACTGGCCACGGAGTTCACTGATAACTAGCAAGAGCAGTTTTAGGGGGTGCTTGAGGCAGAGGCCAGACTACAGTGAGCTAAAGAGGGTATGGGAATGGTGAGTGAGGAAGTAGAGAGAGTAAATATTGACTCCTGAAAAGGTCTGGTTGTGTAGGGAAAGTGATAGGCTGGTAGCTAGACCATGACAAAGAAATGAAGAGAGGCTTGGGTCAGAAAAGAGCATATGCAGAATGGTACAGGTCTCAGAAGCACGGGGAAGTGTAGGTCCGGGGAGTAAAAGGGACTTTCCTTTCCCTGAGATGGAAAGAAAGTGGATGTAAAGATGACATTCGTGCTTGACAGTCTGGACTTTCTCAGTGAAAGACAATCTCATCCTTCTGCTGACAGAGATGACGAGGTTTAAGTGGTCTTCAAGGAGAGTGGGAGGAGTGCTGCTCAGGGCCACATCAAAGGATAACTGAGCCTATGCTGGCATCAAATACCTGTAGCTTTCTTTCTTTCATACTTCATTATTCTTGGCGATAGCACAGTGGCTGATACACACTGTTCAATTAAGGTATGACTGTAATTCCAGGCGTTTGGGAGGCTGAGGCAAGTGGATCACCTGAGGTCAGGAGTTCAAGACCAGTCTGGCCAACATGGTGAAACTCCATCTCTAATAAAAATACAAAAATTAGCCAGATACACTGGCACACACCTGTAATCCTACCTACTTGGGAAGCTAAGGCTGGAGAATCGCTTGAACCCAGGAAGTGGAGGTTGTAGTGAGCCGAGATCACGCCACTGTACTCCAGCCTGGGCAACAGAGCGACACTCCGTCTCAAAGGAAAACAAAAAAAGGTATGGCTCACATAGCACTTTGCCATACTGGGGAGAAGGAGGATTACAATGTTGGATAGGTCTAATGAGAGTTCTTTTTTTTTTTTTTTTTGAGATAGAATCCTACTTTTATTGCCCAGGCTGGAGTGCAGTGGCACAATCTCGGCTCACTGCAACCTCCACCTCCTGGGTTCAAGCGACTCTCCCTCCTCAGCCTCCCAAGTAGCTGAGACTACAGGCACCCACCACTACCCCCAGCTAATTTTTGTATATTAGTAGAGATGGGGTTTCATCATGTTGGTCAGGCTGGTCTCAAACTCCTGACCTTAGGTGATCTGCCCACCTCAGCCTCCCAAAGTGCTGGGATTACAGGGGTGAGACACCACACCCAGCCAGAGTTCTAATAGGTTGTTAGTTGCACTGACTGGAATTCAGTCAAATGATATATTGGATTCAACCGTTTTTTAATACCATGTGTTAGGTCAGTGTGCTAGGAGCTGGGGATACAGTGGCGAATATGGCATTTTACATATAATGAAGAAATCTGTTACATGCTTTTTACGTTCATGCCTGTGGAGCTTTATTGAGAACTAATGTGCGGTGGACTTTTTCTGCCATTCCTGCAATCAGTGACCCTTCCCTGCCTACTGGAATCTTTGTCTTACCTGCTTAGACATTGCACTCTCCTGATTCCGTCTCTGATTGCTTCTCTGGGGTCCTCCTCACTCCCAGTTATAATACTGTACAATCCTCACAAACCAGTTCTTTCCTTTTGGCCTGACTCCATTTTGCAGGCTTCAGCTACTACTTCATGTGGACAACCAATCCTTCTGAGCTCTCCTCCAACAAGTTACACCTCCAGTTTTCTACCTGTTATTTGCATTAGAATGTCTCATCTTTTCTTCAAACTCAGTACATCTAAACCTGAGCTCATCATTTTTCCTATCTGCTCCCAACTCTTTACTCCCCTCATCCCACTCTATACCTTCTCCTATATTCCTGGCCTGTTTCTGTCAGTTCTCACTAAGAAAACTTAGGAGGATCAAGAGCCTGGGGAGTCTTGCCCCATACCATCCTTCTCTTTGCAGATGTCTGAGATTCAAATAAAACCAGATGGGGCCGGGCGTGATGGCTCACGCCTATAATCTCAGCACTTTGGGAGGCTGAGACAGGTGTATCACTTCAGGTCAGGAGTTCAAGACCAGCCTAGCCAACATGGCAAAACCCTGTCTCTGCTAAAAATACAAAAATTAGCTGGGCATAGTAGCACATGCCTGTAATCCCAGCTACTTGAGGGGCTGAGACAGAAGAGTCACTTGAACCCAACAGGCAGAGGTTGCAGTGAGCTGAGATCATGCCACTGCACTCCAGCTTCTGTGACAGAGTAAGATTCTGTCTCAAAAAATAAAACAAAAAACACAAATAAAACTGGATGGAATAAGGCGATGCTACTGAAGCTAACCACATCAGCAAGGCTTTCTGTATAACCAGGTTGTCCTGGATATGGTTTCTCTTTTGCAGAAATTGCCATACAAGAACCCAACTCACCTTGCTCAGCAGCAGGAACCCTGGAGTCGGCTCAACTCAACCCCCACAGTTACTTCCATGAGGCGGGATGCCTACTATTTTGATCCCGAGGTATCTAGCATTGAAATATTCCTCTTTGCAGCCATTTAGGGTTTTTTTTTTTTTTCCTGTCACCCAGGGTGGAATGCTGTGGCCTGATCATGGTTTACTGTAGACTGAACCTCCCAGGCTCAGGCAATCCTCCTGCCTCTGCCTCCTGAAACTATAGGCATGTGCCATGACATGCAGCTAATTTTTTTTTGAAGAGATGAGGTCTCAATATGTTGCTCAGGCTGGTCTCAAACTCCTGGCCTCAAGTGATCCTCCCATTTCAGCCTCCCAAAATGCTGGGATTATAGGCACGAGCCACTGCACCCAGCCCTTAATATTCTTTTTGAAAGTTAGTCTGTCCCTAACTGCTTCAGTACTTTTCCTTTTGTCTCTAACCCAAGATCCTACCAAATCCAAAGCCAAAAACCAATTTATCTGGCCTCTGGGAAGCCAGAAGATTTAAGTTTTGCTCCGGGCAGTTATCTAGAGCAAATGATTTTACAGACCTTCTCATTCTCTGATGAAAATGAGGACTGAATATAAACATGAATGAGGTAAAGTTCATTAAGCCCATATCAGGAACAATATTCCTAACTCTCCAGTGAGAGCTCACCACTCCCTAGACCTAACCCTAAGATAATTCCATATCAACCAGAGTTATCATGTACAACAAATTAGTGTGTAACGAGTTGTGGATTCCAGGCCCAAGAGAGCCTTCACTATACTTTTGGGGAAGAGTAGAGCATAATAGAACCTGACTAGAGCAGGGATACAGGTGGCCGAGCTAACCTTGGGGGGACTGACTTCTGTAGATACCAAAGGATGACCTGGACTTCCGCTTAGCAGCCTTGTACAACCACCACACTGGGACATTCAAGAACAAAAATGAGATACTGTTAAACCAGAAGACCACACAAGATGTCTGTAGGTAAGTGGTAGAGGCAGAGCCTCTCCAGCCTGAACATGCTGCCATCCAGTCATATAAGGTAAAATGTCACCAGGAAAATGATAATCACTAGGTACTCATTTGTATACGAATTTCTGTATTTTTACATCTGTGTCTATAATATAGTTTCTGTATTTTCACTGTCTAAGATGAACAGAAATCACCCAAGATTGTGCTCATCTGTATAAACAAAATCTTTAGTTAATCTCACAGAGGTAAAAAAGGTCTTTGGCTGCTTTATTCTTGAGATCACATGCAACTACCTTGCCCTCCTCACGTTTCTATGATTGATTTCTCCACTGTTCTTCCCTACGCATTCCTCTAGAACCAAGATCCAATTCCCTGGAGAATTTTTAACCCCTCCCACTCCACCCATCACTTTCCTGGCTAACATCAGACACTGGATCAACCCTAAAAAGGAGTCCATCCACAGCATCCAGGGATCCATAGGTAAGGGTTAGAAGACTGGGTAAGCAGATGAAGCAGTGGGGGTCTTTCTAAATGGACCCATGAATCAGGGATTTCAGGTGACTGGATAGTAGGGAAGATGAGGGATTTCTGTGGGTCTTGGAAAGCAGCGATTAAGTTGGCAAGTACCAAATTAATACCAGGGGATGTGCTGACTACAGAGCTAGGAAATTAATTCAATTTTTCAGAGCCTCTTTGCTCAGCCTTAGGTCTAGGGGACAAACATTTACAGCAAGGGCAAAACCCTGGGGGTGGAAGACCTATAACTACCTCCCATCAGTCCTCCATATGCCAGTTTTCCCACCTGTTATGAGAAGCTTCTCCACAGTACCCACAAATGTACTGATGACTAAAGTTTCCTAGAAAAGGCCAAGGATCTGAAATTCAGTCCACTTCCTCTTCTCTTTTCTCCAGTGTCCCCTCACACTGCAGCCACCAATGGAGGCTACTCCCGAAAGAAAGATGGTGGCTTCTTCTCCACCTAGTGTTGACAGATCCCTGAACCAATCACAGTGAAACATACTGCAGCCCACTTCCATTAAATAGATTTGTGCAAGATGAAGTCTGAAGTGTCTGTTATCCATAGATTACAAATTGCCACTTGACCTTTTTTTTCTTTTTTTTTTTTTTGAGACGAAGTCTCGTTCTGTCGCCCAGGCTGGAGTGCAATGGTGCCATCTTGGGTCACTGCAACCTCTGCTTCCCGAGTGCAAGCAATTCTCCTGCCTCAGTCTCCTGAGTAGCTGGGATTACAGGCACACACCACCATGCCCAGCCAATTTTTGTATTATTAGTAGAGACAGGGTTTCACCATGTTGGCCAGGCTGGTCTCAAACTCCTGACTTGTGATCCGCCTGCCTCAGCCTCCCAAAGTGCTGGGATTACAGGCATGAGCCACCGCAGCCGGCCTCCACTTGACTACTCTTGTTTGTTTTTTGTTTTGTTTTTTTTTTGTTTGTTTGTTTTTTGAGACGGAGTCTTGCTCTGTCGCCCAGGCTGGAGTGCAGTGGCCAGATCTCAGCTCACTGCAAGCTCCGCCTCCCGGGTTTACGCCATTCTCCTGCCTCAGCCTCCGGAGTAGCTGGGACTACAGGCGCCCGCCACCTCGCCCGGCTCGTTTTTCGTATTTTTTAGTAGAGACGGGGTTTCACTGTGTTAGCCAGGATGGTCTCGATCTCCTGACCTCGTGATCCGCCCGTCTCGGCCTCCCAAAGTGCTAGGATTACAGGCTTGAGCCACCGCGCCCGGCCCACTTGACTACTCTTAAAACACAGGAAGGAAATTACCCAACTTATAGAAACTAGTCCTTTGGGGTATATTTGCAACTTGGAAAATCATATCTTGCTGATTTAGGACAGAACAGCAGTCTTTGGTAGGATACAGATATTCACATTTTGTAAACTGAAGTCACTCCAACCATACAGAGCCGTCCATTCAACACTGCCAGCAAACCTTTATGTGCCAGGATCTGAGCTAAGTGTTGAGGAAACAAAAAAAGATATGAACTACTTTGTATTTTCAGAAGCTCCAAATAGCATCAGTATTTATGCTAAGATCACGCTTAAGAGATTTAGCCGTCCTGAGTCTGGGCATTTGCTGGGCTTTACTTTTCCTTGGTTCCATCTCCCTGGTCCTGACTCACCATTGTTAATCTCTAACTCTGCTATTTGTCCTTGCCTGGGAGTCAACTCCCTTTCCTTTGTGTCAATTTGTGCTGTGATATATACCCCTGATTCTTATAAATATGGTTCAAAAACCTGGTGCTTGGGTTTGCAGTACCTAAAAACTGATGTATTCAGTGATTTCCAAAATTACAAGTCACTCACAGGGACCTGCTGTGTCATAAAAAGGATTGGACAAGAATGGCAAACCTTTCAGAATATTGTATAATAGGTGTTGATGGTTCACACTTGTAATCCCAACACTTTTAGCTGAGGCAGGAGGAACACTGGAGCCCGGGAGATCGAGCCTGCAGTAAGCCATGATGGAGCCACTGCGCTCCAGCCTGGGCAACAGAGTGAGACCTTGTCTCAGAACAAGTAAATAAATAAGTAGTTTTCTAAGCTAAAAAAGAGAGAAAGGTTTGGGAAAGGCAAGTGTAAGATCAAAGAGATTCCCAAGAGTATGGTACCCAGGTCTAGGTGGCAGGGGATATACTGCCCAACTCCACCGAGAGGGCCATCACCATCGGTTTGTCAAACAGATCTGCCTGGTCACGCTGGAAACGCTCTCCCAGTCTCCCCAAGGGAGAGTCATGACCATTCCATACCAGCCCATGCCGGCCAACTCCCCAGTCATCTGCGTGGGTGGCCAAGATTGGTGCAGCAACGCTACAGGCTACCCCCACGACACCCATGACCTGGAGGGACCACCTCTAGATGCCTACTCGGTTCAAGGACAACATACCATTTCTCTGCTTGATCTGGTCAAGCTGAACCAGGTGGCAAGACAACAATCTCACTTTGCCATGATGCACAGTGGGACCGGATTCACCCAAATTGACTCCAGCTCTCCAGAGGTGAAAGGCTATTGGGCAAGTGTGGCTACATCTACTCAAACTATGGCCAGGCGCGGTGGCTAACTCCTGTAATCCCAGCACTTTAGGAGGCCGAGACAGGCGGATCACTTGAGGTCAGGAATTCAAGAACAGCCTGGCCAACATGGTGAAACCCCATCTCTACCAAAAATACAAAAATTAGCCGGGTGTAGTGGAGGGCGCCTGTAATCCCAGCTATTTGGGAGGCTGAGGCAGAATTGCTTGAACCTGGGAGGCGGAGGTTGCAGTGAGCCAACCTGGGTGCACTCCAACCTGGGTGACAAAGCAGGACTCCATCTAAAAAAAAAAAAAAAAATCTACTCAAACCACGCACAAATTTACCATTCCAAATAACTTAATTGGCTGCGTAATCGGCCCCCAAGGCGCCAACATTAATGAGATCCGCCAGATGTCTGGAGCCTGGATCAAAACTACCAACCCAGTGGAAGGGTCCTTTGATAGGCAGGGTACCATCACTGGCTCTGCTGCTAGTATTAGTTTGGGCCAGTATTTAATCGATGCCAGGCTTTCCTCTGAGAAGGGTATGGGGCACAGCTAGAATAGTGTAGGTTCCCTCAGTAACCCCTTTGTGCTGTTTTCCCATGATCCGACTGTGTAATTTCTGGTGATTCCAGGTTTTAAATAATTTGTAAGTGTTCAGTTTCTACACAACTTCATTATCTGCTAAGAATTTTAAAATCACATTCTCTATTCAGCTGTTAATGCTGGGATCCATATTTAATTTTATAAGCTTTTCCCTGTTTTTAGTTTTGTTTTGGGCTTTTTGGGTCATGAATTTTATTTGTCGATAAAAAATGTAAGAGTAGAATATTAATAAGTTTCACTTTAGTTCTGTAATATCAAGAATTTAAGAATTGGCTGGGCGCGGTGGCTCATGCCTGTAACCCCAGCACTTTGGGAGGCTGAGACGGTGGGATCACAAGGTCAGGAGTTTGCAACCAGCCAGTTCGATACCAGCCTGGCCAACATGGTGAAACCTGTCTCTACTAAAAATACAAAAATTAGGTGGGTATGGTGGTGCATGCCTGTAATCCCAGCTACTCGGGAGGCTGAGGCAGGAGAATCGCTTGAACCCTGGAGGCCGCAGGTTGCAGTGAGCCGAGATGGAGCCACTGCATTCCAGCCTGGGTGAAAGTGAGACTGCAGCTAAGAAAAAAAAAAAAAAAATTAAGAATTAAAACAAGCTGGGCACAGTGGTTCACGCCTGCAATCCCAACACTTTGGGAGGCTGAGGGAGGTGGAACTCCTGAGGTCAGGAGTTCCATACCAGTCCGGACAACATGGTGAAACTCCATCTCTACTAAAAATATAAAAAAATTAGCCGGGTGTGGTGGTGGGCGCCTGTAACTCCAGCTACTTGGGAGGCTGAGGCAGGAGACTCACTTTAACTCCAGACGGGGAGGCTGCAGTGAGCTGAGATGGGGCCGCTGCACTCCAGACTGGGCAACAGGAGCAAAACTCCATCTAAATAAAAAAAAGTAAAATAAAAAAAGAAAGGAAAAATAATGGAAAAGAATATCGTGCAATAAATTCCCCCCTCCTCCCCGCCTTTTTTTTTTTTTTTTTTTTTTTTTTTTGAGACGGAGTCTCGCTCTGTCGCCCAGGCTGGAGTGCAGTGGCGCGATCTCGGCTCACTGCAAGCTCCGCCTCCCTGGTTCACGCCATTCTCCTGACTCAGCCTCCAGAGTAGCTGGGACTACAGGCGCCCGCCATCACGCCCCGCTAATTTTTCTATTTTTAGTAGAGACGGGGTTTCACCGTGTTAGCCAGGATTATCTCTATCTCCTGATCTTGTGATCCGCCCACCTTGGCCTCCAGAAGTGCTGGGATTACAGGCATGAGTCACCACGCCCGGCCTAAATTCCCATTTTTAATTAAGTTTGACAACATAATTGTCAGTAATTCAGATATGAAAGAGCTTCTTTCAGGCACTCAGGTGGAGGGTCCTTAAGCCAAACTGTTAAGAGTCCCCTTCCGGCCGGTCGTGGTGGCTCACACCTGTAACCCCAGCACTTTGGGAGGCTGCAGTGGGTGGATCATCTGAGGTCAGGAGTTCGAGACCAGCCTGGGCAACATGGTGAAACCCCATTTCTACTAAAAATACAAAATTAGCTGGGCGTGGTGGCGCGTGCCTGTAGTCCCAGCTATTTGGGAGGCTGAGGCAGGAGAATTGCTTGAAACCGGGAGGGCAACAGAGTGAGGCTCCATCTCAAAATAAATACATAAATAAATAAGAGGCCTGGCGCGGTGGCTCAAGCCTGTAATCCCAGCACTTAGGGAGGCCGAGACGGGCGGATCACGGGGTCAGGAGATCGAGACCGTCCTGGCTAACACGGTGAAACCCCGTCTCTACTAAAAAATACAAAAAACTAGCCGGGCGAGGTGGCAGGCACCTGTAGTTCCAGCTACTCGGGAGGCTGAGGCAGGAGAACGGCGTAAACCCGGGAGGCAGAGCTTGCAGTGAGCTGAGATCTGGCCACTGCACTCCAGCCTGGGCAACAGAGCGAGACTCCATCTCAAAAACAACAACAACAACAACAACAAAAAACAAACAAAAAAAAACAAAACAAAAAAACAAATAAGAGTCCCCTTTAACCCAGACCTTCCAATCTATTCACATATCTGCTGCCAAGTGGCTATATGAAGTTTCAGATCTCATTATTTAGAGTGGCTTAAGGAGGCAGAGGCGTGACTACCTGGATAATCATATGATGGCGGCTGACATATTAAACATCAAAAAAAGGCACTTGCTTTTAAAAACATGGACTCCTAGACCTCCCTGATAATTCTAACTCATTATATTTCAGGAGCGTCCCTGGAACATTTCATGTTCTCTTAATGGACATATATATGTATACAGACATACTAGACAGTGTGTGTATATCTCTTAGCAGCAGATGCTGCACCATGCCGTTAGCCCTGGGGATACAAGTGTCGGTAGCATACAAAAAATGTCAAGCCTGAAGAAAAACAGGGATAGTCCCAGCTACTGGGCAGGCTGAGGTGGGAGAATGGCTTGAGCCTGGGAGGTCGAGACTGCAATTAACTATGATCGCGCCACTGCACTCCAGCCTGGGAAACAGAGTGAGACTGTTTCCAAAAAAAAGAAAGAAAAACTGAAAAAGGGGCTGGGCGCGGTGGCTCATGCCTGTAATCCCAGCATTTTGGGAGGCCGAGGCGGGCGAATCACTTGAGGTTAGGAGTTCGACACCAGCCTGGCCAAACATGGTGAAACCCCGTCTCTACCAAAAAATACAAAAATTAGCCGAATGTGGTGAGGCGGGCCCGTAGTCCCACCTATTCGGGAGACAGAGATGGGAAGATCGCTTGAGCCAAGGAGGTCGAAGTTGCAGTGAGCCGATATCGCGGTTCTGCACTCCAGTATGGGCGACAGAGCAAGACCCTGTCTCAAAAAAAAAAAAAAAAAAAAAAAAGGAGCAAAAGAAAAAAAAGAAAAACAAGGAGAAATGGGAAAGTGGCTGGAAAATAAACCAGCGGCGAACAAGGCCTCTGCGACCTTCCAGCTCCCGGGGGAGGGGCGGCGGCTTATTTACTCTTGGCCACCGCGCTCAGCGTCCCCACCCGCCGCCGGCCGTTCTCGTGCTCGCCGCTACGCCACTGGCAGCCCGCAGCCCGCAGCCCGGTGGCCGTGCCCAGATCAGAATCGCCTCGATAATCACTGGCCCGGGACAAGCCCGGCCTCGTCTATCTGATCAATTCATCACTTCTGAGCGCCGGGCCCCGCAGGGCCAGCTCCAGGACCTCGGGGACCGCAGCGTTGCCGCCGCCTAAGGGGCCTCTCTGCACAGGCGCCTCGAGTGGGGGGCTTCGCAGGAGGAGAGCTTTTCATTTCGGGTCGGACCGGCGGGACTGGGGTCACGACCCGATCAAATAAGATCAAAGTGTAAGCGGGAGGAGGGGCGCAAGGGTGGGCGCACGCACTCGCCTAACACGCTCCAAGCGCGCGCACACACACACTCACGCGTCCACTCACACTCAGCCAGCACGCGCCTCCCACGCGACACCACAGCTCCGCACACAACACCCATGCTCCAGGACACTCACCCTCCCTAAAACAGCGGAAGTCCGCTCCTCCCCACCCCCCAATCTGCGGCTTTTAAGCCCTCTACCCCCTCCCGCGCCCTGGAGGATTCTGGGAGGAACCACCGAGCACCGACGGACGGGTCCTGAGGAACCAGGTGCTCCTCAGAGTGCGCGCGTTGCTGCCCTCGCGTGGCTCGGAGGGGAACATAGGTCCCGGGAAAAGGAGGTACTAATTTCCACCATACAGAATCCTGGTTCTTTTTTTTTTTTTTGGAGACCGGTTCTGGCCGTGTCGCCCAGTCTGGAGTGCAGTGGCGCGAACACGGCTTATTGCTCCTAGCTTAAGTGATCCTCCCACCTCAGCCACCTGAGTAGCTGGGACCACAGGAGAGTGCCACCGCACCTACCCTTTTGACCTTTGTATAACAACATATTTATAGCCATATCTTTAGTTTTTCTGTGATCTTGACTTTAATTTGTCTTCAATTTCTTTCTTCTTTCCTTCCTTCTTTCTTTTCTTTACTTTTCTTTTTTCTTTTCTTACATGGAGTCTCGCTCTGTTGCCCAGGCTGGAGTGCAATGACCTGATCTTGGCTGACTGCAACCTCCGCCTCCCGGGTTCAAGCAATTCTCCTGCCTCAGTTTCCAGAGTAGCTGGGATTACAGGGGTCCACCACTATGCCTGGCTAATTTTTGTATTTTTAGTAGAGATGAGGTTTCACCATGTTGGCCACGCTGGTCTCGAACTGCTGACCTCATGATCTGCCCGCCTTGGACTCCCAAAGTGCTGGGATTACAGGCCTGAGCCAATGCGCCCAGGCCAATTTCTTTCTGTTTTTTGTAGACGGAGTCTAGCTCTGTCACCCAGGGTGGAGTGCACTGGCGCTCAACCTCCATCTCAGTTCACTGCAACCTCCATCTCCTGGGTTCAAGCGATTCTCCTGCCTCAGCCTCCCAAGTAGCTGGGATTACAGATGCCCGCTGCCACACCCGGCAAATTGTTTTAGTAGAGACGGGGTTTCACTGTGTGGGCCAGGTTGGTCCTGAACTCTTGACCTCAAGTGATCCGCCCACCTCAGCCTCCCAAAGTGCTGGGATTACAGGTGTGAGCCACTGCGACTGGCCTTAACTTTTTTTTTTTCCTTTTTCTTTTTGAGGCAGAGTTTAACTCTTATTACCCAGGCTGGAGTACCATGGCTTGATCTCCGTTCACCACAACCTCTACCTCCCGGGTTCAAGCAATTCTCCTGCCTCAGCCTCCCAAGTAGCTGAGATTACAGGCATGTGCCACCAGTTCCAGCTAATTTTTTATTTTTAGTAGAGTTGTGGTTTCTCCATGTTGGTCAGGCTGGTCTCAAACTCCCGACCTCAGGTGATCCGCCTGCCTTGGCCTCCCAAACTGCTGGGACTACAGGCATTAGCCACCACACCCAGCCCTTAAATTTTTAAATATGATTCAACTTCAGGATATTTATAGGTGAGTGACTTCTTTTCCAAGAAGACAGCAATCCCTGGTCGTTACCATGGGGAGCATCGGCTTCCCCAGTAGCTCCTTCTCCCTAGGGAGAAGGCAAATATTTTACCAAAGGGAAAGGTGAGGAATAGAGTACATATGTATGTATGTATTTACTTACTTATTTGTTTGAGACAGGGTCTTGCTCTGTCGCCCATGCTGGAGTGCAGTGGTACAATCACAGCTCACTGCAGCCTCAACCTCCTGGGCTCAATTGATCCTCCCATCTCAGCCTCCCAAGTTGCTGGGATCACAGGTAACATCTGGCTACTTTATTTTCTTTTTCTTTTTTTTTTTTCTTTTGAGACAAGAGTCTCGCTCAGTGGCCCAGGCTGGAGTGCAGAGGCACCATCTGGGCTGACTGCAACCTCTGCCTCCCAGGTTCAAGCCATTCTCCTGTCTCAGCCTCCTGAGTAGCTGGGATTACAGGTGCGTGTCACCACGCCCAGAAAATTTTTTGTAGTTTTAGTAGAGACGCGTTTTCACCGTGTTAGCCAGGATGGTGTCGGTCTCCTGACCTCATGATCCATCAGCCTCAGCCTCCCAAAGTGCTGGGATTACAGGCGTGAGCCACCGCACCAGGCCCACACCTGGCTATTTTTTAAAAAAATTTTTTGTAGATACAGAGATCTCACTATGTTGCCCAGTCTGGTCTTGAACTCCTAGGCTCAAGCGATCCTCCTGCCTTGTCCTCCCAAAGTGCTGAGATTACAGGCATGAGCTACTGTGCCCGGCCAGATTCTGAACTATATAATATATTCAGTGCTGTCACAACGGGATAACAGGAATGATGGTATTCACTAATGTGAACTAAAAAGGTAGGCTATGAACTGAACACAGGGGAGTATTGAACAAACTTCAATAAATTCAGCATGACAAATAAATTGACAAAGATTGTAGGGAAAAAACATTTATTTTCAAGGATTTGTGCAGACAATGGTGAATAAAAAGTTGTATTTCAACTATAAAAAGGAGCTGACTTCATTCCACCCTGGCCTACAGGGTTTAGGGTGATGCCAGTTTGAATCTGAGGCTATACTGCTATCCCCATTCCTCCACCTGTAAAAGATTCCCCCAGAGGAATAACTTCCTATAACTTTTAGTCAAAAATATGCAAGACACATCAAACAAAGTAATGAGTTAAACAAGTTTCTGCTTATCTGCTTAGGGAAAGTCAAGAAATAAAACAAATGTGTATTTGTTTCTTGCTGTAAATTACCTTTACCTTGTGCACTTTTTGGTACATTCTGCTATGAAAACATCTCAAAATGTGACAACACAAGAGTTTAGGTCAAGATGACCCAACCAGGAGGCTGTAAGAACTGGTTTGAACTAGTACTGTGGAATGGAACTAGTTTAAAATATGAAGCAGCTCTAAACACCAAGCTTAGAGACATTAGAAAACAAAAATCATTAAAGCTACAAAATAACAAGTGCAAACATGCTGAACCTGTTTCCAGGGAGTGACATTCCCTTTGGCCAACAGGTCCCAAACTCACACCCACAAGGTGTAACTCTCTTTCCTGTTCCACTAGATTTCCTTTCTCTCATCTCAAAGGTCTTCAGAAATGACAATGGAAAACATATGAATTGTTGAAATTTACCCTGTGGACCAATTCCTGAAGAGATAACAGCCACAACTCTGAGATGATTAGACATGTAGTGTTTACTTGATGACTTTCTGTATTTCTAGAAACCCTCAAAGCATTAAACTGCCTATTTCCAAATCTAAACTTCCTAGCAGCTTTTATTATTTGGAGTAAGCAGACAGAAGACAATTTACTGCCACACAGGAATCAACCACAGCTAACTTGTCCACCATTAAGTTTTACGATAATGGACAATTCAACTGGAAGACCCATGCCTATGCTTGCTTATAATAATTTAATTTTAGACCTACTCTTTTTTTTTTTAATAGAGAAGTTCTAGACATCCAACAGATCCTTCTGTAGATATAAGGAGGGAATGGAGAAGTCTTCCTGTCAAATGCTGAGCCATCTAAAATGGTCTGCTCAGGAGTTACTAACTCCATGGCAAAATACTTCAGTATCAGTTGCAAAGTTCTGTTTTCTTCTACTTCAGGAAACACCCTCATTTGATTTGTGGATCCTATGCACGGTTCAAACACACTGATGAATATCAGCAACTTCTCTCATTTGAATTTCTCATGTCCTTAAAGTAAGTAGAATTTCCAGAGACAACTAAAGAGTAATGCAATATGAAGAAAATTAAGAGTTGGCTAAGAAATAAAGTAATCAACTAAAAATTGCCGTAACAACTCAGACTTAAACACAAAATAAGTTTGTTGTCTTTTATAAGATGACAAAACTTCAATCTGACATCACAAATTCTTATACTAGACAAATTTACTAGTATATGAATCAATATACTAGATTTCTTTCTTCTACCCCAACTGTAAATATATTAAACAATTTTTCAATAGTTTCTTTTTCCTTAGTTGTGGCATTTAAAACTGAGTAACAGTATTTAGCACTAAGTAATTTAGAAAATATAAAAAGGTTTTATGAAATAGCAACAGTTGATTCATTTTTCATATACCATCTGATCAAGTGAAGTCTCCATTTGAGGATACTGGTGAACAGAAAAAATTTTTCGTGTCTAAGCCACTGCTTTCTGGTCTCATCACACAGATAATTCTCAAATTTTATGTAGGCCCAGATTTTCTTGGCAAAACTCAAGATACCAGCACATAACACAGCTACTTCATCTGTTCTCTTTTTGCAGTGAGCACTATGCCTCTCTTTTATGTTCCCAGATGGGTACATGAAAGATAAATTCCTAAAGCCAAAGAATATCTTGGCATTTCATAACTGTTTCCCACCCAGCATCCCCTCCCCAATTTGCCAGATCCAAATCAAAGAGTGAAAAGAAGTCTTGAAAATTCTCTCTTCAAAAGAGGTCTGAACACAGCATAGTTCCTTCCCTAATGAGCCTCAGTTTGAAAAGATCCTGATGAGGAGCTGAAGAACAAAACAAGATGACAGGTTTTTATGAAGGAGGTATGTAATCTTATCATCGAGGGGTGTAATTTATCTGGACATCATATGCACTCTGCCAAGGACCGATTTACACACAGATCAAAGGAAGCTGGCTTTCTGTAGTCCCCTGAAGCATACATAATGTTCGTGACCATGAGTTTTCCCCACATATAGCAGGGGCTGACGCTGTGGTGTCATTCTGGGGACTGATGATTTCAGCTGAACTCTCCTACACTGAGTCCAGGTCTCCAACAGGTTCTTCATCCCCGTCCCCTTGGTTGGCAGTTGATGACTTGGATACTTTGGAATTCATTTTATAAACAGGACGTAAAAGGCCATTACAACACAAGCAATTGCCACAGCGGCATGCAGCCTGGTTCCAATCACAGCAGCTAGCAGGCAAAAGAGAGAAGAAATCACACCCTGCCCTTCATATAAGTCCTCACTTTCAAGGTGATATTTTGAAGTCTCTAGTCACAGACAGACATATCAATGCTCTCAAGGACCTGGGATGTTTTTATTTTATTTTTTGAGGCAGTCTCACTCTGTCGCCCAGGCTGGAGTGCAGTGGCGCAATCTTGACTCACTGCAACCTCTGCCGCACGGGTTCAAGCAATTCTCCTGCCTCAGCCTCCTGAGTAGCTGAGATTACAGGCGCCTGCCACATGCCCAGCTAATTTTTTATTTTTAGTAGAGATGGGGTTTCACTATCTTGGCCAGGCTGGTCTTGAACTCTTAACGTCAGGTGATCCACCCGCCTTGGCCTCCCAAAGGGCTGGAATTACAGGCATGAGCCACTGCGCCCGGCTCCCTGGCTAAATTTTGTATTTTTAGTAGAGACGGGGTTTCACCATGTTGGCTGGGCTGGTCTCGAACTCCTGACCTCGGGTGATCCGCCCACCTTGGCCTCCTCAAAGTGTTGGGATTACAGGCATGAGCCACGGCACCCAGCCTCTGGGATGTTTCTAAATGCTATCCTTATGCTTTAGGGTCTAGGTGAATATACTGTTTGTTTATATTTTGTCCTTTTTCCAAAAAAAAAATTTAGGTAGACAGGATTCCAAATGAATGTGCCTCAAACAAACACTAAAAAAAGCATCCGAGTTAATTAAATCAAACCTTAAAAGAGACTCCAATGTACCCTTGACAGAAAATCAAGAAAAATTTTCTGTAGAAAAATCTTTTTCCCACTGAAGGGAGGAATTCCACCCCAGCCTAAAATGGTTTGATGTGTACACTTTTACTCCACGGAGAATACAAAAATTATCTGGAGGCTAAAATAGACAATTATGTTTTTAAATAACATATAATTTTTTTTTTTTTTTTTTAAGACAGGGTCTCACCTTGTCACCTGGGCTGGAGTGCAGTGGCTCCACCATGGCTCACTGCAGCCTCAACCTCCTAGGCTCAAGCAATCCTCCCACTTCGGTCTCCTGAGTAGCTGGGACTACAGGCACGTGCCACCATACCTGGCTAATTTTTGTATATTTTCTAGAAATGGGGTCTCACTGTGTTGCCCACGGCGATCTACAACTCCTGGACACAAGCAATCCTCCTGCCTTGGCCCCCCAAAGTGCTGGGATTATAGGCATGAGCCACCACACCCAGCAAATTTTAACATTTATTTCTTCCCTCAACTTTGGAGAATGATTAATTTTACAGACTCTCAGACCCAATCCGAGGGGTTGTTTTCTAAAAATGGAACCAAATACAGTCCCAGCTCACTGTACTCCCTACTTTGTAGCTCCACACTGTCCAGAGATGGCAGTCTCTTCTCCCTGTCCAGACATGGCCTCACCTTTGTAAAACACACCCCAAACACCCTTCTTCTCTGATAGCAGCCAGGTTTTGAGACGAGGTACTTTCTTGAAGTAGGCACAGGTGCAAACAAAGAGCAAACCAAACACCAGAATCCCATCCAAGGAGTACACTGTTAAATAAAAAAGAAAAGAACACCTTAGGTACTGATCTAGCGTGGGACCTGTGATCCTGCCTGAGAACTCTAAGGAAGATAGTGTGTGACATAATAACAAAATAATAACCCCAACAGGCAGTACCAACACTTGACAAGAGGGAGCCAGGATCCTGGGACTAACAAGATTAGTTTACTGTTCCCAAAAATTGCTTGTAGGAGGAAGGAGAATCGATTGAGCCCAGGAGTTCGAGGCTGCAATGAACTACGATCATGCCACTGCACTTTAGCCTGAGCAACACAGTGAGACCCCAACGCAAAAAAAATAAATTTTTTTTTTTACATCCCCTTTACTAAAATGTCACTGGTCCCTCCCCTCACCTCTCAAGAAGTAGAAATCCTGGGCAGAAATCAGCATCCCAAGAATGACTAGCGTTGGCAATAGATTGAGACATACGAATCCTTAGAGACTCAGCACAGAGAATTTAACATGTTCTTGTTATAAATCACTCATATGATAAAGGAGAACTAGATATGTAGCCAAATCTGACAGATGTGCAACTGTTGGTGAAGAATACGTTAAGGCTAAAAGTAAAGCTTAATGAAAATTACAAGAGTAAGAATCAACATAACTACAATTTTCCTATCAGTATCTTACACTTTATGCATGATAGTCTAACAAACCGAATTTCTGCCAGAATAATAACAGATTTTTCTAAAACAAAGAAAAAGTAAGGCTTCAACATAGAAAGCTTCAACTTCTTAGCTTTGTTTCTTAAATATATAAACCAAGCTCATTTCTTGTACAGGTAATCACAATGAATCACCTAATTGCAAAAAACGAGAAGATACTGGACCACAAAATGGGGGAAAAATGACTAAAATTTATTCAGCAATTACCGTGTCAAACTGCTGTCTTACTTCCTGGTTCAGATTCTGTCTTCCTCTGGTTAATGTCCCTTTTCTTACTGTGCCTAGTATCCTGAGACCTCTGACTTCCCAGAAAGCTCCAAATGAATATTCTATATAAACAGTGTCTGCCAGTTCTAACCACACTATCTACCTCTCTCCCTCCAGTAAAACTGTCTCACAGCTGGGTGTCACTAAGAAAGGGTCCAGTAAATTAACACATACACTAAGGTTTTCTGAGGAACTATACCTTTACGTGCTACCCTTTTTCTCTCATAAGTTTCTGCAGACAATGGCAAAATTCACAAGGAGGTTAAATTCGAGTCTTCAATGCCAGGTCTATGGACAAAGTACTTTTGGGAAATGCTTTCCGGAGCCCCTCAAATCATCGTAATGCCTAAAAGGCTTTCTCCTCTCCTTTCCTCTAAGGTTGACGCTAAAAATCATGAAGGCCCTCCTTCCTGTCCTCCTCTGGAATTCAGAATTCATATCTATAAAGTTTTTGAAGAGGCCTGGAAAATGAGGTCAGATAAACAGGGTGACAACTGCCTCATCATCTAGAAGAGGCAGTGTCTAAATCCACCCCTTTCAACACTAGTCAGGGTCTCCACGTGAGATCGTCCCGCCAGGGCTTTAAAATCAAAAATCTTTCCAGCATTTCTCCATAACAAGAATCTTTTGTGGGGTCTACATTTATCAGCACCCCCAAAACTGTGAGACTTGATATTCTATGTGATTTATTGGCCCTCTCCACAAAACTACGGTCCGAAAGTATGAGAACGTTGGGGGCTGGGAGGAGGAGCCTCTCTCTTCCCTGGGTCTAAATAGCAGCAGTACCTCTGGGACTGACCTCTCCAAGGGCCAGAAAGAACTAAGAAAAAGAAAAGGGAAAGCAAAGGATAGGGATAATAACTCGAGCATAAGAGGCACTGGGGGTCCTAGATGAATATGGGAAGGGGGAACCGGCGGAAGAGGATAGGGGTACAGAAGTTAGGGGCGTCGAGAGGCCAAGGGGGGCCGGGCTGGGAGGGGGCGGGGAGAACGGCCACGTCAGTCCCGGCCCCGCGCGCCACGTTTTCCCTTCGTCCTTCACTCCCCCCCTCCGCTCAGGGCATCGGTTCTCACCGTTCGTCATGGCGGCTGGCCCTGGACCTGGGTAGGGGGTCCGGGTTCAGTGGTGATAGCCGCGGAGGTGAGGGAACTCGGCAGCCTCTTGACACTTCCCGATCCGGGCCCAGGCGACTGGAAGAAGCCGAGTACGCAGGAGCAAGGGCCGAGAGGCGAGCGCCGAACGCTATCAGGAGTGGCTAGCCGATTGTCGAGCTCGGCAAACAGAGTGTTTACGTAGGTTAAGAAGAACGCTATCCCGGAGGCTTCCTACTTGGCCATGATAAGGAAATCTTTGCTGCGTGCCCCTGAGGGCGTAGTGCTGGGGCTGGCCCGCGTCGGTGTGTTTGAAAAGGTAAAGGCTTATAGTTTTGTAGTTTATTTTGCGCCGTGACGGCTGCTGTGTGTAAGCAGCAGCCCACCTATAAGGTTTTCATCGTCGTGGGCTTCTACTTGAGAGAACTCCAGCACCGCGGGTGAAGAAGCCGCACCTGCGGCCTCGGTGACTGCCCTTGAGCGGCTCTTCCTTACTCCGGATGGAAATGTAGTTAGACTGCGTCTGAACGTTCCAAATGAAATGAGGAACCTTTAACAAAAACAAGTCGTGGCCGGGCGCGGTGGCTCACGTCTGCAATCCCAGCACTTTGGGAGGTCGAGCAGGCGAATCACCTGAAGTCGGAGTTCGAGACCAACCTGACCAACAAGGAGAAACCCCGTCTCTACTAAACATACAAAATTAGCCGGGCGCGGTGGCGCATGCCTGTAATCCCAGCTGATCGGGAGGCTGAGGCAGGAGAATCGCTTGAACCTGGGAGGCGGAGGTTGCGGTGAGCCGAGATCGCGCCATTGCACTCCAGCCCGGGCAACAAGAGCGGAAATTCCGTCTCAAAAACAAGCAAACAAAACAAGTCGCATCTTTCAGATCCTAAAGCACCATGTCGTCGGAAAACATTCAAATGGTTGCCTGTTTGCTCGTGTGAATTTTTCCTTTCCTTAAACTATCAGGAGAATCTCGATTGTCCCGCATTTAATTAATGCTGGGATCACCTCAGCCACTTTAACCAGAAATCGGCGATATCTAGACACCGCTCCTCTTGAGAACATTTTGACAACGTGACAAAAGACATTGCCAATCTAATAATGGGGATAGGGTGGAGGAGACAAAACTACAGATTCAGATTTGCATCCTGAAATCCTTAATTGCACACAACTCGGCCCGCTTTATGAGAGTCCGGGCGGAAGTGCGACACCGAGTCCTCCAAGGCTAACTAGAGGGTTAAATTATAAGGTTACTAATCCGCCCTGCTTATCAAGGGCCTAAAGGGACTCTGCCCCTTTCTGCTGCAGTGCCATCTGCTGGCTGCAGCCCGCTTGGTTATCCAGAGGGAAAACTGCCAAAGCATCCTCTGGAAGCTGGCCTGGAAAGGCAAGCCAAAGTCTAGTGCAGGGCAGACGCCTTGAGAAAATATACATACATGCAGAAAGAAAAAGAAAAAATAAAGGCAGAATATATACGGGACAAAACCTAGGACGAGGCCAGGCAGCCACTCAGTTTACATATATGTTTGCACATTCACACACAAATTCCCCTGCCCAAAAGAACTGTTCAGGACCACTCAAAACAGAACAAAAGCTCTATTGTGTAGGCCTTCGAACCCTTCATCAACCATTGTCTAAAACAGCAGCAGCTGGCCGGCGCGGCTCACGCCTGTAATCCCAGCACTTTGGGAGGCCAGGAGGCCAAGGCAGGCTGATTAGCTGAGGTCAGGAGTTCAAGACCACCCTGACCAACATGGTGAAACCCCGTCTCTAAAAAAAATACAGAAATTAGCCTGGCGTGGTGGCTTGCGCCTGTAATCACAGCTACTCAGAAGGTTGAGGCAGGAGAATTGCTTGAACCCGGGAGGCGGAGGTTGCAGTGAGCCAAGATAGCACCAGTGCACTCCAGCCTGGGCAACAGAGTGAGACTCTCTTTCAAAAATAATAATAATAATAATAATAATAATAATTGCCCCTCTTTGACCGGGCGCGGTTGCTCACGCCTGTAATTCCAGCACTTTGGGAGGCCGAGGTGGGCAGATCACCTCAGGTCCGCAGTTTGAGACTAGCTTGACCAATATGGAGAAACCCTATCTCTAGTAAAAATACAAAATTAGCCGGGCATGGTGGCACATGCCTGTAATCCCAGCTACTTGGGAGGCTGAGGCAGGAGAACTGCTTGAACCGGGGAGGCAGAGGTTGTGGTGAGCCGAGATCCTGCCATAGCACTGCAGCCTGGGCAACAGAGTGAAACTCTGTATAAAAAAAAAAAAAAAAAGAAAGAAAAGAAAAGAAAAAAAAATTGCCCCTCTTTTAATCCTACAGCCATCACCCTAACCCTCACAACTGCCTGATTACCCCTGTTTTAGAAATAAACCAAGGTTTAGGGTAAGGACTGCCAAGTATTACACTGGCACAATAATTCCAGTCTTCTGAAAGCAGGACTAGAAAATTTTCCTCCATACCACGCTGGTGTTTCCTTTGACAGTAACCACTACCTACTGAATGATGCCTAAGTCCTTAGCCTGCTATTCAAGGCCTTCCAATAGTATTTTCCACTGTTCCCTATATGGACTTTAAGCTTTGTCTATAAAGACTATGTTCTAGCCGGGCGCGGTGGCTCACGCCTGTAATCCCAACACTTTGGGAGGTGGAGGCGGGTGGATCACCTGCGGTTGGGAGTTCGAGACCAGCCTGACCAACATGGAGAAACACTCTCTCCACTAAAAATACAAAATTGCCCGGGCGTGGTGGTACATGCCTATAATCCCAGCTACTAGGGAGGCTGAGGCAGGAGAATCGCTTGAACCTGGGACACGGAAAGACTATGTTCTTCAGTTACAGTCTTTGCTTTCTCATTTTTGCTCATGCCACTCGCTTTTTAGAGATAATTTTTTCTCCCCCTTTTTTTTAACTAGATGAAAACCTCTCCAATTTTTGTCATGCTCTGAAAGACAAGTGTTTCCTCTTCAGTAACTCTCAGAGGTTAGAATAAAAGTTAATTGGCCAGGCATGGTGGCACACGCCTGTAATCCCAACACTTTGGGAGGCCGAGGCGGGAGGACCACCTGAAGTCAGGAGTTCGAGACCAGCCTGGCCAGCATGGTGAAACCCCGTGTCTTCTAAAAATTCAAAAAAAATTAGCCGGGAGTGGTGGCAGGTGCCTGTAATCCCAGCTACTTGGGAAGCTGAGGCAAGAGAATCGCTTGAACCCGGGAGATGGAGGTTGCAGTGAGTTGAGATTGTGCCATTGCACTCCATCCTGGGCAACAGAGTGAGACTCCACCTCAAAAAAAAAAAAAAAAGTTAAGCCTGGGCGCAGTGGCTCACACCTGTAATCCCAGCACTTTGGGAAGCCAAGGCAGGCGGATCACCTGAGGTCAGGAGTTCAAGACCAGCCTAGCCAACATGGTGAAACCCCATCTAAAAAAACAAAACTAAAAACACAAAAATTAGTCAGGGATGGGGGTGTGCGCCTCCAATCCCAGTTACTCAGGTGGCTGAGGCAGGAGAATCGCTTCAGACTGGAAGGCGAAGGTTGCAGTGAGCCGAGATTGCACCACTGCACTCCAGCCTGGACAATAGAGTGAGACTCCCTCTCAAAAAAAAAAAAAAAGAATAAAATTTAAAGACTGGGCATGGTGGCTCATGCCTGTAATCCCAGCACTTTGGGAGACTGAGGCGGGTGGATCACTTGGGGTCAGGAGTTGGAGACCAACCTGGCAACATGGTGAAACCCTGTCTCTACTAAAAATACAAAAATTAGGCCGGGCGCGGTGGCTCACGCCTGTAATCCCAGCACTTTGGGAGGCCGAGGCGGGCGGATCACAAGGTCAGGAGATCGAGACCACGGTGAAACCCCGTCTCTACTAAAAATACAAAAAATTAGCCGGGCGCGGTTGTGGGCGCCTGTAGTCCCAGCTACTCGGGAGGCTGAGGCAGGAGAATGGCGTGAACCCGGGAGGCGGAGCTTGCAGTGAGCCGAGATCGCGCCACTGCACTCCAGCCTGGGCGACAGAGCGAGACTCCGTCTCAAAAAAAAAAAAAAAAAAATTAGCTGAGCGTGGTGGTGTGTCTTTAATCCTAGCTACTCGGGATGCTGAGGCAGGAGAATCACTTGAACCGGGGAGACAGAGGTTGCATTAAGCCAAGATCGGGCCACTGGACTCCAGCCTAGGAGACAAAGCAAGACTATGTCTCGTAAAACAGAAAAAAAAAAAAAAATTAAGCATGAAATCAAAGCTGAAAAACCATCAGGAGTGATTAATTGGCAAATTACTTTTTTTTTTTTTTTTTTTTCTTTCCAGACGAAGTCTCCTTCTGTTGCCCAAGCTGGAGTACAGTGGTGCGATCATGGCTCACTGCAGTCTTCCCTTCCTGGGTTCAAGCAATTCTCTTGCCTCTCCTCCCAAGTAGTTGGAACTACAGGCACGCACCATCATGCCGGGCTAAGTTTTGTATTTTTGGTAGAGATGGGGTTTCACTTGTTGGCCAGGCTGGTTTGAACTCCTAACGGCGTGATCCACCCGCCTCGGCCTTCCAAAGTACTGGGAATACAGGCGTGAGCCACCGCGCCCAGTAGCAAATTACGATTTTTATTTTATTTTATTTTATTTTATTTTATTTTATTTTTGAGACGGAGTCTCACTCTGTCGCCCAGGCTGGAGTTCAGTGGTGCAATCTCAGCTCACTGCAAGCTCCGCCTCCCGGGTTCACGCCATTCTCCTGCCTCAGCCTCCTGAGTAGCTGGGACTACACGCGCCCGCCACCACGCCCGGCTATTTTTCTGTATTTTTAGTAGATATGGGGTTACACCATGTTAGCCAGGATGGTCTTGATCTCCTGACTTTGTGATCTGCCCACCTCAACCTCCCAAAGTGCTGGGATTACAGGTGTGAGCCACTGCGCCCAGCCTCAAATTACGAGTTTTAAAATATTGCACAGAGTATTTTATTCTGATTAAACAGTTGTTTTTTTTACTCTGCTCAAAATTTACTTTTCTCTTTCTTCATTTTCCATTTTCCATGTCTGTCTCTATTCTTCCTACTTTTTTTCTCCCGCTTTTAAATTTATTTCTTCTTTCTCCCTCCACCATTTTTTTTTTTTTTTTTTTTTTTTTTTTTTTTGAGACGGAGTCTACCTCTGTCGGCCAGGTTGCAGTACAGTGGCACGAGTTCAGCTCACTGCAAGCTCCGCCTCCCGGGTTCACGCCATTCTCCTGCCTCAGCCTCAGGAGTCTCTGGGACTATGCAGGCGCCCACCACCACGCCCGGATAATTTTTTTTTTTTTTTTTTTTTTTTTTTTTTGAGACGGAGTCTCGCTCTGTCGCCCAGGCTGGAGTGCAGTGGCCGGATCTCAGCTCACTGCAAGCTCCGCCTCCCGAGTTCATGCCATTCTCCTTTCTCAGCCTCCCGAGTAGCTGGGACTACAGGCGCCAGCCACCTTGCCCGGCTAGTTTTTAGTATTTTTTAGTAGAGGCGGGGTTTCACCGTGTTAGCCAGGATGGTCTCGATCTCCTGACCTCGTGATCCGCCCGTCTCGGCCTCCCAAAGTGCTGGGATTACAGGCTTGAGCCACCACGCCCGGCCTATTTTTTGTATTTGTAGTAGAGACAGGGTTTCACCATGTTAGCCAGGATAGTCTCAATCTCCTGACCTTGTGATCCACCCACCTCGGCCTCCCAAAGTGCTGGGATTACTGTGCCCGGCTCCCTCCACCATATTTTTTCTTTTTCATGTTGTATAAGATATTTTATCTTTTTTTAATTGAATAGAGTGAGTCTTACCAGGCTATTTCAAAATTAGTTGTATCAAGACCTTAATATTCTAAAAAAAAATGTTGGCCAGGTGCAGTGACTCAGGCATGTAATCCCAGCACTTTGGGAGGCCTAGGTGGGCGGATCACAAGGTCAAGAGATCAAGATCATCCTGGCCAACATGTGAAACCCCGTCTCTACTAAAAATACAAAAATTAACTGGGCGTGGTGGCAGGCACCTGTAGTCCCAGCTACTCGGGAGGCTGAGGCAGGAGAATCGCTTGAACCAGGGAGAAGGAGGTTGCAGTGAGCTGAGATCACGCCACTGCACTCCAGCCTGGTGACAGAGCGAGACCTCATCTCAAAAAAAAAAAAAAAAAAAGAAAAAAGTTCAGTTTTCTGTGAAATTGAGTTAGCTCCTTTCTAAGGTTATTGGAGGATTAAATGAATTACTATTTAAAACAATATCTGACATGAATAAGTGTTCCATAAATGATAGCTATTATTGTTGTTGTTCATTTGTTTAAAAAGTATCTGTGGTTGGCCTGGTGGCTCACGCCTGTAGCCCTGGCACTTGGGGTGCTGAGGTGGGCAGATCGCTTGAGCTCAAGAGTTCAAGACTGGCCTGCACAATATAGTGAAAGCCCGTCTCTACAAAAAAAATACAAAAATTAGCCAGGCATGGTGAGGCATGCCTGTGGTCCCAGCTACATGGAAGGCTGAGGTAACAGAATCACCTCAGCCCTGTAAGTGGAGGTTGCAGTGAGTCATGATTGCACAACTGCACTCCAGCTTGGATGACAGAGCGAGACCCTGTCTCAAAAAAAAAAAAAAAAAAAAAAGTATTTGCCAGTGTCTACAACTGTGTGCTAAGCACTTTGCTAGATTTTGCAGCAATGAGGCAAAAATAAGTCCCTGTCCTCAGAGAACGAAATATATTGAGTAAGATAGATGAATAAACACATTTTAATAGAACATGAACATTATGTAAAGACAGCATCTTTGATTTTCACAACTGTTTTACCGACTTTTTTTTGTTGTTAATGAAATCTTGAGACTTAAAGAAAGGATGTGGGAGAGATAACATAGCCTGTTAGAATCCAAACCCAGGTCTAAGTTCAAAGCTCCCTTTCCCTTGTTATCACACTGCCTCAAATTACAGTGCTTTCCACTAATATTGATCTTTGATTATTTTGTTACAATCATTAATGTTTCTGTCACCCTGGAAAGTCTCATACCCTCACTGCCACTCAGTGCAATCGTGTCTCACATCAGGCCAAAGCCTGGGTCACCAACTCTTGCAGCCCAACTGCAAAGAATAAATAGAGCCTACCAGCCTAGGGATTCTCAATTCAGACAGTCCTTCCTCAATTCATTTCAGTGCACTGGAGAACTGGTAGTTGTTGCCAAACGCCTGTCAGTCAAGAACAGTGGCCTGTTTGTTAGGGTTGTTGCAGTTATTGTGGTGAACACTAATCAGTCATGGGGACCATGACTGTGGCATTCTGGTTTAACCAGAGTAAGTTCAGCCTCAAAGGCACAGCTTGCAACAATAGCTTCATTTGAATTACAACATATTTGAAAAGGGATGTCAAATAGGCATTAATTTCTGCTACAACATTTGTTCCAGGACTTCTAAATCTAAGGAATGTGCTAGCCTTTGGGAACTCAAAGATGAATGAGAAATAGACTCTCTTCTTAAAAAGTTTAAGATTTAGTAGAAAAAGATAAGCCGTGTTTATAAATAACGAAAAATACAGTAGAAAGTGAAAAGTGCCCAAGGAAAATGAAAACGAAATGCTGGGGGAGTAGAAAGAAGAAACTGCCTTCAGCTGGAGCGTTCAGGGAAGGCTTTATTGAGGAGCAGACATTTTAGCTGGGCCTGAAAAGCATATAGCATTTCAATAAGCAGAAATAAAGAGCATTCTAGTGGGGGAGGGAATTGAGCCATCAAAGGCCTGGAGAGGGAAAGTGCAAGGTAAGATTGGGGCACAGTAAAGCCTCCCCTTCCTCCTTCAATGGCTAACTCACATTCATCCCTCAAGTCCCAACTCAGACGGCAATTGCTCAAGGGAGACTTCTCGGACCTTCAGTCTCCTTCCCCAGTCATCTTTCCAAAGCATACAATACCCGTTTAACTTATGTCCCCCTGCTATACTGTAATGTTCATTTGTTTTGTTTGTCATTTTATCCACAGTCCCATAGCTAGTGCTGAACATTTTGCAAGTGCTTCATGAATATTTATTGCATGAATAATTGAATGTGGCTTTGTGGAACTGGAATGTAGAGCTCATGAAGGACAACAGCAGAAGATAATGGTGAAAGGCTCTTAAATAAAAACAACTGCCAGGTGCGGTGGCTCACGCCTGTACTCCCAGCACTTTGGGAGGCCAAGGTGGGCGGATCAACTAAGGTCGGGAGTTCAAGACCAGTCTGACCAACATGGAGAAACCCTGTCTCTACTAAAAATACAAAATTAGCTGGGCGTGGTGGCGCATGCCTGTAATCCCAACTACTCAGGAGGCTGAGGCAGAAGAATCCTTTGAACCTGGGAGGCAGAGGTTGCGGTGAACCAAGATCACACCATTGCACTCCACTCTAGGCAACAAGAGCAAAACTCCGTCTCAAAAAATAAGCAAATAAAAAATAAAAACAACAATACTTATGGAATATTTACTACATGCCAGGTACTACCCAAAACACTTTATGGTTATTAATAAATCTAAGCCTCATAATAACCTTATATGGTTAGTAACTATTATTATCCCCCTGTCATAGATGAGGAAATGGATGTACCAGCAGGTCAAGTAAGTTGTCTTAAGGTAACATAGCTGATAAATAATACAGCTAGGATTTCAAACTCAACCTATCTGATCTCAGAGTCTGCATATTTAACCATGGAGTACAGGCAGTGTGGTTAAGACTGTATTAAGACTATTGCAGAAATTCTGAAAGTCGTTTAAAAAGTGACATTACCTCACTGAACCCAAATTAGGGAGAAGCACTGTAGAAGTTTACACCCTGGGATGGAGGGGTGAAAGTGGAGGTAGGGGTGGGACTGCAAAGCTTCTGCCTTGATTTGGAGTTTGACTGCTGCTACCTGCCTGCCCATATCCCATCACTAACACCTCTCAAACCGACCATCCAGCTCCTGCTTTCCTCATTTCTGATAATCCCACCCCTGCCATTCCTTCCAAATTACTCTCATACAGCTCCATTTCTTCCTTCTATCAATTACCTCTCTACTGAATCCATTCTTTTGTGAACAAATCTCTTGTCATTACCTTTTTCATTAAAAGCTCATTCCATTTTTTTGCTGTAATGAAAAACAGGATTTTCTGAGCAGTTGGCTAAATGACTGGGATAAGTGCACAGCTTCAATTCATTCAGTAATCATTCATTCAAAGTCCACATTCCTTGATCCTACTGCCCTCTTGCCCTCTTTTTTCTTTTTCTTTTTTTTTTTTTTTTGAGATGGAGTCTCGCTCTTGTCACCAGGCTAGAGTGCAGTAGCACCATCTCAGCTCACTACAACCTCCGCCTCCCAGGTTGAAGCGATTCTCCTGCCTCAGCCTCCCAAGTAGCTGGGACTACAGGTGCGTGCCACCACACCCAGCTAGTTTTTGCATTTTTAGTAGAGATAGGGTTTCACCATGTTAGCCAGGATGGTCTTGATCTCTTGACCTCTTGATCTGCCCGCCTTGGCCTCCCAAAGTGCTGGGATTACAGGAGTGAGCCACCGCTCCCAGTCTTTACCGCCCTCTTAAGGCTACTTTCCTCTCTGCTTTTCTACCTTCAGTACTGCAACCTCCGCCTCTCAGGTTCAAGTGATTCTTCTCCCTCAGACTCCCAAGCCACTGGGACTACAAGCACTCGCCACCAAACCTGGCTAATTTTTTTTTTTTTTTTTTTTTGGTGGAGACGTTTTCACCATGTTGGCCAGGCTGGTCTGAAACTCCAGACCTCAAGTGATCAGCCCGCCTCAAATTCCCAACACCTGCTTCTTTTTGAAACTTTTTCTTTTTGGGTTTTCAGTTCTCCTCCCTCTCCTCCTCCCCTTTTCCTACTTTTATCTTTTCCTGCCTTTTTGACCATTCCTTCTGTCACTCTGTCTCTTTGATGTACTGTTTCTAAGGCTGTGCCCTTTGCCTCTATTCTGCCTTTGTTTCTGTGCAATCTCTAGACTATCACTTTGTGATGTCTCCCGTGTCATTTTCTCTAGTACTAATTTTTCTTTCTTTTTTTTTTTTTTTTTTTTTTTTTTGGTATTTTAGTATACAGACACGGTTTCACCATGTTGCCCAGGCTGGGCTGGAACTTCTGAGCTCAGGCAATCTGCCCGCCTTGGCCTCCCAAAGTGCTAGGATTACAGGCGTGAGCCACCGTGCCTGGCGTAGATCTAGTACTAATTTTTCTGTGGATTTCTGGGCCTGTAATTCCTGGCCTGGATTTCCATCACCTTTAGGACATCTCCAGACTCTCAAACACAGACTAAACTCATTTCCTTCCACTTCCAACTTCTTTCCCCTTTTTCTTTCCTATTTATATTAATAGCATTCCATGCTTCTGTCCATAGCTCTCACATTGTCACAAAGTTCTGTAAATTGTCTCTTAAAGTTTGTCTTAAATCAGTTCCTTCTTCCTCTTTGCCTTAATTCAGATTATAATCATCTCTCATCCTAGTTTCCCCACTAAAGTGATCTTTTTAAAAACTGTAAAGTCATGTGACACATCTGTTTAAAGACTTCCCAAGAACTCTGTAGTTTGAATTTCAGTCTCTGAAGAAAACATTTAAGGCCTTTCACACGCATATCCAGTCTCATTTCCTGCATCCCCACCCAACAAACTTGGCCCTGGCAGCCTACATAGAACATCTTGTAGAAGCACACCATGACTTTTCACTCTGTGTTTTCCTTCTGCTCTGCTTATCACACTGCAATTTTTCCCCCAACTTTGTATTTTGGATCTCAGGTTCACAGGACTGAATTATTCACATGCCGCAGTTCATGGCATACTATTACAATTGGCCCTTCCAAAGTCCTTCACTTTTTATTGATCAATGTATTCCTTTTATCCTTATTCCCATTTCTCCTACACTGCAACTTTCTCGTCTGTTTAATGTCTATGCTTTTTTATATATTCCTGTAAAATAAGTAGTATTTTTAATTTCTATAAATGGTATTATGTTGTAGATCTTGTTTCTTTTTTACTTTAAACTGTTTTCAAGTTCTGTCATGTTGCTAAATCTATTGCTTCTGATTGCTGCATTGTACTCCATGCTGTGCATCCAGCGTATTTTACCTATCTACTCCCCTAATAACAGACACTATGAATGTTTTATGCATGACCTCTTGGACACTGGATCACTACCTAAAAGCAGTTCTCAACCCTATCAGGCTCAACAATCTCCCTTAAACATTAATAACAAATACAATGTCTCCATTATTGTGCAGTGAAATTCAAAAATAATATAATTGACTGTGGTAGGTGGCCTCTCAGAAAGCCCCCAGTGATCTCCAGCGCAATATTCTTGCCCTTATGTAATCCCCTCTCCACGAATTTGGGCTGCACTTTTTTTCTTTTCTGAGACGGAGTCTCACTCTGTCGCCCTGGATGGAGTACAGGGGCGCCATCTCAGCTCACTGCAACCTCCGCCTCCCGCGTTCAAGCAACTGTCCTGCCTCAGCCTCCTGAGTAGCTGGGATTACAGGCACCTGCCACCACGCCCGGCCAATTTTTGTATTTTCAGTGGAGACGGGGTTTCACCATGTTGGCCAGGCTGGTCTCCGAACTCCTGACCTCGTGATCCGCCCGCCTCCGCCTCCCAAAGTGCTGGGATTACAGGCGTGAGCCACTGCGCCCGGCCCTAGCTGCACTTTTTTACTCACTTCTAGTGAATAGAATAGGGCAGAAATGATGGGATGTCACTTCCAAAATCAGGTAACAAAAAACCTGTGAGTTCTGTCCTCTGGGTTCTCTCACTTGTGTCCTGTGGAGGAAGGCAACTGGCACACTGTGAGCTGCCCTATGGAGTGGATTACATGGAAGGAACTGAGGGAGGCTTCTGGGCAACATCCGGTGAAGAACTGAGGCCTTTAGTCCAACAACCTCGAAGAACTGAAACCCCCAGCAACCTGTGAGTGACTCTGGCAAATTCTCCTCCATCAACACTTGAGGTATGACTGTGGCCCCAGCCAACATCCTGACTGCAACAGGAGGGACCTTGAGCAACAGGCACCCAGCTAAATTGCACCCACATTGCTGACCCATAGAAACTGTGTGATAAATATTTGTTGTCAGCTACCAAGTTTTGGGGTGATTTGTTACACAACAATAAATAACTAATATATGTACCTACTCACATAATTATGAAAATAACATAATACTCTAACAGGATCCAGTGTCCAGGAGGTCAGGCATAAAGGTAATATAAAAGTAAAGTAAAAATAGTAATGTATCTTTTTTTTTTTTTTTTTTGAGATGGTGTCTCACACTCTCACCCAGGCTGGAGTACAGTGGCACGATCTCTGCTCACTACAAGCTCCGCCTCCTGGGTTCACACCATTCTCCTGCCTCAGTCTCCCCAGTAGCTGGGACTACAGGTGCCCACCATCATGCCGGCTAATTTTTGTTTTATTTTTTAGTAGAGACAGGGTTTCACCATGCTAGCCAGGATGGTCTCGATCTCCTGACCGCCCCGGCCTCTCAAAGTGGTGGGATTACACTCATGAGCCACCGTGCCCGGCCAACATATGTTTCAATATATAAATACTCAGGCACGATGGCACTACGAGGTATAATGATGATTTCAGATGCTGGTACCTATATGTAGAATTACTTTGAATGCAGACTGATTTGAGTGAGTATTGTCTACCTAAAACGAAGAAGCTGAGGCAAAATTAATGTAAATAGAGAGTTTATTTGGGCCAAACTTGAAGATTGCAACTCAGCAGCATAAAGTGGCCCAGAATACACTCTAAGATTAGCAGCAGGTACAAGTGGATTTTTAAAGGAAAAGAATGAGGACGGGGAGTGGGCTGATACAAAGTTGTCTTTAAGGAATTCTCATTGGTTTACAAAAATAACATTGATTAGTGATTGGCTAAACATTATCAAGCTATAGGCGTAGGATATAGTGTCTGGTGGGGCATAATTAGGCTAATTTATACCTAATACTTGTGAAATAGCAAGCAGTTTTAAGACATAAATACATAGCTCAAAAGGGGGCAAGTAGGATGTGATTGCCTCTCATTTTAATGCCTCTCAGGGCCTAATAATTTAACTCACATTCCTCAAATCAAAGTTCTTTTTTCAGTATTCACTATTCAAATTATTACAAGTGATGTTGCTTTTGGTGACGTTATTTCTTGAAATGGTACACAACTCTTAATGAATTCCAAACAAAACAAAATTACTATTCAATTTTGGGGCAATAACATTCCTAGAAAATTCAACGTACATTAAAAGTGTGGGAAAATGCTTTGTGTTTATTAACAAAGATAGGTTCAAGTCTCAGATAATTGCTTTTCACTCACCGAATGTTCAGCAGGACATTCAGAAATCGTGTGTATTGCGGGATTTTCTTTATGTAGCATCATCTGTTACACTGTAGGACACATATTTTATATCCCTAGCTCTGGCCTTCCAATGCCTATGGTTTTCCCAACCATTGTTCCGACCAAAAGCGTTCCCCAATGGACACGGTGGCTCACACTTGTAATCCCAGCACTTTGGGAGGCTGAGGGGGGCAGATCGCTTGAGGCCAAGAGTTTCAGACCAGCCTGGACCATGTGGCGAAACACCATCTCTACTAAAAATACAAAAACTAGCTGGGCATTGGTGGTGTGCGCCTGTAATCCCAGCTACTTGGAGGCTGAGGTGGGAGGATGGCTTGAGCCCAGCAGGTCTAAGCTGCAGTGAACCCGGATTGTGCCACTTCACTCCAGCCTGGGGGACAGTGAGGCTGCGTCTCAAAAAAAAAGAAAAAAAAAAAAAGGCCGGGCATGGTGGTGCACGCCTGTAATCCCAGCTACTCGGGAGGCTGAGACAGGAGAATCGCTTGAACGCGGGAGGCGGAGGTTGCAGTGGGCCGGGATCGCGCCACCGCACACTCCAGTCTGGGCGACGAAGTGAGACTTGGTCTCAAAAAAAAAAAAACCTTCACAAAATTTTAAATGCTTAGTCTTGGGACACCATCTCTTGGAAATTTGTGGTGAAGCACAGTATCCCCAATAATTAACACAGTGCTTAGAAACGGTGGAACCACAAATCTTTAAAATGATTTAAAAGCATTTGTGTCAGATAAAGCACCGCTGGCTAGCCCTCCTACGATCCATAGCTTCGCAGTCCCCAAACAGGAAGCCGTGATTCAATACACAATAGCAAATTTAGGGGTGACACGCCACCTAGCCCGTGATTTCCTTTTCTTTGTTAGTTTTCAATTCCTTCAGGGTTACAGGGAGGAGCTCCGGCCTCCTCCGCTAAAGACTGTCGCATTTCCGCCGCTAGACCGGAAAGCACCACCGTCCTCCAGCAGGCCTCAGTCAGCTAGGCCCAGCTCCAGCCCCGCCCGTCACCGGAAGTGAGGCGGCGGAAGTAGCGTAACCCGCTGGGAACCAGCCGGCGGGGCGCTGTGGGTTGGCGGGCCGGTGGGATGGCAGATGAGGAAGAAGACCCCGCCGTGAGTGACCGTCTGTGTCCAGAACCTCTCTTTTCTTCACTCCTTCGGGCTCAGTAGCGGAGGCAGAGTTCAGGATCGGATCTGCTTGCCTTAGTCAATTCAGCCGACAGAATTCGGGGACTTCACTCCCTAAGGATTGATCATTTTAGAAAGTGGGGAAGGACATGAAGGAAGAGTAGGTTTTGTGACCCCTTTCCCCTTGATTTTGGTCTGTATTTGCCAGACACTGAAACACGTACAGAATCATCAGAGGTCAAAACTAACATCTACTAGCGCTCACTATGAACCAACAGTTCAATTGTTAACAAAACTGTACTTACTGGGAAAAGAATGCATTGAAAGTCAGACAGCCTGGATTTCAAAATCTCCATTCTCTCTAAGCAAGTTATTTAACTTTGAACATCAGTTTTCTTGTTACAAAACAGGGTTACGGGCTTACCTAAGGAACGTTTTTAGCACCGTATATGCAAATGCTTAGTAAATATTAGTTTTGCTTACTACAAAGTCTACAAAGGTAGACTTTGATTCAGTATCAACTGTTTAACAGTAACAGTAGCAATAGGCCACCTTAGTTGTTTAAAAATAAAACCTATGGTCATTAGAACTCTTACACGTAGAAGCAGTAGGAGTATTTGTTAGGAACATTGTAGAAGCCATTTTTGGATGAGTTGGAAGTTGGACTAGATACATAGGCTCCTTCAGTGCTAAGTTTTCCTGTTTGCTTTTTTTTTTTTTTCTGTTTCCTTTAGGCTTTGTTGCCTGTTAAAAATGAAAAAAAAAAATTGTTATTATTAAAATATCAAATGCAAGGCAATTATTTGACATTTCTATATATACATTTTTTAGTTTGAGGAAGAAAATGAAGAAATTGGAGGAGGTGCAGAAGGTGGACAGGGTAAAAGAAAGAGGCTTTTTTCTAAAGAATGTAAGTAGTATTTGACAATGATTTTGTTATAGATGATGAAAACTTTTGGACATATCCTTTCAAAGTACATTTATTGCTTTGAATGTTTCCCTGTAGTGACAATATTCTCAGACTAGCCTATCAAATTCTGTTTAGCTTTTGAATCAGATAGTACCAATCCTAACCCCAATTATATGTGTGTGTATGTGTGTGTATAAATTGCTTTTTAAGTGAGCAAATGTGGTTCGTGTTTTAATTTAGGGCAGAAGAACATACCTCCATTAGTTTTCCTCTTGCCTTTGCAGCAGTAGAAAGAGAGGCTTCTTTGACTGTAAGCCACAGATACTAATGGATGCTGCAACAGGTGTTGAGGGAGAGTAGCAAGTGAGTTGGGGCTTGGGCTTTGGACTAAGGCCATGAACAAAGTAAGAAGGTGGTGAACAGCTGGGTGCAGTGGCTCATGCCTGTAATCCCAGCACTTTGGGAGGCTGAGGCAGGTGAATCACTGGAGGTCAGGAGTTCGAGACCAGCCTGGCCAACATGATGAAAGCGCGTCTCTACTAAAAATACAAAAATTAGCCAGACGTGCTCGCTTGAACCCAGGAGGGAGAAGTTGCAGTGAGCCAAGATTATGCCACTGCACTCTAGCCTGCGTGACACAGCAATACTCTGTCTCAAAAAGAAGGTCGTGAATAGTGTAAGGCATTATACTGGAGGCTAGATGGAGTGGCTCACGCCTGTAATCCCAGCACTTTGGGAGGTCAAGATAAGCAGATCGCTTGAGCCCAGGAGGTCGACCAGCCTGGGTGACATAGTGAAACCCTCTCTCTACAAAAAACAAAAATTATCAGGGCATGGTGGCACGCCCCTGTAGTTCCACCTGCTCTGGAGGCTGAGGTGAGAGGATGGCTAGAGCCCAGGAGGTGGAGGTTGCAGTGAACCCAGATTGCGCCACTGCACTCCAGCCTTGGTGACGGAACAGACCCTGTGTCCAAATTAGATAAATAAACAAAATAAGCAATGACATGGGGATTATAATGTATTGATTCTCCATCCTACCCCCTCAGTAGATGGTTTTGACCCTTTTTGGCAACACGAGGAAGGGAGAGCTGCTGCTACTACTGATGGTACAGGCCAAGCCCCGGAACACAGCATGAGAATGTGCTCTCCATCTCCAGTCCTGGGTCCTTTATGTAAAGTTATATCTAAGTATTGAGAGATGAGGCAACACAGATTTATCATATGGTTTATTTAGGCTGGGTTATATCTGAGCAGTTCCCAAATGTCCTTCAAACTGCAGGATCAGTATATCTTTTTTTTTTTTTTTCCTTGAGAGACAGTCTCACTGTCACCAGGCTGGAGTGCAATGGCATGATCTTGGCTCACTGCAACCTCTGCCTCCTGGGCTCAAGTGATTCTCCTGACTCAGCCTCCCGAGTAGCTGGGACTACAGGCACGTGCCACCACGCCCAGCTTATTTTGGTATTGTTAGTAGAGACGGGATTTCACCGTGTTGGCCAGGAAGGTCTCGATCTCTTGACCTCATGATCTGCCATCTCAGCCTCCCAAAGTGCTGGGATTATAAGCATAAGCCACCATACCCAGCTTCAGGGTCAGTATATCTTTTTTTAAGAAAAATTGTTTTCTTAATTTTTATTTATTTTCTTAGAGACAGGGTCTCACTCTTCTATCACTGGGTCGAAAGTACAGTGGCATGATCACAGCTCACTGCAACCTTGAACTCCTGGGCTTAAGTGATCCTACCACCTCAGCCTCCTGAATAGCTGGGACTATAGGTGCATGCCACCATGCTCAGTTAATTTTTTTTTTTTTTTTTTTTTTCTCCCTGAGATAGAGCCTTGCTCTGTCGCCCAGGCTTGAGTGCAGAGGCGTGATCTCGTCTTACGGCAACCTCCACCTCCTGTGTTTAAGCAATTCTCCTGCCTCAGCCTCCTGAGTAGCTGGGATTGCAGGCATGCGCCACCATGCCCCGGCTATTTTTTTGTATTTTTACAAAATACAAAACGGGTTTCACCATGTTAGCCAGGCTGGTCTCAAACTCCTGACCTCAGGTGATCCACCCAACTCGGCCTCCCAAAGTGCTGGGATTACAGGTGTGAGCCACCTTGCCCAGCCATACCCAGCTAATTTTTGTATTTTCAGTAGAGACTAGTTTCACCATGTTGGCCATGCTGGTCTCAAACTCCTACCCTCAAGTGATCTTCCTGCCTCAGCCTCCCAAACTGCTGGGATTACAGGCATGAGCCACTACTCCCAGCCAGATACTCTTATTTTTTAACCATCCAAATCTTTTTCCATATTTCGTTTCCTCACTAAAACTGACCATTTCTTATTTCATTTCTCTGATGTTCCTTATACCACTACGTGGTTTTACTTATTATATCAGCATAAGAATGGGATCCTTGTACCAGAACCTCCCAGAGTGATGTTCAGTTGGTTGTTAGCAAAGACCTTTGTTCCAGTGGGATTAGTTTGTGATGACAGGAATTTGGAATCTTCAGGCTTCTCCTTATCTTACCTGAATATTCACAGAGGTTACTGATGAAAGATCTGTTTTCCTGAACCTTAAAAAAAAAAGTTTGCGGGGGACTGGATACAGTGACTCATGCCTGTAATCCCAGCACTTTGGGAGGCCAAGGTGGGAGGATCACTTGAGGTCAGGAGTTCTAGACCAGCCTGGCCAACATGGCAAAACCCTGTCTCTGATAAAAATACAAAAATTAGCTGGGCGTGGTGATGTGTGCCTATAATTCCGCTACTCGAGGGCTGGACACAGTAGCTCATGCCTGTAATCCGAGCACTTTGGGAGGCTGAGGTGGGCGGATCATGAGGTCAGGATATCGAGACCATCCTAGCTAACACGGTGAAACCCCGTCTCTACTAAAAATACAAAAAATTAGCTGGACGTGGTGACACATGCCTGTAGCCCCACCTACTTGGGAGGCTGAGGCAGGAGGATCGCTTGAATCTGGGAGGCGGAGGTTGCAGTGAGCCAAGATGACACCACTGTGCTCCAGCCTGGGTGACAGAGCAAGACTGCCTCTCAAAAAAAAAAAAAAAATTCCAGCTGCTTGGGAGGCTGAGGCCGGAGAGTCACTGGAACCTGCGAGGCAGAGGTTGCAATAGGCCTATAGAATTTCAAAGCATTGTCTGGCATTTGTTTATGCCTTTATAGTCCCTTTAACCAAATACAGTTTACATACTTCCCATAGAATAAGTTTCCCTTTTCCAGTGAAATATATTTTCTGTCTGGTGAATTCTGCCCATCAAAATGTTAGTGACAAAATATCTTCCTCAAAATATTTAAACAAAAACAGTAAACTTACAATGGAGAATTCTGGAAGATACCATGTTAACCAAGTGATCAAAACATCACTAATAATATACAGTATATTGACATGTACCCCTGATATGATGCATTAAGAGGACACATCACCTTGGTATTCTTCCTGGTAATGTCTAACTTCAATCTAATGAGGAAACATCAAAGAAACCCAAATTCAGGAGTAGTCTACAAGATAACTGACCAATATTCTTCAAAAGTGTCAAGGTTTTTTGTAAACAGTGGTTTCATTAAAAAAAAAAAAAGGTGTCAAGGTTTTGAAAGATGAAAAATCGAGGAACTGTCAGAGAATAGAGGGAACTAAGGAGAAATGACAACTAAATGGTATGGGAACCTGAAACAAAAAGGACATTGGTGGAAAAACTCGTAAAATCTGAATAAAGTCTGTACTTGTACCGATGTTAATTTCTTAGCTTTGATGACTCCCTATGGTTGTATAACATGTTAACATAAGGGGAAGCTGAATATAGGGCATATGGGAACTGTGTAATATTTTTGCAACTCAGCTGTAAATCTAAAATTATCTTTTTTAAAAAAAAGGCAAAAAAAAAAGCACAGAATCCAAAAAACTATTGGCTCCTGTGTTTGTTTTTTTCCTCCTGTTTCTGGACCTAAAGACTCTTGCCAGTGTAAACCCTAGGGACATGTCTATCTCAGGCTGGTTTCCAAGTCACCCTTTTCTTCTGTAGGCCTGGCCTACTTTCTTCTCTTTGTACTTCTACTAGTTTTTACTTCTTCTAAATAGAGGAATTATTCTTAATTTACTCATTTCTTCCTTTAGAAGTATTCTACAAGTATCTTTTTGTAATTTTTATTTTTTTTCTTGAGACAGAGTCTCCCTCTGTTGCCCAGGCTGGAGTGCAGTGGCGTGATCTCGGCTCACTGCAAGCTCTGCCTCCTGGGTTCACGCCATTCTCCTGCCTCAGCCTCCCGAGTAGCTGGGACTACAGGCACCCGCCACCACGCCAGGCTAATTTTTTGTATTTTTAGTAGAGACAGGGTTTCACCGTGTTAGCCAGGATGGTCTCCATCTCCTGACCTCATGATCCGCCCACCTCCGCTTCCCAAAGTGCTGGGATTACAGGCGTGAGCTACTGAGCCCAGCCGTACCTTTTTTTAAAAAAATAAAACTTAGATACAATGAATTGTGTAAGTCTTAAGTGAACAGCTTGCTGAATTTTATGTATACTATACAGTCAGCCCTCTATATCCATGGGTTCTGCATCCATGGATTCAACCAACCTCAGATGGAAAATATTCAGGAAAAAAAACCTGTGTCTCTATTGAACATGTACAGACTTTTTTTCTTGGTCATTATTCCCTAAACAATATAATATAGCAACTATTTACATAGCATTTACATTGTATTAGGTATTGTAAGTAACCTAGAGATGACTTAAAATATAGATAGGATGTGTTTAGGTTATATGCAAACGCTATGCCATTTTATATCTGGGATTTGAGCATCTGAAGATTTTGGTGTCCACGGGAGGTCCTGGAATCAAGCTCCCAAGGATACTAAGGGGCAACTGTATACACGTGCACACACACACACACACACTCTCACATACTTGTAACCACTACTAAGATCAAGATAATAAAAGACTTGCAGCATTTGACAGAGTTTCTTACCATTTACATATACGCCTTTGAGAATCTGATGAAAGTTATAATTATTCCCAGAAAAATGCCCATGTACAGATAATGTATAAAATTTTTCTGTATGATTTTAGGGTGGTCTCAAGGACTTTTTTTTTTTTTTTTTGAGACGGAGTCTTCCTCTGTCGCCCATTGGAATGCATTGGCGTGATCTTGGCTCACCGCAACCTCTGCCCCCTGGGTTCAAGCGATTCTCATGCCTCAGCCTCCCGAGTAGCTGAGATTATAAGCATTTGCCAACACCCCCAGCTGACTTTTGTGTTTTGTTTTTAGTAGAGACGGGGCTTCACCTTGTTGGCCAGGCTGATCTCAAACTTCTGGCCTCAAGTAATCTGCCTTAGCCTCCCGAAGTGCTGGAATTACAGGCGTGAGCCACCATCCCGGCCATCGCCCAGCTAATTTTTGTGGGGTTTTTTTTGTAGAGCCAGGGTTTCGCCATGTTGCCCAGGCTTGTCTCAAACTCCTGAGCTCAAGCAGTCTAGTTGCCTGGGCCTCCCAGAGTGCTGGATTACAGGTGTGGGCCACTGCACCCGACCTAGACTTACCTTTTTCATTTCCTATGGTTTCCTCCGATGAAGCCTGAAAGGGCTTTGCCAGCAGTTGTGTTGATCTAGGAAATGTCAAAATTCCTTGTAGTAAGCCCTCTGCTTTCTAATTTTGATTACCCTGTTGCTTCCTGTAAGAAAGTATTTGGGGCCAGGCGCAGTGGCTCACGCCTGTAATCCCAGCACTTTGGGAGGCCAAGGCAGGTGGATCACGAGGTCAGGAGATCAAGAGCATCCTGGCTAACATGGTGAAACCCCGTCTCTACTAAAAATACAAAAAATTAGCCGGGCGTGGTGGTGGGCCCCTGTAGTTCCAGCTACTCAGGAGGCTGAGGCAGGAGAATGGCGTGAACCTGGTAGGCGGAGCTTGCAGTGAGCCGAAATGGTGCCACTGCACTCCAGCCTGGGCGACAGAGGGAGACTCCGTTTCAAAAAAAAAAAAAAACCTATTTGGAGAACTTTCTCTCATGTCTTTTCCCCTATGGTAATATCAGTAAAGAGTCTGCATTTTTTCCAATGCCCCTCTGCCATGCCCACACACAAAAACTGCCTCCAAAAAAGGCTAAGCTGTTGCTATCTGTCCTGTCCCCTGCCAGAGTTTCCTACTTAAAGGTGTTCTGCTGGGGTCAGGGACTGGTAAGTAGATGATAGAGATTAGGAAAACACTGTTTACCTTAGGGTTCAGTAGCTCGGAGGAAGGAAGAGTTTGGTTGGAGGCTACATGGGAACAGTTGGTCATCAGACTGTCCTTAAACCTTTTACACCAGAATCCATTCTTGGAGATAACAAATACAATGTAAATATGTTTTTATACCAATATTATCTATAACTTGGTTCACTTCTAGTTTATTTTTTTAAAGCATTAAATTGTTAAATCTGTAAAAGTAAAGAAAAGTGATTGTTCTTTTACAGTGCGATGTATGATGTATGGCTTTGGGGATGACCAGAATCCTTACACTGAGTCAGTGGATATTCTTGAAGATCTTGTCATAGAGTTTATCACTGAAATGGTAAGATTCTTTCCTAACTGGTCTTACTTAATTGAAGAATAGATTTGAAATATTAAACTTTAGGTAAGACTAGAACTTATGTCATCCCTTTGAAATAAGCTATCCATTTGAGTGCTTGTTTGCAGAAGTTATTGGTTACTGTTTATCATTAAGGATGGAGGTTATACATACATATTCTATCCCCACTTCTTCCTTTTATTTTTTGAGACAGAGTTTCATTCTTGTTGCCCAGGCTGGAGTGCAATGGCGTGATCTCGGCTCACCGCAACCTCCACCTGCCAGGTTCAAGGGATTCTCCTGCCTCAGCCTCTGAGGAGCTGGGATTACAGGCATGTGCCACCACGCCTGGATAATTTTGTATTTTTAATAGAGACAGGGTTTCTCTTCATTGGTGAGACTGGTCTCGAACTCCCGACCTCAGGTGATCCGCCAGCCCTGGCCTCCCAAAGTGCTGGGATTATAAGCGTGAGCCACCGCACCTAGCCTCTTCCATTTTTTATAAGAACATAATTATAAAATCCTTGAATAAAATAAAAATATTACCCATAATGCCATTATCCAACATAGGTTTATTTTTTCTCCTCCTTTTCCAGTATTTAAATATATACGTTTGTGTGTGTGTGTGTGTGACAGGATCTGACTCTGTTGCCCCAGCTGGAGTTCAGTGGCATGATCATTGTGCACTGCAGCTGAGACCTTCCGGACTCAAGTGGTCCTCCCACTTCAGCCTCTCAAATACCTGGGACTACAGGCATATGCCACCATGCTCTGCTTTTTTTTTTTTTTTTTTTAATTTTTTTTTAGTTTTTTTTTTTTTTGAGACAGAGTGTCACTCTGTCGCCCAGGCTGGAGTGCAGTGGCACGATCTCCGCTCACTGCAAGCCCCGCCTCCTGGGTTCAAGCCATCTCCTGCCTCATCCTCCCAAGTAGCTGGGACTACAGGCGCCTGCCACCACGCCGGGCTAATTTTTTGTGTTTTTAGTAGAGATGGGGTTTCACCATGTTAGCCAGGATAGTCTTGATCTCCTGACCTCTTGATCTGCTTGCCTTGGCATCCCAAAGGGCTGGGATTACAGGCGTGAGCCACTGCGCCTGGCAAGCTCTGTTAATTTTTAAATTTTTTGTAGAGACGGGGTCTCACTATGTTGCCCAGGTTGGTCTTGAACTCCTGGGTTCAAGCGATCTAACCCCTCAGCCTCACAAAGTTCTGGGATTACCAGTGTGAGCCACTATGTCCGGCTCAATGCCGTATTATTAAGTATTTACCTTCTATTTTTTAGTCATTAGAAATAATGCTATGATAGGTCTTCAATTTTGCACAGGTGAGTATATAATGACAGGGGATGAGATTTATTTGATTTTTAGAAAATCCACCAATATTTATTGGGTATTAAGATGGAGGAGGACACAAAGCATAAATGAAATGGGTGAGTACACAAAATGATAAAATTATTTTATACAAATGAAGACAAAATCTACATATATCAAAAAACAGAAAGGGAACAATAAAGTTGACATTTTAATGTCCTTAAGCTATTTTTTTGGCTGGGCATGGTGGCTCACACCTGTAATCCCAGGACTTTGGGAGGCCGAGGCAGGTGGATCGCCTGAGTTCAGGAGTTCAAGACAAGCGTGGCTAACACAGTGAAACCCCGTATCTACTGAAAATATGAAAAAAAGTAGCCAGGCGTGGTGGTGGGCGCCTGTAATTCCAGCTACTCAGGAGGCTGAGGCAGGAGAATGGCGTGAACCTGGGAGGCGGAGCGTGTAGTGAGCAGAGATCGCGCCACTGCACTCCAGCCTAGGCGACAGAGCGAGACTCCGTCTCAAAAAAAAAGATATTTTTTTAAAGTGCCTGTGAAACATAAAGGGGAACATTGCTAATAACCCACTAGAAAATGGACAGAGGGGCCGGGCGTGGTGGCTCAAGCCTGTAATCCCAGCACTTTGGGAGGCCGAGACGGGCGGATCACGAGGTCAGGAGATCGAGACCATCCTGGCTAATATGGTGAAACCCCGTCTCTACTAAAAATACAAAAAACTAGCCGGGCGAGGTGGTGGGCGCCTGTAGTCCAGCTACTCGGGAGGCTGAGGCAGGAGAAGGGCGTAAACCCGGGAGGCGGAGCTTGCAGTGAGCCGAGATCCGGCCACTGCACTCCAGCCTGGGCGACAAAGCGAGACTCCGTCTCAAAAAAAAAAAAAAAAAAAAAAAAGAAAATGGACAGAGGACATAAGTAGAAAGATAATTCACAAATGAATAGCCATGATATAGCCATAATAATGAGAGAAAATCTTCGACCTCACTTGCATTAATAAATGCAAATTAAAACAGTAAAATAATAGATTGTAAAAAATTAAATATAATATGTTTCTTTGTAATAGACTCACAAGGCAATGTCGATTGGAAGACAAGGTCGAGTACAAGTTGAAGATATTGTCTTCTTGATTCGAAAGGACCCAAGAAAGTTTGCCAGGGTTAAAGACTTGCTTACTATGAATGAAGAATTGAAACGAGCTAGAAAAGCATTTGATGAAGCAAACTATGGATCTTGACACTTTTTGTAGTTTCTGAAAATTACCATCTGGGGAAATCATATATAATAATTGTATATTTTCTAAAGTAAGGTTCTGACATCTAGCCATGTAAATGAAAGATAAAGTTTTCAGCCTTTATTTTTATGCCTTTGATTTTAGAGTGATATTGGTGTATTTAATTGCCTGCCTTTGTATTACCATACTTGAATCACTTACTGGGGTTTAATGACCACACATAAGTCAATGTATCTTGCAAGCCATGCCGTTCCTTCTGACTTTTGACTATCTAAAGGATAAAGTAGTATTTATCTGTTAGGTATGTTTATGCCCTTGTAAGCTATACTGTAGCTTTTTTTTTTTTTTTTTTGAAAAAGTCTCGCTCTGTCACCAGGCTGGAGTGCAGTGGCACGATCTCAGCTTACTGTAAGCTCCGCCTCCCAGGTTCAAGTGATTCTTCTTCTTCAGCCTCCTGAGTAGCTGGAACTACAGTGCCCACCACCACGCCTGGCTAATTTTTTGTATTTTTAGTAGAGGCGGGGTTTCACCGTGTTAGCCAGGATGGTTTCAATCTCTTGACCTCGTGATCCACCTGCCTCGGCCTCCCAAAGTGCTGGGATTACAGGTGTGAGCCACCATGCCTGGCCTACTGTAGCTATTTAATATGTGAAATCTTTTTTTTTTTTTTTTTTTTTTTGAGACGGAGTCTCGCTCTGTCGCCCAGGCTGGAGTGCAGTGGCCGGATCTCAGCTCACTGCAAGCTCCGCCTCCCGGGTTCACGCCATTCTCCTGCCTCAGCCTCCCGAGTAGCTGGGACTACAGGCGCCCACCACTTCGCCCAGCTAGTTTGTATTTTTTTAGTAGAGACGGGGTTTCACCGTATTAGCCAGGATGGTCTCGATCTCCTGACCTCGTGATCCGCCCGTCTCGGCCTCCCAAAGTGCTGGGATTACAGGCTTGAGCCACCGCGCCCGGCCTTAATATGTGAAATCTAAATGGCATTTTTGACTCAACAGCTCAAACTTGTACTTCATGTAGTCAGAAGTTTTTAGACAGCAACTAGTTTATTGTCTAGTTTATTATTAAAGAAATGAACTAGGCCAGGTGTGGTGGCTCACGCCTGTAATCCCAGCACTTTGGGAGACTGAGGCAGGCAGATCACTTGAGGCCAGGAGTTCGAGACCAGCCTGGCCAACATGGGAAAACCTTGCCTCTACTAAAAATTTAAAAATTAGCCAGGCATGGAGGCATGTGCGTGTAATCCCAGCTACTCGGGAGGCTGAGGCAGAAGAACTGCTTTGAACCCAGGAGGCAGACATTGCAGTGAGCTGAGATGGTGCCACTGCACTCCAACCTGAGCAAGAGAGTGTGACTCTGTCTCAAAATAACAAATACAGATAATGAACTGGTTTGCATTTCTGTTAAAGAGATGATAGAAGAAAATATAGTTTTTTGTGAGAATGTTTGTATCTCTAAAAAGATAATCTGTTTTAATTTTCTTCAGATAACAAGTTATTATTTTTTAAGAAATCAAGTTTCACATGAATAATGCTGTGTTGGAAGGCTTTTTGATTTAAAATCTTTTCAGATTTATAACATCCTGTTAAGTTTTAGGAGAACCCGTTTTCCCAGATCAGATTCGAGCTTCTAAAAATAAATGCTTTCAGTAGCAGGAATGGCATTGCTTAAGAAGCTCATGGCAGGATAAGCATTTGGGTTAGTGTTTTATTAACATATTTGTAAGTACTTGTTCATTGTGGAAATGTGTCCTTGAGTAAAACCATATGTGGCTATGGAAACCATGTTTGTAGTTTTGGATACACGGGTATTGTGTGTATTTAGTCTATTGTATTAAATTATTATTGCCCTTAGCTTAACGTAAGGATTACAATTGGATTTAAGTAGATCACTGAATGTTATTGTTTATGAAACTTAACTTTTTGTGTGCCACTTATAAACATGATCTATAAATCAGTGCTTGGGAAAATTTTACTTTCTTAATCTACTGATACAGGAATAAAATATGAACAGTTAAACAGGTTGATCCTTGAATCTGACTGATTTATGACTTTTTTTCCTCCCAGAATATTATGCCCATTACTGGTAATTGATAATTCTTGCTGCTTAGTCTAGCTGAAAATTATTTTTATTTCAGTGCATATCAGGGTGAATCTTTTCATTTAAAAAAGCGGGGCTGGGCACCATGGCCCATGCCTGTAATCCCAGCCCTTTGGGAGGCCTAGGCAGGAGGATCTCTTGAGCCCAGGAGTTGGAGACCAGTCTGGGCAACGTAGACCCCATCTCTACTAAAAATCAAGGCCAGGCACAATGCCTCACACCTGTAATCCCAGCACTTTGGGAGGCCAAGGCGGGTGGATCACTTGAGGTCAGGAGTTCAAGACCAGCCTGGCCAACATGTTGAAACCCTGTCTCTACAAAAAATACAAAACAAGCCGGGCGCGGTGGCTCAAGCCTGTAATCCCAGCACTTTGGGAGGCCGAGGCGGGTGGATCACGAGGTCAGGAGATCGAGACTATCCTGGCTAACATGGTGAAACCCCATCTCTACTAAAAATACAAAAAACTAGCGGGGCGTGGTGGCGGGCGCCTGTAGTCTCAGCTACTTGGGAGGCTGAGGCGGGAGAATGGCGTGAACCCGGGAGGCGGAGCTTGCAGTGAGCCAAGATCACGCCACTGCACTCCAGCCTGGGAGACACAGCGAGACTCCGTCTCAAAAAAAAAAAAAAAAAACAAAAAAAAAACAAAACAATTAGCCAGGCATGGTGGCATGCCTGTAGTCCCAGCTACTTGGGAGGCTGAGGCGGGAGGATCGCTTGAGCCCAGGAGTTGGAGACCATGCTGGGCAAGATGACAAGACCCCATCTCTGAAAAATAGAGCCAGGCACAGTGGTGTCCGTTTATGGTCCCAGCTACTCAGGAGGGTGAGCGGGGAGAATCGTTTGAGCCTGGGCGGTCAAGGGTGCAGTAAACTGCTTACTCTGTCACCCAGGCTGGAGTGCAGTGGCACAATCACAGCTCACTGCCTTGACCTCCTGTGCTCAAATAATCCTCCCACCTCAGCCTCCCGAGTAGCTGGGACTACAGGCATGCCTGGCTAGAGAAGCTATTTCACTGTGTTGCCCAGACTGAGTGGGGCTTTGCATTAAGACTATTTTAGGTTGCAAGTGATACAACTTAACTCAAAACTATTAATAGCATAAACAAGGCAGTTATTGGCTTACCTCACCGAAACATGGAAAAGAAGGGATGGAGCTGAATTTAGGGTTGACTGGATCTAAGTACTTGAGAAGCAAGACTCTGTCTCTCTGTCTTTTATCCTAATTTTGGTTTTATTCTCAGAGTGGCAAAGGAACATGATGGCCAGCAGTTCTAGGGTTCCCTCCTTACAACTCCAAATTGAAGAAGCTGCTTTACTTCGTAATATAGAACATTCCAAGCAAGGATTATGACAATCCGAGCTGTGCTTATTTTCTTCCTGGACCAGTCACTATGGCCAGGAAGAAGTTGTGCTATAGCCCGGATCTCATGCCCCACTTCTGGTAAGAAAGAGCTTGGAGTGGGATTGGGATACTGCATTCTGCTATTAACAAAAAGGGAAAAGAGGCTCAGGGGGCTGACTTGACTCATGAGCTTACTTATTAACTTCAAATTTTGGTACTAAGGTGGCATGGCTGTCTTCCAGTATCTACAGCTGCACTGTGTAAATGGTAGCCACTGGCCACGTGTGGCTATGTACATTTTAAAATGAAAAATTCAGCTGGGTGCGGTGGCTCATGCCTGTAATCCCAGGTTTTTAGGAGGCTGAGGCAGGCAGATCACTTGAGGTCAGAAGTTCAAGACCAGCCTGGCCAACATGGTGAAACACCATCTCTACCAAAAATACGAAGATTAGCCAGGTGTGGTGGCACATTCCTGTAATCCCAGCTACCTGGGTGGCTGAGGCAGGAGAATAACTTGGACCCAAGAGGCAGAGGCTGCAGTGATCCGAGATCGCACCACTGCACTCCAGACCAGGCAACAGACCACTGCACTCTGATTCAAAAAATGAAATATTTAAAAAATGATAATAAAATGAAAAATTCACTTCCTTAGTTGCATTTGCTATATTTCTTTTTTTTTTTTTTTTTTTGAGACGGAGTCTCGCTCTGTCGCCCAGGCTGGAGTGTAGTGGCGCGATCTTGGCTCACTGCAAGCTCCGCCTCCCAGGTTCATGCCATTCTCCTGCCTCAGCCTCCCGAGTAGCTGGGACTACAGGCACCCGCCACTTCTGCACCCAGTGCAGGGGTCACGTTTCATTCATCTCTGAGACACCAGATCTGGCACATAGATGCATTAGGCTTTCTGTAAACGTTTACCCAATAAATAAAACAGCAAAGAATGCACCCCTCAAAAAATAAGTTGGGACATCTCTGCCACCTCCTCAGTCCCCAGGGGGCATCTGAGCCACCTCCACCCTGTGCCTTTCTGTGTTCTGGGATTTTCACCAGCTGCGCTTCCTGTGACCTTGGTAGCAATAAGATTCTACAGTGGAATCGGAGCTTTCTCTAAGACAACTGGTCCCATATTCTGTGTCATAAAGTCTTCATTAGAGCTATTCCTTGTCACCCAAGCAACATTCATTTGGCAGATAGTGACTGAGCACAACCAGGAATCAGGCACTGCGCTAGGTGCTTGGGATACATCTGTGACCAACACAAAGTTCCCCACCCCAGGGGAGCTCTATGTGGCCCAGAATCTGGATCTCTGCCCCCAACCCCCATCCTCAAGGCAGAGTCCCAGAGACGTCCTAAATCTCACACAGGCTGAGTTGTGCTTAATCCATTTCTGCAGACACAGCTCATGTACAAATGGGCCAAGCCGAAAATCTGTAGCGAGGACCTTGAGGGGGCAGTGAAGCTGCCTGCCTCTGGTGTGAAGACCAGCTGCCCACCCTGCAACCCAGGCTTCTTCAAAACCAGCAACAGCACCTGCCAGCCCTGCCCATACGGTTCCTACTCCAATGGCTCAGGTAACCGCCTCACCACCCCACTCCCTGCAGCACACCCATCCCCACATCGACTGTGCGGGTGGGCTGCGTGGGCACTCAGAGTGGCCAGTTGAATGCAGACTCCACCCTTCCAAGGGAGGCAGTAAGGACCAGGCCACCTCTGAGGACTAAATTCAGAAGAGAGGTCAGGGCTGGCCTCGTCTGCAGGTCAGAGTCAGACTTGAGGCCGCCTTCCTTCCTCCTCACTCCAACTGCAAATGTGACTCAGGCCTGAAAGTGCCCAATCCTCAAAGCAGAGCTTCCAGCATATGGCAGAGATGCTGACTAGAAGCCTTAAGGGGCTGGGATGACCAGCTCGACACAACCAAAACCTATAAGCCATGCTGCCTTGGGGTGATTGTGTACCTGTTAATATGAATGCATTTAATGATAATATGACAATAATATGAATTACATGTATCAGACTAGAGATACAGTTAAGTTTTGAAATGAAAATTGGGGTGGGCAAATAGGATGGTTGGCATATTGGAATGAAGGCTTAGTGTTTACATCTTGAGTTAGTTAAATACATTGTCAGAATGTTTTTGAGTCCACTTGGTACAACTTCCTGCAGCGGTACTTAGCAGCCAGGCTTGTGGGCTGCCCACGACTGTTGCCACTTGTCTGTGTGGCAGCAGCTCCAGTCAGAGTGACTGCAGCCTTCCCACTGAATGCATGGATCTTGTGGTTCCCCAGATTGTACCCACTGCCCTGCGGGGACTGAACCTGCTGTGGGATTTGAATACAAATGGTGGAACACGCTGCCCACAAACATGGAAACGACCGTTCTCAGTGGGATCAACTTCGAGTACAAGGGCATGACAGGTAATTGCCTCTCCCTGTGCCATGAGCTGTCAGCTCCCTGCACACCCTCAGTTCTTCCAACTTCACATTTCTTCATAGTAGTGATGTCTGAGAAAAATAAGCTAACTATGTCATGCATTCCCTTGAAAGTTCCATTCCTCATGGACATATGTTCTGCCAAGACGGCTTTAGAGGAAGGAACAGAGCTAGAAACATGAGCGTGCACTTCAAAGGTCTTGCTCTGAGAGCTTCAGGGTCTTTGACCAAAGTGGCAGGATAAGTAACATGGTTCATGTTCAGTGGTGGTTCTGGGCGCCTCAAAAGATGGTGTCAAAGCTTCCTTCCAGAGTGTCGTCTGGGTGCACATTTGCCTTGCACCCAAGAGCACAAGGCATTAACTCTTCCCTTTCCTTTTCAGGCTGGGAGGTGGCTGGTGATCACATTTACACAGCGGCTGGAGCCTCAGACAATGACTTCATGATTCTCACTCTGGTTGTGCCAGGATTTAGGTGAGGAATCCAAAGCACAGGGGAGTCCAGGCCAGCGTGGCCATATCCGATTCCCACGTATTTTGGAATCTTGTAGAGGAGAGGCCTTCTGGGGTTGTGTTTCATTTCATTTCAAGTGTCAGTTGAGAACAGAGGGCACAGTCATATTTGACCAATGTAACCAAATGCTAATACGTTTTTCAAGTTGCTGTCCGTGTTGATTTACCAACTGCTCTCTCATCCCGTATAGCTTCTCCCTCCATTAGCCACATGCTATTCCAATTTTTTCACCACACAGCATCACTTAAGATTAGAAAAAAATAAAATAAAAATAAAAAATAATACGGTCAGAAATGTCCATAGACAGTTCATCTTTATTTGGGGCAAGAAGATTGGAAAGGACTGTTCTTATTATATTTGTCCCCATATCCCAGGAAGACGTAGGGCAACAGGAAAATTTGTTTCCCACTAAACAAACACACAAACACACCTCCTGGCAGTGTGGTGTGGTGGAAGGAACACTGGACTGGAAGACAGGGCACTTGTGCTTTGCCGCTTACTGGCTGTGCGACCTTGGGAAAAGTCACTTCACCTGTTCAGGCTTCGGGACCCTCATCCATAAAACCAGTGTGTGATTTAGGACTCACTGAGGTTGAGATGGTTTTTCTAGCCCACTGGTTAACACAACTGCGTAGACATAAGCTGAGAACTGGAGGTCCTCAGAATTCAGGAAATGGCTAAAGCCAAAAGGAAAGCCGTGAATGAATTTCCAAGGCCAAAGTGAACTCTTCTGCCCATATGTGCTTTAAGATAAGGGGCAGCCACTGAATGTGCTTCCCCAGTGCCAATCTGACGCCTTCATTCCCTCCTTCGAGGTCCCTGCTTCCCATCCCTGGGATGGTGCTCAGTTTGCCTTCCCTTAACATACATTACTCAGAGCTGGCCAGATAAAGCCTGTGTTTGCAAGGCGAGCAAACTTTTTAGGCTTTTTGGAATAACACTCAAAAAGTACTTTCCAATTTGCAAATCTCATCATCACAGTAAAGTGCTGCCTCATCCCCATTACCACCCCAGTCTGCCTGGGCATGGCTCTTTTTCCCAAAGGAGGACCAAACTGAGGACTTTGCTGGATCACAAATTCCGCTCCTTTAACCCCGGCAAATCTCCCCAGTGCTGGAGAGAGAGCTGCTGAGCAAGTGTCGACAATTTACAGTCTTAGGATAGAAGTGCTTCTCAAACTTAAATGTGCGCACGAATCGCCTGGGAATCTATTAACATGCAGATTCCGATTCACTGGCCTGGGAGGAGCCTGAGGTTCTGCAGTTCTAATAAACTCGAGGAGATGGCCGAGCTGCTGGTCTGTAGACCATATTCTGCTAGTGAGGTGATACAGCATTTTGTAAAGGACCACCACATCTGTCATGCATTCAGGTCTCCCTTCAATGATGGCAGGTAGGTGAGAAAGATACTTCATCACCTCCATTTCACAGATGAGGAAACTGTGGTTTGGCTAGGTCAAGGTCACATAGCTAGGAGGGCACAATTGGATTTAGTCCACACACTTTCCATCATACTCAGAACCTAACCCTGTCTCCCGACAGACCCTCTGCTGTTGTCTGGGCTCTTCAGTAAGCACTGCCTGGCCTCTAGAACTGACTTTTAATTTCTGCCCTTATAGACCTCCGCAGTCGGTGATGGCAGACACAGAGAATAAAGAGGTGGCCAGAATCACATTTGTCTTTGAGACCCTCTGTTCTGTGAACTGTGAGCTCTACTTCATGGTGGTACGTTTTTCCTTTCTTTGCCCGCTAGAGGGCCTCCAGGGGAGGGTTACCCCGTCTGCCCCATTGGTGTGTCCACGTGACTGACACCCCCCTTGTAGTGATTCCACAGAGGAAAGGCCCAGACTGACCGGCAGGGACTTCACAGTTTAACAAGGGTCTCACCAACTGTGATGGCACCTGGGATGGCAGCCACATGGGCACCCACTTCCCCTCTGGCCATCGCACCCTCTTCACTTGTCTGTCCTGGGTTCAGGGTGTGAATTCTAGGACCAACACTCCCGTGGAGACGTGGAAAGGTTCCAAAGGCAAACAGTCCTATACCTACATCATTGAGGAGAACACGACCACGAGCTTCACCTGGGCCTTCCAGAGGACCACTTTTCATGAGGCAGTAAGTTCCTCCCCTTCCGCAGACCTTCAGCTCCCAGGGGAGACCCTCTGAACGCAGGAGGATTCCTAGCATTAGCTTAAGTGTGAGTCTGAAGTTCAGAATCCAAGGGTGAGAAGGATCTTAGGGAGTCAAGCAGGAAACTGCCTAACCCAGGCCTCTGAGCACCACCTCATCTGTCCAGATGACTTCCTGGAAAGATGACACTAAGAAATAAGCTGGCCCTCCTTGTAGTCCCTGCCCTGATACATGTGGAACCACACTTGTTGTTGTTTTTAATAATAACAACTCTAGTTTTATTTTCTTAACTCAAAGGAATACAGGCTCATTGCAGAAGACTCAGAAAATAGAAATAAACAAAAATAAGAAATAAAATCAGCCATAATCCTACTACCCAGAGATAAACCAGTTAACATCTGGACCATCTCCTATACACTGTTTGTTTCTGTACAAATACATTTTTTCCTCTTTTACAAGGAGAAAACTTGCTTTTTTCATAAAACAGTATATATTATGTATTTTCCCCATGGTACTTAATATTTTTATATGTCCTATAAATGGTTCAGTCTCATTTTAAAATGACACCAAATACATATAAAGAGCTACTGGTAAGTGAGTAAAGAGTCGGATGCTTCTAAGATTCTTCTTGAGTATCACAGGATGGAAGATTAACTACCTTGCTCTTTCTAGAAGCCTCAATTGTTGCTGCTGTCTCAGGCCTCTCCCCTCTCCCCTCTTGTTTCCTTGTCTCCAGAGCAGGAAGTATACCAATGACGTTGCCAAGATCTACTCCATCAATGTCACCAATGTTATGAATGGTGTGGCCTCCTACTGCCGTCCCTGTGCTCTAGAAGCCTCTGATGTGGGCTCCTCCTGCACCTCTTGTCCTGCTGGTTACTATATTGAGCGAGATTCAGGAACCTGCCACTCCTGCCCCCCTAACACCATTCTGAAAGCCCACCAGCCTTACGGCGTCCAGGCCTGTGTGCCCTGCGGTCCAGGGACCAAGAACAACAAGGTACCTGCAGTCTGGCATTTATCCTAAACCTGACCCTCTGCTTGGATGAGCTCAGAAGATGCTGGCTCCTGAGTGGGGTTCCTTAGAGGCTGATCCCCAAGTGCTCCCCCAGCATACTCCTAGGTTGGAGTCCTGGAGGACACCCATCCAGGCTGTGACTGTAGAGGGTGAGCAGGGCCTTGATTTCCAGGGTCCAGGACTCAGTCACTGACAAGTCTCCTGTTTAGTGGCAGGTAAGACAGGTTGGTGACCGTCTGGCCCAGGGGGTTATTTGGCAGGTGTGCAGAGACCCAGAGGGAAGGAACAGTGGGGTGGGGCCTGTGGCTTATATTCAGCATCGTTCAATCCAGCCTGTTATTATGGAAATCTACCCCTTCTTTGGAAAGATAGAAACCCAACCATTGCTGGGACATATGATAACTGGCATTGCTGTCTTCTATCCCAGTGGCTTCTCAGCTTTACAAGTATAAGGATTCCTTTCCTAAGTGGGAAGAGGCTGCCTGCAGTGGCTCACACCTGTCATCCCAACACTTTGGGAGCCTGAGGTGGGAAGATCACTTGAGCCCCGGGGTTCAAGGTTGTTATGAGCCATGATTGTGCCACTGCACTCCAGCCTGGGTGACAGAGCAAGATCCTGTCTCTAATTTACAAAATAAATTTTAAAAAGCACCTTAAAAGCTAATAAATAAATAAAGTGGGGAGCAGTGTTGTTGCCCCCATGTACTTTCTGCATCTGAGAAGTACTTATGACTAAAAGCTCTTAGATATTAATCGATGCTTTTAAATGAATTTGTATTTTACTGATCACAACTACACACACATACACCTGTAAGGCACTATCAATATGTACTCTGCAAACGTGGCCTAGTTCATCTGCGCAATGAAGTGCAGCGATTCTACAGACCCCTGGCAACCTCTTTCCGGTACCCTGGACTTTTGCTACAACCTTCCTTCCCTGGAGCTCCCTCTGCTGCTGTGCGAGGGAATGACAATTGTGTGCGGCTGCCGCTGAATGGTGACCCTAAAACAGAGCAATGAACGGGTTTATGGGAAGAAAAGCCCCTTTCTGAGTTCAGTTTCCTACAGAGAACCTGAGAAACAGGAAGCAGAGTTCAGTGAGTTTTACACTGTGAGGGGGTGAGGAGGGAGCAAGAAAAATTTCTCTTCTTCCATCTCAGATACCCTTTTCTGGTTAGTACCTCATTGTCTTCTGCTGGAAAGTAAAAAGGATCCTCTTGTGTCTTGAGAGGCTTCTATAATCTAGGCACAGGAATAAGGCTATAGAATTTGACCAAACTCCCTTCTGAACAATAACAGGTTTGGGTTTGTCCATCACATATGTGCTAATAACTGAATGGCAAATGTACATAAATCCCCTAGTGCCTGTTTCACTTCTTTTGCTAGTCACCCCTAATCCTTTCTTCCTCCTCTTGACCCCATTTGGGCGGGACCAGACTGGGGAGAAAACTGCTATTCTCGGCTGCGGCCCCTCAAGGCCCTGCCTGACCAGTGGGCCTGACCCGTCCCTCTCCCCGTCAGATCCACTCTCTGTGCTACAACGATTGCATCTTCTCACGCAACACTCCGACCAGGACTTTCAACTACAACTTCTCCGCTTTGGCAAACACTGTCACTCTTGCTGGAGGGCCAAGCTTCACTTCCAAAGGGCTGAAATACTTCCATCACTTTACCCTCAGTCTCTGTGGAAACCAGGTAAGGTATACCAGTTGACAGGGTGAGAATTGAATGGGGGAGGCCCGTGGATCAGAGGCCAGAGACAGACACAGGAGAAAATCAGAAATCCTTCAGGCAGCAGGGGGTTGAGGAGCTTCAAAGGTTTTTAAATATTATTCTCCCTGAGGACTTTTTTCCCTCAAGTTAAATAATCAGGATTATAAACACTTAAGAAAATATAGATGTTTAAAATAATGTGTTCTTGCTGGGTGCTGGGTGCGGTGGTTTACGCCTGTAATCCCAGCACTTTGGGAGCCCGAAGCAGGCGGATCACCTGAGGTGGGGAGTTCGAGACTGGCCTGACCAATATGGAGAAACCCCGTCTCTACTAAAAATACAAAAAAATTAGCCGAGCGTGGTGGTGCATGCCTGTAATCCCAGCTACTGGGGAGGCTGAGGCAGGAGAATCGCTTGAACCTGGGAGGTGGAGGTTTGCAGTGAGCTGAGATCGCGCCATTGCACTCCAGCCTGGGCAAAAAGAATGAAACTTCATCTCAAAAAAATAAATAAATAAAATAAAATAAAATAAAATAAGGTGTTCTTTTACTCTTACCTGACCTTTATTTCCTCAGAATTAGTCTATTTAAAAATATGCAGGAGGAAGGCCGGGCGTGGTGGCTCACGCCTGTAATCCCAGCATTTGGGAGGCCGAGGTGGGCGGATCACGATGTCAGGAGATTGAGACCATCCTGGCTAACACGGTGAAACCCCATCTCTACTAAAAATACAAAAAATTATCTGGGCGTGGTGGCGGGCACCTGTAGTCCAGCTGCTCGGGAGGCTGAGGCAGGACAATGGCATAAACCTGGGAGGCGGAGCGTGCAGTGAGTGGAGATCGCGCCAGTGCACTCCAGCCCGGGCGACAGAGTGAGACTCCGTCTCAAAAAACAAAACAAAAACAAAACAAAACAAAACAAACAAACAAAAACCCAGAAATACGCAGGAGGAAAGGTTTTTTTCCCTTCCTTGAAAAAGCAGTCTTCAGCAATCACTGCATTTGTCGCTTGTTTCCTAGAGGCTGGATAAAATCAGCTGTTTCTAGTTCATCCACATGTCTCTTTGCTGACAGCATGAAAGAAAGTAACATGAAATGCTTTATAAGGAAAGATTGTCACCATCAGCCATTTCATGCTGCTGCAAATATTTCAGATCCAAAATTCAAAGGCAGAAATGCAAAGGTTAATCCCACCGCTGCATTTGACTAAACTGCAAGCAAGCCACAATTAGCAGTGGGAAAGTTCATTTCAAATGTTACGAAATAGGCTGGGCACGGTGGCTCATGCCTGTAATCCTAGGAATTTGGAAGCCAAGGCAGGCGGATCACCTGAGGTTAGGAGTTCGAGATCAGCCTGGCCAATATGGTGTAACCCTGTTTCTACTAAAAATAGAAAAATTACCTGGGCATGGTGGCACACGTGTGTAGTCCCAGCTACTCGGGAGGCTGAGGCAGGAGAATTACTTGAACCCGGGGGCAGTAGTTGTAGTGAGCCAAGATCGTGCCACTGCACTCTAGCCTGGACAACACAGCAAGACTCCATCTAAAAAAAAGTTACAATATAAAGTGCATCTTGAGCATCTAGTCTTTGACTCTGTTGATGGTAAGGCCTTTACATCATAGAGCTCTGACCCATCCTCTGCAGCATGCAAAGAAGTTGATGGGTGTTTATATAGAGAACATGTCAAGAAAGAAACTAACCTGTGAAAGATTAGAGATAGGTGTCTCTATCTTGTTTTCAGAAGTCTTCGAAGAAGTTAAAATGAAGCCTCAGGAGTAACAGGTCATGATCACTTAGGAAATAAGACTGAATAAAGCAGGCTCCATGTAGCAAAAGTGTCATTCAGCGAATTATGGAGAGCAACGAAGGTGGGGAATTTGGGGAAATGGTGTACTTTTTTTCTCTACTCCTTTCCTGTTTAGAAATGCTTATGGTGTACTGCCACACTACAGATCCTTAGTTCAAAGACAGAAGAACTCTTTTTTTTTTTTTTTTTGAGACGGAGTCTCTCTCTGTAGCCCGGGCTGGAGTGCAGTGGCCAGATCTCAGCTCACTGCAAGCTCCGCCTCCCAGGTTTACGCCATTCTCCTGCCTCAGCCTCCCGAGTAGCTGGGACTACAGGCGCCCGCCACCTCACCCGGCTAGTTTTTTGTATTTTTTTTTTTTTTTTTTTGAGACGGAGTCTGGCTCTGTCGTCCAGGCTGCAGTGCAGTGACTGGATCTCAGCTCACTGCAAGCTCCACCTCCCGGGTTCACGCCATTCTCCTGCTTCAGCCTCCCCAGTAGCTGGGACTACAGGCGCCCACCACCTCACCCGGCTAGTTTTTTGTATTTTTTAGTAGTGTTAGCCAGGATGGTCTCGATCTCCTGACCTTGTGATCTGCCCATCTCGGCCTCCCAAAGTGCTGGGATTACAGGCTTGAGCCACCGCACCCGGCGTTTTTTGTATTTTTTAGTAGAGATGGGGTTTCACCGTGTTAGCCAGGATGGTCTCGATCTCCTGACCTCGTGATCCACCCGTCTCGGCCTCCCAAAGTGCTGGGATTACAGGCTTGAGCCACCGCGCCCGGCCTATAGAACTCTTTATTTTATTGTAATGTAAAGTTTCCTTCAGTTTTCAAGCTCATCTACTTACAATCTAGGAAAAAAAAAAAAAAAAAAAAAGGCTGAGACACCAGATTTAGCACTTTTTTTTTTTTTTTTTTTTTTTTTTTTGAGGTGGACTCTCATTCTGTTGCCAGGCCAGAGTGCAGTGGCATGATCTCCGCTCACTGCAACCTCCGCCTCCCGGGTTCAAGCGATTCTCCTGTCTCAGCCTCTCAAGTAGCTGGGACTACAGGTGCGCACCACCACGTCCAGCTAATTTTTGTGTTTTTAGTACAGACGGGGTTTCACCACGTTGGCCAGGATGGTCTCAATCTCTTGACCTCAGGGTCCACCTGCCTCGGCCTCCCAAAGTGCTGGGATTACAAGTGTGAGCCACTGCGCCCGGCCAGCACCATTTATAATAAAATATAGAACACTGAAAATGTTGGCTAGGCACCGTGGCTCACCCCTGTAATCCCAACACTCTGGGAGATTGAGGCAGGAGGATTGCTTGAGTCCAGGAAGTGAAGGCTTTGGTGAACTATGATTGCACCATTGCCTGGGCGATAGATCAAGACCCTGCCTCAAAAGAAAACAAAACAAAACCAGAAAATCAAATCTATCTCGTCATTAGACCTGGGACGAATCATTCCCCTGCAACATACCATTGGAACGCTGAAAATTTAGATGTAAAAAAGCCTTCCCTATTCCCTTCTGGGAATTCCTCTGTGACCACTCACTTCTTCCCACTTCTTCCTCCCCACTCCCCCACCAGGGTCGGAAAATGTCTGTGTGCACCGACAATGTCACTGACCTCCGGATTCCTGAGGGTGAGTCAGGGTTCTCCAAATCTATCACAGCCTACGTCTGCCAGGCAGTCATCATCCCCCCAGAGGTGACAGGCTACAAGGCCGGGGTTTCCTCACAGCCTGTCAGCCTTGCTGACCGACTTATTGGTGAGTAACTCTGCTGCCTCAGCCTTGTTTGAGAGAGAGAGAGAGAGAGAGAGTGTGTACGTGTGTGTGTGTGTGTGTGTGTGTATGTGTAGGAGAGTGTGAGGTTACCAGGCTGGGAGGTAAAAGGCCCCACATGAGGGGCCCAACCTCTTGACCTGTGTTTTCTATTCCACTCTGTGTGCGAAGTGCTCCCCGGGGCTCTGACAAACCCTTGTTTCACCCTTTCATAAGTCAATCAGGGATGTGATGAGATGCAGTGAGGTTGGATGTTGAAGGTATTGGAAGAATTGAAGTGGTTGCCAGCTAATGCTACTAGCGAGAATTAATTAGGAGCTCTGATTTGGCAGGGGTGACAACAGATATGACTCTGGATGGAATCACCTCCCCCGCTGAACTTTTCCACCCGGAGTCCTTGGGAATACCGGACGTGGTCTTCTTTTATAGGTGAAGATGAGAGGCTAGGCTACTGCAAGTGAAACCTAGGACTCCTCCATAATTTCTGCTGCATCCCTCCCTCTCTAGTCACCTACTGCTTATCAAGCCAGAACATGTCTGAGGTCTAGCAGATCTGCCCAGTCATGATAGCTAAAGGCTGGGAGTTCCTGATCCCAGCTTCTTGGATATTATTGGAGCAGATCTGCCCTAGAGGCAAGGAGAAATATTGGATGATCTGCAGTGGACTTCCCTTCCAGCCTAAGCAGGCTCCAGTGGATGCTAGCCATGACTTTCCTAAACCAGGGCATTTCCCCCTTGACTACATATTGTTGATCCCCACCCTTTCCACATATAATCCAAGGCCTGTGCACTCCCTGTGTGCCAGGCTAAAGCCCAAGTCCCGACTTCCCCAGCAAGGGAATTGCTCCATGCGGATTTCACTTGGTGGCTGTCCAGGAACACAGCTGAGTGACTCATTCCCCCCGGGGGCTGGCTTTCTCTGCAGGTCCAATGATGTGACCCAGTCCTGCAGTTCTGGGAGATCAACCACCATCCGTGTCAGGTGCAGTCCACAGAAAACTGTCCCTGGAAGTTTGTCGCTGCCAGGGTAAGCCCTGCAAAGGGGTGTGACGAAGGCCAAAATCTCCCTTCCTTGAAGTCATTCCATCCTGAGATCTAGAGATTAGTGAAAAGGAGAAAAAAGAAAAGAATTTGAGATCCATTAATGGGCTCTTAGGGGCAGAGTCATGGCCCCAGACCCTAAATCTTCATATGGCAAGAATGGGGTAGAAGGAAGAGTGAAAGCTGCTCTCATATTCCTGGTCCATTATGGTGGCAGCTGCGTAGCATTGTAACCAACAGCTCGGCTGAGAGCCAGATTGAATCATCTCCTCCACTAACTAGCTATGTTATCATGGCTACGTTTCTTACCGTCTTTAGGCCTCTTGTTTCCTTATCTATAAAAATGGGTGTAATGCGGCCGGGCACGGTGGCTCAAGCCTGTAATCCCAGTACTTTGGGAGGCCGAGACGGGCGGATCACGAGGTCAGGAGATCCAGACCATCCTGGCTAACACGGTGAAACCCCGTCTCTACTAAAAAAAAAAAAAATACAAAAAACTAGCCGGGCGAGGTGGCGGGCGCCTGTAGTCCCAGCTACTCCGGAGGCTGAGGCAGGAGAATGGCGTGAACCCGGGAGGCGGAGCTTGCAGTGAGCTGAGATCCGGCCACTGCACTCCAGCCTGGGCGACAGAGCGAGACTCCGTCTCAAAAAAAAAAAAAAAAAAAAATGGGTGTAATGCTAAATTCCCTCAGCGGGTTGTTTTGAGGATGAAATGAGACAAGGAGACTTTAGGACGTTTCATGATCTCTGGCTATTATGAGGTTTAGTAAAGGTTTAGGGATCCTAGGAATCTCTCTGCAATGAAAATACCCAGTTCTGAGTTTAATAGCTGAGTGAACTAAATCAAAAATTTCCAAATGAATATGACCACAGGACACCCCCCTCCCCTCCCTGCATAACAGCAACTAACATCTTGATAGGCACTGGCGTCTCGAGGAAGACATTTTGGATATGCTGCGCCTAAACAACTCACTGGGGAGATGGGGAGCAAAGCAGGGCGTCTTGACCCAGTAGTGGTGTCTGAGTGTCAAATCCCTGTTCTTGCCGTTGTAAACATCACAATAAAGTACATAACGGGTATCCATGACCGGAAGCTCATTCCTGAACCCCACCTCAACTCCAATCCCATCGCCAGGAAGCTGCATCAAAGTGGCTATTGCAAATGTCACAAGTCTGTGGGGAGGACGGGAACCTCAAAGAGGTTGGTGGGACAGCCGCGCTAGAGCTCAGACACCTTACAATAGCTCTCATACGATGTCAGCAAAAACATAAACGGGCAGAGGGTGGAGAGCCCATTGGAGGCCAGGAAGGCCTCTTATCAGTGAAATCAGAGATCAAAACCTGTGTTAAGGACTAGTTGGAAGGATCCTGGTAGGGCTAACGGTTTGGGCAGAGAGAGGGTGAATCAGGCAAGGTATGAGACAACAGGCCTCCAACCAGATCTTCCCCACCAGTCCAGCCAGTGAGAGCTCAGGCCTCTTTTCTGCTTTGCTAGAACGTGCTCGGATGGGACCTGTGATGGCTGCAACTTCCACTTCCTGTGGGAGAGTGCGGCTGCTTGCCCGCTCTGCTCAGTGGCTGACTACCACGCTATCGTCAGCAGCTGTGTGGCTGGGATCCAGGTGGGTTTCCCTCTGATCAGGCACTCCCACGAGAGAAGGGAATGAGATATCTGAGTTCCTTGTTTTTCTCCCCAACAGAAGACTACTTACGTGTGGCGAGAACCCAAGCTATGCTCTGGTGGCATTTCTCTGCCTGAGCAGAGAGTCACCATCTGCAAAACCATAGATTTCTGGCTGAAAGTGGGCATCTCTGCAGGCACCTGTACTGCCATCCTGCTCACCGTCTTGACTTGCTACTTTTGGAAAACGAATCAAAAGTACATGATGCGGTATTGGAGTTTGGGGATGGACAGGGTTGGATTATTGATCAGGGAGAATATCTGAAAGTGTAAATTAATGGGTTTTTTCTCTGGAATTGGCTACAGACTCTGTGACTCTGGCCAGAGACTTGTTGAACCACTTATCCAGTGCATGGTGTGGTTATCCTGACTCCTGAACAGGGATGGTACCACGTGGCAGTCTATAAATGGATGTTAAATTCTGAAAAGCAAAGAATATCCTTAATTTGTTATTCTTAACAATACAGAGAATGACATTAAGATTTTGATATTTCTACTCGGGAGGCTGAGGCCGGAGAATGGCGTGAACCCGGGAGGCAGAGCTTGCAGTGAGCTGAGATCCAGCCACTGCACTCCAGCCTGGGCAACAGAGTGAGACTCCGTCTCAAAAAAAAAAAAAAAAAGATTTTGATATTTCTATTGAACTTTGAGATCACAGAAACAGGCTTAAGGAACAAAGATCACTGAACTGGGAACCACGATTCCTTCTAGTCCCGCAGCCCTGACACCGTTTTACCATGCTTCAGTCTCCTTACCCTTGGCATGGGAATAGGACCTGTTTGTAGCCCAACCTCTCTACCTCTTTCCCCCTTATTCGCACGTTTTGGGATCCTTGTCTTTCCCATCCTCCTGTTTTATAGACTAGAGTACAAGTACTCCAAGCTGGTGATGAATGCTACCCTCAAGGACTGTGACCTGCCAGCAGCTGACAGCTGTGCCATCATGGAAGGCGAGGATGTGGAAGACGACCTCATCTTTACCAGCAAGAAGTCATTCTTTGGGAAGATCAAATCATTTTCCTCCAAGTTAGGGGGCCTGGCCAGTGCACTGAGGTCAGCCTGGGCGTGGTGAACCACTACGCCCAGCCCCAAAATTATATTTTCAACATATAATCAGTGTTTTTAAATTACTGAAACTAGCCTGGCGCGGTGGCTCACGCCTGTAATCCCAGCCCTTTGGGAGGCTGAGGCAGGTGTATCACCCGAGGTCAGGAGTTTGAGATGAGCCTGACCCACATGGTGAAACCCCGTCTCTACTAGAAATACAAAAATAATTAGCCAGGCGAGGTGGCGGGCGCCTGTAGTCCCAGCTACTCGGGAGGCTGACGCAGGAGAATGGCGTGAACCCGGGAGGCAGAGCTTGCAGTGAGCCGAGATCACGCCACTGCACTCCAACCTGGATGACAGAACAAAACTCTGTCTCCAAAAAAAAAAACAAAAAATTAGCCAGGCGTGGTGGTGGGCACCTGTAATCCCAGCTACTCGGGAGGCCGAGGCAGGAGAATCGCTTGAACTCAGGAGGCAGAGGTTGCAGTGAGCCGAGATCGCGCCGTTGCACTCCAGCCTGCAGGACAAAGTGAGACTTCATCTGAAAAAAAAAAAAAAAAAATTACTGAAACTACTGAGATATTTTACTTTTTTTTTTTGTAGAAGTTCTCAAACTCCAAAGTGTGTTTCACACTTAAAGCACCACTCTGTTCAGGTGCTCATTTCAAATGCTAATAGTCACATGGTATTGAAAGCTACTATATTAGGCAGTACAGCCTTAAAACATAAAAATCCAAATTTCTGAATACACTTTACAAAGTCCCCCGTGCCTTCCTGGCCTCGCCGTCTACACTCCCCGCACAGGACCTCCCGCTCTTTGCTCTAGCTTGTTATTGCTGCTCCTAGACTCTTTCACACTCTGTGACTGTTGCTTCTTCCTGGCACGTTTCTTATCAGGGTGTGCCGCTCCCACTTCCATCAGCCCTCTTTGCCACTCAACTACTCTCGTAGTGCCACCTCATTTGTTGAGTGCTCTCCTTATGTTATCTTACAACTCTCCTACAGCATCTATACTATTCCTGTATATACCCTTCGGAAACTTATTTTTATTGACATATAAACAGTAAAGTACACAAATCTCAGTATACAGGTTGATGAGTTTTCTCAATCTATATACCAATGTAACACCCAGGTCAAAATATAAGACATTTACAGCACACCAGCAGATTGCCTTACGCCACCTCCCAGTCAGCCCCTCCTCCAAAAAAAAATAGTATTCTTACCTCTATCACCATAAATTCCTTTGCCTGATTTTGAACTTCATGTGTAGTATATACTTTTGTATATGGCTTCCTTTTTTTTTTTTTTGAGAGAGTCTTGCTCAGTCGCCTGGGCTGGAGTGCAGTGGTACGATCATGGCTCACTGCAACCTCCACCTTCTGGGCTCACACCATTCTCCTGCCTCAGCCTCCCAAGTAGCTGGGACTACAGGCGCCCACCACCACACCTGGCTAATTTTTTTTGTATTTTAGTAGAGGTGGGTTTCACCATGTTAGCCAGGATGGTCTTGATCTCCTAACCTTGTGATCCACCCGCCTCGGCCTCCTGAAGTGCTGGGATTACAGGCATGAGCCACCGGGCCCGGCATGGCTTCTTTCTTTCAAGATTATGTCTGTAAGATTCATCCATGTTACTAACATGTAGCAGTAGTTGGTTCTTTTCATTGCTATATAATACTCCATTATGTAAATATGCCAATCAATTCTACTGGCTTATTTACTTCATGACGTTTAGATAAACTGGGTTGTTACCGGTTGAGGGCATTATGAATAAGCTTCTAGAGACTCTTTTTAAAAAAATGTTTGTCAACTAACAAATTATAGTTGTGTATATTTATAGGGTACAATGTAATGTTATGATTTATGAACACAATGTGGAATAATAAACGCAAGCTAATTAACATATCCATCACCTCAAATGCTTACATTTTGTGATAAGAACATGTGTACATTCTGGCCGGGCGCAGTGGCTCACGTCTGTAATCCCAGCACTTTGGGAGGCTGAGGCGGGTGGATCACAAGGTCAGGAGATCGAGACCATCCTGGCTAAAACGGTGAAACCCCGTCTCTACTAAAAATACAAAAAATTAGCCGGGCGCGGAGGCGGGCGCCTGTGGTCCCAGCTACTCGGGAGGCTGAGGCAGGAGAATGGCGTCGGCCCGGGAGGCGGAGCTTGCAGTGAGCCGAGATCGCGCCACTGCACTCCAGCCTGGGCGACAGATCGAGACTCCGTCTCAAAAAAAAAAAGAAAAAAAAAAAAAAAAAGAACATGTGTACATTCTTATGTGTGTCTTTTGGTAGACATAAACACTCATTTCTGTTGGGTATGTACCAAGGAGTAGAATTGCTGGATCATAGGGTGGGCACATGTTTAGATTTAGTAGATAATACCAAGTAGTTTTCCAAAGTGGTTGTAATGATTGATATTCCCACTAGCAATATCTAAGAGTTCCAGTTGCTTGGCATTCTTGCCAATACTTGACATTGGCAGTCCTTTTAATTTAGCCATTCTGGTAGATATATCGTGGTATCTCAGTGTTATTTTAATTTGCATTTTTTTGGTGACTAAAGATATTGAGTGCTTTTTCATAAGTTGATGGCATTTGGATAGCCTATTTTGAGAAGTACCTGTTCAAGCCTTTTGACCAATTTTTATTTGTCCTTTTCTTAGTGGTTTATAGGAATTATTTATATAGAGTGGATAGAAGAATACCTGTGAGATACAGATACCACAGATCTCCTCTCCCATTCTGTGGCTTGCCTTTTCATTCTTTCAGTCTTGTGATGAATAGAAGTTCCTAATTTTTCCAAAACACAATAGATAAATCACAGAATTTGTATTCTGTTTTGAAAATCATGTTATATCTTAACCTCCAGAAGAGATTCTCCAGTTTTTGGTTTTTTTTGTTTTTGTTTTTGTAGACATTTTATTTATTTACTTTTTACGTTTAGGTATAAGATTTATTTAATATTAATTTTGGTGTTTTATGTGAGATAGATCAAAATTTTTTTTAATGTGGAGAGTCAATTGCTCATGATAAAAATGCAATAAACTGAGAATAGAAGGGAGCTTCCTTAATCTGATAGTAGATACTTACAGAAAAACCCTTGTCTTGTCTTGTCTCTTCTCTTCTTTTTCTTGAGACAGAGTCTCATTCTGTTGCCAGGCTGGAATGCAGTGGTGCGACCTCAGCTTACTGCAACCTCTGCCTCCTAGGTTCAAGCGATTCTCCTGCCTCAGCCTCCTGAGTAGCTGGCACTACAGGTACGTGCCACCATGCCCAGCTAATTTTTGTATTTTTAGTAGAAATGGGGTTTTCACCATGTTGGCCAGGATGGTCTCGATCTCATGATCTCGTGATCTGCCGGCCTTGGCCTCCCAAAGTGCTGGTATTACAAGTGTGAGCCACTGCATCCGGCCACATTTTTCTTAATGATGAAATGTTGAATGCTTTCCCCTTGAGGTTAGGAACAAGACAAGTATGTCTGTTATCACCTCTTCTAATCAACATCATGCCAAAAGTCCCAGGCAGTATGAATAAGGCAAGAAACAGAAATAAAAGATTGGAATGGAAGAAACTGTCATTATTTGAAGATCACTTGATTGTGTATGCAGAATCTGAACTATTAAAATTAAATAACTAACAAAATCACTGGATACAATACACAGAATCAAAGGTACTTCTATATACAAGTAACAGTTTAGAAGCACCACGTACATAGAGATACACCTAATAAATAACATTTAGGACTCATACACTGAAAACTATAAAACATTGCTGAGAGAAATTAAAAATAATGAAGGGATATACTATATTCATTGATTGAAACATTCAGCACTGTTACAATATTCGGTTTTGTTTTATTTTCTTTTTGTTTCTTTTCTTTTTCTCTTTTGTGATAGAGTCTTGTTCTGTCACCCAGGCTGGAGTGCAGTGGAACGATCTCGGCTCACTGCAGCCTCTGCCTCCTGGGATCAAGTGATCCTCTCACTTCAGCCTCCCAAGCAGCTGGGACTACAGGCACACACCACCATGCTCAGCTAATTTTTGTATTTTTTTTTTTTTTTTTTGTAGAGACAGGGTTTTGCCACATTGCCTAGGCTGTGGTCTCGAATTCCTGGGCTCAAGCGACCCACCCACTTCAGCCTCCCAAAGTGCTGGAATTACAGGCATGAGTCACCACACCTGGCCTTATTTTCTTCTATGCTCCCAATACCTACCCCGGTGCCTTGCAAATAGGAAGGAATCTCAGAATGATTATAGATTTACAGGAAGTTGGAAAAATAGTAGAAAGGTCCTGTTTTCCCCAATGATAACATCTTATATAACTCTAGCAAAATATTAAAACCAAGAAATTGACATTGCTACAATCCACAAACCTTATTCAGATTTTGTCAGTTTTATACACGTGCGTGTGTAGTTGTGTGCAATCTTACCATGTGTAAATTTGCGTAACCACTGCCATGCTCAAGATACAGAACTGTTTCATCACCACAAAGATCCTTCTTGCTGTCTCTTTGTAGTCCACTCCCTTTGCCCTCCATTTCACCCCTAGCAACCACTAATCTATTATCCATCTCTATACTTTTATCAATGTGAATAAGTGAATGAGAAAATGGTGATATCATTTTGCATCAAGTTTTGTTAAAGAGCTATCAAAGAGGAAAGCTCCTTGGTAAAACCTTAAAGAATGGGTTCTGTAGGTGCTATCTCATTTCTAGTCATCAATTTTGCCTGTTAAAAGCTTGAGTTTGGCTGGATGCCATGGTTCACACCTGTAATTCTAGCACTTTGGGAGGCCAGAATGGGTGGATCGCTTGAGCCCAAGAATTTGCGACCAGCCTGGGCAACACAGCAAAACTCCATCTCTACAAAAATAAAAATTAAAAAAATTAGCTAGGTGTGGTGGCGCACACCTGTAGTCCTAGCTGCCTGGGAGACTGAGGTGGGAGGATCACTTGAGTCCAGGAGGCAGAGGTTGCAGTAAGCTGAGGTTGTGCCACTGTACTCTAGCCTGGGTGACAGAGTGAGACCCTGTCTCAACAGCAACAAGAAAGCTTGTGCTTGAATTTTATCATATTGCCCCTAATGTTAAGATTCAAGAGGTCCAAATTTTTTTTTTTTTTTTTATGAGATGGAGTCTCGCTCTGTCGTCCGGGCTGGAGTGCAGTGGCCGGATCTCAGCTCACTGCAAGCTCCGCCTTCCAGGTTCACACCATTCTCCTGCCTCAGGCTCCTGAGTAGCTGGGACTACCGGCGCCCGCCACCTCGCCCAGCTAGTTTTTTGTATTTTTTAGTAGAGATGGGGTTTCACCGTGTTAGCCAGGATGGTCTCGATCTCCTGACCTCGTGATCCACCCGTCTCAGCCTCCCAAAGTGCTGGGATTACAGGCTTGAGCCACCGCACCCGGCCCCCCAAGATGTCCAAATTTTACCAATCAGAGTTAGACTGATGATCCATGATACCAATATATTAATTTGGGCCAATAATGTTGATTAGTTAGTGCACTGTCTTCCCCCAAAGGAAACCAAATTATAAGAGACTAAATTACTTTCAAGGCTGCCAGAGGAGCATTGTATCAAAGTAAAAGGGTAGGCCGGGCGCGGTGGCTCAAGCCTGTAATCCCAGCACTTTGGGAGGCCGAGACGGGCGGATCACGAGGTCAGGAGATCGAGACCATCCTGGCTGACACAGTGAAACCCCGTCTCTACTAAAAAATACCAAAAAACTAGCCGGGCGAGGTGGCGGGCGCCTGTAGTCCCAGCTACTCGGGAGGCTGAGGCAGGAGAATGGCGTGAACCCGGGAGGCGGAGCTTGCAGTGAGCCAAGATCACGCCACTGCACTCCAGCCTGGGCGGCAGAGCGAGACTCTGTCTCAAAAAAAAAAAAAAAAAAAACAAAAAAAAAAAACAAAGTAAAAGGGTAACATTAGCCATTTCTAGCAAGGAGAGGTAGCAATCATGACTGCACTCTTTATAGAGTCCTGTGCATAGCACCTAGTTTCCTTAAATGAGTTTTTTTTTTTGTTTTTTGTTTTGTTTTTTTTTTTTTTTGAGACGGAGTCTCGCTCTGTCGCCCAGGCTGGAGTGCAGTGGCCGGATCTCAGCTCACTGCAAGCTCCGCCTCCCGGGTTCGGGCCATTCTCCTGTCTCAGCCTCCTGAGTAGCTGGGACTACAGGCGCCCGCCACCTCGCCCGGCTAGTTTTTTGTATTTTTTAGTAGAGACGGGGTTTCACCGTGTTAGCCAGGATGGTCTCGATCTCCTGACCTAGTGATCCGCCCGTCTCGGCCTCCCAAAGTGCTGGGATTACAGGCTTGAGCCACCGCGCCCGGCCCCACCTTAAATGAGTTTTAAGATCATTGGGCAGGTTAGTTACTTGAGTGTCTTCCAAGTTTTCCAGATGTGTCACTCTATAGTGGTGTCATACATGTTATGATACTGTTAAATTTTAACCTCAGAACGGTCTTTTCCTTGTCACCAAATGCTGGGGACACCATTGTAGTCACCATTGTATGCCAACTACATTTGGGGCTCTAAAGCTCTAAGATTAGGCCGGGCACAGTGGCTCACGCCTGTAATCCCAGCACTTTGGGAGGCCAAGGTCAGGAGTTCGAGACCAGCCTGGCCAATGTGGTAAAGCCCCGTCTCTTCTAAAAATACAAAAATTAGCTGGGCGTGGTAGCGGGCACCTATAATCCCAGCTACTCGGGAGGTTGTGGCAGGAGAATCGCTTGAACTTGGGAGGCGGAAGTTGCAGTAAGCCAAGATTGCACCACTACACTCCAGCTTGGGCAACAAGAGCGAGACGCCGTCTCCAAAAATTAATAATAAATAAATAAATAAATAAAGCTCTAAGAGTTTATAACTTCATGAGGCAGATCCTTCAGCTCTGCTGGCATTTAGGCCTTAACCTGAGATCAGTACTAAGTCAAAATCAGGAGAAGGGAGTATCTTAATTATGGGCATTTGTTTGGTATATTCTTGGATTCTTTATTCCTAGGTAGATTTCGGGCAGACAACTTGAACAAGCTGAAGAACCTATGCAGCAAGACGATCGGAGAGAAAATGAAGGTAAGAGAACTGAGGAACAAACAGCCGTGAGAGCTTGAGCGGAGATATTTGATCTTGCTCTTAGCTAATGTTCACAGAAGTTCTAACTCAGTGTTTAAGTCTACAAGATGTTCAATTTCTTACCAAAGGGGAACATATTATTTTGAAAAGATAGGGAGGCAGGGAACTTGGAGGCACTTTCATATACTTTACCACAAGTCCATCTTCCGTGTTCAGGTAAGATTCTTTGTTGTCTAGCCATTTGTTGTCTATTCTGTTCTTACATTAGAAATATAAATTCCATCAGTCATCTTTTTTAATGGCAGATTTCAGATTTGTCGTCTCAGTGTAGTTGTGCTCCAGAATGAAAACAGTGCAGATTCAGAGTTCAAATCTTGCTACGTTATGTGACTTTTAGGCAAGTTAACGTCTGAGCCTCAGTGTTCTCATCTATAAAATGACAATGCTAAAACCTATAGAATGGAATTGTTAGAACTTTTTAAAAAAATTTAAACACCAAGCAATAGTTATGGATAGAACTAAATTTCTTTCAAATGTAGAAAATTTGGCATAGTGTCAAGAACATGTATTTGTTCAGCAATTGTGAGTTACAATGAATGGCAAGTAATGTTACTGGCCTTCATCCAAAAAAAATCCTTCGTATGCCTGAAAAATATCACGTTTCAGCTCAGCTTTTGCTTTAGTATCCAGAATAGTTCATGTTTTTAACCCTTCTTCAAAAATACCTGTGTAGCCCCTTAATCATATTACATTACATATTATAGCTGGGTACAGTAGCTCACGCCTGTAGTCCTAGCACTTTGGGAGGCCGAGGTGGGCAAATTGCTTGATCTCAGGAGTTTAAGACCAGTCTGCACAACATGGTGAAACCCCGTCTCTACAAAAATAAAATAAAACAATTAGCCAGGCTTGGCGGCCGGCGCCTGTAGTTCCAGCTACTCAGGAGGCTGAGGTGGGAGATCACTTGAAGCCAAGAGGTAAAAGTTGCAGTGAGCCAAGATTGCGCTACTGAACTCCAGCCTGGGTTTCCAGTGAAACCCTGTCTCAAAAAAAAAAAAAAAAGAATTAATTAAATGCACTTTCAATCTAGATAACTTTTAAGTTGTAAACCTCAAAACTAAACAACAACAACAAAAAACATTATAGAACTTTGGAACCACACCAGTAAAGAGCATAAAAAGATGACCTTGGGATTCTAGCACCTTACACTTGACTTCATGACAGTCGGCATCTTTCTCTTTGACAATATTTTTTTTTTTTTTTTTTTTGAGACGGAGTCTCGCTCTGCCGCCCAGGCTGGAGTGCAGTGGCCGGATCTCAGCTCACTGCAAGCTCCGCCTCCCGGGTTCACGCCATTCTCCTGCCTCAGCCTCCCCAGTAGCTGGGACTACAGGCGCCCGCCACCTCGCCCGGCTAGTTTTTTGTATTTCTTAGTAGAGACGGGGTTTCACCGTGTCAGCCAGGATGGTCTCGATCTCCTGACCTCGTGATCCGCCCGCCTCGGCCTCCCAAAGTGCTGGGATTACAGGCTTCAGCCACCGCGCCTGGCCACTTTGACAATATTTTGTTAAACTTTCAGCGTGTAACACTTTTAGCTGTGGAAAGTGGTATTGATAATCATCCAGTTTCTTTCTGTGGGACTTAGTCATTTGCATGCTACAGACCCCATACTTATGTTAATTCCCATGCATACTCCTCCCTGGGTGTTCTTTGGGACCTATGTACAGTCAGTGCCAGCTGGGTGTTTTTTGTAGCAAGAAGATGGGATTGTGAGTGTTGTCATTTACAATAACATTCTTAGATCTGATTTTGTTGCTAGCCATGCAGGCAGTGTTCACTCCTGCTGCCACTGAAATGGTAATGATAGTGCTTTAATTTGTAGAGCACTCGAAAACATTCAGATACTTTCACAGACATCTCATTTTAGTTTTCATCCTTACTGCAAAGTTGGAGTGCAGATAGTACATTTGTCAGCCCTATTTCATGGGTAAGGGAATCGGCTTAGGAAATTAAAGAGCTTGCTTAAAATCATACTCTAACTTAGTTGCAGAGTCAAACCTTGAGCTCTGAACTTGAATTTGCTGCTCTGGGGGACTATCAAATAGCAAGGGAGCCTGGTAACTATCTTGCTAACCTATCACCCTGCCTATGATGCCATTGCAAAAATCTTGAGATTTAGTCCATTTTTTCCCTACCTCTATAGTCTGTTTATTCTTATCAAGACTCATTCTGATAGTTTCAGATTTTTCCAACTTTTTTTCTTGTTTTTGACACAAAGTCTTGTTTTGTTGCCCAGGCTGGAGTGCAGTGGCACAATCATGGCTCACTGCAGCCTCAACCTCCTGGGCCCAAGCAGTCCTCCTGCCTCAGCCTCCCTAGTAGCATGCCACCACACTCGGCTAATTTTTTTTTTTTTCGTAGAGATGGAGTCTCCCTATGTTGCCACTGCACCTGGCCAGATTTTTCTAGCTTTTTAAGATGATTTTGCTCTGAGTCACTGAAGGGTGTGAGTGGAGTTATAGTTAGAATTTTGATCATATGAGAATGTATAATGAACCTAAAGGATTTCTATGCTTTACATTTAGGAGATTTAGTCCTTTTGTTCTTTCTTTCTTCTTTTTTTGAGACAGTGTCTTGCTCTGTTGCCCAGGCTAGAGTGCGGTGGCATGATCATAGATCACTACAACCTCCAACTCCTTGGCTCAAGCGGTCCTCCCACCTCAGCCTCTTAAGTAACTAGGACTATAGACACATGTCACTGTGCCTGGCTAATTTTTTAAAGTCACCCAGGCTGCAGTACAGTGGCACAAGCATAGCTCACCACAGCCTCTAATTCCTGGGCTCATGCAATCCCCCCGCCTCATCCTCCCAAGTAGCTGAGAGTACAGGTGTACTCCACTATGCCTGGCTAATTTAAAATATATATATTTATATATTTAGATATGAGGTCTCACTCTGCTGCCCAGGCTGGTCTTGAACTCTTGGGCTAAAGTGATCCTCCCACCTCAACCTACCATGTAGCTGGGATTACAGTTGCAAGCCACTATACCTGGTTATACTTTGTTTTATTTATACTTACAAAGCAGATGCTAAATATTCTTATGCAAGTTTTGTTGAAGTCTCATATATCTTATTATAATGGCCTTTGACTAACTTTCTTTAACTCTTTTTTTTTGAGACGGAGTCTCGATCTGTGGCCAAGGCTGGAGTGCAGTGGTGCGATCTCGACTCACTGCAACCTCCGCCTCCCAGGTTCACTCTATTCTCCTGTCGAGTAGCTAGGACTACAGGCACCTGCCACAATGCCCGGCTAATTTTTTCGTGTGTGTTTTTGGTAGAGATGGGATTTCACCATGTTAGCCAGATGGTCTCTATCTCCTGACCTTGTGATCGGCCTGCCTCGGCCTCCCAAAGTGCTGGGATTACAGGCGTGAGCCACTGTGCCCGGCCAACTCTTTTTTTTTTTTTGGAGACGGAGTCTCTCTCTGTCACCCAGGCTGGAGTGCAGTGGCATGATCTTGGCTCACTGCAACCTCCGCCCCCCAAGTTCAAGTGATTCTTCTGCCTCAGCCTCCCGAGTAGTTGGGATTACAGGTGTCTACTACCACGCCTGCCTAATTTTGTATTTTTAGTAGAGAAGGGGTTTCACCATCTTGGCCAGGCAGGCCTTGAACTCCTGACCTCATGATCCACCTGCCTCAGCCTCCCAAAATGCTGGGATTACAGGCATGAGCCACAGGGCCCTGCCAACTCTTTTTAATTTAAGAAGAATTTAACTCTTTAAGGGATCTTCTTAAATTCACCTGGTTTTGTGCAAGGATTACAAGTGATGATTTAGCAGAATTATCATACAGAAGGACGAGAAGAGAAACTAGAGAGAACAAAATCCAGCCCTGGTTATACCCCTGCCATTGTGTAAATTGCATTGATTGTTCTAAACTTAGTTCCAGATCCTGTGACTTTTTGTTTGTTTGTTTTCCTTGGCTGTCTGATATTTCATCGCTCCATCCATCTTTCCCCCTTAGCCTCAATGCTGGGATTGTTGTTAGCAGGTAGATAAGAATCTACACTTGGGGTGGGTGCAGTGGCTCATGCCTGTAATCCCTGTACTTTGGGAGGTCAAGGTGGGGGATCACTTGAGACCAGGAGTTTGAGATCACCCTGTCCAACATAATAAAACCCTGTCTCTATTAAAAATACAAAAAAAAAAAAAAAAAAATTATCCAGATGTGGTGGCGCACTACTGTAATCCCAGCTACTTGGGAGGCTGAGGCAGGAGAATCACTTGAAACCGGGAGGTGGAAGTTGCAGTGAGCCGAGAGCACGCGAACTGCACTCCAGCCTGGGCGACAGAGTGAGACTCCCTCCAAAAAAAAAAAAAGAATCCACACACAGGTGTGTCTGCCCCAGGGCTTGCTCCTGAGCACTGTGCTGCCTCTCCTGGGCTTGTAGCTCATGAGCATTTCAAATCAATTCTCTTCTGATTCCTATGAAGACCTACGCACAGGGAGTGACATTCTTCTCGTATTCTTCAGGATGTTAATTCTCTGACCCAGACAGATTAATTGATTTTAGGACCAAAACGCTATTAAGTGGCAGCATAGGGGCTTGACACTTTGACTTCTGGCTTCCAGTGTACTAATTTTTTTCCCACATGTTGTATCTTTTAGAAAAATTTATGTAGGAAGTTCTGCGATTCGTTTATATAATACGTTAATTTGGTGTTTACTTTATAAAACAATGCCAGAGATTTTCTTTTATTGATTTGTGTTGGTTTTTTTCCTTCCTGCAGAAAAAAGAGCCAGTGGAAGATGATGAGTCTGTCCCAGAGAACGTGTTGAATTTCGATGACCTTACTGCAGACGCTTTAGCTGTAAGTTAGAGTCCTTTTCTAAGTTAGGATCTCTGCTGTTTTGTCTTAATTTTATTCCTAGACAGCAAGTGCTCACACGCTGCTGTGCACAGCATTGTGACATCCTTTCATTTCTGCTGCTGGGAAATGTCCCCACCCATTCTTGTTATATTCTATCTTTGAGTATTTATTAGACAGCGGAGATGGAGACAGATGGAGTGGGAGAATCAAGGGTAGGAAGAACAGAAAAAGGAAAGGAACTGTGTTTGGTTTATATAGCTCCCTTTTCTACCCTTTGTTACACAAAGGCAAGAAACTTCAACTTACTGTAATACAGTAAATATTTAGTGTGCTGGGCAAGAGGAGTAATTTTTGAGTTTTTTAGTCACGGAACCCTTTCTTGAAACCCTTAACATATAGCAAGAACATAAACCAAAAAAGCAAAGTTGCTGTGCTTGAAGGGCTCCGATTGGGGGCCTGAGCCTGCCTGGCCCTACTGCTAAAGCACTCGCCTCAAAGAACTAAGAGCGCAGTTTGAAACAGCTGCAATACAGAATCCAAAAATATGCTTCAGACAAATCTCTTACTCCTAATAAATTTATAATCTTCCTGGAGAACAGTTAAATGCAGCATATCAATAGAGTGCTAAATTGGTTCAGTCAAGAAAATCAGAAACTGCAGATTAAGGGAAAGTTCTCATAAGAGCGGCAGTACTAACATTTCTGCGATGTATGGGAACAATAGGAGTGGCCAGAACTATCCATCTCTGCCTCAAGCACCACCAAGGAAAAATGCCGATGGATTTGTAGAGCAAGATTGTGTATATCCGTGTGTGAAATCAATCTCAGTTCTTAAAAGTCTTCATTTCCAGTTTTTAAAATGCTATCGCAAGGGCTCTCTTTAGAGCACAACAGGGTTAGGGCAACCAAATCTTATTCCTGTGCTGTCCTTGCCTCGCTGTCCTGCTTATGGGCCTGGCCTGTTCATCTACAGAACCTGAAAATCTCACAAATCAAGTCCGACTCCTCATTGACGAAGCCATCCTGAAGTGTGAAGCGGAGCGGATAAAGCTGGAAGCAGAGCGATTTGAGAACCTTCGAGAGATTGGGAACCTTCTGCACCCTTCTGTGCCCATCAGTAACGAGATGAGGCAGGTGGCTGTGCTGCAGCAGGAGGCGGCCTTAGGAGGCTGCTGTCTCTGCAGGGACGGGGACGGGAGGAGATCTGTGGAACACTGGCACTCTCTGTCAGAAGCAGGCTCTTTGTATATTCCCTCTGTCCACCAATTGAGAATTGCAGGAGTCAGATCCTTGTCTGATTGGGAAGTAGCAGAGACAGCAGGTAGGAGGAGACTCCTGGCACAGAAATCTCTTCTAAATAGGGCTGCTGTCCTCCACTGCAGTTGCCCGTGGTAGCAGGCGTCTTGTAGGAGGGATCTGCTAAATCAACCTAACCCCCTCACCCACACCCCGCTGAGAAGCTGCAGGTCGAAGGGAAATCTGCATGATAAAGGTTTCCTGCTGAGCGGGAGCTTTTCCTGCACAAAGCTGCTCGGAGCCCAGCCTTTGTTCCCTGACACCCCAGCCAGAGCAGGGCCCATCTGTGCCTCTTTCATTCATTCCCTGGTGAACATTAAACTCACTGCAGGCTGGGGTGTGCAGGAGGCTGCAGAGCACAGACCATGAGCAGACTCAGGAGGTCAGGGCCCTGAGTCCGCCCTCATGTGGCCCTGGGACCAATGAGAGCCTGGAAAAAAAAAAAATCTACATTCTCCTCCGCACTCCAGGCAATGTCGATTGTCTGGGAAGAGTTGTCCTTGTGCAGGATTTGAGAGGTCATTTAAAAGGGTAAAAAACAAAAAAACAACAACAACCAAAAAAAAGAGGCAATACTGTAGACCTCTTGGAAAATCATCATTCCCAGTTTCATGGCTAGAATTACTTCTCAAACTTTGTAAGTTATTACTTCTCCATTGAGTAGCAACATGCCTTCTCTAGTTATGAGACACAGTAGTGTTTAAGTTAAGCAATGACGTCACAAAGCAAAGTTGTTCATGGAATAAAGTTTGGAAAGATGGAGGTTGTAGAATTAAGAAATCATATATCAACCTTGGCGCGGTGGCTCACGTCTGTAATCCCAGCACTTTGGGAGGCCTAGGCAGGGGGATCACTTGAGCCCAGGAGTTCGAGACCAGACTGGGCAACATGACACAACCCCATCTCTGCAAAAAATACAAAAATTAGCCGAGCATGGTGTCGCACACCTGTCTGTAGTCCCAGCTAAGGCTGAGGTGGGAGGATCACTGGAGCCTGGAAGGTTGAGGTTGCAGTGAGCCAAGATTGTGCCACTGCACTCCAGCCTGGATGACAGAGTAGTAAGACCCTGTCTCAAAAAAAAAATAGTAATAATAATTTAATTTAGCCGGGCGCGGTGGCTCAAGCCTGTAATCCCAGCACTTTGGGAGGCCGAGACGGGCGGATCACGAGGTCAGGAGATCGAGACCATTCTGGCTAACACGGTGAAACCCCGTCTCTACTAAAAAATACAAAAAACTAGCTGGGCGTGGTGGCTGGTGCCTGTAGTCCCAGCTACTCCGGAGGCTGAGGCAGGAGAATGGCGTAAACCCGGGAGGCGGAGCTTGCAGTGAGCTGAGATCCGGCCACTGCACTCCAGTCTGGGTGACACAGCGAGCCTCCATCTAAAATAATAATAATAATAATAATAATAATTTAAGAATAAAAAAATAAAATCACATGTTATGTATCTTTCTTTCTTGCTCTGTTTCCTTAGGATGCGGACAACAAAGTAGAGAGGATTTGGGGTGATTGTACGGTCAGGAAGAAGTACTCTCATGTGGACCTGGTGGTGATGGTAGATGGCTTTGAAGGCGAAAAGGGGGCCATGGTGGCTGGAAGTCAAGGGTATTTCTTGAAGGTAAGAGCTGGGAACCAGTGAGGATAGGATTATAAAGAAGAAACAAATTTTTTTTTTTTTTTTTTTTTTTTTTTGCAGAGAAACATAACCTACTTAAAGAGGCCCCCAAATCTACCAGTTCTACTTGCCTTTCTGCAAATGTTTTGGCAATTAGATGCAATTCTCTTTCTAAAGCAAGAGAGGGCTTATCAGGATTCCATAGAACAAAAGCCACTAAGTGGTCCTCCATAATGAATGTATGTTTTGCTGACTGAATCAGAACAGTCTCTGCCTTTAAGTAGCTCAGTATAATTGGATAGTCAGACAAGTAACAAAGAATCAAAATCCACTGTCAGAAGCACTGTGGTTTGTGTAGGCCCAAAGTGCTTTGAGAACATCAAGAGAATTCTCTTAACTGTGTGTCTGGATAGTTCGCTGGGCTTCAGTGTTCAGAATGAATCTCAAGGTTCAGAAGGTCAGTTGCTGTGATCTGTGGTCTTTTTTTGGCCTCCTGTGCGCCCCTGGGTAGTCCTGTTCTGTCGGCCCAGGTGCCTTTGGGTGTCAGTGCTAGCTGAGCATGACAGTGACATGACCCAGTCACACAGTTCTGTGTCTCTGCTCCTCTAGGGGGTCCTGGTGTTCCTGGAACAGGCTCTCATCCAGTATGCCCTTCGCACCTTGGGAAGTCGGGTCTACACTCCCATTTATACCCCCTTTTTTATGAGGAAGGAGGTCATGCAGGAGGTGGCACAGCTCAGCCAGTTTGATGAAGAACTTTATAAGGTGAGTAGCCTGGGTCAGGTGGCAGAATGACTTAAGTTATGTAGCTTAACTTCAGTGATGCAAAGTGGTGCTGTCCAATAGGACTTTCTGCGATGATGGAAACGTTCTATATCTGTGACTCTTGAGCACTTAAAGTGTGGGTGGTACAACGGAGGAAGCACATTTTATATTTTAATTAATTTTAACTTAAACACGTAGCTAATGACTACCATATTAGACAGTGCAGCTGCAGAGCCTCTTTTACCTTTCCCTGGGTAATCTGTATGATGAATCTAAATCAAGTACACTTCAACACCATGAGCTTAGAAAAGAAGCCCATTCCTTGGGTGCTTGGACAAAAGGAAATTACAGAAGTGGCCCTGATCTCCTAGCCCGCTTCCCGTCTCCTCCCACTCCTAACCCCAGACTGGAAGCTTCCACAGGGTGAGACATACTTGCCTTGGGATGGAGGTGGCTTCCAGTTTGTGGCTCCTTCTCAACCATGGACCGTGTCAGGGAGAGCCAGACAATTCAAGTCAAGGTTCAGAAGGTCATTCTGATCAACTGGCTCTAACACCAATAACAGCACCCCACTCTGTGTTCGGCACTCAAGATTTCTAGAGCGTCTCTGCTAACAGCTGTCCAATGCAGCAGTGTCTACTATTCGTTTGCTCCTCCCTTTCAACTCTTCTGTCAGAAATAGGGACTTAGTTCCTACTGGCTTATTTCCTCTCCAGACAGTGGAGGTAGAGTTAGACAACTGCTGTTGGACTCATCTAATTCATATAGGAAGATAGTTCAGTAATTAGAACAATCTTTCCATTGTTTCTGCTGATGAGGTAAAAGTTAAGTTTTCATTCAAGGCGCACTGGGAAACAAAGTGTTCTCCCTAAACCCTGAGCATTAGTATAACCTTGACCTCTGCTTTTTTTTAACAAAGGGTGGAATGTGTTCTTTTACTGGCTAAAACCTGTTTTACCTTTTCTTTCTTTTTCTAATTTCAACCCGTAATATTAGATAATCATTAAAGAACATTAGAAATACCCACTGCAGGTAACACGGGAGAAACCTATGTGGAGTATTATGGAAATTGTTAGGTAGCCGGTGCTCCCTGAGTCCTGCGTTCTCCATCTCTTATCCAGACGCTTCTTGGACCCACAGGCAGGAAGCATCACAGGTTTCAATAGTGAAGAATTTTGGCTGGTACTTCTTGTCTGATAAAAACCTCGGTTCTGGAGAATGAATATAGCGCTGCCCAATAGAACTCTCTGCACTGATGGAAATGTTCTGGGTCTGCATGATGCAGCATGGCAGCCATGAGCCACGTGTGACTCGAGCACTGAAAATGTGGCTGATGCAACCGAGAAACTACATTTTAATTTAATTTAATTTGTTTTTATTTTTTATTTTTAAATTAATTTCCTCTATAGAGACAGGGTCTCACTGTGTTGCCCAAACTGATTTCAAACTCCTGGGCTCAAGCAATCCACCCGCCTCAGCCTTCCAAAGTGTTGGGATTATAGGTGTGAGCCACGACGCCCACCCGATTTAATTAAAATAGTCATATGTGGCTGGCTATACCATATTAGGCTGCACAGCCCTTGAGCTTTCCTATGTTGTATGTGAATGGCCCCACAGTGGCTACATTCCTCCTGCCAGGTAGCGAGGTAGTTTTCCAGGCTCTAAACACTGACCCAGAGGAACTTTCTTCCTTTTTTTTTTTTAATTAAAATACTGCTACATAATAGAAAATTTAGAAATGGCAGAGGGAATTACCTGCTTTTCCATTGACCTAATATAACAATTGTCATCTTAAAATATTCACTTTGGGATTTTTTTCATATATATGTTGTTTTCACATACTTATTATTGCCATGTACATAAATTGCCTTTTTACTTAGCATTATTTTTTATTTCTATTTTTATTTATGTATTTATTTTTTGAGACAGAGTCTCACTCTGTTGCCCAGGCTGGAGTGCAGTGGCACAATCTTGGCTCACTGCAACCTTTGCCTCCTGGATTCAAGTGATTCTTGTGCCTCAGCCTCCCGAATAGCTGGGATTACAGGCGTCGCCACCATATCTGGCTGACTTTTTTTTTTTTTTTTTTTTGGGACGGTGTCTCACTCTTTCACCCAGGCTAGAGTGAAGTGGCATAATCTCGGCTCACTGCAGCCTCCACCCACCAAGTTCAAGCGATTATCCTGCCTCACCCTCCTAAGTAGCTGAGACTACAGGCATCCACCACCATGCCTGGCTAATTTTTTTTTTTTTTTTTTTTTTTTGTATTTTTAGTAGAGACGGGGTTTCGCCATGTTGGCCAGGTTGGTCTCCAGCTCCTGACCTCAGGTGAACCACCCGCCTCGGCCTCCAAAGTGCTGGGATTACAGGCGTGAGCCATCGCGCCCAGCCACACCTGGCTAATTTTTGTATTTTTAGTAGAGATGGGGTTTCACCAAGTTGGCCAGGCTGGTCTTGAATTCCTGACTTCAGGTGATCTGCCTGCCTGGGCCTCCCAAAGTGCTGGGATTATAAGCATGAGCCACCATGCCCGGCAGCCTTTTTATCCTTTTTATGTAGCATTATATCAAAAGTATTTTTCTGTGTTACTGCGTGGTCTTCATTTTTATGATTGTATAATATTACATAAATAATGTTACAGTGAACTTTGTCCTGTCTGAACTTTTCTTTTTTTTTGGCATTATTTTCTTTTTTTTTTTTTTTTTTTTTTTTTGAGACGGAGTCTCACTCTGTAGCCCAGGCTGGAGTGCAGTGGCCGGATCTCAGCTCACTGCAAGCTCCGCCTCCCAGGTTCACGCCATTCTCCGGCCTCAGCCTCCCAAGTAGCTGGGACTACAGGCGCCCACCACCTCGCCCGGCTAGTTTTTTGTATTTCTTAGTAGAGAGCAAAGTACATTCTTTAAGGATCATAACCACTAACCTATAAGCACCAAGAAAGCAGAGACTGGTGTCCCTTTTTGCTCCACATCGGTGTTTAGTAAACGCCTCACAAGGATTAATTTATGTGGTTACCAGCACAGGTATATTGCATACCTGCCAGCACTGACCATTATTCATCATGGATGAGTTTTCTTTATTATATAAGTTGAAAATAGCCGGGCACAGTGGCTCACGCCTGTAATCCCAGCACTCTGGGGGGCTGAGGCAGGTGGATCACCTGAGGTCAGGAGTTCCAGATCAGCTTGGACAACATGGTGAAACCTTGTCTCTACTAACAGTACAAAAATTAGCCAAGCATGGTGGCACGTGCCTGTAATCCCAGCTACTCCGGAGGCTGAGGCAGGAGAATCACTTGAACCTGGGAAGTGGAGGTTGCAGTGAGCCGAGATTGTGCCAATGCACTCCAGTCTGGGCAACAGAGTGAGACTCTTTCTCAAAAGAAAAAAAAAGATAAGTGGAAAATATTCTTTCCTCTTAATTTAGATTTCTTTGATCTCTGTCTGGGACCCCAAGGTGGACTGACCCTTTCCTTTATCTTTTTAGTATTCTCTCCCCACTCCCAGGCAGGGATTAAAGGAAGTTTTTCCTGCACTATCACTGATATCTTTCTTGTGGTTTCTTATTCTAGCCAAGGTCCTCCCCTCTTCCTCTTAACTGGTATGGCTCCTTCCTTCCACAGGTGATTGGCAAAGGCAGTGAAAAGTCTGATGACAACTCCTATGATGAGAAGTACCTGATTACCACCTCAGAGCAGCCCATCGCTGCCCTGCACCGGGATGAGTGGCTCCAGCCAGAGGACCTGCCCATCAAGTATGCTGGCCTGTCTACCTGCTTCCGTCAGGAGGTGGGCTCCCACGGCCGTGACACCCGTGGCATCTTCCGAGTCCATCAGTTTGAGAAGGTGAGTAGATGGGTCAGGGTAAGGAGTGGACCTTTCTCTCTCTCCAGAAGCGTTAGACGAGAGATGGGATCTGTGTTGCTGAGGCCCATCCTGGCTCCAGCTTTTCCTCTCATTGCTTACCTCTGTGTTTCTGGGGAAGTGCGTGCTGGCGTGGCAGGGAGTACCCACCCTGAAGCCAGGCTGTGGCTTTGCCACTCACCAGCTGTGTAACATTGGGCAAAATACATAAGCACCCAGTGCTCCATTTCTGCCTTTGTACGAAGAGGATAACAGTAACGGTGCCTGCCTCACCAGGCCTATTGTGGCCTGTTGTGAGGATGATCCCAGTCAATATATATAAAGCACTCAGAACAGGGCTGGCATGCATATGGGAAGTTCGCGCCATAAGCATTTGCTCTTGTGGTCCAGTCCCAGTTGCTGGGGGCCCAGCCTCGTCTGCCTCCCAGTGGTGTGGAAACGGATCTTCAAGGCAAGGATGTCTCCCTCTTCAGTCCTTTATTCACCCTATACCACTGTTACCATCTCCTTGGGTCCCTCTCTGCAGATTGAACAGTTCGTGTACTCATCACCACATGACAACAAGTCGTGGGAGATGTTTGAAGAGATGATTACCACCGCGGAGGAATTCTACCAGTCCCTGGGCATTCCTTACCACACTGTGAATATTGTTTCAGGTATGGGACCCAGCCTCTTCCCAGCCTCCCTTTCCTGCATCCCACAGACGCCACCCTCACCAGCTGAGCTGCCACACAGAGAAACAGATCACAAGTCGAGTCATTGCCCACATTAATTAAAATATTACCCTCTTCTCACTGGGGAGTATTTGGTGTTAAGAATATCTGGATATGGCCGGGCGCGGTGACTCACGCCTGTAATCCCAGCACTTTGGGAGGCCGAGATGGGCGGATCACGAGGTCAGGAGATCGAGACCATCCTGGCTAACACGGTGAAACCCCGTCTCTACTAAAAATACAAAAAACTAGCCGGGTGAGGTGGCGGACGCCTGTAGTCCCAGCTACTTGGGAGGCTGAGGCAGGAGAATGGCGAGAACCCAGGAGGCGGAGCTTGCAGTGAGCCAAGATTACGCCACCGCACTCCAGCCTGGGTGACTGAGCAAGACTCCGTCTCAAAAAAAAAAAAAAAAAAGAATATCTGGATGTGATTTCACCTCTGGAGACAGGACATGAATTAAAGAATTCTCCAGGCTTGCTAAAGGTTAGCCTTCTGAAATACCATCCCTCCTTCATGAGTTCTAGGGGTTTTTCCTTACAGGTTCTTTGAATCATGCTGCCAGTAAGAAGCTTGACCTGGAGGCCTGGTTTCCGGGCTCAGGAGCCTTCCGTGAGTTGGTCTCCTGTTCTAATTGCACGGATTACCAGGCTCGCCGGCTTCGAATCCGATATGGGCAAACCAAGAAGATGATGGACAAGGTAGATGGCCCCCAGGGAGGTGGGAAACAGAGCCTTCAGTACACGGCCCGTCCATCTTATTTCTCAGCCTTTGGGGTGCACTGGTCCCGAGCATCATGGGAAAATCTGAGCTTCTCAATGTAGACCAAAAAAGGAATCTGAAAATGCCTTGTACTGAGTCAGGACTGAGTTCTTTTAGCTAGAAACCTGAATCTAGCTCTCTTCTATAAGGTAATTCTAGCTTTTCTCTTTCTGGCTTTGTTTTTCTTAACTCCAGAGAAAGAATAATCTCCATTTATCTACACAGAACAAGTTGGAGGCTTCCCTCTTCTCACCCAAGAAGGTCTGGGTTGTAAGCTGCTCTCTTCAAACCCAATTCTCAGGCCCTACTCTTTTCCAAGTCAGGGGCTTGAAAGGGGTGAAAAGGAAAGGCCACAATAGTAGTTTCTTCCTTCCCTCAAAGGGCCCAACTCCTCAAAATACCAGAAGCTACCACTTGTCACTCATGGAGACATGAGGGATCTTTCTGCAGTTATCTAACAGGCAATAAATACCAACTAATTCAAATTCAGAAAAAAGTTGCTAAGGGGTCGAACCCATCATTTCGATTTGGACAGTTGTGGTTGGGGAAGTCTGGTTGAATGGATGGTTCCTGGCCGTCAGTAGGACCAGCTGAGAGTTGAGCCCGACTTCCCCTCTGGGACCCTGTCTTTCCAGGTGGAGTTTGTCCATATGCTCAATGCTACCATGTGCGCCACTACCCGTACCATCTGCGCCATCCTGGAGAACTACCAGACAGAGAAGGGCATCACTGTGCCTGAGAAATTGAAGGAGTTCATGCCGCCAGGTAAAACTCCCAGCTCATCTCATCACCCTCCTCTTTTCTGTCTTCACATTCTTCAAAATCGCAGGCCCCTTTCGGGATATACCAGGTTTTTTTGTTCTGACACAGCCCCTGAAACTCTTGTCTGCCCTCTCGGGCTGGGCAGGGCAGGGGGCCTGGTTGAGAAAGTAGCCAGTGCAGGTATGATACTGAAATGCTGCTAAGATTCAGACTAGGGAAGAAAAGAATAAAGGAAACTGGTGGCCGGGCGCGGTGGCTCAAGCCTGTAATCCCAGCACTTTGGGAGGCCGAGGCGGGCGGATCACAAGGTCAGGAGATCGAGACCACAGTGAAACCCCGTCTCTACTAAAAATACAAAAAATTAGCCGGGCGCGGTGGCGGGCGCCTGTAGTCCCAGCTACTCAGGAGGCTGAGGCAGGAGAATGGCGGGAACCCGGGAGGCGGAGCTTGCAGTGAGCCGAGATCGCACCACTGCACTCCAGCCTGGGCAACAGCATGAGACTCCGTCTCAAAAAAAAAAAAAAAAAAAAAAAAAAGGAAACTGGTGCCTATCAAAGGGACCCCTCTGTTCAAAGGGATCATTGTCTTGTTGAATTCTCCCCAGAGGTCTTAGGGCTTTGACTCTCTGAGATCTCAGAGCCTGCCCAACAGCAGGGAAGCCAAGCACCCATTCATCACCCTGCCCCCATCTGACTGTGGAGCTGAGAGGGGAGCAGTGCCGTGTACCACACAGATGTTCCTGTCTCCTTGCATGGGCATAGGAACCCATCACTGATGACTGATGAAACCATGTAATAAAGCATCTCTGGGGAGGGCTTAGGACTCTTCCTCAGTCTTCTTCCCGGGGCTTGAACCCCGCCTCTGATGGTTCTCCCTGATACACACTTCTGCTTTTCCTTCCAAATTAGGCTGCTCCCTCCAGTTAGCAAGTCACAGAGCCTGTGAACAGGTAGGTGAAGGGAGGGGTACTTAGAAAAGGCTCAAGGGGCAGGTGGAAAATGGAGTCTGAATCACACAAGCTTGCAGAGCAAGGGCCAGGATCCTCCTTTACAAATATGTTCCTGCTTGAAATCATTGAGGTAGGACTGGCTTAGAGCCAGAACAGTTTTAAAAGCCTCTTAGCACTTCTGATCCCTACAAAGGACTCTGTGGAAAGGGAGAGGCTGTGTTTAATCCAGAAGAGCCCCTAGCTTCTATCCCTAGCACAGGTTGGGGACTTATTAACAGCAGTTTCTCTCGTTACAGCCACCCCTACATGGGGAGACCAACTGCATACCATCTTGCTGCTGTACCTCCAAAGGGCGGAGATAGCCAGCAGGGCAGAGGAGAGGAGGAAAATCTTGTAGTCCCTTTGTGGAGCTCCCACTGTTGCCCTAATAGCCAGTTCCTTTCGCAGGGGAGGCTGATGTTCAGGCTGTTTATTTAACTGCTGCCTTTCATCTGCAATCTACAAACCCTCTACTTTAATAACAGCTTCTGTTCGTTTAGTGCCTCTCTCCTAGGAGGTTAAAATACTTTCTATAGGTGATCTCTTTTATCTTTGTGATGGTCCCAGAAGGTAGGGTGGAGGACATGATTATATGATTATGCCTGTTCCATCCTTTGGAAGACAGAAATACAAGGATGGTAAGGGAGATGAGACAATGTGGCCTGGTGGAAGTCGGAAGCCCTGACTCCTTGGCAGTGCTTTATGTTTCTTTGGGAGGTTGAGAGCTGGAGTGTGAACTGGGCTGTCACTTAGGAGCCTTTATCTCACCTCAGCTTCCTTAGTCCCTGAGCAGTGACTTCCCTGGGCCTGCTGGAGCATGGTACCAAGGAAAAAGGGGCCATGTGCTCCATTTTCCACTGAGGGCTTGGGATTGATCCCATTAATCTTGCTACTGGAAACCCTGTCAAAACTGAGGTAGGTGTGTGAAAGGGTGACAGTGGCTCTCTTGTCTTGCCTGGCCATGCCAGCTGGGGGCCCACAGGCAGACCCAAGCAGCCCGCCTGGGCTATATATAGCCCATTGCCCCAGCTCTGGGATAACAAAGCCAGGACAAGGGAACAAAGCAAGCTGCTCCTATTCGTAATTCAGAAGGGCCAGAAACTCACATTCCTGTGGCCTCAACTATTTGGTTTGAAGAAAGGCAGCTTACACAGTGAGCAGGAGGCCAGTTTTGCCCCAGCCCCTATACCATTCCAGAAGCCCACTGGGAACTCTCGCAGGGCCCTGAACGCCCCTGCTCTGCCTTAGAAGTCCCTACAGCTGCCTGCTCCACTCCCCACGCCTACCTGCTTTGGCTCCTGGTGCCTGTGACCTTCCTACCAGTGGGAGGCTCTGCTTTCTACCACGGCCCTGAGAGCTCTGTGGGAGGGCAGAAGCTGGGGTTCTGAGTCCCTGGGGACCCAGCTGACTTACCTGCTGGAGCTGGCTGCCTGGACTCCCAGCTGCTTTGTGCAGAGAGACCCTCCTGCCCTGGGCAGCCCAGCTTCCCCTGCCAGCCTTCCTCCTGCCCGTGTGGGGACTGGTGTAAGAACCTGGCTAGGAAGACAGCTGTATGGACGTACTGGCCTGGTAGAGAGTAACTGTAAGGGACCCCGTGCTCCCAGAAGCCAGAGGAGAGGAAGTCAATGGTAGTGAAGGCAAGGCTGGCTGTGGCTGAGGTCCCTCCCCACAGGTCATGCCCAAGAGCACAACAGCAGGAGGGCACACACGACTGGCCACCGAGTGCATACCCTGGGCCAGGCACCATTAGGAGCAGGGTTTACAGAAGAAAGAATGTAACACAGTTCTTGCTCTCCAATAACTGTTGGGAAAGGTGTGGTTCGCCTTCCTTCAGAGGGAAAACCAGACACTCTCCCTCCCTGAGGCAGTGGGATGGGGCCGATCAAGCTTCATTTAGGAGGGGCCGACCCACCTGGAAGCCGAGCATTTGGGAACAGGCCCAATAGCCTTGACTCCACCCTGCTAGTTGCCTCCGCATCCCACGCCTGATGCACTCATCCCTGGCACCTTGACCTGCCCCATCTCCAACCTCAGCTACCCAGGTTACCTCAGTTAGCAAACACCCTCCAGAGGCCTAGTGGAGTGAGTCAGAGCCCTGGGTCCCTCACCAGCCCTGGGTTCCCACACCCGGTGTTCAGGGCCCAAGATGCAGGTCTGGGTGCTTTAGGCAGGGAATGAGGAAACACTGAGACCAACAGTCTGGCCTCTCCACCAAGAGAGACAACCATGAGCCAGACCTCCAGAAATTCTAAAGAGGCTGGTAACTGGGGACCCAGTGTAAGACCCAGGGACCTGCCTGCACTCACAGTCCAGGCTGGGCAGGACAGTTCCTTAGCCAAACACTGAAACCTCACTCCTGGGAACCAACATTCTCCCAGCCGTGTGTCCTGCTTTTCCTCCCCTGAAGCTTTTCCAGTTTACCCCAGGTCCTGAGAGTGCCTCCTCTCCCCGAGTCCGCATCCTTCCCCGGGGGTACGCGGCAGGGCCGGCCCTGGCTGCACTCCCAGGGTGAGTCTGACAGAGCTGGGATGGGCCCCAGACAAATGTGCTGCGTGTCCAAGCCTGTGCCAGGATGGGGGGCCTGTGCCGCTCCCCCAGTTACCTCCCAACATGGGGTTCCCCAGCAGCTCTTCCCAGGTACAAAAGGAGAGGCATCTTTGCAGCCTGGACTTGGCCAGGTGCTGGAGGGGCTGATGCCTCGGCCTCTGACATTGCCCTTTTAAGAGCCCTCCCCGGCGGGGCCAACCTGTAATCCCAGCACTTTGGGAGGCCTAGGTGGGCAGATTACCTGAAGTCAGGAGTTCAAGACCAGCCTGGCCAACATGGTGAAACCCCATCTCTACTAGAAATACAAAAAATTAGCCGAGTGCAGTGGTGCGCGCCTGTAATCCCAGCTATTTAGGAGGCTGAGGCAGGAGAATCACTTGCACCCGGGAGGCGGAGATGCCATTGCACTCCAGCTTAGGCAACAAGAGCAAAGTTCTGTCTCAAAAAAAAAAAAAAAAAAGCCCTCCCCGTGGGGGCGGGGCGGGGGTGCTGCAGGCAGGTTCGTGTTGCAGAAACCCAGCAATGTGCAGCTCCCCATCCACCTGGCAGGAAAGAGGCCCTGAACTCCAGGTCTCTACCTCTCTGGGACCTTCGGGCAGAGGTAGGGTGTCCCAGCCACCTCCAAGAGAACCTCTTGTTATGGAGGGGCAGGTCCTTTTCTGCTGCTCTGACTGGCTGGTTCACAAACTCTGCGTTTTGGAGACTGGTCCCTGTCCCACCGTAGGACTTGGTTTCCTTCCCCCGACACAAACCTGCTGTCAAAATAGTCCGGGAGTTTATTTTTACCGAGGTGTAAATTGCTGATAAGACTGTGTGGCCTTCTGGGACAAGTGGTTTTTAAGCCCTGAAGAAACTGAAGAATTAACCTCCCATCTGGAATAGGTTTCATCCTTGCCTCCTTCCATCTGGTCTCAGAGAAAACCTTTTTTTTTTTTTTTTTAACTCCTTCTCCAAAACCAGGTCTTGTCTACTTGTGCCCTGAATCTCACCACCGTCCTGCGTCGCCTGAGTCCTTGTTCTTTTTTTTTTTTTTTTTCTTGAGACGGAGTCTTGCTCTGTTGCCCAGGCTGGAGTGCAGTGGCGCGATCTCGGCTCTCTGCAAGCTCCGCCTCCCGGGTTTACGCCATTCTCCTGCCTCCGCCTCCTGAGTAGCTGGGACTACAGGCGCCCGCCTCCGCGCCCGGCTAATTTTTTGTACTTTTTTAGTATAGACGGGGTTTCACCGTGGTCTCGATCTCCTGACCTTGTGATCCACCCGCCTCGGCCTCCCAAAGTGCTGGGATTACAGGCGTGAGCCACCGGGCCCGGCCTGAGTCCTTGTTCTTGAGCTAGTTCTCTGCTGAACCTCCTGTCCCGCGTCCCCTCAGTCCCGAGCTGCTTACATATTCACCATCTGAAAACAGCCGTCCTGCCGTCCTGCTGCTCCTGTCAAATTGCAATCCCATCTGGCTCCTCTCCCTGAAAGATGAACTTACAGTGGACTCTTGCAGGCTCTGCTACCTCATTAACATTCCTGGCCCTTCTTCCCCCCATCCCCCTCAGAGGGAAGGTGAACTCCTCCAGAGGGAACTGCATGAGGGGACAGGAAGAAGGCCTGAATGGCTGGAGCACAGAGTAAGGGTGATACTGACTGGAGGCTGGGGATGTGGGCAGGGTCAGGAGATGGCACCTGACCCTAATGCTGGCCTCCGCCTCCACTTTCCCTGCTGCTCTGTGACCTCCACATGCAGGGCTCTCAAATCCATTCTCTCTCATCTGAGCATCTCCACCCACCCCCAGCATACACATTGGGCATCTCCTCTTAGTATTCAGGCACCCTAACACACACCTGAGACTCACCCTGGACAACTCCCTCCTCTCCATCCCCAGGGGCCAGTCTGTTTCGCAGCACCATTGAGTCTTCATCACTCAGGTCTGCCCCCTTGACAGCCTGCTCCCTGGCCCCAGCCCAGGCCCTCCTCCCCCTGTACTATTGCAGCAGCCTCCTTGCTAGTCTGCTAGACCTCAGTCCCTTCTTCCGGCGCAGCCTCCTCACTGTGCCAGATTAACCTGCCAGATGGCACAGCCATGATCACTCGTCCCCTGCCAAAACACCTCAGATGGTTCCCCTCAACTTACAAGGTCCAGACTTCTCAGCTGGAGTCCCAGCTCATCAAAATGTGCCCCCAGTTCAGATTAGTGGCTCTCTGCTCCTTATTCCTGCCACCCCCTTGTTTCCTCCTGTGTCCCGGCACTGACCGAGCGTTGTACCTCTCCACGCTTGCTCATGCTGTTCCCCTGCCTGGATGCCTTTTCCTCCTGCCTATTAGTGGAATTATTCCTTCCTCTTCAAAATAGCTCAGATGCCACCTTCTTCTTTTTTTTTTTCCAGACGTAGTTTCACTCTTGTTGCCCAGGCTGGAGTGCAATGGCACGATCTCGGCTCACTGCAACCTCTGCCTCCCGGGTTCAAGTGATTCTCCTGCCTCAGCCTCCTGAGTAGTTGGGATTACAGGCATGTGCCACCATGCCTGGCTAATTTTGTATTTGTAGCAGAGACGGGGTTTCTCCATGTTGGTCAGGCTGATCTCAAACTCCTGACCTCAGGTGATCCGGCCATCTAGGCCTCCCAAAGTGCTGGGAATACAGGTGCGAGCCACCGCACCCGGGCCAAATGCCACCTTCTTTAAAAAGCCCCCCCTAATTCCTCCACCCCCACACAAAAGTATTAGTGACTATGGCTCTGTGACAGCTTTTGTCTCTGTCCAAGAGACTGGCTGTTCCTCGAGGACATAGTTCATCTGTGTACCTCTCACACTTAGTTACCTATCCCTGTGGCTAGAGCATGGTTCTGGCCAGACAGGGCCTCCCTCCTCGGCCTGCTCTGACAACCTGAACAGAACAGTCACATTATTCAGAGGGTGCTTGGGGATTTGCCACTCGAAGCTCAGCCCCAGGTTCCACCTCTTTCCGCCCTGTGCTCAGAGGCCGAAAGTGTTCTCAGCTGGATCTTAGATGGCTCTACATCCCTATGGAATGCTGGGCCTATTAAGCCACCCTTGACAAAGTACACTGGCACTGTGGGATGAATCCCATCACTAGGATAAAGCGTCCAATATCCTCTTTTAACAAGCCCCAAAGAAGGTCTGTCTCACAGGGCTGGGACATCAAACCTCTACCCCTGGCTGCAGCAGGCATGGGGAATGCAGTTTTGTGGTTAAAGTGAGTGAGTCCACAGCTGCCCCTAGAACAGCCTAGAGACCCCACTGGCCTACCAGATGGTGGCTCCAAGCATAAAGGGACACCTGGTCACCCCTTTCTGCCATCCATCCATCCATCCATCCATCCATCCATCCATCCATCCATCCTCCATTCATGTATTCATTTTATCTTTTATCTTTTTTTTTTTTTTTTTAACACAGAGTCTTACTCTGTCACCCAGGCTGGAGTGCAGTGGCATGATCTCAGTTCACTGCAACCTCTGCCTCCTGGGTTCAAGTGATTCTCACATCTCAGCCTCCCAAGCGGTTGGGATTACAGGCGCATGCCACCACCCCCAGCTAATTTTTGTATTTTTTGTAGAGACAGAGTTTTGCAATGTTGGCCAGGCTGGTCGCAAACTTCTGACTTCAAGTGATCAACCTGTGTTGGCCTCCCAATGTTCTGGGATTACAGGCATGAGCCACTGCGCCCAGCCCATGTATTCATTTTTTGACCAATATTTTCCACGTGCCTACTGTGTGTGTCAGGCCTGTGCTAGGTGTTAGGTGACAGGCATTCAAGACATATGTGTTCTCATTGGTCCTGGAGCTCACTGCCAGTGGGTAAGATAGATGATGTTAGCCACATAAATACTTTATGTAATTACAAGTTGTCATACGTGCCAGCAAACTGGGGGCATTTAAAACTGCCATGTTCAACAGCTGGAAGGCAGCCAGCGTGTCCAGAACAGAGTGAGTGGGGAGGAGTGAGAACAGGCAGGGCCACTCCACACTGGACTTTGTGGATAAATATAAGGACCCTGGATTTTTTTTTTTTTTTTTTTTTTTTTTTGAGACGGAGTCTCGCTTTGTGGTCCAGGCTGGAGTGCAGTGGCCGGATCTCAGCTCACTGCAAGCTCCGCCTCCCGGGTTTACGCCATTCTCCTGCCTCAGCCTCCCGAGTAGCTGGGACTACAGGCACCCGCCACCTCGCCCGGCTAGTTTTTTGTATTTTTTAGTAGAGATGGGGTTTCACCGTGTTAGCCAGGATGGTCTCGATCTCCTGACCTCGTGATCCGCCCGTCTCGGCCTCCCAAAGTGCTGGGATTACAGGCTTGAGCCACCGCGCCCGGCCTTTTTTTTTTTTTTTTTTTTTGAGACGGAGTCTCACTCTGTGCCCAGGCTGGAGTGCAGTGGCCGGATCTCAGCTCACTGCAAGCTCCGCATCCCGGGTTTACGCCATTCTCCTGCCTCAGCCTCCCGAGTAGCTGGGACTATGGGCGCCCACCACCTCCCCCGGCCAGTTTTTTGTATATTTTTAGTAGAGACGGGGTTTCACCGTGTTAGCCAGGATGGTCTCGATCTCCTGACCTCGGGATCCGCCTGTCTCGGTCTCCCAAAGTGCTGGGATTAGAGGCTTGAGCCACCGCGACCGGCCAGGACCCTGGATTTTATTCAAGGTACAACAGAGGCCCAAGGCAGGGCTTTCAAAAGGGAAGTCACATGCTCAGATGTAAGGCTGTGCAACAGTACCCTGTGAAGGATACCATTAGGTGTCCTTTAATCAGATAAATCCAGAATGTGGCACTTCAACAAGAAAACTGGACTCTTCAGTTGATGTCACCAAAAAAGGAAAGAAATTTAAAAAAAGAAAAAAAGTGACATGTGACCAAATGTAATCCACAAAGTTGAAAGCAGCAGCTGTCTAAGACCTTTGGGAGACAGTAAGGAATTTGGATTGGATTGGATATTAGAAGATACCAGGAATTCCCCTTCATGTTCCTGGTCGAAGCAGCAGTCCTGTGGGTGTGCAAGAAAGGGAAGAAGGGGAAGTCCTTGGAAAATATTGGTCAAAAAACGAATACCTGAAAGGAGGAAGGAAGGATGGATGGATGGATGGATGGATGGATGGATGGATGGATGGATGACTGGATGGATGGCAGAGAGGGCTGACCAGATGTCCGTGTATGCCTGGAGCCACCATCTGGTAGGCCAGCTGGGTCTCTAGGCTACTCTAAGGGCAGCTCCAAACTCAATTCACTTTAACCACAAAACTGCATTCCTGGCCGGGCGCGGTGGCTCACACCTGTAATCCCAGCACTTTGGGAGGCCAAGGCAGGTGGATCACGAGGTCAAGAGTTCGAGACCAGCCTGGCCAACATAGTGAAACCTCATCTCTACTAAAAATACAAAAATTAGCCGGGCATGGTGGTGCATGCCTGTCATCCCAGCTACTTGGAAGGCTGAGGCAGGAGAATCACTTGAACCCGAGAGGCGGAGGTTGTGGCGAGCCAAGATCGCGCCACTGCACTCCAGCCCGGGAAACAGAGCAAGACTCTTTCTCCAAAAAATTAAAAAAAGAAAAAAATTCTGCATTCCCTGACTCTCAGGAGCTGCCTGTGGAGGGAGGGGCCCAGGGCTCAGGCACCTTATTTTCCTCTCATTCTTCAAAAATTGAGAGAGATAAAGCAGAGTGTCAACAATTATTGAATCCATACACCAGGCACAGTGGCTCACATATGTAATCCCACTTGAGACCAGGATTTGAGATGAGCCTGTGCAACACAGCAAGACCCCGTCTCTAAAAAAAAAAAAAAAAAAAAAAAAAAAATAGCTGGGCATTGGCAGCCTGCGCCTGGAGTCCCAGCTGTTCAGGAAGCTGAGGTGGGAGGGCCGCTTGGGGCTGTTTTCAAGCATTGAGGCTGCAGCGAGCGGTGATCGCACCACTGCACTCCAGCCTGGGTAGCAGAGTGAGACGCTGTCTGAAAAAAATAAAATAGAAAATATTGTTGAATCTAGCCGGAGAATATCTGGTATTATTTATACCATTACACCACTCTTTCGATTTCTCTGAATGTTTGAAATTTTCCCAAATAAAAAACTGGGGGAGATTTTTTAAATCTAAAAAACGTTTAATAGTTTAAAAAAAAATTACTTTGGCTGCCGAGCAGAGACTGGTTTGGGGGGAAGTGACCACATGAAGAATCCATAAAATCCTGACTGAGTATCCCCCTCTGTGACAGACCTGAAGTGGGGCACTGAGAAACAACACAGCCCCCACAAGGAGTGCACCCTCCAGCCTTGAAGAAAGTGGGGAACAGTGGACGGGGCATGGCAGGCAAGTGTAGACCGAAGGGTGTTCAGGTTTCTGGCCGCCCCCACCCCCCAGGCTGCTGGCTCCTGGTCCCTTCACGCCACCCACCCCACAGTCCAGGAGCCCCCCATGGCCAGGTTCTCTCCTTCTGGTTTCTGTGCCCTTTCTAAAGCAGCACGGAGCCCAGAAATGGGATCGGGTGCCAGGGCCTCTTCCCCACTCTCTCCTTCCAGAGAAACTGCCCTGCCCACCCACAGAAGGTCACCATGACCGTTCCCATCAGCGGCCTCCCTCCCTACCACTCCTTCCCTGCAGGCCATTGGTTCCAGAATTTCAGCCCACAAGGACCTGCCCAAGGCAGAGCTCACCTTGTTCTTCCCAGTGTGGCTCCTCTCTGCCCCTCCAGTGTGCTGGGCCACAGGAGATCCACCCAATCTCAGCTCCAGCCAAGCTGATGCTTGCATTTCATTCATTCATTCATTTCATTCATTCATAGCGTACTGCTTAAGAGCGTAGGCTCTGGGCCAGATTGCCTGGGTCCGAATCCTAGTTCTTCCATTACTAACGGTATAATCATGGAGAAGACACTTAACATGTAGCTTAAGAGACTCAACTAATGAATTCCTCTTCCAGGAATGCTGTTCCTGATTCTTGAAGATGCAGCCCAAGTCCTGTCTCCTCTAGGAGGCCCTCTGGGATTTCCCCCACCCCCACCACTCTCCTCTGAATTCCTTTAGCCTTTTCTGTCTCATTTGCTTCTGGAGCACTTCACCCATGCGACCCCGTTGGGTTGAAAGCCAGGGCCATGCCTTATCCAGGGGCCCTCAGGAAGCAAGCTGAGTAAGGAATCCCATCAGAGCTAAAGGCCAGCCAAGCAGGTCTCCTTCCTTCCCAGAGCCTCCACTGTGAGGTGGGGGAAAGAGCAATAAATTATCTTTTAACAGACCCCAAGCCCTTGCTGCCCCTTGATAGCACCTAGAAGCTACGCAAAAAGGAAGCCTAAATGTCCCTTACACATAGGAGGGAGGTCCATAGCTTCCTTACAGCTGGAAAGCTCCATGAAGCAGGCAGCCCTTCCCTGGGAATCAGGGAGGCCTCCACCAGGGCAGCCCCTCCCTCATTTGAGACTCTCAGTGATGCATTTGAAACTTGGAAATTTCCCTCCTGCTTTTGGGATTTGGAAGTATCTGAGTATCTGAGGAAGTGATGGGGAGAGAGCTCTGTCCTGTGCCCCTGGAGGGAGGACTGGGGAGGATTAAGGACTATTTGCCAAACATGCCTGGGGATGACGGGAAGCGTTCCTTGGATCCCCCAACCTATCCGCCCTTGGGTGGAAAGGCCGCCCACCTGGAGGGGTCTCCTGTGCTCATGCCTTTCCTGGCAACCCTGCCTCAAGGTGCGAGGCTCCAGAACCACATTCCATGATCCAGAGCCAGGGCTACTCTTTCCTCCCACCCAGAAAGCTTATTTTAGCAACAAAGGGAGAGAGATGAATGGAGAGCTGCAGCGTCTCCACAGGTTGGCTTGGGCCTTCACCAGAAATGAGAGTCTCATTACCCAACCCCAATTCAAAGGATACTTAACAGATGGTATAATTTCCAAGCATTCTCTGCACCACATGGCTATTAGGTGAAGAACAGAATGCCCACGCAGCCCCTAGATCCTTCCAAACTCCAGAGTCTGAAGAAGTCTGGAGAGGCAGAGCCCTGTGGAGGCTGCGTAACCCACACCTCCATCTCCAGAGCTGCCCTTGGCCTTGCTCAGAGGAAGAAAGCTCAGAGGTCAAAGGGGAGGGCATTTCCTTGAGCCATGGGTCCCCCTGCTACCTACTTCTCTCCATCCTGCCAGCACAGTCTAACCCTAATCTTTGTTGCTGTAGCCAAGGCCCATCTCCTTTCCTATTTCTCCAGGGAAAAAGACAAGAGCTGATTTCTCATCCTTGGCCTCACTGGGTGGTCACACAGACACTCCTTGGGCCTGGGGCTGGAAGTCCTCTGCTGTGACCCAGTGAGAGTGGCACCACTGTGACCAGGGGGCAGTGGTAGAAGGGAGCACCTGATCCAGTACTTTTCAGATGGGTTCCTCCAGACCCTCAAGTGCCGCAGAGCAGCCCAGGGATCTCTTGGCTGGGGGAGTGGTGAAGAGGGGCAAGGCCCTGACCCCCTCACTTCAACCCAGCAGCACTACTCGTCTGTTCTATATTCTGGCCTTCCACTTCAGATTTCTCTTGAAGAAGAGGATTCTACTGCTAAATAAACGTTTACTAAACATTTACTAAATAAACATCTACTGCTAAATAAACCATTCACCTTATTCAATCCTCTCATTTTACAAAAAGGGACACTGAGGCACAGAATTTGAGCAAGGTCACACAGCTGTGGGGTTGGAGGCTGGGACCCAGGCCAGGGCCTCCCCCCAGGCCAGCTCTCTACCGCCTGACTGGGCCCCTGGCTGCTCCAGGATGTAGGGAAGCGTTTTCTGGGTCGCCTGCAGGGCTCCTGCCTGGTTCTCCGTGGTCCAGCTTCATGTCTGGTCCTCTCCAAGGTCCCCTGGAATCCCGCACACCCTCTCAAGTGAAGCTGCCGTGAAGAGGGTCTGGAGCCCGGGTACCGGATAGGCCTCCTTGCTGGTCACAAAGCTGTGGCGGAAGGAGGGGGTAGCCGCAGGACAGGGACAGGGAGGCAGGAGGGGGTGAGAGGCCGACTCTCTAGACGGGACCTCCTCAGGGGGCAGTGCAAGCCCCTTGTCTCCGATCCAGGAAGCCTGTGTTAAAGCTAGGCTCCACCCCAGCCGGCCTCTGAATCTGGTGATAGTGTGTTTACACCACCTGGCTTCCACCCGCTCTCACCCTTCTAATTTACCTCTCTGGAAAAGCCCAAGTGGTGTCCAACATGAGGCTGGGGTCATTCTTCCAGCAGCCGGACCTCAAGGGGCATGCTGGTCAGACCGCAGCCTCGCTGGTGGGGTGGGGTGGGGGGGACGGTAGGGAGGGAGTGGGCTCAGTAGCTCATTGTGGGTGCTTCTCTGGGATTTTGGTGGCTTTGTAGTGTTGCTCGGGGCCCTTTTAACTCAGTCTGACCCGGGACCTATGGGAGGGGACAGCAATGAGGGCTCTTAGGACTGGCATGAACTGGGAACTTGGCCTCTGAGAGCCCTTAAAATATTTCGGAAACCTCTAGGCATACTTAGGGTACTGCCACCATGACTATCATCGGCTGGGTGGCTTCCGATTGCTAATTCGCACCGGCCATCTGGCGAGGCCGGCCTGGGGAAATGGGAATGGAAGGTCCTGCTGGAGGGAATCCTGGCGCGTCGGCGCAGAGGAGTGCGCTGGGTGGGGCCCACCTCCTTAGGCACGGCCGGCGTCGCCGCTTTAAGGCGGCAGCGGCGCGAGCAGGTCTATGGTAATAAGCCGCCGCCGCCGCCGCCGCGGCTCTGCAGAGCTCGCCCGCCCGCCGGGGAGGCGAGGGAGCGCGGGGCTGGGCCCGGGGCCGCGGCGACAGGCAGCAGCCGCGGCGGGGACGCGGGGCGCGAGCCGGCGGCGCGGGATCGTCGGGGGCCGCCGGGGCCGGGCCGGGGTCGGGGCGCGCGGCTACGCGGGCGCAGGTGGGAGATCCCACAGGGGCGGAGGGGGCACCCCGGCTCCGGAACCCGGGGCCCGGCAAGGCCAGGGGCGCCGCGGGGCCCGCGGGCGCAGGTGGTGAGTGCCCGGAGCGCAGGTGGAGGCGCGGCGGCAGCCCGCAGTGCTCAGGGTGACCAGGGAGCGGGTCTGGCTCCGGGGGCGGTGGGAGCCCGGGCGCGTCGGAGGGCGCAGCGCGGGGCCCCGCCGAGCCATCCAGGCGCAGGCCCCGCGGGGCGCACGGGGGGCCCCGGGGACTGGCTCCCTGGCCCGGGCATGAGGCGCGGCAGGGCCTTCAGGAGCCGGAGGAGGAGCCGCCGCCGCTGTTGACTCGGCCGCCGGCCGGGAGCTGGGAGAGATGCGTAGCCCGGCCACCGGCGCTCCCCTCCCAACGCTGCCGCTGCTGTTGCTGCTGCTGCTGCTGCTGCCGCCGCCGCCACTATTGGGAGAACAAGTTGGGCCCTGTCGTTCCTTGGGGTCCAGGGGACGCGGCTCTGGGGCCTGCGCCCCTGTGGGCTGGCTCTGTCCATCCTCAGCGTCGAACCTCTGGCTGTACACCAGCCGCTGCACGGATGCGGGCACTGAGCTGACTGGCCACCTGGTACCCCACCACGATGGCCTGAGGGTTTGGTGTCCAGAATCCGGGGCCCATATTCCCCTACCACCAGCTCCTGAAGGCTGCCCCTGGAGTTGTCGCCTCCTGGGCATTGGAGGCCACCTTTCGCCACAGGGCAAGCTCACACTGCCCCAGGAGCACCCATGCTTAAAAGCCCCACGGCTCAGATGCCAGTCCTGCAAGCTGGCACAGGCCCCCGGGCTCAGGGCAGGGGAAGGGTCACCAGAAAAGTCCATGGGTGGGCGTCGGAAAAGGAATTTAATACAACCCCCCAGTTCCAGCCCCCCAGCTACCAGGCCACAGTGCCAGAGAACCAACCAGCAGATACCCCTGCTGGTTGCCAGAGAACCAACCAGCAGGCATCCCTGAGGGCCATCGACCCAGACGAGGGTGAGGCAGGTTGACTTGAGTACACGATGGATGCCCTCTTTGATAGTGGCTCCAACCAGTTCTCCCTGGACCCAATCACTGGTGCAGTAACCACAGCCGAGGAGCTGGATTGTGAGACCAAGAGCACCCACGTCTTCAGGGTCACGGTGCAGGACCATGGCATGCCCCAACGAAGTACCCTGGCTACACTCACCATCTTGGTTACTGACACCAATGATCATGACCCCGTGTTCGAGCAGCAGGAGTACAAGGAGAGCCTCAGGGAGAACCTGGAGGTTGGCTATGAAGTGCTCACTGTCAGGGCCACGGATGGTGATGCCCCTCCCAATGCCAATATTCTGTACCGCCTGCTGTAGTGGCCTGGGGGCAGCCCCTCCGAAGTCTTTGAGATCTACCCTCACTCTGGGGTGATCCGAACCCATGGCCCTGTGGATCGGGAAGAGGTGGAATCCTACCAGTTGACAGTAGAGGCAAGTGACCAGGGTCGGGACCCGGGTCCTCGGAGTACCACAGCCACTGTTTTCCTTTCTGTGGAGGATGACAATGACAATGCCCCGCAGTTTAGTGAGAAGCGCTATGTGGTCCAGGTGAGAGAGGACGTGACTCCGGGGGCCCCAGTACTCCGAGTCACAGCCTCAGATGGAGAAAAGGGGAGCAATGCCCTGGTGCACTACAGCATCATGAGTGGCAACGCTCGGGGACAGTTTTATCTGGATGCCCAGACTGGAGCTCTGGATGTGGTCAGCCCTCTTGACTATGAGACCACCAAGGAGTACATCCTATGGGTGTGAGCACAGGATGGTGGCCATCCCCACTCTTTCATTATTCTCTGGCTTGGTGACAGTGCAGGTCCTGGATATCCACGACAATGCCCCCATCTTCGTCAGCACCCCTTTCCAGGCTACTGTCCTGGAGAGCGTCCCCTTAGGCTACCTGGTTCTCCACGTCCAGGCTATCGGCGCTGATGCTGGTGACAATGCCCGCCTAGAATACCGCCTTGCTGGGGTGGGACCTGACTTCCCCTTCACCATCAATAATGGCACAGGCTGGATCTCTGTAGCTGCTGAACTAGACCGGGAGGAAGTTGATTTCTACAGCTTTGGGGTAGAAGCTCGAGACCATGGCATTCCAGCACTCACTGCCTCGGCCAGCGTCAGTGTGACTGTCCTGGATGTCAACGACAACAATCCAACCTTTACCCAACCCGAGTACACAGTGCGGCTCAATGAGGATGCAGGTGTGGGCACTAGCGTGGTGACGGTGTCAGCTGTGGACCGTGATGCTCATAGTGTCATCACCTACCAGATCACCAGTGGCAATACCCGAAACCGCTTCTCCATCACCAGCCAAAGTGGTGGTGGGCTGGTATCCCTTGCCCTGCCACTGGACTACAAACTTGAGCAGCAGTATGTGTTGGCTGTTACCGCCTCCGATGGCACGCGGCAGGACACGGCACAGATTGTGGTGAATGTCACCGACGCCAACACCCATCGTCCTGTCTTTCAGAGCTCCCACTCTACAGTGAATGTTAATGAGGACCGGCCGGCAGGCACCACAGTGGTGCTGATCAGCGCCACGGATGAGGACACAGGTGAGAATGCCCGCATCACCTACTTCATGGAGGACAGCATCCCCCAGTTCCGCATCGATGCAGACACGGGCTGTCACCACCCAGGCTGAGCTGGACTACGAAGACCAAGTGTCTTATACCCTGGCCATTACTGCTCGGGACAACGGCATTCCCCGGAAGTCCGACACCACGTACCTGGAGATCCTGGTGAACGATGTGAATGACAATGCCCCTCAGTTCCTGCGCGACTCCTACCAGGGCAGTGTCTATGAGGATGTGCCACCCTTCACTAGCATCCTGCAGATCTCTGCCACTGATCGTGATTCTGGACTTAATGGTAGGGTCTTCTACACTTTCCAAGGAGGCGACGATGGAGACGGTGACTTTATTGTCGAGTCCACGTCAGGCATCGTGCGAACGCTGCGGAGGCTGGATCGAGAGAACGTGGCCGAGTATGTCTTGCGGGCATATGCAATGGACAAGGGGATGCCCCCAGCCCGCACGCCCATGGAAGTGACAGTCACTGTGCTGGATGTGAATGACAATCCCCCTGTCTTTGAGCAGGATGAGTTTGATGTGTTTGTGGAAGAGAACAGCCCCATTGGGCTGGCCGTGGCCCGGGTCACAGCCACTGACCCCGATGAAGGCACTAATGCCCAGATTATGTACCAGATCGTGGAGGGCAACATCCCTGAGGTCTTCCAGCTGGACATCTTCTCTGGGGAGCTGACAGCCCTGGTAGACTTAGACTACGAGGACCGGCCTGAGTACGTCCTGGTCATCCAGGCCACGTCAGCTCCTCTGGTGAGCCGGGCTACAGTCCACGTCCGCCTCCTTGACCGCAATGACAACCCACCAGTGCTGGGCAACTTTGAGATCCTTTTCAACAACTATGTCACCAACCGCTCAAGCAGCTTCCTTGGGGGTGCCATTGGCCGAGTACCTGCACATGACCCTGATATCTCAGATAGTCTGACTTACAGCTTTGAGCGGGGAAATGAACTCAGCCTGGTCCTGCTCAATGCCTCCACAGGCGAGCTGAAGCTGAGCCGCGCGCTGGACAACAACCGGCCTCTGGAGGCCATCATGAGCGTGTTGGTGTCAGGTAAGGAAGGGTCCAGGTGGCACTGGGGTGGGGGTAGCTCGCGGGGAGGGTCCGGGCAGCCACTGGAGGTAGGGCACGATCCAGGAAGCAGCTACAGACCCACCTCCCTGCCCAGTGCCTGGCACAGAGCGGGAGGGGGCGAGAGCCAGCTTGGGAAGAAGCCCCAGGAATCCCGGCGGCTGGTGCAGGCCCCGCCTTCCGCCAGGCTGGGCTGGGCTGCTTCGGTTGGCTGCCCCCACTGTCTACCAGCCTGTGACATGGTCGGGGAAGTGTTGTGAGGCTGCCCCGGCTATGGCTGCCAAGAATTGTGAAAAAAGGCGCGTGGAAGCCTGGGGGGCCAGGAGAGCTGGGGGAAGGGTAGAGAGGACTGTGGCGCAGGAGGGGAGGTGAGGCCAGGGCCCCTTCACCCCCATCAAGATATTCCTGCAGTCTCATACAGCCTTTGGCAGAAATGGGGACCACGGGAGCACAGGGCTGCCGCTACCCAGGGGTCAGGACCCTGCAGTCCTCTTCTGGCCCTTTTTGCCTCCTGGCTGAGCTGCAGAATCGGCTGACATGGACTTTGTCTAGCGCATTCTTTTCCCTCCAGGCAGAAAGAGCCTGGCCTGGCTCCCCCTTCAGAGCTCCCACAGGAAGTGAGGCTAGAGCTCATTGTCTGTCCAAACAGATCCCACTTTCAGAGTCCGTGGTTCGGGTCTGGCTTGGAGGAGGGGCTGCAATGAAGCTGGTGGGGAAGCTGAGGCCTTCTGGGCTCCCTTGCCACCCCACGGGCTGTTCTTAGGGTGCCAGGCCTTCCTTTCCTGCTGGCTGTGACCTGGCCAAGCTCTAGGAATGGAGTGTAGGGACCAGGACAGGCCAGGGGACTGGTGGGCTTTGAGGGCAGAGACCCCAAGGCACCTGATCTGAGGACAGAACAGAGTCCCAGGGCGTGGGAGCCTGGCGGGATCCCAGGCTGGGGCATTCCTGCTGCTTGGCCAAGCGCTCAGCCTACAGACTCCCTGGACAGCAGGGCTGGGGGAGGAGAGTTGGAGGGGGTTGGTGACAGTATTCTTTTTTTATCAGCTGTGGGGAGCCAGAGGTAGCAGCAGGGAGAGGACCACACCCAAGCTGCTGAGTGCCTTCCCCAAGCCTGGGAACAACTGAGACCCTCATAAGGGGATGCTGTTAGCTGCACCCCAGGGGTGGGTCAGGTCACACCCCCTCTAGGCAGCTTTCAAACCGGTCAGGGAAGGGAGGAAAAGAAGCTGACAGGCCCCTACTTCCACCCCAGGGAGTGTGGCCTGAAGGCAAAGGAAGTGTATGGGAGAGTCAGGGCGTGGCCTCACTCAGGGTCCTTGCTGGACAGATGCCTCCCTGCCCCACCCCTCAAGGTAGCCACAGGAACCAGGAAGCAGGAGCTTTTCAGGGACTGTGGCTGAGGTTCTGAGCCTCCGGAGACTTCAGTTTCCCCTCCAGGAGGAGGAAGTGGGAGGCTGAGCTCCTGTGTCCTCAGCTGTGCCTGGGCACTTGAGGCGGTGGGAAGGAGGTGGGAAGGAGGGCCTCTCCCTCTAGTCCTCCACACCCAGCCTGCCCTTGGTGAGTGTGGCCAGACACTAAGTGATGGGGGCAGAGAAGCGTCCCCACTAGGCTTTCCGTCTCCCACCAGGGCAGAGCCCCAGACCTTGGTTCCCTAGTCTAGAGAAGGCTCCGGGCAACATCCAGGAGGGCTTCTCCTGGCCTGGCAGCTCTGGCCCCACCCTCTCCCTTCTGCCCTGACCCTTGGAGGCAGTCACCACGGCAACCCCAAAGTTCAGGGAGGCCAGGGTGAGGGGGAGCTGACTCCCACTGCCCCTTTGTTTTCCTCCTCTTGTTCTTTGTCTCTTCTTTCTTTCCCGCCCCTGCCCATGCAGGGCCTTGCAGCACTGCCTCTCTCCGGTGCCCTCTCCCTGCTCCTGTGGCTCTCCTGCTCTCCCACTTGCCCATCACTGGCTCTTTTCCTGGGGCTTTGTCTTCCCCTGTTTGGTCTCCGTGTTTGTGCCTCCCCTGTCTTCCTCCCTATGGCTGCGGCTGTCCCAGCCTGGGCCGATGGCTCTCCTGGAGCCTGAATTCTCCTCGCTTCTTTCTTCCTCTGCTCCGACACACAGCAGCTCCTCTCCATGGTCTGGGCAGCTCCCAGAACAGCAGAGCCCTCTTGGCCTCCAGCCTCCGCTGGCACATCTGCCAGGGGAAGAGAGGTTGGGAGGCTGACCGGGACCTGGCGCTTTTCCAGGTGTGCCTGGCTAAGCTTGGGGCACAGGTGGCATTTCCTGGGGTCAGAGGCCATCCTAGCGCTTTCTTTTCTGTTCAGGAAGACAGCTTAGGCAATGCACTCCCCGCCCCTGTTCCCACCCTGCCTTTGCACCTGAGGGGTGACCTAGGTCAAGGCAGGGGAGGGGGACACAGAAAGGAGAGAGCAGTGGGTTGACTGTTGGGGATGGGGACAATAGCAGAGGGGGCAGGTGGCCACAGATGGTGAACCAGATGGGCAGCAACAGAGACATGCTGGGAGAGGGGCCCAGGCGGGGCCTAAGACGATGGCGGCGGGGGACACAGCGAGGAGTGTTCGTTCCCAGGGCTGAGTGGTGGCAAAGTTTCTCCTGCTCCGTGGCTTTGGTTGCCCTCTCGTCTCTTAATCAGTTGTGGGCACTGTGTTTGGAGTCTTGGGCTGCTTCTGCCTGGAGGGAATATCTGGTCGAGGAATCATTAGGCAGATGTACCAGGTATACAAGAGCCCTGTGCCAGCTGAGCACCCTAGTGCGTGCGGGGAAGTCTGAAACAGAGAGGAAAGTAGAGCCTGATGACATAAATCTGGGCAGGCTTCCTGGAGCAGGTGAGCTCAGGGCAGGTTAGAAGACTCGGAGGACTGTGGGCTGGTGTCTAGGTGGGAAGGAACAGCCTGTGCAACAGCTTTGAGACGAGAGCAGGAGGAACAGAAGTGGGTGATGACAAGCAGGGCTTACTGGTGATAGCTGGTGAGAACAAGCAAGTGATGAGGCTAGAGGGTAGGTGGGCAGTGGGCCGAGGACACGGCTGAGATGGGGGTCTGCCTTCAGCCTTCCCGGCTTCAGCTGAGCCACCGCTGGTATAGTCAGTCACCCCAAGTAGGTACAGTACAGATGCAGAATTTGTCCCCATGTTCCTCGCCTACTCACACCCCCTCCCGAAACATGGGCTCCTGCCCCATTACTGCTAGGGTAAGCATTCACTCTTTATGTCTAGTTGGGCTCCCCTGCTATGTGGTTTTTGTTTGTTTGTTTGTTTGTTTTCTGGGGACAGAGTCTCGCTCTGTCACCCAGGCTGGAGTACAATGGCACGATCTCGGCTCACTGCACCCTCTGCCTCCTGGGTTCAAGCAATTCTCCTGCCTCAGCCTCCTGAGTAGCTGGAACCTCCTAAGTAGCTGAGATTACAGGCGCCCACCACCACGCCCAACTAATTTTTGTGTTTTTAGTAGAGACGGGGTTTCACCATGTTGGTCAGTCTGGTCTCGAACTCCTGACCTCGTGATCCACCTGCCTCGGCCTCCCAAAGTGCTGGGACTACAGGCATGAGCCACTGTGCCCGGCCCCCCTGCTATGTTTTAAAGACCATTTATTCTTTATGGAGACTGAATAGATTGTCATCCGCATCTCAGTGTTTTCTGAACACCTACTATGTGTAAGGCATTGTAACAAATAAAAATGTGAATATGCTGGTAGCTTATGCCTGTAATCCCAGTGCTCTAGAAGGCTGAGATGGAGGGTCACTTGAGGCCAGGAAGTTGAGACCAGCCTGGACAACATAGCAAGACCCCATCTCTACACACAAACAAAAATTAGCCAGGCATACTTGTGAGCACCTGTGGTCTCAGCTATTTGGGAGGCTGAGGTGGGAGGATCGCTTGAGCCTAGGAGTTCAAGGCTACAGTGAGCTATGATCGTGCCACTGCACTCCAGCAGAGGCGACAGAGTGAGAGTCTATCTCTTAAAAAAAATAAAAAAGAAAAGAAAATAAGACTATCCCTTATTATCCTGCAAAGCCATTTCCTCCATCTCCAGGTCCCCAGCTTTCATGTTTTAGCTAAATAAAATTCATTCCCATGTGTGTGTGCATTCAGGTGTGTGTGGTATTTCTGGGCTTAGGGTGTGTGGGTGGAGTGAGACACCAGCAAGTGTGTGTTAGTACTTAGCTGTTTATAAGTGAGTGTGTTGCCTGGGGGTATGGCAGGCATTTGGGTGTGATGCTTGAGCCAAGTGGGTGATGAGTAGCTACAGGCCCTAGGGCCAGAGAAGAGACTGACTCAGTGGGGCTCTGGGGTCTCAGAGTGGAGAGCTGCCCAGGCCCTTCTATCTCTGCCCCCCCGGTCCCCCACCCCCACTCACCCTGTCTCCAGCATGGGGCAGTGGGTGATGTTGTCACTGGTTCACGTGGCTCAGCTGGATTTCCTGGGGTGGGGCCCCCCAGGCTACCCACAGCAGCCCAGAGTTGGGCGGGAAGAATGCTTTGTGTTGGGTGTTGCCATGGGGATAGTAGGTCTGAGCCCAAGCAGCGGGGCTCAGTGGGAGGGGGACTAGGTGGCCCACTGACCCAGTTTACCCCCCCAACTCCCTGCTGCAGCCATGACTGTGATTATCGTGGTGTTGAGGCGTAGAGGCTGAGGGGGCATGGGGATGATTTTTATGGCTCTCAGGATGCTCTGGGCCCTGTAGAAAAGTATGAAAAAGACAACATAGGGTTCCCGTGCAGGGCAGCACAGACTCTGGGGGAAGGGAGCCGGAGCCGTGGTTGGACAGGGAAAGGTGCACAAACATTAAGAGGTGTGCTGTGCATCAGCGACAGAAGGTTTTGGGAAAGGATGCAAAGAGAGTTTCTGCAAATCTCATCCCCTGAGCCCTGAAGGAGTGACTGGCCCACAGGTGACCTACCTGGCTCAGCACCCTTATGCCAGTGGGAGAGGAGAGGCTTTCTTGGTGGGTGGTGCAGGAGTATGCAGGCTGAATTGCAGCCCCGGCTCCTGTGCAGGGCCTTCCCCACACCCCTGCGCGGGTCTGTGGCTTGGCCCCCCACCCCAGACTGGGTCCTGACTGGTGTCCCTCTCCACAGACGGCGTGCACAGCGTGAAGGCCCAGTGCGCGCTGCGTGTGACCATCATCACTGATGAGATGCTCACCCACAGCATCACGCTGCGCCTGGAGGACATGTCACCCGAGCGCTTCCTGTCACCACTGCTGGGCCTCTTCATCCAGGCGGTGGCCGCCACGCTGGCCACGCCACCGGACCACGTGGTGGTCTTCAACGTACAGCGGGACAGCGACGCCCCCGGGGGGCCACATCCTCAACGTGAGCCTGTCGGTGGGCCAGCCGCCAGGGCCCGGGGGCGGGCCGCCCTTCCTGCCCTCCGAGGACCTGCAGGAGCGCCTGTACCTTAACCGCAGCTTGCTGACGGCCATCTAGGCGCAGCATGTGCTGCCCTTAGACGACAACATCTGCCTGCGGGAGCCCTGCGAGAACTACATGGGCTGTGTGTCGGTGCTGCGCTTCGCCTCCTCCGCGCCCTTTATCGCCTCCTCTGTGCTCTTCCGGCCCATCCATCCCGCAGGGGATCTGAGCTGCCGCTGCCCGCCCGCCTGGCTTCACGGGTGACTACTGTGAGACGGAGGTGGACCTCTGCTACTCGCGACCCTGTGGCCCCCACTGGAACGGTCCTCTGATAGGCAGGGTACCATCACTGGCTCTGCTGCTAGTATTAGTCTGGGCCAGTATTTAACCAATGCCAGGCTTTCCTCTGAGAAGGGTATGGGGCGCAGCTAGAATAGTGTAGGTTCCCTCAACAACGCCTTTGTGCTGTTTTCCCATGATCCGACTGTGTAATTTCTGGTGATTCCAGGTTTTAAATAATTTGTAAGTGTTCAGTTTCTACACAACTTCATTATCTGCTAAGAATTTTAAAATCACATCTCTGTTCAGCTGTTAATGCTGGGATCCATATTTAATTTTGTAAGTTTTTCCCTGTTTTTGGTTTTGTTTTGGGCTTTTTGGGTCATGAATTTTATTTGTCGATAAAAAATGTAAGAGTAGAATATTAATAAGTTTCACTTTAGTTTTGTAATATCAAGAATTTAGGAATTGGCTGGGCGCAGTGGCTCATGCCTGTAACCCCAGCACTTTGGGAGGCTGAGATGGGGGGATCAAAAAAGGTCAGGAGTTTGCGACCAGCTAGTTCCATACCAGCCTGGCCAACATGGTGAAACCTTGTCTCTACTAAAAATACAAAAATTAGCTGGGTGTGGTGGTGCATGCCTGTAATCCCAGCTACTCCGGAGGCTGAGGCAGGAGAATCACTTGAATCCGGGAGGCCGCAGGTTGCAGTAAGCCGAGATGGAGCCACTGCACTCCAGCCTGGGTGACAGAGTGAGACTGCATCTATGAAAAAAAAAAAAAAAAAATTAAGAATTAAAACAAGCTGGGCACAGTGGTTCACACCTGCAATCCCAACACTTTGGGAGGCTGAGGGAGGTGGAACTCCTGAGGTCAGGAGTTCGACACCAGTCCGGACAACATGGTGAAACCCCATCTCTACTAAAAATACAAAAAAATGAGCCAGGTGTGGTGGTGGGCACCTGTAACTCCAGCTACTTGGGAGGCTGAGGCAGGAGACTCACTTTAACTCCAGAGGGGGAGGTTGCAGTGAGCTGAGATGGGGCCACTGCACTCCAGACTGGGCAACAAGAGCAAAACTCCCTCTAAAAAAAATAATAATAATTTTAAAAAAGTAAAATAAAAAAAAAAGGAAAAATAATGGAATAGAATATCGTGCAATAAAATTTTTTTTTTTTTTTTTTTTTTTTTTTGAGACAGAGTCTGGCTGTGTCGCTCAGGCTGGAATGCAGTGGTGAAATCTCGGCTCACAGCACCCTCCGCCTCCCAGGTTCACGCCATTCTCCTGACTCAGCCTCCGGAGTAGCTGGGACTACAGGAGCCAGCCATCAAGCCCGGGTAATTTATTTTTAGTAGAAACCGTGTTAGCCAGGATGATCTCGATCTACTGACCTTGTGATCTGCCTGCCTTGGCCTACCAAAGTGCTGGGATTACAGGCATGAGCCACCACGCCCGGCCTAAATTCCTATTTCTAATTAAGTTTGACAACATAATTGTTGAGTAATTCAGATATGAAAGGGCTTCTTTCAGGCACTCAGATGAAGGGTCCTTAAGCCAAACTGTTACCCCAGCACTTTGGGGTGGATCACCTGAGGTCAGGGGTTCGAGAGCAGCCTGGGCAACATGGTAAAACCCCATTTCTACTAAAAATACAAAATTAGCTGGGCGTGGTGGTGCGTGCCTGTAGTCCCAGCTATTTGGGAGGCTGAGGCAGGAGAATTGCTTGAAACCGGGAGGGCAACAGAGTGAGGCTCCATCTCAAAATAAATACATAAATAAATAATCATATACTGGAGGCTGAGATATTAAACATCAAAAAAAGGCACTTGCTTTTAAAAACATGGACTCCTAGTCCTCCCTGATAATTCTAACTCAGTATATTCTACGAGCGTCCCTGGAACACTTCATGTTCTCTTAATGTACATATGTATGTATACAGACATACTAGACAGTGTGTATATATCCCTTAGCGGCAGATGCTGCACCATGCCGTTAGCCCTGGGGATACAAGTGTTGGTAGCATATAAAAAATGTCAAGCCTAAAGAAAAACAGGGAGAGGACTAGCGTTGTGGCGTGGACTGATAGTCCCAGCTACTGGGCAGGCTGAGGTGGGAGAATCGCTTGCGCCTGGGAGATCGAGACTGCAGTGAACTATGATTGCGACACTGCACTCCAGCCTAGGAAATACAGTGAGATTGTTTCAAAAAAAAAGAAAGAAAAACTTAAAAAGGGGCTGGGCGCGGTGGGTCATGCCTGTAATCCCAGCACTTTGGGAGGCCGAGACAGGCGGATCACTTGAGGTTAGGATTTCGAGACCAGCCTGGCAAAACATGGTGAAACACCCTCTCTACCAAAAAATACAAAAATTAGCCGAACGTGGTGACGCGCGCCTGTAGTCCCACCTATTCCGGAGACAAGAGAGGGGGGATCGCTTGAGCCAAGGAGGTCGAAGTTGCAGTGAGCCGATATCGCGGTTCTGCACTCCAGTATGGGCGACAGAGCAAGACCCTGTCTCAAAAAAAAAAAAAAAAAAAAAAAAAGGAACAAAAGAAAAACAAGGAGAAATGGGAAAGTGGGAGGACAATAAATCAGCGGCGAACAAGGCTTTCGCGACCTTCCAGCTCCGGGGGAGGGGCGGCGGCTCATTTACCCTTGGCCACCGCCCTCAGCGTCCCCACCCGCCACCCGCCACCCGCCGTTCACGTGCTCGCCACTGGCAGCCCGCAGACCGGTGGCCGTGCCCAGATCAGAATCGCCTCGATAATCAGTGGCCGGGCACAAGCCCGGCCTCGTCTATCTGATCAATTCATCACTTCTGAGCGCCGGGCCCCGCAGGGCCAGCTCCGGGACCTCGGGGACCGCAGCGCTGCCGCCGCCTAAGGGGCCTCTCTGCACAGCGCCTCGAGGAGGGGGCTTCACAGGAGGAGAGCTTTTCATTTCGGGTCGGACCGGCGGGGCTGGGGTCACGACCCGATCAAGTAAGATCAACATGTAAGCGGGAGGAGGGGCGCAGGGGTGGGCGCACGCACTCGCCTAACACGCTCCAAGCGCGCACACTCACGCGTCCACTCAGCCCGCACGCGACACCACGACTCCGCACACAACACGCAAACCACACACCACTCTCCCTCCCTAAAACAGCGGAAGCCCACTCCCCGCGCGGCTTTTAACCCTCCGCCCCCTCCCGCGCCTTGGAGGATTCTGGGAGGAACCACAGAGCACAGGCGGACGGATCCTGAAGAAGGGAGTGTTCCTCAGAGTGCGCGCGTTGCTGCCCTCGCGTGGCTCGGAGGGGAACATAGGTCCCAGGAAAAGGCGGTACTAAAATCGTGGTTCTTTTTTTTTTTTTTTTTTTTTTGGAGACCGGTTCTCGCCCTGTCACCCAGGCTAGAGTGCAGTGGCGCAACACGGCTCATTGCTCCTAGCTTAAGTGATCCTCCCACCTCAGCCTCCTGAGTAGCTGGGACTACAGGTGAGCGCCACCGCACCTAGCCTTTTGACCTTTGTATAACTACATATTTATATCCATATCTTTAGTTTTTCTGTGATCTTGACTTTGTCTTCAATTTCCTTTTTTTTTTTTTTTTTTTTTTTTTTTGAGATGGAGTCTCGCTCTGTCGCCCAGGCTGGAGTGCAATGGCGCGGTCTTGGCTCACTGCAACCTCTGCCTCCCGGGTTCAAGCAATTCTCCTGCCTCAGCCTCTGGAGTAGCTGGGATTACAGGGGAACGCCACTATGCCTGGCTAATTTTTGTATTCTTAGTAGACATGGGGTTTCACCATGTTGGCCACGCTGGTCTGCAACTGCTGACCTTGTGATCCGCCTGCCTTGGCCTCCCAAAGTGCTGGGATTACAGGTATGAGCCACTGCGCCCAGCCCAATTTCTTTCTTTCTTTTTTTAGACGGAGTCTAGCTCTGTCACCCAGGCTGGAGTACACTGGCGCGATCTCAGTTCACTGCAACCTCCATCTCCTGGGTTCAAGCGATTCTCCTGCCTCAGCCTCCCAAGTAGCTGGGATTACAGAGGCCCGCCACCACGCCCGACTAAACTTTGTATTTTTAGTGGAGATGGGGTTTCATCCTGTTGGCCAGGCTGGTCTTGGCCTCATGTTATCCACCCGCCTCGGCCTCCCAAAGGGCTGGAATTACAGGGGTGAGCCACTGTGCCTGGTTCCCTGGCTAATTATTGTATTTTTAGTAGAGACGGAATTTCATCATGTTGGCCAGGCTGGTCTCAAACTCCTGACCTCGGGTGATCCGCCCACCTTGGCCTCCTCAAAGTGTTGGGATTACAGGCATGAGCCACGGCACCCAGCCTGTGGGATGTTTCTAAATGCTATCCTTATGCTTTAGGGTCTAGGTGAATATACTGTTTGTTTATATTTTGTCCTTTTTCCAAAAAAAAAATTTAGATAGATAGGATTCCAAATGAATGTGCCTCAAATAAACACTAAAAAAAGCATCCAAGTTAATTAAATCAAACCTTAAAAGAGACTCCAATGTACCCTTGACAGAAAATCAAGAAAAATTTTCTGTAGAAAAATCATTTTCCCATTGAAGGGAGGAATTCCACCCTGGCCTAAAATGGTTTGATGTGTATACTTTTATTCCATGGAGAATACAAAAATCATCTGGATGCTAAAATAGACAATCATGTTTTTAAGTAACATTTAATTTTTTTTTTTTTTTTTTTTTTTTTTTTAAGACAGGGTCTCACCTTGTCACCTGGGCTGGAGTGCAGTGGCTCCACCATGGCTCACTGCAGCCTCAACCTCCTAGGCTCAAGCAATCCTCCCACCTCGGTCTCCTGAGTAGCTGGGACTACAGGCACGTGCCACCATACCTGGCTAATTTTTGTATATTTTCTAGAAATGGGGTCTCACTATGTTGCCCACGCTGATCTACAACTCCTGGACACAAGCAATCCTCCTGCCTTGGCCCCCCCAAAGTGCTGGGATTATAGGCATGAGCCACCACACCCAGCAAATTTTAACATTTATCTCTTCCCTCAACTTTGGAGAATGATTGATTTTACAGGCTCTCAGATCCAATCTGAGGGGTTGTTTTCTAAAAATGAAACCAAATACAGTCCCAGCTCACTGTACTCCCTACTTTGTAGCTCCACACTGTCCAGAGATGGCAGTCTCTTCTCCCTGTCCAGACATGGCCTCACCTTTGTAAAACACACCCCAAACACCCTTCTTCTCTGATAGCAGCCAGGTTTTGAGACGAGGTACTCTTGAAGTAGGCACAGGTGCAAACAAAGAGCAAACCAAACACCAGAATCCCATCCAAGGAGTACACTGTTAAATAAAAAAGAAAAGAACACCTTAGGTACTGATCTAGCATGGGCCCTGTGATCCTGCCTGAGAACTCTAAGGAAGATAGTGTGTGACATAATAACAAAATAATAACCCCAACAGGCAGTACCAACACTTGACAAGAGGGAGCCAGGATCCTGGGACTAACAAGATTAGTTTACTGTTCCCAAAAATTGCTTGTAGGAGGAAGGAGAATCGATTGAGCCCAGGAGTTCGAGGCTGCAATGAACTACGATCATGCCACTGCACTTTAGCCTGAGCAACACAGTGAGACCCCAACGCAAAAAAAATAAATTTTTTTTTTACATCCCCTTTACTAAAATGTCACTGGTCCCTCCCCTCACCTCTCAAGAAGTAGAAATCCTGGGCAGAAATTAGCATCACAAGAATGACTAGCATTGGCAATAGATTGAGACATACGAATCCTTAGAGACTCAGCACAGAAAATTTAACATGTTCTTGTTATAAATCACTCATATGATAAAGGAGAGCTAGATATGTAGCCAAATCTGTCAGATGTGCAACTGTTGGTGAAGAATACGTTAAGGCTAAAAGTAAAGCTTAATGAAAATTACAAGAGTGAGAATGTACATAACTACAATTTTCCTATCAGTATCTTACACTTTATGCATGATATTCTAACAAACCGAATTTCTGCCAGAATAACAACAGATTTTTCTAAAACAAAAAGTATCTAAGGCTTCAACATAGAAAGCTTCAACTTCTTAGCTTTGTTAAATATATAAACCAAGCTCATTTCTTGTACAGGTAATCACAATGAATCACCTAATTGCAAAAAACGAGAAGATACTGGACCACAAAATGGGGGGAAATGACTAAAATTTATTCAGCAATTACCGTGTCAAACTGCTGTCTTACTTCCTGGTTCAGATTCTGTCTTCCTCTGGTTAATGTCCCTTTTCTTACTGTGCCTAGTATCCTGAGACCTCTGACTTCCCAGAAAGCTCCAAATGAATATTCTATATAAACAGTGTCTGCCAGTTCTAACCACACTATCTACCTCTCTCCCTCCAGTAAAACTGTCTCACAGCTGGGTGTCACTAAGAAAGGGTCCAGTAAATTAACACATACACTAAGGTTTTCTGAGGAACTATACCTTTACGTGCTACCCTTTTTCTCTCATAAGTTGCTGCAGACAATGGCAAAATTCACAAGGAGGTTAAATTCGAGTCTTCAATGCCAGGTCTATGGACAAAGTACTTTTGAGAAATGCTTTCCGGAGCCCCTCAAATCATCGTAATGCCTAAAAGGCTTTCTCTTCTCCTTTCCTCTAAGGTTGACGCTAAAAATCATGAAGGCCCTCCTTCCTGTCCTCCTCTGGAATTCAGAATTCATATCTATAAAGTTTTTGAAGAGGCCTGGAAAATGAGGTCAGATAAACAGGGTGACAACTGCCTCATCATCTAGAAGAGGCAGTGTCTAAATCCACCCCTTTCAACACTAGTCAGGGTCTCCACGTGAGATCACCCCGCCAGGACTTTAAAATCAAAAATCTTTCTGGCATTTTTCCGTAACAAGAACCTTTTGTGGGGTCTACATTCATCAGCACCCCCAAAACTGTGAGGCCTGATATTCTATGTGATTTATTGGCCCTCTCCACAAAACTACGGTCCGAAAGTATGAGAACGTTGGGGGCTGGGAGGAGGAGTCTCTCTCTTCCCTGGGTCTAAATAGCAGCAGTACCTCTGGGACTGACCTCTCCAAGGGCCAGAAAGAACCAAAAAAAAAAAAGAAAAGGGAAAGCAAAGGATAGGGATAATAACTCGACGTATGAGCATAAGAGGCACTGGGGGTCCTAGATGAATATGGGAAGGGGGAACCCGCGGAGGAGGATAGGGGTACAGAAGTTATGGGCGTCGAGAGGCCAAGGGGGGCCGGGCTGGGAGGGGGCGGGGAGAACGACTACGTCAGTCCCGAGCCCGCCCGCCACGTTTTCCCTTCGTCCTTCACTCCCACCCTCCGCTCAGGGCATCGGTTCTCGCCGTTCGTCATGGCGGCTGGCCCTGGACCTGGGTAGGCGGTCCGGGTTCAGTGGTGATAGCCGCGGAGGTGGAGGAACTAGGCAGCCGCTTGACACTTCCCGATCCGGGCCCAGGCGACTGGAAGAAGCCGAGTACGCAGGAGCAAGGGCCGAGAGGCGAGCGCCGAACGCTATCAGGAGTGGCTAGCCGATTGTCGAGCTCGGGAAACAGCGTGTTTACGTAGGTTAAGAAGAACGCTATCCCGGAGGCTTCCTACTTGGCCATGATAAGGAAATCTTTGCTGCGTGCCCCTGAGGGCGGGCGTAGTGCTGGGGCTGGCCCGCGTCGGTGTGTTTGAAAAGGTAAAGGCTTATAGTTTTGTAGTTTATTTTGCGCCGTGGCGGCTGTTGTGTGTAAGCAGCAGCCCACCTATAAGGTTTTCATCGTCGTGGGCTTCCACTTGAGAGAACTCTAGCACCGCGGGTGAAGAAGCCGCACCTGCGGCCTCGGTGACTGCCCTTGAGCGGCTCTTCCTTACTCCGGATGGAAATGTAGTTAGACTGCGTCTGAACGTTCCAAATGAAATGAGGAACCTTTAACAAAAACAAGTCGTGGCCGGGCGCGGTGGCTCACGTCTGTAATCCCAGCACTTTGGGAGGTCGAGCAGGCGGATCACCTGAAGTCGGAGTTCGAGACCAACCTGACCAACAAGGAGAAACCCCGTCTCTACTAAAAATACAAAAGTAGCCGGGCGCGGTGGCGCATGCCTGTTATCTCAGCTGCTCGGGAGGCAGAGGCAGGAGAATCGCTTGAACCTGGGAGGCGGAGGTTGCGGTGAGCCGAGATCGCGCCATTGCACTCCAGCCCGGGCAACAAGAGCGGAAATTCCGTCTCAAAAACAAACAAACAAAACAAGTCGCATCTTTCAGATCCTAAAGCACCACGTCGTCGGAAAACATTCAAATGGTTGCCGGTTTGCTTGTGTGAATTTTTCTTTTCCTTAAACTATAAGGAGAATCTCGATTCTCCAGCATTTAATTAATGCTGGGATCACCTCAGCCACTTTAACCAGAAATCAGCCACCGCTCCTCTGAGAACATTTTGACAACGTGACAAAAGACACTGCCAATCTAATAATGGGGGTGGGGTGGAGGAGACAAAACTACAGATACAGATTTGCATCCTGAAATCCTTAATTGCACACAACTCGGCCCGCTTTATGAGAGTCCGGGCGGAAGTGCGACACCGAGTCCTCCAAGGCTAACTAGAGGGTTAAATTATAAGGTTACTAATCCGCCCTGCTTGTCAAGGGCCTAAAGGGACTCTGCCCCTTTCTGCTGCAGTGCCATCTGCTGGCTGCAGCCCGCTTGGTTACCCAGAGGGAAAACTGTCAAAGCTGGCCTGGAAAGGCAAGCCAAAGTCTAGTGCAGGGCAGACGCCTTGAGAATATATACATACATGCAGAAAGAAAAAGAAAAAAAAAAGGCGGAATATATACGGAACAAAACCTAGGACAAAGCCAGGCAGCCACTCAGATTATATATATGTTTGCACATTCACACACAGACAAATTCCCCTGCCCAAAAGAACTGTTCAGGACCACTCAAAACAGAACAAAAGCTCTATTGTGTAGGCCTTCGAACCCTTCATCAACCGTTGTCTAAAACGGCAGCAGCTAATCCCAACACTTTGGAAGGCCGAGGCAGGCGGATTACCTGAGGTCAGGAGTTCAAGACAACCCTGACCAACATGGTGAAACCCCGTCTCTACTAAAAAATAAAATAAAATAAAATAAATTAGCCTGGCATGGTGGCGTGGGCCTGTAATCCCAGTTACTCAGAAGGCCGAGGCAGGAGAATCTCTTGAACCCGGGAAGCGGAGGTTGCAGTGAGCTGAGATAGCACCAGTGCACTCCAGCCTGGGCAACAGAGCGAGACTCCGTTTAAAAAAATAATAATAATAGTAATAATTGCCCCTCTCTGGCCGGGCGCGGTTGCTCATGCCTGTAATTCCAGCACTTTGGGAGTCCGAAGTTGGCGGATCACCTGAGGTTGGCTGTTCGAGACCTGCCTGACCAACATGGAGAAACCCATCTCTACTAAAAATACAAAATTAGCCGGGCATGGTGGCACATGCCTGTAATCCCAGCTACTTGGGAGGCTGAGGCAGGAAAATCCCTTCAACCGGGGAGGCAGAGGTTGCGGTGAGCTGAGATCCGAAAAGAAAAAAATTGCCCCTCTTTTAATCCTACAGCCATCACCCTAACCCTCACAACTGCCTGATTACTCTTGTTTTAGAAATAAACCGAGGTTTAGGGTAAGAACTGCCAAGTAATACACTGGCACAATAATTCCAGCCTTCTGAAATCAGGACTAGAAAATTTTCCTCCATACCACACTGGTGTTTCCTTTGACAGCAACCACTACCTACTGAATAATGCGTAAGTCCTCAGCTTGCTATTCAAGGCCTTCCAATAGTAGGTTCCACTGTTCCCTATATGGATTTTAAGCTTTGTCTATAAAGACTATGTTCTTCAGTTACAGTCTTTGCTTTCTCATTTTTGCTCATGCCACTCACTTTTTAAATATAATTTTTTCTCCCTCCCTTTTTTTAACTAGATGAAAACCTCCCATTTTTGTCATGCTCTGAAAGACAAGTCTTTCCTCTTCGGTAACTCTCAGAAGTTAGAATAAAGTTAATCGGCCGGGCGCAGTGGCTCATGCCTGTAATCCCAACACTTTGGGAGGCCGAGGCGGGAGGATCACCTGAGGTCAGGAGTTCGAGACCAGCCTGGCCAGCATGGCGAAACCCCATGTCTACTAAAAATTCAAAAAAAATTAGCCGGGAGCGGTGGCAGGTGCCTGTAATCCCAGCTACTTGGGAAGCTGAGGCGAGAGAATCACTTGAACCCAGGAGTCGAGATTGTGCCATTGCACTCCATCCTGGGCAACAGAGCGAGACTCCACCTCAAAAAAAAAAAAAAAAAAAGTTAAGCCTGGGCGCAGTGGCTCACGCCTGTAACGCCAGCACTTTGGGAGGCCAAGGCGGGCAGATCACCTGAAGTCAGGAGTTCAAGACTAGCCTGGCCAACATGGTAAAATCTCGTCTAAAAACACAAAACTAAAAACAAAAAAATTAGCCAGGCATGGGGCGTGCGCCTCCAATCCCAGCTACTCAGGTGACTGAGGCAGGAGAATCGCTTCAGACTGGAAGGCGAAGGTTGCAGTGAGCTGAGATTGCACCACTGCACTCCAGCCTGGACAACAGAGTGAGACTCCCTCTCAAAAAAAAAAAAAAAAAAGGAATAAAATTTAAAGGCTGGGCGTGGTGGCTCACGCCTGTAATCCCAGCACTTTGGGAGACTGAGGCGAGTGGATCACTTGGGGTCAGGAGTTGGAGACCAACCTGGCAACATAGTGAAACCCTGTCTCTACTGAAAATACAAAAATTAGCTGAGCGTGGTGATGTGTCTGTAATCCTAGCTACTCGGGATGCTGAGGCAGGAGAATCACTTGAACCGGGGAGACAGAGGTTGCATTAAGCCGAGAACGGGCCACTGGACTCCAGCCTGGGAGACAGAACAAGACTGTGTCTCATAAAACAGAAAAAAAAAAATTAAGGATGAAATCGAAGCTGAAAAACCAGCAGCAGTGATGAATTGGCAAATTACAATTTTTTTTTTTTTTTTTTTGAGACGAAGTCTCATTCTGTTGCCCAAGCTGGAGTGCAGTGGTGCGATCACGGCTCACTGCAACCTTCCCTTCCTGGGTTCAAGCAATTCTCCTGCCTCTCCTCCCGAGTAGCTGGAACTACAGGCACGCGCCATCATGCCCGGCTAAGTTTTGTATTTTTAGTAGAGATGGGGTTTCATTATGTTGGACAGGCTGGTCTTGAACTCCTGACCGCGTGATCCACCCGTCTCGGCCTTCCAAAGTACTGGGATTACAGGCGTGAGCCAGAGCGCCCGGTGGCAAATTATGATTTTTATTTTATTTTATTTTATTTTAATTTAATTTTATTTTATTTTATTTTATTTTTGAGACGGAGTCTCACTCTGTCGCCCAGGCTGGAGTGCAGTGGTGCCATCTCAGCTCACTGCAAGCTCCGCCTCCCGGGTTCACTCCATTCTCCTGCCTTGGCCTCAGGAGTAGCTGGGACTATGCAGGTGCCTGCCACCACGCCCGGATAATTTTTTGTATTTTTAGTAGAGGCGGGGTTTCACCATGTTAGCCAGGATGGTCTCAATCTCCTGACCTCGTGATCCACCCGCCTCAGCCTTCCAAAGTGCTGGGATTACAGGCCTGAGCCACTGCACCCTGCTCCCTCCACCATATTTTTTCTTTTTCATATTGTATAAGATATTTTACATTTTTTTAATTGAATAGAGTGAGTCTCCCCAGGCTATTTCAAAATTAGTTGTATCAAGACTTTTATATTCTAAAAAAGAAAAAGTTGGCCAGGTGCGGTGGCTCATGCCTGTAATCCTAGCACTTTGGGAGGCTGAGGTGGGCAGATCACGATGTCAAGAGATCAAGATCATCCTTGCCAACATGGTGAAACCCCGTCTCTACTAAAAATACAAAAATTAACTGGGCGTGGTGGCAGGCACCTGTAGTCCCAGCTACTCGGGAGGCTGAGGCAGGAGAATCGCTTGAACCCGGGAGAAGGAGGTTGCAGTGAGCTGAGATCGCGCCACTGCACTCCAGCCTGGTGACAGAGCGAGACCTCATCTCAAAAAAAAAAAGAAAGTTCAGTTTTCTGTGAAATTGAGTTAGCTCCTTTCTAAGGTTGTTGGAGGATTAAGTGAATTACTATTTACAACAATATCTGACATGAGTTAGTGTTCCATAAATGATAGCTATTATTGTTGTTGTTCATTTGTTTAAAAAGTATCTGTGGTTGGCCTGGTGGCTCATGCCTGTAGCCCTGGCACTTTGGGCGCTGAGGTGGGCGGATCGCTTAAGCTCAAGAGTTCAAGACTGGCCTGCACAATACAGTGAAAGCCCATCTCTACAAAAAATACAAAAATCAGTCAGGCATGGTGATGCATGCCTGTGGTCCCAGCTACATGGGATGTGGAGGTTGCAGTGAGTCATGATTGCACTACTGCACTCCAGCCTAGATGACAGAGCGAGACCCTGTCTCGAAAAAAAAAAAAAAAAAGTATTTGCCAGTGTCTACTACTGTGTACTAAGCACTTTGCTAGATTTTGCAGAAATGAGTCCCTGTCCTCAGAGAACAAAATATGTTGAATAAGATAAATGAGCCGGGCGTGGTGGCTCATGCCTGTAATCCCAGCACTTTGGGAGGCCGAGGCGGGCGGATCACGAGGTCTGGAGATCCAGACCATCCTGGCTAACACGGTGAAACCCCGTCTCTACTAAAAATGGAAAAAATTATCCGGGTGTGGTGGTGCGCGCCTGTAGTCCCAGCTACTCGGAGGCTGAGGCAGGAGAATGGCGTGAACCCGGAAGGCGGAGCTTGCAGTGAGCTGAGATCCCACCACCATACTCCAGCCTGGGCGATAGAGCGAGACTCTGTCTCAAAAAAAAAAAAAAAAAGATAGATGAATAAACACATTTTAATAGAACATGAACATTGTGTAAAGACAGCATCTTTGATTTGCACAACTGTTCTACAGATTTTTTTTAAAAATGAAATCTTGAGACTTAAAGAAGGGATGTGGGTGAGATATCCTGTTAGCATCCAAACCCAGGTCTAAGCTCAAAGCTCCCTTTCCCTTGTTATCACACTGCCTCAAATTACAGTGCTTTCCACTAATATTGATCTTTGATTATTTTGTTACAATCATTAATGTTACTGTCCCCCTGGAAAGTCTCATAACCTCACTGCCACGTAGTGCAATCGTGTCTCACATCAGGCCAAAGCCCCCCTGGGTCACCAGCTCTTGCAGCCCAACTGCAAAGAATAAATAGAGCCTACCAGCCTAGGGATTCTCAATTCAGACAGTCCTTCCTCAATTCATTTCAGTGCACTGGAGAACTGGTAGTTGTTGCCAAACGCCTGTCAGTCAAGAACAGTGGCCTGTTTGTTAGAGTTGTTGCAGTTATTGTGGTGAACACTAATCAGTCATGGGGACCATGACTGTGGCATTCTGGTTTAACCAAGGAGTAAGTTCAGCCTCAAAGGCACAGCTTGCAACAATAGCTTCATTTGAATTACAACATATTTGAAAAGGGATGTCAAATAGGCATTAATTCATGCTACAAACATTTGTTCCAGCACTTCTAAATCTAAGGAATGTGCTAGCCTTTGGGAACTCAAAGATGAATGAGAAATAGACTCTCTTCTTAAAAAGTTTAAGATTTAGTAGAAAAAGATAAGCTGTGTTTATAAATAACCAAAAAATACAGTAGAAAGTGAGAAGTGTCCAAGGAAAATGAAAACGAAGTGCTGGGGGAGTAGAAAGGAGAAACTGCCTTCAGCTGAAGCGTTCAGGGAAGGCTTTATTGAGGAGCAGACATTTTAGCTGGGCCTGAAAAGCATATAGCATTTCAATAAGCAGAAATAAAGAGCATTCTAGTGGGGGAGGGAATTGAGCCATCAAAGGCCTGGAGAGGGAAAGTGCAAGGTAAGATTGGGGCACAGTAAAGCCTCCCCTTCCTCCTTCAATGGCTAACTCACATTCATCCCTCAAGTCCCAACTCAGACTTCAATTGGTCAAGGGAGACTTCTCAGACCTTCAGTCTCCTTCCCCAGTCATCTTTCCAAAGCATACATATCCGTTTAACTTATGTCCCCCTGCTATACTGTAATGTTCATTTGTTTTGTTTGTCATTTTATCCACAGTCCCATAGCTAGTGCTGAACATTTTGCAAGTGCTTCATGAATATTTATTGCATGAATATTTGAATGTGGCTTTGTGGAATTGGAATGTAGAGCTCATGAAGGACAACAGCAGAAGGTAATGGTGAAAGGCTCTTAAATAAAAACAACTGCCGGGCGTGGTGGCTCAACCTGTACTCCCAGCATTTTGGGAGGCCAAGGTGGGTGGATCAACTGAGGTCATTATGCTTCAGGGGACTACAGAAAGCCAGCTTCCTTTGATCTGTGTGTAAATCAGTCCTTGGCAGAGTGCATATAATGTCCATATAAATTACACCCCTCAGTGATAAGATTACATACCTCCTTCATAAAAACCTGTCATCCTGTTTTGTTCTTCAGCTCCTCATCAGGATCTTTTCAACCTGCAGCTCGTTAGGGAAGGAACTAGGCTGTGTTCAGACCTCTTTTGAAGAGAGAATTTTCAAGACTTCTTTTCACTCTTTGATTTGGATCTGGCAAATTGGGGAGGGGATGCTGGGTGGGAAACAGTTATGAAATGCCAAGATATTCTTTGGCTTTAGAAATTCATTTTTCATGTACCCATCTGGAAACATAAAAGAGAGGCATAGTGCTCACTGCAAAAAGAGAACAGATGAAGTAGCTGTGTTATGTGCTGGTATCTTGAGTTTTGCCAAGAAAATCTGGGCCTACATAAAATTTGAGAATTATCTGTGTGATGAGACCAGAAAGCAGTGGCTTAGACAAGAAAAAATTTTTCTGTTCACCAGTATCCTCAAATGGAGACTTCACTTGATCAGATGGTATATGAAAAATGAATCAACTGTTGCTATTTCATAAAACCTTTTTATATTTTCTAAATTACTTAGTGCTAAATACTGTTACTCAGTTTTAAATACCCCAACTAAGGAAAAAGAAACTATTGAAGAAATAATTGTTTGAGGCCAGGCGCAGTGGCTCACGCCTGTAATCCCAGCACTCTGGGAGGCCAAGGCAGGTGGATCACCTGAGGTCGGGAGTTCAAGACCAGTCTGACCAATATGGAGAAACCCTGTCTCTACTAAAAATACAAAATTAGCCGGGGTGGTGGCGCATGCCTGTAATCCCAGCTACTCAGGAGGCTGAGGCAGGAGAATCGCTTGAACCTGGGAGGCGGAGGTTGCGGTGAGTCGAGATCGCGCCATTGCACTCCAGCCTGGGCAAAAAAGAGCGAAACTCTGTCTCAAAAAAAAAAAAGAAATAATTGTTTTTTATATTTGCAGTTGGGGTAGAAGAAATCTAATATATTGATTCATATACTGGTAAATTCATCTAGTATAAGAACTTGTGATGTTAAATTGAAGTTTTGTCATCTTATAAAAGACAACAAACTTATTTTGTGTTTAAGTCTGAGTTGTTACAGCAATTTTTAGTTGATTATTTATTTTTCTTAGCCAACTCTTAATTTTCTTCATATTGCATTATTCTTTAGTTGTCTCTGGAAATTCTACTTACTTTAAGGACATGAGAAATTCAAATGAGAGAAGTTGCTGATATTCATCAGTGTGTTTGAACCGTGCATAGGATCCCCAAATCAAATGAGGGTGTTTCCTGAAGTAGAAGAAAACAGAACTTTGCAACTGATACTGAAGTATTTTGCCATGGAGTTAGTAACTCCTGAGCAGACCATTTTAGATGGCTCAGCATTTGACAGGAAGACTTCTCCATTCCCTCCTTATATCTACAGAAGGATCTGTTGGATGTCTAGAACTTCTCTATTTAAAAAAAAAAGAGTAGGTCTAAAATTAAATTATTATAAGCAAGCATAGGCATGGATCTTCCAGTTGAATTGTCCATTATCGTAAAACTTAATGGTGGACAAGTTAGCTGTGGTTGATTCCTGTGTGGCAGTAAATTGTCTTCTGTCTGCTTACTCCAAATAATAAAAGCTGCTAGGAAGTTTAGATTTTGAAATAGGCAGTTTAATGCTTTGAGGGTTTCTAGAAATACAGAAAGTCATCAAGTAAACACTACATGTCTAATCATCTCAGAGTTGTGGCTGTTATCTCTTCAGGAATTGGTCCACAGGGTAAATTTCAACAATTCATATGTTTTCCATTGTCAATTCTGAAGACCTTTGAGATGAGAGAAAGGAAATCTAGTGGAACAGGAAAGAGAGTTACACCTTGTGGGTGTGAGTTTGGGACCTGTTGGCCAAAGGGAATGTCACTCCCTGGAAACAGGTTCAGCATGTTTGCACTTGTTATTTTGTAGCTTTAATGATTTTTGTTTTCTAATGTCTCTAAGCTTGGTGTTTAGAGCTGCTTCATATTTTAAACTAGTTCCATTCCACAGTACTAGTTCAAACCAGTTCTTACAGCCTCCTGGGTGGGTCATCTTGACCTAAACTCTTTGTGTTGTCACATTTTGAGATGTTTTCATAGCAGAATGTACCAAAAGTGCACAAGGTAAAGGTAATTTACAGCAAGAAACAAATACACATTTGTTTTATTTCTTGACTTTCCCTAAGCAGATAAGCAGAAACTTGTTTAACTCATTACTTTGTTTGATGTGTCTTGCATATTTTTGACTAAAAGTTATAGGAAGTTATTCCTCTGGGGGAATCTTTTACAGGTGGAGGAATGGGGATAGCAGTATAGCCTCAGATTCAAACTGGCATCACCCTAAACCCTGTAGGCCAGGGTGGAATGAAGTCAGCTCCTTTTTATGGTTGAAATACAACTTTTTATTCACCATTGTCTGCACAAATCCTTGAAAATAAATGTTTTTTCCCCTACAATCTTTGTCAATTTATTTGTCATGCTGAATTTATTGAAGTTTGTTCAATACTGCCCTGTGTTCAGTTCATAGCCTACCTTTTTAGTTCACATTAGTGAATACCATCATTCCTGTTATTCCGTTGTGACAGCACTGAATATATTATATAGTTCAGAATCTGGCCGGGCGCGGTGGCTCACACCTGTAATCCCAGCACTTTGGGAGGCCGACGCGGGCAGATCACGAGGTCAGGAGATTGAGACCATCCTGGGTAACACGGTGAAACCTCGTGTCTACTAAAAGTACAAAAAAATGAGCCAGGTGTGGTGATGGGCACCTGTAGTCCCAGTTACTGGGGAGGTTGAGGTAGGAGAATGGCGTGAACCCTGGAGGTTGAGCTTGCAGTGAGCTGAGATTGCGCCACTGCACTCCAGCCTGGGCAACAGAACAAGACTCCGTCTCAAAAAAAAGAAAAAGAAAAGAAAAAAAAGGCCGGGCGCGGTGGCTCAAGCCTGTAATCCCAGCACTTTGGGAGGCCGAGACTGGCGGATCATGAGGTCAGGAGATCGAGACCATCCTGGCGAACATGGTGAAACCCCGTCTCTACTAAAAAATACAAAAAACTAGCCGGGCGAGGTGGCGGGTGCCTGTAGTCCCAGCTACTCAGGAGGCTGAGGCAGGAGAATGGCGTGAACCCGGGAGGCAGAGCTTGTAGTGAGCTGAGATCCGGCCACTGCACTCCAGCTCGGGAGACAGAGCGAGACTCCGTCTCAAAAAAAAAAAAAGAAAAAAAAAGAATCTGGCTTAGCTTTCTCCTTTAGGGCAGCTGAGATAGATATATCTAGAGATATCTATAACTAGATATATATGTATCTATGATATGCTGAGATATATATAACTAAATGTATGTAGTAAGGTTTCATAGATATACGAATAAGATATTCATATATATATGAATTAATAAGTTTTGAGGCGTATTAAATAAGGTAGATAGCACCCCCAATACATTTCACCTACTATTGCTATTAAAATACAAGTATCATCTGCCCTAAACAGTCATAAACATCTTCATTCAAATGAAGTTAACAAGTTAGCCAGCCAGGCACCTAGAAAATCCTGGAGCCAGGCTGGGTGCAGTGGTTCAGGTCTTTCATCCCAGCACTTTGGGAGGCCGAAGCGGGTGGATCACTTGAGGTTAGGAGTTCGAGATCAGTCTGGCCAACATGGTGAAATTTTGTCTCTACTAAAAATACAATAAAAGATTGCACCACTGCACTCCAGCCTAGGTGACAGAGCAAGACTCTGTCTAAAAAAAAAAAAAAAAAAAAAATTCCTTGAGCCAGCGGGATTCTGGCACATACAATGGGTAGTTTCCCCCTTATTTATTTTAAGTGCCTGGTGAGACTGGCACAAGTACACAAGTACAAATTAGAACTTAAGTCATTTTCTACTAATCTCCAAAATTCTTCTGATTTCTACCCCCCAACACCCATTTCATTGAAAAAGGAAAAAGAAGGAATTGAGCCATTAAAATTATGCTTTCTAATGTGAGAGGAGCTAATTCTGCTTATATAATCACTGCTATTTTACACTCTACTCATTCTGGAACTTGGAAGTCAATGTATATTTTAATAGATATGACCATAAATGAAGGTTCAAAAATTTGGATGTCACAGCATTAAGTTCTGGGCAGCCTTAGGGCTCTCTAAGTGGGGACAGGAATATGCCTTCCTATCTTTACCCATTTCATAGATATCCTGACTTCCTAATACTTAGATTTAAATACAGTATTCTTGGCTGTGTGCAGTGTCTTAAGTCTGTAATCCCAGCACTTTGGGAAGCCAAGGCAGGAGGATCGCTTGAGCCCAGGAGTTCAAGACCAGACTGGGCAACATAGTGAGACCTCTGTCTCTACAAAAAAATTTTTTAAAACAGTAGCCAGGTGTGGGCCTGGTGCGGTGGCTCACGCCTGTAATCCCAGCACTTTGGGAGGCTGAGGCTGATGGATCATGAGATCGACAGGAGATCGACACCATCCTGGCTAACACGGTGAAACCTTGTCTCTACTAAAAATACAAAAAATTAGCTGGGCATGGTGGCACGCACCTGTAATCCCAGCTACTCAGGAGGCTGAGACAGGAGAATGGCTTGAGCCTGGGAGGCGGAAATTGCAGTGAGCCCAGATGGCGCCTCTGCACTCCAGCCTGGGCCACAGAGCGAGACTCCATCAAAAAAAAAAAAAAAAAGAAAAAAGAAAATAAAGTAGCCAGGTGTTACCTGTGGTCCCAGCAACTGCAACTTGGGAGGCTGAGGTGGGAGAATCAATTGAGCCCAGGAGGTTGAGGCTGCAGTGAGCCGTGATTGTACCACTGCACTCCAGCATGAGCGACAAACAAATAAGTAAGTAAATACATACATACATACATACTCTATTCCTCACCTTTCCCTTTGGTAAAATGACGTTTGCCTTCTCCCTAGGGAGAAGGGGCCACTGGGGAAGCCAATGCTCCCCATGGTAATAACCAGGGATTGCTGTCTTCTTGGAAAAGAAGTCACTCACCTATAAATATCCAGAAGTTGAATCATTTTTAAAAATTTAAGGGCTGGGCGCGGTGGCTAATGTCTGTAATCCCAGCACTTTGGGAGACCAAGGCGGGTGGATCACCTGAGGTCGGGAGTTCAAGACCAGTCTGACCAACATGGAGAAACCCTATCTCTACTAAAAATACAAAATTAGCTGGGCGTGGTGGCGCATACCTGTAATCCCAGCTACTTGGGAGGCTGAGGCAGGAGAATCGTTTGAACCCGGGAGGCAGAGGTTGCGGTGAACCAAGATTGCGCCATTGCACTCCACTCTAGGCAACAAGAGTGAAACTCCGTCTCAAAAAATAAACAAATAAAACATAAAAACAACAATACTTATGGAATATTTACTACATGCCAGGTACTACCCAAAACACTTTATGGTTATTAATAAATCTAAGCCTCATAATAACCTTATATGGTTAGTAACTATTATTATCCCCCGTCATAGATGAGGAAATGGACGTACCAGCAGGTCAAGTAAGTTGTCTTAAGGTAACATAGCTGATAAATAATACAGCTAGGATTTCAAACTCAACCCATCTGATCTCAGAGTCTGCATATTTAACCATGGAGTACAGGCAGTGTGGTTAAGACTGTATTAGGATTATTGCAGAAATTCTGAAAGCCATTTAAAAAGTGACATTACTTCGCTAAGCCCAAATTAGGGAGAAGCACTGTAGAAGTTTACACCCTGGGATGGAGGGGTGAAAGTGGAGGTAGGGGTGGGACTGCAAAGCTTCTGCCTTGATTTGGAGTCTGACTGCTGCTACCTGCCTGCCCATATCCCATCACTAACACCTCTCAAACCGACCATCCAGCTCCTGCTTTCCTCATTTCTGATAATCCCACCCCTATCATTCCTTCCAAATTACTCTCATACAGCTCCATTTCTTTCTTCTATCAATTACCTCTCTACTGAATCCATTCTTTTGTGAACAAATCTCTTTCGTCATTACCTTTTTCATTAAAAGCTCATTCCATTTTTTTGCTGTAATGAAAGGATTTTCTGAGCAGTTACCTGAATGACTGGGATAAGTTCACAGCTTCAATTCATTCAGTAATCATTCATTCAAAGTCCACATTCCTTGATCCTACTGCCCTCTTGCCCTCTTTTTTCTTTTTCTTTTTTTTGAGATGGAGTCTCGCTCTTGTCGCCAGGCTAGAGTGCAGTGGCGTGATCTGAGCTCACTACAACCTCTGCCTCCCAGGTTCAAGCAATTCTCCTGCCTCAGCCTCCCGAGTAGCTGGGACTACAGGTGTGTGCCACCACGCCCAGCTAATTTTTGCATTTTTAGTAGAGACGGGGTTTCACCATGTCAGCCAGGATGGTCTTGATCTCTTGACCTCTTGATCTGCCCGCCTTGGACTCCCGAAGTGCTGGGATTACAGGAGTGAGCCACCGCTCCCAGTCTTTACTGCCCTCTTAAGGCTACTTTCCTCTCTGCTTTTCTACCTTCAGTATCCTAGTATACACTCATTCTTTAAACTTTTATAATCTGGCTTCCCTCTTCACCAACACCCTCAAACTTTGTTCTCCAGATTATTCCCATACCTCCTAGTTGTCAAATTCAAGGCCTTTTCTTAAATCTTCAATCTTGTAATCTCTGGCACTGAGCACTCCATACCACCTGCTTTTATTTCTTGGGTTGTTTTGTTTTGTTTGAGACAGAGTCTCACTCTTTACCCAGGCCAGAGTGCAGTGGCATGATCTTGGCTCACTGCAACCTCCGACTCTAGGGATCAAGCGATTCTTCTCCCTCAGCCTCCCAAACCACTGGGACTACAAGCACTCGCCACCACACCGGGCTAATTTTTCTTTTTTTTTTTTGTATTTTTAGTAGAGACGTTTTCACCATGTTGGCCAGGCTGGTCTGAAACTCCGGACCTTAAGTGATCAGCCCGCCTCAAACTCCCAACACCTGCTTCTTTTTGAAACTTTTTCTTTTTTGGTTTTCAGTTCTTCTCCTCCCTCTCCTCCTCCCCTTTTCCTACTTTTATCTTTTCCTACCTCTTTGACCATTCCTTCTGTCACTCTGTCTCTTTGATGTACTGTTTCTAAGGCTGTGCCCTTTGCCTCTATTCTCTTAGCCTTTGTTTCTGTGCAATCTCTAGACTATCACTTTGTGATGTCTCCCGTGTCATTTTCTCTAGTACTAACTTTTCTTTCTCTGTGTTTTTTTTTTTTTTTTTTGGTATTTTAGTATAGAGACAGGGTTTCACCATGTTGCCCAGGCTGGGCTCGAACTTCTAAGCTCAGGCAATCTGCCCGCCTTGGCCTCCCAAAGTGCTAGGATTACAGGCGTGAGCCACTGTGCCTGGCGTAGATCTAGTACTAATTTTTCTGTGGATTTCTGAGCCTGTAATTCCTGGCCTGGATTTCCATCACTTTTAGGACATCTCCAGACTCTCAAACACAGACTAAACTCATTTCCTTCCACTTCCAACTTCTTTCCCCTTTTTCTTTCCTATTTATATTAATAGTATTCCATGCTTCTGTCCATAGCTCTCACATTGTCACAAAGTTCTGTAAATTGTCTCTTAAAGTTTGTCTTAAATCAGATCCTTCTTCCTCTTTGCCTTAATTCAGATTATAATAATCTCTCATCCTAGTTTCCCCACTAAAGTGATCTTTTTAAAAACTATAAAGTCATGTGACACATCTATGTCTGTTCTATTCTGTTCTGTTCCCAAGAACTCTGTAGTTTGAATTTCAGTCTCTGAAGAAAACATTTAAGGCCTTTCACACGCATATCCAGCCTCATTTCCTGCATCCCCACCTAACAAACTTGGCCCTGGCAACCTACATAGAACATCTTGTAGAAGCACACCATGACTTTTCACTCTGTGTTTTCCTTCTGCTCTGCTTATCACACTGCAATTTTTCCCCCAACTTTGTATTTTGGATCTCAGGTTCACAGGACTGAATTATTCACATGCTGCAGTTCATGGCATACTATTACAATTGGCCCTTCCAAAGTCCTTCACTTGTTATTGATCAATGTATTCCTTTTATCCTTATTCCCATTTCTCCTAGACTGTAACTTACTCATGTGTTTAATGTCTATGCTTTTTTATATTTTCCTGTAAAATAAGTAGTACTTTTGATTTCTATAAATGATATTATGTTATAAATTTTATTTCTTACTTTTTTAACTTAGAACTGCTTTCGAGTTCTCTCTTGTTGCTACATCTATTGCTTCTGATTGCTGCATTGTACTCTATGCTGTGCATCCAGCATATTTTACCTATCTACTCCCTTGATAACAGACACTATGAATGTTTTATGCATGACCTCTTGGACACTGGATCACTACCTAAAAGCAGTTCTCAACCCTATCAGGCTCAACAATCTCCCTTAAATATTAATAACAAATACAATGTCTCCATTATTGTGCAGTGAAATTCAAAAATAATATAATTGACTGTGGTAGGTGGCCTCTCAGAAAGCCCCCAGTGATCTCCAGCGCAATATTCTTGCCCTTATGTAATCCCCTCTCCACGAATTTGGGCTGCACTTTTTTTCTTTTCTGAGACAGAGTCTCACTCTGTCGCCCTGGCTAGAGTACAGTGGCGCCATCTCAGCTCACTGCAACCTCCGCCTCCCGGGTTCAAGCAACTGTCCTGCCTCAGCCTCCTGAGTAGCTGGGATTACAGGTGTCCACCACCACGCCCAGCCAATTTTTGTATTTTTAGTGGAGACACGGTTTCACCATGTTGGCCAGGCTGGTCTCGGAACTCCTGACCTCGTGATCCGCCCACCTCTGCCTCCCAAAGTGCTGGGATTACAGGCGTGAGCCACTGCACCCCACCTTAGCTGCACTTTTAGTGAATAGAATAGGGCAGAAATGATGGGATGTCACTTCCAAAATTAGGTAACAAAAAACCTGTGAGTTCTGTCTTCTGGGTTCTCTCACTTGTATCCTCTGGAGGAAGGCAACTGGCACACTGTGAGCTGCCCTATGGAGTGGATTACATGGAAGGAACTGAGGGAGGCCTCTGGGCAACATCCGGTGAAGAACTGAGGCCCTTATTCCAACAACCTTGAGGAACTGAAACCTCCAGTCAACCTGTGGAATTTGACTCTGGCAAATTCTCCTCCATCAACACTTGAGGTATGACTGTGGCCCCAGCCAACATCCTGACTGCAACAGGAGGGACCTTGAGCAACAGGCACCCAGCTAAATTGCACCCACATTGCTGACCCACAGAAACTGTGTGATAAATATTTGTTGTAAGTCACTAAGTTTTGGGGTGATTTGTTATACAACAATAAATAACTAATATATCTACCTACTCACATAATTTTGAAAATAACATAATACCGTAACAGGATCCAGTGATCCAGTGTCCAGGAGGTCAGGCATAAAGGTAATATAAAGTAAAGTAAAAATAGTAACATATGTTTCTTTTTCTTTTTCTTTTTCTTTTTTTTTTGAGATGGAGTCTCATACTGTCGCCCAGGCTGGAGTGCAGTGGCAGGACCTCTGCTCACTACAAGCTCCGCCTCCTGGGTTCACACCATTCTCCTGCCTCAGCTTCTCCAGTAGCTGGGACTACAGGCGCCCACCACCACGCCCAGCTAATTTTTGTTGTATTTTTTAGTAGAGACAGGGTTTCACTCTGTTGGCCAGGTTGGTCTCAAACTGTATCAGGTGATCCGCCCGGCTCGGCCTCCCAAAGTGCCGGGATTACATGTGTGAGCCAGCGCGCCCAGCCAACATATGTTTCAATATATAAACACTCGAGCACTAGGGGGTATAATGAAGATTTCAGATGCTTGTACCTATATGTAGAATTACTTTGAATGCAGACTGATTTGAGTATTGTCGACCTAAAAGGAAGAAGCTGAGGCAAAATTAATATAAATAGAGAGTTTATTTGGGCCAGACTTGAGGATTGCAACTCAGCAGCATAAAGTGGCCCGGAATACACTATAAGATTAGCAGCAGGTACAAGTGGATTTTTAACGGAAAAGAATGAGGACGGGGAGTGGGCTGACACAAAGTTGTCCTTAAGGAATTCTCATTGGTTTACAAAAATAACATTGATTAGTGATTGGCTAAACATTATCAAGCTATAGGGTGTGGGATATAGTGTCTGGTGGGGCATAATTAGGCTAATTTATAACTAATACTTGTGGAATGGCAAGCAGTTTTAAGACATAAATACATAGCTCAAAAGGGGGCAAGTAGGATGTGATTGCCTCTCATTTTAATGCCTCTCAGGGCCTAATAATTTAACTCACTTTCCTCAAATCAAAGTTCTTTTTTCAGTATTCACTATTCAAATTATTACAAGTGATGTTGCTTTTGGTGACGTTATTTCTTGAAATGGTACACAACTCTTAATGAATTCCAAACAAAACAATACAATTACTATTCAATTTTGGGGCAATAACATTCCTAGAAAATTCAACGTACATTAAAAGTGTGGGAAAATGCTTTGTGTGTGTGGTGTTTTTTTTTTTTTTTTTTTTTTTTTTTGAGACGGAGTCTCGCTCTGTAGCCCAGGCTGGAGTGCAGTGGCCGGATCTCAGCTCACTGCAAGCTCCGCCTCCCGGGTTCACGCCATTCTCCGGCCTCAGCCTCCCGAGTAGCTGGGACTACAGGCACCCGCCACCTCGCCCGGCTAGTTTTTTGTATTTCTTAGTAGAGACGGGGTTTCACCGTGTTAGCCAGGATGGTCTCGATCTCCTGACCTCGTGATCCACCCGTCTCGGCCTCCCAAAGTGCTGGGATTACAGGCTTGAGCCACCGCGCCCGGCCGCTTTGTGTTTATTAACAAAGATAGGTTCAAGCCTCACATAACTACTTTTCACTCACCGAATGTTCAGCAGGACATTCAGAAATCGTGTGTATTGCGGGATTTTCTTTATGTAGCATCATCTGTTACACTGTAGGACACATATTTTATATCCCTAGCTCTGGCCTTCCAATGCCTGTGGTTTTCCCAACCATTGTTCCGACCAAAAGCCTTCCCCAATGGACACGGTGGCTCACACTTGTAATCCCAGCACTTTGGGAGGCCGAGGGGGGCAGATCGCTTGAGATCAAGAGTTCCAGAGCAGCCTGGGTAATGTGGCGAAACCCCATATCTACTAAACATACAAAAATTAGCCGAGCATAGGTGGTGTGTGCCTGTAATCCCAGCTACTTGGAGGCTGAGGTGGGAGGATGGCTTGAGCCCAGCAGGTCTAAGCTGCAGTGAACCCGGATTGTGCCACTTCACTCCAGCCTGGGGGACAGTGAGGCTGCGTCTCAAAAAAAAAAATAACCAAAAATGAGGCCGGGCATGGTGGTGCACGCCTGTAATCCCAGCTACTCGGGAGGCTGAGGCAGAAGAATCGCTTGTACCCGATAGGCGGACGTTGCAGTGGGCCGGGATTTCGCCACCGCACACTCCAGCCTGGGCGACAGAGTGAGACTTGGTCTCAAAAAAAAAAAAAACACACACACACACACACAAAAACAAACCTTCACAAAATTTTAAATGCTTAGTTTTGGGACACCATCTCTTGGAAATTTGTGGTGAAGCACAGTATCCCCAGTAATTAACATAGTGCTTAGAAACAGTGGAACCACAACTCTCTAAAATGATTTAAAAGCATTTATGTCAGATAAAGGACCGCTGGCTAGCCCTCCTACGATCCATAGCTTCGCAGTCCCCAAACAGGAAGCCGTGATTCAATGCGCAGTAGCAAATTTAGGGTGACAACGAGATACATCCCACGTAGCCCGTGATTTCCTTTTCTTTGTTAGTTTTCAATTCCTTCAGTATTACAGGGAGGAGCTCCGGCCTCCTCCGCTAGAGACTGTCGCATTTCCGCCGCTAGGCCGGAAAGCACCACCGTCCTTCCGCAGGCCTCAGTCAGCTAGGCCCAGCTCCAGCCCCGCCCGTCACCGGAAGTGAGGCGGCGGAAGTAGCGTAACCCGCTGAGAACCAGCTGGCGGGGCGCTGTGGGTTGGCGGGCTAGTGAGATGGCAGATGAGGAAGAAGACCCCACCGTGAGTGACCGTCTGTGTCCAGAACCTCTCTTTTCTTCACTCCTTCGGGCTCAGTAGCGGAGGCAGAGTTCAGGATCGGATCTGCTTGCCTTAGTCAATTCAGCCGACAGAATTCGGGGACTTCACTCCCTAAGGATTGATCATTTTAGAAAGTGGGGAAGGACATGAAGAAAGAGTAGGTTTTGTGACCCCTTTCCCCTTGATTTTGGTCTGTATTTGCCAGACACTGAAACACTTACAGAATCATCAGACGTCAAAACTAACATCTATTAGCGCTCACTATGAACCAACAGATCAATTGTTAACAAAACTGTACTTACTGTGAAGTAATGGGAAAAGAATGCATTGAAAGTCAGACAGCCTGGATTTCAAAATCTCCATTCTCTCTAAGCAAGTTATTTAACTTTGACAATCAGTTTTCTTGTTACAAAATAGGGTTACGGGCTTACTTAAGGAACGTTTTTAGCACCGTATATGCAAATGCTTAGTAAATATTAGTTTTGCTTAATTGAAAGTCTACAAAGGTAGACTTTGATTCAGTATCAACTGTTTAACAGTAGCAATAGGCCACCTTAGTTGTTTAAAAATAAAACCTATGGTCATTGTAACTCTTACACGTAGAAGCAGTAGGATTATTTGTTAGGAACATTGTAGAAGCCATTTTTGGATGAGTTGGAAATTGGACTCGATACCTAGGCTGCTTCCGTGCTAAGGTTTTGTGTTTTTGTTTTTGTTTTTTTTTTCCTGCTTCCTTTAGGCTTTCTGGCCTATCTGTTGAAAAGGAAAAAACATTGTTATTATTAAAATATCAAATGCAAGGCAATTATTTGACATTTCTATATATACGTTTTCTAGTTTGAGGAAGAAAATGAAGAAATTGGAGGAGGTGCAGAAGGTGGACAGGGTAAAAGAAAGAGGCTTTTTTCTAAAGAATGTAAGTAGTATTTGACAATGATTTTGTTATAGATGATGAAAACTTTTGGACATATCCTTTCAAAGTACATTTATTGCTTTGAATGTTTCCCTGTAGTGACAATATTCTCAGACTAGCCTATCAAATTCTGTTTAACTTTTGAATCAGATAGTACCAATCCTAACCCCAGTTATATGTGTGTGTATGTGTGTCTGTGTATAAATTGCTTTTTAGGTGAGCAAATGTGGTTCGTGTTTTAATTTAGGGCAGAAGAACATACCTCCATTAGTTTTCCTCTTGCCTTTGCAGCAGTAGAAACAGAGGCTTCTTTGACTGTAAGCCACAGATACTAATGGATCCTGCACCAGGTGTTGAGGGAGAGTAGCAAGTGAGTTGGGGCTTGGGCTTTGGACTAAGGCTATGAACAAAGTAAGAAGATGGTGTACAGCTGGGTGTAGTGGCTCACGCCTGTAATCCGAGCACTTTGGGAGGCTGAGGCAAGTGGATCACTGGAGGTCAGGAGTTTGAGACCAGCCTGGCCAATGTGATGAAACCCCGTCTCTACTAAAAATACAAAAATTAGCCAGACGTGCTCGCTTGAACTCAGGAGGGAGAAGTTGCAGTGAGCCAAGATTATGCCACTGCACTCCAGCCTGGGTAACACAGCAAGACTCTGTCTCAAAAAAAAAGAAAAAAAAGAAGAAGGTGGTGAATAGTGTAAGACATTAGAGTGACATGGAGGCTAGATGCAGTGGCTCACGTCTGTAATCCCAGCACTTTGGGAGGTCAAGGCAAGCAGATCGCTTGAGCCCAGGAGGTCAAGACCAGTCTGGGCGACATAGTGAAACCCTCTCTCTACAAAAAATACAAAAATTAGCAGGGCATGGTGGCACGCCCCTGTAGTTCCAGCTACTCTGGAGGCTGAGGTGAGAGGATGGCTTGAGCCCAGGAGGTGGAGGTTGCAGTAAACCCAGATTGCGCCACTGCACTCCAGCCTTGGTGACGGAACCAGACCCTGTGTCCAAAATAAATAAATAAATAAGCAAAATAAATAATGACATGGAGATTATAATGTATTGATTCTGCATCCTGCCCCCTCAGTAGATGCTTTTGACCCTTTTTGGCAACAAGAGGAAGGGAGAGCTGCTGCTACTACTGATGGTACAGGCCAAGCCCTGGAACACAGCATGAGAATGTGCTCTCCATCTCCAGTCCTGGGTCCTTTATGTAAAGTTATATCTAAGTATTGAGAGATGAGGCAACACAGATTTATGAATATGGTTTATTTAGGCGGGGTTATATGTGAGCAGTTCCCAAATGCCCTTGAAACTACAGGGTCAGTATATCTTTTTTTTTTTTTTGCAATTAACTGGGCATGGTGGCGTGTACCTATAGCCCCAGCTATTCAGGAGGCTGAGGTGGGAGGATCACTTGTGCCCAGGAGTTCAAGGTTGCAGTGAGCTGTGATCATGCCACTGTACTCTAGCCCCAGTGATAGAAGAGTGAGACCCTGTCTCGCCACCAGCCCCAGCTAATTTTTTGTATTTTTAGTAGAAACGGGTTTCCCCATGTTAGCCAGGGTGGTCTCAAACTCATGACCCAGATGATCTGCCTAACTCGGCCTCCCAAAGTGCTGGGATTACAGGCCCGAGCCACCATGACCAGCCATATCCAGCTAATTTTTGTATTTTCAGTAGAGACTAGTTACACCATGTTGGCCAGGCTGGTCTCAAACTCCTACCCTCATGTGATCCTCCTGCCTCAGCCTCCCAAACTGCTGGGGTTACAGGCATGAGCCACCACACCCAGCCAGACACTCTTATTTTTTAACCATCCAAATCCTTTTCTATATTTCGTTTCCTCACTAAAGCTGACCATTTCTTATTTCATTTCTCTGATGCTCCTTATACCATTATGTGGTTTTACTTATTATATCAGCATAAGAATGGGATCCTTGTACCAGAGCATCCCAGAGTGATGTTCAGTTGGTTGTTAGTAAAGACCTTTTTTCCAGTGAGATTAGTTTGTGATGACAGGAATTTGGAATCTTCAGGCTTCTCCTTATCTTAACTGAATATTCACAGAGGTTACTGACGAAAGATCTGTTTCGTGAACCTTAAAAAAAAAAAAATTTGCAGGAGACTAGGTACAGTGGCTCATGCCAGTAATCCCAGCACTTTGGGAGGCCAAGGTGGGAGGACCACTTGAGGTCGGGAGTTCAAGACCAGTCTGGCCAACATGGCAAAACCCCGTCTCTAATAAAAATACAAATTTAGCTGGGTGTGGTGATGCGTGCCTGTAACTCCACTACTCGAGGGCCGGACACGGTAGCTCATGCCTGTAATCCCAGCACTTTGGGAGGCTGAGGTGGGTGGATCATGAGGTCAGGAGATCGAGACCATCCTGGCTAACACAGCGAAACCCTGTCCCTGCTAAAAATACAAAAAATTAGCTGGACGTGGTGGCACATGCCTGTAGCCCCACCTACTTGGGAGGCTGAGGCAGGAGAATTGCTTGCATCCAGGAGGCAGAGGTTGCAGTGAGCCAAGATGGCGCGCTGCGCTCCAGCCTGGGTGACAGAGCAAGACTGCCTCTCAAAAAAAAAAAAAAAATTCCAGCTACTTGTGAGGCTGAGGCTGGAGAGTCACTGGAACCTGGGAGGCAGAGGTTGCAATAGGCCTATAGAATTTCAAAGCATTATCTGGCATTTGTTTATGCCTTTATAGACCCTTTAGCCAAATACAGTTTACATACTTCCCATATAATAAGTTTCCCTTTTCCAGTGAAATATATTTTCTGTCTGGTGAATTCTGCCCATCAAAATGTTAGTGACAAAGTATCCTCCTCGAAATATTTAAACAAAAACAGTAAACTTACAATGGAGAATTCTGGAAGACACCATGTTAATCAAGTGATCAAAGCATCACTAATAATATACAGTATATTGACATTATATACCCCTGATATGATGCATTAAGAGGACACATCACCTTGGTGTTCTTCCTGGTAATGTCAAACTTCAATCTAACGAGGAAACATCAAAGAAACCCAAATTGAGGGATAGTCTACAAGATAACTGACCAATATTCTTCAAAAGTGTCAAGGTTTTTTGTAAACAATGGTTTCATTTAAAAAAAAGGTGTCAAGGTTTTGAAAGATGAAAAAGTCGAACTGTCAGAGAATAGAGGGAACTAAGGAGACATGACAACTAAATGGTATGGGAACCTGAAACAAAAAGGACATTGGTGGAAAAACTCGTAAAATCTGAATAAAGTCTGTACTTGTACCGATGTTAATTTCTTAGCTTTGATGACTCCCTATGGTTGTATAACATGTTAACATAAGGGGAAGCTGAATATAGGGCATATGGGAACTGTGTACTATTTTTGCAACTCAGCTGTAAATCTAAAATTATCTTTTTTTAAAAAAAAAAGGCAAAAAAGTACGGAATCCAAAACAGAAAGATAAAAACTATTGGCTCCTGTGTTTGTTTTTTTCCTCCTGTTTCTGGACCTAAAGTCTCTTGCCAGTGTAAACCCTAGGGACATACCTATCTCAAGCTGGTTTCCAAGTCACCCTTTTCTTCTGTAGGCCTGGCCTACTTTCTTCTCTTTGTACTTCTACTAGTTTTTACTTCTTCTAAATAGAGGAATTATTCTTTTTTTTTTTTTTTTTTTTTTGAGACGGAGTCATGCTCTGTCGCCCAGGCTGGAGTGCAGTGGCCAGATCTCAGCTCACTGCAAGCTCCGCCTCCCGGGTTCACGCCATTCTCCTGCCTCAGCCTCCCAAGTAGCTGGGACTACAGGCGCCCGCCACTTCGCCCGGCTAGTTTTTTGTATTTTTTAGTAGAGACGGGGTTTCACCGTGTTAGCCAGGATGGTCTCGATCTCCTGACCTCGTGATCCGCCCGTCTCGGCCTCCCAAAGTGCTGGGATTACAGGCTTGAGCCACCGCGCCCGGCCAAATAGAGGAATTATTCTTAATTTACTCATTTCTTCCTTTAGAAGTATTCTACAAGTACCTTTTTTTTTTTTTTTTTTGAGACGGAGTCTCGCTCTGTCGCCCAGGCTGGAGTGCAGTGGCGCGATCTGGGCTCACTACAAGCTCTGCCTCCTGGGTTCACGCCATTCTCCTGCCTCAGCCTCCCGAGTAGCTGGGACTACAGGCGCCTGCCACCATGCCCAGCTAATGTTTTGTATTTTTAGTAGAGACAGGGTTTCACCGTGTTAGCCAGGATGGTCTCCATCTCCTGACCTCGTGATCCACCCGCCTCCGCCTCCCAAAGTGCTGGGATTACAGGTGTGAGCTACTGCGCCTGGCAGTATGTTTTTTTAAAAAAAAGAACTTAGATACAATAAGTTGTGCAAGTCTTAAGTGAACAGCTTGCTGAATTTTATGTATACTATACAGTCGGCCCTCTATATCCATGGGTTCTGCATCCATGGATTCAACCAACCTCAGATGGAAAATATTCAGAAAAAAAATCTGCATCTGTATTGAATATGTGCAGACTTTTTTTCCTGGTCATTATTCCCTAAACAATATAATATAGCAACTATTTACATAGCATTTGCATTGTATTAGGTATTGTAAGTAACCTGGAGATGATTTAAAATATAGATAGGAGATGATTTAAAATAAAATATAGATGTTTAGGTTGTATGCAAACACTATGCCATTTTATATCTGGGATTTGAGCATCTGAAGATTTTAGTATCCACGGGAGGTCCTGGAACCAAGCTCCCAAGGATACTAAGGGGTAACTGTATACACGTGCACACACACACACACTCACACACTTGTACGCACTACTAAGATCAAGATAATAAAAGACTTGCAGCATTTGACAGAGTTTCTTACCATTTACATATACCCCTTTGAGAATCTGATGAAAGTTATAATTATTCCCAGAAAAATGCCCATGTACAGGTAATGTATAACAGGCTGGAGAGGTGTTGCAGTCACAGCTTGCTGCAGCCTCAACCTCCCTGGCTCATGTGAGCAGCTGGGACTACAGGCACATGCTACCATGCCTGGCTAATTTGTGGGGTTTTTTTGAGACAGAAGTCTCACTGTGTCACCCAGGATGGAGTGCACACCTGTTGCTTCCTGTAAGAATGTATTTGGGGCGGGGCGCAGTGGCTCACGCCTGTAATCCCAGTACTTTGGGAGGCGGAGGCAGGTGGATCACCGAGGTAGGTGGATCACGCCATCTCAGCTCACTGCAACCTCTGCCTCCTGGAATCAAGGGATTCTCATGCTTCAGCCTCCCGAGTAGCTGGGATTATAGGCATGTGCCAATACCGCCATCTGACTTTTGTGTGTTTTTTTTTTTTTTTAGTAGAGACGGGGTTTCCCCTTGTTGGCCAGGCTGATCTCAAACTTCTGGCCTCAAATGATCTGCCTCAGCCTCCCGAAGTGCTGGAATTACAGGCGTGAGCCAACATCCTGGCCTTCGCCCAGCTAATTTTTTTTTTTTTTTTTTTGTAGAAACAGGGTTTTGCCATGTTGCTCAGGCTTGTCTCAAACTCCTGAGCTTAAGCAGTCTACTTGCCTGGGCCTCCCAAAGTGCTGGATTACAGGTGTGGGCCACTGCACCCGACCTAGACTTACCTTTTTCATTTCATATGGTTCCTTTTTTTTTTTTTTTTTTTTGAGACGGAGTCTCGCTCTGTGGCCCAGCCCAGGCTGGAGTGCAGTGGCGCAATCTCGGCTCACTGCAAGCTCCGCCTCCCGGGTTCACGTCATTCTCCTGCCTCAGCCTCCCGAGTAGCTGGGACTACAGGCGCCCACAACCGCGCCCGGCTAATTTTTTTTTTGTATTTTTAGTAGAGACGGGGTTTCACCGTGGTCTCGATCTCCTGACCTTGTGATCCGCCCGCCTCGGCCTCCCAAAGTGCTGGGATTACAGGCTTGAGCCACCGCGCCCGGCCTTCATTTCATATGGTTTCTTCAGATGAAGGCTGAAAGGGCTTTGCCAGCAGTTGTATTGATCTAGGAAATGTCAAAATTCCTTGTAGTAAGCCCTCTGCTTTCTAATTTTGATTACCCTGTTGCTTCCTGTAAGAATGTATTTGGGGCCAGGCGCAGTGGTTCACGCCTGTAATCCCAGCACTTTGGGAGGCCGAGGCGGGCGGATCATGATGTCAGGAGATCAAGACCATCCTGGCTAACATGGTGAAACCCCGTCTCTACTAAAAATACAAAAAATTAGCCGGGCGTGGTGGTGGGCGCCTGTAGTTCCAGCTACTCCGGAGGCTGAGGCAGGAGAATGACGTGAACCCAGTAGGTGGAGCTTGCAGTGAGCCGAGATGGTGCCACTGCACTCCAGTCTGGGCGACAGAGTGAGACTCCGTTTCAAAAAAAAAAAAAACCTATTTGGAGAACTTTCTCTCATGTCTTTTCCCCTATGGTAATATCAGTAAAGAATCTGCCTTTTTTCCAATGCCCCTTTGCCATGCCCACACACAAAAACTGCCTCCAAAAAAGGCTAAGCTGTTGCTATCTGTCCTGTCCCCTGCCAGAGTTTCCTACTTAAAGGTGTTCTGCTGGGTCAGGGACTGGTAAGTAGATGATAGAGATTAGGAAAACACTGTTTACCTTAGGGTTCAGTAGCTCGGAGGAAGGAAGAGTTTGGTTGGAGGCTACATGGGAACAACTGGTCATCAGACTGTCCTTAAACCTTTTACACCAGAATCCATACTTGGAGATAACAAATACAATGCAAATATGTTTTTATACCAATATTGTCTATAACTTGGTTCACTTCTAGTTTATTTTTTTAAAGCATTAAATTGTTAAATCTGTAAAAGTAAAGAAAAGTGATTGTTCTTTTACAGTGCGATGTATGATGTATGGCTTTGGGGATGACCAGAATCCTTACACTGAGTCAGTGGATATTCTTGAAGATCTTGTCATAGAGTTTATCACTGAAATGGTAAGATTCTTTCCTAACTGGTCTTACTTAATTGAAGAATAGATTTGAAATATTAAACTTTAGGTAAGGCCGGGCGCGGTGGCTCAAGCCTGTAATCCCAGCACTTTGGGAGGCCGAGACGGGCGGATCACGAGGTCAGGAGATCGAGACCATCCTGGCTAACACGGTGAAACCCCGTCTCTACTAAAAAAAAAAAAAAAAAATACAAAAAAAACTTTAGGTAAGACTAGAACTTATGTCATCCCTTTGAAATAAGCTATCCATTTGAGTGCTTGTTTGCAGAAGTTATTGGTTACTGTTTATCATTAAGGATGGAGGTTATACATACATATTCTATCCCCACTTCTTCCTTTTATTTTTTGAGACAGAGTTTCATTCTTGTTGCCCAGGCTGGAGTGCAATGGCGTGATCTCGGCTCACCGCAACCTCCACCTGCCAGGTTCAAGGGATTCTCCTGCCTCAGCCTCTGAGGAGCTGGGATTACAGGCATGTGCCACCACGCCTGGATAATTTTGTATTTTTAATAGAGACAGGGTTTCTCTTCATTGGTCAGACTGGTCTCGAACTCCCGATCTCATTTGATCCACCAGCCTTGGCCTCCCAAAGTGCTGGGATTATAAGCATGAGCCACCGTACCTAACCTCTTCCATTTTTTATAAGGACATAATTGTAAAAGCCTTGAATAAAATAAAAATACTACCCATAATGCCATTATCCAACATAGGTTTATTTTTTTCTCCTCCTTTTCCAGTATTTAAAGATATACACTGTTTTTTTTGTGTGTGTGTGTGTGTGTGACAGGATCTCACTCTGTTGCCCCAGCTGGAGTGCGGTGGCATGATCATTGCTCACTGCAGCTGAGACCTTCTGGACTCAAGTGGTCTTCCCACCTCAGCCTCCGAAATACCTGGGACTATAGGCATATGTCACCATGCTCTGCTTTTTTTTTTTCTTTTTAATTTTTCTTTTCTTTTTCTTTTTATTTTTTTTTGAGACAGAGTATTGCTCTGTCACCAGGCTGGAGTGCAGTGGCGTGATCTTGCCTCACTACAAGCCCCGCCTCCTGGGTTCAAGGCATCTCCTGCCTCAGCCTCCGGAGTAGCTGGAACTACAGGCGCCCAGCACCATGCCCGGCTAATTTTTTGTATTTTTAGTAGAGATGGGGTTTTGCTATGTTAGCCAGGATAGTCTTGATCTCCTGATCTCTTGATCTGCCCGCTTTGGCATCCCAAAGTGCTGGGATTACAGGCGTGAACCACTGCGCCTGGCAAGCTCTGTTAATTTTTAAATTTTTTGTAGAGACGGGGTCTCACTATGTTGCCCGTTGGTCTGTAACTCCTAGGTTCAAGCGATCTAACCCCTCTGCCTCACAAAGTGGTGGGATTACCGGCATGAGCCACTGTGTCCGGCTCAATGCCGTATTATTAAGTATTTAGCTTCTCTTTTTTTGTCGTTAGAAATAATACTATGATAGGTCTTCAGTTTTGCACAGGTGAGTATATAATGACAGGGGATGAGATAGATTTATTTGATTTTTAGAAAACCCACCAATATTTATTGGGTATTAAGATGGAGGAGGACACAAAGCATAAATGAAATGGGTGAGTACACAAAATGATAAAATTATTTTATACAAATGAAGACAAAATCTACATATATCAAAAAAACAGAAAAGGAACAATAAAGTTGACAGTTTTAATGTCCTTAAGATATTTTTTTGGCTGGGCATGGTGGCTCACACCTGTAATCCCCCAGCACTTTGGGAGGCCGAGGCGGGCAGATCGCCTGAGGTCAGGAGTTCAAGACAAGCGTGGCTAACACAGTGAAACCCCGTATCTACTGAAAATACAAAAAAATTAGCCGGGCGTGGTGACAGGCGCCTGTAGTCCCAGCTACTCAGGAGGCTGAGGCAGGAGAGTGGCGTGAACCTGGGAGGCGGAGCTTGCAGTGAGCTGAGATCGCGCCACTGCACTCCAGCCTGGGCGACAGAGCGAGACTCCATCTCACAAAAAAAAGATATTTTTTTAAAGTGACTGTGAAGCATAAAGGGAACATTGCTAATAACCCACTAGAAAATGGACAGAGGATATGAGTAGAAAGATAATTCACAAATGAATAGCCATAATATAGCCATAATAATAAGAGAAAATCTTCGAACTCACTTGCAATTAATAAATGCAAATTAAAACAGTAAAATATTAGATTGTAAAAAATTAAATATAATATGTTTCTTTGTAATAGACTCACAAGGCAATGTCGATTGGAAGACAAGGTCGAGTACAAGTTGAAGATATTGTCTTCTTGATTCGAAAGGACCCAAGAAAGTTTGCCAGGGTTAAAGACTTGCTTACTATGAATGAAGAATTGAAACGAGCTAGAAAAGCATTTGATGAAGCAAACTATGGATCTTGACACTTTTTGTAGTTTCTGAAAATTACCATCTGGGGAAATCATATATAATAATTGTATATTTTCTAAAGTAAGGTTCTGATATCTAGCCATGTAAATGAAAGATAGAGAAAGTTTTCAGCCTTTATTTTTATGCCTTTGATTTTAGAGTGATATTGGTGTATTTAATTGCCTGCCTTTGTATTACCATACTTGAATCACTTACTGGGGTTTAATGACCACACATAAGTCAATGTACCTTGGAAACCATGCCGTTCCTTCTGACTTTTGACTATCTAAAGGATAAAGTAGTATTTGTCTGTTAGGTATGTTTATACCCTTGTAAGCTGTACTGTAGCTTTTTTTTTTTTTTTTTGAGACAGAGTCTCGGTATGTCGCCAGGCTGGAGTGCAGTGGCACGATCTCGGCTCACTGCAAGCTCCACCTCCCAGGTTCAAGTGATTCTCCTTCTTCAGCTTCCCGAGTAGCTGGAACTACAGGTGCCCACCACCACGCCTGGCTAATTTTTTGTATTTTTAGTAGAGGCGGGGGTTTCACCGTGTTAGCCAGGATGGTTTCAATCTCTTGACCTCGTGATCCACCTGCCTCGGCCTCCGAAAGTGCTGAGATTACAGGTGTGAGCCACCATGCCTGGACTACTGTAGCTATTTAATATGTGAAATCTAAATGGCATTTTTGACTCGACAGCTTAGACTTGTACTTCATGTATTCAGAAGTTTTTAGACAGCAACTAGTTTATTGTCTAGTTCATTATTAAAGATAATTATTATTAAAGATAATGAACTAGGCCAGGTGTGGTGGCTCACACCTGTAATCCCAGCACTTTGGGAGGCTGACCCGGCAGATCACTTGAGGCCAGGAGTTCGAGACCAGCCTGGCCAACATGGGAAAACCTTGCCTCTACTAAAAATTAAAAAAATAGCCAGGCATGGAGGCATGTGCCTGTAATCCCAGCTACTCGGAGGCTGAGGCAGAAGAACTGCTTTGAACCTAGGAGACAGAGATTGCAGTGAGCTGAGATGGTGCCACTGTACTCCAACCTGAGCAAGAGAGTATGACTCTGTCTCAAAATAACAACTACAGATAATGAACTGGTTTGCATTTCTTTTAAAGAGATGATAGAGGAAAATATAGTTTTTTGAGAGAATGTTTATATCTCTTAAAAGATAATCTGTTTTAATTTTCTTCAGATAACAAGTTATTATTTTTTAAGAAATCAAGTTTCACATGAATAATGCTGTGTTGGAAGGCTTTTTGATTTAAAATCTTTTCAGATTTATAACATCCTGTTAAGTTTTAGGAGAACCCGTTTTCCCAGATCAGATTCGAGCTTCTAAAAATAAATGCTTTCAGTAGCAGGAATGGCATTGCTTAAAAAGCTCATGGCAGGATAAGCATTTGGGTTAGTGTTTTATTAACATATTTGTAAGTACTTGTTCATTGTGGAAATGTGACTAAAACCATATGTGGCTATGGAACCCATGTTTGTAGTTCTGGATACACGAGTTTGTGTGTATTTAGTCTATTGTATTAAATTATTATTGCCCTCAGCTTAACATAAGGATTACAATTGAATTTAAGTAGATCACTGATCTACTTATTGTTTATGAAACTTAACTTTTTGTGTGCCGCTTATAAACATGATCTATAAATCAGTGCTTGGGAAAATTTTACTTTCCTAATCTACTGATACAGGAATAAAATATGAACAGTTAAACAGGTTGATCCTTGAATCTGACTGATTTATGACTTTTTTCCCTCCTAGAATATTATGCCCATTACTGGTAATATGATAATTCTTGCTGCTTAGTCTAAGTGAAAATTTTTTTTATTTCAGTGCATATCAGGGTGAATCATTTCATTTAAAAAAGCAGGGCTGGGCACCATGGCCCATGCCTGTAATCCCAGCACTTCAGGAGGCCTAGGCAGGAAGATCTCTTGAGCCCAGGAGTTGGAGACCAGTCTGGGCAACGTAGACCCCATCTCTGCAAAAATCAAGGCCAGGCACAATGCCTCACACCTGTAATCCCAGCACTTTGGGAGGCCAAGGCGGGTGGATCACTTGAGGTCAGGAGTTCAAGACCAGCCTGGCCAACATGTTGAAACCCTGTCTCTACAAAAAATACAAAACAATTAGCCAGGCATGGTGGCATGCCTGTAGTCCCAGCTACTTGGGAGGCTGAGGTGGGAGGATCACTTGAGCCCAGGAGTTGGAGACCAGGCTGGGCAAGATGACAAGACCCCATCTTTGTGAAAAATAGAGCCAGGCACAGTGGTGTCCGTTTGTGGTCCCAGCTACTCAGGAGGGTGAGAGGGGAGAATCGTTTGAGTCTGGGCAGTCAAGGGTGCAGTAAACTGCTTACTCTGTCACCCAGGCTGGGGTGCAGTGGCACAATCACGGCTCACTGCCTTGACCTCCTGCGCTCAAATAATCCTCCCACCTCAGCCTCCCGAGTAGCTGGGACTACAGGCATGCCTGGCTAGAGAAGCTATTTCACTGTGTTGCCCAGACTGAGTGGGGCTTTGCATTAAGACTATTTTAGGTTGCAAGTGATACAACTTAACTCAAAACTATTAATAGCATAAACAAGGCAGTTATTGGCTTACCTCACCAAAACATGGAAAAGAAGGGATGGAGCTGAATTTAGGGTTGACTGGATCTAAGTACTTGAGAAGCAAGACACTGTCTGTCTTTTATCCTAATTTTGGTTATATTCTCAGAGTGGCAAAGGAACATGATGGCCAGCAGTTCTAGGGTTCCCTCCTTACAACTCCAAATTGAAGAAGCTGCTTTACTTCGTAATATAGAACATTCCAAGCAAGGATTATGACAATCCGAGCTGTGCTTATTTTCTTCCTGGACCAGTCACTATGGCCAGGAAGAAGTTGTGCTATAGCCCGAATCTCATGCCCCACTTCTGGTAAGAAAGAGCTTGGAGTGGGATTGGGATACTGCATACTGCTATTAACAAAAAGGGAAAAGAGGCTCGGCGGGCTGACTTGATTCACGAGCTTGCTTATTAACTTCAAATTCTGGTAGTAAGGTGGCATGGCTGTCTTCCAGTATCTCCAGCTGCACTGTGTAAATGGTAGCCACTAACCACATGTGGCTATTTACATTTTAAAATGAAAAATTCAGCTGGGTGTGGTGGCTCGCGCCTGTAATCCCAGGTTTTTAGGAGGCTGAGGCAGGCAGATCACTTGAGGTCAGAAGTTCAAGACCAGCCTGGCTAACATGGTGAAACACCATCTCTACCAAAAATACAAAAATTTGCCATGTGGTGTCACATGCCTGTAAGCCCAGCTTCTCGGGTAGCTGAGGCAGGAGAATCACTTGAACGCAGGAGGCAGAGGCTGCAGTGATCCGAGATTATACTACACTCCAGACTGGGCAACAGAGTAAGACTCTGTCTCAAAAAATAAAATATTTAAAAAATGATGATAAAATGAAAAATTCACTTCCTTAGTTGCGTTTGCTATATTTCTTTTTTTTTTTCACCCAGGCTGGAGTGCAGTGGCATGATCTCAGCTCACTACAAGCTCCGCCTCGCAGGTTCACGCCATTCTCCTGCCTCAGCCTCCCGAGTAGCTGGGACTATAGGCGCCCGTCACCACGCCTGGCTAATTTTTGTATTTTTAGTAGAGACGGGGTTTCACCATGGTCTCGATCTCCTGACCTCGTGATCTGCCCGCCTCAGCCTCCCAAAGTGCTGGGATTACAGGCGTGAGCCACTGCGCCTGGCCATGTTTCCTATATTTCAAGTGCTCAAAAGCCTTATGGTAAGCGGGTATAGCATTGGACAGTGCTGATATGGAACATTGCCATCATCACAGAAAATTCTTTTGGACAGTGCTGATCTGGAATATATAGGTGCTCTCTCCTAAAATAATTCACTTTTTTTTTTTTTTTAACTTCCTATGGAAAATCTCAAGTATACACAATAATAGTGTAACTAGTCCCCAGCTTCAACAAGTAACCAACTTTTTGCCAATTTGTCCTATCCCCCTACCTTTAAATAATTTTTTAATTTTTATTTTTGGACCTTGGTTTCAGAACCCTTACCTTTTTTAAGGTAGGAGGACAGTATTATTTTAAAGCAAATCTGGCTGGGTGCAATGGCTCACGCCTATAATCCCAAAACTTTGGGAGGCCGAGGCGAGTGGATCACCTGAGGTCAGGAGTTCGAGACCAGCCTGCCAAGATAGTGAAACCCTGTCTCTACTAAAAATACAAAAATTAGCTGGGCATAGTCACGGGAGCCTGTAATCCCAGCTATTCGAGAGTCAGGAAAAAGAATCCCTTGAACCTGGGTGGTGGAGGTTGCAGTGAGCCAAGATCGTGCCATTGCACTCCAGCCTGGCAACAAGGCCAAGACTCCATCTTAAAAAAATAAAAAATAAAGCAAATCCCAGACATCCTTGTATCATTTCATCTATAAATACTTCAGTATATATATTTTTTTCTTTTTTTCTTTTTTTTTTTTTTGTGTGTGTGACATAGTCTCACTCTGTCACCCAAGCTAGAGTGCAGTGGTATGATCTTGGCTCACTGCAACTTCCACCTCCTGGCTTTAAGTGATTCTCCTGCCTCGGCCTCCCGAGTAGCTGGGATTACAGGCATCTGCCACCATGCCTAGCTAATTTTTGTATTTTTAGTAGAGATGGGGTTTCACCATGTTGGCTAGGCTGGTGTTGAACTCCTGACCTCAAGTGATCCACCTGCCTCGACCTCCCAAAGTGCTGGGATTACAGGTATGAGCCAACGTGCCTGAGCTTCAGTGCATATTTCTAACAAAGTTTAAAAAGCCCAAATAGTATTACCATATTCTATCAAAAATTAACACTATTTCCTCAATATTCCATCTGATACCCAATTCCTGTTAATTTTAAAATTTTTTTGAAATAGGATCTTGCTCTGTTGCCCAGGCTAGAGTGCAGTGGCATGATCATGGCTTACTATAGTCTTTTCCTCCTGGGTTCAAGCAGTCCTCCTACCTTAACCTCCCAAGTGGATAGACTACAGGTGTGCAGCACTACTACTGGCTAATTTTTAAAATTTTTTTGTAGAGAGAGGGGTCTCACTATGTTGCCCATGCTGGTCTTGAACTCCTGGGTTCAAGTGATCCTCCTGCCTTAGTCCTGCCAAAGTACTGGGATTGCAGGTGTGAGCCACAGTGCCTGATGCCAAATCCCTCTTTAAATCTTGCTGATTTGTCTCAACATATCTTTTTTGAGTGTGTGTATTATTTCAATTGTTACTGTAACAAATTACAGCTCATTTAGTGACTTACACACATTTATCATTTAACTAATTCTCTAGGTAAGAAGTTTGACCCCAGCCCGAATCACAAATCACGAGGTCAGGAGATCGAGACCATCCTGGCTAACACGGTGAAAACCCATCGCCACTAAAAAACACAAAAAATTGGCTGTGCGTGGTGGTGGGTGCCTGTAGTCCCCGCTACTCAGGAGGCTGAGGCAGGAGAACGGCATGAACCCAGGAGGCGGAGCTTGCAGTGAGCCGAGATCGTGCCACTGTACTCCAACCTGGGTGACAGAGTGAGATTCCATCTCAAAAAAAAAAAAAAAAAAAAGAAGTTTGACCCTAGCCTTACTGTGCTAAAATCAAGGTGCTGACACAGTTGTGTTCCTTTCTGGATGTTCTAGGAGACACCTGTTTGCTTGCCTTTTCCAACTTGTAAAGGCTACATTTCTTGGCTTCTGTTACCCTTCTTCAAAGCTAGCAATGTTGCATCTCCCTGGCCTGTGACTCCAGCTGGTAAGGATTCTCTGATATTGGACCCACCTGGATAACCCAGAATACTCTCCCCATTTCAAGGCTCTTAAGTTAATCATGCAAGCAAAATCTCTTTTTACCATGTCAAGTAACATATTCTCAGGTCCTGGGAATTAGGATGTGGACTTTTTTTTTGAGATGGGGTCTCACTTTGTGACCCAGGCTGGAGTGATCATAGCTCACTGCAGCCTCCAACTCCTGTCAAGCAATCCTCCTGCCTCAGCCTACTGAATAGCTAGGGCTCCAGGCAACGCACCATCATGCCTGGCTAAAGGAAATAGACATCTGTGAGGGGTTATTATTCTGCTTCCCACAGTTTCTTTGAAATAGGATCTAAACAAGGTGTCACCCATTGCATTTGTTTGGTATATCTAAATTTCTTTTAATCTATAATAATTCCCTCCAAACGTTGTGACTTGTTGTTGTTGTTGTTAGAGACAGGGTCTTGCTCTGTCACTCAGGCTGGAGTGCAGTGGCAGGATCATAGCTCACGGCACCTTGAACTCGTGGGTTCGTCATCCTCATTCCTCAGCCTCCCAAGTAGCTAAGACTACACTGCACCTGGCTAATTTTTTTCTTAATTTTGTAGGGATGGAGTCTCACTGTGTTGCCCAGGCTGGCCTTGAACTCCTGTCCTCAAGCCATTCTCCTGCCTCAGATTCCCAAAGTTCTAGGATTATAGGCGTGAGCCACAGTGCACAGTCTCCACTTTAAGTGAAGCACTCTCTTTTTTTTTGAGACCAAGTCTCACTCCGTTGCCCAGGCTGGAGTGCAGTGGCATGATCTTGGCTCACCACAACCTCCACCTCCCAGGTTCAAACAATTCTCCTGCCTCAGCCTCCTGAGTAGCAGGGATCACAGGCGGGTGCCACCATACCCAACTAATTTTTGTACTTTTTTAGTAGAGTGGGGGTTTCGCCATGTTGGCCAGGCTGGTCTCAAATTCCTGACCTCAGGTGATCCGCCCACCTCAGCCTCCCAAAGTGCTGAGATTACAGGCATGAGCCACCACGCCTTGCCGGAATTGGTGTTCTTTAGTAAAAACTGTAATATTGTAAATGTAGAAATTTTAAAATGGAGGAAAGAGCTCACTTGGCCTGTCATCAGTGGAGAAGGGTGCTGCCTGGAGAGTCATTTGGCCATTTCCCAAGAGACTTTGGGAGGTTGCGTTACTTGAGTGAGTATACTATAGTCCAGAGCCAGAGTTTGATTTCCATCATTGCAGGCTTAGAAACTGATTTCATCAGCAAATAGCACATTCATCTCTCTGGGTACACTCACAGAATCCAAACTTATAAGACCAGTGTATGAAAACGGATACCAGTTTATAGAGGTAAGTAAAACTTGCACCTATATGATCAGCACATTCTTCCTTCTCTAGGCATACACATGTAGGAAATGAAAACAACATTATGAGGGTGAATGACAGTGAGGGGAGTTACATGAATGCATTGTCTAGAGCAGTGGTCCCCAACCATTTTTGTGCCAGGGACCAGTTTTGGGGAAGACAGTTTTTCTATGGACTGGGGTGAGGGTGATGGGGGATGGTTTTGTGATGATTCAAGTGCATTACATTTATTGTGCACTTTATTTCTATTATTATTATATATTTTTTATACACGCGCCCATCTAATTTACTTCATTTCATTAATTAATTAATTTATTTATTTTGAGACAGAGTCTTGCTCTGTTGCCCAGACTGGAGTGCAGTGGGACGATCTTGGCTCAATGCAACCTCTACCTCCCAGATTCAAGCGATTCTCCTGCCTCAGCCTCCTGAGTAGCTGGAATTATAGGCACCCGCCACCACGCCCGGCTAATTTTTGTATTTTTAGTAGAGACCGGTTTTCACCATGTTGGTTGGTTAGGCTGGTCTCGAACTCCTGACTTCATGATCTGCCCACCTTGGCCTCCCAAAGTACTGAGATTACAGGCATGAGCCACTGTGCCCTGCCTAATTTTTTTTTTCTTAAAGAGATGCAGTCTTGTCATGTTGCCCAGGCTCATCTTGAACTCTTAGACTCAAGCCATCCACCCGCCTCAGCCTCCCAAAGTGCTGGGATTACAAGTTTCAGGCACTGCACCCAGCCTAAAACCAAGAACTTTTAAAAGCTCTGCCCACATCACAGAACATACCCATTTTTCTAGGTCTGATTTTCTTAGAGTCCCCATGTTTTCCTTCTTGCCACAAATAGATACTGGAAGTGTGGATGATCAGGGAACAAGGTGTTGAATGTGTTGTTGAAGGCTGCTGCTTTTCCTGGGCCCTCGTAAATGACTATATGAGTATTCACACCATTAAATTATGCGATAGGGCAGTCTGGGCGACATAGCGAGACCCACATCTCTACAAAAATAAGAAATAAAATTAGTCGGGTGCAGTGGCATGCCCTTGGAGTCCTAGGTACTTGGGAGGAGTGGTCCTAGATGGGAGGACCACTTGAGTCCAGGAGTTCGAGGTTACAGTGAGCTATGATTGCACCACTGCAAACATGTGAGACCCTATCTCAAAAAAAAAAAAAAAAAAAAAAAAAAGCTGTGCCCAGTCCTGTAAATCTAGCACCTCTGGAAGCCAAGGTGAGAATCGTTTGAAACCAGGAATTCAAGATCAGCCTGGGCAATATACTGAAACCCTGTCTCTTAAAGAAAAAAGAAAAAGGCCGGGCGCAGTACCTCACACTTGTAATCCCAGCACTTTGGGAGGCCAAGGCGGGCAGATCACCTGAGGTTGGGAGTTCGAGACCAGCCTGACTAACATGCAGAAACCCCATCTCTACTAAAAATACAAAATTAGCCAGGCATGGCAGTGCACACCTGTAATCCCAGTTACTCGGGAGACTGAGGCAGAAGAATCACTTGAACCCAGGAGGCAGAGGTTGTGGTGAGCCAAGATCGTGTCATTGCACTCTAGCCTATGCAACAAGAGCGAAACTCTGTCTCAAAAAAAAAAAAAAAAAAAAAAAATTAGGGGATTGGCTCAAGGAAAACGTTTTCATATATTGAGTATTTATTTATTAAACACCTATTGTATCTGAGACAGCACAGGGACCATTTTGCTATGTGGTATCCAGATACATGGAATTCTTTTTTTTTTTTTTTGAGACAGTCTCGCTCTGTCACCCAGGCTGGAGTGCAATGGCATGGTCTTGGCTCACTGCAAGCTCTGCCTCCTGGGTTCAAGCAATTCTCCTGCCTCAGCCTCCCGAGTAGCTGGGACTACAGGCTTGTGCCACCACACCCAGCTAATTTTTGTGTTTTTATTTTTGCATTTTATTTTTATTTTTATTTTTGAGATGGAGTTCCACTCTTGTTGCCCAGGCTGGAGTACAGTGGTACAATCTTGGCTCACTGCAACCTCCGCCTTCCGGTTTCAGGTGATTGTCCTGCCTCAGCCTCCCAAGTAGCTGGGATTATAGGTGACCACCACCACATGCAGCTACTTTTTTAATTTTTAGTAGAAATGGGGCTTCACCATGTTGGCCAGGCTGGTCTCAAACTCCTGACCTCGTGATCTGCCTGCCTCAGCCTCCCAAAGTACTGGAATTACAGGCATGCGCTACCATGCCTGGCCTAATTTTTGTATTTTTAGTAGAGACAGAATTTCACTGTGTTGGCCAGGCTGGTCTCGAACTCCTGGGCTCAAGTGATCTGCCCGCCTCGGCCTCCCAAAGTGTTGGAATTCCTTTGGGTGTGAATCACCGTGCCTGGCATTTTTTTTTTTTTTTCCCAAGGCAGAGTGTTGCTCTGTCACCCAGGCTGGAGTGCAGTGGTGCAACCTTGGCTCACTGCAACCTCCACCTCCCAGGTTCAAATGATCCTCCTGCCTCAGCCTCCTGTAGCTGGGACTACAGGGGCACGACACCATGCCCAGCTAATTTTTGTAGAGACAAGATTTCATGGTGTTGGCCAGGCTGGTCTGGAACTCCTAACCTGAAGTGATTGCCCACCTCAGCCTTTCAAAGTGCTGGGATTACAGGTGTGATTCCGATAAATGGAATTCTAAAGTTAGAAATAGGGCTGGGTAAGGTGGCTCATGCCTATAATCCCAACACTTTGGGAGACCTAGGCAGGCAGATCACTTGAGCCCAGGAGTTTGAGACCAGTCTGGGCAACATGGCAAAACCCTGTCTCTACAAAAATTAGCTGTGTGTGGTGACAGACGCCTGTAGACTCAGCTACTGAGGAGGCTGAGGTGGGGGGATTGCTTGAGCCTGGGAGGCAGAGGTTGCAGTGAGCTGAGATCATGCCACTGCACTCCAGCCTGGGCAATAAAGCAAGGCCCAGACTCAAATAACTAAATACAATGAAATAAAGTAAGGAGCAAATTTTTTTGTGTTTTACCGGTAGGTTGATAGGAGTTCCTATTTGAACTTTTGTACAAAATCTCATGTTATTTGTAGTACTGAGACTTCTATGTATCATACTTTATTATATTTATACATAATATGATGATTATTTGTGATTACACAGAGAATCTGGTAGACTGCCTTGATATCCTTGGGTACATTCTTTTAGGATCAGAACAATTACTAAAGCAAAAATCATTTTTTCAATTTGTATTTGCATGACCATTTTAGATAAATAACTGAAATTTTATTGGAAAGAGCCTGCATAGTTACTGACCAAACTCTAAAAGAAATGCTAATGCTATACTTATTTTTTCTGAAATAGGGTTTTCGTAAGTATTTTGGAGGCATGTGAACTTATAAGACACCAATCAAGACTTGTTTTGGTGATTATGACATTTCTTCCATCTTTATAGGAAGTTCTACTAAACGGTCACAAGCTTATTACTGGAAACTTTCTAACCTTATCCTAAAACAACTATCTGAAATTACGATGCTTAATGTGCTTTATGTATTACTAACATTTCCTAACATTTAGTTTCCCCTTTTAAAAATTTTGACATATGGCCGGGCATGGTGGCTCACACCTGTAATCCCAGCACTTTGGGAGGCCAGGCAGGCGGATCACGAGGTCAGGAGATGGAGACCATCCTGGCTAATAGGGTGAAACCTCGTCTCTACTAAAAAAAAAAAAAAAAAAAAAGGATACAAAAAATTAGCCGGGCGTGGTGGTGGGCGCCTGTAGTCCTAGCTACTCGGGAGGCTGAGACAGGAGAACGGCGTGAACCTGGGAGGCGGAGCTTGCAGTGAGCCAAGACTGTGCCACTGCACTCCAGCCTGGGTGACAGAGTAAGACTCCGTCTCAAAAAAACAAAAAAAAATTGACATATTTCACTGACTTGATTATAGTGGATGTTTTCCAAAATAATTTATTTTATTTTTATTTTCAAGAATATATCAGATATTTACTTAATATAAATAACAGCATATCTCTTTTATGTATAACTAAGTTTTTGTTTAGAGGTCTAGATAGGAGCCCTGGAAGACTGAGGTAATTCTACCTCTGTTGCCCAGACTGGAGTGCAGTGGCGCGATCTCGGCTCACTCCAACCTTTGCCTCTTGGGTTCAAATGATTCTCCTACCTCAGCCTCCTGAGTAGCTGGGACTACAGGCATGCACCACTAGGCCCTGCTAATTTTTGCATTTTTCAGTAGAGACAGGGTTTCTCCATGTTGGCCAGGCTGGTCTTGTACTCCTGACCTCAGGTGATCTGCCCCTCTCAGCTTCCCAAAGTGTTGGGATTACAGGTGTGAGCCACCATGCCTGGCCCTTGAATCTGTTTAAAGGAGAAGCAGCAGTGGTGGTGCTTTGTTCTCCTAAAGCCTCACTTAGGTTAATTCCATATCTTGGTTAGGTGCTACTGTCTCTGAAGCACAAAGCTCTTTGATGTGTGTATGTATGTGCGTGTTCTAGTAATGGGAGTGGAGCTTCTAAAACACGTTCTCTTAGCTCCACAAACTTCCCCTGAATTCCTTGAGGCAAAGTTTCCTAGCTTGGGCTTGTACTCAGACTCCTGTCTCCTGTTTGGGGAAAACCAAAAACTTCTATTCTCCTTTTTAGAAATAACATTTGAGAATCATATTAAAAGAGGTCCACCTTAGCCTATAGGCATTTAAGTCACAAGGCACAATGAATCATTCTGTCTTGTAAGAACCTGCATTTCCGAATGATGCCTAACCTAGTTCCTGACCCAGAACTGGCATTCAGTTAATATTTGGTGAATGATTGAGGCAGTATCTTGGGATCTGAGGACAGTCCTTCATCTAAGCAAGCCTTGTCCTCTTTGAACAATTGACTGCTATTGCAGCAACTAGAGTGAAAGACAAGAAGATCTAATCTTAACCAGTGGGGCTGAGTATAGAAGCAAAGGTGATACCTTAGGCTACCAGCTATTAAGGTTGTAACGTAAACTTTGATGTTACATTAAGAAACAAATATACAGTCAATGCATTTATAAGTGTGCAAGTGATAAGATGTACCAGATGTCTTGTGTTTCAGTGCCTCTTTCTTTCTCTCCTTCCACCTTCTTTTTTCCAGAAATATAATGGTGATATATTTGCTTCGAACAATGCTGAATTCCTATGCATTGAAAATGAATATGCAAATAGCACTATGCTATAGGTTATGGAGAATATAAACATTAATAAGACTTCTTGTCTTCTCTACCTTGTCAGAATAGGGTCCATTGTATTCAAGCTAAAATTTCTGGCTGAGCATGGTGGCTTAAGCCTATAATCCCAGCACTTTGGGAGGGAGTACAGTGACACAATCATGGGTCACTGCAATCCTCAACCTTCCAGACTCAAGCGATCCTCCTGCCTTAGCCTCTCTAGTAGTTGAGATAACGTGTTACCATGCCCGGCTATTTTTTTAATTTTTATTTTTAGTCAAGATGGGGTCCCACTATGTTGCCCAGTCTGGTCTCAAACTCCTGGGCTCAAGGGATCCTCCCGCCTTGACCTCCCAAACTACTGGGATTACAGGCATCAGCCACTGTGTCTGGTGCAAAATTTCTTAAAACAATTAGCCAGGCAAGGTGGCTCATACCTGTAGTCCCAGCTACTCAGGAAGCTGAGGCCAGAGGATAGTTTGAGCCCAGGAGTTTGAGACTGCAGTGAGCTATAATCATGCCACTATACTCTAGCCTAGGTGACACTTTAGCCTGGGTGAGAAAGTGAGACTCTGTCTCTTAAATAAATAAATACTAAAATAAAATTTCCAGTTAATGTGGTAGAATGAGGCAGAGCATGGTGGCTCATGCCTCTAATCCTAGCACTTTGGAGGCTGAGGCTGGCAGGTCACCTGAGGTCAGGAGTTTGAGACCAGCCTGGCCAACATGGCCAAAGAGTCCTCGTCTCTACTAAAAATACAAAAATTAGCTGGGTGTGGTGGTGCATGCCTGTAATCCTAGCTACTCAGGAGGCTGAGGCGGGAGAATCGCTTGAACCAGGGAGGCAGATCTTGAAGTGAGCTGAGATTGCACCACTGCACTTCAGCCTAGGTGGCAGAGTGAGACTCCCTCTCAAAGATAAAAAAATAATAATAATGTAGTAGAATAGAAAAAGAAAGTTTTATGAGTCAGAATGTCTCTGCTACATACTAGCTGTGTGACCTTGGGCAAGTTATTTAATCACTCAAATGGGAATAATTAATAGGTGTTTTAAGGGAGATTATGAGGTTTAAATAAGAACATAAGCAAAGCATTTCCTTTTGTGTTCAATGAATGCCAAAGCCAATCTAATACCTCATTGGGATTCTCCTTCCTTCCTTCCTTCCTTCCTTCCTTCCTTCCTTCCTTCCTTCCTTCCTTCCTTCCTTCCTTCCTTCTTTCTTTCCTTCCTTCCTTCCTTGTTTCCTTCCTTCCTTCCCTTCCTCCCTCCCTCTTTTCTTTCTTTCCCCTTCCTTCCCTTCCTTCCTTCCTTCCTTCCTTCCTTCCTTCCTTCCCCTCCCTCCCGCCCGCCCGCCCGCCCTCCCTCCCTCCCTCCCTCCCTCCCTCCCTCCCTTCCTTCCTTCCTTCCTTCCTTCCTTCCTTCCTTCCTTCCTTCCTTCCTTCCTTCCTTCCTTCCTTCAGATGTCACTGTAGCAGTCTTATATTTGCAACTCAAGAAGGAATCAAAGCAGCTCAATATGCAGGTCACCCAACCAAGATTTCTTTTTTTTTTTTGAGAGAGAGTCTCACTCTGTTTCCTAGTCTGGAGTGCAGTGGTATGATCTCAGCTCACCGCAATCTCTGCCTCCCAGGTTCAAGCAATTCTCCTACCTCAGCTTTCTGAGAAGCTGGTATTACAGGCACCCACCACCACTCCCAGATAATTTTTGTATTTTTAGTAGAGGTGGGGTCTCATCATGTTGACCAAGCTGGTCTCGAACTCCTGATCTCAAATGATCCACCCGCCTCAGCCTTCCAAAGTGCTGGGATTACAGGTGTGAGCCATGGTGCCTGGCCACGAAGGTATTATTATTATTATTATCATTATTATTATTTTTGGGACAGAGTCTCTCTGTGTTGCCCAAACTGGAGCGCAGTGGTGCAATCTCGGCTCACTGCAATCTCTGTCTCCCAGGTTCCAGCGATGCTCCTGCCTCAGCATCCTGAGTAGCTGGGATTACAGGCACCTAACGCCACGCCTGGATAATGTTTGTATTTTTAGTAGAGATGGGGTTTCACCATGTTGGTCAGGCTGGTCTCAAACTCCTGACCTTGTGATCCACCCACCCTCGGCCTCCCAAAGCACTGGGATTACAGGCGTGAGCTACTGCGCCTGGCAAAGGTTTTTTTTTTTTTTTCTTCTGAGACGGAATCTTGCTCTGTCACCCAGGTTGGAGCACAGTGTCACAATCTCGGCTCACTGCAAGCTCCACCTCCTGGGTTCACGCCATTCTCTGGCCTCAGCCTCCCAAGTAGCTGTGACTACAGGCGCCCAACACCATGCCCAGCTAATTTTTGTATTTTTTAGTAGAGATGGGGTTTCACTATGTTGGCCAGGCTGGTCTTGAACTCCTGACCTCGTGATCCAACAGCTTCGGCCTCCCAAAGTGCTGGGATTACAGGTGTGAGCCACCACACCCGGCAAAGGTATTTTTTAAACTACCACATTTACTCCGAAGCCCCTTCATCTCCTTCAGCATCCCACCAATGAAGCACATGTTCTGCTTAGCTAGATAAAAAGGTGAGGCACACTTTGCACTGCTGACATCACAGGAAAGCTGTCTATAAAACTATACTTCTGATACTGGGCTCCAGCTTTGTTCTCACAGGTCATCATCCTCATCCGGGAGATCAGCTGTCTGAGCAAACTCTAAGTCTTCTTTCCGTGGAAGACAATAGATTTTGCCTTCATTTTCCTGTCCTTAATATCCACTTTGTTGCCGTACAACACGATGGTGATGATTTCACACACTGGCACCAAATCTCTCTACCAGTTAGGCACATTCTTGTGTGTAATTCTTGATGTTACATCAAACATTATGATGGCACACTGGGCTACGGCTTGGATATAACAGCCATCTCTGTCCACCACATTTCTCCTGGCCAGCTGTATCCCATTTATTGACTTAATACGTTCTCCGTTGGTGTGGAACACTTGGGTGATGAAACTCAACACCCAAGGTGGCTACATAGCTCTCAAATTCACCAGTCAAATGATGTTTCATGAAAGTAGTTTTTCCAGTACCACCACCACCAACCAGTACAAGTTTGAACTAGACCTGGGGCTCTCCCTGGGCAGCCATCATGGCCTTCCTTCCAGAAGTGTCTCCTGCCCGTCGGACTGAGCCATTCTTCCTTTTGAACATTTTAACAATATTTATTCTTCCATACCATAAACATGGGATATCTTTCCATTTATTTGTACCTTCAATTTCTTTTAACAATGTTTTATAATTTTCAGTGGATAGATCTTTGCCTCCTTGGTTAAACTTATTATTATTATTATTATTATTTGATACGGAGTCTTGCTCTGTCGCCCAGGCTGGAGTGCAGTGGCCGGATCTCAGCTCACTGCAAGCTCCGCCTCCCGGGTTCAAGCCATTCTCCTGCCTCAGCCTCCGGAGTAGCTGGGACTACAGGCGCCCGCCACCACGCCCAGCTAATTTTTTATATTTTTAGTAGAGACGGGGTTTCACTGTATTAGCCAAGATGGTCTCGATCTCCTGACCTCGTGATCTGCCTGCCTCGGCCTCCCATAGTGCTGGGATTACAGGCGTGAGCCACTGTGCCCGGCCTCTTCCTTTTTTTTCAAGCACTATCCCTAGCAGGTGATCGGTTGTCAGATTATCCCTGATTAATTACTCTTTCTAGAGCTAGTAGAAGATTTAAATATTTAAAGGATGCTGGGCTGGGCATGGTGGCTCATGCCTATAATCCCAGCTCTTTGGAAGGCCAAGGGGAGAGGATCATTTAAGCCCAGGACTTTAAGACCAGCCTAGACAACAAGACGAAACCCCGTCTCTACAAAAAAAAAAAAAAAAAAAAAAAAAAAAAAAAGAAAGAAAAAAAAAAGAAAAATTAGCCGGTCATGGTGACTTGCACCTGTAGTTTTAGCTACTGGAGAAGCTGAGGTGGAAGGATCGCTTGAGCCCAGGAGGTCTAGGCTGCAGAGAGCCATGATTGCCCCACTACACTCCAGCCTGGGCGACATAGCAATACTGTCTCAAAAAAAAAGAAAGAAAGAAAGAAAGAAAATGTAATTAATTCCTAAAGTTTCAGAATATGAGTCCATGGGGAAAAGGTTCTAACTGATAAAACTGTTGCAAATGGGATAAAAAATGAAGTTAAAAAAAAAAAAAGGATATTGGTTCTCAAAACTTCTTGTTTAGCATAAAGATTTAGAAGTGGTTTCTTAAATGAACTATACTAGCAAAATAATTGCGAGACTACTTCCAGGATATAACGTATCTGCCTACTTTTTCAATTTATACACTCTGTAATGCATTGTTTGTTGGCTTGTTTTGTTTTCAATATCAAGATCCTGGGTAACATTCAATTATGTTTATATTTATTTGCCTGTCACTTATCATTAAGAGGGTTCATAATGAAGACTTTCTTCCAGGAGTTATTGACTAGGCAATTGAAATTTTGTAGTTCAGCTTTTGTGTGTTGTTTTTCTGAATGCATACGTATTTTTCTTAGAAATGTTTCCTCAGCTGGGTACAGTAGCATGTGCCTGTAATCCCAGCACTTTGGGAGGCCATGGCGGGAGGATTACTTAAGGTCAGCGGTTTGAGACCAGCCTGGCCAACATGGTGAAACCTCGTCTCTACTAAAAATACAAAAATTAGCCGAGTGTGGTGGCACACAAATTAGCCGAGTGTGGTAGCACGTGCCTGTAATCCCAGGTACTCAGGGCTGAGGCAGGAGAATCGCTTGAACCCAGGAGGCAGAAGTTGCAGTGAGCTGAGATTGCACCACTGCACTCCAGCCTGGGTGACAGAGTGAGACTGTCTCAAAGGAAAAAAAAAGAAGGCCAGGCACAGTGGCTCGTGCCTGTAATCCCAGGACTATGGGAGGCTGAGGCAGGCAGATCACGAGGTCAGGAGTTCGAGACCAGCCTGACCAACATGGTAAAACCCCGTCTCTACTAAAAATACAAAAACTAGTTGGGCGTGGTGGTGCGCTGTAGTCCCAGCTAGTCTGGGGGCTGATGCAGGAGAGTCGCTTAAACCCAGGAGGAGGAGGTTCAGTGAGCTGAGATTGCACTACTGCACTCCAGCCTGGGTGACACAGTGAGACCCCATCTCAAAAAAAAAAAAAAAAAAGAAAGGAAAAAAAATGTGTATCTTCAAGCTCTCGCTTCTTTTATCTTGAATTGGACAAAATTTTGTATTCCCAGAAATATGGTTTAAATTTTATTTTTAATTTTTATGATTACATAATAGTTGTACATATTTCTAGAGTAAATACAATGTGTAATGATCAAATCTGGGTGATTGGGATATCCATCACCTTAAACATGCATTATTATTATTAAGAGACAGGGTCTCAATCAGTCACCCCAGTGGGAGTGCAGTAGTGTGATTATAGCGCACGGTAGCCTCGAACTTTGAGCTCAAACTATCATCCCAGTTCAGCCTCTCAAGTAGCTAGGACTGCAGGTGTGTCTCGCCATGTCTAATTTTTTATTCTCGTTTTTGTAGAGAGGGAGTCTCACTATGTTGCCAGGCAAGTCTCTAACTAGTGGCCTTAAGTGAGCCTAAGCCTCCCAAAGTGCTGGGATTTCAGGCATGAGCCACTGTGCCCAGGCATTTATTATTTCTTTTCTTTTATTTTTTGAGACAGAGTCTTGCTCTGTCACCAGGCTGGAGTGCAGTGGCCCAATCTCAGCTCATTGCAACCTCTGCCTCCCAGGTTCAAGTGATTCTCCTGCCTCAGCCTCCTGAGTAGCTGGGACTACAGGCGCGCACCACCACACCTGGCTAATTTTTGTATTTTTAGTAGAGACAGGGTTTCACCATGTTGGCCAGGATGGTCTTGATCTGCCCACCTCGGCCTCCCAAAGTGCTGGGATTACAGGCGTGAGCCACTGCGCTTGGCCTGCCATTTACTATTTCTTTGTGTTGGGAACATTCTGAATCTTCTTTTCTAGCTATTTGGAAATATAGAATAGATTACTGTTAACTATAGTCACCCAATTATGCTATCGAGCACTAGAATTTATTCCTGCTATGTAACTGTAGTTTTGTACCCATTAACCTCTTTATTCCCCCTTCGCCCTCCACTCACTTTCCAGCCTCTGGTAACCACCATTGTATTCACTACCTCCATGAGATCCAATTCTTTTAGTTCCCACATATATGTGAGAACGTGCAATATTTGTCTTTTTGTGCTTTGCTTGTTTCACTTAACATAATGTCCTCCCGTCCCATCCATGTTGCTGCAAATGACAGGATTTCATTCTTTTTTATGGGTGAATAAGATTGCATTGTGTGGCTGGGCGTGGTGGCTCATGCCTTTAATCCCAGCACTTTGGGAGGCCGAGGCGGACGGATCATGAGGTCAGGAGATCGAGACCATCCTGGCTAACACGGTGAACCCTCATCTCTACTAAAAATACAAAAAAAAAAAAAAAAAAAAAAAAAAAAAATTAGCCGGAGGTGGCGGCGGGCGCCTGTAGTCCCAGCTACTCGGGAAGCTGAGGCAGGAGAATGGTGTGAACCCGGGAGGCGGAGCTTGCAGTGAGCCGAGATCGCACCACTGCACTCTAGCCTGGGCGGCAGAGCGAGACTCCATCTCAAAAACAAAAAAACAAAGATTGCGCTGTGTATATGTACCACATTTTCTTTATCCATTTGTCTGTTGATTGACCTAGGTTGATTCCATATTTTGGCTATTGTGAATAGTACTGCAATAAGCATAAGCATGGGAGTGCCAGAAATATTTTTAATGTTTATTCTCTTTACCAGACTGTTACCCCATTTTCCCCTTTTGGGAGGTCCAGCTCACTCTGGACTTTCGCCTCTGTGAGGATGATTTTTTTTTTTTAATTTTCTTTGTGAGACGGAGTCTCACTCTGTCACCCGGGCCTGAGTGCAATGGCATGATCTCGGCTCACTGCAACCTCCATCTCTCGGGTTCAAGCGATTCTCTTGCCTCAGCCTACCGAGTAGCTGGGATTACAGGCAGCTTGCCACCACACCCGGCTAATTTTTGGATTTTTAGTAGAGACGGGGTTTCACCATGTTGGCCAGACTGGTCTCAAACTCCTGACCTCAGGTGATCCTCCCGCCTCAGCCTCCTAAAGTGCTGGGATTGCAGGCATGAGCCGCCGCGCCTGGCCGAGGATGATGTTCTTACAGGTTTGTGTAATTGTATTCTTCCTTATGGTTATACTTCCTGGATGCTTAATTCAGCTCGGTTGAGCATCACGTATATTTGTGGAATAAGTGGCTTACAACCAACAGGGGTAGATAAAACTGAACATGTTAAATGTTAAGTAACTGAAAAATGCTTTCAAGGCAGATCACCTTTACAAAATGAGAAACCAGAAAGGGGACAAACTACTGGAGTTTTCTGGGATGAAGTGGGACCTAGGAAAGCAGCGAGAGAAGGGTAGAAGGCGACATTAATTTCATTCACCTTTATTAATTATCTGGGAGGAGTACGAAGAGTCAATCCTAATGCGCAGTCTTCTCTGTTTGGAGGCGACAACCCCGTTAGTGCTATTTTGGGACATGGGGTCACCGACCTGCTACGGGTCTAACTCCCTGCCACTGGTCTCACGCTATTGACGCGCGCGTCCTGCTGGTTCCCCCGGCCCCTAGCCGGTCGTTCCAAGCCCGCCCCGCCCCCCGCCCCGCGCAGGCTTTGGGTCCGCCCCGCCCCGCCCCGTCCAGCCCAGCCCCGCCCAGCCCACCCCAGCCGACTCGCCCTTCGGCTCAGGCACCTGCCTGGCCGCCCCGCGCGGCGGGGTCCTGAGGCGCCTCGGGGAAGCGCGGCGATTGGCTGCCGCTCGCGGGTAGAGCTCGGCTCCCCGGCATTTGACAACCGCAGTCTGCAAGAGGCTGAGCTGAGCAGTTGCGGGGCCGGGAGGGGCCGACGTGAGAAGGACGGGTTGACGAACTGATGGATTGACGCGCGGGCGGCAGGAGGGAGGACCGACGCCAAACCCAGACCGCCGCCCTCGTGCTCCCGCCGCAGACCGGAGCCGGCCGCTTCGGTGCCCTGGCCACCGGCCTCCCAGCCGCGTTCTCCTCCGTCGCTCCTCCGGGCTTGCCCTGGAGCCCTCAGGTGAGTGTGTCCGGGAGGCGGAGGCGGGGTCGGACAGCTGCACACCTCGGGTTGCCATGGTCACCCGTCGCCTCCTGTCACCACCTGACACGGCTTCGACTGGGCGGCCCCGAGGGCTGTTTGCGGCCCCAGAGAGGGGTCTTTAGTAGGCTTGGGTGCCGACTGGGAGGGGACTGGGGTCGTGGGTGAGGCCCCAGCATCGCGGGATGAGGACCTGCGAACTGCTGGGCCCCGGTCCGAGGTCACCGCTCCTGGACCACACCTTTCTCACATTACCAGTCGGTTTCTGGGGGCAGAGCGACACCCCTCGCCCTGGCACCGAGCAGCAAGTGAGCTCGAGGTTCGTGCCCATTTCGCCGCTGCGCCGATTCTTCCTTCCTCGCCCCTTGGTCGAGCCCGTGCTAGAACTGAGGGGCGCGCTCGCGTCCCTTTCTAGGCACGCCTTGGCCCGGAGGAGGAGAGGGAGCGGCGGGGCTGGGAGCCCCGCTGGGGCCGGGTTTGGCTTTTCTTACATCAGTGGTCTCTGGGAGCAGGCCTTTGGGGGTCTGGGTGTGGTCGCGGAAAGGGGCAGCGACTCGATTTAGAACTGGGATTGTACTGGAGGGGCGCCTGCGTAGAAGAACGCAAGGTTGTGGAACTCAAAGGGTTAAACCTCTTCTCTTTATTGGGGAGAAAAATATTGGAACTCTAGCTCTGGGGCGAGGCCGTGGGCAAAGGGGGCGGGGGCGGGGGCGAGGGTTGGCCAGGGCGGCATTTGGGCTTTTGACCAGATGATTTTTGCTTCTCTGTACACAGACATGCAGTTAGTAACCGTGCATGGTATCTGAGGGGACCTTTTTTTTTTTTTTTTGGCAACTTGGTTTTCTCTGCGTAATGAAAGGAGAAGTCTTTGTTCCACCCAGATTCATAGATTGTGATCCTAATAGTTATTTCTCTCTTTGTTGTAGACTCTGTAGAATGCCTCAAAAAGTTAATGGCACATAAATGAACATGTAGGTTTAAAAAATGCTATAAATCTTTTTTTCACAGTAAATCCAAGTAGAATTTTTTTGTCTCCAGCGTTGGCATATGTTGCATTGACATTTTACTAAGAAGGAGAAACGCCTAAGAGCCCATTTTCCTTTATATGGCATATTTTCGAGGTCTCATTTAGGAAGAAGATGAAATGAGTAATTCTACCTTAGGTTTGGGAGGTTAGGATAGATTGCTTCCAATAGGAAAGAAACATTATTACACGGTAATGGAAAAGTCAAGCCACAACAGTATATTGTTAGGTAGAAAAGCCAAAACCCAGACACTTGAATTTGGATGCCATTATGAAGACGTAAGTTTTTTTTTTTTTTTCTTTTTTGACAGGATTTTAACCTATGTTTGTCTCCCACTGGTCCATTTCCTGGTTCTTTTCTCCCTCGTCTTAAAAACCAGTACTGTTAAGAATGTGTCATAAGAGAACAGGGGTACAATCCTATGTTACTACTTACATAATGGTGTTCAACCTCTTTTCCTGTTTGTGAAATAGAGTTTATTAGTTATTTAATGGACAGCATGTGAAATACTTAATGTATGCTGCAGTTTCAGAAACGCTTTAGTTATGAAAAGATTTGAAGTTTTCCTTAGTAGATCAGTAAGCTGAAAAATCAGATTACCTGTATTTGAGCTTTCTTTTGCTACGGATTGCATTCTTGTAAGAGCTACTAAGCCTAACATTGACTAATGTCTCATTCCGTAAAATAGTGATAATGCTTGCTATTGTTTTAGTTTGAGAATGGGCTCTGAGTTGAAAGCACTTTGGAAGGCATCTGTTGATTACCTTTTTTTTTTTTTTTTGAGACGGAGTCTCTCTCTGTCGTCCAGGCTGGAGTTCAGTGGCACGATCTCAGCTCACTGCAGCCTCCGCCTGCTGAATTTAAGTGATTCTCCTGCCTCAGCCTCCCAAGTAGCTAGGATTACAGGTGCCTGCCACCACGCCAGGCTAATTTTTGTATTTTTAGTAGAGACGGGGTTTCACCATGTTGGCTAGGCTAGTCTCGAATTCCTAGCCTCAGGTGATCCACCCTCCTTGGCCTCGAAAAGTGTTGGGATTACAAGCGAGAGCCACCGTGCCTGACCCTGTGTATTATTTTTGAACAGAAGACTTAAACCCAGGTCTTCAAACTCCAAATCCAATGCTGGCCCACACCTGAGGATACTTCAGTTTTGAGACTATTACACTGAATAGCCAAAGCTTGCATATTTCAACTAATTTTTCTCTATATTGAGTTTGTTTTTGTTGAAATGAAAAGATACCCTTTAAAAAGGATTTATACCGGCCGGGTGTGGTGGCTCATGCCTGTAATCCCAGCACTTTGGGAGGCTGAAGCGGGCGGATCACCTGAGGTCAGGAGTTTGAGACCAGCCTGGATAACATGGTGAAACCCTGTCTTTATCAAAAATACAAAAATTAACTGGGCATGGTGGCATGTGCCTGTAATCCCAGCTACTCGGGAGACTGAGGTAGGAGAATCGCTTGAACACAGGAGGTGGAGGTTGCAGTGAGCCAAGATTGTGCATGCCACTGCACTCCAGCCTGGGCGACAAAGCGAGACTCTGCCTCAAAAAAAAAAAAAAAGGAATTTATACCACACACTCCCTTAAAACCTTTCTTTTGTGTTCTATAGTCTTGTTCACCGTAATAGCTCGATCATTGTATCCCAGTTTGTAGCGTGTTGTTAATACTTAGTAAATACTCCTCAGTCATTACCTACCTGAACTTCCCCTGTTTAAATGGCTTCAGATGAATATTATCACAAGTAGGAGTTTCTTTATATGGTACGTTTAACATAATTGATCTCAATGAACTTTCCAATATTATTTATTATTATTATTATTATTATTATTATTATTAGAGACAGAGTCTCGCTGTGTTGCCCAGGCTGGAGTGCAGTGGTGTGATCTCGGCTCGCTGCAACCTCTGCCTCCCAAGTTCAAGTGATTTTCCTGCCTCAGCCTCCCAAGTAGCTGGGATTGCAGGTGCACACACCTCCACACTTGACTAATTTTTTTATTTTTAGAAGAGACAGGGTTTCACCATGTTGGTGAGGCTGGTCTCGAACGCCTGGTCTCAAGTGATCCACCCACTTCGGCCTCCCAAAGCGTTGGGATTATAGGCGTGAGCCACTGCACCTGGCCTATTTATTTATTTTTTGAAACAGGGTCTCACTTTATCGTTCAGGCTGCAGTACAGTGGCGTGATGATAGCCCACTGCAGCCTCAAATTCCTGGGCTCGAGTGATCCTCCTGCCTCAGCCTCCCGAGTAGCTAGGACTACAGGTGCTTGCTACCACACCCAGCTAATTTTTGTATTTTTTGTAGAGATAGGGTTTTGCCATGTTGCCCAGGCTGGTATTGAACTCCTGGGCTCAAGTGACTTGCCTGCCTTGGCTTCCCAAAGTGCTGGGATTACAGGCATGAGCCACCGCACCTGACTTGATATTTTTTAAATTACTGAAATATTTTCAAAAATAAGTAAGCTTATTCCAAAGTAAATTTTTATACTGCACAGCGCAGTAGCTCTCCCGCAGCAATTCATTAGCAGTCCTTTTGACACATTGTCCTTACCAAGGCTAGGAGCTCTGAAGGGAAGAAATTTACATTTATTGAGCACCAGTTGCATGCTTTCCACTCTGCTAGGAGCTTGTTCTCGTTTTATAAGTCAACATCCTATTTTACAGAGAAATAGTACTGGGCTGGGCGAAGTGACTCATACCTGTAATCCAAGCATTTTGGGAGGAGGCTGAGGTGAGAGAATCACTTGAGCCTAGGTTGACAAGGCTCTACCAGCCTGGGAGACAGTGAGACCCAGTCTCAAAAAAAAAAAAAAAAGAAAAAGAAAAAGAAAGAAAGAAAGAAAAAACAGTACTACATGCAATGCAAAAAGACATAAAATTTTATACTATTTATAATTACTCGTTATATAGTACACTTGACGTATGTAACTCAAATAATGTTTTTTTCCTATGGCTAAGTACCATGTTTTGTGACTCTTGTTGATGTGATGAGAAAGAAAAAGAAAGTGGAACCTTTTATAAAATCTTTGTTTTTTTCTTTTTTTTTGAGACAGAGTCTCACTCTGTCGCCCAGGCTGGAGTGCAGTGGCGTGATCTCCTGCCCGCTGCAAGCTCCGCCTCCTGGGTTCACACCATTCTCCTGCCTCAGCCTCCTGAGTAGCTGGGACTACAGGCGCCCGCCACCACGCCCGGCTAATTTTTTTATATTTTTAATAGAGACGGGGTTTCATCGTGTTAGCCAGGATGGTCTTGATCTCCTGACCTCGTGAACCACCCACTTCAGCCTCCCAAAGTGCTGGGATTACAGGCGTGAGCCACTGCGCCCAGTGGTTTTCTTTGAAACTTTAAGAAAAGCTTTGGAAATGAAATTGCTGGAAGTGCAAAAATAGCATTTCACAGATAGATGATGATATAAAGAAATTTTAGGTGTATTCATTGTAAAGAGCCTAGATTATGGGATATGTTAGTTTCACTGTGTATAGTTCTTGATCAGAGCACACCTGGAGTGTTGTGCTTTATTTTTTATTTATTTGTGTTTTTGAGATGGAGTCTTGCTCTGTCGCTCAGGCTTTAGTACAGTGGTGTGATCTCAGCTCACTGCAAGCTCCGCCTCCCGGGTTCACACCATTCTCCTGCCTCAGACTACCGAGTAGCTGGGACTACAGGCGCCCGCCACCATGCCTGGCTAATTATTTTTGTATTTTTAGTAGAGATGAGGGTTCACCGTGTTAGCCAGGATGGTCTCAATCTCCTGACCTCGTGATCCGCCCGCCTTGGCTTCCCAAAGTGCTGGGATTACAGGCATGAGCCACCGTGCCTGGCCTATTTATTTATTTATTTATTTTTTGAGATGGAGTCTTGCTCAGTTGCCCTGGCTGGAGTGCAGTGGCGCCATCTCGGTTCACTGCAACCTTCACCTCCCAGGTTCAAGTGATTCTCCTGCCTCAGCCTCCTGAGTAGATTCTCCTGCAGCCTTCCCCTCCCAGGTTCAAGTGATTCTTCTGCCTCAGCCTCCTGAGTAGCTGGGACTACAGGCGCAGGCCACCACGCCCGGCTAATTTTTGTATTTTTAGTAGAGATGGAGTTTCACCATGTTGGCCAGAATGGTCTGGATCTCCTGACCTCGTGATCCACCTGCCTCAGCCTCTTATAGTGTTGGGATTACAGGCGTGAGCCACCGCCCCTGGCCTATTTTGGGTTCTTTAAGAGGGAGATTAACAAATATTTAGAGGAGGATGACAGGAGTGGGAGGGGGTCTAGAAGCTACCTTCTGGTGAAGAATGGTTTTTGTAAGGATCAATTAAACAATGAATGTAAGATCCTAAAATAGTACCCAGTAGTTTTTGCATTGTAAACAAAGCAGTTAATCCTATTTTGGGGATTCTACTTTAGTTGGTACCTTAATATAGATTAGAACTTTTGAGATCTAATCCTTTAATATGTATATATTTTTCATTTTCATAGTTCTTTTTTGCTTTAAAATTAAAAATTGAGCCAGGTGAGCTGGCATATACCTATAGCCTTAGCTACGCAAGAAGCTGAGGCAGAAGAATAGATTGAGCACAGGAGTTTGAGGCAGTAGTGTGCTATGAACAGGCCTGGGAATAGCAACTACACTCTAGTCTGGGCAACATAGTAAGACTCCTTCTCTTAAAAAAGAAGAGGGCCGGGCGCGGTGGCTCAAGCCTGTAATCCCAGCACTTTGGGAGGCCGAGACGGGCGGATCACGAGGTCAGGAGATCGAGACCATCCTGGCTAACATGGTGAAACCCCGTCTCTACTAAAAATACAAAAAAAATTAGCCGGGCGAGGTGGCGGGCGCCTATAGTCCCAGCTACTCGGGAGGCTGAGGCAGGAGAATGGCGTGAACCCGGGAGGCGGAGCTTGCAGTGAGCTGAGATCCGGCCACTGCACTCCAGCCTGGGCAACAGAGCCAGACTCCGTCTCAAAAAAAAAAAAAAAAAAAAAAGAAGAAGATACAAAATTAAAAATTGGCTGGGCACAGAGGCTCATGCCTGTAATCCCAGCATTTTGGGAAGCCAAGGTGGGCGGGTCACATGAGGTCGGGAGTTTGAGACCAGCCTGGCCAACATGGTGAAACCCCGTTTCTACTAAAAATACAAAATAGCTGGGCGTGATGGCGGGCGCCTGTAATCCCAGCTACTTGGGAGGCCAAGGCAGGAGAAAAAAATTAAAAAGTCTCCTTCAACCCTTTTCTTCTGCTAGATCCTTGCCCTCCACCCCAATGCCATTCCTCTCTTCAGAGATAATCACACTGAACAGTTTGGCATGCATCATTCCAGACCTTTTTTTGTGTGTGGAGTTGTTTTTTTTGTTGTTGTTTGTTTGTTTTTTGTTTGTTTTTCCTGAGACAGGGTCTTACTCTTTCGCCCAGGCTGGAGTGCAGTGGTGCAATGTTGGCTCACTGCAGCTTCGACCACCCAGACTCAAACAGTTCTCTCACCTCAACCTTCTGAGTAGCTGGGACCTCAGGCGTGCACCACCACACCTGGCTAATTTTTTTTTTTTTTTTTTTTTTTAAGAGACGGGGTTTCGTCATGTTGCCTTGAACTCCTGAGCTCAAGCTATCCTCTGATCTCAGCCTCCCAAAGTGCTGGGATTATAGGCATCAGTCACTGTGCCCGGCCTCAGACCTTTCTTTGTATATTTATTTAGACACAGAGATATTATGCCTCTCTCCTTTTAAATAAATGGACCTACTTATATTCATTCATTCAACAAATATTTATTGATAGCTATACTATTCTGTGATGCACTTTTCCTTTTTAGGATGTATAGATATGCATCACTGCATTAGTATTCTATAGCAGCAGTCCTCAGCCTTTTTGGGACCAGAGACTGGTTGGTTTACTGGCTTCCTAGAAGAAAATTTTTCCACGGACAGGGGCAGAGGTGGAAACCGTTCTACCTCAGATCAACAGGCGTTAGATTCACATAAGGAGACTGCAATTTAGATCCCTCGTATGTAGGGTCCGTGCTCCTATGAGAATCTAATGCCACTGCTGATCTAACAGGTTGGGGAGCTCAGGCAGTAATGCTTCCTTGTCTGCAGCTCACCTCCTGCTGTGCGGCTTGGTTCCTAACAGGCCATGGATCAGTATTGGTCTGTGGCCTGGGGGTTGGGGACCCCTGTGTTATAGTATGAATTTACTGTAATTTATTTACCGATTCTGCTATTAAGGAGAGTTCCGTTTATTTCTAGTTTTTCTCTATTACAAATAAATTTTCAGGAAACCTCTTTTATTTGCAAATATTTTTGCAGGCTGGGTTTCTATAAGAATTGGAATTGGGTAGTTTACATTTAACTTTATTTATTTATTTATTTGAGATGGAGTTTCACTCTTGTTGCCCAGGCCAGAGGGCAATGGTGTGACCCCAGCTCACTGCAACCTCCGCCTCCTGGGTTCAAGTGATTCTCCTGCCTCAGCCTCCCAAGTAGCTGGGATTCCAGGCATGTGCCATGACGCCCAGCTAATTTTGTATTTTTAGTAGAGATGGGATTTCACCATATTGGTCAGGCTGATCTCAAAGTCCTGACCTCAGGTGATCCACCCACTTCAGCCTTCTAAAATGCTGGGATTACAGGCATAAGCCACCACGCTCTGCCAACATTTTTGTAGGTAAAAATTTCATGCTGTCAAATTCTCTCAAAAAGTCCATCGCAGTTTACATTCTTTTTTTATTTTTATTTTTTTGAGACAGAGTTTCACTCTGTCGCCAGGCTGGAGTGCAGTGGCGCGGATCTTGGCTCGCTGTAACCTCTGACTGCCTGGTTCAAGCAATTCTCCTGTCTCAGCCTCCCGAGTAGCTGGGATTACAGGCATGCACCACCATGCCCAGCTGATTTTTGTGTTTTCAGTAGAGACTGGGTTTCACCATGTTGGCCAGAATGCTCTCCATCTCCTGACCTCGTGATCTGCCCGCCTTGTCCTCCCAAAGTGCTGGGATTACAGGTGTGAGCCACCACATCTGGCCCCCAGTTTACATTCTTAACAACAGTATATGAAGGCATTTGCCCACACTGTTGCCAAAACTAGATATTATCAGGTATTCTTTTTTCTTTTTCAAAACTGGTAGGCCATAAATGGGTACCTTGTTTTACTATGTGTGGAAGTGAGCATGTTGGTACCTTGTTATACAACTATTATTGAGGTTGAGCATCTTTTCATAAATTTATTGATGTTCATAGTTCTTTTGTGAATTGTCTAGGATTTTTGCTCATTTTTCAGCTGGAATTTTGAGGGTATTGATTTTGAAGATGCTATTTATGCTATTTATATGCTCTAGATAATAACCATTTACCTCTTTTTTTTTTTTTTTTTTTGGAGACAGAATCTCACTCTGTTGCCCAGGCTGGAGTGCAGTGGCATGATCTCAGCTCACTGCAACCTCCACCCCCCTGGGTTCGAGTGATTCTCCTGCCTCAGCCTCCCAAGTAGCTGGGATTACTGGTGCCTGCCACTGTGCCCAGCTAATTTTTGTATTTTTAGTAGAGACGGGGTTTCACATCTAGGCCAGGCTGGTCTTGAACTCCTGACCTCATGATCCACCTGCCTCAGCCTCCTAAAGTGCTGGGATTACAGGCGTGAGCCGCTGCGCCCGGCCCCATTTATATCTTTATGTGTGTTTTACTTAGTCCTACTTTGTGCCTTGTCTTTCAACATAATTGTTTGTGGCAAGTTTCTGTTGAATGGAAGATTTACGTTTTACAATTTTTTTTTTTTTTTTTTGGACAGAGTCTCACTCTGTCACCCAGGCCGGAGTGCAGTGGTGCACTCTCAGTTTACTGCAACCTCCACCTCTTGGGTTCAAGCATATTCCTGCCTCAGCCTCCCGAGTAGCTGGGATTATAGGCACATGCCACCACACCTGGTTAATTTTTGTATTTTTAGTAGAGACAGGGTTTTGCCACGTTGGCCAGGCTGGTCTTGAACTCCTCACGTCAAGTGATCTGCCCACCTGGCCTCCCAAAGTGCTGGGATTATGGGCGTGAACCACCATGCCCGGTCTACATTTTACATTGTTAGTCTCAAAGTTTACAATTTTTTTCTTTATCTTTTCTGCATTACATGACTTAATTGAGCAGTTTGAGTAACAAAATCGTTTTTATATTGTGAATTTTTAGTACTTCAGTAATTTTAAACATACTTGTTAAAAAATGTCTGGGTTTGAATATGGAAAGAACACACATACCTTAGTCCTTAATCTCATAAAGAAAGATTGAGGCCAGGTGCAGTTGCTCATGCCTGCAATCTCAGCACTTGGGGAGGCTGAGGCTGGCAGATCTCTTGAGCCCAGGAGTGGGAGACCAGCCTGAGCAACATGGTGAAACCCTGTCTCTACAAAAAACACAAAAATTAGCCAGGTGTGATGGTGCATGCCTGTAGTCTCAATTACTGGGAAGGCTAAGGCGGGAGGATCTCTTGAACCCAGGAGGTAGAGGCTGCAGTGAGCTAAGATTGTGCCACTGCACTTCAGCCTGGGATAGAGAGCAAGACCCTGTCTTCAAAAAAAAAAAAAAGAAAGATTGAAATGGTATTTAAATCAGATCAGATCTGAGAAGTCTTGGGTTATGCGGAAAAAATACAAATTCCTTTGAAATGTTATTACTTCATTATATGCATTAGTTTACTAATTCTTTCTGTGTGTGCAAATGTAAATTTGTTATTTATGTTTTATTATTTTTAATTTTTTGAATAGGTAATATTCGTCCATGGTACAAAATTCGAAAAGGGTATATAGTGAAAAGTTATCTTCCCATTCCTCTTCTTTTTTTTTTTTTTTAACTTTTATTTTAGGTTCAGGGGTACATGTGCAGGTTTGTTACATAGGTAAACTCATGTTACAGGGCTACTTTGATGTACAGATTCCATTCCTATTCTTTAATTATCTGGTTTTCCTTCTAGGATACAACCAATATAATCAATTTCTTATGTTTTTTTACAGAGATATTTTATGCATATATATAACATACAGTTTATATTAGGTTCTTTTCTTTTTATACTTATATAAAGTTGCACCGGCTTTAAACATAATTTATTTCTTCTGGCCAAAAATCATTCACAGTTCCAGAAGGTAAATTAAAATAATTGATAAATTGAGAACAGCTGTCAACAGTAAGAAGGGACATGTGCTGCACCCATGTTACAAATGTTAGGTGATTAGCAGACATCACAGCTTTGGTTAAAAGAGCTTTTCTTTTGTTTGTTTGCTTAAGTGATCTAATGCAAATCTATTTTGTTTCTTCTTATTAAACAGACCTTATTAATTATAGGCTTCTGATTATCCCAGACTTGATATTTTCTTTTTTTTTTTTTTTTGAGATGGAGTCTCGCTCTGTCGCCCAGGCCGGAGTGCAGTGGCCAGATCTCAGCTCACTGCAAGCTCCGCCTCCCGGGTTCAAGCGATTCGCCTGCCTCAGCCTCCTGAGTAGCCGGGACTACAGGCGCCCGCCACCTCGCCCGGCTAGTTTTTTGTATTTTTTAGTAGAGACGGGGTTTCACCATTTTAGCCAGGATGGTCTCGATCTCCTGACCTCATGATCTGCCCGTCTCGGCCTCCCAAAGTGCAGGGATTACAGGCTTGAGCCACTGCGCCGGCCCAGACTTGATATTTTCTATATATTATTGATATTTCCCAAGAATATGTACTTTCTGATATTGAAATGTGAGTTAAAGCAATTTATAAAACTTGAAGGGAAATCATAGAAATTAGACAAATGAATCCCCTTACTTTATGAATGAAGAAATTGAGGCACATAGAGGTTAAGTGACTTGCAACATCACGTATGTATTCCTGCAGGTCTGGACATTTAAAATTAAGTGACCTGGCAGCAACATAAAGTTTTTTGAATGCCATGTTACTAAAAACAGCTAGCAGTTTTTTTCTTCCTTTTAAAAAAAAAAAAAAAAAAAAGATGCAGTAGTCCTGTGTTGCAGTTTGATATTTTATTGAAAAGCTTCATGACACTTCATCTTCTTGTCTGCATTTTTGCTTGTGAACTTCTATTGTAAAGCACTATTATTCTGTGTTAGGCACTCTGTAATACTTGGAAGATTAAAGAGAGCAGTTTTTATTGTGTGAGATGGAATTGCAGATTAATGGAGCCTTTCTTAAGCACTTTTGTCGTGACTATAAGGTTTATGATGACTGTGCCCTAGTTCTTTTATCCTTATATTTATAATAATTCTTAGCCTGTTGTGTTTTTCTTCCTTCATACTGTGTGTTTAACCGCATTGCAAATGAACATTTAATTAAATCATATCTACTTATATTTGGTTAGAAAGGTACCAGTGATATTTTTTCATGAAGTTTTTCCGTATCTTTGTATGGAAATACACAGAGTCAATATATTATTATTACTAGTATATTTTCTTTCTTTCTTTTTTTTTTTTGAGACAGAGTCTTGCTCTGTTGCCCAGGCTGGAGTGCAGTGGTGCAATCTTGGCTCACTGCAACCTCCGCCTCCCAGGTTCAAGCAATTCTCTGCCTCAGCCTCTCGAATAGCTGGGATTACAGGCGCCCCCACCATGCCTGGGTAATTTTTTTGAAATTTTATTTATTTATTTATTTTGAGACAGAGTCTCGCTCTGTCACCCAGGCTGGAGTACAGTGGCGCAACCTTGGCTCACCGGAACCTCTGCCTCCCAGGTTCAAGTGATTCTCCTGCCTTAGCTTTCTGAGTAGCTGGAACCACAGGTATGCACCACCACGCCCAGCTAGTTTTTGTATTTTCAGTAGAGACAGGGTTTTACCATGTTGGCCAGGCTGGTTTTGAACTCCTGACCTCAGGTTATCCACCAGCCTCAGCCTCCCATGGATTATAAGCGTGAGCCACCACACCTGGTCAGTTTGTTTGTATTTTTAGTAGAGACGGGGCTTCACCATCTTGGCCAGGCTGGTCTTGAACTCCTGACCTCGTGACCCACCTGCCTTGGCCTCCCAAAGTGCTGGGATTACAGGCATGAGCCACCGCGCCCGACGGTTTCATATGTATTATTAGCATTTTACCTTTAATCTTAGATTTCTAAAAATAATTTTATTTTTAACCCTTTAATACATCCTTCTAATCTTGTTTTACTAAGATAGTAATCAATAGGAGTCCATATAGAGACCCCATCTGGAATTAATTTCAGTACATGTTAATTGTATCTAAGGACTAGAATACTAAATACCTTCTAGCTGGTTTCCAGTCATATTTATTTTTAAAGAACACTCATTTCTTTACCTAGTCTGGATATTGGATATAAGTAAAATTTACTTTTTAAAGGAAAATTCACAATTACGTTTTTGTGATTTTAACCAGAGGCCGGAAGGGAAAGAGGGAAGGCAAGGATGAAAGGGAAAAAAGATATAGATTTATTTATTACCACTGAACTGTACACATAAAAATGGTGAAGATGGTAAATTATATATGTATTATTAAATACATATTAAATTAATTAAAATGTTAATTATTAACCTCAAAAATGTTTTTTTAAAAAAGTTATTTAAGGCCAGGCGCGGTGGCTCATGCCTGTAATCCCAGCATTTTGGGAGGCCAAGGTGGGCAGATTACGAGGTCAGGAGATCGAGACCATCTTGGCCAACATGGTGAAACCCCGTCTCTACTAAAAATACAAAAAATTAGCTGGCGTGTTGGTGCGTGTCTATAATCCCAGCTACTTGGGAGGCTGAGGCAGGGGAATTGCTTGAACCCAGGAGGTGGAGGTTGTGGTGAGCTGAGATCACGTCACTGCACTCCAGTCTGGCAACCTGGCCACAGAGCAAGACTCCATCTCAAAAAAAAAAAAAAAAGTTATTTAATAAGGAAATACTGAGACACTCAGAATCTTTTATGTTTTGTTTTCCGTGGAATACATTCTTACTGTTTACCTATATAAATTCTATCTGGCAAACAATTGTTTGTTCACATGTGCTGTGGACTAGCAGGTCTACCTAAGAAGCTGTCAGAGTTGACTTGGGCTAAATAGTTGGATTGCTTCAGTCACAGCTCCATCCTTTTCAGTGGGTTTTTGAACAATTAAAAACAAAGTCATCTGGGCCAAAGTGATGGCTCATGCCTGCAATCCCAGCGCTTTGGAGGTCGAGATGGGTGGATTGCTTGAGTGCAGGAGTTCAAACAGTCAGACTAAGCCTGGGCAACATGGCGAAACCCAATCTCTACAAACAAAACAAAACAAAACAAAAAAAACAAAAATTAGCTGGACCCAGTGGCACATGCCTGTGGTCCCAGCTACTTGGGAGGCTGAGGTGGGAGGATTGCTTGAGCCCAGAAGGCCGAGGCTGCAGTGAGCCATGATTGACCCACTGCACTCCAGCCTAGGCGACAGAGTAAGACCCTGTCTAAAACCAACAAACAAAAAAAACCATAGTCATCTGTTCTGTACTTTTGTAGAGACATTTCTTTGGTGACTTTTTACCTCTCAAGTTAATTCAGCTAATAGTTATTTATTGAACACATATTATGTGTGCATCTCATTTTAAAAGATAATTTTAGTAGTTCCTAAACTTGTTAAAATCTTTTACAGATTTATAGCTCCCCCAGAGGAGAGAGGAAGAAGTAATTATTATTGAATTCTATTTCTCTGAATTAGAGAAAAGTTCTAACTTTGTGGTAAATAGTTTGAGGAGATTAGAAAATGTTAATTATATGTTATTTATTTATTTATTTATTTAAGATAAGGTCTCACTATGTTGCCCACTTCAGCCTTCCAAAGTAGCTGGGATTAGAGGAAATGGATGTTTAAAATATGTATATAGCTGGGTGCGGTGGCTCACGCCTATAATCCCAGCATTTTGGGAGGCTAAGGCGGGTGGATCACGAGGTCAGGAGTTCAAGAACAGCCCTGCCAAGATGGTAAAACCCTGTCTCTACTAAAAATAAAAAAATTAGCCAGGTGCAGTGGCGGGCGCCTGTGATCCCAGCTACTTGGGAGGTTGAGGAAGGAGAATCGCTTGAAACTGGGAGGCAGAGGTTGCAGTGAGCTGAGATTGCGCCACTGCACCCTAGCCTAGGTGACAGAGCAAGACTCTCTCTGAAAAAAAAAAAAGTATATAGTATATATCACTTATAGAGGTAGGATTTTGGGAGCCTGTATAAATGTTTCAGTAATACAAGGGGGTTAGAAGAGAATAATTCTAACATACAGTCATCAGGCATGTGCCTATGCCTATATTTATACTGTATTCAGCAACAGTGAAGCTTATAAGAATTAAAATTCTGTGCCGGGTGCTGTGGCTCTTGCCTGTAATCCCAGCACTTTGGGAGGCCAAGGTGGGCAGATCACCTGAGGTCAGGAGTTTGAGACCAGCCTGGCCAACATGGCAAAACCCCGTCTCTACTAAAAATACAAAAAATTAGCGGGGTGTGGCAGCACACGCCTGTAATCCCAGCTACCCAGGAGGCTGAGGCAAGAGAATTGCTTGAACTCAGGAGGGGGAGGTTGCGTCGAGCCAAGATTGTGCCACTGCACTCCAGCCTGGGCAACAGAGTGAGACTCTGTCTTAAAAAAAAAAAAATTCTGGGTTGGGTGATTAAAATATACTATTCTACTGGGAATTTCAAGGTATAGAATTAAAACTTATCTTTTTTTAATTAGTTTTGTTTTTAAAAACACTTGAACCAATTTTAAGTTAATTAGGATATATTTTCTGTTACCTTCAGCTGTCAGTATAAAATATGTATTTGTAAGAATGTAGTTCTTTTAGGCTTTATTCACCAAAAATGACAGCAGCATTAAACTTGTAGTTATTATTTAAAGTGGGACTATTGTCATAAATTCCATTCAGATTAACTTTATATCTGGACTAGTATTTAGATTGAATGTTGAATATGAGGCCTATACAATGTTTAGTATCATTGGTATATTGAGCTATATTAAAAAAATTACAGTCCCAATTCTGCATTAAGTTTGTGTGGTTGGTACATGGAGATACATGTGATGTGCCATCTAAGAACCTACAGAGGAGGGAATGTTTTTTATCTAAAGATTTGAGGAATGCTAAAATCACTAATCAGTGTGCTCTAAGAATAATATTAGGGAGACAGTTCTGATATGATCAGAATTTAATGAGTAGTTTCCACAGATAACCTGAAAAAAAAAAAAAAAAAAGGTGGGCACGGTGGCTCATCCCTGTAATCCCAACACTTTGGGAGGCTGAGGCGAGAGGATTGCTTGAGCCCAGGAGTTCGAGAGCAGCCTGGGTAACATAGGTAGATCCCGTCTCTACAAAAAATAAAATAAAAAATTAGCTGGGTATGGTGGCACACACCTGTGATCCCAGGTACTTGGAAGGCTGAAGCGGGAGGATCACTTGAGCCTGGGAGGTCAAGGCTGCAGTGAGCCATGGTCATGCAACTGTACTCTAGCCTAGGCAACAGAGCAAGACCTTGTCTTAAAAAAAAAAAAAAAAAAAAAAAAAAAAGAATTTAGTGAGTTTTAGTGAGTGGAAATGTTACTCATTTTATTGTATCCTCTTTTGGACGAAGTCTATGAACAGGAGGATGGTGGTCAGCTCAGAAGATAGCAAAGGGAAACCTAAAGCATGCGGAGTTGGGCAGCTGGTGTGTTGGGAGAGAACTTCGTGATTTACTGTTTCCGGAAGCAGACATGTTCTTACTCTGTAGAGGGATTTGTGTAGTCTGATGTCATTAAATATTTGAGTGAGTCGTATAATTGTTTTTCTGTGGTTTGTCCCTTGTTTACCCTAGCACCGTTTTTTTTTCTTGTTTGTTTTTTTTTTTCCCCCCAAGATGGAGTCTGGCTCTATCGCCCAGACTGGAGTGCAGTGGTACAATCTCGGCTCACTGCAACCTCTGCCTCCTGAGTTCAAGCAGTTCTGCCTCAGCCTCCCAAGTAGCTGGGATTACAGGCACGCACCACCATGCTCAGCTAATTTTTGTATTTTTAGTTGAGGCAGAGTTTCACCATGTTGGCCAGGCTGGCTTCAAACTCCTGATCATCTACCTCAGCCTCCCAAAGTGCTGGGATTACAGGTGTGAGCCACTGTGCCCAGCCTTCTTCTTCTTCTTCTTTTTTTTTTTTTTTTTTTTTGAGGCAGGGTCTCACACTAGCACCCAGGCTGGAGTGCAGTCGTATGATCACTGCTCCCTGTAGCCTCAACCTCTGGGGCTCCGGTGACCTTTCCACCTCAGCCTCCTGAGTAACTGGAACTACAGGCACACATGTTGGCTAATTTTTATATTTTTTTGTAGAGACCATGCTTCACCATGTTGCCCAGGCTGGTCTCGTGCTGCTGGGCTCAAGTGATCCTCCCACCTCGACCTCTGAAAGTGCTGGAACTACAGGTGTGAGCCACCATGCCCAGGCCTCTAGCTGAGGGAGAAAATGTACTCATCTGCTGATGAGAGTGTTGTAGTCTGGTAGACATCTGCATTTCTTGTTATGAACAAATAAATTGACCTAAAATTAAATAAATGGAAACAACACCTGTGGGCCTACATATATTTTTTTGTTTTGTTTTGTTTAGAGACATGGTCTTCCTCTGTTGTTCAGGCTGGAGTGCAGTGATGTGATCATAGCTCACTGTATGTAACTTCTAACTTCTGGGCTCAAGTGATCCTCCTGCTTCAGCCCCACAAAGTGCTGGGACTACTGGCGTGAGTCTCTACACCCAGTCCACATGTGTATGTTTATGTTTCTGCAAGCTTCGTTAGAGTAAGTTGGTCCTGTGAGAAAGATTTGCTTATAGTCTGTTTCATCTGATGAAGTTTCTTTGTGGCTACTCCACTAGTGTGGTGGTATTTTGCATTGCTCTGAGCCTTAACATTTGAAAACTGCAACAGTTTAGGCCATTTAACTTGTGTGACCTCACTGGTAAAATTAGAATGTTGAACAAATGATCTTATAGTCCTCCCAGGTCTAAATCTTTATGGATTCATAACCTGAGCATTACGTGCTCAGTTGTAGCAGACCTACAGGTAAGAGAAGGAAGTTTGGAGAGTATGGAAATATCACTGATATTGACTAAAGTTGTACTTTTTTCTTTCTTTCTTTTTTTTTTTTTTTGAGACAGAGTCTCATTCTGTTGCTCAAGCTGTAGTGCACTGGCATGATCTTTGCTCACTGCAGCCTTGATCTCCTGGGCTCAAGCGATTCTCCCACCTCAGCCTCCAGAGTGCTGGGAATATAGACGCACACCATCATGGCCTGCTAATTTTTTTATTTTTTGTAGCGACATGGTTTTGTCATGTTTCCCAGGCTGGTCTTGAACTCCTGAGCTCAGGCAGTCCTCCCACTTTGGCCTCCCAAAGTACTGGGATTACAGGCGTATGCCACTGCACCTGACCTAAAGTTGCACATCTTAACTAACCTTGTTTTGTTTGGCTCCACTGTACTGACCAGGTATCATTTAGGTATTGCTGCTAGGCTAAAGCTTCTTAAGGCAAGGCCAATGACTGCTGAGTACAGAATGGTGTCTGTCACAGAGAAAAGGCATTAAGTACTTATTGAGTGAAGTATTAGAGCATACCTGGGGCAATGTATTTGGGACATAGCTAAACATGGTTTGATTATTAATGACTTTTTAAAATATTCTTTATTATGGAAAATTTTAAACCTGTAGGAGTAGACAGGATTATATAATAACCCTCATTTACCTATCACCCTGATTCAGTAACCATGATCATTCTTGTTTCATCTTGATCTCTTTCCACTCTTCTCTTCTATTATTTTCATGTAAATCACAAACTTTATATCATTTAATCTGTAATTATTCCAATATGTATCTCAAAAATAAGGACTTTAAAAAATCATGGCCATACCATTGTCACACATTAAAGAATGACTTGGTTTTGATAAATACTAAGTTAACTTCACTTCAGAATATGTATACTAAAGATTCCCAGTAAACCTGTTATGTGTAGTTTCCAGGCAGTTAAACTTAGAAATAAATCAATAGGACTAGCTTTATTGTTTTTCTGTTTCATATTTAGGCTATCAATATGACGGCTGAGGAAACAGTGAATGTAAAAGAGGTTGAAATCATTAAGCTAATTTTGGACTTCCTGAATTCAAAGAAGCTTCACATTAGTATGCTGGCCCTGGAGAAGGAAAGTGGAGTCATAAATGGCCTGTTTTCAGATGATATGCTTTTCCTGAGGTATGATTTCATTATACTGTGAAGTTTGTAGCTCCTTCAAAGAGATGTTAAATATTAATAAGGTAATATATTTAATACAGACAGAACTTTATAATCATGAAAAGGCTATGTAAGTGTAATTTTAAAAAATATTTTAAAAATAGAACATTTACAAAATAGGCCGGGCATGGTGTCTCACGCCTGTAATCCCAGCACTTTGGGAGGCTGAGGCAGGCGGATCATTTGAGGTCAGGAGTTTGAGACCAGCCTGGCCAACATGGTGAAATCCCACCTGTACTACAAATGTAAAAATTAACTGGGCGTGGTGGCGCATACCTGTAATCCCAGCTACTCAGGAGGCTGTAGTCCCATCTACTTGGGAGGCTGAAGCAGGAGAATCGCTTGAACCGGGGAGGTGGAGGTTGCAGTGAGCTGAGGTGGCACTGCTGCACTCCAGCCTGGGCAGCAGAGTGAGACTCCATCTCAAAAATACAAAAATATAAAAAAGAACATTTACAAAATAATGCTTTCTGTAGAATGTTTTCAGTAGTAAGACCCAGAGGTCTGTTAAAAAGAACAAGAGTCACAACTCGATTGTGGTTGTGGTATCATAATAAAAGATATTTGACTGAGAAAATCAGAGACTTTGAAAAGGTAAGAAAATGTTTCTGAAATACCATTTTTTGGCCATAGAAATAAAATGTGTTCATTGTAGAAAATATAGAAAGATAAATGAAAGAAAAATTACCCCACCACGCAGACATAATATTGTTCTTATTCCTTGCTGTTTTCATTCTTAGAGTGTAATTACTGTGCATCTTTTTTTTGCATCTATTAAAAATTGCAATTCTGTTGTGTTTGTAATTTAGAATCGTGCCTTATCTATTAACATCACAAGGTTTCTCTGTGTGATTACAAATTCATATTTAAAAAATCTTCAGGCCGGACATGGTGACTCATGCCTGTAATCCTAGCCATTTGGGAGTCTGCAGATCACCCGAGGTCAGGAGTTTGAGACCAGACTGGCCAATGTAGTGAAACCCCGTCTCTACTAAAAATACAAAAATTAGCCGCATGTGGTGGTGCATGCCTCTAGTCCCAGCTACTCGGGAGGCTGAGGCAGGAAAATCACTTGAGCCTGAGAGGTGGAGGTTTCAGTGAGCCATGATGGTGCCACTGTACTCTAGCATGGGTGACAGAGCGAGACTAAATAAATAAATAAATTATAAATAAATAATAAATTAAACAAGTCCAGGCGTGGTGGCTCATGCCTGTAATCCCAACACTTCGGGAGGCCGAGGTGGGTATTTTACCTAAGTAAGGTCAGGAGTTCGAGACCATCCTGGCTAACACAGTGAAACCCCGTGTCTACTAAAAATACAAAAAATTAGCTGGGCGTGGTGGCGGGCACCTGTAGTCCCAGCTACTCTGGAGGCTAAGGCAGGAGAATGGCGTGAACCTGGGAGGCGGAGCTTGCAGTGGGCTGAGATCACACCACTGCACTCCAGCCTGGGCGACAGAGCGAGACTCCATCTCAAAAACCAACAAACAAACAAACAAAAAAAACAAAACTAAAATTAGCTGGGCATGGTGGTGCATGCCTGTAATTCCAGCTACAAATAAAAATTTCCAGTTTACTTAATTTCCTAAATGGTTCCCCTAATTTTACACAATTGTTCCCAATTTATCTTAAATAATTATCTACAGAACATCTTTTATACATGAGTTTTTTTTTTTGTTTTTTTTTTTGAGATAGAGTCTTGCTTTGTCGCCCAGGCTGGGGTGCTGTGGTGTGATCTCAGCTCACTGCAACCTCCACCTCCTGGGTTCAAGTGATTCTCTTGCCTTAGCCTCCCAAGTAACTGGGACAACAGGTGCACACCACCACGTCTGGCTAATTTTTGTATTTTCAGTAGAGGCAAGATTTCACCATATTGGCAAGGCTGGTCTTGAACTCCTGACCTCAAATGATCTGCCTGTCTTGGTCTCCCAAAGTGCTGGGATTACAGACGTGAGCCAATGCATCTGGCCGAGACTTTTTCTATATATTGGATTATTTCCTTAGGACAAGATTCTTAGAGGTGGAATTGCAAGGCAAAGTGAAGTAACATGTTTGCCAAAATGGAAAGCTAAATATATTCTAGTTTGAATTGGATAGAAACAGAAAATCCCAAATTTGCAGGCAGAAATGTAATTCTATTTTTATGAGATACCAAATATCCTTGACAAGAAGTACAGATTTTTGGACATGTGGCATTTTGTGATTTGGAAAGCCTTAAGAAATGAAGTGTTCCTCCCAGGAGGCGGAGGTTTCAGTGAGCTGAGATCGTACCATTGCACTCCAGCCTGGGCGACAAGAAGGAAACTCCATCTCAAAAAAAAAAAAAAAAAATGAAGTATTCCTAACTTAAGGAACCATTCAACACAGCAACAACAACAACAAAGCTTTATTATATTAGGGGAGTCTATTTAAACTTGTTGCACTTCCCTATATTTTGTGTTATGAATATCATCCAGCCCCAGAGAGCTTAGTTTTTAGTGTAGTATTTTTTTAAGCACTGTCTTTCAAGCATTAATACTCCTAGAATTTAACAGTGGCTGCTCTCAAGTACCCTCCTGCTTGATTTATGATGAAATTTTACTGGTCTTAGGTGAAATGCAAATAATAATAAAATAGTAGGTTTTTCATTAAACTAAATATGTTTGGCTGGGCGTGGTGGCTCACACCTGTAATCCCAGCACTTTGGGAGGCTGAGGTGGGCAGATCACGAGGTCAGGAGATCGAGACCATCCTGGCTAAAATGGTGAAACTCCGTCTCTACTAAAAATACAAGAAATTAGCTGGGCGTGGTGGCAGGTGCCTGTAGTCCCAGCTACTCGGGAGGCTGAGGCAGGAGAATGGCATGAACCTGGGAGGTGGAGCTTGCAGTGAGCCGAGATCGTGCCACTGCACTCCAGCCTGGGCAACAGAGCAAGACTCTGTCTCAAAAAAAAAAAAACAAAAAAACCAAAAAAAACTAAATATGTTCATCTTAAAGGGCTGGCCTTTGAAATTACATCCTTTCTTTTTGAATATTGAAATTCACCTTTATAAAATGATTATGAGATGCTGTGATTGCTTTATTTTTATTTTAAAAATTTCCTTTTTTTTTTTTTTTTGAGATGGAGTCTCACTCTGTCGCCTAGGTTGGAGTACAGTGGTGGGATCTTGGCTCACTGCAAGCTCTGCCTCCCGGGCTCACGCCATTCTCCTACCTCAGCCTTCCGAGTAGCTGGGACTACAGGCGCCTGCTATCACGCCTGGCTAATTTTTTGTATTTTTAGTAGAGATGGAGTTTCACCATGTTAGCCAGGATGGTCTCAATCTCCTGACCTCACGATCCGCCCACCTCAGCCTCCCAAAGTGCTGGGATTACAGGCGTGAGCCACCACGCCCGGCCTAAAAAATTTCTTTATTTTAAACTTTTTTTATAGAGATGGGCTATTACTATATTGCTGCCTTGGCTGGTCTTGAACTCCTGACCTCAAGTGATCCTCCCATCTTAGCCTCCCAAAGTGCTGGGATTTACAAACGTGAGCCACTGTGCCCATCCTGCTTTTATTAATATTTCTTCTTTGCAGAATATTGTTAATCCTGTGTAGGTCTTCCTGCCCATCCTTCCCATTTGAAATTTCTCTGTTCTAAAACGTTCAAAAATACGGAAATTGCCATTGTAAAAGAAAAGAAATAAGAATGCCTTGTAACTTTTGGATATTCCCATAGACCATTTAAAGTAGGATGAAACTTGTTCTTATTCCTTGCTGTTTTCATTCTCAGTGTAAACGTTATTGTTAGATTTCTCAAAGCTGTAGATTTCACATAGAATTCACAATGTAGAGCAGAGTTTCTCAGCCTTGGCACTGCTAGCATCTGGGCCAGATAATTCTTTGTTGTGGAGGGTTGTCCTTTGTTGTAGGATATTTAACAGCATCCCCAACTAGATCCCAGTAGCTCCACCCACTAGATCCCAGTAGTATCCCCAGTTGTGACTACCAAAAATGTCTTTAGATGTTGCCAAATGTCCTGACGGTGTGCAAAATCACCCCCAGTTGAGATGGGTTTTCACCATGTTGCCTCAGCCTCCTAACATGTTGGGATTACAGGTGTGAGCCACCATGCCCTTCTTTTTTTTTTTTTTTTTTTTTTTTTTTTTTTGGAGATGGAGTCTCACTCTGTCACCCAGGCTGGACTGCAGTGGTGCTACTTTGGCTGTCTGCAACTTCTGCCTCCTGGGTTCCATCGATTCTCTCTGCCTGAGCTTCCCAAGTAAGCTGGGATTACAGGCACCTGTAGTTTTTGTATTTTTAGTGGGGATGGGGTTTCGCCATGTTGGCCAGTCTGGTCTTGAACTCCTGACCTCAGGTGACCCGCCCGCCTTGGCCTCCCAAAATGCTAGGATTACAGACATGAGCCACCATGCCTGGCCCACTCCCAGCTTTTAAAATTCTTTTTCCTTTTTTTTTGAAACAGGGTCTTGCTATGTCACCTAGGCTGCCAGGCTGGAGTGGAGTGGCATGACCATGGTCGCTGCAGCCATGACCTTTTTGACTCAAGCGATCATCCCACCTCAGCCTTCTGAATAGCTGGGGCTACAGGCATGTACCACCATGCCCAGCTAATTTTTAAATTTTTTGTAGAGATGGGGTTTTGCATATTGCCCAGGCTAGTCTTGAACTGCTGGGCTCAAGTGATCACCTGTTCTTTCTTTTTTTGTGTGTTTTTTTGAGACAGTGTCTCACTCTGTTGCCCAGGCTGGAGTGCAATGGCACAATCTCAGCTCACTGCAGCCTTGACAGTGTGGGCTTAAGTGATCCTCCCACCTCAGCCTCCTGAGTCGCTGGGACCACAGGCATGCACCACTATGCCTGGCTAATTTTTGTATTTTTTGTAGAGACAGGGTTTCACCATGTTTCCCAGGCTGGTTTTGAACTCCTTAGCTCAAGTGAATTGCTTACCTTAGCTTCCTCAAGTGCTGGGACCACAGACATGAGCTACTGCGCCCAGCCACTTGTTCTTAAAATAATGTATAATAGCTTTAAAACTGTAAGATGAATATGGAAATATAGGAACTTTTAGACTTAGTCCAGTTTTTTTTTTTTTTTGGAGACAAGAGTCTTGCTTTTGTTGCCCAGGCTAGAGTGAAGTGGTGCAATCTTGGCTCACTGCAACCTCCGCCGCCCAGGTTCAAGCTTTTCCTGCCTCAGCCTCCTGAGTAGCTGGGATTACAGGCGCCTGCCACCATGGCCAGCTACTTTTAGTAGAGGACAGGGTTTCGCCATGTTGTCCAGGGTGGTCTCAAACTCCTGACCTCAGGTGATCTGCCCGCCTTGGCCTCCCAAAGTGCTGGGATTACAGGCGTGAGCCACCATGCCCAGCGTGTCCAATGTTTTTACGTAGGTCAAAAACCACATATACGTTAGTATGAGTGGTTGTAGATTCACACATTCTTCTCATATAGTATATGTCGTTACAAGTAAGTTATGAAAAATTTAGGCCAGGCGAGGTGACTCATGCCTGTAATCCCAGCACTTTGAGAGGCAGAGGTGGGTGGATCACCTGAGGTCAGGAGCTTGAGACCAGCCTGGCCAACATGGTGAAACCCTGTGTCTACTAAAAACACAAAAAAATTAGTGGGGCATAGTGGTGTGAGCCCATAGTCCCAGCTCCTCGGGTGGCTGAGGCAGGAGAATTGCTTGAACACAGGAGACGGACATTGTAGTGAGCTGAGATCGTGCCATTGCACTCCAGCCTGGGCAACAGAGCGACGCTCTGTCTCAAAAAAAAAAAAGTTATGTAACATTTGTTTGAGGAATCAAATAAAATGTTAATCTCATTATGTGCTTTATGAAGTTTGAATGCTGTTTTGTCACCTGTTCTGCTTTTAATTAGTATAACCTGAATTTGGTGACATACTGGTTTTTTTTGTTTGTTTGTTTGTTTTTTAATTCAGGCAGCTAATTCTTGATGGTCAATGGGACGAAGTTCTTCAGTTCATTCAGCCTCTAGAATGTATGGAAAAATTTGACAAAAAAAGGTAAGATTTTATCTAAAGTTTTTATTGTCTCATCATTGGTAGAAGCTTAGCAAAACAATGAACAAAAATTTTTATTTTTATTTTTCTTTCTCCACTGGCTTTGAGCAGAGAGTAAACAAACTGATCTCTCTCTGTCATCCAGGCTGGAGTGTGGTGGCATGATCACAGCTCACTGCAGCCTTGGTCTCCTGGACTCAAGCAATCCTCCCACCTCAGCCTCTCAAGTAGCTGGGACTACAGGCATGTGCCATCAGCCTAGCTAATTTTTGTAGTTTTTCAGAGTTGGGGTTTCACCATGTTGCCCCAGCTTCCCCTGTGTTTTTATTTTAAGTTGATTTAATGTTCACTGACCTTTTCTTCTGCTACTAGCAATCTGATGATAAATTGTGAATTTTTAAAGACAGGTTCTTGTTCTACCACCAGGCTGATGTGCAGTGGCATGTGTGTGGCACTGCAGTTTCAAATTCCACAGTGAATTTTTCACTTAGAATATTATGCTTTTCATTTTCAAATTTGTATAATTTTTTTGTAAGATTTTTCCATCTGTTCGTTCATTATAATTATATTTTTCTTTAGGTCCTTCAACATATGAGAGTAGCTGCTTGTTTGCTTGTTTGGTAATTTGGACTTGTGCTTATATCAGGCTCAGTCTCTAATGATTGCCTTTTCTCTTAACTGGGAGTCACTTTTTGTTTTTTTTTAAACTATATCTAATTATTTTGTAAATGTAATCTGCACATTGTAGCTTCACTCTTGAGACTCTGAATTCTGTTCTCTTCCTACATAAAAAGTTTGATTTTTATACAGGCAATTATTTAACTTAGGTAGCTTCAAAATGCAAACTCTTTCTCCCCTCTTATGGATACCAGCCAAAATCTCTGCTCAGTTCTTTGGCCTTTCATCTATTTTCTCCAGACTCCTTGGAGTCTCCCTTGCATCTTTACAGTTTAGGGGATAGCCAGGGATTTGGGTACCTAAGTTTATACAGTAGATTTTGGTATGTTTCCTACTGTGACTCCCTCCTTTTTTTTGGATCTTCCACTCATTTTTCAGCTGCTCTGGCAGTACCAAACTTTTTTTTTGAGACAAGGTCTCATTCTGTTGCCCAGACTGGAGTGCAGTGGTATGAACACAACTCACTCTAGCCTTGACTTCCTGGGCTCAAGTGATTTGCCTGCTTCAGACTCCTGTGTGGCTGGGACCACAGGCATGTGTCACCCCGCTAGGCTAATTTTTAGATTTTTTATAGAGACCAGGTCTCACTTTGTTGCCCAGGCTGGTCTTGAACTTCTGGGCTGAAACAATCCTCCTGCCTTGGCCTCTCAAAGCACTAAGATTACAAGTATGAGCCATTTTGCTCAGTCAGTACCAGACTCTTCAAGCCACAGCATTCTGTTTGAGTTCTAGCTCACACTGTGTGAACTGGAGAGTGCCCTCAACTGGAAAGCCTTATGCCCTTGAATCTGACCTCTGAAATTTCGGTGTTTTTATTTTTATTTTTTTCTTTGAGACGGAGTCTCACTCTGTTGCCCAGACTGGAATGCAGTGGCACGATCTTGGCTCACTGCAGCCTTCGCTTCCCAGGTTCAAGCGATTCTCCTGCCTCAGCCTCCCGAGTAGCTGGGACCACAGGTGTGCACCACTATACCCAGCTAATTTTTGTATTTTTAGAGATGGGGTTTCACTGTGTTGGCCAGGCTGGTCTCGAACTCCTGACCTCGTGATCCACTCACCTTGGCCTCCCAAAGTGCTGGGATTACAGGCTTGAGCCAACGCACCTGGCAAATTTCTCTTTTTTTAAGGGTTGACTTCCCTCTAATTGTGCCACCTTTTCAAATGCATTCAAAATAGTCATTTTTTGAGGCCAGGCATGGTGACTCACGCCTGTAATCCCAGCACTTTGGAAGGCCAAGGCAGGCGGATCACCTGAGGTCAGGAGTTGGAGACCAGCCTGGCCAAGATGGCAAAATCCTGTCTCTGCTAAAAATATGAAAAAAAATTGGCTGGGTGTGGTGGCACATGGTTGTAATCCTGGCTACTTGGGAGGCTGAGGCAGGAGAATCGCTTGAACCTGGGAGGCAGAGATTGTAGTGAGCCGAGACTGTGCCACTGCACTCCAGCCTGGGCGACAGAGCAGGACTGTGTCTCAGTCAATCCATAAACAAAGTAGTCATTTTTTGTATTTTATGTAGGATTTATTGTTGTTATATGCAGAAAGTTAGCCAGATACAAGTTACTCCATCATTATCAGAAGTTGAACCTCTTGTAATTTTTTGATTTGCTGTTCAGACCATGCTGCTTGATATTTCTTTGCATTTGTACATTCTTCACTTATCTGGAATATTAATCCCTTCCCCATCTCCTGCCTTTACCTGGTACAATTCTGATTGTCTTCTGCGAGTCAGTTATTATGTCTTTTTTTTTTTTTTTTAACTTTCCACCCCTTTTGTACAATTGGTTTCATACTTCTTTGAGACCTTGCTGAATTCTGTGAATATTTCATATAATTTATTAGGTAACCCTCTTTTTTAAGGCAGGGGTTTTGTTTTATTAGACACAATTTGCTACTACAATAGTGGCTGAAAGAATGACTGAAGGTTCATTATTTTTTTCTTTCCAGACTTAGAAATACTTTTTCTATAAATTGCTTTGGGCAATAAAGCTTTTGATTCTTAGACAACTTAGGTAGACTCTTTGCTATCCCTTCCCTCACTGAAAAATTCTTGTTAAAAAGCTTTAAGTTGGGACCAGGTACAGTGGCTGATACTTGTAATCCGAGCACTTTGGGAGGCTGAGGCAGGAGAATTGCTTGAAGCCAGGAATTTGAGATCAATCTGAGCAACAAAGTGAGACCCAGTCTCTACAAAACAATGTTAAAAATTGGCTGGGTGCTGTGATACACAATTGTAGTCCTAGCTGCTTGGGAGGCTGAGGCAGGAGGATTGCTTGGGCCAAAGTTTGAGGCTGTAGTGAGCTGTGATCATGCCACTATCCTCCAGTCTGGGTGACCGAGCAGAAGACTCTGTCTCTATTTAAAAAAAAAAAAAAAAAAGCTCTAAGTCTCTATTTCGTAACGTTTTAGAAATGTTAATTTTCTCCTGCCCTTTCAGTCCCATTTTTTATTAGACTTTTCTCATATTTAAAAAGAAAATATTTGATTTAATCTTTCTACAATGTATATGTATATAAAAATGTAACATACCCCATAAATATATACTACTATTTGTCAATGAAAATTTTTTTAATAAAGAAAAAACAGAATGTAAGGTAAACAAAACATTTTGGATATAAGACTTTTGATTTAATATTAGGTAACATTTGATATCTTCTATAAAAATTGGATTTTTGTTTACAATTAATATTGGAAATAGAAATTCATTCTCTGAGTGTTAAATTGTGATTACTTGTGACTGAACTTTCTTCAGTTATGGCTTCAATATGATAAGAAGCCTTGTAAATTATTTGATTATTTGAATAATTTTCTTAAAGCAAAAGTACTTATATAGTAACTTCTAAGTATATTTGACATCAGACATTGGAAAAATTAATGTTTCATTTTTTTCCACAGGTTTCGTTATATTATCCTGAAGCAGAAGTTTTTAGAAGCTTTATGTGTTAACAATGCAATGTCAGCAGAAGATGAGCCCCAGCATGTAAGATTTTTATTCCTGAAGGTTTGCGCCCTAGTCTTGTTTTCAGTCATAAGTATTTTAGTCACTGAAACGAAGGATTAGCATCACAAGTTTTCGAAGTTTTTATGAGCTGGGTTGGGGCAAGATCTGGTGTTTTCCAGGTGTAGTATTTTCAATCTGTAGTGCTTCTAAACTTGTTCCATGGTTTAAACCAAGATATATAAATAGCTGGCTAGTTGAAGCGTGTGTGCATCTCTCTTGTTTAAGGTAAGTCAGCAATAGCCAAAGTTTGACTTGATGACTCTTCCTCATTTCTTCTTTTTTTAATCCCAGAAGTGGGTTGGTTATGTTTATTTCCTTTTTCTCTTGTCTTTTCCGTATTTTCTTTGATCCAGAGATAGTTTTTTTGCTGAAATGTTTATCTTCATGATTATTTAAATTTAATGAAATTAAATTCATTTTGATTAGGAAAGTGACTTTTAAAGATTCAGTGTTAATACTAAAACCGAGAAAACTTTTATTAAGTTCTAGTAACTGTTAACTGAAGTAAAGTGTATTAGTCCATTTGAACTTCTATAACAAAATATCATAAACTAGGGGGCTGGTAAACAATAGAAGTTTATTTCTCACAGTTCTGGTAGCTGTAAAGTCCAAGATCAAGGTACCAGCAGATTCGTTGTCTGATGAGGGCTTGTGCTCTGGTTCATGGATGGTGCCTTCTAGCTGTGTTTTTCACCTGGTTAAAGAGGCTAGCTAGCTCTCTGGGGTCTCTTATATGGGCACTAATCTAATTCATGAGGGCTGAGCATTATATAACCCAGTCACCTCCCAAAGGCCCGGCTTTTCTAATACCATTACCTGTGGGGTTAGGATTTCAACATAGGAATTTTAGGGAGGCACAAACATTCAGACTGTGGCAAAAACCAAAGGATTTTACAGTGGAGACTTTCAGATAGAGAAATATTTGCCAGACAATGATGTTCAAAAGTGAAAAGAACACTGGAACATGAGTTAGGAGACCTATTTTTTATTCTGTCTTCGCCACTAATCAACTGAATTACCTTGGTAAATGTGTACCCTGACTTTTCCCATATGTAAGATATGGAGGCTGGACCAGGTGAGCACTGAGGTTCCTTACATCATTAAAAGCTTGTGATTCAAAGACAGTGTTCACTATACAAATTATTATAATTTGTCTCTCAGCTAAGCTTCCTTTTTGGTCTGTCTGGATTGTTTTGTAGTAAGTCAACTGTAGGCTTTCCCTTTCCTTTTTTTTTTGAGGCAGAGTCTCGTACTGTCGCCCAGGCTGGAGTGCAGTGGCGTGATCTTGGCTCTCTGCAACCTCAACCTCCCGGGTTCAAGTAATTCTCCTGCCTCAGCCTGCGGAGTAGCTGGGATTACAGGCACCTGCTACCACGCCCAGCTAATATTTTGTATTTTTATTAGAGACAGGGTTTCACTATGTTGGCCAGGCTGGTCTCGAACTCCTGACCTCATGATCTGCCCGCCTTGGCCTCCCAGATTGTTGGGATTACAGGTGCGAGCCACCACGCTCGGCTCCCTTTTCTTGACTCTCTGTCCCCACACAATTTTGCTCTAAGGTAAGTTAGGACTACCAGAATGGCTCTTTTGCCTTTTGGGTAAGCTGGAATAATAGCAGGGTTTATAAACAGTTGAATATTGGCATGCTTCAATTTTTATTTCTAGAAAAATTATTCTTACCCTTAAAAAATTGTATATTTGAGATCTGTGGCACACCTGTGGTCCCAGCTACTTTAGAGGCTAATGATCACTTGAGCCCAGGAGTTCAAGGCTGTAGTGCACTATATTTGTGTGTATGAATAACCCCTGCACTCCAGCATGGGCAGAAGAGTGAGATCCCGTCTTAAGCCTGAATTATAATAGAACAATGTTTTTATAGATAAAAGTTTAATGCGCTAATTAACCAAATTTTTTATTATTTTTATTTTAGTTGTGAAAACATTTTGGTTCCTGTCTTGAAAGCTGTTGCATATCTGACAGATTATATGAGTATTCTGTGGCAATATAATTTATTCTTTGTACTCTTGTTGTTTTCATATTTTACAGCATGTTTTTTATAGTGATTATTTGATCATTTGTATTTTTCTTACAGCTGGAATTTACCATGCAAGAAGCTGTGCAATGTTTACATGCTCTAGAAGAATACTGTCCTTCTAAAGATGACTATAGTAAGCTCTGTTTGCTTTTGACTTTGCCTCGTCTGACCAATCATGCTGAGTTTAAGGACTGGAATCCCAGTACTGCACGAGTTCACTGTTTTGAAGAGGCTTGTGTCATGGTTGCAGAATTCATCCCTGCTGATAGGAAGCTAAGTGAAGCTGGTTTTAAAGCTAGTAACAATCGTTTATTTCAGCTTGTAATGAAAGGCCTACTTTATGAATGCTGTGTAGAATTTTGTCAGAGTAAAGCAACCGGAGAAGAAATTACAGAAAGCGAAGTGCTTCTTGGCATCGACCTCTTATGTGGTAATGGTTGTGATGACTTGGATCTGAGTTTACTGTCATGGCTTCAGAATCTTCCATCTTCTGTCTTCTCTTGTGCTTTTGAACAGAAAATGCTTAATATTCATGTTGACAAACTTCTGAAACCTACAAAAGCTGCATATGCTGATCTTTTGACTCCTCTTATCAGCAAACTCTCTCCCTATCCATCGTCCCCAATGAGAAGACCTCAATCAGCTGATGCCTATATGACCCGCTCTCTGAATCCTGCTTTAGATGGCCTCACCTGTGGACTAACCAGTCATGATAAGAGAATTTCAGACCTTGGAAACAAAACTTCTCCAATGTCACACTCCTTTGCTAACTTCCATTATCCAGGGGTACAAAACCTCAGTAGAAGTCTCATGCTTGAGAATACAGAATGTCACAGTATTTATGAAGAATCCCCTGAGCGGTAAGCATTTGCTTATAAAAATTAGGAAATCTTAGGCCGGGTGAGGTGGCTCACGCCTGTAATCCCAGCACTGTGGGAGGCCAAGGTGGGCAGATCACGCGGTCAGGAGATCGAGACCATCCTGGCTTACATGGTGAAACCCCATCTCTACTAAAAATACAAAAAATGAGCCAGGCGTGGTGGTGGGCGCCTGTAGTCCTAGCTACTTGGGAGGCTGAGGCAGGAGAATGGCGTGAATCCAGGAGGCGGAGCTTGCGGTGAGCTGAGCTCGCGCCACTGCACTCCAGCCTGAGTGACAGAGCGAGACTCTGTCTCAAAAAAAAAAAAAAAAAAAAATTAGGAAATCTTCAGAAGTTCGAGATAATCTAATTATAGTGTGTATATGTTTTATTTTCTTTGAGACAGGGTCTGGCTCTGTCACCCAAGCTGGAGTGCAGTGGAACAATCTCCCAGGTTAAAATCAGCCTCCTTAGTAGCTGGGACTACCAGCACACGCCACCATACTTGGCTAATTTTTGTATATTTGATAGAGACGGGGTTTTGCAGTGTTGCCCAGGCTGGTCTCAAGCTCCTGGACTCAAGGGAAGCAATCATCCCGCCTCGGCCTCCTAAAGTTCTGGGATTACAGGTGTGAACCACCACGCCCAGGAGTGTGTATGTTTTCTTAATGTTCAGGTCATTTTAGTTGAAAGTTAGTCCTTAATACTTTAGTAAGCGTTTAAAATTTTTGATAATTAAAATTATATGAGAAAAATCTTCATTTTTGTATCTTATTCTTTTGCTGGTTATAAATGTAATATATGTGCTGTGAAGAAAATTTGGAAAATATAGAAGAGTAATAGTATGAGAATTAAAATCCCACACAATCTCATACTTAGACCAGTCTTTTTTTCTCTGAGTACTTTTTTTTTTTTTTGAGATGGAGTTTTGCTCTTGTCACTCAGGCTGAGTGCAGTGGCACCCTCCGTCTCCCAGGTTCAAGTAATTCTCCTGCCTCAGCCTCCCAAGTAGCTGGGATTACAGGCACCTGCCACCATGCCCAACTAATTTTTGTATTTTTAGTAGAGACGGGGTTTTACTATGTTGGCCAGGCTGGTCATGAACTCCTGATCTCAGCTGATCCACCTGCCTCGGCCTCCCAAAGTGCTAGGATTACAGGTGTGAGCCGTTGCACCCGGCTATCTGAATACATTTTAAAAAATTGGGAATGTATTATATGGATTTTCACGTAATCTGCTTTTTCCACTTGAAAGATCATGACTGTTTTCCATATTCTTGAAAATTTCTTGATATCAATGATTAATCATAAGTATGCAGTATTTCATTGTATGACTATGTCACAAATTTAACTCCTTATTGTATAAATTTAACTCCTTATCCTTAAGGATGCCAGATTGTTTCTCCTTTTTTTCTCCTGTACATAGTAGTGTGGAGAACAACCAGAACTTAAAACTCCATAATTATTTCCACTTACTTTATTTAGTAACTTTTATACATATGAAGGAAATAAGTGTTAAAGCCACCATTCAGTTTTTCCTTCAAACCTGGCAAGAAATAGTAAACTCCTGATCAACAGTTATTTATTTCAGGGTTAGGAAACTTTCTGCCTCATTTTTCCAGGAAACCCATGAGTATGTATGGATGGTTTTCTGTAACTTAGAGTTGGCACAATGAAGTATTAGTGTTGACTTCAATAAATTTATTTCATGAAAGAGATAAAAATGAAACCTTTTCACATTACGTAGGATAGTTGGAGCCATTCTTTGCAGAGGAAGGAGCAGTGGACTCAGAATTTCTGTTTCTAATTACAGCAAGTGAGCTGGGTATGGTGACTCAGGCCTGTAATGCCAGCACTTTGGGAGGCCGAGGCGGTGGATCACTTGAGGTCAGGAGTTCAAGACTAGCTTGTCCAACATGGTAAAACCCCGTCTCTACTAAAAATGCAAAAATTAGCTGGGCGTGGTGGCACATGGCTGCAGTCCCAGCTACTTAGGAGGCTGACGCAGGAGAATCGCTTGAACCTGGGAAGTGGAGGTTGCGGTGAGCCTAGATTGTACCACTGCACTCCAGCCTGGGCGACAAAGTGAGATTCTGTCTCAAGAAATAATAATAATTAGAGCAAGTGGAGATCCTTAGTTAAAGCTTAAGAAATACAGGGTAAGGCTGGGCACAGTGGCTCAAGCCTGTAACCCCAGCACTTTGGGAGGCTGAGGTGGCTGGATCACCTGAGGTCAGAAGTTTGAGACCAGCCTGGCCAACATGGTGAAACCCTGTCTCTACTAAAAATAAAAAAAAATTAGCTGGTGCGTGCCTGTAATCCCAGCTACTTGGGAGGCCAAGGCAGGAGAATCGCTTGAGCCCGGGATGCGGAAGTTGCAGAGAGCAGAGATGGCACCATTGCACTCCAGCCTAGGCAACAGAGTGAGACTCCATCTCAAAAAAAGAAAAAAGAAATATAGGATAAATGTATAGGGAAACCTTTTCCATTAAGTTGCTCTGAGATTATAGAGGAGAAGGTTGTGATATTTTCTTTCATGTTCTTTAGAGAGGAGAATCTAACTTGAGTCAGTTAAGTGAGGGACTTCCTAAAGGGTAGGTTAACTTTTTTTTTCCTTTTTTTTTTGAGACGGAATCTCGCTCTGTTGCCCAGGCTAGAGTGCAGTGGTGCAATCTCGGCTCACTGCAACCTCCGCCTCCTGGGTTCAAGCGATTCTCCTGCCTCAGTCTCTCAAGTAGCTGGGACTATAGGCGCCTGCCACTGTGCCTGACTAATTTTTGTATTTTTAGTAGAGACGAGGTTTCACCATCTTGGCTAGGCTGATCTCGAACTCCTGACCTCATGATCCGCCCACCTTGGCCTCCCAAAGTGCTGGGATTACAGGCATGAGCCACCGCGCCCGGCCTGAACACAGTCTTTAAAGTCAGACATAGGTCTGAACAATAGCTTTGCCATTTACTGGCTGTGTGACCTTGGGAAAGTTATTTAATCTCTCTGAGCCTCAGTTATCTTCTCTATATAATAAAGCATTGACTTGCAAAATGAGATAAAGCTTCTAGTAGAGTGGCAAGCATGTGATTGGTACTCAGGGAATATAAATTTCTTCCCTTCAGAGCTCATAGCTTTGGTAAGGACAGTGTGTCAAAAAGGACTACTAATGAAATGCTGTGAGAGTTACTGTCCTATGGATAAAGTGTAAAAGTTTACTTTGGAACAAATGTACTTATTTTTAAATATATTTTAGATGTAATTTAAAAAATATTGGGACAGGTACGGTGACTCACACCTGTAATCCCAGCACTTTGGGAGGCTGAGGTGAGAGGATTGCTTGAGGCTAGGAGTTTGAGACCAGCTTGGGCAATATAGTGAGACCCCATCTCTATTTATTGTTTTTTTAAATATATATATAAACTCAATTAGACCAATTATGCTAAGTATGCAACATGAGGAGTACTACTTGAAATACTTGAAGTCAGTATCTTTTTTTTTTTTCTTTAAGTGGGTATGCATTTAAAATATATTTCAGACTAGGCACGGTGGATCACTGGAACCCAGGAGTTCAGGACCATCCTGGACAACATGGTGAAAACTTGTCTCTACAGAAAAATACAAACGTATTAGCCAAGCATGGTGGTGTGTGCCTGTAGTCATAGCTACTTGGGAGGCTGAGGTGGGAGGATCGGTTGAGCCCAGAAGGTTGAGGCTGCAGTGAGCCTTGATTACACCACTGTACTCTAGCCTGGGTTACAGCAAGATATCCTATCTCAAAAAAAAAAATTTTTTTTTTTTGGTGATTACTATATGCTAACACCATGCTACAATGTGATTGTACTACTATGGTGAACAAGAAGATAAAACATGAAAGAAAGGGAGTGTGTAATATTTTATAAGGATATCCTTCCGCTTGAACAGAGACACTTAAAATGGAGGAAAAGTCATTTGAAATATGTAAGCTTGAAATGCATGTATTTTAGGCATGGGCCAGCATTGGAATTGGAGTCTAATGACCTGAGTTCGAGTTCAAGCTCTATTTTCTAGCTGTGCAATCTTAGGAAAATCACTTGTTTTTTGAGTCTGTTACCTCTCTGTGAAGTGGGTCTTATAACCTGTTTCACAGGTTATTGTGCAAGTTAAATGAGATAATGCATATGGAAGTTCTGTATATGTTGCAAAATTAAATGAAATGTTACTTTTTGAAGGTTATTTTATTCTTTATACAGTTAATAGCTCTTACAAATTTTTCTTTGTGGACATAAAAGGGGACTTCTTATGGTCATTAGTAATTTACAGCACAGCCTGGTAGCCAAAAAACTCCTCCTCAGTCTTTTTTTTTTTTTTTTTTTTTGAGAGGGAGTCTAGCTCTTATTGCCCAGGCTGGACTGCAATGGCGCGATCTCAGCTCACTGCAACCTCTGCCTCCCAGGTTCAAGTGATTCTCCTGCCTCAGCCTCCCAAGTAGCTGGGATTACAGGCATGCGCCACCATGCCCGGCTAATTTTGTATTTTTAGTAGAGACACGGTTTCTCTATGTTGGTCAGGCTGGTCTCATACTCCTGACCTCAGGTGATCCGCCACCCTCAGCCTCCCAAAGTGTTGGGATTACAGGTGTGAGCCACTGTGCCTGGCCCAAAGAAAGTCTTCTAATAAAATCTCAAAAATTCTTAAAATTGTATAGAAACGTATTGGAGGAAAAAATCTTTAGATAACAAAACTGTAAGTTTATATTTTATAAAGATAATTTAGGCATTATGTTATCCAACTTATTATTTGTATTCATCAGCCTATTTTAAGCCGAGCTACAGAGAATATAAGTGACTGTTCCAAGGCCACACAACTTGATTTTATTTTTTATTTATTTTTAGTTTTATTTTTTTGAGGTAGAGTCTTACTCTGTCACCAGGCTGGAGTGCAGTGGCCTGATCTCAGCTCACTGCAACCTCTGTCTCCCTGGTTCAAGCGATTATCTTGTCTCAGCCTCCCAAGTAGCTGGGACTACAGGCGCATACCACGCCCAGCTAATTTTTGTGTTTTTAGTAGAAACGGGGTTTCACCATGTTGGCCAGAATGGTCTCGATCTCCTGACCTCGTGATCTGCCCACCTCAGCCTCCTAAAGTACTGGGATTACAGGCATAAGCCGCTGCGCCTGGCCCATACAACTGATTTTAAACTGGAGACCTACTCTCACTCTCCCTACCTAATAACCCATTACTCCTCCATTAAGACCTTCCTATTTTTAAAAACTCTTTTTGTGGTATTTTTAAGAGAAGAAAGGAATATAAAAAATCTATTTGTGTATAGTTTATACACAGGCTAAATATTCTTTTTTTATTTTTTGAGACAAGGTCTCACTCTGTCACCCAGGCTGGAGTGCAGTGGTGTGATCTTGACTCACTGTAACCTCTACCTCCCGGGATCAGGTGATCCTCCCACTTCAGCCTCCCGAGTAGCTGGGACCACAGGTGCCCCACCACACCCAACTAATTTTTTTTTTTTTTTAAAAGAGACTGGGCTTCGCCATGTTGCCCAGGTTGGTCTCAAACTTCTGAGCTCAAGCGAGTTGCCTGCCTTGGCCTCCCAAAGTGCTGGGATTACAGGCGTGAGCCACTGTGCCTGGCCTATTCATTTTTTAAAATTAAAATTTCTTGGCTGGGCTTGGTGACTCATGCTTGTAATCTCAGCACTTTGGGAGGCTGGGGAGGGTGGATCGCTTGAGATCAGGAGTTTGAGACCAGCCTGGCTAACATGGTGAAACTCCATCTCTACTAAATATACAAAAAATTAGGCAGGTGTGGTGGCAGGCACTTGTGTTCCCAACTACTCTGGAGGCTGAGGCAGGAGAATTGCTTGAACCTGAGAGGTGGAGGTTACAGTGAGCGGAAATTACATCACTGCACTCCAGTTGGGGCTACAGAGAGAGACTCTGTCTCAAAAATAATAATAATAAAATAAAATTTCTCTAACTAAAATATATTTTCCTTTACTCCCCCCTCTGCCTTTTTGTTTTTTTTGCACGTTTCTGGAAGAAGTGATACACCTGTTGATGCACAGAGGCCTATAGGCAGTGAAATCTTGGGCCAGAGTTCAGTTTCAGAAAAAGAGCCTGCAAATGGAGCACAGAATCCAGGACCAGCTAAACAAGAAAAAAATGAGGTAATATTTACTATACCTAGTGTTTTTCAGAGTTATTCTCTTTGTAAGAAGTAATAGAATTTACTTAGAATATAAAAAGAATTTTCTGATATTTGGGAGTAGGAAAGAATATACATAGATTTTCTTATTATTAGCTTACTTTCTCTCCTCTCTTCAACGAATATGTGATGTATTTAGTTGCCTTTATGTATTCTGGAGCAATTTTAACAGGTCAATTTATTAACAATATAAAATATTACAGGTGACATTGCATGGTTTGCATGCTTTGTGACTCAAGTAATTGAGCTTACATTAAACATGGCTAGTTTACATTTTTAAGATATATGGCCTATATTTTACTAATTAGATTTAAGAATAAGAAATTAAACATTTTAAATATAGAATAAAACTTTTATCCAAGTCCAGGGTTCTAGTGTTTTTGTGAGGAAATTTTATTGTGAAATAGGATATAAGTTTTGTATAGGCTGGGTGTGGCAGCTCCTGCCTGTAGTCCTAGCACTTTGGGAGGCCAAGACAGGTGGATCACCTGAGCTCAGGAGTTCAAGACCGACCTAAGCAACATGGTGAAACCCCATCTCTACTAAAAATACAAAAAATTTGCAGGGCGTGATGGCACAGCTACCTGTAGTCCCAGCTGCTCGGGAGGCTGAGGCAGGAGAATCGCTTGAATCTGGGAGGCAGAGGTTGCAGTGAGCCAACATTGCACCACTGCACCCCATCTGGGCGACAAAGTGAGACTCTGTCTCAAACAAACAAACAGGTTTATATAGCATGCCATTTCTAAGGGGTTAAGTGGTTTTAATAAGTTAAATATGTTTTTTGTTTTCAACTATTAAGAATGTATTTATAGCAATGCAGGAAAAAAATTAAAATTAAAAAAAGAATGAAGTAAAAAAATTACTGTTAAAAGTACATTGATATGCACCAAACATATCAATGTACTTTAAAATATGATGCTTTAAATATGATGCAAATATTGAGAGAGCTGAAGGAAGAAATAGTTTTGCAATAATAGTTGGAGACTTCAATACCCTACTTACAATAATGGATGAAACATCTAAGTAGAAGTTCAATAAGGATATAGAGGACTTGAACAATACTGTAAACCAACTAGACCTGACAGACATATATAAAACACTCCACTCAATAACAGCAGAATACATACCCTTCTCAAGTGTACATGGAACATTTTTTAGTACTAGTTTAGGGCTATTGGTAATTGTGCTGCGATAAACATACACTTGCAGGTGTCTGTTTGATATGGTGACTTATTTTCCTTTGAGTGGATACTCAGTGGGATTGCTGGATTGAATGGTAGATCTAGTTCTTTGAGAAATCACCATACTGTTTTTTTCCATAGAGACTGTACTAATTTATATTCCCTCCAGCAATGTGTAAACATTCCCTTTTACCCCATCCATTCCAACATCTATTGTTTTTTAATGATGGCCATTCTGGCTGGGGTAAGTTGGTATCTCATTATGCTTATTAAATATTAATGCCATCCCACAGCATGGATATTTTTAAAGAAATGCCAGATTTGTATTAGTCTTTATCTACATTCATATTCTCTGATCATGGCCCCCTTGTAAGCATTATAATTTGTATTTTTATTTTGGGTTAGTCAGGGAACCAAGGCAACCATTCATTTCGGTCAGTCTGTTTCTGTGGAATAAAGCAAATTAACGGATCCACTTGAGTATTAAGACTCATACTGTTTTTCAAAGAGCAATAGATTAAGTATTTTTGATTGTTAAATATAGCTAATTGTATATTTTATTCAGCTTTTATAAAAAGTACTGTTGAGTGAAGACATATTCTGTCATAATTTGCTCAAATATGTATATTTTTTCTAATGTTTTTAAGCTTCGAGATTCAACAGAACAGTTTCAAGAATATTATAGGCAAAGATTACGCTATCAACAGCATTTAGAACAGAAGGAGCAACAGCGGCAGATATACCAACAGATGTTGCTTGAAGGAGGCGTGAATCAGGAGGATGGTCCTGATCAGCAGCAGAATCTTACTGAACAGTTCCTTAATAGGTTGGTCTTCTAGTCACTTTTTAAAATATGGAGTTATTTGAAAGCTATTTAAAACATGCAATAACTGCTACTTTCTATGTATAGTTGGACATTTTAAGGCTTTTTAAGCATTTCAAGTAATGTGGAGTTACATACTGCTTTCTAGTCACAGCATTCTGAGGGCTCATCTAGTTTCGTCCTTATTCCCTAAGCAACTAGAGCAGAAGAGTGCAGAGGTTCAGTGCACAGGCTGAACCTGTGCATAGCCGACAGCCAGGTGGATTCAGCTGTCCCAGGGTAACTGAGAATCTAGGGGAAGTTACTCTAGTTCTTTTTATCTCTTTATCTGCTGCCTTTTTTTTTTTTTTTTTTTTTGGAAACAAGGCTCTCACTGTCTCCCAGACTGGAGTGCAGAGGTGCGATCTTGGCTCACTGCAGCCTCAACTTCCTGGGCTCAAGTGATCCTCCTGTTTCAGCCTCCTGAGTAGCTGGCATTACAGCACACACCACCACACCCACCTAATTTTTTTATTTTTTGTAGAGATGGGGTTTTGCCCTGTTGCCCAGGCTGGTCTCAAACTCCTGGCCTCAAGCAGTCCGTTCACCTTGGCCTCCCAAAGTGCAGGGATTACAGTCCCTGTTCTGGCCCTTATCTACTTCTTATTTCCTCTAACCTTCTTACAAGGTTACCATGAGGATAAATAGAGTTAATCTGTGTGAAGTGCTTACAACAGTATCTGGCACACTGTAAACACCGTGTTGTTAGCTGCTATTTTTATTGTTACTAAAGTGCTTAAACCTATACATTTTTTTGATTTGATATATTAAAATGATTGTTATAATTTCTGCCAAAACAATATGAACTACATTTATTGTTTGCAATTATAGGAGAAATATATACACATGTGTTTTTATTTTTTATTATTTTATTTAATTAATTTATTGATTTATTTATTCTTGAGATGGAGTTTTACTCTGTCGCCCAGGCTGGAGTGCAGTGGCGCGATCTTGACTCACTGCAACCTCTGCCTCCTGGGTTCAAGCAATTCTCCTGCCTCAGCCTCCCGAGTAGCTGGGATTACAGGCAGACGCCACCACACCTGGCTAATTTTGTATTTTTTTAGTAGAGATGGGGTTTCATTGTGTTGGGCAGGCTGGTATTGAACTCCTGGGCTCAAGTGATCCACCCATTCCCAAAGTGCTGGGATTACAGGCATGAGCCACTGCACTTCTGGTCTTATGTGTGTGTTTTTAGAATTCAATAAAATAATAAATATTTAAGCAATGATTGTTGGAAGATTAAGTCAATTAATATATACAAATGTGCTTACAACAGTTCTGGCACATAGGAAGTGTCTTATAAATGTTGGCTATCATCATGGTTACAATTAGGTAACTGTAATGGTGACTGTTAGCTCTTCACTTGATTCAACAATATTGGAAGTAATCTGCTTGACAACTCTGAGTGTTATGTAAGTCAATGAGCCTGAAATTGATCCTGTCTTCAAACCTTCACAAAGGGAGTGGGGTTTTTTTTGTTTTTTTTGTTCTTTTTTGAGATGGAGTCTCACTCTGTCACTCAGGCTGGAGTGCAGTAGCACGATCTAATCACAGCTTGCTGCACCCTCTACTACCCTAGTTGAAGGGATTCTCCCATCTCAGCCTCCCAAAGTGCTGGGATTACAGGTGTGAGCCACCACACCTGGCCTTTTTTTTTTTGAGACGGAGTCTCACTCTGTCACTCAGACTGATGATGGTGCAATCTGGGCTCAGTGGAACCTCCACCTCCCAGGTTCAAGCGATTCTCCTGCCTCAGCCCCCTGAGTAGCTGGGATTACAGGTACACACCACTACACCTGGCTAATTTTTGTATTTTTAGTAGAGGCATGATTTCACCATGTTGGTCAGGCTGGTCTCAATCTCCTGACCTGGTGATCTGCCCGCCTCAGCCTCCCAAAGTGCTGGGATTACAGGTGTAAGCCACTGCGCCCACCCTTTTTGGTTTTTAAATAGAGATAGAGTCTTGCTATGTCATCCCAGGCTGGAGTGCAGTGGTGTGATCATATCTCACTATAACCGTGAACTCCTGGGCTCAAGCGCTCCTCCTGCCTTGGCCTCCCAAAGCTCTGAGATTACAGGCATGAGTCATCGTAGCCGGCTCACACAAGGATTGTTTAAACTGGTGGTCTCAAGAGTCTAAATAGGCCTCTGAACATCCAGTTTGAGTATCATTTTCTTATCATCTCTGATGAAGTCAGTGGCTTGTCAGAATTATTCTTATTTGATGAATTGCCATTTCTGATTTTTGGATGTTTTCTTCATAGCCATAAAAGTCATGAATGTAATTTTAATTTCTGACCAACTTATTTTGCAGTAAGAGCAGATATCTAGCAGTGAGAAGATGAAATGGCAAAGTTCTGTGACCCTCCTCCCCAGTAGTGATTAGTGATATATGTCCTCAGAAAAAAAGTGAAATTATTCAGGAAGGTTCATCTTTCCTTTAAAGACAATCATAAATAGAATTTAAATTCTTCTTTTTTTTTTTTAATTTGAGACAGGGTCTCGCTCTGTTGCCCAGTCTGGAGTGCAGCAGTGTGGTCATGGCTCACTGCAGCCTCGACCTTCCACCTCTGGGGCTAAAGTGATCCTCCAGCCACCACAAACAGCTAATTTTTGTATTTTTTGTAGAGATGAAGTTTCTTCACCATGTTGCCCAGACTGATCTTGAACTCCTGAGCTTAGGCAATCCTCCTGCCTCAGCCTCCTGAAGTGCTGGGATTACAGGCGAGAACCACCATGTCTGGCCTAGAATTTAAATAATTTAAATTCTGTCTTGTAATTTAAGTTTATTTATAGTATATTTATTGTTTTGTTTTTGTTTTTGATACGGAGCCACTGTGCCTGGTCCATCCTAAATTTTTATATATTAGTTTCCCATAAATTTTCTGCATTCTCTTTTTTTTTTTTTTTTGAGACGGAATCTTGCTCTGTTGCCCAGGCTGGAGTGCAGTAGCGTGATTTTGGTTCACCGCAAGCTCTGCTTCCTGGGTTCACGCCATTCTCCCGCCTCAGCCTCCGGAGTAGCTGGGACTACAGGCGCCCGCCACCACGCCTGGCTAATTTCTTTTTTTTGTATTTTTAGTAGAGACGGGGTTTCACCGTGTTAGCCAGGATGGTCTCGATCTCCTGACCTTGTGATCCACCTGCCTCGGCCTTCCAAAGTGCTGGGGGTACAGGCTCATTCCTGGCCCGATATTTTTGTTTCATTATTTTTTCTAGACTCTTTAGTTTTATATATTTGAGCCTGTACTAGGGCTTTAAGATACCTAATATCAAGGACAAATTGAATGGAGATAGGATCTGTAAATTAAAATGTGCTTTTTCCTCTTAATGTTTTATTCTTCCAAATCACTCTTGCTGCAGGTCATTATTTCCAGATTTAAGTTTTACTTCTTCCTTCTGAGGGGCATAGAAAGAAGAGAAATAAGTTGTGTTATACAATTAGATCTTACTGAAAAAATTATAGCATGATATGAATTTTATTAATAATGCTATATCATTACTTTATACCTCTTGATCTTTTGTTTTTATTAATACTAATAACTGGCACCATTGATTTGACAGTTAATAGGCATATTCAGCCTCTTCCCCATCCCACCCCATTTTAAGAGAGTTCAAATGCTATATTAACATTTTTTTTTTTTTTTGAGGTGGAGTCTTGCTGTTTCCTAGGCTGGAGGGCAGTGGCGTGACCTTGGCTCACTGCAACTTCTGCCTCTCAGGTTCTAGCGATTCACCACCTCAGCCTCCCAGGTAGCCGGGGACTACAGGCGTCCACCACCATGCCTGGCTAATTTTTGTATTTTTAGTAAAGATGAGGTTTCGCCATGCTGGCCAGGCTGGTCTCAAACTCCCTACCTCAGGTAATCTGCACGCCTCGGCCTCCCAAAGTGCTGGGATTACAGACATGAGCCACTGTGCCTGGCCTGTATTAGCATTTTAAATGCTTTTTATACTTAGCGTTTTTCTGAAGTGTATTTGACCTCATATCCTTTTTTATGGAGAGTATAAAAAAGATATATGTACATTTCACAAGAAATGTGTTTCACAGAACACAATTTGAGAAATGCTATTTAATTACAATTTTTAACTGATACATATTTAGTAAAGGCTAACAGTTCCTCTAATAATATTGAGCTGCTTTTTTGTAAGTATTTTTTAAGCCTTAAAAATATACACACACAATGTTTAATATAGGAAAATTTAAAAATACCATGAGCCACAATACCTCTCAATAATTGTACTCCCTGTGTTAGTCCTTTCTTATATTGAATCTCAGCCGGAGAAAGTGATGCTGGGCTAGTTTTGGGTCTAAATCTTCCTTCCTCTCTCCCTCTCCTTTCTCCTCTCTTCTCTTCCTTCCCCTCCTCTCCCCTCCCCTCCCCTCCTCTCCCCTCCTTTCCCCTCTTCCACCCTCTCCTATCCTCTCCTTCCTTTCTTTTCCTTTCCTTTCCTTTTTCCTTTCCTTTCCTTTTTTTTGTTTTCTCTTTTCTTTTCTCTTTTCTTTTCTTTTCCCTTCCCTCCCTCCCTTCCTTCCTTCCTTCCTTCCTTCTTTCCTTTTTTTTTTTTTCTTTCTTTCTTTCTTTTTTTTTTTTTTTCTGAGACAGGATCTTACTTTGTTGCCCAGGCAGGATCATGGCCCATTGCAGCCTTGACCTCCTGGGCCCAGGCAATCCTTCCACCTCAGCTTTCCAAGTAGCTAGGACCATAGGCATGCACCACCATGTCTGGCTACATTTTTCTTTTTCTTTTTCTTTTTCTTTTTTTTTTGGTAGAGACAGGGTCTCCCTCTGTTGCCCAGGCTAGTCTCAAATTCCTGGGCTCAAGCAATCCTTCTGCCTTGGCCTCCCAAAGTGCTGGGATTATAGGCTTGAGCCACTGCTCCTGCCCATGGGTCTAAATCTTTTTTTTTTTGGAGATGGAGTCTCGCTGTGTCGCCCAGGCTAGAGTACAGTGGTGTGATCTCAGCTCACTGCAACCTCTGCTTCCTGGGTTCAAGTTATTCTTGTGCTTCAGCCTTCTGAGCAGCTGGGATTACAGACGTCTGTCACCATGCTTGGCTAATTCTTGTATTTTTAGTAGAGATGGTGTTTCACCATGTTGACCAGGTTGGTCTCGAACTCCTGACTTCAAGTGATCCGCCCACCTCAGCCTCCCAAAGTGCTGGGATTACGGCTGTGAGTCACTGCACCTGGCCCATGAGTCTAAATCTTAAAAGAGTAAAGTAGCATCCTGTTTGTGCCCTTTGTAGCCCTGATCTCAACGTAAGGAGTCAGGCTACAGTAATGGAAAGACTATTTGTTGAGGGGAAGGCCCTGAGGCTAACTTGTTTTGCTCCCTGTTTTATCTCCCTGTTGTCTAGATCAGAGCCTGGCAAACAGTATTCGTAGAATGAATTAATGAGTGAATGAGTACATGTAGAGTATTAGGGATGCCATTTGACTTTTTACTCATCATGGCCTGCTCAAGTCATCCATTTCCTACTTGATACTACTCAAGACAGATGGAATGAAAATGGCTTGTTTTGTTGATGAGCAATTTTGGTAGTGGTGATATTGTTATTGACTCTTTTTGAAAGATAAGTTTTAAATGGAAAATTAAACCAAAGTTATATTGGGAAGAAGCATTTTTTTTTTTTTTTTTTTTTTTTAAATAAAAGCTGCTTTCAAAAAGTCTGTGATACTGGCTGGGCACAGTGGTTCATGCCTATAATTCCAGCACTTTGGGAGGCCAAGGCGGGAGGACAGCTTGAACCCAGGAGCTGAGGACCAGTCTAGGCCGTATAGGGAGACTCTGTCTCCACAAAAAATTTGAATAGTTAACTGGTCATGATAGTGTGCACCTGTTGTCCCAGGTATGTGTGGGAGCTGGAAGGATTGCTTGAGTCCCGCAGGTCAAGGCTGCTGTGAGCCATGATCATGCCACTCTGTACTTCAGCCTGGGCAACAGAACGAGACCCTGACTCAAAAAAAAAAAAAAAAGAAAAGTCTATAATGCCCATTATGCCTATCTTCTTTAGTGTTTTACTATGGGAAAATGTGGATCTTCTTTCAGTATCTTGGTTATGTCTTAAGTTAATGGTGGTAATTTTTAACACTAAATTTGCCGTAGATTATATATGTGCATATATTTACCTTTTCACACTTTTAATCTTGTATATATTAGGAATGCATTTAAGTTTTTATTTTAAAATGATTATATTGTTTAATTTTATAGGTCCATTCAAAAGCTTGGTGAGTTAAATATTGGAATGGATGGCCTTGGTAATGAGGTATCAACACTCAGCCAGCAATGTAATGGGAGCAAAGGCAATGGATCTAATAGTTCTTCTGTGACTAGTTTTACTACGCCACCCCAAGACTCTAGTCAGAGATTAACACATGATGCTTCAAATATTCATACAAGCACTCCTCGTAATCCTGGATCAACAAATCACATACCTTTTCTGGAGGAATCACCTTGTGGAAGCCAAATGTAAGTGCTTGACTTTGTAAAACCTGGAAATATTAGCTTACTACTAATGACTAGAAGGTTGAACTTGTCTTTGGAGCCTTAAAAGTTTTTAGAGCTTACTGCCTACCAATATTTTTTCCCTAATCTGCCTTCATTCGTCTATATTCTGTTCTACCAACGTCTAAGTCTCTTTATAGTTTTCATTTTCCTTCTATTTTTCTTTTTGCTTCCTCACTACCACCAAGGCAATTATATTTTTTATAAGCCATCCTACTCAAAGAACTACAGTTTTAGGATCTCTAAGTCTTCTTGATTTTCTTTTTTCTTCAATTGGCATCTTTGAACAAATAATCTTAAAATTCAGACTTTCAGGGCATAGAAAGATGTTTTACAGTCTGGTGGAATGATTGCAGCTGCAGTGTTGGCCGCTTTGGCAATTACAGCAGTGGAAGACTGCATATTTACATTTTCACTATTCAGGGAAAATTTTTATCTTGCTGTCATTAGTATACAAGTGTTAATTTATGCAATGGGAATAGTTAAGGACCGTTTTCTTTATTCTTAGCATAAAACAGTTTTCAGGGTGGTTCATTAAAAAATATATAAGATGAGATTCCCAGCTTTTTGGCTGAGATTAAGTACAAAAATGCATAACTTGCTTTTGGCACTTGGATGCTTATAGGAATTCACTTTATAAATAATTAGTGTCAAAATCTAGTTTTATTTCAGAGCATACATTCAATTTTTGCTTTTCTAAATTTTTATTTTTTTAATATTTGCTTTTTATTACAGTTTTCATAATAGTTGTTTTGAGTACTTTCGAAACAAGAACTCAAATTTTAAAATTTAATTTTTGTTTTTGTCCATGTAATATACATACATGATTTCAAAAGACAAATAGTACTTCAAGGCTTAAAATAGAACCCATCTTTGTCCATGGTTTTATTTCTTATTGGCTGCCATTTTCAACCCATTTGGCTATTTTTTCTGATGCATATAATACATTTTTTTTTTTTTTTTTTTAAAGATGGGCTCTCACTATGTTGCCTAGGCTGGTCTCGAACTCCTGGGTTTAAGTGATCCTCCTACCTCAGCCTGCCAAAATCCTGGGATTACAGGAGTGAACCACCACACCCAGCCTTTTGCTATATCCGCATTTCTCAATAATATACTTCTATTACTGTTTTGCTTTTTTGAGATGGAGTTTTGCTCTTGTTGCCCAGGCTGGAATGCAGTGGCAATTCTCCGGCCTCAGTCTCCTGAGTAGCTGGGATTACAGGCATGTGCCACCATGCCCAGCTAATGTTTTGTATTTTTGGTGGAGACAGGGTTTCACCATGTTGGCCAGGCTGGTCTCGAACTCCTGACCTCATGATTCGCTCACTTCAGCCTTCCAAAGTGCTGGAATTACTGGCATGAGCCACCACACCCGGCCTCTATTACTGTTTTTGCTATGTGTTGATTCCCTACCATACTCTTCATGCATGGCACCCTCAATTGGTCTATCCCTTATCTTCAGTATATATCAATTTTTGTTTAAATCAGTATCAGTGTTAACATTACTATGACCTTGTAAATGTTATTTACAACTGAGTCATGTAGTGCCATATGATTATATTTCTTTTTCATATAGCTTCTTGTTTTTCCTAGAGACAATAATTGCATCAAGTTGTTGTACATGTGTCTGTACATGATTAGTTTTCTTAATATTTATCACTAAACTATCTGTAAGTGCTTTGACAGAATTATAAGATCATAAAACTTCTCTCATTAATTGTAAAAAGTATCAGAAATTTCTCTATTCCATTTTTTCTCCTTGGGAGATGTCCCTCCAGGATCACTCCTGTTTCACTTTATATTTATTGCTTTTTTGATCACTTAGATAGAATCTTGGGACTTTTCTTACTGTTCTCTTGGGGTTTCCTTTACCTCATCTCTTTATTAAGTTCCCTGTTTTTAACATCTCACAGTTACCTGAAAAGGGATACATTAGAGGTGAAGTTTCTGAGACTTTGCATGTCTAAAAATGTGTTTGCTTTTTCACCGTTTTTGTTAGTATTGCTGGGTATAGAATTCTAGGATGAAAATCATTCCTCAGTATTTCAATGGCATTGCTACATGGTCTTCCAATTTTAGTGTTCTGAGTAAAAAGTCCGATGCTATTTTGATTCCTCATTATCTTTTTTTCTTTTTTTTTTTTTGAGACAGGGTCTTGCTCTGGCTCCCAGACTGGAGTGCAGTGGTGCAGTCTTGGCTCACTGCAACCCCCACCTCCTGGGTTCAAGTAATTCTTGTGTCTCTGCTACCCTAGCAGCTGGTACTGCAGGTACACGCCACCACACCCAACTAATTTTTGTATTTTTCGTAGAGATGGGGTTTCACCATGTTCACCGTGTTGGTGAGGCTGGTTGATTCCTCATTCTTTGGGTGAGGCCTATTGCTCCTTCTACTCTGGAATTTTTCAGGTTCTTCGCTTCCCTGATAGTCTGAAACTTCATGATGATATAGAAAATAGACCTCAGAATGATTCTATTTTTCTTCATTCTTCTGGGTATTTCATGGGCCCTTTTAAGTTGGAAACTTAAGTTCTAGGAAATTAAAAAATTATTATTTAGCAATTTCCTCACTTCCGTTTTCTATGGATTTACTTTTTTCTACCATCATATTTTAATTTTCTAAGAGGTCTTTCTTATTATCTAATTTCTTTTCCTTTTTAAAAAATAGATCTTGCTCTTGTTTCCTTATTAATCCATTATTTCCTCTTCTATCTAAGGATTTAAATTATATTTTTGTAGCTTTTGTTCCCTAAATTGCTTCTCTTCTCCCAAGTTCATTTTTCTGTTCATTTTAGTCTATACCTTTTATCTAGGCTTTCTTCAGGTATCTAGAAAGCTTTGGCTGGCTGTAAACAGTGAGGCATTAAAACAAAAACTGGCCGGGTACGGTGGCTTACACCTGTAATCCCAGCAATCTGGGAGGTTGAGGGGGGAGGATTGCTTGAGCCCAGGAGTTCGAGACCAGCCTGGGCAACATAGCGAGACCCCGTCTCTATTATATTTTATAATATTAAATAAAAAATTAAAAAGCTGATTAGAAGGAAGGGCTACATATGTGGGTGGATCTGTCTGCCTGTTGGCCTCATAAAAAGTGATTAAGTGGAAACATAGTTTTACTAAGGGACCCTTAACTGTGAGTTTCTGATATTTTTTTCTCTTGGGCCAGATAATTTCCCTGGAGCATTCTCCAGCGTCCTGTCTGGGGTTGGATTTAAGCATAGCAAACAGGATTCTGGAACTAAGCAAGAGAAGGGTACTTGACATCTCACTATAAAATATGTGGACTTTGACTTAATTTTCTTTCCAGAATGGCTTTTCTTTTTTTTTTTTTGAGACGGAGTCTCGCTGTGTCGCCCAGGCTGGAGTGCAGAGGCGTGATCTCGGCTCACTGCAAGCTCCGCCTCCCGGGTTCACGCCATTCTCCCGCCTCAGCCTCCCAAGTAGCTGGGACTACAGGCGCCGCCACCACGCCCGGCTAGTTTTTTGTATTTTTAGTAGAGACGGGGTTTCACCATGTTAGCCAGGATAGTCTCGATCTCCTGACCTCGTGATCCACCCGCCTCGGCCTCCCAAAGTGCTGGGATTACAGGCTTGAGCCACCGCGCCCGGCCCAGAATGGCTTTTCATCTCCTCCTTACAACTCCCATTGGTGCTACTGAATCCAGAGGCTATTTTAATAAATGTCTCCCGAGAGTAACTTTGGAGTCAGCTAGGATTGTTTGCTAAAAAGAAAAATTAGTGTTTGAAAGGGTAAATTAATTTAGTTTCTATTTTGATACATGGAGTAAACTTTACTTGAATTTCTACTCCCACAGCTCATCAGAACATTCGGTCATTAAGCCACCTCTTGGAGATTCTTCAGGGAGTCTATCAAGGTCAAAAGGGGAAGAGGTAATACTTTGGGGAAGGAAGTTTTTTTGTTTTCATATGCACTTGTAAATTTTGCTAAGGAATTCTCAATTCAAAGAAAGAACGGTTTTAGTCAGACGTGGTGTACAGTACCTAGGAGGCTGAGGCAGGAGAATGTCTTGAGCCCGGAAGTTTGAGACTGTAGAGTACTAGATTGCACCTGTGGATAGCCGCTGTACCACTCCAACCTGGGCAACAGAGTGAGACCTTGTGTCTTTAAAAAAAAAAAAAACTTTTAAAAAAGTAGTTATTACTGCTAATATTGGTATTTATTTCAAGGCTCAGGGCAGTTGAGCTCTCAGTGGTGTAACTGAAGAGGGAGCCTTAGAAAGCACAGTTGGACATGTGGGAGTGTTCATATTAATGGCCCAGTAGCGGCCTTGGGACATGAATTGAGGCTCTGTGTTATTCTCTGAACCCTATGGTTAATTTCATTATTGGTATCTCTTTGGGCTTCTCATCAGTACACCTATTTTTTTTGCTTTGGAACCAAGCATCCTTTCCTAACTAGTATATAGCTTCACTCTATCTTACTTTTCCTAGTTCAGATTTTAACCCCATAAACAAAGGTGTTAATTTGAGATGCTTTTAGGGATGAAATAGATAGGCATAAAGGAACATTTGTCCCTTGCAAAAGAAATATGCAAGTCCAGTGTTTCCAGTTCCTTTGATTTTTTAAAAAAATATTAGGCCAGGCATGGTGGCTCACACCTGTAATCCCAGCACTTTGGGAGGCTGAGGCAGGCAGATCATCTGAAGTCGGGAGCTGGAGACCAATGTGGCCAACATGGCAAAACCCCGTCTCTAGTAAAAATACAAAAAGTAGCCAGGCATAGTGGCTCACACCTGTAATGCCAGCCACTCCGGAGGCTGAGGCACTAGAATTGCTTTAACCCAGGAGGCAGAGGTTGCAGTGAGCCAAGATCGTGCCTTTGCTCTCCAGCCTGGGGGACAGAGCAAGACTCTGTCTCCAAAAAATATATGTATGTATATCTATTAATAGAGACATGGTCTGACTACATTGCCCAGGCTGGTCTCGAATTCCTGGGCTCAAGCAATCCTCCCACCTCAGCCTCCCAAAATGCTGGGATTACAGGTGTGAGACACTGCACCTGACCTGATTTTCAAGAAAAGCTAGAAATCTAGATTTTTATGTGAAATATCCTAGTTTTTTAAATGACAACAAATTAAAAAAATTTTAAGGTTGGATGCAGTGACTCACTCCTGTAATCCCAACACTTTGGGAGGTCGAGGCAGGTGGATCACCTGAGGTCAGGAGTTTGAGACCAGCCTGGCCAACATGGCGAAACCTCATCTCTTCTAAAAATACAAAAAATTAACTGAGCGTGATGGGGGGTGCCTGTAATCCCAGCTACTTGGGGGGCTAAGGCAGGAGAATCACTGGAACCCGGAAGGCAGAGGTTGCAATGAGCTGAGATTGCACCATTTCACTCCCTCCTAGGCAACAAGAGCAAAACTCTGTGTCAATTTAAAACACTGAAGGACAGCAAATAAAATCAATGTGTGTGACTTCTGCTATAAAGCAATGTTTAGTAATTATTGATGTGCTATAGGCCATTTAGTTAATTAGTCATCTTTCCTCCCTTTTTCTCTTATCTACCCCATGCTATTATATAATTTTGCAGTCACATTCCCTTTGTATGGATTATTGGAAAATGCAACATTTCTAGCCAAATTCATACGAATAATACATTCAATTCACTTACATAGGACATACATAGTATAACACATTAGGTTGTATTGCATGAATAAAGGCTTAGGTAGAGAGAGGCATAGTCTTTTCATTGCTGTAGTCATTATGGGTCCTAGACCTCTCAGAATACATCCAGAGCTGAAGTGATTTTCCTTTGTCTGTGTACTTGACATTCATACTTCTCAAAAGACAGGGTTTGGTTGAGTCTATTGACCATACCTAGTGTAGAGGTTCCTTCACCATGTCCAGTCAGTCCTGGTCGGGGTAACACGGTGGTTTCAAATGACGTCAGTAGTAGGAGTCACCAAAGCTTTTATACAGAACTGCTTCAGCTTCTCTCTTCAGAAGATAGATCTGGATGGACGAGTTGACAGTTTAAAGTAAAAATGAGGCTGGGCGCGGTGGCTCACACCTGTAATCCCAGCACTTTGGGTGGCTGAGGTGGGCGGATCACTTGAGTTCAGGGGTTCGAGACCAGTCTGGCCAACATGGTGAAACCCCATCACTACTAAGAATACAAAAATTAGCCGAGTGTGGTGGCGCATGCCTGTAACATCAGCTACTTGGGAGGCTGAGGCAGGAGAATCACTTGAACTTGGGAGGTGGAGGTTGTGGTGAACCAAGATCGTGCCACCGCACTCCAGCCTGAACAATAGAGTGAGAATCCATCTCAAAAAAAAAAAAAAAGTAGAAATGAAACATTCAAATGTTTCCATTATTTTTCCATTTATTTTATAGGGATGTTTGTTTGTTTATTTATTTAATTTGAGACACAATCTTGCTCTGTTGCCTAGGCTGGAGTGCAGTGGTGCGATCTCAGCTTACTGCAGCCTTGACCTCCGAGGCTCAAGTGATCCTCCCACCTCAGCGCTCTGAGTAGCTGTGACTACAGGCATGTGCCACCACACCCAGCTAATTTTTGTATTTTTTTTCTTTTTTTTTGGTAGAGATGGGTTTTCATCATGTTGCCCAGGCTGTTAAAGGGATATTTTATAACTTCAGCTTGAAATACTGAATTATTCATTGCTAGAGATAATGGTAAACATTTTTTCTTAAGCAGATTAATAATCCTTTGTACTTCCTTCATTTGGAAACACAAATGATACTCTATTATTTTTGTTAGAACTTCTAGTGGGCTTTTTTTCTCTTAATAGTTACAGAGAACTTAATATAGGAATGCATACTTATTCTTTCCTTCCTTCTTCGTGCCCCAGCCCTCCCTACCTTCTACCTCCCTTCTCCCCACTCCCCGCTCCCCTCCCTGACAGGTGTTGCCCAGGCTTACTGTAGCCTCAACCTCCCAGACTCAATCGATTCTCCCACTTCAACTTCCCAAGTAGCTGAGACTACAGATGCACACCACCACACCCGGCTAATTTTTTTTTTTTTTTCATTTTTATAGAGATGGGGTTTCGCCATGTTGCACAGCCTGGTTTCAAACTCCTGGGCTCAAGCGATCTGCCCAACTCGACCTCACAAAGTACTGGGATTATAGACATGAGCCACTGTGCCTGGCCCATATTTATTACTATATTTTGTCTTAATAATTGAAGAAAAACTTGAGTGTTTATGAACTGAGCTTAGTTTAGCAATGAGTAATGAAAAATAGAAAAATTAGGGAATTTGAATTTGCTACTTAATATATGGAGACTGCTATCAGAAAAACTTCATGTAATCATATGTATTTAAATACAATTGGCTGGAACCAGGTGCAGTGGCTCATGCCTGTAATCCCAGCACTTTGGGAGACTGAGACAAGCAGATCACTTCAGGTCAGGAGTTCGAGACCAGCCTGGCCAACACAGTGAAACCCTGTCTCTACTAAAAATTCAAAAATTAGTCTAGCGTGGTGGTGGGCACCTGTAATCACAGCTGCTCAGGAGGCTGAGACAGGAGAATCACTTGAACCTGGGAGGCGGAGGTTGCAATGAGCCAAGATCATGCCACTGCACTCCAGCCTAGGCAACAGAGCAAGACTCCATCTCAAAAAAACCGAAACAAAACAAAACGAACAATTGGCTAGGTGCAGTGGCTCACACCTGTAATCTCAGCACTTTGAGAGGCCATGGTGGGCGAATTGCTTGAGCCCAAAAGTTCAAGACCAGCCTGGGCAACATGGAGAAACTCCATCTGTATTTTTTTTTTTAATTAAAAAAAGTAAAACTTTTTAAAAAAGGAAAGCAGTAATACTGCATTTTAAAAGAATCATCTAAAGAATGTAGACATGGCCCATGGACATGGACATGAACATGAACATAATAAAATGGAATTTCCAGATTATAAACAATGGAAGATAGAAGAAACACCATTAGAAACCATCCAGGAGAAGCTGGCTGCAGGAGGGCTAAGGATCTATGGGGCTGTAATGAAGCTTGGAGAAACATGGGTGACTTTGCAAATAGTGTTTCGTCTGATGGTGCATTATTAAAAGGATTCAAAGATTTGCTGCATTTGTGGTAGCTGTAGGTGCTTAATATTACCTGGTGTCCCAGAATAAAGATAAGAAGCATCACTGAAGATAATACCTGGAAGTATCTTAGTGGCTTCTTAAGTCTCCAAAATAGGATTCTTCACTGTAGCCTACTCGTGTGTGTGTTTGCCTCTTAAAGGATGTTACTAAGATTTAATAAAGTAAGAAAAACATAGAGAAAATAATATATGGTTATTGGTAGTAAACCTAACATGATCCAACAAGAATAATACAGTTCAAATGAATTTAAAATGGGAGAAAGATGAATTCTTTCAAATTCATTTTTTTAATAGGTGACTTTAATATTCATTCTTTCCATAGGATGACAAATCAAAAAAGCAGTTTGTTTGTATTAATATCCTAGAAGACACACAAGCTGTTAGAGCAGTGGCTTTTCATCCAGCTGGAGGTTTATATGCTGTTGGTTCTAATTCAAAAACTCTGAGAGTATGTGCCTATCCAGACGTAATTGATCCAAGGTAAGGATCAATGACTTGTGCTGCCATTCTTACCTTAGTTTTTAATTTAGCCTTATAGGTTCCTTTTCCAGAATTGCCATTCAGTAGTGTTTCAAATCTTTCTTTCCTTTGATTAAACTTTATTTTCTGTTACAAAATAACTGTTTTTACTTTCAGTGCTTAGGAAATATACTTAAGTCATTGATTAACTTTATAATTTTTTCATAAAAGGTTTTTGATTACAACATTGCTCATTTATTGCTTTAGATTTCTTTATTTCCATGGCTTTTGTATTTTGTTTTTTATCTGAAAATTCTTTATATAGTAATCCCCCCTTATTTGCAAGGGATACATTTTAAGAACCCCAGTGGATTCTTGAAACCTTGGCTGGTACTGAACCCTATATATACTGTGTTTTTTCCTATTCATACACACCTATTTATAAATTATGCATGTAATTTACATACAACTCTTACTGTTTTACACCTCTTAAGACTTTTTAATTATAACCCTAGTTTGAGAAACAGAGGGGTGGGATTTTTCATTTGTTTGTATTTTTTTGCTATCTCTATGTCTGAAACCAATAATTTAGGCTTTTGGACTGTTGATAGCATTTAATGATTGGGAAAGGGAATATAATAAGGCCTAGGTTAATTGATAGTATTATAATTTACTGGTGCTCACTGCATTATTTAAGTAGAAATATTTAAGAAAGAATGGCAAAATTCTCTATAAGGGAGTGAGAAATAGCAATAATTATGGAGGTAGAACCAAAGACTTGTATGTTTAGGGTTAACTTGAACTTAAGGTAACTGTTTCTCATCTTTTGTATTTCTTACACAAACACAGATGTGTCATAGGCTGTGAAGAAACTGATTTGAAAATAAGGCCGGGGGCAGTGGCTCAAGCCTGTAATCTCAGCACTTTGGGAGGCCGAGACGGGCAGATCATGAGGTCAGGAGATTGAGACCATCCTGGCTAACATGGTGAAACCCCGTCTCTACTAAAAAATACAAAAAACTAGCCGGGCGAGGTGGTGGGCGCTCCATCTCAAAAAAAAAAAAAAAAAGAAAAGAAATACATTTATTTAGCAAATACATATTTTGGGTTCCTGTGTGTTAGGTACTATAGTTGTGTGTAAAGCAAACATGTTTATTGGCTTCATGGAACTTCTGGTTTAGTGGGGAAGATGCATTCATTTGCATTATGTCATGCAAATGAACACAAATACACATTTTGGTAGATGTTATGAAGAAGGATTACAAGGTGCTGTGAGAGAATAAAATGGGAATGGGGTAGGGTGCAGACTGGCAAGTCAGAGAAAGACTTCTTTGAGGCAGAGGCACTAAAATTGAGATCTAAGGATGAGTAGAACCTAGCTATGTAAAGAGAAGGGAGAAGAGAATAATATAGAGGGAACATGAGGTGAGAAAGAGCTTGGCTTTTTTTAGGAACTGAAATAAATTCAGATTGGTTGGAAAATTATGAGCTTGAGTTTGATAAGGCCGCAGAGATAGACATGAACTAAATTAAGCAGAGCTTTCTAGCCATTTTAGATTTCATGCTGAGTGCAGTGAAAGTACTTACCACTGAAAGTAGCAGATCAAGTGTAAATGTATTTTGAGATGATCCCTCTGCCTGTGATTGGATGGCAATAAGAGGAGATGCTGGGAGAAAGGGAGGAAGCTGTTTGTATTTGATGGCTAATGTGGTGGCAGTGGCAGTGGGGCAAAGTGGGTGGGTTTGAGAGGTATAATCTATTTAAAGAAGGAATCAGTGGTACTTGGTGATAAATTGGTTGTGCAGCTGAAAAGAAAATCTTTTTATCTGGTCTGTTCTCTAGATCAGTTTTTTGGTTTTTTGTTTTTGTTTTGAGACAGAGTCTCACTCTGTCTATCACAGGCTGGAGTGCATTGGCACGATCTCGGCTCACTGTAACCTCCACTTCCCTGGTTCAAGTGATTCTTCTGCCTTAGCCTCCTGAGTAGCTGGGACTACAGGCACGTGCCACCATGCCCAGCTAATTTTTGTATTTCTAGTAGCGACGGGGTCAGGATGGTCTCGATCTCCTGACCTCGTGATCTGCCCTCCTCGGTTTCCCGAAGTGCTGGGATTACAGGCATGAGCCACTGTGCCCTGCCTAGACCAATATTAAATGCTTCTTAGGTATTAGAGATTTGTCGGTCTTCTTGTTTGTTTTTAAAAAATTTCTTAATTATGAACATTTTCAAAGACACAAAAGTAGAGAGACTAGTATGCTGAAATTCAATAGTTGTCAAGATTTTTGTAACATTGCTTCCTTCATCTTTTTTATTTGCTAAAGTATTAAAAATAAATCTTAGATATTATGTCATTTAACCCTTTCATCCTTCAGGGTGAATCTCCAGAAACATGTACATTTTCTTACATAGACTTGATTTTATCGTTATACCTGATTTAGAAATCTTTAGTTTCATATTAGTCTGTGTTTCAAAGTGTAGATAAAATGCTGTTACCCCATTAAGCCAGTATTTGACTGTCATTAAAGGACAAACTCTTGGCCGGGCGCGGTGGCTCACGCCTGTAATCCCAGCACTTTGGGAGGCCGAGGCGGGCGGATCACAAGGTCAGGAGATCGAGACCACGGTGAAACCCCGTCTCTACTAAAAATACAAAAAATTAGCCGGGCGCGGTTGTGGGCGCCTGTAGTCCCAGCTACTCGGGAGGCTGAGGCAGGAGAATGGCGTGAACCCGGGAGGCGGAGCTTGCAGTGAGCCGAGATCGCGCCACTGCACTCCAGCCTGGGCGACAGAGCGAGACTCCGTCTCAAAAAAAAAAAAAAAAAGGACAAACTCTTGAGGAGCGTGGCATTTAGAACCCTCCACAGCTGAGCCTGCAGCGCCTCACCCACCACATCCCTCCTGCTCACTCTACTAAATGCCTCGTGCTTTTCACTGCTAGCCCCACATACTCTTTGCATTGCTGCATACTCAGCCAGTACTTTCCCTGCTATATTTTATTGTCACTAAAGTGGTGGTTCTGCCTTCTTTTTCTGTAAAAATTCACCCTATCCTTTAAGGCCTAGTGCTTTATACTGGACTATATAACAACTTATACTTGCCTTACTGTATATAGGTAGTCATGACAATATCTACCTGTACCAGATTTTAAACTCTGGACAGAACTCTTTTGCACATTGCTCATATTATATGTTTATTACATGTTTATTATGTGCTTATATGTTTATTACATGCTTATTGCATTTTTTAAAAATTTGGAAGCGTTGTTAGCTTTTTAATTTTTTTTTGTTTCTGAGTTTAAAATCCATACAGAATATGAGAAATGGAGAGTTTTTTTTTAAAGTCGTATATTCTGTTTCCTTTGTCATCTGAAATGAGAGTTAGTTTAGTATGATTTGGTTTATAATTTTACTTTTTGGGTTTTAAGTATGCTTCTAATTTGTTTCTTCTATGATTTTGAAAATTATTAATAAGCTGTTGTCTGACATGCTTTTTGCTCCTTCAGGAACAACTATAATGTGGAACCTCATAATAATTGATTGTAGCAAGCAAGAAATTGAGATATCTTTCTGTAATTTTTCTTTTCAGTGCACATGAGACTCCTAAGCAGCCAGTGGTACGTTTTAAAAGGAATAAACATCATAAAGGATCCATTTACTGTGTGGCCTGGAGTCCTTGTGGGCAGTTATTAGCAACAGGATCAAATGACAAATACGTCAAAGTGCTGCCCTTCAATGCGGAGACTTGTAACGCAACAGGTAGGGCCCAAGTATGTAAGCAGTAGCTAGCTTACCAGTGTATACGTTATGTTTCCTCCATGTTGTATTTCTGTATTGTCTTTAATGAAATCCAAGAATATAATCTTAAGAATTTTTTAGTAATTCTAATTGTTTAGTTACATTCATGAGGTATTACTCTTTCTTAGTAAATTCTTACAGGTGTCTAGGTGGTGTTTGAGTTTTATAAAATTATTAGAAAAATAACCTTTAAATAGCTACCAGATGTTTTCTAGACATCACCTGTCTTCTCTTTCTTTTTCTTTGAGATAAGAGACAAGATAACCCTATGGTAATAGCTATTTTGATAAAATTCTTTGCTCAGTGAAGTGAAACTGCTTATAATACCAATCCCTAAATGAAAATACAAACCATATTTCTGAACCATTATTCTTGACCAGTTTTGAGGTAGTTTAGCAATCTCAAGTTACCACAGTAAGTTGAGCAGCATTTTTTTTTTTTAATTCTTATTACTGTTTCAGGACCAGATCTGGAATTTAGTATGCATGATGGAACAATTAGAGACTTGGCATTTATGGAAGGCCCAGAAAGCGGAGGAGCTATTTTAATAAGTGCTGGAGCAGGGGATTGTAACATTTATACAACAGATTGTCAAAGAGGACAGGGCCTCCATGCTTTGAGTGGACATACTGGTATGTAATATCAATTTCAAGTGCTGCTTTTCTTTTTGTTCAATCTGTGTTTTTTCCTCTCTGCATTTGCTTTTCTAAGAGACTGGGTCTTGCTCTTATTGCCCAGACAGAGTGCAGTGGCACAATTGCAGCTCACTGCAGCCTCAACCTCCTGAGCTCAAGTGATGCTCCTACCCAGGCTCCTGAGTAGCTGGGACTGTAGGCATGTGCTACCACGCCTGGCTAATTTAAAAAATTTTTCGTAGATACAAGGTCTCACTGTGTTGCCCAGGCTGGTCTTGAACTCCTGGGCTCAAGCCATCATCCTGTCTCAGCCTCCCAAAGTGCTGGGATTATAGGCATGAGCCACCATGCCTGGCCTAGTATGGTTTTGATGTTGTGCATTTTACTGAATTTTATTTTATTTTTAAAATTGTCAGTCTATTTGATAAATGTGAAAAATCTCTATCACATAGTACATTTGATTAACCAGACCTCCACTTGCCCTGTAAATAAGGAGTACTTAGCTTTTTCTTTTTTTTTTAGAGACAGGGTGTTCCACTGTTGCCCAGGCTGGAATGCAGTGGCATGATCATAGCTCACTGCAGCCTCGAACTCCTGGGCTCCAGCAGTCCTCCTGCCTCAGCCTCCTGAGTAGCTAGGATTATAGGCATGAGCGACCTTGCCCAAGTCTAGAGTGCTTAGCTTTGAATATGTTATGGAAAGACACTCTCCCACATTAATAATTGAGTATATGATCTTTTATAGGGCATATTTTAGCACTTTATACCTGGAGTGGCTGGATGATTGCATCTGGTTCCCAAGATAAGACTGTTAGATTTTGGGATCTTCGAGTACCAAGTTGTGTTCGTGTTGTTGGCACAACATTTCATGGAACTGGTAGGTTTTTCTTTAATTTAAATGAATTTATATGAGGAAAAAAACTTTGTAAATTGCAGTAGCCAACTTCCTCTCCCCTGCAATATAAAAAATAGAAAAAATAATGAAATAAATACTTGATATTTTATTAGTTACTTTCAGTTCTTTCAAAATACTTTCATTTGTTACCTTATTTGTAAAAATAATATTCAGCTTAGGGAACCAAGGCCCAGGGAGATTAAATATAATGTCCCAGATTGTCTGTTAGCAGGGCCATTTTATAACTCAGACGTCTAGAAACATTTTTTAAAATGCATGCACATGGCAAAAAGTGAAATTGAACAATGGAATGTACTATTTTCTTTCCATTCCTATTTCTTGGTCTCTCTTTCACTAAAGGACCAATTTCTTATTTATTCTTCCAGAAATATTCTATAAATATATAACCAGAAAGTTTGTATGTATCCTAATCTCCCTTCTCCTGCAAACACAAATGCACACACACACACATACACAGAGAAATGGTAGCATGCACTACAAATTTCTCTTTCTGAACTTAACAGTATGTCTTAGATTGTTCCATGTACTGTTCTTTGCATTGTACCACCTTTTTGTTTTTTTTGAGATGGAGTCTCACACTGTCGCCCAGGCTGGAGTGCAGTGGTGCGATCTCAGCTCACTGCAAGCTCCGCCTCCCAGGTTCATGCCATTCTCCTGCCTCAGCCTCCCGAGTAGCTGGGACTACAGGCGCCCGCCACCATGCCCAGCTAATTTTTTGTATTTTTTAGTAGAGATGGGGTTTCACCGTGTTAGTCAGGATGGTCTCGATCTCCTGACCTCATGATCTGCCCGCCTCGGCCTCCCAAAGTGCTGGGATTACAGGTGTGAGCCACCTCACCTGGCCGCATTGTACTACCTTTTAAGCATGGTATCTAAGAGTGACACAGTGTTCTGCTATTATCCTTATTTTATTCTAAAGTACCTTTTCCACCTTTGTAGTTTTTGTTGTTGTTGAGACAGGGTCTCTTTCTGTCACCCAGGCTGGAGTGCAGTGGCACAATCTTGGCTCACTGCAACCTGTGCCTCACAGGTTCAAGCGATTCCTGTCTCAGCCTCATGAGTAGCTGGGACTACAGGCGCCCAGCACCACACCCAGCTAATTTTGGTATTTTTAGTAGAGATGGGGTTTCACCATATTGGCCAGGCTGGTCTCAGACTCCTGACCTCAGGTGATCCACCTGCCTTGGCCCCCCAAAGTGCTGAGATTACAGGTGTGAGCCACCATGCCTGGTCCTTTGTAGTTTTTAATAGCAGAATTAGAAGAGAATTCTATGGTAGTATTCCAAGTGAAAAGGTCTGCCTTGTATTCTAAATTTTTGGTATTTTTTTTTTTTAATGCCTTGTTATTCTTTTGAGTTTCATGGACCTTTTTCTTCACTTTGATTCAAACCAGATATGATGTTTTACAGCACATTTGAGTCCGTGATCATTGATTTGTTAAAATTTAGTTTGTATCATTTTCAAAATTAATATATGACATAGTTTAAGGCAGCAGTCCCCAACCTTTTTGGCACCCACCAGGAATCAGTTTTGTGGAAGACAATTTTTCCATGGGTGGGGTGGGAAGGGGTAGGGATGGTTTAGGGATGAAACTGTTCCACCTCAGATCATCAGGCATTAGATTCTCATAAGGTGCACGCAACCTAGATACCTTACATGTGCAGTTCACAATAGGGTTCCCACTCCTGTGAGCATCTGATGCCACCACTGATGTGACAGGAGGCAGAGCTCAGGTGGTAATGCTTGCTCACTTGTCGCTCACCTCTTGCTGTGCGGCCTGGTGCCTAACAGGGCATAGACTGCTATCAGTCAGTGGCGTGGGGCTTAGGGACCCCTGGTTTAAGAAATCAAGCAATTCAATAAGGCTTATTAAGAAAAACAGCATTGCCCTGGTTAAAATAATGTAAACAATGACTACTGATCTAACCAAAACTGATATAACTATATTGAAAAGATGTGGAGAGAGGAAGAATTTGTATGTGAATAAGGGACATATTCATATTTATTTAATTTATTTTCTTTTCTTTAGGATTATTTATTGACTTCTTACCATAGAAGATGAAGATTTAACTTTTTCATGTGCCTTTCCAACTCCCATCATCCCACATTCACATATATTTTTCCTCTCTCTGCATCTTTTTTTTTTGTTTTTTGTTTTGTTCTGAGACAGGGTTTTGTTCTGTCACCCAGTCTGGAATGCAGTGTTGCATTCATGGCTCACTGCAGTTTTGACTTCCAGGTTCAAGCCATCCTCCCGCCTTAGCTTCCTGAGTGGCTGGAACCACAGGCACACACCACCCTGCCTAGCCCCTCCGCATCTTTTTGATATATCAGTTTTGGTTAGCTCAGTTAGTCATTGTTTACATTGTTTTAACCAGGGTGATGCCATTCATAGCTTATTTTTTTTCCTGTGTATATTTTCCTTGGGGTTAATAATTGTGTTTTTTTGTTTGTTTATTTGTGTAATTTCTATACACTTACCACTAATTTATTTTTAAACTCTAGCTTTCTACATTATTTTCAGGCCCTTTTTCTCCATTTCAGAGACTTCTAGTTTTTGGTTGTCTCCTCTCTCTGATAACATTAATGTCTTCCTCTTACGGTATCTCTCCTCCTCTGCTTCTCTGTCATGCACATGCAAACATTTTATAGAATTGGCAAGCCAAAAATTCATCTCTTGATCTCCTTATATCCCTTCCAGCTCTTACCCTCAATTTTTGCTTATTTTTTTACTCAAGATATCTCACAAGTCTTGCCTATATATACTGTTAGCCATTTCCTTACCCTCAGTCTTTAACTTATTCTAATCTGGTTCCTGCTGCAACCATTATAACAAATGCTGTCTTTTTCAAGATCACCAATAAACTTCCGGTTGTCAAATCACTTTTATATCCTACTTTTGCTTCAACTCTCAGTGTCATGCAACACAGTTGACTTCTTCCACTTTTCTTTTGGGCTTTCTGCTATTCTCTTACCTTTCTGGGTAATTATTCCTTTGCTGGCTCTTTCTCTTTGCTCAACTTCTAAATTCTGGCATTCCCTAGGGCTCAGGACTTTAGTCTCTTTTCTTTCTCTAGATGATTGCACCCATTTCCCCGGCTTTAAGTGTAACGCATATGCTGAAGGACTTACATTTTTATCTCTAGCTGAAACCTATTCTGTGTGCTAGGCTCATAAAATTCTTTTTTTTTTTTTCTTTTTCTTTTGAGACGAAGTCTCACTCTGTCGCCCAGGTTGCCCAGGCTGGAGTGCAGTGGCCCGATCTCAGCTCACAGCAAGCTCCGCCTCCTGTGTTCATGCCATTCTCCTGCCTCAGCCTCCTGAGTAGCTGGGACTACAGGCTCCTGCTACCACGCCTGGCTAATTTTTTTGTTTTTTTTTTTAGTAGAGACGGGGTTTCACCATGTTAGCCAGGATGGTCTCAATCTCCTGACCTCGTGATCCGCCTGCCTCGGCCACCCAAAGTGCTGGAATTACAGGCATGAGCCACCGCGCCTGGCCTTAAAAAGAGTTCTTAGTAGAGAAACAGTAAGACAAACTTATACCAAACATGGTATATAACAACTTTATGCCTCAGCTACATGATCTAAAAGTTAAATGTCCCAGGAGTTGCACCTGGCCGGGTGTGATTGCTCATGCCTGTAATCTCAGCACTTTGGAAGGCCGAGGTGGGCGGATTTCCTGAGGTCAGGAGCTCAAGACCAGTCTGGCCAACATGGTAAAACCCTGCCTCTACTAAAAATACAAAAAAATTAGCTGGGCGTGGTGGTGGGCGCCTGTAATCCCAGTTACTCCAGAGGCTGAGGCAGGAGAATCGCTTGAACCTGGGAGGTGGAGGTTGCAGTGAGCCGAGATCATGCCACTGCACTACAGCTTGGGCGACAGAGTGAGACTCTGTCTACAAAAAAACAAACAAACAAAAAACCCAGTTACGTATTTTCCTCTATTTCTACCACTCTAGGATAAATAGGATAAACCACCAGCATCTCAACTGAACCACTGCACTAGCTTCCTTACTGTACACTTTCACTTGTGCTCCCTTTAGTCTGTGATCCACATAGCAGTCAGAGTACACTTTTGAAAAAATAAACCTGGTCACCTCACACCTTCAGTGGCTTTAAATCTTAAAGTGCACACTTGTTATCACGACCTGTAAGACCCTGCTTGACTTGGCATTTTTACCCTTCTAGTCTCATCTCAGATCACTTACTTTTTTTCTTTCCAATTCCTGGAACATGCCAAGGTCCATGTCCAGTAAAGCCATGTGCTGTTTCCTTAGTTGGAAATGTTCCTCCTCTTGTCTTCTCATGGTTAGGTCCTTCTTGTCTTTAGGTCTTAACTTCAATGCCACCTGGCCAGAGAGGCCTTCTTTGACTTACCTAATTGGGACCTCACCATTATTTTCTATTACTGAACTCTTATCACTATTTAAAATTATGTACTCGTTTACTTGTTTAGTGCTTCCCTCCTCCAATAGATTTTAAGTTTCATCAAGGCAGCAATGATACCTCTTTTATTTTCAGAAGAGGTTTAGCACCTACCATAGTGCCTGGCCTAAGGGAGTAGTGATTTAATAACTTTTTTGAGTAAATGAATGAAGATTTTTGTTGACACTATGAATTTTGTACGTGTAAAACTAAACTCTTTGTATTTCTCCTCTAAATCAGTTATTCTTCCCACCTTCCCTACTGTTGTTGTTGTTGTTGTTGTTTTTCATTTTCCTAGTTTTGATAATGGTTCTTTTATTTCCTCATGCAACTAGATTTGAAATCTGGGACTCATTTGTGCTTTATTTTAATTAACTGCCCCACTCAGGCAGTTAATTTCCTAGACTGTTGACTGTTTATTCAGTTTTTGTTCCTGAAATCTTTCTTGTCTTCCAGTGGCCTCTTTTGTTCTATAATCTTTCCACTTTAATTTGATACACATTTTCACTTAGATTAATCTACCCAAAGTACTGCTCGAATCATGTAATTCTCTTGCTTAGAAACCTACAGTGATGCTTTACTGTCTACGGAGACAAGTTCAGAACTCTGCAGTTTGAGATTTAGGCGCTTGATGGCCTGGCCCTAACCCACCTTTTGCATTTCAGTTTCAAGCTGCCTTTCATGTTAACTTTTGTTAAAAGTTAAACTTTTAACTCCAGCCAAACTGGTCCACCTTCCTGTAACTGTTTTATACTTTTCCTCTAAACTTTTTCTTATGTAATTCTTGCTGATCATAATAGCCCTCTTCTCTTTCAATATATTTCAAGAAAAGATTATTCTTTATTACATATAAATGTATGTGTTTGCCTGTGTATACGTACATACATACTCTTATTTATACTGTTTGTTTTTCAAGATCTAACTTGTGTCTCATTTTTTTGTGAAGTCTTCCTAGACCACTTTGGTCTAGAGCAGTGTTACTCAAACTTCTTATTTATTTATTTATTTATTTATTTATTTATTTATTTATTTATATTTTTGAGACAGGGTCTCACTGTGTCTCAAAAAAATTTGTCTACTTTTTTTGAGATGGAGTCTCACTCTGTTGCCCAGGCTGGAGTGCAGTGGCACGATCTCAGCTCACTGCAACCTCCACCTCCCAGGTTGAAGCGATTCTCCTGCCTCAGCATCCTGAGTAGCTGGGATTACAGGCACACGCCACTACGCCTGGCTAATTTTTGTATTTTTAGTAGAGATGGGGTTTCACCATGTTGGTCAGGCTGGTCTCGATCTCCTGACCTTGTGATCCGCCCACCTCGGCCTCCCAAAGTGCTGGATTACAGGTGTGAGCCACGGTGCCCAGCCTATTTATTTATTTTATTTCTGGGAGACGTGGATTCAAGTTGCCCTGAATATATGCCCCCAAGAGCTTATTTTCTGTTCACAGTTCCTACTGGCAGTAATCATGTGTTGCTTTAGTACATTTCCTATACTGTTGTCCTAAAATAAAATGCATTTTGTTACTGAATTTCTTGTCTCTTTAGCTAGACTCTTAGCTGGGTATAGGAGCATTTCTAGACACTTACTCAGTAGTGAAAACACTGCATTGAGAAAAGTGGTTTCTGTAGCATGGCTCATCTATTGCGCTATAGGTGATGCTGTTCCACACAGTTCTCTCAAATGACAAAAAATGGACTTTCTCGTTTCTTACAAAATCTTGTTTAGGCCTTGGGCCTTAAAAGGACACAAGTGTTCATTGGTTAACTGTTAATTTGGATTTTTTCATAGCTGAACAGTATTGATAAACTACATTAAATCGTTAGTATATGGCTCAGTGAACATAATTAACTGTGTTGCCATTTGGGTATATTGATTTTCCATATTTAAACTTTCATTCCTCCCACTACAGGCAGTGCAGTGGCATCTGTAGCTGTAGATCCCAGTGGTCGTCTCTTAGCCACAGGTCAAGAAGATTCTAGCTGCATGTTGTATGACATAAGAGGAGGAAGAATGGTACAAAGTTATCACCCTCATTCCAGTGATGTTCGCTCTGTTCGATTCTCCCCGGGAGCTCACTACTTGCTAACAGGCTCTTATGATATGAAAATAAAGGTGACAGACCTACAAGGTGATTGAAATCGACTTCTCTGTTTTTAATCTTTCCCGTTCTATTTTGGACCTTTGTTTTTTTTTGTTAGTGTAATGTGGTTGATTATATAATCAACCACAACCACTGATTATATAATCAATTCTAATTCAATTGATTATATAATTAATTATATAATCAATTATAATTATATAATATTTTCAATCATTTTATGGTATTGAGCAGATTCTGAGACTGTATTAAGATATATAATAGCAAATTATTAAATAAGCAGTGAATAGTCTTATTGTTAGGTTTTGGTTTTGTTTTTATAGAGGCAGGGGCTCACTATGTTGTCCAGGCTGGACTCGAACTCCTGGGCTCAAGTGATCCACCCGCCTTCGTCTCCCAAAGTGCTGGGATTACGGGCGTGAGCCACCGCACCGAGCCTGTTTTTGTTTTTGAGATAGGGTCTCGCTCTGTCGCCCAGGCTGGGGTTCAGTGGCATGATCTTAGCTCACTGTAGCCTCTATCTCCCCTGCTCAAGCGATCCTCCCGCCTCAGCCCTGCAAGTAGCTAGGACTACAGGTGCATGCCACCACACTTGGCTAATATTTGTATCTTTCATAGAGATAAAGTTTTGCCATGTTGTGCAGGCTGGTCTCGAACTTCTGAACTCAAGCAATCTGCCTGCATTGGCCTCCCAGAGAGCTGGGATTATAGGTGTGAGCCACCATGCCCAACCTTATTGTTAGTTTTTGATTTCTTTTTTGAGGCAGGGTCTCACTCTTTCACCTAGGCTGGAATGCAGTGGCATGATTACTGCTCACTATACCCTTGACCTCCTGGGTTCAAGCGATCCTTCTGCCTCAGCCTCCAAGTAGCTGGAACTACATCTGTGCACCACCATGGATGGCAAATTTTAAAAATTTTTTTGTAAAGATGGGATCTTGCCATATTGCCCAGGCTGGTCTTGAACTCCAGGCCTCAAGTGATCCTCCCGCCTCCACTTAAGATATTTTTTAAAATCAACATTTATTTATAGTGACTCATTCTGAGATAAATGATAGATTTATGTACTCTTATTAGCTTCTACATTAAATAATTAGCATACAATCTTTGTAATTAGGTCTTAGTATCTAGTTTTATTTTTAAACATTCATCAAGCAAATATTGTGTATCAATTAGGGACTGACAGATGAGAATAAGACAGTTAATTCCCTCCCTGATGGAGCTTATATTGAGTTCAATGAAAAGTAAACCAATAATGTAACTTTAGGTATTAGTGCTGTTTAAAAAAATTAGCATGGTAGGGAGATAGTGACTAGGGTGAATAGGGAAAGGCTGTCTGTCTCTCTGTCTGTCTGTCTATCTATCTATCTATCTATCTATCTATCTATCTATCTATCTATCTATCTATTTATTTATTTTGAGATGGAGTCTTGTTCTGTCGCCCAGGCTGGAGTGCAGCGGTGCATCTCGGCTCACTGCAGGGGGAGGGCTATTTTAAATAGGATCATTGGAGTAGGTCTCTCCAGGGAAATGCCATTTGCACAGAGACCAGAATGATGAGGAGGAACAAGCCAGGCCAGGACCCTAGGAGAAGAGCATAGCAAGTATAAAGATGCTGAAGTAGGAACCAGCTTAGCACGTTCATGACACTACAAGAAGCCAATGTGGCCGGAACTTAGTGAACTAAGAGAGAGAGACACAGAAGAATAAATGGCAGGGTTTTATAGACATTTTTAAAGGGCTTTATTTTGAATAGCAGTTATAGGTTAACAGCAAAATTGAGAGATACAGAGATTTCCCATATACTCCTGACTCACACATGCATAGCCTGCCCCCCCCCATTATCAGTATCCCCCTCCAGAGTGGTACATTTATTATAGTTGGTGGGCTATAAGCATTTTAAAAGTATAATGTGAAGCCTTTGGAAGATTTTAAATGGGAGTGATAGGAGCTGAATTATATTTTTAGAGAATTTGGAGTTCTGTAGAGAGTAGATTGTAAGGGGGGCAAGAGTAGAAATATAAATGTCAATGAGGAGGCTGTTGGAATAGTTCAGGTGAGATGATGGTGGCTTGGACTAGGGTGGTGGAGGTGGAGGTAGTACGAAATGACTAAATTTGAGATATATTTTATTTGGATTCGATTTAGGGAGTGAGGGGAAGAGGATTCAGTGATGATTCCTAGGTTTTTGTCATGAGCAACCAGATGGTGCCATTGAGATAAGGGAGATAGGCGAGGGGAGGAACAGGTTTAGGCAAGAAAACCGAGTTTGGTTTTAGACAAGTTTAACTTAGGATGACTATCAGGCAATCAAGTGAGATGCTGAATAACTATTTGGATACTAGTCTGGAGCTTAAGTGAGAACTCAAGATTGGAGATAAAATATGTATGAATTGTAAATATATAAATGGCCATGTTGCTAGATGAAATTTTGTAGGAAGTTAGGTACAGAGAGAACAGAAGAAATCTGAGGGTTGACTCCTGGGATTCACCAAGCTTTAAGTCAAGAAGAAAAGGGAAACTAGCAAAAGATGGGAGTGGCACTGAAATCAGGGAGAAATCAAGTTGAGAGAATTTCAAAGAGAGAGAGCAACTTGTCAAATGTTGCTGTGTGGGTATGTTACCAAATACTAATAGCATAATTAGGTAGTTAGTAATTTATCCCTGTGTAAACCTTTCAGTGTATTATATTAATGTAGTTTAAGATTTTTTATACTGTAATGTCTTAAAGTAACAGTAAGTCTATAAAATCTGTACCTATTCTTATTTTGCATTGTAAATCAACATCTCTTTTCTAATTTAGGGGACCTCACCAAGCAGCTTCCTATCATGGTGGTGGGGGAGCACAAGGACAAAGTGATTCAGTGCAGATGGCACACCCAGGATCTTTCCTTCCTGTCATCCTCTGCAGATAGAACTGTCACCCTCTGGACTTACAACGGGTAGAGCACACCCCATGGTGTAAGTCTATGCAGCAAAAGCACAGAGACTTAAGACTACTGAGTTGTGAAAATTACAAATCTGAAGAACGTAGTGTCCAGGAAAGTGGTTTAGCACGAAGAGGCCCCTTATTACCATGTATCCCACTGATAGGAGGTGTTGGGTGGTGTTATTCCGCAGTGCTTTCAGTCTTCCATGTGAGCTCGTGCTGCTGTGACCTGCTATATGTAGTCTCGTTGCCAAAGTCTGCAGAAGAGCTCTTCCGTTGTTGGTGTGCACTCCAAGTCAAGGTGGACAGTGTGTTTACAGTTTAGTATTAAATGCATTCCTTGGTCTTTGCCTAAATAACAGTTTTATATGCACATTGCAATGGAATTATACTTCAACTATATTATTAAATGTAATGCAACCAAGTTCCTCCCAGATTAAACTTCCCAGGTGTTCAGAATTACTTTTGCTCTTCTCATGATCCCATATTGTATTATCACTTGTCTTCTAGAGGTCAGAATTCCATAATATATGTCACTCAAAAGTTACATGGTTGCTTTCACTTAAGGATCATTATGGAGTTTAAAGGTGAATGAAAAACTGCTTCTTCACTATGTGGTATAGGCCCTTTCTTTTTTCTTAAACCCAGGGATATGATTATTTTGTCATATAATTTTGTTTCAGGCTAAAAGGTAAATGTGTTTGCTTCAGAAACTTGTTAACTTCAGTTTTTTGAATGCAACAGGATACCTCCCTTCCAAACTGAACCATAGAAGCAGAGCAGCAGCAGTTATGTGATGCAACACTTGATGGGGCAGTAAATTTACTGGCTAGCAGTTTTCTCCTTAAAAATTAAAATCCTTGCCATAGACCATAGCATGGCTTGAAATGCTATGTCTGCATGATAATTTAAAATGGAAGATTTAAACTTTGCACTCCAAAAGCTTATTTGGATTTTTTTCTTGCACTGTTTTGTGTAATGCAGAATAATGATTTTATTTCTACAGCTTTGTAGATTCTAACATTTATGTATCTTTATTTTCATATTGTACAGTAATTTTACTTTAAATTATTTAAATAGGCTATTTTATTTATTTCAAATGCAGTTGTATTGGTTCTCATTATTGAACTGTCTGTGCACTGTATGTAGCAAGCATTTTTCATCTGTTGTATACAAGTGGAAAGGGTATTAGAAGTGTAACTGTGCTATTATTTCAATAAAGACCTCTTGACACCTAAAACTGTTTCTGTTCCTCAGAGTCTTTGGCTTTCAAAAGAATGTTATTTTTTCAGTTTACTGGGAGAAAGTGAGGTCCAATGGATGAAGCCCGTAATCAGTTTCTTAGATTCTTTCTAAAGTTCTTCTACTAATTTGCTTTTTAATCCTTGGCAACTGTATAACTTAACAAAAAAATAATTTTTCTAGAAATGGGGTCTTGCTTTGTCCAGGTTGGTCTTGAACTTTTGGCCTCAAGTGATTCTCCCGAGTCAACCTCCTGAAGTGTTGGGATTACGAGCATGAGGCATTGTGCCTGGCCTGTATAACTTTTGTGTGTCTTCTATCTCTTTTATCCAAGATTTAGAGAACTTTCTATCCTTAATATATTGTGAAAGTTGACTAATAAAAGCCTAACAATATGTATAAATTCAAACTCAAGAGTATGAATATGTCAAATTAGGTAATCACCCAACAGGTTCACTGTGCCCTCTGTCTAGATAGAGCCAATTTATTCAAGACATGGGAATTGCAATAGAGAAAGAGTTATTCATGCAGAGCCAGCTGTGCAGAAGACTGGAGTTTTATTATCACTCAAATCACTCTCCCTGAGCATTCTGGGATCAGAGTTTTTAAGCATAATTTGGTGGATGGGGTTCACTCCTAATGAATTGGGAGTGCTGATGGGTTGGGTTGTAGATGAAATCATAGGGAGTCAAAGTTGTCTTCTTGAGTCAGTTCCTGGGTGGGGGCCACAAGATGAGATGAGCCAGTTTATCGATATAACTGGTGCCAGCTGATCCATCAAGTGCAGGGTCTGGGAAGTATCTCAATCTCTGATCTTAGGTTTTACAGTAATGATGTTATCCCCAGGAGCAATGTGGGGAGGGTCAGAATCTTGTAGCCTCCAGCTGTATGACTCCTAAACTGTAATGTCTAATCTTGTGGCTAATTTGTTATTCCTACAAAGGAGGCAGTCTAGTCCCCAGGCAAGAAGGGGGTTTGTTTTGGGAAAGAGCTATCACTTTTTTTTTTTTTTTTTTTGAGACAGAGTCTCGCTCTGTCACCCAGACTGGAGTGCAGTGGCAGTGGTGTGATCTTGGCTCACTGCAACCTCTATCTCCAGTGATTCTCCTCCTCAGCCTCCCAAGTAGCTGGGATTACAGGTGCGCACCACCACACCCAGCTAATTTTTGTATTTTTAGTAGAGACGGGGTTTCGCCATGTTGGCCAGGCTGGTCTTGAACTCCTGACCTCAAGGGATCTGCTCACCTTGGCCTCCCAAAGTGCTGGGATTATAGGCCTGAGCCACCAAAGTTAGTTTGGCCTACGACGAGGAATGAACAATGACAGCTTGGAAGCAAGATGGAGTTGGGGAGATCAGATCTCTTTCATTCAGTTACAATTTTGCAATTTCAACTTAGGAAGAAATAAAATACAGCTAGCTTGTGGGTATTCAATAGGTACACAAATTTTCTACCTTTCAGGCATGCAGAAGGGAATTCTGCTAAAAGTAGGCCACAATCTCTTCTTTTTAAATTTTTGACATGAAGTCTCTAGCTCTTGTCCCCAGGCTGGAGTGCAATGGCATGACATTGGCTCACTGCAACCTCCGCCTCCCAGGTTCAAGCGACTGTCCTGCCTCAGACTCCCTAGTAGCTGGGATTACAGGTGCTGGCCACCACGCCTGGCTAATTTTTGTATTTTTAGTAGAGACAGAGTTTCACCATGTTAGCCAGGCTGGTCTCGAACTCCTGACCTCAGGTGATCCACCCACCTCAGCCTCTCAAAAGTGCTGGGATTATAGGCATGAGCCACCATCCCCGGCCCAGTGTCTTCTTTAGTTTACTTTCATGTTGAATTTCACACATTTTAGATATTAGATAAGTTGTGTTAAGTTTAAAACTAGGAAAATAAGCTATTTCTCGGAGACCAGTTCAAGTTCCTGGTTAAAAATATTCATAAAATTGTGTATTCCACCTTCATCACTCTCAGGGAGAAAAGATTCTCCTGGACATTAGGTATGGAATTCATTTCTTTTACTGCAGTACATTAGATAATAAGCACCACGGCTGGGTGTGGTGGCTCATGCCTGTAATCACAAGACTTTGGGAGGCTGAGGTGGGTGGATCACTTGAGGTCAGGAGTTCGAGACCAGCCTGGCCAACACGGTGAGGACTAAGCTCCGATTTTTTTTTTTTTAAATCTTGCCTAAATTCCTATCTAAGGGGTCTGGGGAGTCGTGCCTTACAAAGCATGAATTCTCATCAGATGGGTTTTATTTAATCCTGTATATTGTGACTTACTTTCCACTCTGACTCTGGCATAACAGGAAAATCAAAATGTTTTACCCCAAAATACATTTTCTTGCCATACCTGGAAATTGCCCTGTAAAGTCTTTGGTGGGAAAAATGCACATCCTATAAAGAATCCCTTTTTTTTTTTTTTTTTTTTTTGTTTGTTTGTTTTTTGAGACGGAGTCTCGCTCTGTCGCCCAGGCTGGAGTGCAGTGGCGCGATCTCGGCTCACTGCAAGCTCCGTCTCCTGGGTTTACGCCATTCTCCTGCCTCAGCCTCCTGAGTAGCTGGGACTACAGGTGCCCGCCACCGCGCCCGGCTAATTTTTTGTATTTTTAGTAGAGACGGGGTTTCACCGTGGTCTCGATCTCCTGACCTTGTGATCCGCCCGCCTCGGCCTCCCAAAGTGCTGGGATTACAGGCGTGAGCCACCACGCCCGGCCAAGAATCCCTTTTCCCCTTTGTTTTCCTTCCTTTCTTTCCAGATCCAGGAGGTATTCAACTTAGAACCAGGCACCTTTTTAATTCCTGTAAGAAACATTTCACAACCTGCTTTCTCTGAAGTCTTTTATCTGAGCGCTTCCTCTGCACAATAAAACTCCGTCTCCACAATCCTTTATCTTAACCTGAATATTTCCTTTGATCCCAGGTCTTCAGATAAACTCAACCAATTGTCAACCAGAAAATGTCTAAATTTACCTATAGCCTGGAAGCCCCCGGCTTTGAGTTCTCCCAGCTTTCTAAGTCAATCCAATGTATTTGTTAAATGTATTTGATTAATGTCTCATGCCTTCCTAAAATACATAAAACTAATCTGTACCTTGGGCAGGTGTTCTCAGGACCCCCTGAGGGCTGTATCACGGGCCATGGTCACTCATATTTGGCTTAGAATAAATCTCTTAAAATATTTTAGAGTTTGACTCTTTTTGTCGACAATGGTGCAACCCCGTCTCTAAAAAAAAAATAAAAATAAAAATAAAATAAATTAGCCGGGTGTGGGGGCGTGTGCCTGTAATCTCAGCTACTCAAGAGGCTGAGGCAGGAGAATCGCTTGCTTGAATGTGGGAGGTGGAGGTTGCAGTGAGTCAAGATTGTGCCACTGCACTCCAGCCTGGGCGACACAGCAAGACTCCCTCTCAAAATAATAAGCACCAGAAATTGTTATATTTGCTTCAATAAATAGTTGGTCACATATGTCATTTTTTGTTTGTCTCCACATGTCTTCTGCATGGGGGTGACTAGGTTCTTTGAGGTTCACATAAAAGAGAAAATGAGAGGACTGAAGTATCTATACTCTCAGGGTCCATCTCATTTGGGAGTGCAAGGAAGGGGAGTTGGGGTGGATGGGTAGTGTAGAGGTTCTTAATTATTCCCAGGGAGGACTTTGAGAGGTCTGCTCCAATTTTATTTGTGTGTGTTTGCCTCATCAAGTTGAGAGATTATTTCTATTTTTAAAATGTTTAATTTTTAAATTTATTGCATCGTGTTGTATTGACAAAGTCTTGCTCACCGGAGCCTAGAACTCCTGGGCTCAAATGATCCTCCTGCCTCACTCAGCCTCCCAAGTAGCTAGGACTACAGGCACATGCCACAATGTGGGGCTAATTTTTTATAGAGATGGGGGTCTCACTATGTTACCTAGGCTGGTCTCAAACTCCTGGCCTCTTAACAATCCTCCCACCTTGGCCACCCAAAAAGCTAGCATTACAGGCATGAGACACCACACCTGCCCCCAAATTTTATTTTTAAAATGTTTATTTTTTCAAAATTGTAATGTCGACAGAGTCAAACTCTGTAAAATATTTGAAGAGATTTATTCTGAGCCAAATGTGAGTGACCATGGCCCATGACACAGCCTCAGGAGATCCTGAGAAGATGTGCCCAAGGTGTTTGGGCCACAGCATGGTTTTATGCACATTTTAGGGAGCATAAGACATCAATCAATACATGTTAAATGTACATTGGTTCAGTCCAGAAAGATGGGACAACACAGAGGTGGGGGTAGGGGGATGGACTTGCTGTCACATTGGTATCTTATTGCTACAAAGTGTATCAGTGTTAAGGTCTCTGTTTGTTTGTTTGTTTGTTTGTTTGTTTCTCCTGAGACGGAGTCTCGCTCTGTCACCCAGGCTGGAATGCAATGGCATGATCTTGGCTCACTGTAACACCCACCTCCCAGGTTCAAGTGATTCTCCTACCTCAGCCTCCCAAGTAGTTGGCATTACAGAGGCCCACCACTATGCCTGGCTAATTTTTGTGATTTTACTAGAGACAGGGTTTCACCATGTTGGCCAGGCTGGGTCTTGAACTCCTGATCTTAAGTGATTCACCCGCCTTGGCCTCCCAAAGGGCTGAGATTACAGGCATGAGCCACTACACCCGGCCTCAGGTTTACTTTAGAATGCCCTTGGCTGACAGGATGGGTCTATTTAGTCGGTTGGGGGGCTTAGAATTTTATTTTTGTTTTACAGTAAGAAGCCAAAGGACACAACAGAGTGAAAAGGCAACCCACTAACAGGGAGAAGACGGGGCTGGGTGTGGTGGCTCATGCCTGTAATCCCAACCCTTTGGAAGGCTGTGGCAAGAGGATCACTTAAGCCCAGGAGTTTGACACCGGCCTGGGCAATACAGGGAGACCCTGTCTCTAAAAAAAATGAAAAGAAAAGAAAAAGTGGGAGAAGATATTTGCAAATCCTATCTGATAAGGTGGTTAATATCCAGAATATACAGGGAACTAAAACACAACAAAAACCCACTAAAAAAATGAGCAAAGCCAGGAGTTCAAGGCTGCAGTGGGCCATGATCATGACACTGCACTTCAGCCTCGGTGACAAAGTGAGACCCTGTCTCTTAACAAAACAAACGGGTAAAGGACTTGAATAGACATTTCTCCAATGAAGATATACAAATGGCATGGCTGATAAGCACATGAAAAGATGCTCAACATCACTGGTCATTAGCAAAAGGCAAATCAAGACCACAACGAGATACCTCACACCTATTAAGATGGCTACTATACAAAAATAAAAAGATGTCAGCAGAGATCTAGGGAAATTGGAACTTTTGTGCACTCTTGGTGGGAATGTAAAATGATGCAGCCACTATGGAAAAGAGAATGGCAGTTCTGCTCGGCACAGTGGCTCATGCCTGTAATCCCAGCACTTTGGGAGGTCGAGGCGGGCGGATCACGAGGTCAGGATTTCGAGACCAGCCTGGTCAACATAGGGAAACCCCATCTCTACTAAAAACACAAAAATTAGCCAGGCATGGTGGTGCACGCCTGTAGTCCCAGCCACTCAGGCGACTGAAGCAGGAGAATCGCTCGAACTCAGGAGGCAGAGGTTGTGGTGAGCCGAGATCGCACCACTGCACTCCAGCCTGGGCAACAAGAGTGAAACTCCATCTCAAAAACAAAAACAAAAACAAAAACAAAACAAACAAGAGTATGGCAGTTCCTCAAAAAATTAAAAATAGAATTACTACATAATCCAGCAATTCCACTTCTGTATATATTGCTCAGGAGTTGAAAGCAACAGATATTTGAACATCTGTGTATATACCCAAAAGGGTTAAAAAACAGATATTTGTATATCCACGTTTATAGTATTATTTCACGGTAGACAAAAGTGGAAACAACCTGTTATCCATTAACAGATGACTGAATGAACTGCCATATATATAAAATGGAATATTATTCAGCCTTGAAAGAAATTCTGACACATGGATGAACCTTGAGGACATTATGCTAAGTGAAATCAGTTACAAAAAGACAAATGCTGTATGAATCTTTATATGAAATACCTAGAGTAGTCAAATTCATAGAGACAGAAAGAATGGCAGTTGCTGGGAAGAAGGGAGGGGAAGAATGAGGAGTTACCATTTACTGGGTACAGAGTTTCAGTTTTGCAAGATGAGTGCTGGAGACGGATGGTGGTAATGGTTGCACAACAATGTGAATGTATCTAATGCCACTGAATTGTACCTTTAAAAATGGTTAAGATGGTAAAATTTACCATCTTACAGTTTTACCATCTTTACAGTTTCTCGAGATTGCAAGGCCAGCAGTTAAAGACAAAAACAAAACTTCACTATTTCCAACTGCCCTACAGTGTGCAGACTTTTCCCTTGTCCTGCCCTGAGTAGAACTACAGTTGTCATCCGTGATTCTCCCTTTAAAAAATGCTTGTGGCCAGGAGCGGTGGCTTATGCCTGTAATCCCAGCACTGTGGGAGGCCGAGGCGTGCGGATCACCTGAGGTCAGGAGATGGAGAACAGCCTGGCCAACACGGTGAAACCCCGTCTCTGCTAAAAAGACAAATTAGCTGGGTGTGGGGGTGCGCGCTTGTAGTCCCAGCTGCTCCGGAGGCTGAGACAGGAGAATTGCTTGAACTCGGGAGGCGGAGGTTGCAGTGAGCCGACATCGCGCCACTGCACCCCAGCCTGGGCAACACAGTGAGACTCTGCCTCAAAAAAAAAAAATCATGCTTGCGTTTCATGGCGAATGTTACACATTCAAACTTATCACATACATTAATAGTAAGAAAATATGTTTTCTATCCGTTGTATATATTTGAGTTCCAGGCGAGATTTCCTTCGCAGAAAGAGTTCCGCAGATGAAAAGGAAAAGAAAATCCGTGGCCAACGTCAGCCGCGCGCTGAGGCCGGTCCCGCTACTAGCCCCGCCCAATCAACAAGGCCAATCAGCGGCTCGCAACGGGGGAGGGACACGCAGCCGCCAGCCGAGCAAGTCGATGAGGAGGCGCAGGAAGCACGCTGAAACACTGGGCTGCGGCAAGCTGTGCGACGTCTTCTGCGGCCGGCCTGGGCAGGTGTCTTCCTCGGGAGGCAGGCAGGGGATCCCGGACGTGAGTCCGTGCAGTTGGGTGTGTTGTGCGGCGGGTGGGGCGGGGCGTTACGCCCCGGCGGGTACCGCGGACTCGCGGCGCGGACGCTGGGGAGGTCGCAGGCGCGACCCGGGGCGGGAACCGTGCTGGCTGCGCAGCGTCGGCTCCGGCCTGTGGGTGCCTCGGGCTCCTCCCTCGGCTCCCGCGCCGGCGGCTGCCTGTCCGCCGTGGTTGTGCGCATTCCGGGGAGGTGCTGGGCCCAGAGAGCGGCCTACGGAGAAGGCACAGCGAGTGCAAAGCGAGACCCCGGCGCAGGGTGAATTATGTTGGCTTTGGTTATCTCTGAAAACTTTAAGCATAATTTGAATAAATACTGTCAACAGAATAGCTCAGATTTAGTTGTAGTTAATTTTCTAAAACTTCAAATTTGTGAATTAACACAGTTAACAACAACAAAAAAGGACACAAAACAACCTCCAAATCGATTTTTTTTTTTTTTTGAGACGGAGTCTTGCTGTGTCACCCAGGCTGGAGTGCAGTGGCGCTCTCTCCGCTCATTGCAACCTCAGCCCCCCGGGTTCCAGCGATTCTCCTGCCTCAGCCTCCTGAGTAGCTGGGACCACAGGTGCGCGCCACCACGCCCGGCTAATTTGTAAATTTTATTTGTAGAGAAGGGGTCTCGTGTTGCCCAGGCTTGTCTCTAACTCCTGGGGTCAAGGGATCTTCCCATCTTGGCCTCCCAAAGTGCTGGGATTACAGGCATGAGCCATCGCGCTTGACTTCAAATCTGATTTGAGTGTAAAAAGTTGGAGACACCATAAGCTGTAGGTTTATAACTAGGTGGTGAAAAACAATTCAGGTTTTCTTTATGATAGTGATTGTGAAGTGTTCTTCCCAGACTAGCTTTATCGTCATCTGGGAAATTGACAAGTTTGAGAGCCGTGGTTCCAAGAAACTACAGAATCACACGAACTAAGTTGCAACCTCCCGACGTATGCCCTGGTACTTCTAGCCTAATACAGGATTTGACTCTACTAATCCAAGTTAGTCTTGCCTTTCCCATTACTCATGTGCATTCGTTGAAACCAAAGACTTTTCTTTTGTGTCCATTTGTACTCAATGGCTGGCCGTCTGCACGGAGATCTGTGTTTCCTGGTAATTCTCCAGTCTAGAAGCGACTATAATTTACTATATATATTTTATATAGTAAAATATATAACTATTCGTTCTAACAGGTCTTCTCCACTCTAAGACCCTATCCTCTCAGAGAAGCCCCTGAGAGCCTGTTAGTACTTTTGCCCTGGAGAGGCAGTTTAGGTGGAGCCAGTCTGGGTTCTACCACTTACTAGCCTAGTGGTCTTGGGCAAGTTACTTTGTGTGATCTGTAAAATGAAGATAAGTGAGGATAAGAGTACTACTTCCAGTAGTTTTGTGAGGATTAAATTAATGTAACAGTGTTTGGCACATAGTAACAAAATATTAGCTCCTTTTAAGACGGAGTTTTGCTCTTGTTGCCCAGGTTGGAGTGCAGTGGCGTCATCTCGGCTCACCGTAACCTGCACTCCCCGGGTTCAAGCGATTCTCCTGCCCCAGCCTCCCGAGTAGCTGGGATTACCGGCATGCGCCACCACGCCCTGCTACTTTTGTTTTTAGTAGAGACGGGGTTTCTCCATGTTGGTCAGGCTGGGCTGCAACTCCCAACTTCAGGTGATCCTCCCGCCTTGGCCTCCCAAGGTGCTGGGATTACAGGCGTGACCCACCGTGCCCGGCCTTTAGCTACTATTATATATATTATAATTTAAAAATTATTAGTACCGAAGCCTGAGACAGGAGAGAAATGGTAAAACTAGTAGGGACTGCGGGAGAGAGAGAGAAGTATCCCCTGACAAGTACTAGAATGACATAGGTGCTACCATTAAACGAAGCCAGCTAGGATGGTTACTTTTGATTAACACTTTGCTACTCAAGAGTGTGGTCTGCGGCATCACCAGGAGCTTGTTAGAAGTGGAGAATCTCAGACCTACCTCAGATTTACTGAATCAGAATCCTTTTTTTTTTTTTTTAAACAAGCTCTCCAGCAGGTTTAGATGCAGCTTTGTTTGGAGGAAATGTGAGATTCGTTTTAGGATTTCTCAAGGAGTTCTAGCCTTCGATCAGTGACCATGGGGATCTGGCAGGAGGGCTTGAATTTCTAGCTGATTCTTCTCTTCTGTCTTACCCTCCGGTCTTCCATCATTTCTACATTGCTAATCTCTATCCCTGGAGAAATCTATGGAACTGCTGGTTATTATTGGAGAAAGTAACATAGTTGCCAATAGTATGACTTTGTGGATGTCACAGTCAAAACTCAGCTGCCTGGCTGGCACGGTGGCTCACCTGTAATCCCAGCACTTTGGGAAGACAAGGCGGGGGGCGGGGGGATCTTTTGAGTTCAGGGGTTTGGGACCAGCCTGGGCAACATAGTGAGACCCTGTCTCTATAAAAAAGAAAAAAAAGCTCTCAACTGCTTGACAGGCTTTTCATTCACTTCCCTTTGTATAATGCCTCCTGTAGTAAGTACTTTTTTTCCGCTTCAACTCTCCATTTCCCCCATCTTAACCTCCTCACATACAGTGTTAGAAATGCAAATTACTCTTAGTAATTTCTCTGTCCACTTGATATTATAATATGAAATCTGTCAACTTCTCTTTTTGCTTTTGAAATTTTGTCTTCATCCCTCTTCATTCATTTCTATTTATGGAGTGCATAACCTCATTGCCTATGAAGAACCCTTCCTGTAACCTTGATTTCATGCACTCCCATCTTGGAGCCTGTCTCCAGTTTACACACTCCCTTTGTCACCTACTTCTTAACCACTTAGAGAATTAGGCTTCTCACTGTCATTCTCTGAAAGGTCATAAATGGCCAACTAATTAACCAATCTAATGGCTTTTTTCCAGACTTTATTCCTCTCCACTTCTCTGAAGTATTGAATATGCTTGATACCTCTTTCTTGAAATTAAGCCCCTCTTTGGTTTTTGCCCATTGCATTTTTTTGGCTTGCCCTCTATTGCCCTTATTAGCCTTCACTCTCCTCTCTGGTATTTGCTTCTTCCATGGCTTTCTTCCTTAGCTGAACTCTTAATTTTTTGCAATACAGTATACAGTTATTCAGTATTTCTAAGTATCTCCAGAGCATAACAGCAATTTTAGTGGGTTTTTTTTTTTCTTTTTTCTTTTTTTTTTTTTTGAGACGGAGTCTCGCTCTGTCGCCCAGGCTAGAGTGCAGTGGTGCCATCTCGGCTCACTGCAAGCTCCGCCTCCTGGGTTTACGCCATTCTCCTGCCTCAGCCTCCCGAGTAGCTGGGACTACAGGCGCCCGCCACCTCGCCCGGCTAATTTTTTTGTATTTTTAGTAGAGACGGGGTTTCATTGTGTTAGCCAGGATGGTCTCGATCTCCTGACCTCGTGATCCGCCCGTCTCGGCCTCCCAAAGTGCTGGGATTACAGGCTTGAGCCACCGCGCCCGGCCTTTTTTTCTTTTTAATTGAGTCAAGGTCTTGCTCCGTCACCCGTCTTGGAGAACAGTGGCATGATCACGGCTCATTGCAGCTTCAACCTCCCTAGCTCAAATGATCCTCTCACCTCAGCCTCTCCAAGTAGCTGGGAATATAGATGTGCGCCACCACACCCAGCTAAATTTTAAGTTTTGTAGAGATGGAATCTCCCTAAGTTGCCCAGGCTGGTGTCAAACTCCTGAGCTCAAGTGATCCTCCTGCCTTGACTTCCCAAAGTGCTGGAATTACAGGCATGAGTCGCCACAACCGGCCAGAAACTATTGTTCTATATATTTTGTGAAGAGCTTTGATTGTTCAGGCAGGAGGGTAAATCTGGTCCCTGTTACTCCATGTTGGCCAGAAGTAGGAGTTGGGGAAGTGTGTTGGAGTACAGAGTCCCCCCTTTACTCTTGGGGGATACATTCTAAGACCCCAGTAGATGCCTGAAACTTCAGATAGTACTGAACCTTACATATATTCTGTGTTATTTCCTATACATCTATACCTCTGCTAAAGTTTAATTTATTAGTTAGGCACAGTAAGAGATTAACAGCAATAACTAACAAGATAGAAAAATTATAACAATACACAATAATAACAGTTATGTACTGTGGCTGGAATTTTTTCACTTTGAGGTACGACAGCAAAACTAGCATGAATTTCTTTCTCCTCCTGTACAATTTCATAGATACAAGTTTTGTTCTTAACATAGATCTTAGCAACCTCATCATATGAGTCTTTTTCTTTCTTTCTTTTTTCTTTAATTTTTTTTTTTTTTTCTTTTGAGACGGAGTCTCACTCTGTCACCCAGGCTGGAGTACAGTGGTGCGTTCTCAGCTCACTGCAATCTCTGTCTCCCAGGTTCAAGCGATTTTCCTGTCTCAGCCTGTCAAGTAGCTGGCATTACAGGTGTGTGCCACCATACCCGGCTAATTTGCATATTTTTATTTATTTATTTATTTTAAGACGGTGTTTCACTCTTGTTGCCCAGGCTGGAGTGCAATGGCGCGATCTCGGCCCACCACAACCTCTGCCTCCTGGATTCAAGTGATTTTCCTGCCTCAGCCTCCTGAGTAACTGGGATTACAGGCATGTGCCACCACGCTCGGCTAATTTTGTATTTTTTTGTAGAGACAGGGTTTCTTCACGTTGGTCAGGCTGGTCTTGAACTCCTAATCTCAGGTGATCCGCCCACCTCGGCCTCCCAAAGTGCTGGGATTATAGGTATGAGCCACTGCGCTTGGCCTATTTATTTATTTTTTGAGATGGAGTCTTGCTCTGTTGTCCTGGCTGGAGTGCAGTGGTGTAATCTTGGCTCATTGCAACCTCTGCCTCCTGGGTTTAAGCAATTCTCCTGCCTCAGCCTCCCAAGTAGCTGGGACTACAGGTGCCTACCACCATGCCTGGCTAATTTTTGTATTTTTAGTGGAGACAGGCTGTGTTTGCCACACTGGTCTCGAACTCCTGGGCTCAAGTGATCTGCTGGCCTCAGCCTCCCAAAGTGCTGGGATTACAGGCATGAGCCACTGCGCCCAGCCCTTTTTTTTCTTTATTAAGTTGAGAACTTTCACTTTTTCACTTAAAGGAAGCACTTTATGGCTTTTCTTTGATATATCTGAATTGCCAGCATTGTCACTCCTGTGCTTTAGGACCATTATTAAGTAAAGATTCCTTGAATACACACACTGAGATACCACAGCAGTCGATCTGATAACCCAGATGGATATTAAATGACTGGAGTGTGACACCTACAGTGTGGACATCGTCCCAGGTGGGATGGAATAGGACAGCAAGAGAGTTCCTCACACTATCCGGAGCTGCGCATAATTGAAAACTTAGAAACTGTTAACTTCTGGAATTTTCCATTTAATATTTTCAGACTGCAGTTGACTGTGGGTAACTGAAACCTCAGAAAGCAAAACCGTAGATGGGGGTACCACTGTAGAGTTACTGTGTCACTTTGATCCGAAACCTCCACCTGAATGATTCCTTTAACCGTTCCCGCTAGGCTTTCTCTGTTAAAGCTGCTGTGCCAAATCCAGGGGTCAGTTTGCTGCCCTCTGATCGCCTGACCTCTTAGCAGCATTCAACTTATTTGTCTCTTCTCTCCTCCTTTCTTCACTTGGCTTCTGGAATTCCAGCCTCTCTTGGTTTTCTTCCTGCCTCATAGCACGCATTAGAAGTATCTCTTGCTGGTTCCTCCTCTTCTTTCTGATCCCCGAATGTTGGCTTGCCCTGGACTCAGTCTTTTGTCCTCATAATAGATCTTCTGGTGATCTTACCCAGTCCATCTCTTTTAAACCCCGTCTACATCCTGAGGGCTCTCAAATGCAGTCCCACTGCTCTCCTTAGCTTCATCCTGCATATTTACAATCTCTACTTGGACATCAGTGGACACTTCAGATTTACTATATCCAAACAAAACTCTTGGTCTTTCAGAACTTGCTGTCTTCCTCAGTCTTTTCTCCCAGTTGGCCTGGCCACAAACCTAGAAATTGTACCAAATCTTCACTTGTCCTTACCTACATCCAAATTTTCAGCAATTTCTATAGTGTGTTTCTGTATTAGAGTAGCAAGAGATGTTATAAGAAATAAACCCATATATCTCAGGATATGCCATAAAGGAAGTTGATTTTTGCTCACATGAAAGTGAAAAGCTATGTTCCCACTTAGTGGGTGGCCTTCCAGGTGGGCCCAGGCACCTGCATAGTTTGGCTGCCCTCCTCCAGGGCTCAGTGTCCTGGACATTCCCAGGTTGGAAGAAGGCAGCTGGGAGGTTTTCATGGGCCAGACCTGGATGTGGTGCGTATCCCTTCTACCTGTTGCATTGGCTAGAACTTCACTATTACGCGGCCATACTCTACAAAGAGAGGCTGAGACATACAGTCATCATTTGTCCAGAAGGAAGAAGAAATATGCCTAGTGACCTATTAGCTGGTCACTTTGCCAAATGTAGTAGGGTCTACCTACAGATTTTAAAAATCTGACCATTTGTCATCACCTTTGCTGCTATCTTAGCTCATGTCACCTTCATCTCTCAACTGGATGACTACAGATCCTCCTAACCTCCTGATAATTTTCCATTCTAATCTCTACATAATAGCCACAGTAATTTCTTTTAGAATGTAAACCAGATTCTATCATGCCTCTATTTAAAAGCCTCAGGTGGCTTCCTGTTACACGTAGAGTAAAAACCACACTCTTTACTGTGGTCTACCACTCCCTCCCTCCCCACCTCCCTGCCTCCCAGCTCATCCCCAAAACCCAGCTGTTCTGGCCTCCTTTCTGTTCCTTGACTGCTTCAGCTTCTTCCCCACTCAGGGCCTCTATACTTGCTGTGTCTTCTCTCTGGGTGTTCTTCAAATCTTCCTAAGATTATCTTATTTTTCTCCTTAAATGTTCTTGTAGTTACCTACTTACGTGTAACAAACCACTCTAAAGTGTAGTGGCTTTTTTTTTTTTTTTTTCTTTTTGAGACAGAGTCTTGCTCTGTCACCCAGGCTGGAGTGCGGTGGTGCGATCTTGGTTCACTGCAACTTCCACCTCCCAGGTTCAAGCAATTCTCCTGCCTCAGCCTCCCAAGTAGCTGGGACTACAGGTGCGTGCCACTATGCCCAGCTGAATTTTTGTATTTTTAGTAGAGACGGGGTTTCACTGTGTTAGCTAGGATGGTCTCGATCTCCTGACCTTGTGATCCGCCCGCCTCAGCCTCCCAAAGTGCTGGGATTACAGGTGTGAGCCACCGTGCCTGGTCAAGTGTAATGGCTTTAAACAACACTTTTATTACCACTGGTGATTTTGTGGTTTTATGGGGTGTGATTGGGCTCAGCTGGATAGTTCTTTTATTCTGCATGACATTGGCTGCATCATCAAGTCAGTCACCAGAGGCTGGACTGGAACCACCAAGATGGCTCAGCCACATGACTGCCATTGATATTAGCTGCAGGCTGGGAGCTCAGTGTGCCCCTGCACCCAGCCTCTTCGTGTGACTGGCCTTCTTACAAGGTGGCAGCTGGATTGCAAGAGGGGCGTGTTCCCACGAACATATGTTCTGTCTTAGGATTCTCCAGAGAGACAGAACCAATGAGGGTGGGTGGATGGATGGATGAGAGGGAATTTATTAGCGGAATTAGTTCATATGATTATGGGTGCCAGGAAGTACCATGATAGGCTGTCTACAAGCTGGAGACCCTGGAACGCCAGTAACCTGGCTCAGTCCAGGTGTGAAAGCCTCAGAACCAGGGAAGCTGATGGTGTAATTTTCAGTCTGAGGCTGAAGGCCTGAGAACCTAGGGGCTGCTGGTGTAAGTTCTGGAGTCTAAAGGCTTGGAGAGCCTGGAGTTCTGATGTCCAGTGACAGGAGAAGAAGAGTGTCCCTGCTCCAGGAGAGAAAAGAAATTGCCTTTTCTCTTTTTTGTTTTATTAGGGTTCCCAGATGACTGAGTGGTGCTCGCCCCTACAGAGGGTGGATCTTCCACACTCAGTCAACTGACTCACAAACCAGTCTTCCCTGGAAACCCCCTCAGACACATCGGAAGGAATGCTTTGCAGTTCTCTAGGTATTCCTTAGTCCAGTCAAGTTGACACTTAAAGTTAACCATCACATGTTCCAAAGCGAAGTAGAAGCAGGCGACCCTCTTGAAGGCTAGGCCCGGAACCATCGCAGCCCCACTTCCACCAAAGGATTTTGGTTCAGTAGTCACAGGGCCAGCCCACATTCAGGAGAGGGGGAAATAACACTTGACATCTCTCCGTGGGGAGAGTGACAAAGCATTTGTGGCTGTCTTGGATTTTAGGGGCCTACCCTGAAATACGCAGCATCGTCTAATCCATATGTAACACTGTCTTGCTTTATTTTCTTAGGATTTATCACTATCTCGAGTTACATGTTTTTGTTTTTGTTTTTTGCCAACTTGCTGTCCTCCCCCCCTAGAATGTAAGCTTCCTGAAGAAGACCTTGTCTGTGTAGATTCCTGGGGTCCCTGTCACTTAAGACAGTGCCCAGCGCGGTGGCTCACGCCTGTAACCACAGCACTTTGGGAGGCCGAGGCGGGCTGATCACCTGAGGTCGGGAGTTCGAGACCAACATGGAGAAATCCCTGACTAACATGGAGAAATCCCTTCTCTACTAAAAATACAAAAAATTAGCCGGGTATGGTGGCGCATGCCTGTAATCCCAGCTACTTGGGAGGCTGGGGCAGGAGAATCGTTTGAACCCAGGAGGCAGAAGTTGCAGTGAGTTAAGATCACACCATTGCCCTCCAGCCTGGGTGACGAGCGCAACTCTGTCTCACACACACACACACATAGCCCAGCCCAGGAGATCGCGCCATTGCACTCCAGCCTGGGTGACAAGAGCAAAACTCTGTCTCACACATACACACACACACACCCCCCAGGAGGTCGCGCCATTGCACTCCAGCCTGGGTGACAAGAGCAAACCTCCGACACACACACACACAGTGCCCAGTGTACAGTAGGTATTTGGTAAATGTTGAACAAATTAATGCTGAACTCCTTCCACAGCCATATTCTCATTCTGAATTTCTATTTAAAATTAACATCACTGTTTTTGTTGCTGGTAGGCTGAGGTCTGTAGAATTGATCTTCAGAGTGTGCCACGTGTGTCCTTCCTGGTTTTGTTGCCACCACTCTTTTAGGCCGAGTACCACATCTTTCTTCTGCTTCAGCCACTTTGTTGGATAATGAATCCAGGTTTTCCTCCTCCTCGCACTTAGTGCTAGTTTTTTATTTTTTATTTTTTGTTGTTTTTTTTTTTAGAGACCGAGTTTTATGCTTTCGCCCAGGCTGGAGTGAAGTGGCACAATCTCGGCTCACTGCAACCTCTGTCCCCCAACCAGGTTCAAGCGATTCTCCTGCCTCAGCCTCCCAAGTAGCTGGGATTTACAGGTGCATGCCACCATACCTGGCTAATTTTTTTTTTTTTTTGGTAGTTTTAGTAGCGGCAGGGTTTCACCATGTTGGCCAGGCTAGTCTGGAACTCCTGACCTTGTGATTCACCTGCTTGGCCTCCCAAAGTGCTGGGATTACAGGCGTGAGACACCGCGCCTGGCCTAGTGCTAGTTTTATCTTCCTGCAGTGTGGCTCACATCCCTCTCTTTCTTGAGGTGGAGTCTTGCTCTGTCACCCAGGCTGGAGTGCAGTGGCGTGATCTCCGGTCACTTCAACCTCTGCCTTCCAGGCTCAAGCGATTCACCTGCCTCTGAGTAGCTGAGATTATAGGTGCCTGCCACCACGCCCGGCTAATTTTTGTATTTTTAGCAGAGATGGGGTTTCACCATGTTGGCCAAGTTGGTCTCAAACTCCTGACCTCAAGTGATCTGCCCACCTCAGCTTCCCAAAGTCCTGGGATTATAGGCGTGATCTACTGCTCCCAGCTTTGGCTCCCATCCTTCGTGAGAATTACAGCAGGTGAAGTTAGTCATAAGCTTTTTTCCTCAGCAGTGTCATCACCACCCACCCACCTCTACCTCTCACTGTATCCATCCTCCCAATTGCAATTGCTGAAGCATACACTTTGCCCTCTGTCTCTGCCTGTCCCATCTTGAGCACTTAACATGTTACCCCTACTTCAGATTCTCATTCCTGTGCAGTCTTTCCACTTTCTCCGGTTGATGCGCATTCTTTTTTTTTTTTTTTTTTGAGACAGAGTTTTGCTGTTGTTACCCAGGCTGGAGTGCAATGGCGCGATCTTGGCTCACCGCAAATTCCGCCTCCCGGGTTCAAGCGATTCTCCTGCCTCAGCCTCCCAAATAGCTGGGATTACAGGCATGCACCACCACTCCCAGCTAATTTTGTATTTTTAGTAGAGATGGGGCTTCTCCATTGTTGATCAGGCTGGTCTCAAACTCCCCATCTCAGGTGATCCATCCGCTTTGGCCTCCCAAAGTGCTGGGATCACAGGCATGAGCCACTGTGCCTGGCCAGATGTGCTTTCTTTATCCTTTGAACCTCTAAAATCCTTGAGTCCTTGCTATGGCTTTATTTGCATTTGCTGCTTAACAAATGTTTACTGAATGTCTTTCACGTACCAACCACTGGGCTGGGTGTTGAGGCTGGGGAGATGGAGGGACAAGGTGGAGATGTGAGTGGGAAGGTGACTTCAGAGTTAGGTAAGATATTACCTTTCCCTAGAGAAGTTCACTCTTTAACAGTGGTTTTCTATCTTGGCTACACATAAGAATCACTTGGAGGGGCTTAAAAAAATTCCAGTGCCTGGGTCCTAATCCCAGAGATTCTGATTTAATTGTTTTGGGATATGGCCAAAACATTGGGAGTTTTAGAAGATCCTTGGGTGATTCTAATATGGAGCCCAGGTTGAGAGCCATTGAGCTAATGGAAGAGACAGACCGATAAATGGCTAACTTCATTGCTTCCAATGCCAGAAGAATATACAAGGCACATGGGGAACAGGAGTATTTAATTTAGCCTGGAGTTATTTTTATTGTACAACTAGACTGTAAGCTGTTTATGGACAGGGCCCAGGGCTTTGTCATCTTGGGGTTCTCTTGCCTGATTCTTACATGTGGTGGGTATGAGATAGGCCACCCAACAGAACTTTCTTCGATGATAAAAGTGGTCAAATGTTCTGTATCCACCCTGTCCAATATGGTAGCGACTACCTATACGTGGCTATTGAGTGCTTGAAATGTAGCTAGGGGGAATGAGGAACTGAATTTTTAATTTTATTTAATTTTAATTAAATAGCTATATAGAAGAGTTACTAATGTTTAAATTATTTGACTTTATGCAGGGGCTTAGGTAAGGCAGGTTATTTTCTCTGAATGGTTTTGAAGTTTAGTCACTTCATTTGAATTGTAATTTCTCACTTCTCTCTCTTTTTTTTTTTTAAGGTGGAGTCTCACTCTGTCACCCAGGCTGGAGTGCAGTGGTGTGATCTCAGCTCACTGCAACCTCTGCCTCCTGGGTTTAAGCGATTCTCCCACCTCAGCCTCCCAAGTAGCTGGGATTACAGGTACACACCACCATGCCCGGCTAAGTTTTTGTATTTTTAATAGAGACGGGGTTTCACCATGTTGGCCAGGCTGCTCTCGAACTCCTGGCCTCAAGTGATCCGCCCACCCTGGCCTCCCACAGTGCTGGAATTACAGGCGTGAGGCACCGTACCTGGCAATTTCCCACTTTTCTTATTTATCATTTGTTAAAATGAAAAAAAACACAGAGGGAGTCAGGTGTGGTGGCTCACGCCTGTAATCCTAGCGCTTTGGGAGGCCAAGGCATGTGGATCACCTGAGGTTGGGAGTTTGAGACTCGTCTGACCAACATGGAGAAACCCCATCTCTACTAAAAATTCAAAATTAGCTGGGCATGGTGGTGCATGCCTGTAATTCCAGCTACTCAGGAGGCTGAGGCAGGAGAATCGCTTGAACCTGGGAGGCGGAAGTTGCGATGAGCCAAGATTGCGCCATTGCACTCCAGCCTGGGCAAGAAGAGCGAAACTCCATCTCAAAAAAACACAACAAAACAAAACTCCAAAAGCACAAGGAGGTTCATTAAAATACCTGTTTTTAAATTGACTTTATTGAGCTATAAATCATACTATATAATCCACCATTTAAAGTGTCCAGTTCCACCAGGCACAGTGGCTCATGCCTGTAATCTCAGCACTTTGGGAGGCTGAGGTGGAAGGATAGCTTGACCCCAGGGGTTTGAGACCAGCCTGGGCAATATACTGAGACCTTATCTCTACAAAAAAGTTAAATAATTAAAAAAAAATTAGCCAGGTGTGGTGGTGCAGGCTTGTAGTCCCAGCTACTCAGGAGGCTGAGGTGGGCAGATCACTTGAGTCTGGGAGGGCGAGGCTGCAGTAAGCTGGGATTGTGCCTCTTCACTCCAGCCTGGAAAAAAAAAAAAAGCATACAATTCCATGGTTTTGGGTATACTTGCATGTATTTGCAACCATTATCACAATTTTAGAACATTTTTCATCACCTCAAAAGGAAACCCTGTAGCTATTATACTCCCAAACCTTCAGGCTTAACCACCTGTTAATCTACTTTCTGTCTTAATAGCTTTGCCTATTCTGGACATTTCATATATATGTACTTATATAATGTGTGGTCTTTCATATCTGGTTTCTTTCATATAACGTAACATTTTCAAGGTTCATCTATGTTGTAGCATGGTGTCAGTACTTCATCCCTTTTTATGGCTGAATAATCTGTTGCATGGCTGTATCACGTTTCATTTATTTATCAGTTGATGGAAATTTGTTTGTTGTTGTTGTTGTTTCTGTGACGGGGTCCCACTCTGTCACCCAGGTTGGGGTACAGTGGTGTGATCTTGGCTCACTGCAACCTCCGCCTCCCAGGCTCAAGTGATCCACCCACCTCAGCCTGCCAAGAGGCTGGGACCACAGGCTGCACTACCACACCTGGCTAATTTTCTGTTTTTTTTTTTTTGTTGTTGCCTAGCCTGGTCTTGAGCTCCTTAGCTCAAGCAATCCACCCGCCCAAAGTGCTGGGATTACAGGCGTGAGCCACCACACCTGGCCCTGTTGATGGAAATTTGGGTTTTTCCCAAACGTTTTGGCTGTTATGAAAAATGTGGCTATAAACATTCATGTACAAGTTTTTGTGTGGACATACATTTTCATTTCTCTTGAGTATATACCTAGGAATGGAATTGCTGGGCCATGTGGAAAAATGCCTGTTTTCTTATCTCAATGAGCATATTATGCATACATGCATGTTTTTTATATATGAATACCAATTTATTATTAATGTACCTTCTTCCTTAGTTACTATTCAGAAAGTGTTATCTTAACTCTAGAAGAAAGTATTTTCATTATAGAACAATCTGGCTGGGTACAATGGCTCATGCCTATAATCCTAGCAGGATGGGAGGATCACTTGAGGCCAGGGGTTTGAGACCAGCCTGGATAACACAGACCCTGTTTCTACTAAAAATTAAAAAAAAAATTAGCCAGGCGTGGTGGCACACACCTGTAGTCCCAGCTAGCCAGGAGGATCCGTTGAGCCCGGGAGTTGGAGGATGCAGTTAGCTGTGATTGTATCACTGCACTCCAGCCTGGGCAACGGAGCAAGACCCTGTCTCTAAAATAATAATAATAATAAAACCCAAAACCCAATTTATTTAAAAAATAATTCTATTTCGTTATATATATTGAAAATTGTTTTTGCCTTATACAGGATGCTGTGTTCTTGGCTCCTTTGTGAATGTCTGTTGCTAGTAGCTGGTTATGCTCATGATGATGACTGGATTGACCCCACAGACATGCTTAACTATGACGCTGCTTCAGGAACAATGAGAAAATCGCAGGTATTAAAAAAAAAAATACGTGCATGTGTGTGTAAGACCTTCTCAGTCCCATGATGGAAATAGTCTAGCTCTGTTGTTTTTCACAGAGCTATGAGGGTCATGGATCCATGATTAGCAATTATGCAGAATATTTTCCTGACACTGTTAATCTAAAATTATTTCAAACCTACCTAGTATTGAATTTGAATGTAAAGCCCTTGAAGTAGCAAAATAATATGATTTTAGTTCTTAGTGTGTACATTTGAAACTGTTTTTTTGTGGTTCAGTATAATTTAAGAATATAACATGCAGAGTCATGAAATGATGAAGTCAGAATCTTAGTCTTCATTAACCAAAGGCTATTTTTGTAACTAAACTATAAAGAAGTAAAATGTTTCTATACTCTGTTTTAGGCAAAATATGGTATTTCAGGGGAAAAGGATGTCAGTCCTGACTTGTCATATGCTGATGAAATATCAGAATGTTATCACAAACTTGATTCTTTAACTTATAAGGTTAGTTTTTTTCATTCATAAATTTTATATTTTTATATTATGTTAAATCGCTCTCTGCTGATACATTTGTGTTTCTAGTGTTTCCGTGTACCATATGATTTTTATAGGTCAAATTTTTCTTTGGATACTCTGACCTTGGTTTCTCATTGTTATTGTAGCTTTGGTTTTTCTAATAGTACCTTGTATTTTCCTGTAATAACATTGACATCTCTGTGTTGTAAGTATTTCTTTACCAGACTGCAGACTTCTTGGTGCAAGGAATACGTTTCATTCATCTTAATTCTCTATCACCTATCACAGTGCTGAGGCATAGTAAACTCTCAAGTGTAGCAAATGAAGAAATGTGTCTATTACCAGCTTATAAGCATAAGAGTTACTCTTAAGAAGGATTATTATAATTTAGCATGTAATAGTATTCATTCCTTCACTTATCCAATCCTCTTTAAAAAAATGTAGCTAAAGAAGAGTTTACACAAAAATAAATAAGTCAAGGGATGTGAATGGAGTCGTTATTTGGTGTGGGAGCCACCTTCAATTGGCTGCGTAGGCAGGGCGAACTGGTAGCAGTGTGGAGGTAAGGAGGTAAGCCCTGGAATGGAGACGGGGGCGGGGGGGTGTCAGTGAGATCAGTGGAGGCTACAGAACTCCAGAAATGCTGAAGGTCTGAAATGAGGCAGTGATGGGTTGAAGATAAGAGGCAGGTATTAAACTTTTATGAGGTAGAGTAGGCAAATGTTGGTGGCTTAGGGAAGCGGGGCGGGTGTTAAGGGATAGGGAATTGCTAAAGAGTGAATGAGTCCCAGCTTGAGAGACTGGGAGAGTTTGTTCATTGAGATCCAGATAGAGCCCAATAAGGTCTATACCCACTTGCTTGTGATTCTTATTCAATGCGAATATTGTCTCACCTGAGTGCTTGAGAAAATGCGCTTGGATAAAATTTGCTTCGCTCCCATGATTTGAGGAAGCCACAAGAAAAAGAAAAGGAAAAAAAATTGCTTCACTTTGTGTATTATTACTGTATAGTGAGCTACACAAAAGTTTGGTTGCATAGCAAAAATGCAGAAATACCTTTTTACAGAATTTTTTTATTCCATTATTTGTGACTGGTTTAAACATTATAAGAAACATGATTGGTAAAATGGAGTCTCGAATCCTTTCTTTTTTTTTTTCCTAAGTTGTTTCTTTAAGGTTTAGAAAATAAACTGGTTTTACAAACCTTGCCTGAGAGCAAAGGAAACTGCTGCGTCCTTCTGTGTCCTCCTCTGCTCTGTGCGCTTCTTATTTTAAGTCGGTGTGCTGCTCAGTTATTGTCGCGTTTATCCACTGACGTGCATTTCAGTGCTGAACTCGTGGTCCACACTCGGTTAAAAAATACAAGTTGATAATCACCATGTTATTTTAATGTTTGAAAAATATCCACTACCCTCAGCGACTTGCCTTCTGGGTTGGTGGTGGCAGAGCTAAGTTCGTAGGAAGTCTGCTCCGGTGTAGAATTGTGCGCTGAAGGTTTACCATGTGGATGGTACCCTGGAGAAGCTGCCGTTCCTGCCTTCCTGAGCATTCCATACAGCATGGAATGATTAATTGCTGATGAAACATTAATGAAAGGCCGAAAGTCATATGCACAGTGAAGAAATATTCTGTTGTGTCTTTCATTTCATATTCTGGCTTCATCTTGTCTCTGTTTCTCTGTCCCTTTGTCTCTCTCTGTGTATTTATTCTGCTCTTCCCTCCTGCCCTTCCTTCCTCCTTTCTCTTGTTAAATTGTTGCTTTGGAATTAGAAAGAGGCAGATTGGTCCAGATGCTCTGCTTGTGGATCTCTGCCTCCTGGACTCATGATCTTTAGCTTTAAAGTTGTTGAAAGTCAGCAGAAAAACTGCCAGGTTAGAGCTAAGTACTGGATCTGGGCTCCATGTTTGTTGCCTACTTGCCCTTTGCAAAGAGAACATGGGGAGGCAGGCCAGCTCTGCCCTGTAATGTATTATAGCTGATAAATGCAAGCTTGATCAAAACAACTAGCTCCTTACCTTGATTCCAATGGCAGCACTAGGCTAGAAACTTAACCCTTACATTATACTTTGACTCTAACTAATGTTGAATGATTTTATGGTTACAGATTGATGAGTGCGAAAAGAAAAAGAGGGAAGACTATGAAAGTCAAAGCAATCCTGTTTTTAGGAGATACTTAAATAAGATTTTAATTGAAGCTGGAAAGCTTGGACTTGTGAGTATCTGATGGTGTGATACTAATCAGAGTAGTGGATATTTTTATTCATTAATTTCAAATAATATAAAGAAGTGAAGCATCATGATGCTTTTTAACAGAGCCCACCTGACTGACTCTTTAACCAGAAGCTATTCATACAGGATTGAAGGCACTACTGTATTGCTTTGCAGTGGTCTGGTGGAAGATGAGCAGTGCAGACCGCTCTTTCTCCTTTAGTTTGTATGGATTTACTTACTCAGCTCTGTGCTCTGCTCCACCAGTTAATAGAGGTGAGGAAGTGGGGTGATAATTCTGTCCTGACCCTACTCCTGGTTTTCTCTCAGTATATGCTGAGAAAAAGAAAAATGTATTTTATGTAGTTTTTCTCCTTGTTGCTTACTGTGGTGAGTGCTGCTTTATAGACATATTGTTCATAATTGTTGTTAAAATTTCCTTTTTTTTTTTTGAGACAGAGTCTCGCTCTGTTGTCCAGGCTGGAGTGCTGTGGTGCAATCTTGGCTCACTGCAACCTCTGCCTCCCAGGTTCAAACAATTCTCCCTGACTCAGCCTCCTGACTAGCTGGATTACAGGCACCTGCCACCATGCCTGGCTAATTTTTGTATTTTTAGTAGAGATGGGGTTTTGCCATGTTGGCCAGGCTGGTCTTGAACTCCTGACCTCAGGTGATCTGCTTGCCTTGACCTCCCAAAGTGCTGGGATTACAGATGTGAGCCACTGCACCCAGCCAAAATTTCTATTTTTAAGAAGTCACTGTTTTCACTTTGGGAAGTGAAAACTTCCCAGACTTAATGCATTAATTTAGTTTTAATTCACTTACCAAAGTGAAAACATCAAGAAAACGTGTAATTTAATAACTTATAACATTTAGAAAGCTCATTTAAAAGCTCATAGACTTTTTTCCCCTATTGTGTATGCCACCAGAATTGATTTAGAGAGTCAGAGACCAGCCTTTGGTCTTGATCTGGCCGTTAGCCCCACCTACCAGAAGTGGTCACAGGCAGAGCCCCGAAAATGAAAGGCCCTTGCATCAGCACAGTGTAGGCTGGCAAAACTTGCCATATACTCCATCTTGCTGGTACAGTAAGAAGTGATCAAAAGAAAAGGGAGTGTTAGATGAATAACAATGCTGCCTTATTCTGGAATTGTAGAAGCAGATGTGTTCTCAAATGTACACTCTATAATTTGAGTCTTACAGCTGTGTACAGGGTGGAACAGAACCTGGATAAGGAAACAGATGGAAACAAAAATACCTAGGATGGAAATGCTTGAAAATACTTAGTTTCTGATTTTTTTTTTTTTTTTTTTGAGACGGAGTCTTGCTCTGTTGCCCAGGCTGGAGTGCAGTGGCACAATCTTAGCTCACTGCAAGCTCCACCTCCTGGGTTCATGCCATTCTCCTGCCTCAGCCTCCCAAGTAGCTAGGATTACAGGCGCCCGCCACCATGCCTGGCTAATTTTTTGTATTTTTTTTAGTAGAGAGGGGGTTTCACCATGTTAGCCAGGATGGTCTCCATCTCCTGACCTCGTGATCTGCCTGCCTCGGCCTCCCAAAGTGCTGGGATTACAGGCATGAGCCACTGCGCCTGGCCTAGTTTCTGATTTTTAAAACATGTTAATATTAATGATGGCTTTTAAAAATGCTTACTGATGATTTGTGATAATATGTGACATTTGTTTCTTTTCTTTTCATATTTACTTTTTTATATATGTATTTTTTGAGATGGAGTCTCACTCTGTCACCCAGGCTCTCGGCTTACTGCAACCTCTGCCTCCTGGGTTCAAGCTATTTTCCTGCCTCAGCCTCCCGAGTAGCTGGGATTACAGGTGCATGCCACCACGTCTGGCTAATATTTTTGTATTTGTACTAGAGACAGTATTTCACCATGTTGGCCAGGCTGGTCTCAAACTCCTGACCTCAAGTGATCTGCCTGCCTTGGCCTCCCAAAATACTGGGATTACAGGCATGAGCCACCATGCCCCGCCGTGTATTTACTGTTTGTAAAAGAAAAAGGAATTTTATTTGTATCAACTTGCGAATTAATGCAAAATTTGTTTACAGTGATTTTGCTAAGCTGAACTCACACTTACAAAGGTAGTTATAAATATATATTTTATGGAAGCCCATTATTTTGTTGCTCTTTGAAATCCTTATTTTTCTTGTTTGTACTAATACAGATTTTAGGCTATCTGAAAACTGTTCAGCAAATGAAAAGTCATGCAGTGAATCATAAAATAAAAATGCACAGTTGATCCTCATTCTTCACAGGTTCTGTATTTATGAATCGACCTCATTAAGTCTGTGTAACCCCAAAGTCAATAATCGAGGTGTTTTGTGGTTACTCTGGGACACTGTGAAGAGTGGCAAAAAATTTGGGTTGCCTGTTGCATGCATTCCCAGCTGAGATGGAACAAGGCAACCAAAACTGTTGTCTTGTTTCAGCTCTCGTACTGCAAACAAGTGTTTTTTTTTTGGGGATCTATTTAGTGGTATATTTTTTCATGCTTTTTTGAGGGGAGAGTGGTGATTATTTTTATTTTTATTTATTTTGAGACCAATCATTAAACAGCATGATTTCGTTGTTTAAAACAGCCCTCTGATGTAGTGCTGAACTGAGGTCTAGTGTTTCTAAGTGCAAGAAGGCCATGATGTACTTACAGAGAAAAGGTGTGTATTAGAGAGGTGTGTATTAGAGTCAAGCGTAAGGTATACGACAGTTGTCCATGTATTCAATGTTAATGAATGAACTATATGTATATTCAATAAGGTGTCCTTAAACAGGAATGTACAGAAACACACATAAAACAAGGTTATGTATTGATCAATTGATAAAAATGTTATGACAGAGGTTTGCATGAACCAAACTGTGTATTTATTATAGGAGTAATGGTTCAGTACTTGCTAATCGGTGTTTGAGGTGACTTTATAGACAATAACTACTGTGAATAGCAAGAATCAACTGTATTTTAGTGAAATTTACAGTATCTTTTTTTTGCACAGAGTTCTAGAATTTTTGAATGTTTTTCACGTGTATTATCTTTGGTTTTCATGTTAGCCTGTGAAGACAGGTGGATATTATTATTATTGTTTTTAAGAGACAGGATCTTACTCTGTCTCCCAGGCTGGAGTGCAGTGGTGTGCTCATAGCTTACTGTAGCCTTGCATCCGGGGCACAGACAATTCTTCTACCTCAGCCTCCCTAGTAGGCGGGAGCCAGGTGCACACCACTGCACACAGCTAATAGTTAGAATTTTTTGTAGAGATGGGGTCTTGCTTTGTTGCCCAGGCTGGTCTTGAAGTCCTGGCTTCAAGCTGTCCTCCCACCTTGGCCTGTCAAAGCACTAGGATTATAGGTGTGAGCCACCTCGCCCAGGCTATTATACATATGAAATACTGCAAACTAATATTTAGTTCCAAATTGGCTTTTGTCTTAAAATGGTTCACCAAGTAGTAATAAAATTCTCTTTCTATTGTTTGTTTTTTGGTAAATTTAATTTAGCCTGATGAAAACAAAGGCGATATGCATTATGATGCCGAGATTATCCTTAAAAGAGAAACGTTGTTAGAAATACAGAAGTTTCTCAGTGGAGAAGACTGGAAACCAGGTGCCTTGGATGATGCACTAAGTGATATTTTAATTAATTTTAAGTTTCATGATTTTGAAACATGGAAGTGGCGATTTGAAGATTCCTTTGGAGTGGATCCATATAATGTGTTAATGGTAAGATGGGATGAGGGCAAGGGCAACGTCATTAAGTTTCCTTTTTAAAATACTTTCCAAACTCCACCATAATTATGTTAAGAACCTGTACTAAGTCACTCATGCCTTATTGATGAACAAGCTGCAAAATTGTAGAAATGATTTTGTGCATTTGAGTCCAGTTCTTTTTAGTTGCCCTGAGTGTTTTTGGTGGCTGATTTCTGCTTCTCTCTGTTTTAAGGTACTTCTTTGTCTGCTCTGCATCGTGGTTTTAGTGGCTACCGAGCTGTGGACATATGTACGCTGGTACACTCAGTTGAGACGTGTTTTAATCATCAGCTTTCTGTTCAGTCTGGGATGGAATTGGATGTATTTATATAAGGTATTACATGGATGAAGAGTTTTACAATTTTAACACATTTATTCACAGTGAAAGAAGACTAATCTGTTGAAAGCAATCTTACCTTGGATGTAGGTTGGAGGCAGTGACTAGAGGTGGTCCACGCTGGGGAGGAATTAAACGGACAATTCTTAGCTGACTGTTTTTTGATTCCTTGACCAGTTAGTGGGTAAAAAAGTTCAGTCCTAATTTTCATAACCCAGTTACTGTTAACATTTGGGCATGTAAGTCAGAATAAAGCTAGGTGGGTTGGGCATAGTGGCTAATGCCTGTAATCCCAGCACTTTGGGAGGCTGAGGTGGGCAGATCACTTGGTCAGGAGTTCAAGACTAGCCTGGCCAACATGGTGAAACCCCATCCTTCTAAAAATACAAAAATTAGCCAGGCCTGATTGCATGTGCCTGTAGTCCCAGCTACTCAGCAGGCTGAGGCAGGAGAATTGCTTGAACCTGGGAGGTTGCAGTGAGCCAAGATCGTGCCCCTGCACTCCAGCCTCGGCCACAGAGTGAGGTCCTTCTCGAAAAAAGGAAGGAAAAAAAAGAATAAAGCTAAATGGATACATTAAAAAATTCTCATGTGGGTAATTTAGGGTATGTCATTCTATTCTTTGCTAGAAATGATACCAGAATACTATCTTTTAAAAATTAGCTTATTTTTTGAGTGTTATGTTCATGGCAGAGAATGTAGAAAAGACAGATAAAAAGAAATTAATTTTAAAAATCACCTATAATTTTATCACCTAGAGAAAATCTGTCAGTAGTTTGAGGTATTTCTTTCTAGTTTTTTCTAGATTTTAATTATCTTTCAAAGTTGGGATCATACTGTATATAGAAATTTGAAAGGACCACTACTGTTCCCATCAACATAGCATAATCATTGAAAGAAAATTTTAGATCTCTCTAGCAGAGTAAGTCAAGTAGCCAATGACTTCAGTGACTTCATCTGGTTAAAGCATTATGACATTTCTTTAACCTTTTGCCCTAAGTATTATAGTATCTAGAACTAATTATTTACAAATTAAACACAGATTCTATGTGGAAGGAAAGTTTGTTGAGTATTGTCACCTCAATGATTGTATATTGGTCATTGTGCTGGAAATTATCCAGTGCAAAATAGGATATCATCAACTGTAAAAGAAAATGAGAAGTAGTCATTTAATTTGTATGGCTAGAACTAGTTGTTGTTGTTGTTGTTTTTGAGACCGTCTCACTCTGTCCCCCAGGCTGGAGTGCGGTAGCGAAATCTCGGCTCAGTGCAACCTCTACCTCCTGGGTTCAAGCGATTCTCCTACTTCAGCCTCCTGAGTATCTGGGACTCCAGGCCCTTGCCATCATGCCCGGCTGAACTAAAAACATTATTTTTAGTAAAGTTTTCCTTTTTCATTATAACTACTTACAGAGAAGGCAATTGTAGTTAGTACTTTATGCTTACTTGTTGCATTAAGGCTGTACTTTTCCATGAACTGGAAATAGCTACTCTTTAAAAATAATATGTTTTCCTATAATCCCTCCTATAATATAATATAATTTCCTATAATCACTTTGGGAGGCTGAGGTGGGCGGATCACTTGAGGTCAGGAGTTCGAGACCAGTCTGGCTAACATGATGAAACCCCGTCTCTACTAAAAACACAAAAATTAGCTGGGCATGGTGGCGGGCACCTTTAATCCCAGCTACTCGGGAAGCTGAGGCAGGAGAATTGCTTGAACCTGGGAGGTAGTGGTTGCAGTGAGTAGAGATTGTGCCACTGCACACCAGCCTGGGCCACAGAGCAAGACTCCGTCTCAGGAAAAAAAGAGAAAAAATAGTAATAATATGAATTTTTTTAATTAAAACTTTTATAACAGTCTGGTTTGGATGCATGGTAAAGACACTCTTTGAATGAAGGTCTTTTGGATGTGTAGGCCTAACCTTCATGGTAACGGCCTCTCCTGGTTCCCTTTTGGTTTTGGTCAGCTAGCTTTTGCACAGCATCAGGCTGAAGTCGCCAAGATGGAGCCATTAAACAATGTGTGTGCCGAGAAGATGGACTGGACTGGAAGTATCTGGGGTAAGGTGTTTGTGCACTTGTCCTTATTTTGATAGAAATTCTGGGAATGAGAGAACATAGAACAAAGAGAATGATAAAATAACAGAGGAGGCTTTCCATGACTGAATCTTTAATATCAGAAGAACATGCAAGAAGCATTTGAGGTTTAAAACCAGTGACTTTGTATGCTCATCTAAAGTCACAGGGAAGGAATAGAAGTTGTATATATGTTGGCTCTGATATTGTCTGTCTTCCTTCATAAGACTGTGTGAAGGATCCTATGCTCGCTTTTGTTCATCTCGTCCTTTGCACAGTGTCTGGCATATTCTCAATAGAAGTTTATTAAACAAGTGAATCAAGTGAATGAGTGTATATATGAATTAATATCCATCTTAAATTTAATGGCCTTATATTGACTTGTGAAATTTTATGTTATAGCTTTACTTTTTTTTTTTTTAACTCTGGGAAAGATTAGTTTTTTAATTCTTTCACATTTTATAAACATTCTCATGAATGTTCACTACCTTTGGTTGTGTATATCTAGCAATGGGGATGGTTTAATAGTGTTCTAAGGCATTTTATAAATGCAAGTCCATGACTGATACAGAATTCTGCAGATGGGTTCCAAAATAAATGTTTCTTAAAAAGTTGTGGGAACTAAACCAATTCATGGCTTCAGTGGACAGTGAAATGTGTCCTCTAGCTCGGGCTAGTTTGCCAATGTATATAAGCCTGATTTGGAAAAATTAGAACTAATATTCTACTTTATTTTGTAAACTCCATGAAGAACTGACTTTTTTTTTTTTTTTTTTGAGACGGAGTCTGGCTCTGTCACCCAGGCTGGAGTGCAGTGGCCGGATCTTAGCTCACTGCAAGCTCCGCCTCCCGGGTTTACACCATTCTCCTGCCTCAGCCTCCCGAGTAGCTGGGACTACAGGCGCCCGCCACCTCGCCCGGCTAGTTTTTTGTATTTTTAAGTAGAGACAGGGTTAGTTTTTTGTATTTTTAAGTAGAGACAGGGTTTCACCATGTTAGCCAGGATGGTCTCGATCTCCTGACCTCGTGATCCGCCCGTCTCGGCCTCCCAAAGTGTTGGGATTACAGGCTTGAGCCACCGCGCCCAGCCAGAACTGACTTTTTAAATAAATAATTTACTGAGGTAATTGTGGATTCACATAGTAAGAAATACTACAGAGAGGGCCGGTGTACCCTTTCCCCATTTTCCTCCAATGGTAACATCTTGCACAGCTTTAATAGTACAATATCAGAGTCAGGATATTGACTTTGATACAATCCACCAGTCTTATTTTGACTTCCCATTTTACCTGTACTCATTTGTGTTTGTGAAGCATTGCTTTTAAAGTGTTTACCTTTTAGACATTTTTATAAAATACAATTTTTTTATCTGCATAAAACATGTATAATTTGAATGGATTTTTAAAACATGATTTTGGACATAAGATGAAAAATTAAAAAATCAGCATTACAGGGAGTCTACTTAAAACAAGATAATTTAAAACTGATTGGTGGGTGGTCAGAGGGTCAAAACCAAAGTAGTGTCTTGTTTGGGAATGAAATGCAACATTAAAAGAAATGATCAGTGTTTTGTCTGTTTCTCTAAACAGAATGGTTTAGAAGTTCATGGACCTATAAGGATGACCCATGCCAAAAATACTATGAGCTCTTACTAGTCAACCCTATTTGGTTGGTCCCACCAACAAAGGTATCGCATATATTTTGTAAAAATTCCTTAAAGTAAGTCAGAAATCCCTTGTATTTTAAAGAAATTTAGTGTTTGAGTCATTTTGCAAATAAGCCTTTGTCCAACAAAAAATACTATTGCACAGTGATTTTTCACATTAAAAATGGCACAACAGCATTTTAATTTATGTAACATACTTTCAGCCTCAGTGCACAATGAATTTTGATTCATTCTGTACCTTAGCCCTGTGAGGAGAAAATTAAGTTGCTTTTCTCTCTTGTTTTAGGCACTTGCAGTTACATTCACCACATTTGTAACGGAGCCATTGAAGCACATTGGAAAAGGAACTGGGGAATTCATTAAAGCACTCATGAAGGAAATTCCAGCGCTGCTTCATCTTCCAGTGCTGATAATTATGGCATTAGCCATCCTGGTTAGTATTAATGTATTAGCACTGTCAGGCCGGGCGCAGTGGCTCACGCCTGTAATACCAGCACTTTGGGAGGCCGAGGCAGGTGGATCACAAGGTCAGGAGATCGAGACCATCCTGGCTAACACGGTGAAACCCCGTCTCTACTAAAAAAATACAAAAAATTAGTCGGGCGTGGTGGGGGGCGTCTGTAGTCCCAGCTACTTGGGAGGCTAAGGCAGGAGAATGGCGTGAACCTGGGAGGTGGAGCTTGCAGTGAGTGGAGATCGCACCACTGCCTTCCAGCCTGGGTGACAGTGCGAGACTCTGTCTCAAAAAAAAAAAAAAACAATGTGTGTGTGTGTGTATATATATATATATATATATATATATGCACTGTCAGTATTTAGCAAGATTTATATTAAATCTTAGTGTTAATATATTAATACTGGTTAGTATTAGCACTGTCAATATTTAGCAAGATTTACAGAAAAGCAATGCTGAACTTACTGGGCTTCTCTGATATTGTAAATCAGGCTAAGTCATGCTTAATGAGAAGGTGATTTTTAAGTGATACAGATTTTTTTTCCTCCCCTCCCCCCCCCAAATGATACAGATATATTATACTTACTTGTATATTTTTCTTTTTTTTTTGACCTGATGGGAGCCTTTATTCACACAGTCGCCTCCCCCTCCGCTTCTCTCTTCTCGGGCTTTTGGAATTGGGTGTAGCACTCACTCCTGTGAGGACACCCAGCCTGGCCCCCAGCAAACCTGGCTGGTTGGAAGGAGTCGCAACAGGAGTGCTGCAACATCCCAGCATGAGCCCAGACGACTGATACTGTTCACGCATGGTTCTCCTTGGACAGCTGCTGGTCCCCCTGGGAGTGCCTCTGTACTGCTTGCTCCCTGTGGGGTTCGTTCTCAAGGCCACTCAGCAGTGGCTATAACAAATTATGATAAATGTTGTCCAAGGGTCAGTGTTCAAAGAAGAGGAACAAAGGTAGTCAAGGGAGCCCTCTGCCCCCAAGGGAAGCAGTAGATGGGGGAAGTAGGCCAGGCCCCGCTGGCTCAGGAACTCAGGCCAAGCCCTGGATATGCACGGGTGGTGCCGTAATGCCCAGCTCCTCCCGTAGAGCCCTCAGGGACTGCTCCCAGAGCCGCTCATAGTACAGGTTGAGGACACATGGGGCTGTGCGCCCGTTCTGAACGGCCCATGGGATCAACTCCGAGACCAGCACTTGCAGGCTCTGAGCACTGAGTTGGATCGGTCCAAAGAGAGCACCCAGGATGCACATGGGCAGGCCAGTCTGGACAGCCTCAAACCGTTTCACCACCATCTCCCCCAGGATGTTGGTGGGCATCCCCAGCAGGGTGTGAAGCATGTCGTGCATCTCCCGGTATCGCTGAATCACATACGCTAGATCCTCATCATCCACGAAGCGGGTGGGTGCTCGGGTGTCTGGGGAGACCCTATTCACATCCAGGAAACGGAGATACTCGCGACCCAGGGAGCCTTCTGGCAGGCTCTGAGGGTGGACGTCGAAATCCGGGGACGCTCCTGCAGGATCTGGGCACCCTCTGGATCCCTCCTCATCTGGTCCCTGAGGACCTTCAGGGTGCGGTGTCCTGTGGTCTCCCCTAGAACTGCGACCATGTCGTGGCGGCAGGGGTCATAGAGCGCCATTGCCGCGGAGCCGGCGGCCAGCAGCGCTTTCTGCAGCGGGGAGGTGGGGATGTGGTGCGAGTACAGCGGGCAGGCGCCGGCGCCGTCGCTCCTGGCCCGGAGAGGCATTGCTGCTGCAAGCCGCAGGAGGCCGGGAAGCCCGCGGAGCCCGCGGAGCCGGCGCAGGGCAGGGCGCAGCAGAGTCGCCATGGCAGTGGGCGTCCACTTGTATATTTTTCTAATCAAGAAAGTAGTTCTCTAGTTTGATTGCATATGTAGCAGTGATTTAGAATAATACCCTCTTTTTAAATTTGTCCTTTAACCTTGGTGAATTAATACACAGAAAATAGGAAGTTGATTACTGTCTCCTTGAGAAAGGGGGCCTTCTTATTTGTAGTCTGAGTTTTTGCAGCAGTGAGAAGGGAAGAGCATTGAGTTTGACACAGAACCAGAAAGGGATGTGGAAGAACGTGGGTATGCTGAGAAGGAGTTTGGGGATCCAGGAGCAGACATTAAGAAGAAATATTACTCGTCATTCATCCATGGTCTGTTCAGTGTTTTTTTTTTTTTTAATCGATTTTTTAGCTATTACCCAAGTAAAGCGGTTGTTGCATAAAACCAAAAACTTAGATGTGCCAAGGGAAATTCTCTGCCCTAAGGATACAAGATTCACCATCTCTATTCACTTTGAAATCGTTTCTTTTTTGGTTTTGTGTTTTGGCTTGTGATTACAGGATTATGTGGTTGGCGGGTATTTTTTTTTGTTAGGTGACATTAGTTCTATAGTCGTAGTGTAGTCTCTGAAACTGAAATTATCAGCAGAGTCTTCACCATCTGTTTTTGTTTCATGTGCTCCCTAAGGAAAGTTATGCTCTTTGACTTTGGCTGCTTCTGTCTTCAAATAGTAGTGTTTGAAAAACTAGTATAGAAATTTTCAAAGTTTCTGTTCTCAGGACCTCTTTGCAGTCTTAAAAATTGAAGCCCACAAACAGCTCTTACTTAAGGTGATTATATTTATTGATATTTACATATTAGGAGTTAAAACAAATTTAAAACATACGAGTACTGTACACGCAGGCAGGCATCTCCTGAGTCCGAGTGAGGCTGTCACTCTAGCATCTGGAATGTTCCATTGCACACTCAGGAGGGGACAGTGAAAAAGACAAATAATAATGTCTTTGTATTATGAAAAGTTTTGATCTCATAGATCCCCTGAAAGTCTCAGGTTTCCCCGCAGGGGTCCCTGAGCCACACTGTCAGGAACTGCTGCCTACTTTTTCCCATGGAATGTGAATCAAAACCTGTTGAATTTTAGCTGTAACTTAAGCTAGTTTGTATTTGTAAAAAGTAAAGGTACAGGAGATTGTTTACATAATGATATACAACTTTAAATATTTTCAGCATTTACCTTGTATGATGGGCATGAAGCTAGAAACATGAATAATTATCAGACTAGAACCTGCTAATTTAAATACCTAGGCTTCAGCCTGCCATTGTTATAGTTCGATCAAAATGTGTCTAGCTGATTAAAATATCTACTGAATAGTCAGTGATTTATTAAGCTTTATGGGCCACTTTGGCCTTGTATTAATCTAAAGAAGAGGTCTCTTTTTTTTTTTTTTTTTTTTTTTTTTTTGAGACGGAGTCTTGCTCTGTAGCCCAGGCTGGAGTGCAGTGGCCGGATCTCAGCTCACTGCAAGCTCCGCCTCCCGGGTTCACGCCATTCTCCGACCTCAGCCTCCCGAGTAGCTGGGACTACAGGCGCTGCCACCTCGCCCGGCTATTTTTTGTATTTCTTAGTAGAGACGGGGTTTCACCGTGTTAGCCAGGATGGTCTCGATCTCCTGACCTCGTGATCCGCCCATCTCGGCCTCCCAAAGTGCTGGGATTACAGGCTTGAGCCACCGCGCCCGGCTAAAGAAGAGGTCTCTAATGAAAAAAAGTCAAATTAACATGTTTATGTCTATAAATGCCACAAGTAAGTTAAATTACATAATTTTGTTAGCACTCTGAATAAAATGCCTCATAACTTTTTTGTAGGTTAGCCATTAAGTCCTTAGGAAAATGTATTTCTTTTCCTTACAGAGTTTCTGCTATGGTGCTGGCAAATCAGTTCATGTGCTGAGACATGTAGGCGGTCCTGAGAGAGAACCTCCCCAGGCACTTCGGCCACGGGATAGGAGACGGCAGGAGGAAATTGATTACAGACCTGATGGTGGGGCAGGTGATGCAGAGTTCTATTATAGGGGCCAAACTGGCCCCATTGAGCAAGGCCCTTATGCTAAAACATATGAGGGTAGAAGAGAGATTTTGAGAGAGAGAGATGTTGACTTGAGATTTCAGACTGGCAACAAGAGCCCTGAAGTGCTCCGGGCATTTGATGTACCAGACGCAGAGGCACGAGAGCATCCCACGGTGGTACCCGGTGTAAGTCAGCAACTCTTTTATTTTGCTGTCCCTTCGTTACTGGTTCTAAATGCTTCTGGAAGAGTTCTGATTGTTTTTACTCTTACCCTTCACCCTTAATTATATAATGAGTGATACAGTCACTCTGTCTCTCCCCTTTCTGGTCTTCAGCTTCCTCAGAAGAAATAAAATTAGATTTAACTTTTATGTAAAATACAATTTAACAGTAGTTTGTTATAACAGATGGTAATTCATACGAACCTTCATAGGAAGCCAGCATGTGAGCATGACAGAAATTTCTATCTTTGAAGAGATCAGAGAGGAGGCATCACTGAAGGCCCAGAGCTCTAGGGAAGGCACTGTAGGGCCCTAAAGGATTAGCTGGATGGAAGAGTGGGCTGGGGCCAGGGATCAAAAACATTGCTTCCCCAAATCTTCGGTGTCATTGGCTGGCTAGACTATACTTTTTACCTGTAGAATGGTGAGAAGTGTTTCACCATTATCAGTCTTTTAAAGGGACATTTCCATTTCTGTTTGAGGGAGGAATTTGTATTGTCATTTGAAATGTTTAAGTTGCAAGTGTTAAACCTTTGAAATAGTTATGAACATAATAGAATCTGGGAAATTATAGAATCCCTTCCCATAGAGTTCGTACAAAAATAAACACATCTACATGTATCTAGAAAACCTTAAGATGGACCAGGTGCAGTGGCTCACGCCTGTAATCCCAGCACTTTGGGAGGCCAAGGCAGGCAGATCACTTGAGGTCTGCAGTTCAAGACTAGCCTGGCCAACATGGCAAAACCCCATCTGTACTAAAAATACAAAAAAATTAGCCAGGCATTATGTGGTGCGCACCTGTAATCCCAGCTACTTGGGAGGCTGAGGCAGGAGAATTGCTTGATTCCAGGGGGTAGAGGTTGCAGTGAGCCGAGATCATACCATTGCACTCCAGCCTGGGTGACAGAGTAAGACACCGTCTCAAAAAAAAAAAAAAACAAAAACCAAAACAAACATAAAAACAAGACCTTAAGATGCTCCTTCCAGCTTTTATAGTTAATAATTACCTGTCACCTATCTCAGAAGTCTTCCAGTGACTTCCTGTCTCACTTGAGGGGAAAGCCAGTTATCACAATGGCCTAGAAGCCTCCTTGGTCTCCCCTTCCCCCACATCCACTACCTCTCTGGTCACCTCTTCTTCCTCCATGCTCACTCTACTTCAGCCACAAGGGCTCCTGACTGTTCCTTGAACTGAGAGCCTTTGTACCTCCTGTTCATTTGCTCCACAGTATTCATTCATATATCATATGGTTACTGTCTTCAGGCCTTTACTCATTTTTATTATTTTTGGAGACAAGGTCTCACTCTGGTCAAGGCTGGAATTCAGTGATCTTAGCTCATTGCAGCCTCAAAATCCTGGGCTCAAGCGATTCTTTTGCCTCAGCCTTCCTAATAACTAGGACTATAGGCATATACCACCATGCCTGGCTAATATTTTTTATTTTTTGTAGAGATGGGGTCTTGCTGTTACCCAGGCTGGTCTCAAACTCCTGGCCTCAAGCAGTCTTCTCACCTTGGCCTCCCAAAGTTATGGGATTACAGGCATATACCACCATGCCTAGCCATATCATGCTTTTTTTTTTTTTTTAATTATTTTTTATTATGCTTTAAGTTCTAGGGTAAATGTGCACAACGTGCAGGTGCGTTCATATGTATACGTGTGCCATGTTGGTGTGCTGCACCCATTAACTCATCATTTACATTAGGTATATCTCCTAATGCTATCCCTCCCTTCTCCCCTACCCCATGACAGGCCCCAGTGTGTGATGTTCCCCTTCCTGTGTACAAGTGGTCTCATGGTTCAATTCCCACCTATGAGTGAGAACATGCGGTGTTTGGTTTTCTGTTTTTGCGATAGTTGGCTGAGAATGATGGTTCCCAGCTGCATCCATGTCCCTACAAAGGACATGAACTCATCCTTTTTTATGGCTGCATAGTAGTCCGTGGTGTATATGTGCCACATTTTCTTAATCCAGTCGGCATTGATGAACATTTGGGTTGGTTCCAAGTCTTTGCTATTGTGAATAGTGCCGCAATAAACATACGTGTGCATGTGTCTTTATAGCAGCATGATTTATAATCCTTTGGGTATATACCCAGTAATGGGATGGCTGGGTCAAATCGTATTTCTAGTTCTAGATCCTTGAGGAATCACCACAGTCTTCCACAATGGTTGAAGTAGTTTACAGTCCCACCAACAGTGTAAAAGTGTTCCTATTTCTCCACATCTTCTCCAGCACCTGTTGTTTCCTGCCTTTTTAATGATCGCCATTCTAACTGGTGTGAGATGGTATCTCATTGTGGTTTTGATTTGCATTTCTCTGATGGCCAGTGATGATGAGCATTTTTTCATGTGTGTGTTGGTTGCATAAATGTCTTCTTTTGAGAAGTGTCTGTTCATATCCTTTGCCCACTTTTTGATGGGGTTTTTTTCTTCTAAATTTGTTTGAGTTCTTTGTAGGTTCTGTATATTGGCCCTTCTCAGATGAGTAGATTGCAAAATTTTTCTCCCATTCTGTAGGCTGCCTGTTCACTCTGATGGTAGTTTCTTCTGCTGTGCAGAAGCTCTGTAGTTTAATTAAATTCCAGTTGTCAATTTTGGCTTTTGTTGCCATTGCTTTTGGTGTTTTAGTCATGAAGTCCTTGCCCATGCCTAAGTCCTCAATGGTATTGCCTAGGTTTTCTTCTAGAGATTTTATGGTTTTAGGTCTAACATTTAAGTCTCTAATCCATCTTGAATTAATTTTTGTATAAGGTGTAAGGAAGGGATCCAGTTTCAGCTTTCTACATATGGCTAGCCAGTTTTCCCAGTACCATTTATTAAATAGGGAATCCTTTCCCCATTTCTTGTTTTTGTCAGGTTTGTCAAAGATCAGATGGTTGTAGATGTGTGGCATCATTTCTGAGGGCTCTGTTCTGTTCCATTCGTCTGTATCTCTGTTTTGGTACCAGTACCATGCTGTTTTGGTTACTGTAGCCTTGTAGTATAGTTTGAAGTCAGGTAGCATGAGGCCTCCAGCTTTGTTCTTTTGGCTTAGGATTGTCTTGGCAATGTGGGCTCTTTTTTGGTTCCATATGAACTTTAAAGTAGTTTTTTTCCAATTCTGTGAAGAAAGTCATTGGTGGCTTAATGGGGATGGCATTGAATCTGTAAATTCCCTTGGGCAGTATGACCATTTTCACAATATTGATTCTTCCTATCCATGAGCATGGAATGTTCTTCCATTTGTTTGTGTCCTCTTATTTCATTGAGCAGTGATTTGTAGTGGTCCTTCACATCCCTTGTAAGTTGGATTCCTAGGTATTTTATTCTATTTGAAGCAATTGTGAATAGGAGTTCACTCATGATTTGGATCTCTGTTATTGGTGTATAAGAATGCTTGTGATTTTTGCACCTTGATTTTGTATCCTGAGACTTTGCTGAAGTTGCTTATCAGCTTAAGGAGATTTTGGGCTGAGACAATGGGGTTTTCTAAATACACAATCATGTCATCTGCAAACAGGGACAATTTGACTTCCTCTTTTCCTAATTAAATACACTTTATTTCTTTCTCCTGCCTGATTGCCCTGGCCAGCACTTCCAACACTATGTTGAATAGGAGTGGTGAGAGAGGGTATCCCTGTCTTGTGCCAGTTTTCAAAGGGAATGCTTCCAGTTTTTGCCCATTCAGTATGATATTGGCTGTGGGTTTGTCATAAATAGTTCTTATTATTCTGAGATACGTTCCATCAATATCGAATTTACTGAGAGTTTTTAGCATGAAGGGCTGTTGAATTTTGTCAAAGGCCTCTTCTGCATCTATTGAGATAATCATGTGGTTTTTGTCTTTGGTTCTGTTTGTATGCTGGATTACATTTATTGATTTGTGTATGTTGAACCAGCCTTGCATCACAGGGATGAAGTCTGCTTGATCATGGTGGATAAGCTTTTTGATGTGCTGCTGGATTTGGTTTGCCAGTATTTTATTGAGGATTTTTGCATCGTTGTTCATCAGGGATACTGGTCTAAAATTTTCTTTTTTTGTTGTGTATCTACCAGGCTTTGGTATCAGGATGATGCTGGCCTCATAAAATGAGGTAGGGAGGATTCCCTCTTTTTCTATTGATTGGAATCGTTTCAGAAGGAATGGTACCAGCTCCTCCTTGTACCTCTGGTAGAATTCTGCTGTGAATCCGTCTGGTCCTGGACTTTTTTTGGTTGGTAGGCTATTATTACCTCAATTTCAGAGCCCATTATTGGTCTATTCAGGGATTCAGCTTCTTCCTGGTTTAGTCTTAGGAGAGTGTATGTGTCCAGGAATTTATCCATTTCTTCTAGGTTTTCTAAGGTATTTGCGTAGAGATGTTTATAGTATTCTCTGATGGTAGTTTGTATTTCTGTGGGGTCGGTGGTGATATCCCCTTTATCATTTTTAATTGCGTCAATTTGATTTTTCTCTTTTTCTTCTTTATTAGTCTTGCTAGCGGTCTATCAATTTTGTTGATCTTTTCAAAAAACCAGCTCCTGGATTCATTGATTTTTTTGGAGGGTTTTTTGTGTCTCTATCTCCTTCAGTTCTGCTCTGATCTTAGTTATTTCTTGCCTTCTGCTAGCTTTTGAATGTGTTTGCTCTTGCTTCTCTAGTTCTTTTAATTGTGATGTTAGGGTGTCAATTTTAGATCTTTCCTGCTTTCTCTTGTGGGCATTTAGTGCTATAAATTTCCCTCTACACACTGCTTTAAGTGTCCCAGAGATTCTGGTATGTTGTATCTTTATTCTCATTGGTTTCAAAGAACATCTTTATTCTGCCTTTATTTCGTTATGTACCCAGTAGTCATGCAGGAGCAGGTTGTTCAGTTTCCATGTAGTTGAGCGGTTTTGAGTGAGTTTCTTAATACTGAGTTCTAGTTTGATTGCACTGTGGTCTGAGAGACAGTTTGTTATAATTTCTGTTCTTTTACATTTGCTGAGGAGTGCTTTTCTTCCAACTATGTGGTCAGTTTTGGAATAAGTGTGATGTGGTGCTGAGAAGAATGTATATTCTGTTGATTTGGGGTGGAGAGTTCTGTAGATGTCTATTAGGTCCACTTGGTGCAGAGCTGAGTTCAATTTCTGGATATCCTTGTTAACTTTCTGTCTCTCGTTGATCTGTCTAATGTTGACAGTGGTGTGTTAAAGTCTCCCATTATTATTATGTGGGAGTCTAAGTCTCTTTGTAAGTCTCTAAGGACTTGCTTTATGAATCTGGATGCTCTTGTATTGGGTGCATATATATTTAGGATAGTTAGCTCTTCTTGTTGAATTGATCCCTTTACCATTATGTAATGGCCTTGTCTCTCCTCATCTTTGTTGGTTTAAAATCTGTTTTATCAGAGACTAGGATTGCAACCTCTGCCTTTTTTTGTTTTCCATTTGCTTGGTAGATCTTCCTCCATCCCTTTATTTTGAGCCTTTGTGTGCCTCTGCACGTGAGATGGGTCTTGACTTTTTATCCAATTTGCCAGTCTGTGTCTTTTAATTGGAGCATTTAGCCCATTTACATTTAAGGTTAATATTGTTATGTGTGAACTTGATCCTGTCATGATGTTAGCTGGTTATTTTGCTTGTTAGTGGATGCAGTTTCTTCGTAGCATTGATGGTCTTTACATTTTGGCATGTTTTTGCAGTGGCTGGTACTGATTGTTCCTTTCCATGTTTAGCGCTTCCTTCAGGAGCTCTTGTAAGGCAGGCCTGGTGGTGACAAAATCTCTCAGCATTTGCTTGTCTGTAAAGGATTTTATTTCTACTTCACTTACAAAACTTTAAGTTTGGCTGGATGACATATCACGTTTTCAGACCACCCTGATTTAAACTATAATTTGACCCTACCAGCCCACCCCACATTCAGCAGTCATATCTTCTCTGCTTTTTTTACATAGCCTCTTTAATTCAACATATATATCATACTTGTGTGATTTTCTTCTAACCTAAATATAAGTTCCAGTGAGAACAGTTTTATGTATTTTGTTCCTGCTGTATCTCTAACACCTAGAACTTAATATATGCTCAATAAATATTTGTCAAATGAATTATTCTCACCAGGCTAGAGATGTTAACAATACTGATGACCAATTCTCTTGACACCTTCTAAGCTGGGCCACTAGACCACCCAGTAGGCCCTAAGTGTTCCCACTCCTCCATGGGAGTACATTGGAGTTTGGTGAGGTATAATAACATTTACATAATTATAACTTAGCACTGGACCCTGGATTTGAAAGAGTTTGGAGCTTGCTACAACAGATTAGGGTGGGAACTTTTTAGATATGTTTGATTACTGAGACTTCACATTACATCAAACAGTTAAAATGTAATTTTGTACTTTATAGCAGAAATCACCTGTTTTGGATACAAATCCCAAGGAGATAGGTGGAATCCTGGGGGAAGGCACACTGAAAGAAAGCAGTACTGAAAGCAGCCAGTCTGCCAAGCCTGTCTCTGGCCAAGACACATCGGGGAATACAGAAGGTTCACCTGCAGTGGAAAAGGCCCAGCTCAAGTCTGAAGCCGTGGGCAGCCCAGACCAAGGCAGCACATACAGCCCCACAAGTGGTGTGGCTGGACCATGTGGACAGGATCCAGTCAGCAGCCCCTGTGGCTAGAGGAACACCAGCACAAACGACAGCCTCAAGTCTCCTCCGAGCTCTGTAAAGTATACTCTTCACTCTCTTTCTCTTCTCTGCAAGTATTCTGATTACTACAAAGGTGCCAACTTCAACATTCACATTTTTACTGACAATTAGAATTAACAAACACATGTATGTATATAAAAGCTTTTAATTTCATCTTCTCTTTGATATTTACATCCCATAAAGTAGGAAGTGTTTAAGATGAACAGATGGCAGGCATCACTGATTCTGGATAGTTAAGGAGACCAGTTTGAATTGGGGACATTGAAAAAGAAATTTTATTGTTATAGGCACTTACAGGAACCCACTAACCAACTTACGTTGCCTAGTGGAATCCACTCGAGTTCAGGCCACCCACTTGGTGCCTCCAGCATCTTCATGCAGCCATGGAGTGTCGTTACCAGGATCAGTCTGACTGACACCTCAGCTTGTCTCTATGTAGCCTGCCCACAGGTCATTGTGGCTTCGTAGTTTCCTCTTTTCTGCAGCTGTTACTACACCTGCATCCTTATTGTCACTTTTACTTTATGTTTACTTAGAGAAAACTGAAGACTGCCAGGGCAATTTAGATAACATTGGTAATCTGTTTTACAGAGTCAGTCGACTGAAAATGACATTATTCTTTTCCCCCACCAAATGAAGTATATGGGCTTTTTATGAGACCTATTTTTCATGTTACTCAGAATCCTAGCATATTATCATATCTTAATTTACATTATAGCAGATCATATTGTCTTGTCCATAGGAAGTTTGCATTTTTAGAAATCTGTGCACAGAGAATACCATAATGAGGAAGAAAAGTTGGGTGTCTTCCTCTACTGCAGACAGGACATCAGTCAGCACTTTACATTAGTCTTTCTTATTATCAAAAGCATTCCTCATTTTAAACTGTTTAAAAAGCAATTCATAAATTTTGTACCTGTCCTTAGCAGATTTCACAGACATCAGGTGTCCTTCGTTTTAACCATATTCACACTACAAGATTTCACAGACATCAGGTGTCCTTTGTTTTAACCATATTCACACTACAAGTTATGTTCAACTGCTTACTAAAAATGATACCAGTCAGGAATAAAGTCTTTAAATTTTCATGCAGATATTTGTATCCCAAGCACTTGCTTTTTCATTTTAATACGAAATGCAGAATGCACATTTTTGGATCCAGGAAGTGTTACTTATGTGCCTGTAACAATTTAATTTTAGGCCAGGCGCAGTGGCTTATGCTTACAATCCCAGCATTTTGGGAGGTCGAGGGAGGATGATGGCTTAAGCTCAGGAGTTCAAGGCTATCTACTAAAAATAAAACTAGCCAGGCATGGTGGTACACACCTGTAGTCCCAGCCACTTGGAGGGCTGAGAGAAGAAGATGGCGAGGTGGCAGTGAGTTATGATCTAGCCACTGTACTCCAGCCTGGGTGACAGGGCAAGACCTTGTCTCAAAAAAAATTATACATGTTAATATATTCTAGTTTAATATTGCAAACATCTTTAGTATTTCATCAGAAAGGTTATTTTTTCTAAGAAGTGCAAAAGGATTTTAAGATTTTTAACACAGAGGGCATATAACAAATGAATCCTGACAGACACCTGCAGTTTAGAATAAATTTGTGAACATCCATGCATATAAAGTAGTCCTCTGGGGACAAGACATGTTCACACTGACCCCAAGGTGAGAGCTGTCTTTTGAACTGTGATCCAACTCTGAAAAGTAGTGAATGCCCCAGGTGATAGACTGTAACTGTGAATGGAATTAAAGCTGCTTGCATGCCTTTTAATCCAAAAACAAATTCTTTTAAAAAAATTTTAAATAAAATTTCACCTCTGTATTCTTTCATTACAGATATCCATTTGGGGATGAAATCTACTTTGACAGCTAGCAAGGCAACGTGCAGCTGCTGTTGAATGACGACAGCAATTCAGGAAAGACTTAAATATGAAAGCAAATTGAACACATCAGGGCCAGTTTATTATCAGAAAAGAGATAAGGCTTATTGACTAGCCAATATATCATTAAAATTAAGGTTTATAGTGTGAAGCTTTTTTTAAAATTTAATTTTGAGAGTTTTGCTCTGTCGCCCAGGCTGGAGTGCAGTGGCGCAACCTCGGCTCACTGCAACCTCCACCTCCCAGGTTCAAGCGATTCTCCTGCCTCAGCCTCCCAAGTAGCTGGGATTACAGGTGTGCGTCACCATGCCTGGCTAATGTTTGTATTTTTAGTAGAGACGGGGTTTCGTCAGGCTGGTCTCGAACTCCTGACCTCAAGTGATCTGCCCTTGTCGGCCTCCCAAAGTGTTGGGATTACAGGCGTGAGCCATCGTGCCCAGCCTATATAGTGTGAAGCTTTTAGGAAAATCAGAACAGGGTAGATAGACAGCTATTAAAAACAATGTTTAAATGGAATAATGTTGAATGTTTACAGGCTGTAAGAACTATTATATACACAAAATAAACTTTTTACATTGTGGTTTGGTATACTGTCTTACTGAATTTTCTTATAAGAACCCCATGAAACTTACCTGAGTTTTTAAAATGCTATCCAGGACATCACACCTTATAGTATACGTAAAACATAATGTAATCCAGGTTTTAATTTAGTACTTTTTGTTTTTTGGCTGAGCACTTTAATTCCAGATTATGACTCTCTCTTTAAAAAACATTGGCCATTTAGATAAATATTTCTATTTGCCCATTCAAATCACCTGAATGACTTTTTGAAAGAATAGGGGTCCACATCCCCAGATCCCATCCCAGCTGTGCACAGTCAGAAGCAAGGAGAGTGGAACAAGTTGGCAACTTGTTCCAAGCATGGGCTTTTGCAGTCTGTGATGCAGTGTTACTCCAGGCCCTGGTCTGTCCCATACTTGTCTTTTGCTACAGTTACTTTGTTATCCCCTTGTAAACTGCCTTCAGTATCTGGGATAAGGAAGACAAGGCTTAATGACAACTAATGTTCTAGCTGACATCTTTTATACTTAATTTTTGTGAGTTTTCATCTGTTTTCTATTTGTTTATGTGTCCTAGGTTCTTGACCTAACCATATGGTGCTTTTTGTTTTTTTTATATTGGGACTTAGAAAAGTTTGTTTTACAGCAGTATTATGGAACAGAAGAGACCATTTTAAATATATATATATTTTAAACAAATAGCCCAAAACACACAAAAGATACTTGTTTTCTAGAGACAGGGTCTTGTTCTGTCACCCAGGCTGGAGTGCAGCCTCCACCTCCTGGGCTCAAGTGGTCCTCCTGGCTCAGCCTCTTAAGTAGTTGGGACTACAGGTGTGTGCCAGCATGCTTGCTATCTTTTTTCTTTTTTTTTTTTTTTTTTGAGACAGAGTCTTGCTTTTTCACCCAGGCTGGACTCCAGTGGCTGGTCTCGGCTCACTGCAGTCTCAGCCTCCCAGGGGTTCAAGCGATTCTCTTGCCTCAGCCTCCCAAGTAGCTGAAACTACAGGTGCATGCCACCATGGCCAGCTAATTTTTGTATTTTTAGTAGAGATGGGGTTTTGCCATGTTGGCCACGAAGGTCTCAAACTCCTGACCTCAAGTGATCCACCCACGTAGGCCTCCCAAATGCTGGGATTACAGGCATGAGCCACCGTGCCTGGCTGCTGATTTATTTTTTGTAGACACGGGGGGTCTTACTATGTTGCCTAGGTTGGTCTTGAACTCCTAGCCTTAAGCAATCCTCCTGCCTCAGCCTCCCAAAGTGCTGGGATTACAGGCATGAGCCACCATGCCCAGCCCAAGAAGCAGAGTTTCTTTTATACTGACTGGCCTAAAAAATATTGAAAATAGATTTTCATGGAGAAAAAAAAAAAACTAGATTTTTAATAAGACTATTTTATATGCTTTTTTACATTGATCAAGTACATTATTTTTACTAAACAGCATTGTTTCCCACTACATCCATGGTTATGTGTAAAAAAAAATGCCATTGTCAAGATTTTAAAAAATTATTTCCATAAGAGGATTAAATTCTAATCTATGATTCACTTAACTTCCTACTTTACAAACACTAGGTAAAGTAACCTAACAAGCTGCCAAAGAACACATCCCAAGTAATCACAGATGATGAAGCACCTTTACAGGACACCTCCACCCTCAAACATGCGCGTGTCCAGAGAAGTAGTGATGCCTTAATAGACTACTGAAGGTTAACTATTTACATTATTCTAAAAATATTTTAAGCTGTATTACAGTGCTATAAATTCTCCTTTTAAGGAAAAAATTAATAGATTGTTTCCTTACCGTGTTCTGAAAGGAAAAAAAAAAATACATCTATAGTAACTAGTGGTCTGCTGATTTTTTCCCTGAATTTTTAAACTCCAACAAAGCATTACTTTGCAAAAAGTCCTTTAGCCCAAAGTCAGTGTCTCTGTTTTGATCTCTTTGTAAAAGAACTCTCTGTTCATCCATTCTCTTTGCCTGGGACCGTAAAATAAGGCTGAAAAAGTCTTCATCTGGTACTGTCGGACCCTTTGTGGTAGCAGGTGGTGGAGCACATCTTTGATCATCTAATCTGGATCCCTAAAAGTGTATGAGAAAGAGATTAAAAGACATCCTGTGGGAAAGAAAGCACCAAGCTATGTTATATCTCTGTCAGTCATACCAAGAAAACACAGTTGTAAACTTATTTGGGGCTTCTCAGAAATTAATCTTTGTTTTTACATTGTTTTCTTTAGTTCCCAGCCTGATTTCTGAAATAAATTAATCTTTAAACCTGAAACTGCATACAATTTTTCCTTTAAAATGACTTATATAGGTATAGCTGCTTCATGGGTTTAGTAAGTGCATTATATTAAGTCATACTGTTTTAATTATAATTGGTCACAAAAAATCTGAGATAAAACACAAGGTCAACTCTATCTAAGTATGACAGTTCAAGGTTATAATCTAACAGGCATCAACAGTGGAACTTAACAAACCTTTAGAAATATGTACAAACCCATGAGGAACTACCTTAAAAAAATCGCGTCTTAGGCTAGGTGACAGCAAACTGTAACCCAATGCCTGCTTCTGTAGATGAAGTCATTTTCATTTTCCCATCAATACATCTGTTTATATACTGTCTATATGGCTGCTTCCCTACTAAATGGCAGAGTTGGGCAGTTGCAACAGAGACCATATAGGCTGCAAAGCCTAAAATATTTTCTATCTGGCCCTTAACAGGAAAAGTTTGCCTGCCTCTGTCTTAGGCAGTTAAATCTGTTAAGAAATAGCCGGCGGATCACGAGGTCAGGAGATCGAGACCATCCTGGCTAACACGGTGAAACCCCATCTCTACTAAAAAATACAAAAAAAAAACTAGCCGGGCGAGGTGGCGGGCGCCTGTAATCCCAGCTACTTGGGAGGCTGAGGCAGAAGAATGGCGTAAACCCGGGAGGTGGAGCTTGCAGTGAGCTGAGATCCGGCCACTGCACTCCAGCCCGGGCGACAGAGCGAGACTCCGTCTCAAAAAAAAAAAAAAGAAATAGCCCAGACTGATTTTTTTTTTGAGACACAGTCTCGCTCCGTCATCTAGGCAGGAGTACGGTGGTGTGATCCTGGCTCACTGCAACCTCCATCTTTCAGGTTCAACTGATTCTCCTGCCTCAGCCTCCCAGTAGCTGGGACTAAAGGCATGTGTCACCACACCCGGCTAATTTTTTTATTTTTAGTAGAGACAAGGGTTTCACCATGTTGGCCAGGCTGGTCTTGAACTCTTGACCTCAAGTGATCTGCCCGCCTTGGCCTCCCAAAATGCTGGGATTACAGGCATGAGCCACCATACCTGGTCTCTGAATTTTTCTTTCAAGTTTGAGTATTATGATTCTTACATTAGACATGCTACTTGTCAAATAAAAAATACATGTACTTACAAGTATACACCACAGTTTCTGGCATTGTAGCTCAAGAATAAGAATAGAAGTGTGATAGCTGATATTTGAATACCCACTACATTGTTAGGGACTGTGATAAGCACATAGATCCCTGAGTATTTAATCCCACAACCCTCAGAGGATGCAGTTATTTACTGCCCTCCTAAGTCGGTGCCGCCTCCACACATACATGGCTCACTCATTTCTCCTGTCATAAATTGATAATTTCAATGTCCTCCAATTAACCCAACACTTGGCACTTCAGTTCCTAGACTTCCTCTGATTGAGTGTTCTCATCCTTCACTTCGGCATTAGCCATTTGGCTCCCATGATCATATTCTAGCCTCTTGTTCTCTCTATAGAAATGCCTCTTGCAGTTCTTTGCCCATTTTTGAATCAGGTTGGTTTTTGTTGAGTTTTAGGAGTTCTCTATATATTCTGGATATTAATCCTTTATTAGATATGTGATTTCCAAGTATTTTATGTTGAGTTGCCTTTTTACTGTTGATAATGTCCTTTGAGGCACAAGTTTTTAAGTCCATTTTGTCTATTTTGTTGTTGTTGTTCCCTGCTCCTTTGGTTTTATAACCAAGAAATCACTGCCAAACCCAATGCCATGAGGCTTTCCTTTTTTTTTTCCTTTAGAGACAGGGTCTCACTCTGTGGCCTAAGCTAGAGCACAGTGACATGATCATGGCTCACTGCAGCCTTGAACTCCTAGGCTCAAGTGATCCTCCCACCTCAGCCTCCTGCGTAGCTGGGACTACAGGTGTATGCCATTAAAAAAATTTTTTTATAGAGATGGGATCTCACTATGCTGCCCAGTCTGGTCTTGAACTCTTAGGTTCAAGCAATCCTCTCATCTTGGCCTCCCAAAGTGCTGGGATTACAGGTGTGAGCCACCACATGCTCCTCTTTAGTTTTATAGTTTTAGTTCTGATGCTTAGGTCTTTGATCCACTTTGAGTTTTGTATATAGTATTAGGTAAGGGTCCAACTTCATTCTTTTTGTATGTGGCTATCTAGTTTACCCAGAACCATTTGTTGATAAAACCATCCTTTCCCCCATGGAATGGTCTTGGCACCCCTGTTGTGTATCATTTGACCACACATGCAAAGTTTATTTCTGGGATCTGTATTCTGTTCCTTTGGTCTATATGTCTGTCTTTATGCCAGTACTGCACTGTTTTGATTAGTGTAGTTTTGTAATAACCTGAAATAAAAAAATGTGAGTCCTAAAGCTTTATTCTTAAGATTGTTTTGGATATTTGGAAGTCCCTTGAGGTTCCATATGAATTTTAGGAATTTTAGGCTATATTTTCTATTTCTGTAGGGGGAAAAAGCCATTTGGATTTTTACAGGGATTGCATTGAATTTGTAGGTCACTTTGGATAGTATCAAAATTTTAACATTAAGTCTTCTAATCCATGAACATGGGATATTGTTCCATTTGTTTTCTTTCATCTCCTTCAGCAATGTTTTGTGGTTTTCATTATACAAGTCTTTTGCCTCAATGATTAATTCCTAAGTACTTTATTTTTTTGATGCTATTTTAAATGGAATTTTATATTTCTTTTCAATTGTTCATTGTTAGTGTATAAACACACAACTGATTTTTGTGTTGATTTTGTATCATGCTATTTTGCTGAACTTGTTGATTACCTCTGTCAATTTTATTGATATTTTGTCCTTTTTGATGTGAATGCCTTTTTTTCTTTTTTGCCTAATTGCTTGAATTTCTAGTACCTCATTGAATAAAAGTGGCCAAAACCTGCATTCTGATCTTGTTCCTGATCTTGGAGGAAAGCTTTCAGTCTGTCACCATTGAGTATGATGTCAGCGGTGCATGTTTCGTATATGGCTTTTACTATGTTCTGGTAGTTTCCTACTGTTGCTAATTTTTAAGTTTTTATCATGAAAGAGTTTTGAATTTTGTCATTTTTTTTCCTATATGTGTTTTTTCCCTTTATTCTGTTTATGTGTTACATTGATTGATTTTCACATGTTGAACAATCAATCCTTGTATCCTAGGAATAAATCTCACTTGGTCATGTTGTAAAATCCTTTTGATGTGCTGCTGAATTTGGATTGTAGTATTTTGTTGATTTTTGCATCTGGATTCATGAAGGATATTGATCTGTACTTTTCTTGTAGTGTCTGTCTGGCTTTGGTATTGGCAATACTGGCCTCATAGAATGAGTTATGAAGTATTCCTTTATTTTCAGTTTTTGGAAGGAACAGTTTGAGAAGGCATAGTGTTAGTTCTTTAAATGTTTGATAGAATGCACCAGTAAAGATATCAGGTCCAGGGCTTTTATCAAGAGGTTTTTGATTACTGATGCAACCTCCTTACGATGGGTGTATTTTCTGTTTCTTCATCATTTGTTCTTGGTAAGTTTGTGTTTCTAGTAAATTGAATGTTTTTAAAATTAGTCTATCTAGCTAAAAGTTTGTCAATTTTGTTAATCTATTTTTCAAAACGTTTTGGCTTCATTGATTTTCTCTATTTTTTTTCTGTTCTGTATTTTATTTATTTCTGCTATAATCTTTATTTTTCTTTCTTTCCTTCTGCTAGTTTAGGGTTTTGTTTGTTCTTCTTTTTCTAGTTCCTTAAGTTGTAAAGTGAAGTTGTTGACTTGAGATCTTTCGTCTTTTTTTAGTGTAAACATTAATGGCTATGAATTTCCCCCTTGGCATTGCCTTTGCTATGTCCCATACATTTTTGTATGTTTATTTTTATTTGTCTCTATTTTATAGTTTCCATTGTGATTTCTTCTTTGATGGATTAGTCGTTTAAGAGTGTTTAATTTCCACAAATTTGTGAGTTTTTCCTGTTTTCCTTCTGTTATTGCTTATTTTATCCTTTGGGGTCAGAGAAGGTACTTTATATGATAGTTATCTTTTAAATCTGTTGAGAATTTGTGGCCTAACATATGGACTGACCTGAAAAATGTTCCATGTGCACTTCAGAAGAATGTGCACACTGCTGTTGGGTCAAGTGTGCTATATGTGCACATTAAATCTAGTTGGTTTACTGTGTATTCAAGTCCTCCTTTTCCTCACTTATCTTCTAGTTGTCCTATCCATTAATGAGCATAGGATATTGAATTCCGCAACTATTTTTGTAGAACTGTCCATTTCTCCCTTCAATTCTGTTAATTTTTGCTTCATAGATCTTGATGGTTTGTTATGTATCTTTAGCATTCCTTGAATCTACTGGGACCACTGCTACTTTTTACTTTCACACCTTTCATTTCTTTATTTCCCTTCTTACAGCCTAGATTCTAAAGTCCATTATTAAAATCACTTCCTGGCACATGTCTTCAACTACCATTCTCTCCCCTAAATCCCATTCTCCTGGCAAAATATCAGTCTTGATTTATCTCTCTGCTTCAAGCAGCTGGTTATGACTGGATAAATACACAATTGCATTCAACCAGTTTTACTTCCAGTGACTGTGAACCTCAGGTGGGTTCTTTCCACAGCACAGTATTCTTAATACTTTCCCCTAGTTTCAGTTTCTCTAAGTCATCTATTTCCCACTTCCTTTCTCTTCAAATTTGTAGGGCTCCCCAACCCCAGTCTTAACTAATGACTACTTCTTTCTTTGGTGAGACAATAAAAGCATCCAGAGAGAATTCCTACTTGCTCCCATCTCCAAATGCATACTCTGCTTTCCCTCTCTCACCTACACAAAAACTGTGTTCTTCAGTTACCCCAGACTTACCTACATCACTGACTCTTCTCTACTTGACCGTTTCCACCTGTAAACTATGTTATCACCCCAAAAAAGAAAAGAAAAAACCACATTTGCCTTGTATTTCTTTTCTAGCTAATGGTCCATTTAACCCATTAAAGTTTTCTATATTTACTATCTCCCCTTTCACACTTCCCATTTTCCCACCCCACTCAATCCTTTGTCCCCACCATACCACTGAAACAGTATCTTTCAAAATTATTTATAATCTCCATGTTATCAAATCTAGTAGTTATCATCTGACTCAGGTTCTTAGCAACATTTGCCACAGTTGAGCACTGCTTAAGATATACTCTTCACTTGATTTCCACCACACCACACCTCACCCCACCCCACCCCAGCCCACCCTCGGGGTATCCTTCCAACTCTCTGGCTGTTGCTGCTTTGCCAGCTCATCTTCCTCCATCTAACTAGTAGACTTTGAAATGCTCAGGGCTTAGTCTTCCTGTCCTATTCTTTAGGTAATTTCTTCCCAGGGCTTTAATACCAGCTATATGCTGATGCCTCCCAAGTTTACATCTCCCTTGGGCTCCAGATTTCACATCAAATTGCCTATTTAACACCTCTACTTCATTGTCTATACCAGTCACACCTGCCATTCCTTGAACTGGCTAACAGTTTACCAAATTTAACATGTCTAAAACAGAACTCTTGCTTTTTGTCTCCAAACTTGCTTCTCCTCTAGTCATCTCCATTTCAGTAAATAGAACCATTCATTTCCCAGTTATTCAAGGTATAAGTAATCTTTGATTCTCTTTCCCTGAAACCCTCTACCCAATTTATTAAGACATCCTGCCAACTAACCATAATATATAACTGATATAATAACTAATAATGTAGCCCTACGCTGACTACTCACTGTTACCACTCTAGTCCACATCACCAGTATTTTTTGCCTGCATTGCCATACTATCTTCCTAGCTGGTTTTCATACTAACACCCTTGCCACTCTACATTCTTCCATCAGTAGCCAGGATCCTCTTTGAGGATACTCCCAGTACTTTCTTAATACATCTAAAACACAAGACTTTATCATGGCCTCCAAGAGCCTAGATGATCTAGGCCCTGATTACTTCTCCATCCTCATTTTGTGCGACTCTTCCCTTCCCCTACCCATCCCATGCCAGTCACATTTGCCATTCCTTGAACTGGCTAAGCTTTTATATCCAAGAGGGGACTTGCTGCCTCTGCATGGAATACTCTTTCTCTAGATAGTCACATGGCTGACTGCTTCACTGCATTCAGGTCTCTGTTCAAATGACAATCTAGAAAGGTCTTCTCTAACCACCCTACCTAAAACAGACACTCCCCCTACCACCAACACCTTCGCTTATCCACTACCCCTTTATCCTCCTTTAAAGTTCTTCATAGCAAGTATGATTACCTAATACAACACACATACACACACATACTCTCTCTCTATACACATACACACACACAAACACACACACATGCACTTGTCTCTCCTAAAATGTAAGATCCTTTAAAAATCAAGTGTGTCCTCAATGCCTAGAATAGCACCTGAAATATAATCGGTGTTCAATAATTTTTTACTGAATGAGGGACAATAATAACTCTCTAATAAAAAATAAGCCCTTCCTGAATGAGAATTATAACACTGCCAATGTTCTCAGTGGCATCTGAGCTGTATGCAGAATGAAAAAAACATACAGACATACTTGACATTTTACAAGGATGTCAAAGAAATCTTCATCAGCCTCTTTGTTGTCATTAGTCATCAGGTGGCTAAGTACCGACTGGCTGTTGTTTTGTGTTAGACGAAGCCCTGGCAAATTACTGAAACTAGCCCTCTGGTCATCCAGACGACGGCTCTGTGAGCTGGCAAGAAGATCTAAAAACTCATCCGTGTTGGGGGATACCACAGGAACAGACGGTGCTAAGAACAGTAGAAGAAAGCGAAAGGTTAAAAAAAACAAAAAAACAAAAAAAACCTAAGCACATTTATTATATATACCTAGATCTTTTCAGCCTTGCCAGTCCCAATACCTGCCCTGCCCTCCTGCTATAGCGCTGACACGGATGGGCTTTGGCTAGATGGGTGTGGTTTTTACTGGCGGGAGGGAAAAATGAACCCTAGAGTACTTCAAATGACCCACTTGGGGGTTATTCAGATTTGGCTATATTTCTCTATTTAACGCTCACTCAAAATGTAACTATATGTGACCAGATTTCAGAAGGTGAATAAACTGTTTTTCTTACATAATTTCTCAGATCAGGATGTGTGGGACAGTGTTTTTTATTCTAGGCCCTGGATACAAATCATTTAGTAAACTAACAGTTAAGTGCTGCTGGCAAGTCTTGGTCTACGGTATAAGAAGTCTTTTGGTAGCTGAAATAGAAAAATATAAGCAACCTATTTTAGTCCTTTCTAACTCAGCCAGGCCTTAGCCTCAGCCTTAGCCATAGGTTCCTCTTCAGTCTGTCTTTGTTTTTCTTTCTTAATTCAGATACGAAGTATTGACATTTTATATATAATCATAAAGTATGTATAACTACTTTTCTTCCTCATTTGTATTTTTAAAAGTTATATTAAGGCTGGGCATGGTAGCTCATGCCTGGAATACCAGCACTTTGGGAGGCTAAGGCAGGAAGATCACTTGAGGCCAGGAGCTTGAGACCAGCCTGGACAACATAGCAAGACCTCATCTCCACAAAAAATAAAAATAATTAGCTGGGCATGGTGGTGTGTGCCTGGAGTCCCAGTTACTTGGGGGGCTGAGGTAGGAGGACCACTTGAGCCCAGAAGCACAAGGCTGCACTGACTATGATCATGGCCTGGCACTCCAGCTTGGCTAACAGCAAGATCTCGTCTCAAATAAATAAATAAAATCAGATTTTATTTTTATATATTTTTTAGACATAGGCTTTAACTATGCTGCCCAGGCTGCAGTGCGGTGGCTATTCACAAACACGATCATTGCACACTATAGCCTCAAACTCCTGACCTCAAGTGATCCTCCCACTTCAGCCTCCCAAGTAGCTGAGATTACAGGCGTGCACCACCACACCTGGCTCACAGTCACATTTTCCACAACAGATTTTTCAAAGAAAACTAGGGAGGTAGTATAATATAGTTAGTAGAAGGCACATTGGACTAAAAACACAGATATACATAAGGGAACTGAAAAAACCTTGTTTGAACTGTATAATAGCAGCATTTCGGATATACCTGGATTCAGGCTCATTTATTATATCTCTTATGATGGGAACTCAATTCTCAGAAATAAACCACAAGAATATCAAAGAGAACTATTAAAATCAGGGGAGAAACAGAGATGACTTACTTTTTAGCATCATTTTGGGGGGAGTGGAAGAAGTTGTTGTTGAAGCTGTATGGGAGTTCTTTTCTTGCAAGCAACATCTCTGATCATCCATCCTATTGCTTTGAAATCGGCTTAATAAGTCAAAGAACCCTTCATCTCCAATAGCATCTGCACTGATTTTCTAAAATATTGAGAGGAAGTCTAGTTCATTTGAATATTCCAGTATTATTTTTAGATCATCAGTGAACATCATGATGCATTTAAATGCAAAAGATAAAGGATGAGGATTAAAAATGAGAATTGACATTTTGAAAAAGAATACAAGATGGCAAATATTGGTAATAAAATCTTATTTTAATCCAACTAACAAAAAGCACTTCTAGTTTTTAATTCCTGTATTTCTGAAGCTAAAGAAACATACCTCAGACGTAACAGAACCACTACAGATACTGAATTATGCAAACACTGGTGATACAGGCCTGTACTTCAGGCTCTGCATTCAGTTCTAAACATTCTACAGTGGAATTTAAGTACACTTACCTCTTTGTAAGAGCTGTCTAAGAAAGAAAACAAGGGTATTTTCCTACCATAGTGATTTCTAAGGTCTTTTTATTATACTTAGATTTGAAGACCCTGAAAAAATACAAACTTCAAATAAATGAATATTTGTGAGGAGAGCAAGATCTATATTTATACTTCATTTGGAAGGCTTCAAAACTGAAATGATTAATGCAATGTTTAATACAAGTAATTATTTTAATTTTTTCATAATGATGTATTATAATAGAGGCACATATACAAAAAATGTTATGGGCCTGAGGAGGAGAGAAGAACTAATTTTTAGGAGAAACAGGGAAAATTTCATAGCATGTATTTGTGTTGGCTCCTTAAGAATGAATAGACATTTGGAGGTGAGAGATGTTTCATACTGGTTAATATGCAATAGTATTCAATTGATGATGAACTGAAGGGTAGGGGTAGGTATAGAGGAGGGAAGAGGCCTTTGTATGCAATACTAACAAATGTAGACTTTATCCTATGTGAAATAAGATGAGCACTGGCAATAGTCAATTTTAAGCAGTTTTGTTTAGCGATAATAAATGAAGGCAGGGAGATCAGTTCAGGTACCTATTGAAGTCTAGGTAAGAGAGTAAGTACTAGGCTAAGACATGGTAGCAGATTTTTTTTTTTTTTTTTTTTTTTTTGCGGAATCTCGCTCTGTCATCCAGGCTGAAGTGCAGTGGTATGATCTTGGCTCACTGCAACCTCTGCCTCCCAGGTTCAAGTGATTCTCCTGCCTCAGCCTCCTGAGTATCTGGGACTATAGGTGCATGCCACCACACCTGGCTAATTTTTGTATTTTTTGTACAGTCAGGGTTTCACCATGTTGGCCAAGCTGGTCTTGAACTCCCGACCTCAGGTGATCTGCCTGCCTTGGCCTCCCAAAGTGCTGGGGTAGCAGATATTTTTTAAAAGGGGTGAGGGTGAGAGCAGATCTGAGGGACACAGTAGATTTGATGTGGTTAGTGAAAGAGGGAATCTTGCACGACACTGGGGTTCCTGGCTTAGGGACAGAGTAAATAGTATCCCTTTAACTGGGACAAGGAAAACAGGAGTGATTAAGAGAAGTTTTTAACATGTTAAATTTGAGGTTTGGGAATGATATATACATAAGCCACAGTCAAATGTGTTAATTACCAACAAAAGACTTTTTCCTAGGAGCAAAAAAGCCTAGAATTAAAGACTGAACGTAAAAATATATATGGCTCCAAAAGTATGGGCATTTTCAGTTGAGCTAAGTGAGCTTAGTTAAGACCCCAAACTTTGAACAAAGGCGTGACTTCCTTGAATTCCAGTCCTGCTCTAGATCTACAAAAATATCCCTGAATTTATATATACCCCATAAGTTTTAATTTTATTAGTCATAGCTATCCCAGAAAAGCTATGTAAGAAACCACTGATAAAAATCGAGGCATTCTATAACAATACCACAGACTTGGGGGAAAGAAATTGAGACAAAAGACACTACAAGGATATAAGTATAAATGAAATGCTGACAAAAGAAATCTCTAACTTAAAACAAAAAAGTTAACTTTTTTTTCAAAGGCTCTCATTGCTGGAAAAATTGATTTTATTTATTTTACTCTTTTGAAGACAGTCTCACTCTGTCGCCCAGGCTGGAGTGCAGTGGCACGATCTCGGCTCACTGCAACCTCCAACTCCTGGGTTCAAGCGATTCTCCTGCCTCAGCCTCCTGAGTAGCTGGAATTACAGGCATGTGCCATCACACCCAGCTATTTTTTGTATTTTTAGTAGAGACGGGGTTTTGCCATGTTGGCCAGGTTGGTCTTGAACTCCTGACTTCAAGTGACCTGCCTGCCTTGGCCTCCCAAAGTGCTGGGATTACAGGTATGAGCCACCGTGCCCAGCCAATTTTATTTTTTAATTTTTTTTGAGATGGGGTCTCACTCTGTCACCCAGGCTGGAGTGCAGTGGTGCAATCTCAGCTCACTGCAACCTCTGCGTCCCAGGCTCAAGCAGTCCTCCCACCCCAGTCTTCTGAGTAGCTGGGACCACAGGTGTGTGCCACCACACGCAGATACTTTTTTGCATTTTTGGTAGAGATGGGGTGTCACCATGTTGGCTAGGCTGATCTCGAACTCTTAAATCCAGAAGATCTACCCACCTTTGCCTCCCAAAGTGCTGGGATTACAGGCATGAGCCACTGCGCCTGGCAGATAAATGGATTTGATAATATGAAGTACCTTCTTTGTAATTTACTTTGATACTTTTACCAGATTATAGGGTAGCTGGATTTGAGATTTCCCTGATACTGATTATCAGTAAACCCATCATATTTTTATTTCTAAATAAATTAAATAAACTGTTTGCTATGCTCATTTTTCTCTTTTTTTTTTTGAGACAGGGTCTTGCTCTGTTGCCCAGGCTGGAGTGTAGTGGCATGATCTCAGCTTACTGCAACCTCCACCTCCTGGGCTCTGGGACCATAGGCACATACCACCATACCCGGCTAACTTTTTATTTTTTGGTAGAAACAGTTTCACCATGTTGCCCAGGCTCATTTTTCATCAAAAGTTTGTAATTCTATCATTACAGTTTCAATAATATGATTAATAGAAGTAGATGCTAACAGACACTCTTCATTCTAAATTAATATTTAAAAATTCTTGAGCATCTGAATTTAATTTGTTCTGCCTTCTGAGCTGAGTAGAGGGTGGTTTTACTGGGAGACAATGCAGTGAAATAACTGGTAGTATTTTTGCAAACAACAGTGACTCAAATAAATAATTATTGGCCAAGCGCAGTGCTTCACATCTGTAATCCCAGCACTTTGGGAGGCCAAGGCAGGCAAATCACTTGAGGTCAGGAGTTCGACACCAGCCTGGCCAACATGGTGAAACCCTGTTTCTACTAAAAATATAAAAATTAGCTGGGCATGGTGGTGCGCACCTGTAATCCCAGCTACTTGGGAGGCTGAGGCAGGAGAATCGCTTGAACCCGGGAGGCAGAGGTCGCAGTGAGCCGAGATTGCGCCACTGAACTCCAGTCTGGGTGACAGAGCAAGATTCAATCTCGAGAAAAAACAAACAAAAAGAAAAATAATTACTGTCCAATACAAGGGAGCAACTTATCTACTAAGACAGTAATTACCATTTCTAATTTTGAAGAAGATAGAAAAGATAGGGAAATATGAATACAAAGGTATTTTATATTACATGTCTAATTTAAATTACTAAAAATTCAGTATGAATACAAGAAAACCCAAATGTTGGTACTCAACACACAATACTCAAAAACTTAAACGTACCCTCTGAGAATCTGGAATTCGGTGGTCAATAGAATTACTGGCATCTTGGAGAACTTTAGTGGAGGAATTCGTTTTGTATTTTTTCCCCTTCAGTCTGTTGACAAAGAGTAGCTTTGCAGAAGGTTTGGCAATAAGAGGTTTTTGCTTAGCAAGAATTTCACTGTTCCAGTTCTGTATCTACAAAATTATAAATGGAAGGTAGGTGAAAAAACACCTCCAAATCCCCAGCTCTCTTCTGGTTTCCCATAATATTAACCTGACATACTCACTTATTTACTACTGGGGGAGAGAGGAAGAATTTTAGATCTCTTTAAAAATATCTTTTTTAGTATATTGCACTATTTTCAAGATCTTGTACCAAATGCATACTGTGGATTTCTCATTATCAAAACATTAAAATGCTGGTTTTTAAAGAACCTATGAATAAGAAAGCAAGGTTTGCCAAAACCTTATAAAGTATGAACGGTCAGAGAAGGAGCCAAAGTTTTACTCTAGACGTGAGTTACTTAAAAATATGTTACAACTGGAATTTTTGGATGTATGTAGAATTTTTAAACATAAAAATTAATATTTGAAACATAGCAGTAATTTTTAAAAAAAAAACAGTACTGTTTTTACTAATACCGTACTAAATTCTCAATGGGCAAAACCAATTTATAAAGGTCTAGATCTGATGTAAATACACAACCTACAAATAACAAAATAACATTTATTGAGTACAGGGGAAAAATATGCACTACATACAATAGCTCTGACATTTGCAGCTTTAACATTCAGTCTTAAATGTTTATAATTAAGTCTAAAGGTTCATGCTATGTAATAATTTTAGTTACACACAGTTTTTCATAGGTAAAATTACAGTCAAATGCACAGACTTTAAGTCTATGATTGGAAGCCATATAACCCCTACTCCAATCAATACATAGAACATTTCCACCAATCCAGAAAAGTGCCCCATGAGGCACAAACTGAAATAAACGTACAGGGGAGTGAGACATGTAGCTGGGGATGGTGGCTCACACCTATAATCCCAGCTACTCAGGAGGCTGAGGCAGGAGGATTGCTTGAGCCCAGGAATTTGAGGCTAGCCTGGACAACATAGTGAGAACCCATTTATATATATATATAGAGTGTGTGTGTGTGTGTGTGTGTGTGTGTATGTGTATATATATATATACGCATATAAATACATTTGTTGGTGTTTTTTTTCTTCTTTTTCTGTTGCCAGGCTGGAGTGCAGTGGTGCAATCTCAGCTCACTGCAAGCTCCACCTCCCAGGTTCAAGTGATTCTCCTGCCTCAGCCTCCCGAGTAGCTGGGACTACAGGTGCCCACCACCACGCCCGGCTAATTTTTTGTATTTTTAGTAAAGACGGGGTTTCACCACGTTGGCCAGGATGGTCTCGATCTCTTGACTTTGTGATCCACCCACCTTGGCCTCCCAAAGTGCTGGGATTACAGGCGTGAGCCACCGCGCCAGGCCTTGTTGCTGTTTTTAAAACATGTGGTTAGTAAGTGAACCAAGCCATCGATTCCTTTTCACATACACATTATAAGGGGAAATTATTTACTACAGTGGATTTCATGGTCTATTGTTTAGAGAAAAGGAAAATGGTCCTTGATGTGAGAACATAAAACTGTACCCAAAACCCAAGAAGAAAAATTAAAAATGTTCCTTATATATTTATTTGAACTTCTCAACAATACTGAAAACAAGAATACAGGGCAAAGCAATTCCCTTTTTCCTTATGTATGCTTCTTTACTTTGTTGAGAATAATGAAATAATGAATTATTTGACAGCTTTATTATGAGGAAAAGAAACCAATACAAAGAACTAATTACACTTAAACATATTTTAAATTAAGGATAGAATTTTATCACTTGGCTCTTGGAGAATTACAAGGTCAAATCTGGTCAGCTTCTTACATATAACACTGTTAGTACCACTACATAGGTAGGCAGAAGATAGCAAATTAATTTTGCTACTTATTAGTATGTTCCTAAAAGAAGAAAGTAGACAAAAATTGCCTTAAAAGCTTTTAAAAAATAATTTGTGGATTTAACAAATTTATATTTGAGAGCCACTCACAAAGAAAAGCTGGACATTTGGAAAAATCACAAAGTCCTTTAAAAATTACTAGAGTTTCCAAATAACTGTGAATTGCTGGAATAAAAATATCTTGGATATGATTCTAACACAATTAGATTTTGGTTTTTTGAAGACTATTCACACATAAACTATCACTATTGAAAAAGCATATGTTATTGTTATAATGATAGGGCAGAAGAATATTTAATGGCATGGAAAGATGTTCCTTTTTCTTTTTTTTTTTTTTTTTTCCCCAGAGACAGGGTCTCACTCTGTTACCCAGGCTGGAGTCCAGTGACACAATCATGGCTTATTGCAACCTCTGCATCCCAGGCGCAAACGATACTCCTGCCTCAGCCTCCCAAGTAGCTGGGACTACAGGCATGGCATGCAACATCAAGCCTAGCTAATTTTTCTATCTTTTTTTTTTTTAATTGTAGAGACAGGGTTTCACCATGTTGCCCAGGCTGGTCTCAAACTCCGGGGTTCAAGTGATCTGCCTGCCTCGGCCTCCCAAAGTGTTAGGATTACAGGCATGAGCCACTGCGTCCAGCTGGAAAGACGTTCTTGATAGATTACCACATATTAGAAAATAGTGTCTGTAACATCCATATGAAAATGCCAGATGAATAGATGCCAAAATAACTGTAGTTACCATCAGGAGGCAGGATTACTGATTATCTTTATTTCTGTATTCAAATTTTCTAAAGTTGCTGTAATGAAGATATTTTATAAAAAGTATTTTTAAAAATATACCACAGCTGGCACAGTGGTTCACACCTATAATACCAGCAACTCAGGCGGCTGAGGCAGGATGATTGCTAAAGGCCAGGAGTTCAAGACCAGTTTAAACAACACAGTGCGAGACTCTGTCTCTGAAAAAACTTAGCCAGGCATGATGATGTACACCCATAGTCCCAGTCTCAGCAAGACTCCATCACGAAAAAAAAAAAAAAAAACATAAAAGAACGAGAACCATTTTTTTTTTTTTTTTTTTTTTTGAGACAAGTCTCGCTCTGTGGCCAGGCTGGAGTGCAGTGGCGCGATCTCAGCTCACAGAAACCTCCGCCTCCCTGGTTCAAGCGATTCTTCTGCCTCAGCCTCCCGAGTAGCTAGGACTACAGGAGTGCACCACCACACCCAGCTAACGTTTGCATTTTTAGTAAAGACAGGGTTTCACCGTGTTGGCCAGGATGGTCTCGATCTCCTGACCTCATGATCCACCCACCTTGGCCTCCCAAAGTGCTGGGATTACAGGCGCGAGCCTCCGCGCCCGGCTGAGAGCCTATTTTGACAATGTAATATTCAGTTCAAAGGAAATGGAAGAAAGTAGTCTTGATGTGTTCTTCAATAACCTGTTTCTAATTATGAAGTCCCTTCCCTTTTACTATGCACCCCTCTCCCCCAAGAAAAAGCCTAAGGAAGATGTATCTTCAACACAAAGTACTTGTTTAAAAAAAAAAAAAAAAAAGCTTTTCAAGAATGCAGCTAGAAGAACAACTCTCCTTTTGATCATAAATTTCATTTATCTTGGCAATAAAGTTGCTATGTAGTTGGGAAAAAAAGGTTGTCCTTTTGATCTTCCTGATCTAATTAAAAAAAAAAAGTAATACATTTACTTGGTAAATGATTCAAATAGTTCAAACTGGTATATAAAGTATTTCTAGCCTAACCCACTCAGTCCTCTTCCCAGAAGAAATCACTGTTAGCCTGTTTCTTACATCTTATTCCAGAAATGTTTTAGGAATCTACAAAGGAAATATATGCATGTATTTTTCTTAAACAGATGGCAGCATACTGTACGCATTCTTTTTGCACTATACTTTTTCTGATTTTTTTTTACAGGCAACTTTTAAAGTGATATCTATATAGGGCAAGCCTTATTTAAATTATTTCATTAAATGAAAAGTTATTAAAACATTTTATAATAGTTCATGAAATTTAAAATATAAAACCTGTCACCCACCTTTTCTGGTGTTAACTTCATAAGTTCCATATTTTCCATACTGTGCCGGCGTCCCAACTTGGGGCGTACACCTTTGTTTAAAAAAAATTAATTCAAATAAACCAGGGAGCCCTTAAGAGTACAAGTTCAGCATCATTACATTATTCAGTTCTAAAATCTGATACACAAACCCATATGGAAGGAGAAAACCTGTACAAATATGTATTCTTCTAAGAATAATGATTTTCCATACCAGCTACACAAAAATAGAATATACATTCCCCTCTAAAATGCTTTGATGTAAGGAAGTTACATTTTGGTTGGAAACTAACATTACCCCTTAATTTGAAAAAGGCATTTTATAGTAACTGGTTTTATACTATCCACACAGTTTCAAAAATAACAAACTGTAGAGCGGTTTATTCCTTATAACAACATAAGGTAAAGGCTGTAGGCCTTCAATTGTGTGAAAAGAATCAAAATAGCATCCCCACTACCACGCTGTTATTCCTTTCTAGGTCACCCCTTTCCATTTTAAGATCTCATTAGATGACAGACTTACTGCCAGTCAGAAAACAAGTAAACAAGGCCTTAAATTTTTTTCAGTAAAGTTATTAAATATAGAGAATTTCCATATCCATTTAATCTTTTAAAATATTAGGCAATATTTTTTTTTTTTTTTTGAGACGGAGTCTCGCTCTGCCGCCCAGGCTGGATCTCAGCTCACTGCAAGCTCCGCCTCCCGGGTTCACGCCACTCTCCTGCCTCAGCCTCCTGAGTAGCTGGGACTACAGGCGCCCACCACCTCGCCCGGCTAGTTTTTTGTATTTTTTAGTAGAGACGGGGTTTCACCGTGTTAGCCAGGATGGTCTCGATCTCCTGACCTCGTGATCCGCCCATCTCGGCCTCCCACAGTGCTGGGATTACAGGCTTGAGCCACCGCGCCCGGCCATATTAGGCAATATTTTAAAAGGCATAAGAAATACCTAATACCCAGCTTAAAAAATGAAACATTACAAACACATTAAACTCCCCTTGTATAACTCCCCTCATAATTTACCTTGTCTTCCCTGTGCTTTTATGCATTTTCATTACAAATGCATGTATTTCTTAGCAATACAGCATGTGTGGGTTTTGAAACACTTATAAATGGTATCATACTGTATGTATTCTGCAACCAGCTTTGAGAAACCTTATATTTGTGAGATTCATCCAAGTTGCCATGTATACCTTAATTCATTTTCATTGCCATTTTTGGCAAGGGCTTTTTATAATAACTGGTTTATACTATCCACACCGTCTCAAAAATAACAGACTGTACAGTGGACTAGGAAATTATCCATTTTACTAGTGATAGATATTTGGGTTGCTTCCAATTTTTTGCTATGATAAGCACACTACAGATATTCTTGGGAATGTCTCTCAGTGTACATGAACAAGCATTTCTTCCAGTTTGGTGGTTATCAGGAATATATAACTGGGAGCAGAACAGGAATGGAACAGCTGGATCATACATTGGCGTATCTTTAACTTCACCAGAATGTTGCTGGATTGTACTTCAGGGTACACCAATTTCTATCCCATCAATACCATATCCACACAGTTTCATATAATAGTTTTATATGAAACTATTTCATATAATCCATATAAGAGTTTCCATTACCCTGCATCATTTTAATACTGGTAGTAATTTTTGTTTACCTCATAAGTTTCTAATAGTACTCCACTGTGATTTTTGCTGATGAGATGAAGTTAAGTATCTTCTATTTATGGGCTATTTGTGTACTGTTCGTCACTTTTGCCCCCCCGTGCCCTCCACCCCCATTTTTTTTTAAATAGAGACAGGGTTTCACCATGTTGACCAGGCTGGTCTGGAACTCATGACCTCAAGTGATCTGCCCACCTTGGACTCCCAAAGTGTTGGGATTACTTGCGTGAGCCACCATCCCTGGCCAGCCCCCATCTCTTTTTTTGAGAAGGGGTCTTGCTCTATTGCCCAGGCTGGAGTGCAGTGGTACAATCATGGCTCACTGCAGCTTTGACCTCTTGGGCTCAAGCGATCCTCCCACCTGAGCCTACCAAGTAGCTGGGACTATAGGCATGCAACACCATTTCCAACTTTTTTTTTTTTTTTTGATACAGACAGGGGTCCTATATTGTCCAGGCTGGTCTTGACTGCTGGATGCAAGCGATCCTCCTGCCTCAACCTCCCAAAGTGCTGGGATTACAGGCATGAGCCACTGCTTCTCTCCTGCATCATCACTATTACTGCTCTAAATCTGTCTTTCACATTTAAATCCTTAATCCATCAATAATTCATTTTTATGTGAGATTCTTTTCCATATATGCAAGGAATATAGGCTCTCTACTTGATTCCACTGGTCTATTTGTTTGTCTTTATGCCAACAGCACACTGTCTTATTACTTATATCTGTAAAGAAAGCACTTTTCATGTCCTTAGGAATGTTTTGGTATTTCTCAGAACTTTTTTGTTTCATATAAACTTGTGAATAACTTCATGAAGTTCCATAAAATAATTGTGATGTGTTTGGCAGTGCACTTAATTTTTATCAATCTGAGAAGAACCGAAATCTTTTATAAAATTTTGTCAGCCGGGCATGGTGGTGCATGCCTGTAATCCCAGCACTTTGGGAGACTGAGGTGGGCAGATCCCTTGAACTCATAAGTTCGAGACTAGCCTGGGCAACATGGGAAAACCCCATCTCTGCCAAAAAATATAAAAATCAGCCAGACGTGGTGGCGTGTGCCTATAGTTCCAGCTACTCAAGAGGCTGAGGTGGGCAGATTGCTTGAGCCTGGGAGGTAGAGGCTGCAGTAAGCTGAGATGGCTCCACTGTGCTCCCGCCTGGTGACAGAGTAAGAGCCTGTCTTGGGGGGAAAAAAAAAATTGTCTTCCCACTTGAGTATGATTTATAATTACTGAGAGAGATGTGTTAAAATTTCCCATTATAACTGTAGATTTTCCCATTTCTTTAATTTTGCTTTATGTACGTTAAGGCCTTGTTATAAAGGCCTACTAAGCCCAGACGCATTTAATGCATGTATCTTCCTGGTGAATTGAACTGTTAATCACTGTTAAGCACCACTGTAAAGTGACCTTCATTTACGTTTTTGTTTTTTTTGAGATGGAGTCTCGCTGTGTTGCCCAGGCTAGAGTGCAGTGGTATGATCTCGGCTCCCTGCAACCTCCACCTCCTGGGTTCAAGAGATTCTCCTGCCTCAGCTCCTGAGTAGCTGGGATTACAGGGCGCTGCCACCACCCCCAGCTAATGTTTGTATTTTTAGTAGAGACGGGGGTCTCACTATGTTGGCCAGGCTGGTCTCGAACTCCTGATCTCAAGTGATCCACTGGCCTCAGCCTCCCAAAGTGCTGGGATTACAGGCGTGACTTACCACACTCAGCTGACCTTCTTCATTTCTAGTAAGACCCTTTGCCTTAAAGTACATTTTATCTGCTATTAACATAGCTATACTGGCTGTCTTTTGGTTAGTTTTTGCATGGCGAATCATCTATTCTTTTACTTTCAGGCTTATTATATCCTTATATTATATATTTCTCTTGCAAGTAGTGTGTAGTTGCATTTTATTCTTTCTCCAATCTGCTACTGTGTCTTATAAATGGAACATTTTCATTTAATAGTACTATTAAATGAAATATATTTAACAGATTTGGATATTTGGGTGATTTTCTCTTTCCTATGTTCATTGGTGAATTACATTAATTGATTTTCTAATGTTGAATCCACTTGAATTTTTTTTGAGACAGAGTCTCTCTCTGTGGCCCAGGGTGGAGTGCAGTGGCGCTATCTCGGCTCACTGCAACCTCCACCTCCCGGGTTCAAGTGATCCTCCTGCCTCAGCCTCCTGAGTAGCTGGGACTACAGGCGTGTACCACTGTGGCCTGCTAATTTTTGCATTTTTCAGTAGACACAGGGTTTCACCATGTTGGTCAGGCTGGTCTCAAACTCCTAACCTTGTCATCCACCTGCCTCAGCCTCCCAAAGTACTGGGATTACAGGGGTGAGCCACTGTGCCCTGCTCCCTGTTTGTTTTTAAATACAATGCTGGATTTGCTTTGCTAATATTTTGTAAAGATTTTTACATCTTATGTTCATGAGTAAGGCTGGCCCGTAATTTACTTTTCTTGTATTGTTCTTATCTAGTTTGGATATCAAGGTTATGGTTCTCAGAAAGATTGATAAAAGTATTTCTACTTATTCAGTTGCCTATACAATTTTTGTGTAAGGTATTGTAATTAGTTTTCTTAAGTGGCTGGTTTACCTCACTTGTAAAATAATCTGAGCCAGGTATTTTCCTAGTGGGAAGATTTTAAATTACTGATCTAATTTCTGTATAATTTTAGCGATTAGCAAACCATTCACATTACATTTTACCATTGGATCAGTTTTGGTAACTTGTTTTTCCAGAAATTGCCCATTTCTCCTAGATTTTCAAATATTTTGTCACAACGTTACTCAGAATCTCTTTTTAATCTCTGCATATTTATTATGTCCCCTTTTCTTTTTGAACAGTCTTGCTGTAGACTTAATTAGTCAAAATTTAAACAATTTGGAACCAAATTTTGACTTAAAAAAAACCATCTCTATTGAATCTTTAATTTTATTAAATTCTGCTCTTTTAAAATTTTTGCCTTCTTTCAGTTTTTTCTTTCTTTCTTTCTTTTTTTTTTTTTTTTTTTTTAAGATATTTAGCTCACTTTCAGCCTTTTTCCTTTTTTTTTTTTTTTGGGAGACGGAGTCTTGCTCTGTTGCCAGGCTGGAGTGCAGTGGTGTGATCTCAGCTCACTGCAACCTCCGCCTGCTGGGTTCAAGCAATTCTCCTGAGTCAGTCTTCTGAGTAGCTGGGAATACAGGCACCTGCCACCATGCCCAGCTAATTTTTGTATTTTTAGTAGAGACAGGGTTTCACCATGTTGGCCAGGATAGTCTCAATCTCTTGAACTTGTGATCCGCCCGCCTGGGCCTCCCAAAGTGTTAAGATTACAGGCATGAGCCACTGCCTTTTTCCTTTCTAAATACAACATAAATTTTGCTCTAAGTACCAATGTAAGTTGTGTGCCACAAAATTGAAACTATTTTTATAATTCAGTCCTAAGTTACTTTCTAACTTTAAGATTTCTTTTTCAACCTGTAAGTTACTGAGAAGTGTGTTAAGTTTTCAGTTGAATGTTTTATACATTATCTTATTAATTTCTAAATTAAATGCACTGTGCTCAGGGCATGTGTGATACAGATGTGATACAAATCCTTTTAAATTTGTTGAGATTTGCTTTATTGTCAGTTTTCTGTAAATATTTCATGAATACTTAAAAATAATGGAAATTGACCAGTTAGGTCAATATATTTCCATTAAATCAGTGGTTTTCACTTTTAAGGTGTAACCCCATATTAAAAAATACACATATATACCTAGAACATACACAAACATACAACAAAATCTTCACACAACAGTTTTATATACACACATACACATGTGTGTAGTTTTTTGGTTTTTCTCTGTTGCCCAGGCTGGAGTGCAACGGCATGATCATGGCTTACTGCAGCTTTGACTTCCTGGGCTCAAGCGATGCTCCCACCTCAGCTTCCCAAGTAGCTGGGATCGCAGGCTCATGCCACCATGCATGGCTAATTAAAAAATGTTTTTTGGAGAGATGGCGGTCTCCCTGTGTGTCCAGGCTGGTCTCAAACTCCCGGGCTCAAGTGATCCTCCCAAGAGCTGGGATTACAGGCATGAGCCACTGCCCCGGCTCCTGTATGTGTTTTTTTTTTTAATTATTTTTTTGAGACGGAGTCTCACTCTGTCGCCCAGGCTGGAGTGCAGTAGTGCAATCTCGGCTCACAGCAAGTTTTTTCTTTTTGAGACGGAGTCGCGCTCTGTGGCCCAGGCTGGAGTGCAGTGGTGCTATCTCGGCTCACTGCAAGCTCCGCCCCTGCAGGTTCACACCATTCTCCTGCCTCAGCCTCCCGAGTAGCTGGGACTACAGGTGCCCGCCACCATGCCCAGCTAATTTTTTGTATTTTTTAATAGAGACGGGGTTTCACCCTGTTAGCCAGGATGGTCTCAATCTCCTGACCCCGTGATCCGCCTGCCTTGGCCTTCCCAAAGTGCTGGGATTACCGGCACGAGCCACCGTGCCCAGCCTCCTGTATGATTTTTTTTTTTTTTTTTTGAGACAGAGTCTTGCTCTGTTGCCCAGTTTGGAGTGCAGTGGTGCAATCTTGGCTCACTGCAAGCTCCGCCTCCCGGGTTCACACCATTCTCCTGCCTCAGCCTTCCAAGCAGCTGCGACTACAGGTGCCCACCACCACACCCGGCTAAATTTTTGTATTTTTAGTGGAGATGGGGTTTCACCATGTTAGCCAGGATGGTCTCGATCTCCTGACCTCATGATCTGCCTGCCTCGGCTTCCCAAAGTGCTAGGATTACACGCATGAGCCACTGCACCCAGCCCTATATGTGTATTTTTAATGGTAACTGCAACTCATTTTATAACTCATGAATGGGTCAGACACAGTTCGCAAAATATTGCATTAGAAGAAGCCTATTAACTGTGTTGGTCAAATCTCTATTACTGATGTCTAACTCCTGACTGATTTTTATCAATTATTCAGGTGTGTTAATATCACATTAAGACATAACTATCACATAAGACGGATTCTGGAGCCAGAGTGACTAAGTTTAACTCCCATCTCTACCACTTACTATGCAGGTAACCCTGGGAAATTTATCTAACCTCTCTTGCCTCCATTTCCCCATCTGTAAATTAAGGATAACAGAAACTTAACTACTAGAATTGTTACAATTCAATGAGTTAAAACATGTAAAGCACTTAAATCACTGCCTGGCATATCATAAGCACTCAATAAATATTAGTTTGTTTTTTTTTTCAGTTTACCTAACATTTTTGTTATTCTCTTGTTTCACTTCCTTGTTATTTCTGTAAACTTTTCACCATAGTCATTTTGTTTTCTATATCTGATAATTCTAACATCTGAAGATCTTGATAACCTAATTTTGTTGTTTGTTTCCTTACTATCTTGGCTTGTTTCTTTATGTATTTGGTAATTTTTTTGTTGTGAAACCCTTATGACCTGGAATCAAGAATGCCTTCCCCCCAGAAACTATTTGGTCTTACTTCTGCTAAGTCTCTAGGAACACCTCTAACCCAAAAGTGCTTTAATGGATTAGGGTTTCTTAGACTGTGCAGATGGTATAAATCAAATTCCAAACCAGTATACAGGGAGGCTTATGAATTCATGAATTCAGGTTTTTAGCGAAGGCTCCTTTTTTCTACCTTGAGCCAACACCAGAAATAGACAAGTTTTCTTACAAATCCTTTCTCCTCACACTGGGGATATAGCAATGAACAAGAGAGACCAAAAAACACCTGTCTTCATAGAGCCAGAGTGAGCAAGAGGTGGAATGGCAGGAAAAGAGGCTGAAGAAACAGGCAGGTTCAGATTACGTAGGGCCTTTCAACCATGGTGAGGACTGAGGATTCAGTTCTAGGTGTGATGGGAACTAACTGGAGGGTTTTGAACAGAGGAATGACATATGTTCTAAAGGAGCACTCTGAGGTCAGGCATGATGGTTCATGCCTGTAATCCCAGCGCTTTGAGAGGCTGAGGTGGGAGGATCACTTGAACCTAGGAGATGGTACCTACAGTTCCGTCACTGCACTCCCGCCTGGGTGACAGAGCGAGATTCCATCTCAAAACCGCCTCCCAGGTTCAAGCGATTCTCCTGCCTCAGCCTCCTGAGTAGCTGGGACTACAGGTCTGTGCCACCACGCCCAGCTAATTTTTGTATTTTTAGTAGAGATGGGGTTTTGCCATGTCGGCCAGGCTGGTCTCGAACTCCTGGCCTCAGGTGATCCACCTGCCTCAGCCTCCTGAAGTGTTGGGGATTACAGGCGTGAGCCACTGTGCCTGGCCAAAATTTTTTTTTAATTAAAAAAAAAAAAAAAAGCACTCTGGCTCCTATGAGGAAAAGCAAGTGTGAGAGATGCAGAATTGAAATAAGATAAATTATTGGTAGGCTAGAACTCTGCTGGGAGCTGTTGGTAGCTTATACTAAGATCATTGCAGAGTAAACTGGAGGAGAGATTAGGGATACATTTTGAAGGCAGGGTTTCTGATAGGTTTGATGTAGAAATGAGTGAAAGAAAGGGAACAAGGCCAGCTAATTGAGAAGCTGAAGTGGGAAGATCTCTTGAGGACAAGAGTTCGAGACCAGCTCAGGCAACAGAGTGAGAGCCTGTCTTTAAAAAATAAATAAATAAATAAATAAATAAATAAATAAATAAATAAAAGTAGAAAGTGAACAAGTATGACCCCTAGTTTTTTGGCCTGATTACTTGAGTGAATGGTGATACTATTTCCTGAGATAGGGTGGGGTACAGGAAGAACATGTTTAGGAGAAAACATTTTAGACATGCTAAGTTTTAGATGCCAATTAGATATGGCATGACAATGGAAAATGTTAAACAAATGAGTCTCAAACTTATGAGAGAAATTTTGGCTAGAAATATAAATCTGAAAATAATCAGTATATAGACAATATAAAAGCCAAGTAACCAGATGAGATTATCTAGAGCTGTACTGTCCAATAGCCAGTAGCCACATGTGGCTCTCTACATTTTAATTAAGCAAAGTTAAGTAATATTAAAAATTCACCCCCTCTTGTAGTAGCCACATTTCAAGTGATCAACAGCCACATATAGCTAGTGGCTTTTATATTGGATGGCAGATATAAAACGTTTTTATCATCACAGAAAAGTTCTATTGGAAGCACTGACTTAAAGCACAGAATAGAAGGAAAAAGGATAAAAGCAGTAAGAAGGAAGGAGAGACAGATGGAAAATAGGGAGAGAAAGAAGGTAGGAAGAGATCCAAGAACTGAACCCTGAGCAGTGCAAATGTAAAGGACAGAAAGATGAAGAAGAGGAGAGAAGAGAATAAAGACGAGAGTGGCAAACCAGAAAAGTACAGTAATCCTGGAGGCCGAATGAAGAAAGTATTCTCAGAAGGGAATGATTGGCTATAGATACTGCTAAGAAAAATCAAGTAAGCTGACATGTGAAAACTGAATGATATATTTGGTAAAATGGAGGTTTGTGGTAACCTTGAAAGGTGGTTTCAGAGTCATGGTGAGGGTAAAGCCCAACGGGAATGGGTTAAAGAGAGAAAGGGAGGCAAGGAAGTAAAGACAATGAACATCAGTGGTGTCTTTTCAGGTTTTGTTATAAAAGGGAACAAAGGAACAGTCTATAGGGTTCATGAAGACAAGCGACTGTTTGCTTTTGCTTTTTAAAGATGAGAGCTCTTATGGCATAACCTATTTGAAAGTTCAACACAGGGCCGGGTGCGGTGGCTCAAGCCTGTAATCCCAGCACTTTGGGAGGCCGAGACGGGAGGATCACGAGGTCAGGAGATGGAGACCATCCTGGCTAACACGGTGAAACCCCGCCTCTACTAAAAAATACAAAAAAACTAGCCGGGCAAGGTGGTGGGCACCTGTAGTCCCAGCTACTCGGGAGGCTGAGGCAGGTGAATGGCGTGAACCTGGGAGGCGGAGCTTGCAGTGAGCTGAGATCTGGCCACTGCACTCCAGCCTGGGTGACAGAGCGAGACTCCGTCTCAAAAAAAAAAAAAAAAAAAAAAAGAAAGTTCAACCCAGAAAAACGTTTTAGCACATCATTCAACCACAAAGCATGCAGTCACAAATTATTATACGGCTCACGCTTCAGACTTTTCACTAAATGTTCTTTGAAAGTCTAAATCAGATGACTAGCCACTAATTTCTTTTCCTTTTTCATGAGTTTAAAGAAAAAAATTGGAAAAAGGTAGATTTATCACTGACTTCCAGATTCAAAATATTTGTCAGTTTTTTTTAGACTGAGAATCTCTCAAGCTTAGGAAAATGATCTCATACAGAATCACATACTGATGAAATTTTAAAATGTGATCCTAATCTTATCCCTTTTATTTCTTTAAAAGCATTTTTTTTCACTCAAAAAGAGACATTATAGCAAGTTTCCTCGCTATAGAAATGTCAAACAAATCGGCACCTAAGGAAGGTTTCCTAAAAATAGGTTTTGCCACCAAAAAACAAAAAACAACAACAACAAAAAAAAGCAAGAAAGAAAAATAAAAAAAGTATCTTAGATTTTCTGAATTTAAAAAAGAAAGTCCTAAGAAAATTCACCTTGGAAATGAAATGGGGGAAAAAGAGCTAAACAGAAATCAAATATGTAAAACTATATGAGATAAAAAGGATAAACAATAACATTTAAAAATTTTGGCACCTTCACATTTATAAATTTTTGAATGAGCTTAGAGAAAGAATTTAAATGTATTTTTACAAAAGAAAAGAACAATACCATCACCATTCCTAAATTCATAAAAACTATAAAATATTGTTTTACATTTATAAATTATATATTATATATAATTATATATATTTACAGAGCTGTGTACAGCAAAAAGAGTGTAATAAGTTGAACTTCCTATGTTATATATTCTCTCTGAATATGCCAAATTTGTGATAAATAACTTTAATGTAAATATTGAGGATTAAAAAATTGGGTTTTAAAAGTCCTATTACTTACCATTCAAACTGCTATCAATTTCAGTATTTTCAGACATTATGGAGTTATTTGTGCTGTAGCTCAGACCAAGAACCATTTGAAGGTCTGAGAGATTCAGTCGTGCTGTTAGTTCACCACTTTTATCCCCAACCTACAACACAAACATTTATATTTTAGAGTAGTATTTAAAGACAAAGAATGGTGAAGATTATTTATAAATGTAGTGAACCTAAAACTGGAAGAATGAAAATAGTTTTATTAGAATTATGAGACTATGAATGAATGAAAATTTTTTTCCATTAATAGTTGTCTTAAAGAATATAGAAAGAAAAAGCAAGTTTCTAAAATATCATAATAGGACAGCTAATTGTATTCTTTTAATTCTTTAGCTCTCTAAACATTAGATTGCTCTTGCTCTCTGGGATCATACTAAGTAATAATGTAGATTATCCTGGACACATTAACTTGGTATATGAATCAAATTTCCTTAGAATATTTTATTCCCATAGTATAATAGTAATGTTTATTAAGCTAGCACCAGATATTTTGCTAGGCACTTTTAATATACATTAGCTCTGATCATTAAAACACTTTGCAAGGTAGATATTATTATTCCCATTTTGCAGATGAGAGAAATTGAGGCTCAGAAAAGGTTTCCAAGCTCAAATAGCCAGTAAGTGGCAGAACTACAAGAGGAAGCAGTCCTTAATTCTAAGAATCATGCTTTTCCTTCAATACCATGCTACTTCTCCATGTAGAGATGCGGGTAGAGTAGGGGCATATTTTAGTACTCTCCTTCCACTTACCCATGCCCAGCCTCACTTTCCTGTCTTCCTACATCAAAGACAATACAAACATAACTGTGATCTGTACCTCAAAATGCTTTGTGGGGTTCTTATGACAAGAGAATGATATATAATCAAATTTATTATTCAGCCACATGATCAATCTAGAGAAATAACAGGGTTCCCTCCCCCAACCTCTAATTTGTAAATTACAACAGCACAGACAGCATTTTTTTGTTTCATACCTCTCTTGAAATTTCCAAGTGCTTTTCAGCAAAATGCATTGCTTGATCATGATTTCCTAGTGCTGTGTATGCATTTCCTAAGCTCCAACATGCTCTTCCTTCACCAATTCTAAAATATTATTCAAAGCGAACATGCAGTTATTTGAAAAAGAGGTCCTATGTATAGAATAAAAGCTATCTAGCAGGAACTAAAGATATAAAGAAAGGTTTGGATTGATTTGGTCTTTCATATAAAGAACATACTATCATGATATTATAGACATATTAGAACACCCAGATTAAAAAAAATAATACCCACATGATACTAAACTCATAGTCAAGTATTACAACATAGAAGACATTCTTTTAAAATATGAAAATACATTATAAAGTAATAAATCTCAAGGATAGGTATTCTGGTCCACTACCCCATTTTCCTTCTATAACAGCCCTACCAGGTAATTATTCAGTGTGTGTCTGAGCAGCAGGGAGAGAGAACTCACTACCTCTTGAGGTAGCATACTTCATTTTGAACAACTGCATCGAAAAGTTCTCTTTCATACTGAGGTAAAAAAAAAAATCGATTTTCTAAAGCAAATATCACAGACTAAATGCTGGCAAATACTGTTTTTTTAATACAGTAAAACAAAACAACTGAATTAGCCACTAACATTTAAAAAGCAGATTTCATATAAAACTCAGCACTTCCAACTTTTCTTTAAAAAACAGGAAGATGTGGACACAATGGATTTTCATTCCTGCCTGGCAACAATTATTTGGAGTTGGGTAGCAGTTGCCCCCTTCACACTGGGCATTATCTCTTAAGTTTACCACAATTCCCACACTTACATAGTTAGGAAGACTTTTTTTTTTTTTTTTTGAGATGCAGTCTCGCTCTGTTGCCAGGCTGGAGTACAGTGGTGTGATCTCAGATCACTGCAACCTCCACCTCCTGGGTTCAAGTGATCCTCCTGCCTCAGCCTCCTGAGTAGCTGGGATTACAGGCACGCCCCCTCCCCACACGCAGCTAATTTTTGCATTTTTAGTAGATACGGGGTTACACTTACGTAGTTAGGAAGACTTTTTTTTGAGATACAGTCTCACTCTGTCGCCAGGCTGGAGTACAGTGGCGTGATCTCGGCTCACTGCAACCTCCACCTCCTGGGTTCAAGCGATTCTCCTGCCTCAGCCTCCCAAGTAGCTGGGATTACAGGCGTGCCCCACCATGCCTGGCTAATTTTTGTACTTTTTGTAAAGATGGGGTTTCTCCAGGAAGACTTCTGAAGAGGTAACTGAGTTTGGGACCTAGTCACTGATCTTGGGTCAAGGGCATATGGAACCAGACTAATCCTCTATCACAGACTAATCCTCTATCACAGACTAATTATCTATCGCAGACAGTCCTCTATCACACTAATCCTCTATCACAGACTAGCCCTTCATACAACGATATACAGAGGATATCACTGAAAAAGAAAATTCCTTAAAAGGGATTTTAAGCTAAACACAGGAAAAGAAACAAAGGAAAAACTCTAGGGATTCAATAATGCATCTATATTTTACCTTAGTTACGGTCAAAAGATGTAAAACATACCTATCATTCAGCTCTTGAGCAATTGCTAAGTGCTTCAGATGATAATCAATGGCCTTTTCATAGTCTTGAAGCAAAGTATATGTATTTCCAAGACTGTAACAAGACTGTGCTTCTACAGCTCGGTCTTTAAGCTGTCGAGCCAACAGTAGTGTCTTCCTACAAGAAGAAATTAATTCTTACATAATGATCATTCTCAGTTTGGGCTTTAAGGATCACAAAATAAAACTCTAATTTTTCCTCTCTGCTGCTTTCTGCTGCCTTTAAATCTCTGAGAGCCTAATATTCATATCCCATACTTTCTTCATTACTTTTAGACAAAATGAAAAGGCCTTTTTGAAACACAGAAAGCAGATTCAAGACAGAACAAATTTGAGAATCCTAACAATTCACCAAAGTAAAGGAGTATTGAAACATGAAATCAAGAGTTTCTAGAGGTTAACATACTATCTTTAACATTTAAAAAAAACTTTCCCTTTAGTATTGGCTTTTTTCCACATGACATCTGTTTTCAATCGTACCGTCACCTTTGCATTGTCAAAATTTAAAATATTTAGGTAAAATTCTTATGTGTAGGCTATTAGTCACCACTTAGGTAAAATTCTTATGTATAGGGCATTAGTCATCAACTCATGAAAAATACTGAATGCTGCATCCAAACATTACCCATTCTAACTGTGGTATTGTCAGTGAGAAGCTAGCATAGCAGTTAAGAGTATAGATCTTGGAGCTAGACTGGGTTTAAATCCCAACTTTGCCAATTACTAAGCTAAGGGCAAAGTATGTATACCAGTCTCTCCATATATAAAATGGGAGAAATACCTCAAAGGATTTTTGTGAGGATTAATATGTATAGATAAAAAGTGCTTAGAATAGCATCTTGTGCATAGTAGATGCTGTATAAATGTTAATATGTTATTATTATCAGTGCTTAAACCTACAGATGCTTTTGGATTCAGTAATTTAAATGGCTCTCCCATCATTTCTGCCAAATAGTGTAATTACTTCATATCACTTATAACTATATGACAAATTACTATACGGTAATGTGATAGCTTTTTCTTAAACAAACAAATCTAAAATTACATATTTAATGATGATACATTCAAATCTGTCGCCTTGGGAGGCTACCTAATTATTCTAATGCTGCCTGTCTTTTCAAATATTTTTGAAAGACTTTTGGAATTGCTCTCAGATCCTGTGACATAATGCTTTCTGGCATACCATTATTCTTTGATGGTACAGTTGATTTGTAAATGATCAGAAATCTTTCTGGAACCAAATTCAATTACTAACATAGGTTTACCAAACTACTGCTTTGTATCTGGAAGGATATGGATCTACAATGTTATGTCAGCCTTCTTGTTTGGCCCTGATAACAATTCCGGGCTGGGTGTGGTTCACACCTGTAATCCCAGCACTTTGGGAGGCCGAGGTGGGCGTATCACTTGAGGTCAGGAGTTCAAGACTAGCCTGGCCAACATGGTGAAACCCCATCTCTACTAAAAATACAAAAATTAGCTGGGTATGGTGGCAGACGCCTGTAATTCCAGCTGCTCAGGAAGCTGAGGCAGGAGAATCGCTTGAACCCAGGAGGTAGAGGTTTCAGTGCACCAAGATTGTGCCATTGCACTCCAGCCTGGGCAACAAGAGCAAAACTCAAAACTCTGTCTTTATTTAAAAAAAAAAAAAAAAATCTAAAGAAGAGTTCTAAAAATATTTCTAACCAACAACTTGGAATATATATAAAGTTCTGAGTTCTAGCCTGCTTATAGGGAGAAAAAAAGTAAGTTTCATTACTTTATATTCATGCTTCTTTAGTCAAATAGCCACTATCCATTTTATAATAGAACCTTTCAGTATGTAACACAGGTATGCCATTTAATAATTAAGACTTCTCTATATCCCTTGGCTTTAAAACATAAGAAACTTTTATATTTAAAATCAAAATATATACTCCTTCATATAGTACATAGTAATATGTTTTATTTGGGAGGCTATTTCATATCTAACTAACCTAACCAACCAACAAATATTAACCATTAGTTAATGTTTAAAGCAAAGTGGAATGCTATTCAATTTTTTTTAGATAGGCCTGAAACAATTTTACCTTTTTATGAAGATGACAAAATTATCCAGAATTGTCTCATATTGGATTCTTTAACAAAATACAAATCAATCACTGTGTCTTCAGTTTAGTCAAACTGGCTTCTACCCAAAATCTATAAGGGCCTTCAATCCCCACTAACTAGGGAAAACTCAATCTAGAAAGCACAGATCAGGCAACTTGAAGCTGTCTAAACTTCCTATCATCTATGTCTCAAATCTACTGATAAGAGACATCCTGCCACAGAAGAAGCTGGGACTGCAAACTCCTCAGGTAAGTGAATGGGGACGCAGCTTACAGTGACACAGTCAAATATGGGCAGAAAGAGGGTAAAGGGAGAACTGCTCAGTAAGAAGGTGGGAAGGTAGAGCAAAAAATCAGTGATCACTGATAGAGACTATAAATATTTTTGTTACCAGGCTTTCTTTTGGCATCTCTTCTAACCCATAATTGAGTGAAATAAAGCATATACACAATATACACCACATATGCTAAGTAGGTTTAAAAGATATTAAAGGTTGAAAACTTCATTTAAAAACAATTACTTTTAAAGATAAAAACCAGTACTATAAAGGGGTCATACTGCTGCTATTAAATCTTAGGTACAATAATATTTATTGAGCGCTGTGTACCAGGCACTGTGCTAAGTGTTTAATATATTATTTCATTCACTCTTCACAGTATTCCCCAAAATGATGTATTGATATATTCTGTTACAGATAAGGAAATTGAGGCTTACATGCCAAAAGTCCTGCTGCAATCAGATTTTAAACCTAAAGCCTATAAATTAATGGGATTGAATAACTATTCGTTTTACATTTATCTACAGAAATATTAGACTAACTTGTAGTAGTCTGAGGCAGTTTCAAATTCACCAAGAAATATATATGCGTTTCCAAGGTTGCTATATGCTCTTCTTTCAGCCGCTTTATCTCCAAATTCTTTTGCAATCAGGAGACGCTGAAACAGAAAATTTTAATTAGATGTAGCTAAAATAAAATGGAAGAATGATCTAATCACTGTTCAGAACTTTGATGGAGGAAATGGTCTGGCTCCAAGGCCTTCCACTGTACCTGCTCATGAGCTATAACTGCATCCCTGAAATTGCCAAGGAGGTAATGTGTGTTCCCAAGATTTCCAAAGGCACGTCCTTGTGCTGCTCGGTCACCCAAAGCAGTCACTAATGATAGATTTTCCCTAAGGGATAGCAAAAAGTGACGAAAAAATAAGTTTGCAAAACAATTTTATTTATGTGATTTACATAGCTAATTCTTTTTACCAGAAAAAAATGTAAGGAAGCTTACAGCCATAATGTGCAACATTTTAAGGATGACATCAATGATGAAGAGCAATTATAGGAAATAGCTGGGAACACTTTATTAAACTATTCAGATAGGTTTCTGCCCAGGGTCAAGCACAGAGTTAATCTTGGAACCCCTATAGTTAAGTAGTTGTATGAAATTCTATTGGTAAAAGACTAAATTAGGGCCGGGCGCGGTGGCTCAAGCCTGTAATCCCAGCACTTTGGGAGGCCGAGATGGGCGGATCACGAGGTCAGGAGATCGAGACCATCCTGGCTAACACGGTGAAACCCCGTCTCTACTAAAAAAATACAAAAAACTAGCCGGGCGAGGTGGCGGGCGCCTGTAGTCCCAGCTACTCAGGAGGCTGAGACAGGAGAATGGCGTAAACCCGGGAGGCGGAGCTTGCAGTGAGCTGAGATCCGGCCACTGCATTCCAGCCTGGGCGACAGAGCAAGACTCTGTCTCAAAAAAAAAAAAAAAAAAAAAAGAAAACAAAAAAGACTAAATTACTCTAAATAACAGCCCAACTATTGATATTTCTTGTTTTTGCCACTAAGTGGCACTGGTCTGCAATTTAAATGAAAGCTGCAGATTACTACTAATAACACTATAACATTTAAGCAACTGAATTGATGATTTTGCTAGTTCATAGCTTTAAAACCTTTGCCAAACTTAAAAACTTTACTACTCAATAAAGAACGTATAGCAGATCCACGGCTTAGATGGGCCTACATGATTGCCCATATCAGCCCCTACTCACTCATAAAAATCCACGGCTGCCTGCAGAGCATCTCTCACTTCTTCTGGAAATTCTCCTACATCCTGGGGACCAGGGTAACCAAAACTTTTCCCTTTGGCATGATACACATTCCCAAGATTGTAAAGTGCTCTTGCTTCTCCCACCTAAATGAAGACATCAGCAAAGTTTACATTTTGAAAACAGAGGTCAGATTTATCATATATATTTGTAATATCCTTAGTATTATGGACAAGGGAAAGAAATTTTTATATTGGCTCTCCATACAGAACCAATCAAATAATTACTTATAAAAGAAAGACCTCTATTTCCTTCTTTTTCTCCATTAAATTTTTTTTTCTCTTTTACTTCTATTAGTCTATCAATGTTTTCTTTTTTGGTATTAATTTTTAAATAAACTATCGAATAATTAAATAGTATTAAAATGCAAAGCCATCTGAATGAAAATATTAGACCTACCATCTAATGCTGCAGTATTACCTTGTCATTAAGCTCTCTGGAAATATCTAGGTGTCGCTGACAACAAACTATGGCTTCATCAAAATTCCCAAGAACTTTTAAGGTGTTTCCCAGATTACCACTAGCTTTCGCTTCCCCCAACTGGTCTCCAATAGTCCTGAAAAAAGCAAAAAACAAAAAAAAAAAATGGTATTGAAATACAAATGGTGTTAAAATATAAAGCAGCCAGAGTACAGCTTTCCAAGAGGACAAATTGACATGCTTAAGGTAAGAAAAACCCATCGGCTTTGAAACCTACTTTAAATAAATATTTAAAACTTACATTTCTGGATTCAAATGTAATTAGTTTTCATCCATTTAATTAAACTCTAGGGTCATTTCACTACTATTCATTCAATTAAACTGTGTTCAACCTAAAGGTTAGTTTTAAAAAGTGATGCTACTGAAGTAGAACTCATTAAATGTATTAAGTTAGTTTTTGTTAATTGAATAGAAATATTTTTTAATGTAATAGCTAATTTCAGAAGGAAGAATATTTAAAAGCTTAATTACCTTGCAAGAGTTAAATCATGATGGTGATATTCTAATGCTTTGGCATAATCATGCAAATAGAAATAAGCATTGCCCAGCTGGCTGTAAATAGCACTAAGTGTTTTTAGGTCTTCAGTTCCAACTTGAACTGCAGCTTCAAAGAATGACACACCAGCGCGGCAGTCTCCTGATTTACATAGACGTTCCCCTTCCAAGGCCAGCTCTAGGCAAGAAGCTTCCATTCTACAAAATTATACAGGACAGACATTTAAACATAACATTACAGCTGCATCACAGTATTTTTAACTTCCAGTAATATAATTTAAATGTAGACTATATGGCTACTCTTGTTCAGGGCAGCTGCCTCTATAACTGAAATCTATATACATTCCTGATGAAACAGTAAAACAGTTATTTGTAGCAAGAGGTAATTTGCCTACTCAAATTTCTCTGAGCCTGCTCAGAGAGGTCAGGATAGCTAAATATCTGTATGTGGAGCTCATTTTAATTGGCCCAGAGCAATCCATGTTACTAGTGAAAGAACCTATAGCAGTATTTCCCAAACAATTCTGAGTTGTAACAGACCTCTGGACTTCCTTAGAGTCTGAGGAGATGAGTATGTGGGAAAGTGAGGCCCTACAATTATTAATACTGTTCTCTACCCAGGTATCCAAGTTATCCAAGTATTCTAGTCACTTGTTCATCAACCCCTCTGACCATCCATCCATCCATCCATCCATCCATCCATCCCTCGCTCTCTCTCATACACACACAACACACACTCAGTCTCCTTCCTCTTCTTACCACCACATGACCACGTATACCATAGAAAAATAGAGGAACAAAATATTCTTGATAAGGCACATTTTCACAAGAGAACTAAGTGTCAGGAAACTAAGTTAGAAAATAATGATTCAAAAATTTGCAGAAATACTAAGTTTGGAAGTCTGTCCCTGAATTGAAAAAGAAGGATGAAGTTACTGTAAACGTATCTGGGAGAAAAAAACACTGATACTTCGGATTCAAATCCTAAATTTTAGAGGGTGCCCCTCACCAAAATTGCCATTGTGTTTCTTCAGCATCTTCATGATTTCTGCCATATGTATGAACTACCTATTCGTTTAATTATTTCTGTAATTTGGCAAATTCCCTTTAAATTGGCACACTATCTTTATCATTGAAAAAAAATGGAGCTTCATCCAAAGCAGTACTCATGAAACTGTGAATTTGATATGATACTTATATTTATATTCTAATATGGCAGTCTCCAACCTTTTTGGCACCAGGGGCCGGTTTTGTGGAAGACAATTTTTCCATGGATGGGTGGCAGGGGATGGTTTTGGGATGATTCAAGCGCATTACATTTATTGTACACTTTATTCCTCTTGTTACTACACATTCACCATAATGTAGAATCAGTGGGAGCCCTGAGCTTGTTTTCCTGAAACTAGATGGTCCCATCTGGGTGTGATTGGAGACAGTGACATCTCATCAGGTATTAGACTCTCATAAGGAGCGTGCAATCTGGATCCCTCGAATGTGCAGTTCACAATATCTAATGCCACCACTGACAGGAGGCAGAGCCCAGGTGGAAATGCTGACTCGCCCCGCCCACCTGCAGCTTACCTCCTAACAAACAGGCCACAACAGTACTGGTCTGCGGCCCAGGGCTTGGGAATCCCTGTTCTAATACACATTAAACAAATATGTAATTATTAAACTCTAAAAGTGAGTAAAGTTACCTTATGTACCACCAGTGGCATACATATCACTCTTTGAAAAGCTCTGATTAAGCTCATGAAATGTTTTAATTTTTGGAACAGCACTAAGTTACTCCTTACTAGAATGAGCTTTGAGCCAGTGGTTCTTAATGCTGGTTGTACAACAGCAGAGCTCACCTGGAGCACTTTCTAAAACTCTCAACCCTGAACTCCACTCTCTGGGTGACGTCTGGCCATCTGTATTTTTTCAAAGCCCCAAGTAATTCTAAAGTACCAGTTAGGGTTGAGAATCAGTGCTTTTATAAGAAATGTGAATTAAACCACCACTCACCCTAATATCATTCAAATATGATTATATTCTGTATATCTAGTCGTAGATCAATTAACATGTTTTTTTGAGTGCTGTTTTTCAGTCTGTAAAATGTCAAGGGTCCTTACAGCCATAAATTAAAATGGGATTATAAAATGGAAAATATATCTGATGAAGCTAAAAGCCTGGACAAAAGTAACTGAGCCAACTGTAAAGGTTCAAAGCAGACTTCTAGTTCAGAGCAAGCAGATGTATGTAGCCAATTCCAATAGGTAATTTTCAAGTTTTCTATCTAGGTATCTTTTTCTTTCTTTTTTTCTTTTCTTTTTTTTTTTTTTTTTAAGAATTCAAATGACTTAGTTAATGGCTACTGCTTGCTCATCTTCACTTTTTTTTGAGACACAGTTTCACACTGTCACTCTACAATCTCGGCTCACTACTAACCTCTGCCTCCTGGGTTCAAGTGATTCTTGTGCCTCAGTCTCCTGAGCAGCTGGGATTACAGGTGCGCACCATCATGCCTGGCTAATTTTTGTAGTTTTAGTAGAGACAGGGTTTTGCCATGTTGCTCAGGCTGATCTCAATCTCCTGACCTCAAGCAATCCACCCACCGTGGCCTCCCAAAGTGCTGGGATTACAGGTGTGAGCCACCATTCCCGGCCCCATCTTCACTTTATGGGTCTATGCAAAATAATGCGGGTAACTAACATTTTGCTACAACATTAGACTACAAGCCAATTAGATACAGGAGAGAAGATCTAAAATACATAGTAAGATAAGCGGTTAAATCAGAAGCCTTAAACAGCTATATTTATGTTTCTTTATATGTTATTTCACAATTAATAAAGCCTATTTTTGTCTTCCAAAAATGAAAATTGCCCTTTACAATTGCATTTCTGAAAATGAGAGATTTCATAAAAGAAAAAATTGAGATCTAAGATTTTATGAAGTTATTGTCATATTCTATGTATAAAGAGATATAAGTCAACAATAGATATGTAAAAATGTGATTTTTTTCTTGAGATGGAGTCTTGCTGTGTCACTCAGGCTGGAGTGCAATGGCGCAATGTTGGCTCACTGCAACCTCTGCCTCCTGAGTTCAAGTAATTCTCCTGCCTCAGCCTGAGTAGCTGGGATTATAGGCGTGCGCCACCGTGCCCAGCTAATTTTTGTATTTTTAGTGGAGACGGGGTTTCATCATGTTGGCCAGGCTGGTCTCAAACTCCTGATCTCAGGAGAGCCGCCTGCCTCGGCCTCCCAAAGTGCTGGGATTATAGGCATGAGCCACCGTGCCCAGTCAAAATGTGATTTTTATTAAAGGATTATTTTGCTAGATGAAGTACCTGAGCTGATTGTCTTTATTTGTCAAAAACTGAAACCAATGAACTTCTAAGAAATATTTAAAAAAATGGAAAATATATTTTATATGTAAAATTTTTTCCTATAAAAAGTTTTTAATTTAAGCATTCTAATTATGTTAAAATTTATATCTCAAGCATTTTCAGTGCTAGGAATTGATCTTAAGGTATACGTATACAAATTTAAGAAGATATATATGAAAGGATATTTACAGCAGCAAAAAACCACAAATGAATTAAATGTCCACCAATAGAGTACTGGGTAAAAAAAATTACACGCCACTATACAATGGAATACTAATGATGGCACATCATGTCACTGAGGGAGAGGTGGGGAAATGGTCACATGTGACAGCACCGTCAGTTCAGGATGACTGGGTTGCTGGCCAGGAAATTAGGAGTAAGGCAGAACTGGCTATTCATGTGAACAACATTTAAAAATCAGAAGTATAAAAGTGTTTTCTTATATTCATGTAAAGCTAAGAACTATCTTCTTCAAATAAATAACTTCACCACAAATGACTGATCTTCTGGATTTAAGTTTACAGAACATTTTACTGGAACCATTGATCCAAATGATGTGGCATCCAATAAAACTTAGCTATAGGTTGAATGGCATCATAAGTGTTACACATTTTTTAAAAGGCATTTTACATAATTGCCATAAGAAACAATGACAGCAAACTGGAAGCTTGCTGGCTACATGGCTGTCTTTGAAGTCCATGTAGTAGGAATGCCCTATAGGAGAGACTATCTTAGAAAAGTTATTCCAGTGACTAATACCTGAAATAATGTCCAAAACTCTCTAGTTTATGATTAATTCTTAGATAGATTCGGGCTCTGTTGTATTTTATTAGAAAATAAGTTAATATTCCGGCAAAAATCTCTAACATCTGAATCAAATATAGGTTTATGCCTGCAAAATAGGGCAGGTTGGTTTATAAATTTTTTAGAAGATCATTAAATAGTAACAGAGAAAGTAATTTCATATTCTCTCTGTCTCTATGAGAGAATAGAATTACCTCCTTTGTTTACCAGTTGGGTTGAAAACAAAGAGCATACCCAGATATAGAAGAAAAACCAAGAAAATACCCCTCCATTAAAATATATCCCACATATAAAGTTTCTAGAAGACTTAATAACATCAATTTTGTCCAGATTTGACTCTTGCTTCAAGGAGCTTACATACTATTTAAGAATAAATGATGGGATTCAGGACTTAAGAGCCAAAACAAGAGTACTCTCCATTTTCTCTATTATGCTTTCCACTTCTGTGGTTGTGGAATCTTCTTTCATAGACCCTAGCTCTACCTTCTCTGTATTCTAATTGGGCATGAACCTTTTCCATCACCAGTCCTAGCCCCAATAAACAGTTTTCACCCATTCAATTTACCACATATATCTAGCTGTTCTCATTTATTTTGTAAAAGGAAAAGTGCTCAATTATATTGATTTACATTTTGTATGGTTAGATGATTAATAATATAGAATAAGAAGGAAGAAAATGATTAAAAATAAAACTTTGTAAGTTAATTTAGTCTTAAAAGTGATTTTAACCTTTATCAAACTTAATTCTCAAAATAACCCTCTGAGGTGGGGTGCAGTGGCTCATACCTGTAATCCCAGCACTTTGGGAGGCTAAGCGGGGTGGATCGCTTGAGCCCAGGAGTGCAAGACCAGCCTGGGCAACACGGCGAAACCCCATCTCTACCAAAAAAAAAAAAAAAAAAAAAAAAAATTAGCTGGCTGTGGTGGCATGCGCCTATAGTCCCAGCTATTCGGGAGGCTGAGGTGGGATGATAGCTTGAGCCTAGGAGGCAGAGGGTGCAGTGAGCACTCCAATAAAATAAAATAAATATAACCTTCTCAAATAAAATAAAAACAACCTTCTAAGATAGGCATTGCTACAGAAGGAGAAACTGATGCTGAGACAGGTTAAATGACTTGCTTAAGGTCATGGGATGGCAAAGCTGAGATAAGAAAATTTGTCTTTGTCTCCAAATCCAGTGGTCTTTGCATCACTCCATGTTAACTTAAACTATTCAAGAAAGCACATTATTAACAACTACATTGAGCTAACAAAATTAAAGAATTCAACACCATATCTGTATTCCTTCACAACTTACGTGCAATAATCTAACTTTTACAATATTAAAGTATTGAAATGTTTATTATTCACAGTAAGAAGCATAAATGACATTTCCCAAAGAAACACAAAACCAGAGAAACTAGTGTAATGAACCCAATGTATCCATCTTTCAACTTCAATAATTACACATATATAATCAAAATATTATTTATTCATTCCTACTCCCATTGTTACTCTTCCAACCCCAGATCAGTCTGAAGTACATTCTGGAAAGCATATGATTTCATTTGTAAATACCTTAGTATATATCTTTAAAAGATTAATCTTTTTCAAAAAATATAATCACAATACCATTATCACACATAAAAATTTAGTAATTCCTAAAAATCAACCATGTAATTTTTTTAACTTAGAAATAAACTGTACTTTGCTATCAGTCTCCACCTTCTGAAATAGGTGCAAAATATTTCATTAAAGCATTCTGATGTCCGCTTAGGAGGTGACTTAGTGTCCCAAGAAACATTCCATTTCAAAATTACAAATTCATTGTGCCACAGAAGCTCCTCCAGGGATAGATGAGGACTTCCACAATGGAAGAACCAGATGGATAAAACATTTCATAAGTATTTACTAGAGCAGAAGAATAACTTATACTAGCCTATGGCCTAACATAAAGAGTTCAAATCATTACCTCCAATTATACGACAATCCAATCAATATACAGAATGCTGGTTGTAGAGAACTGATAAAGTCAGGGATTTGTTTGGTATAGACCTATTACAGACAGTACTGATTTTTAAGTTTCCCTTGGTGAAGTCCTATAGCAATGTGCAACCATGTTTGATCTAAACTGTATCATGGAAAAAAAGACAATTCTAAGATCTTCCAACAGGTAGAGGTACAAGCCATTCCTCCTTATCTACTGCTCTTACCATATTAGAAAGCACAATACTATTCAAAACATTCAGCAAGACAAACATCTTATTATGTTCATATTCCACTGAAGTTCAATACGTGCCAGAGAACATGCTAATTATCATGGCTGCTGAGGAGCGACCATAGCTGAGGAGCTAATGCTCAAAGGGAGAGGTGAGGGGGAAGACAGTACCATAAAAACAGATTCATTTAATTTTAATATAGTTGGTGGTGCTAAGAAAAATGCACAGATTGTAATATAATCACATGGAGGCCACAGAGCCTAACTATGGAGCTTAGAAATGGTTTCCAGGAGGAGATAATCTCTGAGCTGTATCTTAGATATTGAGTAGAATTAGCTAAACAAAGAAAGTGGGAAGGGAATTCAACACAGGGTATAGTATGAGCAAAGACACTGAGAAATAAAACAGCACGACATGTAGGAAACCAGAGCTCAAAGTGCAAGTTAAAGAATGGCAGGAAGTAAGGTCCAAGGAATAGGCAGAAGCCAGATAACGGAAGATCTTGTGTTCTATGTTCAGATTGGCTCGGTGACAAGAAGCCATCCTAGGTTTTGAGCAGAGAGGTTGCATGGTTAGCTCTCTGTTTTGAGACTGAGCCCACTACGTGACAAATCAAAATGATGGGTTCCAAGAAGTGAAGAATGGAGGGAGTCTGGAAGGAAGATCCTGAGGATCTCAATTGAGCTATGGTGGTGTAAAAAGTAGAGGTTCCTCTTCAAAGACTTTCCTCCCCATCTAATTAGGAATAAATAGTAACTTCTCTTAGAAGCAAAATTTATTCAAAGACCTGTGCTAACATTCTTAAATATCTGCTAGCCACGATAAGGAAATCAATGTACTTTATGTTCTTAGCTCCCACAATTTAGCCTAAGTATTTGCCCTAGCATGGTTATACTGGTCCAAGCAAGCATTAGGTCATAACCTGTTCCTCTTCCTTCTTTAAAAGTGTTTTTACCTTTCTCAACATTCCACAAGTTACTTCCTCCTTCCTTTGTTGCCCTCTACCTTTGTCTCTTTTAAAAAGTTCTAAGTTGCTAGCCACTCGGGACAAATACAGAATGTGAGGTCCCGTTCCAGCCAATGGAAACCGGACACAGCAGTAGGGTGGATGCGTCAGGTTATAAATGACCCTGTCTCCTTTGTTCAGTGTACTCTCGTGGCAAAACTGCTGGCGAGTGTACCCTTTCTGCAGGAAATACAGAAAGTCTTAAATGTCTTACTAAATACATTTATGTTCAAGTGATATTTCTTTACGGCACCAGGGAACAAGCATTTCATACAACTGGAAGGACGCACATGAGTAGATGAATCTGAGAAACATTTAGGAGATGAAACCAGCAATACTTCATGCTGGATACAGAATGAGAAAGGAAAAAAGTAGATAATTCCCAGGTTTCTGGAAGTTTATGTAACAGGTAGGATGAGAGCATTTCATATATTAAAATCTCATCTTAATTATATCTTAAATGTCTTCCATTTTATTTTACTTGAAACTCTTTTTTAATAGAAATGTCCTCATCTTACCTATGTTAACTTCCTTGGCATGAACCTTCCGAACATGAACCATTTACTCTACAGGATAATAAATCTCCTATTTCCTAAATATGTTAAGACATATAAAATTTGATACACCTTCCTTCTGAGATTTTGAATTCTATTAATTGCTACAATATTCTGATGTTTATCTAATAATTAACTTGTAACAGTTTTGATAAAGAATCTATTACCAGCTGGGCACGGCAGCTCATTCCTGTAATTCAAGCACTTTAGGAGGCCAAGGTAGGTGGATTTCTTGAGCCCAGGAGTTCGAGACTAGCCTAGGCAACACAGTGAGGTCGCATCTCCACAAAGATTTTAAAAATTAGCCAGGCACGGCTGTAGTCCCAGCTACTCAGGAAGCTGAGGTGTGAGGATTGCTTAAGCCTGAGAGGTTGAGGCTGCAGTGAGCTGTGATCATGCCACTGCACTCCAGTCTGGGAAACAGAACAAGACTCTGTCTCAAGGGGTTAAAAAAAAAAAAAAAAAAAAAAAAAAAAAGCCAGGTGCGGTGACTCATGCCTGTAATCCCAGCACTTTGGGAGGCCAAGGCAGGTGGATCACCTGAGATGAGGAGTTCGAGACCAGCCTGGCCAACATGGCAAACCCCATCTCTACTAAAAATACAAAAATTAGCCGGGCGTGGCAGTGCATGCCTGTAGTCCCAGCTACTCAGGAGGCTGAGGCAGGAGAATTGCTTGAACCTGAGAGGCAGAGGTTGCAGTGAGCCAAGATTGCACACCACTGAACTACAGCCTGTGGGACAGAGCGATACTCCATCTCAAAACAAAAAAAAAAAAAAAAAGAACATATTCCCTAATCACCTTACTAAATGATTATAATATTTAAGTTTGCATTTTGCATTTATTTTATCATTTAGTGCAATTACCAGAACTTCCAGAATAAATGTTAATAATCAGGGTGCAGATAGTTTTGTTTTGTTCCTAATTGCAATAGAGATGTCATTAATATTTTATCACTAAATATTAAACTGGCTATTGGTTATCATGTTTACAAAGTACCCACCTATTCCGGTTTTATTTAATACCCATTCCTTCAAAATGCTCATTTACGAAGGCTGAGCTCCACACATGGATGGGGATGGGCCGCATGCTCTCACAGACTGTCACTGGGTGCATGGTGTCTGTGGTTGACACTGACCTAAGCAGCCCATCTAGAAGGATGCAATAGGAAGGTCTGTATGCAACCCTCCAGGAGTGAGGAATGAGAATGGCACCCTGGCTTGCAACAGGCAGTGCCTGGTAGGATGACAGGTAGTGGCATTCTAGGCCATCCAAGGAATAAGGGCCAAAGTCTGGGAGGCAGAGGAACCTATGGGGTTTGGGGAATGGAGGGTGTGATGAGGAGGTATGGAGGGCAATGAGGTGGGCAAGGCCAGGAGATGGAGACTTCACACTTGGTGTTCTGGACCTCGAGGTGCAGAAGGGTTACAGCCTCGGAGTCCCAGGGTAAGTGTATGTTACGTCCTAGAGAGGAGCTTTCTCAAAACCTCGAGCTCTACCTCCCCCACCTGTCTGTGTGGTTTTTTAGAGAGTTGCGTCTGTTACAGGGCTTTTTCTCCTCCTTAAAATGTTCAACCCACATTTAAAAAAAAAAAAATTTGCATTAGCTGCCAACATTTCAGAATTTGGAGACAGCATATTAAAGATTTACATTTCCGGCCGGGCTTGGTGGCTCATGCTTGTAATCCCAGCATTTTGGGAGGCCGAGGCAGGCAAATCACTTGAGGCCAGGAGTTCAAGACCAGCCTGGCCAATATGGCAAAACGCTGTATCTACTAAACATACAAAAAATTAGCTGGGCATGGTGACACACACCTATAATCCCAGCTGCTCGGGAAGCTGAGACAAGAGAATCGCTTTAACCTGGGAGGCAGAGGTTACAGTGAGCCAAACTCATGCCACTGCACTCCAGCCTGGGCATCAGAGTGAGACTGTTTCAAAACAAACAAACAAACAAACAAACACTTCAGATTTTCAGATTTCCTGTGCTCTCCTGAAAAATCAGGAAGACCTGCCCACTCTATACCTTCATTCTGCCCAGCTATCACTTACTTCCTGGCTTGCTTCACTCCTTTCCTGATGTGTATGTCTGATTTGGATCCTGATCTAGATCAGTGGGAAGCATCCCCCCCAATACACATACATTTGCATAACATATTATATATAAGGTATAGCCAAAGGGAGTGTGCTGTATTTGTGAAAGATACTTGTGGATGCAGAACAAAGGTGGGAACACTGGTCCCTACAATCTGCAACCTTTTACCTGGAATGTAGACAGTCCATTTGGGCATCCAAGGGAACACTGTAGGTCCTAGAGGAGCCAGGTCATTTCCCTAGGGCCCGTGAAGCTTGTGAGAGAATGTGGGTGCCTTTCCTCAGCCTGACTTGCTTTCTGAAGTAAATTAGGGATTACCACTACTTCATGTAAAACTGTGGTCTTATGTATTAAATCAGCAAAACAACACAAAATGTCACTAGACATTAAGCTTAAAAGTGATATTTCTTTTGAGCAGTGCTTATTTGCATTTTAATAATAATGTATTTACATTAATGTGGATTAGGTAAATATTTAAAATAGTAATAATGGTAGTGAAATAAAATTTCCTTTAAAGATAAAACAAAAAGCCAGGTGCAGTGGCACACACCTGCAGTTCCTGCTACTCTGGAGGCTGAGGCAGGAGGACTGCTTGAGCCCAGGAGTTTGAGACTTGCCTGGGCAATATAGTGAGACTCCCATCTCTAATAATATAGAAGTTAAAAAGTAAAATTAATAAAATAAAAAAATACAAAAAAGGAAATGAGAAGGGAATCAAAACAATACACTACAAAAAATAAAAATAAATCAAAAATAAAAAGTTCATTTCTAAAAGATCACCATTAAATTACAATGCAAAGGTTAGGTCCTTCAGCTGACCACATTTTTAAAAAATCCATCTTTTAGCCTCAAAGATTTTCAAACATATTTCATTTACATATTTGCATTATATAAAAAGTTACAAATTATAAAGAAATTATTCATAAACTCTTCCAGGGAACATTAAACAAACCATAGTATACAATTGGTCTCTACTTCCATTTTTCTATAGAAAGGACATAAAAACTTACAACAAAAAGAAAATATTGTCTACAGACAATACTATGGCTGGTATATTTGAGTATTTTCATCTGAAACTTGAAATGGTCATCAGAGTTAAAAACATTTTAAAATAAGGATTAAAGGTCATCCATTAAGACAGCAATAGTCTTACCTGTAACGAACATGAAAAGAATGGTCTTCCCTCATGCTTATCAAATTTTCCTCCATCAAGTCATATTATAAGCTGAATAAAATGAAATTATTTTATTTTGTGCCAATCCAGTCCTTTACAGTGTAGAATTATTTGTAGAACATTGTCCGGTTAGTATATTAATGAGTTGGTGTTAATACATCCTAAGCTCTTGCTTCTTCTTTATTAATAATGAAAGGAGGTCAATGTCAGACAGCTTAAAGGTTCAAAATGTGTCCCAAATCCTTGCATCTCTGGCCCTTTCAGCAGCACTTCAGCAACATTTCTGCAAAAGGAATACAAGATGCTTTGCTTGAAGTCCTATTTTCAAAGAATAACCTATAGTAACCCTGAGCTGTACATAATCACAAGCTAACTCCACAGACTGCTGTCATGTCAATCACTACAGAAGACAGCACAGGGCTTAACTGTCATCATGGAGCTTCTAAATAGGGGTGGGAATAGATGAGATTTGAGAGCTGCACTTTAATTTTTAAAATGTTTGAAATTTAATAATTTTATGTAATATTTTCTGCTATAAACAAAAAAGAATAACAGTAGGTATCATATTAACATCTAAAAACAAAATTGCCACTTTTAAAAACTACTACTAACAAATCAAATGAAAATTCAATAATTATTTGAAATAGTCAACTCCAAACTCAGTAAATTTATTTCTTCAAAGAAGATATCACACTGATACTTAGGTTATAGTTGGATTCATTTGCTTTCAAAATATATTCTACTTAGACTCTTTAAGGTCTTTAAAATGTTTTTTATTAATATTGGGTAGGTACGAAAGAAATTTGGGAAATATGTATATGGTAAAAAGAATGACACAACAAATATTTATATAACACCATTCAGTTTAAAATAAGAACATTACCACTGCCTTTAAAGTCTCCTGGGTAGTCCAACCTAACCCATCTCCTTCCTTTTCCCTTTAAGGTGATTTCTAAACTGAATTTTGTTCCTTATTCCTTTGCTTGTCTTTACAACTTTACTACAAATGTCGGTATAGTCCTAAATAAGATACAATTGAGTTTTGTATGATTTTGCTGAACGCTATGTTTCTGAGATTTTTCTCAATTGTTGTGCATAGCTACAACTTGCATGTATATTCCATTGTATACCAAATGTATTTTTCATTCTGCTGTTGATGGACATTTTGATTATAGGTTTTTGATTGCTATTACTAAAAGTATTGATATTCACGCCACTGCACTCCAGCCTGGGTGACAGAGCAAGACCCTGCCCCAAAACAAAATGAAACAAAAAACTACCATGAACACTGATATTAATAACTCAATGTACTAGTTAAGGCCAGGTGTAACGGCTCATGCCTGTAATCCCAGTGCTTTGGGAGGCCGAGGCGGGTGATCACTTGAGGCCAGGAGTTCAAGACCAGCCTAGCCAACATGGTGAAACCCTGTCTCTACTAAAAATACAAAAATTAGCCAGGTGTGGTGATGCACGACGGTAATCCCAGCTACTTGGGAGGCTGAGGCATGAGAATCACTTGAACCCGGGAGCTGGAGGTTCCAGTGAGCCAAGATCATGCCATTGCACTCCAGTCCAGGCGACGCAGCGAGACTCTGTCTCCCCCCACCAAAACAACAACAAACCCTCAATGTACTAGTTAAGCAGCTAAAGAGAGAATGATAAGCAGACGAAAAATAACACAGAGAAGTTCAGAGAAAAGGAGAATAAAATGAGCAGCCCTATAATATATCTAATAGGAGGGTGAGAAAGAAATAGAGGAATAAAGGCAAAATCTTCAGTGATAAAGACTGAGAATTTTAAAACAAAAACAAATCCATACCGATACATTAGAGAGAGCTACAGCACATCAGATACAAATTATAACCTCTGAGATAACAGTTGAGAAAGACAAAGAAGGATATACATATGTATATATGAGATAAATTCATAGATAAACAATCATAAAGTCCTGGAATCTCAGTGTTATAAACAATCCTAGAGGTCAGTTAGTCCACTATTTTACTATAGCATTCCTACATAGGTCATAAAGCAGCTAATCCTAATTTTGAATATTCCTATAAGAAAACTCTTCCATACTTTGAGCAATCCTTCCATTTCTACCCATTTGTTCCACTTCTTCCTTCTGCTGCCATATACAATAAAGCCCAATTCCTCTTCTATATAACGTCCTTTTAAGTATTTCAGTTATAACATAAACCAGACTCTAATGAGTACTCACTGCTCTGTCAGTTAAGTACAGCTAGAGGTTAATAGGGAACAAAGCAGTAAGGTGAGAGGAGGGAAGGTAGAAAGAAACAGCCTTGGGAATACTGATGAAGTTTCCTAGAGGAAATGAGGTTTTCATATTAATAACAAGTTTAGCATGCAAGAAAGACAAAATATTAACTCCTCTGATCCCTTCTCTTGGCCAAAAAAGGAAGCACTATCTTTTGTTGTTTTGTTTTTTAGAGATGGGATCTTGCTATGTTGCCCAGGCTGGAGTAAAGTGGCTATTCACATCACAATCATAGCACACTGCAGCCTGGAACTCTTGACCTCACGTGATCCTCTCGCTTCAACCTCCCAAGTAGCTGGGACTACAGGTGCATGCCACAGCATTGGCTAGGAAGCAGTATTTTAAGAAAGAACAAAAAGGTAGCAGCTATCAACACATCAAATCTCTTTTCCTTTTGTTCAGAATTCCATTGTGCCTCTTTTTTCCTTAATAAAAAAATTAATAAAGGGAATTAGTGTGGACACTCATAGCAATAGCTCCAAAGTGCATCCAGATTACACAAATAGCTAAACTGGCAATGAAATTGTCTCCCATTATCCACTATGAGGTTTGGGCTGTTATTTATAAAATGGAGCAGAAAGAGAGGTATTAGAATTAATTTACCTGAGAATTAAATTAAATTATAGTAGGCCCTCCAGATCTGTGGGTTCTGCATAGTGGATTCAACCAACTGCGTATCAAAAATATTCAGGAAAGAAAATGAATAGTTGTGTCTCTACTGAACACGTATAGACTTTTTTCCTTGGCATTATTCCCTAAACACTACCGTATAACAACTATTTACATAGCATTTACATCATATTAGGTATCATAAGTAATCTAGAGAAGATTGAAAGTTTGTGGAAAGATATGTACAGGTTATATGCAAATACTATACCATGTTATATAAGCAACTTGAGCATCCATGGATTTTGGTATCCTCAGGGGGTCCTGGAACCAATTCCCCACAGATAGTGATATTAAATGTAAATATTTTTCTCAGCCAGGCCCGGTAGCTCACATCTGTAATCCCAGTGATTTGGAAGACCAAGGTGGGAGGATCACTTGAGACCAGCAGTTCAAGACCAGCCCAGGCAATGTATAAGACCCTGTTTCTACAAAAAATTAAAAAATCAGCCAGGTGTGGTGGACTGTGTCTATAGTCCCAGCTACTTGGGAGGATGAGGCAGGAGGACTGTTTGAGCCCAGGAGTTGGAGGTTATAGTAATCTATGATCGCACCACTGCATTCCAGTCTGGGCCACAGAGTGAGATCCTGTCTCTAAAAAAATAAAATATTTTTCTCATCCATGAGTTCTTAATGAAATTCTAAATAAATTTTGCAATCATTATAAAATGTTAATTTCGTACTCCTTAAGAAGAAACATATAGCATTTACATGTTTAACAAATTAACGAATAAGTAAATGAACATAAAGTTGCAAAATACTTTACTTGATGAAAACTGCATGTAGAACCATTTTTAAGACTATCAAAATAAGCAAGAAGACAGAATGCTATTCACTATTTCAATAAGAGCAATTTATAATATAGTCTTACTATTCTCAAGGGAAGAATATCTTTAAAAGTGCCTCTTACATTACAATCTCCATAACAATTAGGTAGCACTTCACAAAAAAAAAATTCACTGAACAAACAAGCAATTCTTGATTCATGATTCATGTTTCAAGAGCTCTGTAGCCAATTTAGCAATAATGTGTTCACTCATGTTCCTCATTACATGGAGTTAACAAATCTACTTCCTAGATACAATGCGTGTGTATGTAGTGTAAGACTAGTAAAATTTGCAACAAATATTAAATTACAAATTTGTTCATTAGGATAAGAAAAATTAACCACAGGACCAACAATTGGAAAATAAATGATAGGTTTGTAAGGATACTGAGAAGTCATCAAGTTCAACCTCCATTATTATTTACAACTAACAATCTGCAAGGAACAAATCTGTTTCCTAACAGTATCTTCCAAGCAATGCTCCAAAAACTGCAAAATTAACAAAATTGCTAGATCACAGCATCTAACCCTAAAGAAAAGGCAATCATTTTTTCCATATCCCAGGAATTGACAGAAACATACAGAAAGATCAACTAGTACACAACTCTAACTGCCTCGCATTTAATTATCTAATTAGAAAGTCAAAATAGACAGACTTCATTTAGACAGCTAGGTGGACTTTCAGGCACTGTCCAAGGTATGCAATCAGAGCAGACAAGAAAAGCTCTTTATCAGAGATCCTAGCCCTGCTTTACTCCATTGGCAGTAAAAAGTTTGCAAACCAGGTTACATTTTGTGCTTCTTTGAATTTGTCTAACCTATCTGATCCTGATTGGCACTTAACTGACAATAACTTTTGGTCTGTTTGCTTTTTTTGTTGTTGTTGTTGTTGTTGTTTGTTTATTTGGTCTGTTTCTTCCATCCATGGATCTATACAAACTGGTAACATTCATCAGACAATAAATATATAATTTACTTTTCTTGCCTCCAGGTTAGATCATCTGAACTATATATAAATCTTTTTGGTAAACATAGCCATTTATTACTACCAATGATGGTCATCAGCTTCAATCAACTAATACATATACATGATAATTTTAAAGCTCAACAGTGAAATAGAAAGGAAATGGTCCTTTCCACTAAGCATTTTTTTTTTTTTTTTAAGAGATGTAGTCTCACTCTGTCGCCCAGGCTGGAGTGCAGCGGTGACATCTTGGTTCACTGCAACCTTCACCTCCTGGGTTCAAGTGATTCTCCTGCCTCAGCCTCCCGAATAGCTGGGATTACAGGTGTCCAGCACCATGCCTGGCTAATTTTTGTATTTTTAGTAGAGACAGGGTTTCACCATGTTGGGCAGGCTGGTCTCGACTCCTGGCCTCAAGTGATCCGCCCACCTGGGCCCCTCAAAGTGCTGGGATTACAGGCGTGAGCCACCGCGCCCGACCCAAACACATTTTTAAGCAGAAATAAATTCCAAATGCAGAAATATTATAAATGCTTAGAAAGGGTCCCTAGAGAGTTTGAGTTTAGAATTCTCCATAGCAAAATATATTAAGCATGATTTTATCTTCTCTTCCCAAAAGTTATCAACATTCTGTGGGAAAATAAATGTTTCTATTCAATAATGTTTTGAGATAATATGGGAAGAATAATTCTAACTAAAAAGGACCAGGGAAAAATTTTGGAAGCAAAGAAGTTTGTACTGCACCTTGAAGGATGGCTTGATCTTATTAGCCAAATGAAGGAAAGGCATTACAGTCAAGGGAAAAGAACAGCTCAAGAAAAAGGGAGAGGTAGAAATGCGCAGAATGTGTTCCAGGATAAGCACATAGTGTTCAGAGTAGTGAAAGAGAAGTCTGAGAAGTTAGAACAGTTAACAAATTGTGAGGGACTCTGAATATGTGGCAGAAGCATATATTCATATTCAGCCTTTTTTTTTTTTTTTTTTGAGATGGAGTCTGGCTCTGTCACCCAGGCTGGAGTGCAGTGGTGCGAACCCGGCTCACTGCAACCTCCCCCTCCTGAGTTCAAGTGATTCTCCTACCTCAGCCTCCTGAGTAGCTTGGATTACAGGCGTGCACCACCACAACGAGCTAATTATTGTATTTTTAGTAGAGATGGGGTTCCACCATGTCGGTCAGGCTGGTGTCGAACTCCTGACCTAGTGATCCACCCACCTCAGCCTCCCAAGGTGCTGGGATTACAGGCATGAGCCACCGCACCCGGCCTCAGCCTTTTATTTACACAATGGGGAACCTTGCTGGTATTTTTTCCCCAGAAAGGAATAGCCAAGTTGGATCTCTGCTAGGGAGATAAGCCAACAGCAACATATAAGGCAGGAATGGGGAGGAAAGAAAAATACTACAAAAACACCAGAAACAACTACTGAATAGCAAGCATTCTCTTGTCATCTCACAATACCAAAGACATTGCTTTGCACATAAGGGATGCCCAACAAACTTTCATTTCTTGTCTGGGAAAAAGATAGGAATTATGATGAGGCCAAAGAATCCGGTAACAGTGAGAAAACCGGACTTTAATACATTTCTTTTCCACAGGAAAGATTGTATTCATATTTATGTAAGAAACTCAGAAAAGTCTTACTCTTCACTTATGTTTTGTATAAAGATGATTAAGAGGATATTGAAAATATAATGTGATTTATAAGATGATTTATAAGATAATGAAGCAAGATAGTTCCAACAGAAAGACTGAAATATTTCTGCGAAGCTACAACACACAGCACCTAAAGCCATCTTTAAAGTAGAACTTGTCCCTACAAATGGAATTCAGAGACACAGCAGAGATTTAAACAGACACACAGAAGAAATACAGTATGTGCTTTGGGATCAGCCCATGATTTGAAATCTCAGCACAGTGACTTATTAGTTATATGATCTTATGCTAAACTCTCAGTTGGTGTGGGCATAATGACACTTACCTAAAATGTGCTGTGATAATTACAGACATGATTTATAAAGCACCTGACCCAGCACCTCGCTCTGATACATAACAAAAGTACTCAACATAGTGCTGTAGTAATAATAGTAACTGTTATTATAAAATAGACAGATTTAATATATATTCAAATTTAGAATAACCTAAATCTATGTCACGTTTTCAATTTTAAAATTCCAGAGAACTAATTACAAAATTTTTAAGATAGATCTTAGAAATATTTTATGTTTTTGAAAAGGTCATTTTAAAAACTACTATATCTTATCACTGTTTTAATTAGTCTAGTAACCAAGTCTCAGATTTATATTAAACTATGTCTGTAACACCGAATATCTGATTTAAGAACGTAAGAAAATACAACTAAACTGCTTATCTGGCCAAAGAGGATTTTGGAGACATGCCTCTACAACAACATCGGGCAACTTTCTACTTTGAAACCGCTCCAATACTTAAATTATAAATAATAGCCTGGGAGATAGCTTGTGAAAACGACTCATGGTAGTTGTAAAGAGGAGTAAGTGTTAGACCACCCCTGATCCCTAAGGCCCCCCTCTCCTTACACACACCATGTCAACCAACAGTGATCTACCCTTTTTAATGTTGTTTATTCACTTCTAAACAATCAACAAAAGCTGCTCCTGAATAGTGAGAACCCAAGCAAAAGTGGTATTTATCAGAAGCAATCACACTGGCTATTATCAGGCCAGAAATCTTCGGAACACCCTTCTAAAGTGGCAGCTTGAAAACTCAGCTCGGTTGGTCCTGTTAACTTCCAACACAACCCATGAAGGCTCCAACGCAAACCCGACAGAAAGGAAAGCCAAGAACCTACTTCGTTTAATTCTACGGTGCGGTTAAATTATGCATCAAGGCAAAGAAAATTTCCATCCTTACTCGTTTTCTTTAACCAGAGTTAATGCTCTAATTGGTTACTACTAAAACAAGGAAATTTCAGATTTTTTTTTCATTTTTTATTTGAAGGCATTCTATAGATTTCAAGAAAGGGTTTTCTTAACGTTTTATGTTTACTCACACTTTTTGCAGCAACTACCAACTTCTACCGTAAATCGACCAGTGGGTGCCCGAAAGTTCACTAATTTAAACACGGTCAATGCAGGTATTTGCCACAAACTGCCTGGTTTAGGTAGGAAGCGCCCGACTCCAAGTGATTGCAATCAGCCTCGGATTGCATTCCACGGGGATTCGGGCTTTAACTCACAATTTGTTACTCACACTCAGAATAGTAAGAAGTCGCTGGACTCTAGCAAACTCTTTACCTTAAAAAAAAAAAAAAAAAAAAAAAGACTCGGGAGTGAGATTCTTACGCTTTACTCTCATTTTAAGACTTTCCAACAAAAAAGCAGCAACTCCTCAAGCCGAGTTTCTGGTTTCTTGAGCATCGACGCCGCGTCCCCGCAGCGCCCACAGGTCCCGAAAGTCCCCCGCCCGCCCTCCGCCCAAAACAAAGGACGTCGCCCCCAGACCTCTGGACACAGAAGCTCCACACGCACGCACACGCACCCTTCCCTGTCACCTCCCTCCGAGAGCCCTTCAAACGCCTCAGACCCCTCGTCGCGGTAGCGCTCACCTCCCGCGGGCCGGCGGGTCCCTGGTACGCGGTGAAGGTGCAGCGGCGACCGCCTCGGGCGACAGGCGGGTGGTCACGGCCCCTCCCCCAGGCAGGGGCACCGCGGGAGGCCGGCGCGCCCCCTGCTCCCGCCCCCGGCAGGTCACGTGGGCCAGAGCTCTTAGCGCCCCTCGCTTCCCCCGAGCGTCCCTCCGCCACCTAGGGGTCCCGCCGCTTCGCCGGCCGCAACGCCGCCCTCTGCGCCTGCGCCCCGGCTCCAGGCGCTCCATTCAAACCGACAACGCCCCGCGTCTTTCGGACCGGCCAATGGCTGGCGGCGCAGCGGGGCGGGGCGGGGCGCTGGTTGCCCCACTCTTCGCAGTCCTGGCGACCCGTCTGCGTGTCAAGGTGACAGGGGACTTGGGAGCTTGGTCCTCCTCTGTTCTGGCACGTGTCCTCAACTCTCAAATTGCAGTTTCTTTCCTGTCCCCTTCTTTCTTCTTCAGACACTAAAAAGTAGAGCAATAAATATTGTCCAGAGTTGGCCGGGCGCAGTGACTGACGGCTGTACTCTCAGCACTTTGTGAGGCCGAGGCGGGCGGATCACCTGAGGTCGGGAGCTTGAGACCAGCCTGACCAACATAGAGAAACCCCATCTCTACTAAAAATACTAAATTAACCGGGAGTGGTGGCGCATGCCTGTAATCCCAGCTACTCAGGAGGCTGAGGCAGGGAATCGCGTGAACCTGGGGGGCGGAGGTTGTGGTGAGCCGAGATCGCGCCATTGCACTCCAGCCTGGGCAACAAGAGTGAAACTCCGTCTCAAACAAACAAACAAACAAACAAAAAATCATACGGAGTTCAGATAGGGGCTGGCCTAGATCCCTTTAAAAATGGAGCACAAAACCAGCGCCGCCTTTTTGGAAGACTTGGTGCTGCCCTGCAGAATGAGTGTCCCAAGCGGCAGATGCGGGATGTAGAAGAAAAAGAGGCCTCTGTGGAAGGAACAGAGGGACCGTGTGAAAGTCTGAACAAGGCAGCCTCAGTTCTTGAGGCTGTGCCACAATCTTGGCGTTTCCAGCTGTTGGAAAAGCAAACTTCTGTTGACTGCAGAATCGCTGGTTCCCAGGAAAATTGGGTGGCAGTTTTACTCAGTTTCAGCACCTACATTCTAAAGACACAGGGAAGAATAAGTTTTATTTCCATTCACCTCTCCTCCATGTCAAGGTGGCCCCAAAATAGTAGTCACCTTGTAGTTTGTTCTTCACAAAATACCGGCAGGGCACAGTGGCTCACATTTGTAATACCAGCACTTTGAGAGGCCGAGGCGGGTGGATCACCTGAGTTGGAGACCAGCCTGGCCAACATGGTGAAACCCCATCTCCACTAAAAATACAAAAATTAGCCGTGCCTGGTGGCGGGAGCCTGCAATCCCAGTTATTCGGGAGGCTGAGGCAGGAGAGTGGTTTGAACCCAGGAGGCGGAGGTTGCAGTGAGCTGAGATTGCGCCACTGCACTTTCAGCCTGGGCGACAGACCGAGACTCCGTCTCAAACAACAACAAAAACCGAAATACCAAGACCAGAGTCTCTCTGGGGTAAAGCATCTGATGAATTTACTTAGATTATTTCTCAAATAGATATTTCTCTTCTGAAACAAAGTTTAAATGTTTCTACAGGGTAAAGCCTATGTTCAGGAAAACTCTGGGTTCAGTATCTCTGTGAATGATGGCCATCACCAGCGATCCGAGCAACATTTCCCGTTAGGTGCATGTTGTGGCAAATTGCTTAAAGGAACAGCTTTGTCATCAAACTAAACCTGGGTTTGAGTTCCAACTCTGCTACTTACTTATCTGATTGACCTTGAATGAGTTATCTTCTTTAGTCTTAGTTTCCCCAACTATGAAACAGAATAAAGCCTCTTCTAATAAGGGTAGCTATGATGCTTCCGTGAGGTAAGGTTGTTAAGTGGTTGACATAGGGCCTGACACATAGAAACTGCTCCATACTTGATACCTATTATTATTATTATCAACAACCATCTTTAATATCAGGTTCTGGTAAATAACAACGGAATTGGTTGGCTGTACTGTTTCAGAGGTAGGTATTAATTACTTCTTAATCATAAATTCTTTTAAAGTATGGATACTGTGAAAGCCACAAAGGAAGTTTTATATATATAGAGAGAGAGAGATAGGACCTCCCTCTGTCACCCAGGCTGGAGATCATGGCTCAGCAGCCTCAATCTCCCAGGGCCAAGTGATCCTCCAATCTCACCCCACCCCTACACCCCAGTAGCTGGGACCACAGGACCTTGACACCATGTCTGGCTAATTTTATTTTTCAGTAGAGAAAAGGTCTCACTACATTGCCCAGCCTGGTCTTGAACTCCTGGGCTCAAAGGATCCTCCTGCCTCAGCCTCCCAAAGTGCTGAGATTACAGGTGTGAGCTCCCTCACCCAGCTGGAAGTAAAACATTACATTCAACATGTCCAAAATTATTTCCCCCTGCAAATCTTCTCTTACGTATGTGATTTCTATCTCTGATATTAGTTACTTCCATCTTCCTAATCACTCAAATTGAAAAATATCTTTTAAATGGCATAAGTCAGATTATGTCACTCTCCTACTTGTAAACCTTTAGTGATTTCCCATTTAATTAAAAATAAAATAAAATCCAAACTTCCTATTGGGGAAAAAGGCCTTAAGCCATCTAGCCCCTGCCAATTTCTCTCTTCTCTCCTATTTTTTCCCTCCTGCTGCCTCACTTTCCTCCAAGTATACCAGGCATTCTTCATGCCGTAGAACGGACTAAGCCTCAAGGTTCTCTCAGGACCTCCTCTCTGCCTAGATTTTCCTCCAAGCTCCTTAAATGGTTGGCTTCTTTTCATCCTCAGCTCTCAGCTTATTCATTACAGTATTCAGCAAGTATGTATTAAGTTTCTGCTGTGTATCAGGAACTGTTCTAGGTACAGGGAATATAGTAGTGAGCACAACAGAACACAGCCCCTGATCTCTTGGAGCTCAACAAAAATAAATAACAAGAAAAATATCAGGACTGGGTGTGCTCGCACCTGTAATTCCAACACTTTGGAAAGCTGAGGTGGGAGGACTGCTTGAGGCCAGGAGTTTGAGACCAGCCTGGGCAACATAGCGAGACACTGTCTCTACAAAAATAATTTTTTTTTTGTTAGCCTGGTGTGGTGGCACACACCTGTAGTCTCAGCTACTCAGGAGGCTGAGGCTGAGGCTCAAGAGTTCAAGGCTCCAGGGAGCTATGATCCAGCCACTGCACTCTAGCCTGGGTGACAGAGCTAGACCCTGCTTCAAAAAAGAAAAAAGAGGCCGGGATTCACGCCTGTAATCCCAGCACTTTGGGAGGCCAAGGAGGGTGGATCACGCGGTCAGGAGATCGAGACCATCCTGGCCAACACAGTGAAACCCCATCTCTACTAAAAAAAATACAAAAAAATTAGCTGGATGTGGTGGCAGGTGCCTGTAGAGGCTGAGGCAGGAGAATGACATGAACCTGGGAGGCTGAACTCGCAGTGAGCCGAGATCACGCCACTGCACTCCAGCCTGGGTAACAGAGCGAGACTCTGTCTCAAAAAAAAAAGAAAGAAAGAAAAAAGAAAAAGAAAAAGAAAAAAAAAAGAAAGAAAAAGAAAAAATATGATAAGTACCATGCAGAGAGTTAAAAGAAGGGTGATATGAGAGTGAGTAAGTGACTGTTTCAGATTGGGGGCCAAGATAAGGAAGGCCTCTCTGAGAAAATGGCATTCAAACTGGGATTTGAATTATGAGAAGGAGGCAGCCTTCAAGCAAACTTCAGGGAAAAGCACATTAGGCAAAGGCAGCAGCCAATGCAAAATCCTGTGAGGATTTTGCAGGATTTGAGAGCTTCGTGGACTTGAGAAACTGGAGGAAGGCCACTGTGAGAAAGAAGAAAACATAAAAAAGGCAATGTAGGCCTTTGTAAGCCAGGGTAGTGAGTTTGGACTTTATTTTCTAAATATTATAGGAAGTCAGTGGAAGGTTTTAAACATGGGAATAACTTCATCTTATTTTTCTATATATGTATATGTGTGTATATATATGTGTGTGTGTGTGTGAATTTTTTTTTTTTTTAGATGGAGTTTTGGTCTTGTTGCCCAGGCTGGAGTGCAGTGGTACACTCTCAGCTCACTGCAACCTCTGCCTCCAAGGTTCAAGCAATTCTCCTGCCTCAGCCACCTGATTAGCTGGGACTACAGGCCTATGCCACCACACCCGGCTAATTTTGTGTTTTTAGTAGACAGGGTTTCACCATGTTGGTCAGGCTGGTCTTGAACTCCTCACCTCAGGTGATCCACCTGCCTCAGCCTCCCAAAGTTCTGGGATTACAGGCATGAGCCACCACGCCTGGTCCTGATTTATATTTTTTAAAAAGCACTCTGGCATAAATCCAGAACTGCAGACATTCTACAACTAGCCCAGACTCTTCATAAATGTCAATGCCATGGAAAACAAACGAAAAAATGCACATTAGTCTTCTTGGGGATCCTGAATCAGAGAGAGAGAGAGAGAGAAAGAGAGAGAGAGAGAGAGAGAAAGAGAAAGAGAAAGGGATCTGTTTAAAAACGTATTGTGATCTGCTCCATAACATTTATGTTTAAATGCCTATTTTATGCCAGGCACTTTGCTGGATGCTGGGAACACAGCAATGAAGTTTTTACCACACCACTTCCACAATACTAGATGAAACCCCCTGGTGCTCACACTGCTGACAGGCTTCCTTGACCATTTTCCAGTGTGTTGGAGTAGGGGGAGAGCACTGAGCATGTACATAGCCTCACAACATGTGGAGTTGTTAGGATACGCCAAGCTTTGCTTTAAGATGAAACCAGGGTCGCTAGACTTCCCTGAATTATAAATGACCACACTGAATCAAGGCAAACTTGAATAACCAAGTAAATAACATTTGTTGCTTCCCTCCCCCAACAAAATCTATCAGAGTAACAGTGCTCCTTTGATTAAAAGAAAGTTAGAAGACTGGTTGTGTAGTTTCCTCAGCAAGAATGTGGACTTGTAACTCCATCTTTTAGAATAAAAGATTGGGCATGGTGGCTGATGCCTTTGATCCCAGCACTTTGGGAGGCTGAGGTGGGAGGACTGCAGGAGCCCAGGAGTTGGAGACCAGCCTGGGCAACATAGTGATACCCTGTCTTTACAAAAAAATAAAAATTAGCCTGGTGTGGTGTCATGTACCTGTGGTCCCAGCTGCTTGGGAGGCTGAGGTGGGAGGATCACTTGAGCCCAGGAGGCCAGTGCTACAGTGAGCCATGATTGTGCCACTGCACTCCAGCCTGGGAGACAGAGCAAGGCCCTGTCTCAAAAAATATATATGTATGTATATGTGTGTACATATATACACATACATATGTATGTATATATGTATGTACATATGTACACATATGTAGGTGTATGTGTATATACATAAAATAAAAATAGAATAAAAGGAGGAAAAAATGAGGGCACGGAGTAGGTAAGAGCTTTCCAAAGGAATAGCTAAGAAAAAGAGAATGGGAAAGAGACTTCAAAATGCAGGGAAACAGCCTGCTAACATGCCTAATCTCTCATGTGAAATCTAGAGTAAATCAGTAAATAATAATAGCTAAGATTTATTGGTGCTAAATATATGCCAAGCACAATTCTAAACTTTTTTCATGTTTGAGGATTATACCTGGACATTGACTGATGTAAGGATTAAATGAATGAATACATATAAACTGTTTAGAACAGGGCTTAGCACATATAAGTGCTAAATTTTGCTATTATTATTATTTTGACTATTATTTAATCTCCACAGCAACCCTATGAAGTAGGTACTAACATCATCCCCATTTTACAGTATCTTAGGTTGGTTTCCCTAGAAGCTAATCCTGAGATGGGATTTAGATCCCTATAATTTATTGAGGGAGGGCTCTTTAGGAGGAACCCATAAGGGAGAGAGTGAAACAGGATAGGGAAGGGAAAAGATCCAAGAAAAATGGATCTTAGGAAATTCTAGCCGTGATCTGCTCCACTGAGGGAGGGCTCTGGAAACTAGAGCATAAACCAAACTGCAGAATTAGCCCCCATCTTACACAAAGGTGTTTGTACCTTTGTATCAGGATAAAGTGGGGCGTAACCTTCCCCCAGGTGTGGCTGCCTTCCCTAGTGTAGACTCTCTAGAGAAAAAGGCACCTGTGAGCTCTAGCCGCCAACCTCACAACAGTGGAGAGACAGGTGTACTGGCCAGTGAAGGGTATCTAAACAGGGCACCTAACACGGCATCCACCAAGGCTAGTAAATAGTAGAACCAATCTGTCTCAGGAGCCATGCTTTTACTCTCTCTACATATACTGACTTTTAAAAAATCAAAAGGAAAATGACAAATGGAGACCTGTGTTACTGACAAAGAGTTAATACCGAATACTTAGTATTTAAATGAAATTACCTTACAGCCTAACCTCTAACAATGAAATAACCTCAAAGAAGAAAAAGACAACAACCCAATAGGGCAAAGGACAAGGACCAGCACTTAAGTGACCACAATGAGCTTACATACGAACTTCAGCTTCGTTATTATTAAATAAATGCAAACGAGAACAACAATGGGACTCCTTTTTTGCCCATCAGACTTCAGATTTTTAAAAATCATGTTACCCGTTGTTGCTGAGGATGTGATGAAACGAGTCCTCTCATAAGCTGCTGTTGGAGCTGCAAATAAGTATGATCATTTTGGAGGGAGATTTTGTAATATGTGTCAAAAGCCTTAGTACCTCTTGACCAAACAATTCCATTTTTTAGGACTTCACCTACATAAACGATCAGGCAAGTGTGCAAAATAAATGTACCAGGAAGCTTATCATACAATCATTTTTAATATTCAAACATTTGAAACCACTTACATGTCCAAAAGAGCAGTGAAAACAAGTCACCCATACAGTGGAATGTTGTGCAGCAATTGAATTTATTTGCTAGCTAAGATGCATATTGGTTGACATGGAAAGGTATTAACAATGTATTGGATTCAGTTCTTTCAGGAGCAGGTTATAAAGTACTATAAGTATTAACGTTTTCTAATATGTTTTACAGTGAGCATGTATTACTTGTAATTAAAAAACAACCATATTGTAGATAATAGCTAAATGTGCAAAGGACAGAGATAATACACAAATGAAGGAATAAAAATGGTTAATAAACATGAAAAATGTCCAACTTCATGAATTATCGAAGTACTACAAATTAAAACACTAAAATACCTTTTTTTAATTAACAAAGATTTTAAAAAATTACAATTTAGTGTTGCAGAGAGCATATCAATATATTATTCCCACACTGTTGATGAATATGCTTGTAATCCATTTTGTTTTTATATTAAGAGCATTAAAATACTTATATTCTGTCCTAATACTTTCCCATCTAATAATCTATCCTAAAGAAATAATTAGAAATACAGGCAAGGATGTTTTACTGTTGTGTTATTTTAAAATATTGAGGCCAGGTACAGTAGCTCACTCCTGTAATCCCAGCACTTTGAGAGGCTGAGGTAGGAGGATCACTTGAGTCTAAGAGTTTGAGACCAGCCTGGGCAACATAGCAAGACCCCATCTCTACTGAAAAATTTAAAAATTAACTAGGTGTAGTGGCACACGCCTGTAGTCCCAGCTACTCGGGAGGCTGAGGTGAGAGGATGGCTTGAGCTATAACTGTACTGCTGTACTCCAGCCTGGGTGACAGCAAGAACCTATCTCAAAAACAAAAAAAGAAAATGTTGAAAACTTGGATATACCCTAAATGTCTGTCATTAGGGAAATGATTATAGTATAGCCATGTAGTGGATATAACCCTTAAAAACAAGTATTCATTTCAAAGTTTTTAATAACGTGGGGAAATGTTCTTGACATTAGATGAAAAAAGCATCGTATGCAATTTTTTATGTATTGTGTCCTCAAAACACAAGAAACAATTACGATGAAGCATTGTCTTTCTATACTTTTTTCGATTTTTCACATTTTCTACAATAAGCAGGTAAATATAAAATATAAAAAAGTTAAAAACTGGCTGGGAGCGGTGGCTCACGCTTGTCATCCCAAGACTTTGGGAGGCCGAGGCAGGTGGATTGCTTGAGTCCAAGAGTTCAAGACCAGTCTGGCCAACATGGCAAAACCCCATCTGTACTAAAAATACAAAAATTAGATGGGCATGGTGGCATGCACCTGTAATCCCAGCTACTTGTGGGCCTGAGGTGGGAGGATAACTTGAGCCTGGCAGGCAGAGAGTGCAGTGAGCTGAGATCATGTTACTGTACCCCAGTCTGGATGACAAAGTGAGACCCTGTGTCAAAAAAAAAAAAAGTTGAAAACTAAGAAAACCCCCTGTGGATTTGTATATATTTCCCACACGTGCCTCTCTTTATCACCTCCTTCTGGTATCTTTCTATTGTAAAAAAAAAAATAAGGTATGAAAAGAGATTAAGTGCTTGGGGGAGACAGATAATACAGATGTTAGCGGTTGGGTAGGGTGGAGAGAATCTGTTCTGAGCTGGGGTGACCAATCATCCCGAGACTGATAGGGTCCCAGGATGAGGGACTTCCTATTTTAAAACCTTGAGGAGTTGGCAAAGGCAATTGAGCATGGAAACCCTTTAGGACTTGTAGATCAAAGATGGTAGGTTTAAGAAGCCTGTCTGAGAAAGAGAAGTAAGTAAGTAGCTTAGGGCTTTAACCAGGAGACACCTCTCTTTCTTTACAGGGTTGGTGAAGATATATTAATACCTTTTAGTGTTCACTAAAGTTGAGGTGGGTGCTATCACTGGTTAACAGCAGATCTAGAGGCTGCCTTTGCTTTGCCAGCAAAACAATCAAGTACTCTTAATTTACATGGTGTCAGGTGTAAAGGAAGTTGCAAATAAGTTGCCTAGTAAAACTTCATTACTGCCATATTGTTCAAAAACTCAGTAGGGTGGCTTGCTTAGAAAGGAAGCGAGACTCTTATGATGACCCTAGAAGTCTTCCATGTACTTAACTTCTAAGAGTCCGTTTGCCTTTAGGGTAACATGCTTGCTCAGATGTTCTCCTCTGAAGATAATGACACTGTTTTATGATGTTATTATCAGTTTTAATAATGGGATTGCAAATGTGCCCAGAGGTTTAGGCAAATCATACCAATCCAAATTGTCATCATTTGGAATTCTTTCTACCTTAGTGGCTAGACTCCACCTCAGATAGTTGTCACTGACGCTTCCCAAACCATTGTGTTTTGCATTAGTAGAACCTTGGTAGGGCTCTGGTCTCAGAGACATTAACCCATTTATGCCTGAGGTTGCAATTTTTTGAATTTTTGCAATCAGACCTTGGTGATGACCTTGAGCAGTAGGATATAAATAATTCCCACATGCTTAGCCTTCCAATAATGGAACACTAGGCATAAGAACTAAGTAAATTTTTAGCGGTGTCTCACTTCCTCATTGGGTCACATTCTTTCCAAGAAACCAAGTGTAGTCATCCTACAGATACTTGCTAGCATGCTGGAGGGATTGTGCGGAAAAGGGTAGATCTTTTATGAATATTTGAGCAACACGACCATGCCAATGTCTATGAATTCTACCCATTGCCTCCACTCTCACCAATTATGACTGTTCATCCCCTGACCACAGGCTTCCTTTAAGACATTTTTGTGTTCACAGAGCCTCTCAAACCCATTTAGGAGGATTATATATGTTCTCTCTAGCAAGCTAGGTACTAAGGCTTTTTCAGTCCACATTTCTCAGTTAAATTTTCACCCTTACTTGCCCTTCCATTTGGGGAAGAGGGAGAAAGAGAGAAGGTAAAAAGGTTTGACATTTTTTGAGCACTTACCATGTGTCAGACACTGAGCAAGGCACTTCCATATACTTATCTAATTGCCGCGAGCACCCTTTTTCTCCATTTTGTGGATGTGGGGACTGAGGTTCAGATCACTTAGATAACTCATCCAGGTCCTCAATTACTAAGGAGCAGAGCTAAGGGTCAAACTCAGTTTTTTTTTTGTTTATTTGTTTGTTTGTTTTTGAAATGGAGTTTTGCTCTTCTTGCCCAGGCTGGAGTGCAGAGGTGCAATCTTGGCTCACCGTGACCTCCACCTCCCAGGTTCAAGCAATTCTCCTGCCTCAGCCTCCCGAGTAGCTGGAATTACAGGCATGCACCACCACTCCCGGCTAATTTTGTATTTTTAGTAGAGATAGGGTTTCTCCATGTTGGTCAGACTTGTCTTGAACTCCCGACCTCAGGTGATCCACCCTCCTCAGCCTCCCAAAGTGCTGGGATTACAGGCGTGAGCCACTGTGCCCGGTCCAAACTCAGTTTTTAAACAACTTGTGCTTTTCCATTCTCCTCAAGCAGCCAAATAGGTCTTCTTCCCTTCCTTCCCTCTTCCCTGTCTGCCTTCCCTTTTCTCACTGTCTCCCCTCTCTCCTTTCACCAGTATTTTATTATTGTGATAAATGCTACTAAGGAGATAAGCGGAGTACTCTGGGGGCTTATATCAGGGGACCCTGGCCAACTGTAGGAATGAGAGAAGGTTCTGGAGGAAGTGGCATGCTAAGAGTTGAGTAAGAACCATGTAGAAAGGCAGGAGGAAGGTGGGGTGGACACTTCAGGCCCTGTGAACAGATGAAGGGAAGGTCTAAGGTAGGCAGTAGGCAGTGTATTTGAGGAGCAAAAGAAGTTCAGGGGACAGAGGATCCCCAGGGGTCAAGGAGTAAGTGCAGAGAGTGAGCGCTTCGGGGAGAGGATTCCAGTCTCCTCACTAGCTGCACATCACACTCACATGAAGCACTAGGGAAAAGGATTATTTGCAGTCTTTTTTTTTTTTTTTTTTTTTTTTTTGAGACAGAATCTCTCTCTGTCGCCCAGACTGGAGTAGTGCAGTGGCGCGATCTTGGCTCACTGCACCCTCTGCCTCCTGGGTTCAAGCGATTCCTTTCTCTCTCAGCCTCCTGACTAGCTGGGATTACAGGCACCTGCCACCACATCCGGCTATTTTTTGTATCTTTAGTAGAGACGGGGTTTCACCATGTTGGCCAGGCTGGTCTGGAACTCCTGACCTCATGATCTGTCCACCTTGGCCTTCCAAAGTGCTGGGATTACAGGCGTGAGCCTCTGCGCCCAGCCCATTTGCCGTCTTTACAGAGAAAACACACTTTATCCTTGAGTAGTGTTTCTAACTGGCGTTTTGGACGAGAGCATTCTTCTTTGCACAGGACTTTGCTTCCACCGTGGCCCCTGAGTACTAAATGCCAGCTGCACTCCCCCTCCATTTCTAAAAGCCCCTGGGTGGCCCTGCCATCCTATTGAGAACCAACTGCTCTAGTTCAGGCTGCAGGAGTGTCACTGCCACCAACTTCAGGACCGTGCTTTGTCCCTTCATCCAGCAACATTCAAACTCCTCTTTTGGCAGATCTTCTTCCCTGTAGACATCCTAATGGTTCTCATGTATACCACCATGACACACTGAGAGCATTTCCAGTTCCATAAAATAAATGTTGAGACCCTGCCATCCCTGCTATATGCCCTGGCTGGGATTACAGATAGGCTAGTGACAGGACAGATATGAAACAATTAATTACAAGATAGTGGAGAAAGTGTAACCGGGGAACCTTGTACAGGGCATGAATTGACAAAAGGCGAAGGGATGACCTCTCCTGGCCAAAGAGGCCAGAGAGGAAGGGCATTCCAGGCATGTCTTCTTCAAAGACGGGGACATAAAACACCAGGTGAGCTTGGGGAGCTATAAATAGCTTGGGATTGTTGAAGCATGAATTTCAAGGCAAGGTGTGGTAGGAAGACAGGTTGGAGAGGTAGGCTGCCACAGTTCACAAAGGGCCTCAGAGGCCATGTGGAGCTTAGACAGTATGCAAAACAAACTGCTAAATGTGTTACACTTGCAAACCTGCAATCATCCTAAAATGATAACATCTGAATGAGGTCATTAAACATTTTCTGAAGAGCTTTATAGATAAGGTTACTGCTGTTTGATACAAGTTTCTCCCTGGCTCTATGATCTCATTTTATGAAGTTCCTGTGTGCTTTGGAGGATTTTAAAGTCTCTTTTCATGTATTATTATATTTTTGAGACAGGGTCTCCCTCTGTACCCAGGCTAGAGGGCAGTGGCATGATCATAGCTCACTGCAGCCTCCAACTCCTGGGCTCAAGTGATCCCTTCTGCCTCAGCCTCCTGAGTAGCTAGGACTACAAGCTTGTGAGCTTCTGTCACCATGCCCAGCTGGTGTGTGTGTGTGTGTGTGTGTGTGTGTGTGTGTGTTTTAAAGACAGGGTCTTACTATATTGGTTTTAAACTCCAAGCTTCAAATGATCCTCCACCCTCAGACTCCCAAAGTGCTGGGATTACAGGTGTGAGCCACCAAGGCCTGCTCATGTATTATTATTATTATTACTACTATTATTTTGAGACAGGGTCTGGCTCTGTCACCCAGGGTGGAGTGCAGTGGCGTGATCTCAGCTCACTGCAACATCTGCCTCCTGGATTCAAGCGATCCTCCCACCTCAGCCTCCCAAGTAGCTGGGACTACAGGTGTGCACCACCATGCCCAGCTAATTTTTGTATTTTTAGTAGAGATAGGGTTTCACCGTGTTGGCCAGGCTGGTCTCAAACTCCTGACCGCCTCAGCCTCCCAAAACACTGGGATAACGTATTATTTTTAACAACTTTCTTGAGCTATGGCTGACATACAATCAACAGGACATATTTAAAGGGCACGATTTGTGAAGTTCTGAAAAAAAATCACCACAATCAACATATCTATCACTTCTAAAAATTTTCTCATGTCTCTTGGTAACCCCATCTCCCTTCTCAACCTCCACCCAACTCAGGCAACCACTGATCTACTTACTATTATTATACATCACTTTGCATTTTTCACAATTTTATATAAATGGAATTATACAATATATACCCTCTGTGTGTGTGTGTGTGTGTGTGTGTGTGTGTGTGTGTGTGATCTGGCTTCTTTCAAATAGCTAAATTACAGTCATGCACCACATAATAGCATTTTGGTCAATGACAGACTACATCTATGACAGTGGTCCTGTAAGATTATATTACCATATTTTTACTGAAACTTTTCTATGTTTAGGTACACAAATACTTACTATTATGTTACAGTTGCCTACATCATTTGGTATGGTAACATGCTGTATGGGTTTGTAGTCTAAAAGCAATAGGCTATACAATATAGCCTAGGTGTGTAGTAGGCCACACCATCTAGTTTGTGTAAGTACACTCTATGATGCATTTCTCAGAATGTGTATCTGTTGTTAGGTGACATGTAACTGTATTTTGAAATTCATCCATGTATTACAGTTGCATGTATCAAAGTTATCATTTAAAATTTTTTTTAGCTTTCCAATTTTGAGGTATGCCCTCCTACTGTATCTCAATAAATTACAATTGTTCTACAGGATAAAAAAGCTTCACATCAAGAGGGGCTTTGGGGTAGTAGTACCCTCTGGAGATACAATAAATGCTGCTTGGGGATGAAATGATGAGGCATAGATCCTAGTTTTCTAAGAATCCTCCAAAAGAGTACTATGGTAAGCAAAACAATGGCCCCAAAAGATGTCCAAGTATTAATCCCTGGAATCTGCAAACGTGTTACCTTACATGTCAAAGGGATTTTGCAGATGCAATTAAATTAAGGGTCTTGAGATGATTATCCTAGATTATCCGGGTGAGCCCAGTGTAATCACAAGGGTCCTTGTAAGTGAAAGACTGAGGCAGGAGTGTCACAGTCAGAGGAGATTTGAATATGTCGTGATGTTGCTTTTGAAGATGAAGGAAGGGGCCATGGGTCAAGGACTACAAATGGTCTCTAGAAGCTGGAAAAGGCAAGAAAGTTGATTCTCCTGTCAAGCCTCCAGAAGGAATGCAGCCCTGCCTACACCTTTATTTCAGTGCAGTGAAATTATTTTCAGACGTTGACCTCCAGAACTTAATCAACTTGTGTAGTTTTACACTACATTTGTGATAACTTTGTGAAACAAAATTTATGAGAGGTCATTGGTTGACTGAGCTCCTGCACTAGGCCCCAACAGACCAGACCCAATAAGAATGGAGTCACTCGTGCTTGGGGCCACATAACCAAACTGAACTTAGAAATGGGTCAGTTTGGCTGGGCGCGGTGGCTCAAGCCTGTAATCCCAGCACTTTGGGAGGCCGAGACGGGCGGATCATGAGGTCAGGAGATCGAGACCATCCTGGCTAACACGGTGAAACCCCGTCTCTACTAAAAAAATACAAAAACTAGCCGGGCGAGGTGGCGGGTGCCTGTAGTCCCAGCTACTCGGGAGGCTGAGGCAGGAGAATGGCGTGAACCCAGGAGGTGGAGCTTGCAGTGAGCTGAGATCGCGCCACTGCACTCCAGCCTGGGTGGCAGAGCGAGACTCCGTCTCAAAAAAAAAAAAAAAAAAAAAAAAAAAAAAAAAAAAGAAATGGGTCAGTTTCCCAAAACAACAGGAAATTCATAGCAACCAACCTAATGGGGCCCAGTCAACTTGATCAGGCATGATAAGGAAATCCCCTCTGCTTGAAGTCACTTTGAAACAATCAATCTGCTTATGGGTCCTTGTTCCTTATTTCTGCTTACTTTAGCCTTTTCTGCCTGTAAAGCCCAGCCTCTCTGCTTAGCTCATTGAAGAGACTTTCTATTTCACAGATGGGATGCTGTCTAATTCGTGAAGTGCCAATAAAAGCCAATAAGATCTTTGAAATCAATTTGTTGAAATTTTGTTCCTTAACAATTTGTTATAGAAGCAATATGAAACTAAAACAATAACCAATCTTATTAAAACAACAACAACACTGATGAGTCTGACTGCTTCTATTTCTTCTTCCTGTTTGTGACACGTGGTCTTACAGGAGTAGAAGCACGTTGGCTTTGGATGACCTATCCTAGCTCTGTTCCTCTGAGCTCAGTTATCTTTTTTTTTTTTTTTTTTTTTGAGTCCGGGTCTCACTCTGTCACCCAGGCTGGAGTGCAGTGGCACGCTCTCAGCTCACTGCAACCGCTGCCTCCTAGGCTCGAGTGATTCTTGTGCCTCAGCCTCCTGAGCAGCTAGGACCACAGCTGCACGCCACCATGCCCCATGTCCAGCTTAATTTTTTTTTTTTTTTGTATTTTTAGTAGAGACAGGGTTTCACCACGTTGGCCAGGCTGGTCTCAAACTTTTGTCCTTAAGTGATCTGCCCGCCTTGTCCTCCCAAAGAGCTAGAATCACAGGCATGAGCCACCGTGTCCTCAGTCCTCATCTTAAAGAAGCAATGATACTTACTTTGGGGGCTGTGGAAAGGACTGAAGAGATGTACACAAAGCACCTACCACACAGTCGGCTTTTAATCCCACCTCACACCTGATTCCAAGGGATTAAATCCTGGCTGCTAGTGGCCTGCTGTATAATTTTAGCTAAACTGCCTCCTCTCCTTCAATCTGTTCCACAAGGTTAGAGATACTTAAGTCCCTGAGAGTGTTTAATTAGAGTTTGCAATGTGACTGGATACTGTTGGTCGAAAAGTGTTATTTAGAGGCAAAGTGCTGTTATTTTTGAGCAGATAATTGTTTCCTGTCCTAAGTTGTTTAACCTTGTACCTAGTTTCCTTCTCTGAGATAATGACACTGCTTGAGAGGGTAAAGAAATACCTCACCTAAGTGTTGTGAGTTTTAGTTAATTAACGCTTATGAAGCCTACACAAGCCTATCATAAAAGGCTAAACGTTGATTATTTACCTTTCATATGGTTGTCATGTAATACTCTCTAGTAAAAATTAGCATTGCAGCATTGGATCAGGTAATATTTACTTCATAATCGTGTTGGGGGCTCTAACTTATGACTATGCAAAGAGCTTTGTGCTTTTTACAAGAAAGGGGTTAGGGAAGTATTGATAGCTATTGTTTTTCTACCATGGCACAACTTATAACAGATTTACATTTCAAATTCTTATCTCATATAAAACCATACAAAAAAGCTAAAACTGTGAAATACTGAGAGAGGTATTTTACATAATGGTTAAAAAGTTTTTAAAGCTAGCATGTATCAAGACATTATGTGTCACGCACTGTTCTAAACCTTATGCATGCATTAAAGCTAAAGTAGGCATAGGCTGGGTGCAGTGGCTCACGCCTGTAATTCCAGCACTTTGGGAGGCCGAGGCAGGAGGATTGCTTGAGCGCAGGAGGTCAAGGCCAGCTTGGCAAACAAAGTGAGACCCCGCCTCTCCAAAAAATTTAAAAAAAATTAGCTGGGTGCTGTGGCAGGAACCTGTAGTCCCAGCTATTTGGGAGGTTGAGACAGGAGGATCACTTGAGCACTGGAGGTTGAAGCTGCAGTGAGCTACAATGATGGCACTGTACTCCAGCCTGGGCGACAGAGGAAGACTCTGTCTCAAAAATAAATAAATAAATACATAGGTTTAAGTGATTCTTGTGCCTTAGCCTCCCAAATAGTTGGGATTACAGGCACATGTCACCATGCCCAGCTAGTTTTTTTTGCACTTTTAGTAGAGACGGGGGTCTCATCATGTTGGCCAGGCTGGTCTTGAACTCCTGGCCTCAAAGGATCCACCCACCTTAGCCTCCCAAAGTGCTGGGATTATAGGCGTGAGCCACCACACCCGGCCTACAAATATGTTTAAAACATAGAACATGCTCTAACAAAGGTAATCATCTTTTCATATGTTTAAGCACCATGTATATTTGTATATCTTTTTTCTCTTAATTCATGTCCTTTGTTCTTTGGGGTCTTTTTTTTTTTTTTAATTGATTTGAGTGATCTTTATTCTAAAATACTTGGAAAAAATACAAGAAAGCATGACAAGGGGTCCTGATTAAATTCTCCCCTGCCTTCACAAGCACATTGCCAGGTTTTGTTGATTGTTACTCAAAAATGTCTTATGTCTTGAACACATCAACTTATTTCATCTCTGCCACCACCATGCTAGTTCCTTTCAGCTTTCCCAATAAACAATGTTATTTTCCATCCTCAGGTCTTTGCACACATGTCCCCTCAGCCCAGAACGCTCTGCCCCAACTCTCTGCGTGGTTGGTTTGTGTCCTTCAGGCTCCAGCTTGAAATGCATGGCCTTGGAGAGCCCTTCCCTGCCTATCCGTTCTCAAGAAAGGTTTATATTCTTTCTTATATTCTTTCTTCCAGAAGTCTCTTCCTATCATTCATAGCACTTATCACCATTTATAATAATATACAATGTGCTAAATCCTTTGCACTCGGTTAATGAATATTTGGAAAGTGATTAGAATAGCATCAGGTGCATTGTGCTATGTAAATGTTGCTTTAAACAGCAACTCACATACTCTTCACAACAACCCTATGTGGTAGTGCTATTAATACCCCCATTTTACAGATGAACGAACTAAGGAATAGAGAAGTAACTTCTCTAAGATAGCACAACTAATGAGTAGCAGAGCCTAACTACAAACTCACTCTGGCACCAAAGTCCACACACCTAACTGTTCTCTACATTTCCTTTTGATTCCAGGACCTAGTGTGGTACTGTATGCCCAACAGGTACACTCAATAAATATTTGTTTAATAAATGAAGGAACAGTTCTAATGAGAAAATAAAAGTTACCTGTAATCCTACCACAGGTTTTGAGATTCATCCTATAGATATTTCTTCTAATATAAAAATAAACTTAATCCAAATAATAACTTTTCGAAATCATTTTGAGGAGCATAGATTAGGTATCATGTGCAATATATTTAACCTTGTATTCATTATTTAAAAAAATATATAATTACAAGTCAGTGTTCTTCCTTTAGGCAGGGGGAGGAGGGCAGAGGAGAGAAGCATAAGTCTTTGGTTAAGGGAGGAAGGGTTTTCATAAAATATTCTGGCTGTTCTTATCTCCAGGCAGAGGTTGCAAAACTTAAGTTTGAAAGTTTAGGGAAGGGCAGAGAAGTTTCAGGGACAAGATGAAAAACAAATTATACTTATTCGAGGCTGGGTATGGTGGCTCATGCCTGTAATCACATCACTTTCGGAGGCCGAGGAGGAGGATCGCTTGAACCCAGTAGTTTAAGATGAGCCTGGGCAACATAGCATGACCCTGTCTCTACCAAAAAAAAAAAAAAAAAAAATTTAGCCAGGTGTAGTGGTATGTGCCTGTGGTCCCAGCTACTCAGGAGGCTGAGACGGGAGGATTGCTTGAGCCCAGGAGGTAGAGACTGCAGTGAGCCATAATCATGCCACTGCACTCCAGCCTGAGTGACACAACAAGACTCTATCTTTAAAAAATAAATAAATAAATAAAATTTAAAAATTATACTTCTTTGGCTGGGCATGGTGGCTCACGCCTGTAATGCCAGCACTTTGGGAGGCCAAGGCAGGCAGGTTATGAGGTCAAGAGATCAAGACCATCCTGGCCAACATGGCGAAACCCCGTCTCTACTAAAAATACAAAAATTAGCTGGGCTTGGTGGCGCGTGCCTGTAGTTCCAGCTACTTGGGAGGCTGAGGCAGGAGAATCACTTGAACCCGGGAGGCGGAGGTTGCAGTGAGCCCAGGTTGCGCCACTGTACTCCAGCCTGGCGACAGAGTGAGACTCCGTCTCAAAAAAAGAAAAAGAAAAAGAAATTATACTTCTTTAAATCAGTGTGTTTTGAAGTTTATCACTGGAATTATTTTCAGCAAATCAATTGGTAAGAGTTTTCTAAACGTTTCCAAAGCACAGCAAAGGTCTGTGGTTTATAGCACAAACTAGGCTACGTCAATGGCAAAATTGGATAAAAAGACAGTGCTAACCTCATCAAAGCCCAAGGAAAACCAGTAAAGTTTTCTGGTAAAACACGGGCAGGAAGTTTCTCCAAATATTGCTTTACTCATACTTTTAAAAGGCTTTTCTCCCTTCCCCCCACCTTCTAAAATCGTTTCGGGATAACAAATTTGTAACAGCTGGTCATCAAACTCATGCTCACTCCCAAAAGGATGACGTCACTGAAACTGACTATAAATAATACATCCATCTGGCTCTTGTAGGAGTATTGGATTGACTTGTTGCCCATCACAGTGTCTACCTTCTGCCACCCACAATGACAGGGTGAAGCCAGACGGCCTCACTGAATGGTATATGGTTACAGCTGAGGCACTGCATTGTGGGTACCCCACATTTCTGAGATAAAGTTAGCTGATAGAATTACCAGAGCGTAATCAAATGCAGTCATTACAGAAGGAGCCTATATCACCTTACCTTTGAAAATATTTTAATCTAGAAACACCATACACTGGATACAAAATTCATGAATCCCTGACCCCTGGGCGTGGCTTTGGACATATTATTCTGAGCCATCTCCTATTTTCTTTCATATGTAAATATAATTCTCGAGCTAGGAATAGAAGGAGAGAAAGAGAAAATTGAAACAGCCAGACCAAGTGTTTTTGAATGCTCTTAAAAGACAAAAAAAAAAAGACAAAAGTTTGTATCACATCAGAAGTTCCCTATGTGGTCTTCAAAGCTGATTTCTTGCAGTTAAAAGAACCCAGAAGAAGCAGGCACGCCATGATTTTGAAGCTCCATTTTTGTTCTATTATTCAACTGCAGTCAACTTCCAACTGTTGAAAAAAAGACGATTTAGAGTTAAAGGATTGCTTGTCTGTGTTGCAAGGCCATTCAACTTGTTCACCCTGTGATATCCAGAGCCTCCAAGTTGTTGGTGAGTTTCTATTGCAATTGCCATATTACCATGGTTTTGCCTCTTTCTGTTGACTGTAGCATTGTGTTGTTTGAAGACAGAGCAGCATATTGCTTTGTGCAGCACAAATTATTGATGGATAATGTACTTAAAGCTTTTAGCTGTACACTATTCACATTCTAAATGACAGATACAAAAAGGAATAATCAGAATTCAGGTTGTTGAATCATTGCCTCCAACAGCCAACTCTTACCATGACAAAGTCAGTAGGGTTGCTCTTAGAAGTGTAGGACTTGTGAGTGTTATGTGGCTGTGCTAACTGGTACTTTAGTGGAGGGGCAGAGCAGGGTGAGTAGAAACAATGCCTGCTTTCTCCTCCATGTCTGGGTCCTACACATCGTCCCCAGTTTGCCTGGTTTGTAGAGGTTTAAACACAGAACAGAGGGTGTTGGGAATGAGATAAAGAGATTGTCACAGGAACATGGCCCCACGGTTTTCCTTTGGTGATTAAAACAATCCTGTCAATATGGAAAACTGTGTTATCACAAAATGGGCTTAGTAAATAGAAGAATTGTCACCTACCAGCCAGAAACAACAATTTGCAGACCACCTTTGGCCTCTTGCCAGTAAGGAGTTTGGTTTTCCCATCTGTAGAAATTCTTAATTGAGTCCATCAGATTCCCAGTCATCCTAGCCATGGTTACCTTCTTCTCTAAGTTGGCAGGTTAGTGAGCTTAGGCTAGCACTTCAGCATCAAATTTAGACTTCATGATAAAGTAAATCACACAGGGAATAGCTGTCAGCATGGTGACTACCTTGTTGTTCATTCCTACTCAGGGACTGGCCTGAAGTGTTTTCACAGCCTGGGTCACTATGATGCCCTGGCCCTGTTTGCTCGAAGTGTTCATCTCAGAGTGACTTGTGAGGTATTGCTGAGCACATAATGGCCAGGATAGCTGCATAAGCAGGCGTGGCCCCAAATGTAGTCACCTGACTTCAGAAAATCAAATTGGATTCTACAGAAAGGTTCTGTTGGATTCTGACCGGAACCTCTTTGGGTGTGCCTTTGGATTTCAAGTGTTGACATGGGAAGATGCTCCAGTTCCTCAAGCTATCTGAAACAAGCTCATTACAATGCTAAGGGTATGGACTGTCCTTTTCCAGAAAAATCCTCTTGATATTTTGCATGCACACACACAAATAATAACAACAACAGAAGCTGTTTTCCTGTATGTAACGAGAGTGTTCCTCAGGCTTCCGGTTTATCTTGATGGTATCTCACTCTTTCTTTTCCTTTCTCTCTCTCTCTCTGTGCGTGTGTGTGTGTGTGTGTGTGTGTGTGTGAGAGAGAGAGAGAGAGACAGACAGACAGACAGACAGACAGACAGAGACAGAGAAGGGTCTTGCTCTGTCACCCAGGCTGGAGTGCAGTGGTGTGATCTCTGCTCACTGCAGCCTTGACCTCCTGGGCTCAATTGATCCTCCATCTCAGCCTCCCAAGTTGCTGGGACTACAGGCACGTACCACCACTCCTGGCTAATTTTTAATTTTTTTTTTTTTTGTAGAGACAGGGTCTTGCTTTGTTGCCCAAGCTGTTCTCAAACTCCTGTCCTCAAGCAATCCTTCTGTTTTGGCCTCCCAAAGTGCTGAGACTACAGGCATGAGCCACTGGACCTGGCCTTTTTTTTCTTTTTCTTAAGAGCCAGAGCAAAATTCAAATTGTATCAGTTTTAATGGAATTATACTTTAAAAGTGGGAATTTGGCCAACAAAGTGTCTTTCCTTTCTATACAAGAAGGCTATGGAGTTTGGCAATGAGCTCCTGAAAATGTAAAGAAAGCATGAGGATAACTTTGGGGCTGTTGCTTGGGTCATTAAAAGTATTGCAAAACTAGAATTTGTTTTCTTCCTCCATTCTCTCTGTAGGCATTTAAACATACTCTCAGGCTGGGCACAGTGGCTCGTGCCTGTAATCCCAGCACTTTGGGAGGCTGAGGCAGGTGGATTACTTGAGCCCAAGAGTTCAAGACCATCCTGAACAACATGGTGAAACTCCATCTCTACAAAAAAAAATTAAAAATTAATCAGGTGTGGTGGTGTGTGCCTGTAGTCCCAGCTACTCAGGAGGCTAAGGGAGGAAGATCAATTGAGCCTGGGAGGTTGAGGCTACAGTGAGCGATGGTGGTGTCACTGCACTCCAGCCTGGGTGATAGAGTGAGACCTTGTCTCAAAAAAAGAAAAAGATACTCCCTTTGTTTTTTTTTTTTGTTCTAAAAAATTAGACAAAATTTTGTTTAAAATTGCTTAGTGATTTATTATTATTATTATTATTTTAATATTTTTGAGACAGAGTCTTGCTGTCACGCAGGCTGGAGTGCAGTGGCATGATCTCGGCTCACTGCAACCTCTGCCTGCCGGGTTCAAGTGATTCTCCTGCCTCAGCCTCCTGAGTAGCTGGGACTATAGGGGTGCACCACCATGCCTGACTAATTTTTGTATTTTTAATAGAAACGAGTTTCGCCACATTGACCAGGCTGGTCTCGAACTACTGAGCTCAAGTGATCCACCTGCCTCGGCCTCCCAAAGTGCTGAGATTACAGGCGTGAGCCACCTCACCCGGCCTGATTTTTTTTTTACCTTCAAATATATTTATTTACAGGTTGAGTTTTAAAATTGTCTTAACGTTCTTGTAGAGACTATGTCTTTTTTTTTGAGATGGAGTCTCACTCTGTCACCAGGCTGGAGTACAGTGGTGTGATCTTGGTTCACTGCAACCTCCACCTCCTGGGTTCAAGTGATTCTCCTGCCTCAGCCTGAGTATCTGGGACTACAGGGTGCACCACCACGCCCAGCTAATTTTTTGTATTTTTAGTAGAGACAGGGTTTCGCCATGTTGGCCAGGATGGTCTCGATCTCTTGACCTTGTGATCCACCTGCCTCGGCCATCCAAAGTGCTGGGATTACAGGCATGAGCCACCTTTCTTGGCCGAGATTATGTTTTACATATGCAATTCCTTCCTTTATCCTTTAAATATCCCCACAGATAAGGAGTGCCTCACCCCTGGACCTGGGCATTCTTCAGTATTCCAATACTGAGACTGGTTTTGTGTTTTCATTTTTCAACAACAATGTATGGAATTCTCACTCTGTGCCAAGCCCTATGCCGAGTACTTTACGTGCCTTATCTCAGGTATTGCTGGTCCTATTTCTCAGAAAAGGCAACCAACCGAGACTCACAAGAGTTAAATAACTTGCCAGATGACACACAGCTAGAAAGTAGAGAAGTCAGAGAATTCACATCCATGCCTCTCTGCTTCTGCTTTCCCACTGTGCCTTTCACTTTCTTGGGAAGCCTTTTCCCTTGTTCTTCAACTTGGGTTAGAGTAGCCTGTAATTCTTTTCACGAAGATGTGCCTCACTTTATACTAAATATTACCCTCTTTAAATGATTTTAAATAATCCTGCAGTGATATTCTCCTTTCTCTCCACCTGTCTAAACAGAGCATCTGTTTAATTTGGATTCTCTAACATTGGCATGTGTCTATAAATTAAGATTTTTGTACAATGTCTCGCAGATGTTTCTACCACATTTAGTTTGTACTCCTTTTTTTCTTGGACGACTTAGTTCAAAAAACATTTATTTTGGTCAAACATATGATTTTAGCTTTTGAGGTTACCTAATAAATCACCAGTTTATAGACTCCTAAAAATTTGGTTGGAGAGAGAACCTCAGAGATCTGCTCACCCAACCTAATCATTGTATGGGCAAGGGAGGCTGCCAGCGGCTGTGGCCACCCCGGGCTGGTGCCCCAGGGGAGAGGGAACCTCAGTTACTCCACCTAAAACTTGAGATAATTTTACTATTTCTGAGGAATCATCCCAAAAGTTCACAAATCAGGAAGAGATATCTGAATGGGTGCTTTGAATTTTGTTTAAAGAAGAGAAAATAGGACTCATACCAAATGGCAGCTGGTTTTACTCCAGCCATTTTCAGGAATATCCCCAAAGACTCTGGTACCACCAGACTGCCGCGTGGGCTGTGGTGGCTGGCAGGGGTTCAGGGAAGGCAGCCTCTCTGACTAGGTTCCTGCCTGAGTCCAAATTAGAAAAGGGTCATTTGGCTGCAGACTGGCCTCCAGGTGTCTGAAAGCCTATTTGTCCCTTGGTCACATTTCTTTTTTTTTTTTGTTTTTCTTTTTTTTGAGACAGAGTCTCTCTCTGTCACCCAGGCTGGAGTGCAGTGGCTTGATCTTGGCTCACTGCAACCTCTGCCTCTCAGATTCAAGCAATTCTCCTGCCTCAGCCTCCCGAGTAGCTGGGACTACAGGTGTGTGCCACTACACCCAACTAACTTTTTGTATTTTTAGTACAGACAGAGTTTCACCATGGTGGCCAAGCTGGTCTTGAACTCCTGACCTCAGGTGATCCGCTTGCCTCGGCCTCCCAAAGTGCTGGGATTACAGGTGTGAGGCACCACGCCTGACCCTTTGGTCATATTTCTGTAAGTCCTTCTCTGCCCTTCTCAGACATGCAAGGGAAAGTCAGAAGGGGACCAGAAGGTCTGGAGGGACAGGTGAAAAAGCACCAGAATGGAGAAGATGGGTGTTACATGTGAGCTAGGCCGGCTTCCAGCGCCATACGGCTTAGAAGACTGTCAGTGACATGTGGACAAGGCGTGGCTCTGGTAGTTAAAAAAAAAAAAAATCAATCCTTTACTTGCATCCCAAGTTCCTACTTTGGGAGAATAAACTCCAAATAGTATCTCCTAACTGAGGTTGATAAATATTTGGCCATTAACTGTAGACTCATGTCTCTCTCAAAATTTAATAGATGAAAAATGTAACACTCTCCTTTTTTTTTTTTTTTTTTTTCCCCATTCCTTGCTTTGATACTACTGATTGTGTTAAGATAGTGTGGATTGAGGATGGGTCAGCTTGTGGCTGAGCTTTCTGCCTTCCTGTTTGTAACTGAGTTTTTCTAATTAAAAAACATCCACTTTGTTCTGGCATAGTTGTATACATTATTCCAATATATTTAACAATGAGGCTGTTCTCATTTCACACAGAATAGCGCACAGTGAAGACAGTCAGTGAGAACCAGAGCTATTGTTACAATTGACAGCAGCCAGCTCAGGCGGCAGAGGACGAGAGAGATCGGGCTGCACACACATGGATGAGGCTGACTTTTCAGAAGACACGACTTATAAGCAGGAGGATTTGCCTTATGATGGCGACCTCTCTCCGATTAAGATATGCAATGATTACAGTTTTACCTCAAAAAATGATGCCTTTGAAGTCTCAAGTCAAATTATTTTCATAGCAGATGACCCTCAAGAGAAGGCTATGCATAATGAGACTTGTGGAAATACAGCTATGACCATGCCCCTGGGTAAAACTACTGAAAATGCTGCCAACAAAAAAGATGAGAAAGAGAAACAATGCACTGCAGCTCTTCATATTCCAGCAAATGAAGGAGATGCTTCTAAGTCAAGCATTTCTGATATTTTACTTCATCATCTTTCCAAAGAGCCATTCTTACGAGGTCAAGGCATTGATTGTGAAACCCTCCCAGAGATCTCAAATGCCGACAGTTTTGAAGAGGAAGCTATTATTAAAAGTATTATTTCATGTTGTAATAAGAATTCTTGGCCAAAAGAACAAACCCTAGAACTCACTGACCAACTCAACCCCAAAAAGGATGGTGAAAACAGCAATAAACCTGGTTCTCCCACCATGACAGAAGAAAATACCTCTGATTTAGAAGAGACAGTGGCTGCTGGAGACAGCAGCCATCAAGAAAATGTAAATATTCTAACTAAAACCAAGGGTCCAGGTGATAAACAAAACAGTTATCAAGGGCAAGCACCCCAGAAACAGCATACTGAAAAAGCAAGTTCGGGCAACAGGTTCAAATATGGCCAAGGTCAAGTTCATTACCAGCTCCCTGATTTCTCTAAGATTGCTCCCGAAGTGAAAAATCCTAAAAACAACATAATTAATAAACCACTTGCAATAGCTAAACAAGCCAGCTTTTCTAAGTTGAGAGAGAAACCCGCTGTTGTGCAAGATATTTTAGAAACCATGCCTGAGTCAAACTGTGTTGAAAAACAACATCAAGAGCAGAAAGGGGAAATCACTGAACCTTCACAACAAATCCAGGTAAATGAAATGGTCTCCTGTAAATACATTAATTGGGATCACTGCTCATCTCTTTCAGTGTGGGTTTTTGGAGGGTGAATAGAGCTTGGTTCTGGTTCCAAGGTTTCATTCAGCACCCTGGGTCACCGTGGGTGAGTGACGTGGCCACTCAGACTCTCAGGGTCCTCATGAGAAGCATCAGGGGCCATGCTGACAAACACATATAAGAGAATAAAATCCAAATTCCGCAAGCCAGAATTTGGCTCTCCTCACTTAAACTTAGCTGCCCTCCTTCAGGAGTCATCTGCAGTTGCCTGGCTGGTCCAGAACCTCTTCCCAGGCCCTGAGCTCTCTGACTTCCTGCCTTGCATGGCACATCCCATCTTGACTTACCAAAGACCTGCTTGTTTTCATGGCCTCCTTCAATTCTCCCTTGGGCCACATAACTTTTCAGGTCTCCCAAGTCACAATCTTTTCCACACTTGTTTGTTTAGTCCTTCCATCAGAGTGTGTATCTCAGCCTGCTTTGGATCATAATAGCAGAAGCATCTGCTTCCTTCACTAGATTCTAAGGCTCTGGAGGGCAGCAACCTTATCTTTGCCTTTCCATTGCCTAACTTCCCCCAGAGGCCGGGCCTCGTGTCTTATGTACATTATGCCCTTAGTTCTTAATGCTAAGTTGAATGGAATTAAGATCGTTAGTAATGGATTTCAAGCTTGTTATCTTGGTAATCATTTGGTACAAAACTTTGTTAATGCTTAATTTATGCTATTTCCCCCTTTCCCTTACCCCATCTTCTCACACTCCCCCATCAACTTCCCAACATGCTGAGGCTCAGGATCTCATTGACTATTGAGGCCCAATAGTAAGGTAAATCCATATTAACAATCAAAATAAACATTTTAGTTCTCTGGCACTTTTCCTACAGTGCATGATCTGTCTTTTGAGCCTTATATGAAAATGTCCTGGACTGAACTACACTGCCTGTTTCCATTTCCATTCTCTCTCTCTTTTTTTCTATAACCTAACCTTGGAAGTAATTTTTCTCTTTTCTTTTTTAAATTTCCATTTCCATTTTCATGCTTCAGCTCCCCTCTCTTTCAACTGAATGCTTTGGGGAGTTTGAGCATCCAAACCTGAGCCAACAGCCCACCTGGCCATGACTGGGATGCTCTCTAAGTCTGACAGAAACCTGCACCCCCGTGGTATTGGGAAGTGTCGGGGTTCCTTGTTCTGCTTGCAGGAGAACATCCTCGTTGTGTCCAGTTCTCAGTGCCCTGTGGTTAGCAGGAGCAGATGGATATCAGTCTCATCTCCCTCTGGTATGCGGGTTCAAGGTCAGGTATCTGATTTTTTCCAGTCCTGTCAATTCAGATTGGAGAATTGGACCCTGCAGGTTTCATATCCATCATACAGTTGGGATATCTAGAAAGACCATAGTCTATTTTGACCAACTGTCTGGCACTAGCATATTTCTGAGCTTTATCTGTTGGGAACAAAGGGAAGACCCCCCAAGGTGAATCACTCTGGAATTTAAACTGTTCAATTAGCCTGTGGTGGGCAGAAAACCATCACTGTCTTGACACACAGTTTGGAACTTAATACATCCTCTGTTATTCTCTAGAGTGTGGCTACCATGTGTTTTGTGTTAGTGAGAGCACCAGCAACAGAGCTGGTGACAAGACTAGCAATGGTCCCTACCCTTACGAAGCTTATGGTCTAGTTTTAGGAGAAACAGTTCAGCATTTCACATACTAGTATCAAACACAATGGTGATAACAAATAACATGTATTGTTAAATGCTTACCACCTGCCTGATACTATGGTAGATATTTAACATTTCATCCTCATAACAACCACCTGAGGTAGGTTCACTTAATATCCCCATTTTCCTGCCAAGGAATTGCAGGCGTATAACTGATGAGACAACTACTTGGGTTGCCCAGCAAGTAAGTATCAGAGTGGAATTCAACCTTGGCATCATGGTCCCAGCTCTTCACTACAAACCTGGGCTGCCTCTACGATGACAGAACATGTTGGGTCATTCTGAATAGTGGTGTCATTGATCAATATCGACAGTAATGTTTTTTTACTCTTTAATTGTGCAGATGGAGCCCACAGTACATATCCACCAAGAACTTCTCACAGGTACTAATGTTTTAAAACTTCTTTGAGAGAGACAGATATATATATATATATCTGTGTATATATATACACACATATATACATATATATACAAACACATATGTATACATATACACACACATATGTATACATATATACACACATATGTATACATATATACACACATATGTATACATATATACACACATATGTATACATATGTATATATGTATTTTGTGTGTTTTGTTTTTGTCTTTTTGAGACAGGGTCTCACTCTGTCGCCCAGGCTGGAGTACAGCGGCACAATCTTGGCTCACTGCAGCCTCGACCTCTTGGGCTCAAATGATCCTCCCACCTCATCCTCCCGAGTAGCTGGGATTACAGGTGCATGCCACCACACCGAGATAATTTTTTTTTTTTTTGTAGAGTTGGGGTCTCACTTTGTTGCCGAGGGTGGTCTTGAACTCCTGGCTTCAAGTGATCCCCCTGCCTTGGCCTCCCAAAGTGCTGGGATTACAGGTGTGAGCCACTGTGCCTGGCTTAGATATATATTTTGAAAAAAAAATTTTTTTTAAATAGTAAGTTGTGGTGACTGCAACAACTTTCTGTTTTCAGTACTTAATAAAACTGTGATAAGCTGAGATGAATGGTAGCCCAAATGTATTCTTTCTTGTATAGGAATAGAATCTGAGGCAAGTCTCTCTAAGTTGTCACCAACCTCTCAGAAAGGAACTTCCTCAAGCTCTTCTTACATATTTCAGAAGATATCCCAAGGGAAACAGATGTGTCAGAAGTTAAAAGAACAGACTGATCAACTGAAGACTAAAGTAATACTTTTAAAGCTTGTTATAAACAATATCAGTAACCAAATTCATATATGAGACACCATGCCATTAATGAGAGACTGTAATTTTTTCACTGCAGGTACAAGAATTTTCCAAAAGAATAAAACAGGAGTCTCCTTATCATTTGCAAGACAAGAAGCTGGTAATGAATTTTATCCTGTTTTTAAAATCTTGATTAGAGAATTTGGCTTGGATAAAGACAAATAACTTTATAGTGCCATGTTTTCTCTACAGTGGCAGGAGTGGAAATGTTTTGCTAAAGATTAAACCATCTTTGTTTATGGGGGCTAAAAGAGCTTAGCATTCTGTTTCTCTCTCTATTTAGCCCTCTTTCCTTCTCAGGGGATCTATTACTTATGGCTGTTACTCCTTGCCAGTTACTCATAATTAATCTGACACCATGGGAGTTTCAAGAGGAGAACCTGTAATCAGTTATAAAGGGTGGGCCTGTCCACAGTTGATGGGTACTGGTGGATTCAGGTTATAAAAATTGCCATTGCCTGGAAATTAAATATGACTTTGAATACTCATAAAATCAACCTCGAAGCAATGTTTTTCAGATCAAAATCTTTTACTTTCACATCCTTGCTAGTTGCTGCATTGAATCAAACCATTAATTTACGTCATCACCACAGCAGTCTTGTTGTCAGTGCCAGGATCATGGGAAGTGGGGTGGAGCAATGGGGTGAAAGATAAGGCCAGGAGAACCAGAAATACGCTGACGTTGAAGATGTAGTTGAGGCCATCCGCTCATCAACAAGGGATAAGTTCAGAAGTTCTGATGTAGGCACAAGCAAGGTTTAGGGAGGGCTGTGCTTCAGAAACCCAGCAGCATGGACAAAAACCAGGGGATCCAAATGCTAAAAGACAAAGTTGATTATTTTCTCATTCATCATGTTAATTAACTCATTCATTCAACAAACATTTATCAGGCATTTTGTATGTCCCAGACCCTGTACCTGGCACTAGGAATTCAAGATGAATAAACAATTCCTTTTTCAAGTGGCTTATAGTCTCTTAGGAACAGTGGACTGGTAAACAGGCAGCTAAAATGCAGCTGGAGAAATGTTACAGAGAATGCTAATGGCAGCCTGGAAGAGCCTCACCTTTGCCAGTGAGGGGACATTTGGAAGGCTTCCTGGAAGTCACTTCTGAGCTGGGTGTTGCAGGAGGAATAGGCATGAGCTTAGCAGAAGGAGATCAAGGAGTATTCTAGAAAAAGGAAACAGCAGGTGCAGTGGCACAGGGGTGAGGAAGTGCTGCCAGCGTGAGGAGCTGTGGGCACTGTGATTTACCATACGGCACTGGGGAGCATGTGATGACACAGGCGTGGGGGAGGAGATGGAACAGGTGGACAGGGGTACATCATGAAGGCCTTTAAGCCATGCCTGAGGCTGAGTAATTGGGCAACGTTGAAGCTTTTGTTTTGTTTGTTTGTTTGTTTTTGAGACAGGGTCTCATTCTGTCACCCATGCTAGAGTGCAGTGGCATGATCTCAGTTCACTGCAACCTCCACTCCCCAAGTTCAAGTGATTCTCCTGCCTCAGGCTCCCAAGTAGCTGGGGTTACAGGTGTGCGCCACCATGCCTGGCTAATTTTTGTATTTTTAGTAGAGACGGGGTTTCACCATGTTGGTTGGGCTGGTCTTGAACTGCTGGCTTCAGGGTGATCCACCTGCCTCAGTCTCCCACTGCCTCGGTCTCCCAAAGTGCTAGGATTACAGGCGTGAGCCACTGCGCCCAGCCGCATTGAAGGTTTTCAAGCTGACAAATGGGAAGCACCATGGGGGCAAGGCTGAAGGCACAGAGATTGGTTAGGAAGCCAGAATCCAGGTAACAAGTCAGGAGGGCCTGAACCAAAGCTGGCAATGAGGATGGAGATGGGGACAAATCTGGGGGTTTAGGGAAATGGTGGCAGATGGAAAGGGCTGAATAGAGCAAGGGAAGAGGCTTGGATGAGCTCCAGATTTCTGGCTTGGGTAACCAAGGTCAGGAATAAAAGTAGAGGATCCCGTTTCAAACGGGTATGGAAGGCAAGCAGGAGGCAAGACGTCAACTTTAGTTTGGGGCATTTTGAGTTTGAGCTACCTTTGGGACATCTAAGTAGAGAGGTCCAGTAGGCAGGTAGACCACTGTTTGGATGAACAATGTAGATTTGGGGATAGTTGTGGGTTGATCCTGGAGTGGATGAGACGGGCCAGGCAAAATACACAGAGTGAGAAGTGAAGAGGGCCCAGGAGAGACTCCAGGGAAACGGCAGCTGGGGAGGAGCAGAGGCGAAGAAGCCAGGAGAAAAGAGGGTTTGCAGGAGAGGGGAGTGGGCTCAAATAAGAAGTGCATTGGATTTGGCAATCAAGAGGTTATAAGGGTCCTTGGCAAGCCTGGTTTTGAATGAAGTGGTGGATCTGGAAGCCAGATTGCAGGGATTATGAAAGGAACAACAGATAAACAAGATCTCCAGAAAGCTAGGATTTCAGGAATTGGAAGAATGCAGAATTTTAAAGGGCCGAGCAAAGCAGAAAGAACTGGTTGGGTCAGGAGCCTTCGGAAGCCTGGATGCGGGAGGTTTCTTCCTGACGTTATCGGGTATGTGGGGATCCCTGCTGACTGAGAGGAGAGTAAAGGTGGCTCCTGACAGTATCAGCCTGTGGTCTGGGACTTCCGGGCCGAGGTGGTTCAGTCTTGAAAGAAGCCAGACAGGGCGACAAGCAGCCGCCTCAGCCTGAGCAGCACCACGCAGCAGAAAGCATTTGGATTTTGGAGCGGGTGTCGCGCCCCTACTTACTGGTTACACAACTGTAGACATGTTACAGCACGTCTTCCCTTTCAGAGTTGTTATGAGAACTCAGTGAGGCACATTTCTGCCGAGAAAATTGTGCCCTATCTTCTGCAACATAACGCAATTTAAATTCCAAGATCCTGAATTATAATTCATGATTAGCTTTTATCTCTTTTCTCATTACCCTCTTTCCCTTGAACACCTAATTCCCCCTCAGGGCCTCAGCTGCCATTTTCAGGCTTCCAGTTCCTAAATTACTCGTCCTGACTTCTCATCTATAGTTCCAAATGTTTGTGTCTATCCTCACTTCGGATATCCCACCCTCACTGCAAACTCTACCTTGTCCAACATCGGTATCTTGGAGCCTGTTAGCCTTTCCAAATTCCTCAGTTTAGTCAGGTCTACCACATTCTTCTCACTTCCCAAGCTTACAAACTCAAGCGTTGTCTGTGAGATTTACAGTGTCAGTGTTCTGGCAGGGACCAGATGGTTACTTAAATGGTGCAACCGAGGAGAGTTTAACAAAGGAATTATTTTACAACAGTGTGGGCAAGGCTAAGGGAAACGAATAAGGGATGGAAAAGCATCTCCTGGAAGGACCCGTGGGGAGCTCCCCTTTGACCTGAAGGGGCAGAGGAAAAGCAGGTCCTGGAGCCTAAAGAGAGCAGCTGTCACTGTGGGACTAGCTGACAAGCCCTGTGGCTTTTGGTGGAGGGACAGAGTCAACTCCATGACGGCACAGGGAGGAAGAAAATTCTCCCATCTCATCCTCCAACACCTCTCTCCTGCTGTTGCCTTCCATTGACTAAAACCAACCAAAGCCAGGGCCCAGGGGAGCCTGTGGTGCAGTCCATGAAAGGTCAGCACAGAGAAAGACAGAGGATGAACCTGGGGAGAAATGTAAAACGTCTGCCACGCCTGCTGTTTTTTATACACCCTTTAGCCAATATGTTTCCAAACTCTTGTTTATTCATTTTTAATATTAATAAGAATTGGCTGGGAGTGGTGGCTCCAGCCTGTAATCCCAGCACTTTGGGAGGCCAAGGCAGGTGGATCACCTGAGGTCAGAAGTTTGGGACCAGCCTGGCCAACATGGTGAAACCCCATCTCTACTAAAAATACAAAAATTAGCCGGGAATGGTGGTGCGTGCCTGTAATCTCAGTTACTTGGGAGGCTGAGGCAGGAGAATTGCCTGAACCTGGGAGGCAGAGGTTACAGTGAGCCAAGATCGCACCACTGTACTCCAGCCTGGGTGACAGAGTGAGAGACTCTGTCTTAAGTAAAAAAAAAATAAGAAGAAGAATTAATAATCTGTCAAGTATGTACTATAGTCCTGGCACAATGCACATGATCTCATTTAGTTTTTATAATATGAGGCAAGGAGTATTACCTTAATTTTACAGATGTAGAAACTGAAGCTTAGAGAGTTCAAGTTTACTTCATACAATGAGTAAGTGAGAGTCTGAACTTGAACCCAGTTGTGTGTGATCCTATAACCTCACCGAGCTATGTTTCTGTCCTGGGCAACCTCTCCCCAATTCATCCCTTCCTCTCCATTTCGTGGGTACTGCCTGGTCCAGGCCCTCCAGAGCATCCTTTATGCCTGATTTAAGTTGCACTCCTTCCACTGGGCCTTGGCAAAGGTCTCTCTCTCTATCTATATATACATATATAGATATGTGCTCCAGAGCTCTGGTTTTGGTATATATGTAATATATATAAAATATGTATATTATAGATAATATACTATATATTTAGTATATATTATTATATTATATAGATAATATATTATCTATATAATATACTATCTATTTATTATATATTATATTATATAATTAAATTATATATAATTATATTATATAAAATATATTATATAATATATATTATATTATATATTATATATTATCTATATAACATATATAATACATATTATCTATATATATTATATATATAAAAAATAGAGAGAGAGAGAGAGAGAGTCTTGCTCTGTTGCCCAGGCTGGAGTGCAGTGGCGCAATCTCGGCTCACTGCAACCTCTGCCTCCCGGGCTCAAGTGATTTTCGTGCCTCAACCTCCCGGATAGCTGGGATTACAGGCATGCACCACCATGCCCGTATCATTTTTGTATTTTTAATAGAGATGGGGTTTCACCATGTTGGTCAGGCTGGTCTGAACTACTGACCTAAAGTGATCTGCCCACCTCAGCCTCCCAAAGTGCTGGGATTATAGGCATGAGCCACTGTGCCCGGCCTTTGGCTAAGTACTCTAAGCCACAGTCTCTTTTCTCAATGGAACAACATCTCTGAGACCAGGAACTGTGCCTGATGCAATTTTCCAATCTCACACTTCTAGCCCAGGGCCAGACATAGGCAGTGCTCAGGGAATGTTTAGTGACTGGGGATGTGGGACTGAAGCCTCCATACATCTTCAACATGCCCCTAACCCGCAGAGTTTAAACATTTGTCTGCCTGAGGCTGCACGTGGTGATGTCTGGAGACCCATTCACAGCTCTGGCTAAATCTTCCTGCTGTTCCTTCCCCATCTCATCCTCCAACTCCCCATAGACTGAAATCCAGGCCATGTAACTCCAGTTCCTTTTTAAGATGTGTGCCCTCAGACATACTGCTAGAGCTCCAATTTCCTCCTTTGTAAAACTGGGAAAATAAAATATACTTTACCACATTTACAACATTGATGTGTTGATTAAATAAGATGAGGAATGGAAAAATGCTTTGTAAGTAAAAACCATTCTGCAAATATACAGGATTATGAATGTCCCACTAAGGAAGGCCAGAGGCTTCTGAGTGGGTTCTGAGAGAGAAATCAGAAGTAATGGTATTTTTGAGCTATATGCTGTGAGGGTTTGTGAATGCTGAGATGACCCTTGGGTTTGTCTGTAGTTTAGATGTCAGATTCTGAGACAAAAAAATTCATGCTGCTGGGAGAAGGATGGCAGCTTCATTTTGATACTACTGTAGGGTACGGCTGCTTTGTGTTTTTGGGAAAACAATTACACACACAGACTTGCATGTGAATGATTCCAGTGACTTCACCGCTGCAGGTCCTGGAGAAACTGCAGGGACACCTTGAACTGCTGGAGCAGAACTTTCTGGCCACCAAGGACAAGCATCTGACTTTGCAGCAGCAAGTCCACAAGCACGAATCAACAATTGTCAGTGACTTTGATCCAGAAAGGTCAGGTTTAAACCAACTGTGTAAGGTGGAGGGGTCAAAGGTGATCTCCTTCAGGTGGGATTCTGATGTGGCTGCTGGTTTAGTGCTTGGAGAGTCACTGATCTAGGGTCAGCAAAAACTGTGTCACCAATGAACAAAGTGTCACCCCATGCCACAGACAGCATGGAGGACCTGTTGAGTGTAAGGTACTGTGCTGGACATTGACTCAGATGGAACACCCAAAATGAACAAATGCTTCCTGGAGCAGAGGCATTGTACCAAAATTTTGCAATTTGTTGGATATCATTATAATTGGTTTGGAGACCCAGAGGAGCCTAAGAAAACCCTAGAAAGGCTCACATGATAACCACAGAGGGCCCTCTTCTCAAGTTCCTCCTCTCCTCTCCCTCTCAGCTTTTCCCTTTCTTATCTATCTCTCCCCACACCTGCCTTTATTGTCCTTGCCTGGTTCTCTCTTCTGTCCCCCTCTTTCCCCTTCTCTTTCCCATTCACTGATAATTCCAAGGCACACTGGGCAGGAGGGGGTCATTGTAAAGTTAATGGGTGTCAGGGTGAGGGACCTACAAATCCTGATAAAGGAAAAGTGTTAAAGCTTAAAGTTAAATGATTTCTGAGTTAATTCACACTAGAACCTTGAACACACACTCGAAACTGAAGTTTCTAACTGGTGGTTTTTATGGCACTGTATTCTCCTCTCTTCATTCCAAATAATTTTAAGCTGTATTCCAGGACTCAAGGAGTGGATTCTTTCCCTATAATTTCCTGGTATAAATTAAAATAAACTATTTAGTAGGCTTAATATTTGTAAGTTCAGCCCTTTCTATTCATAGCATTTTAATATGGAATCGTTGTTGCCAAATTTTTTAATGGTTTACATTTCAGCCCTAGCGTTCTGTGGTATTTTTTTCCCCAAGGTATGGCTTTACTTTTCCAAAATGAATGGAATCTCTGTCTACCTTTATTTCAATACTGAGTAATTAGACAGTAAGGATGAGGTTTTAATATTGATTTTTTCCCAAAGGCTTTTTTGGGGGGTAGGGGAAGAAAGAACGCTGCATGCTTCAGCTATTTAAAATTAATAGAGTAAGGATATTTATTTTCCAAAGAATCTCTTGTTTGGGCAGTCATTTTAAAGACAAACTTCTGTGCACATTAAGACCAAAGTTATTCAATGTCTTATTTATATCCTAGTTACAACCACACTGTGCCTGGCACGAGTATAAATAAAAAGAACTTCAACTGCAATTACATTCCATATATGGCAGAAGCTTTCAGCATAGGCAAGGGAGGGACCCAGCCTTTCCCAAATCTCAGCTAAAGCCACCTCAGGACAGGCAAAGACTCATCAGCTCCAGAATGGTCCTCTTGTTCTCAAATAGGCATAATGTGACAAGGGACAGAATCCTATACAACCCTTGGGTTCCTGATATGTCAAGAACCTTCTAAGTGTTGAATCCAAAGGCTAATGCAGAGGGCTTTCTGGAGGGGCAAGAATTCTGCAAATTCATTGACTAGTCCTTCGTTTACATCACCTGCTGTGCTCTCATTAAAGCCTTCTCATTATTACCTTTACAAGGTAATATGCAAAAATATTTGCTTGGATTTCATGCATCTTGCTTATCAGAATGTAGTCCAATAGTAATTTGACTCTTTCACATACTAACACCAGAAGCCAAGAATTCAAGAAATGGGGTTCTACCTTCATCAGCCACTTCTCCCTGAGAGTCTCAGCATGAAATCTTATCTTCCGCTTTATAGAAAAGATCACAACTTCCCTCAAAAATGTCTCTTCCATCTCCAAATCCCCATGTTTTCACCTCCTCTCCCTTCTTTAATTTGCTCTCCAGCCTCTCTAGCCATGATCCTTGAACCCATCCCTTTCTACTACCTTGAGGCGTTGCTCCATCATTTCATTTCTTTTATTGTTATTATTATTAGAGATGGAGTCTTGCTCTGTTGCCCAGGTTGGAGTGCAGTGGCATGATCTTGGTTCACTGCAACCTCTACCTTCCAGGTTCAAGTGATTCTCCTGCCTTAGCCTCCAGAGTAGCTGGGATTAAAGGTGCATGCCACCATGCCTGACTATTTTTTTTGTAGTTTTAGTAGAGACGGGGTTTCACCGGGTTGGCCAGGCTGGTCTTGAACTCCTAACCTCAAGTGATCCGCCCGCCTCGGCCTCCCAAAGTGCTGAGATTACAGGCATGAGCCACCGTTCCCCAGGCTCATTTCTTTTAAACTTTCAGTCTCTCCTTGTCCCCTGTTTCATTCTCTTCTGCCTGCAAGATCACAACATATTTTCCTATATTTTATTCAATTATTACTTTGTTTTTTTCATGCTTAGATCTTTGTCCCACCACTTATTGGTTAGGGCAGGCTTTCCCCACTGTTTGAGAAAGCTCCTTATATCAGATACAAAACCTCCACGCGTATACAGAGCTGTTTCTATTCCATCCCATGGATCTATGTTTCTATTTCTACATTATCCACACAGTTTTAAATTATTATAGGTTAGTGTATATTTATGCTTTCTTTTTTAAAAAAATTTTCTGTTAGCTATTCTTGTACACTCCTCTTACTAATAAACTTTATAATCAGTTCACCAAGTTTCTTAATGAAATTTCATGAGGATTTTGCTTAGGATGGTATTGAATTTAAAGGTTAGGTTGGGAAGAACTGAAATCTTTGCAGTGAGTATTCTCGTCCAGGGGCATGCTTTCTTCATGTAGGTTTTACACATTTTTTGTTAAGTTTATTACTAGACATTTTATAGTTTTTCTGAGTATAGTTGACAGATGTTTTCTCTAATCGATATTATAGGAAATATTTCTATATTGTATATTCAGCTTGTACTGGGCTACCTTATGCAATTCTCTTCTTAGTGTTTTGTTGATTTTTAGTTGATTGTGTTCATTTTTAAGTATGACAATCCGTAGCATCTGAAAATATTAAGAAGCTTTTTACTCTAGAATATTTGTATTGTACTTTCTTTTCTCTCCAACTCTTATATGTCTCATTTCTTTTTCTTTATTTCATTTGCTAGGTTTTCCAGAACAATAGTGAATAATTAATGCCAGTGACAGACAGCATTTTTTTTTTTTTCAGACCAAGTCTCACTCTTGTCCAGGCTGGAATGCAGTGGCACAATCATAGCTCATTGCAACCTCAGACTCCTGGACTCCGGGATCCTCTCACCTCAGCCTCCTGAGTGGCAGGGACTACAGGTGCATGCCACCATGCCCAGCTAATAAAAAAATTTTTTTGTAGAGACAGGGTCTCCCTATGTTGTCCAGGCTAGTCTTGACCTCCCAGGCTCAAGTGATCCTCCCACGCCTTGGCCTCCCAAAGTGTCAGGATTACCGGTGTGAGCCATAAAAGACAGCATTCTCATCAATGTTACTAATAATAATGAGAATTCTCCCAGGTATGATTCAAGTAAATAAGCTTCATCAAGGAAGTTTTCTTCTATTCCTAGCTTTCTAGAACTAGGGCTTTTGCTGTTATTTAATTTAATAAAATGTTTAATCGAATAGGATTTAGAAATCTAGTTTTTATCCTTTAATCTATCAATGTAGTGGAATATATTAATAAATATTCTAATGTTGAACCACAGAATGAGTTGGGCAATTTTCCCTTTTCTTTTCATGTTCTGGAAGAGTCTAATAACATAGGACTCATCTGTTGCTTAAAAGTTTTGATAGAATTTATGTTTAGTGAACTCTGAGGTTCTATACAAATGCTTCAGGGGCCTGCATATACCTGATTTAAATTTCTCCTGTAAAAATATATGTTGAAATATATACTTTCAAACTGTAATAAATTACCTTTTAAACTATGTAATATATAAAAATTAACATACTAGAGACATTGAAATTTTTTTTAAAAGGCTTGGTAGAACTCACCCATTATCCTATTCTTCATGCCTTTTGTGGAGTAGATTTTTGACAATTTCCATTTTTCTCTGGTTATTAGTCTTTTCGTATTTTCTACCTTTTTAAAATGAATTTTAATAATTTATATTATCCTAGAAACTTGCCCAATTCACCTAAATTTTAAATGGTGTTGATATGAATTTTCCAGTGCCTTTTGATTTAAAATGTTTCCTATTTTTCCTTTCTCATTCTTAATGTTATTTGTTTTTCAGACATCCAGTGGTTTGTTTTATAGATATTTTGGAAAAAAACATGTTTTATTTTATTGATCAAATTATTTTAAGTGTCATTTATTTCTAGTAATTTTATGAATCCTGTTCTGTGGTTTATTTTATATTCCCTTTTCTATCTTCCTGATTTAAATAGTTTATTGATTGTTGATTTTTTTCCAATAATGCATTTAAGACTAGAAGTTTTCCTCAGAGTACTGCTTTAACTGCATTACATATGATTTCCTATGTTATTCTCTCATTTGTCATTGACTTGTAAGTTATGCCTAATATTCATTTTTGTTTCCTATTTAATCCAAAGCTATTTAGGTATTAAAATTTCTAGTTAAATAGGGTTTTCTTGGGGGGCTATGTTTTCGTTGTTAATGTCTAGTGATAAGAGAATGTAGGTAGTATAATTTTTAATATTTTGGATTTTCTTGAAATTTTTCTTTGTGGACTGTTACAAGGTAAATTTTTATAAATGTAACAGATTTGAAGAAAATGGATTCTCTTTGTTGGGTAAAATATATATTTATATACACATACATATATTCATATGGGTTAGAACTTGTTAATTAAATTATTCAGATATCTAATATTCTTCCTCTTTTTAAATTCACGTAAATTTCCATAGAATCACAGTTCTTAGAATCCCTTGTAAGGGACCTCAAAATCATCAAATCCGGATAAGTAAGGTACAGTATTATTATCCCAGGTTATAAGTGAGACATTGGAGGCCCAGAAATGCTAAGTGATTTGTACACGGATACGCAGCTAATGGAGAGCAGGTGAAGATCAGAGCCCAGGCTGTCAGAGAAACTATGAACAGTCATGAGGGCTCCCATTATCCTTTGTGCCAGAAGACAGGCCACATTAATAATATAAATCAGTGCTGTATTCAAGAACCGTCGTTATTAATTAGAATGCCAACTACATAGCCCAGAAGATGCCTGTGTGTTTATGTTTACTTAGAAAAGTGGAAGGTGAAATCTTCAAGTTGGAGATGCTACTTGAAGATGTTAAAGATAAAATGGATGAAAGCAAATATACTTCAGCTCCTTCTCTTCCTGTGAGTTCTCCAGTTACCCTAGATGACTTGGCCTCCACCTCCTCTTCACTCTCAAATGAGGTAATACAGCAATGTACAGCCTAATTTTGTGCCAGGAAAAATGGTATTTATGCATTTATAGACTCCTAATTCATGGATTCACTGAATTTCATTTTAATATCTCATGAAAACTTAACTTTCCAAAGTCCCATGAATTATATTATTTTAAATGGAACCAGCTTTTAAAGATTAGAAGCATTTCAAGTGTTAATTTTTGAAACATCTTTATAGTTTAGGATGTAACAATGCTGTTTAAACCCATTAAACCACTGAAGAGCTATTCCTTCCAGATGAATAAGAAAGTTTTTATAGATCATGTCTGGAAGAAATAATTTTTTTTTCTTCATAGTTTTGTACTCACCCAGGCAGGAGTGTGGTGGCACAATCTCAGCTCACTGCAACCTCTGCCTCCCAGACTCAAGTGATTCTCCTGCCTCAGCCTTCCAAGTAGCTGGGATTACAGGCCCATGCCACCACCGCCTGGCTAATTTTTTATATTTTTGGTAGAGAAGGGGTTTCACCATGTTGGCCAGGCTGGTCTCAAACTCCTGACCTCAAGTGATCCACCTGCTTGGCCTCCCAAAGTGCTGGGATTACAGGCATGAGCCACCTGAAAATAAAGAATAGCACACTCAGTGAAATAATTATTTCCCATGAATCCACTTCTGCATTTTCCTTTTCTCAAGTTAAATTCTTTTGGATTTCTACATATGCAAGATTCAGAATTCAAATCAACCACCACTGTCTTTCTACACTTTTTGCCTTTGTAGCCTCAACTATCAGAACATTCAGACTAAAATTAAAATTCTCAGAAATGGAATCATTTAAATAAATACCTTAAATTGACTCTTTAGTTTCATACAGTATTTGAAGCCACAGCCTGGGGCTGATATTCCAACTTGAATGAGGATTTTGTCAGAGGAAAGGACAAAGTGACCAAGATTATGTCAACGTTAGCCCTTCCGAAGAAGTGTTTGCCTCCTCAAAGCACTTACCTGCCTGGCAAAATCTCACTCATTCAAGTCCCAGCTCTACTGTCAGGTCATTTATGCACTCCTAGTCAGCCACCCTCCTCACCCCCAAGCCCCCCGATCCCCTGCACCTGGAGGAATTCTTGGCCCCAGCCTCTGTGTCCCCGCAGCACTGGGTCTCGTTTGTCTCTGTGACTCTGCCCTCATCTTGAATCCTGAATGTCCAGCTGAAAGCCCAGGAGAGTCGATGCTTCATAGAGGAAGCCCCGAGCCACTGCGGATGTAACAGCCCATCTCAAGGCACCCAAGCAGTCTCCAGGCTCACAGCGGCTGCCCTGCTAGTCTTGGACCTGCAGGAGTCGCGAGTCTTTGTGAGGCCACCTCAGGGTTGGCCCTGCCCTCTACCTGGCGGCTCTCTGGGTCTGGATCTGCTCTTCTTTACTTGGTCCCAAGTTTACAGATACTGTTGTGAAATGATGAGAACTCTCTAAATAACTTTGTGGTAAGTGGCCCTGGAAAGAGTCTACTGCTGGCATCCTTCATTCACTCAGCAGTATGTATTGCTATATGCTAGCCCTTTTCTAGGTACTGGGGATACAATATGAACAACAGACAAATCACCTGCCCTCAAGATGCTTACATTTCTGTGAGAGAGACACATACTTAACAAATAAGCTGAGTGCGGTGGCTCACGTCTGTGATCCCAGCACTTTGGGAGGCTGAGGCAGGCGGATCATGAGGTCAGGAGTTTGAGACCAGCCTGGCCAACATGGTGAAACACCGTCTCCACTAAAGATACAAAAAATTAGCCAGGTGTGGTGGTGCACACCTATAATCCCAGCTACTTGGGAGGCTGAGGCAGGAGAATCGCTTGAACCTGGGAGGTGGAGATTGCAGTGAGCCAAGATTGCGCCATTGCACTCTGGTCTGGGCGACAGGGCAAGATTCCATTTCAAAAAAAAAAATTAAATTAACATATAATTATTAAATGTTAAAAGCATGGTGCAGAAAATAATAATACATTCTGCATGACTCTGAAGCCAGACTGCCTGGGTTCACATATTGGCTCTGTCACTTATTAGCTTTGTGATCTTAGGAAAGTTATGCAACCTCTCTGTGCCTCAGTTCTCTCTTCTGTAAAATGGGGATAATAATACTTGCTTCACGGGGCTGTTACAATGTTTAAATGAGGTAATATAAGTAATGTGCTGAAAATAGGGCCTGGATCACAGTAAGCACATTACTCCTGTAATAGTCATGTAATAGTCATGTAATAGTCATGCTATCATGACTATTAAGTAATGGGATATGACCAAAAGTAACTAAATGCAGAAGGTTTGAATTACTAAGGGAGAAGATTTTTCAGAGAAGGTGAGATTTGGACTGAGTCTTGGAGGATGAGAAGGCAGCTAGGTAAGGAGCTGGGGGAGACGGGTGGGGACGCCAGGCAGGATGTTATGGTGTCTTACGGGCACTGTAGGGATGCTGAACTGATTTTGAGTTACCTCCCGTGGGACTGTGGCTCTAATTCAAGTCCTTTTGTGTGGCTCTCCAGGTTCCCAAGGAGCACCCTGGCCACCCTCCTGGGCCTCGAGGCTCAGGTGGGAGTGAGGCGACAGGGACACCCCAAGGAGGGCCGCAGGAGGCCCCCAAGGAGGAGCTCTGTGAGCTGACCCCGCAGATGTGAGTTCTCGCCCTGCAGCCCCAGCAGACACAGGACACAGCAAGAGGCCCTTTCCTCATACAGCCTCCAGAGGGGCCCACGGGGCTCCCACAGGAAAAGCAGTCTTGGACCACGAGTTACAAAGCCTGGGAGCCTGGCTCCTCACCTGCCCCACCAGCAGGGCCTGGCTAGCCTCTGCAACCCTCTGGGCAGAGATCTGAGGGACGGGACGGCTGGGGCTGGGGGACAGGGGGAGAGGTGAAGGTCAGATGGCCACACGAGGCCCACAGCACTCTTTGCCTTAGGTTGCTCGCTCCCACCATCCCAGGGGTGCTAAATTAAATTCCCAATGACTCTGCCAGAATAAAGCCAAATGATTCCAAATAGTGGAGCTCCCGGGTAGCTCAAGAACTGATTCTAAAATTCAAACTGCTTTTTTTTTCTTTTTAAATTAGTTACCTAAATGGTCATTATGGAGATGCAACTGTCCAGAACCAGCCAGACCAAGTGGCCATGAGGCTGTCTTCTAACTCTGGGGTAATGTCCTGCAGCCACGGCCTGGCTGGGCTCTTCTCATTGTTGGTTCTTTAACTAAAACCAGTGTTGCCGAATGTGACTGTGAAATTGGCATAATCAAGATCATCTGCCTCTTCCTAATGGCATCCTTGGTGTCAGTGCTGGTGATGGCTGGTACTGCTGACAGTTTCTGACTTTCGGCACTCCTGAGAAACTTGGCAGGCGTACCTAGACCGGAGCGTCTCCAACTTCGCTAAGCCTACGAATCAGCTGCAGATCTTGTTAAAATGCAGGCTCTGATTCAGTAAGTTTGGGGTGAGCCTGCAATTCTGCATTGCTAACAAGCCCCAGGTGATGCCAAAGCTGCTGGTTCTGGTCTGGGGACCACACTTGAAGTTCCGAGGGTCTAGAGATTATTTCATTTTGAATGAATGGGAAATGCTGGGATTAACAACCCTGGGGTCTTAAATGATAGCAATATTATAATAAGCAGTAAACAATGATATAATAATTCTGTTGGCTCAGAGCTTTACAGTTTGCAGAGTCTTTTTGTTGAGGAAGAGTAATTTAGAAAGGTGAGATTTGTTCAGGGTAAATGATAGGCGATATTAAAGCCCAGGTCTCCAACTCAGGAAGAGGGGCACCTCCCTGCATTCTGCTAATGTAAATCTGCCTTAAATGTCAAGTGCAGGAGTAACCCTGTAAGCTTAGCAGTGATAAAATAAAAAAAAAAAAAAACCAAACACACGGGAAAAATGGATGAAAAAACCCTTTTTAAAAAATTATAAAACTGATACATGCTTATTACAAAAGAAATGAGAAAATAAAGAAAAGTGTAAAGAAGAAACTTCCACTGAGAAGAAAATCAATGCTAATTTTTTTTTTTTTTTTTTTTTTTTTTTTGAGACAGTCTCGCTCTGTTGCCCAGGCTGGAATGCAATGGTGCGATCCCGGCTCACTGCAACCTCCACCTCCTGGGTTCAAGTGATTCTCCTGCCTCAGCCTCCTGAGTAGCTGGGATTACAGGCATGTGCCACCACGCCTAGCTAATTTTTGTATTTTTAGTAGAGAGGGGGTTTCACCATGTTGCCCACACTGGTCTAGAACTCCCGACCTCAAGTAATACACCCACCTCAGCCTCCCAAATTGCTGGGATTACAGGTGTGAGCCACTGTGCCTGACCCATTGCTAATATTTTAGTGTATTTCCTTCCAGTCTTTTTTTCTCCTATATATACATTTTGGCCAAACTATATATATATAGTTTTATGCTTTTCATTTAATGTTATATTTTGAGCAGCTCTCCACATCACTTAGAATAAACCTATCACTTCATTTTTGATGACTGCACTATATTTCATTATATTAATGTACTCTGACACATTTAGACAATCTCTCATTGATGGACGTTTCATTTTTTCCAGTTCTTTGATATCATAAACATTGCTTCAGGTAACATCATTTGACATGCAAACTTTTGTAGTTGATCATTTCTTTAGAATAAAACCCTAGGATTGCAGTTAATGGTTCAAATGGTACATGCTGAAAATTCTGATAATCTGGCCTTTAGGAAGGCCGTGGGGGTTTTATAGGCTGAGGGCGTGCGTGGGAATGTTGGTGTCTCCAGTTTGAGCCTACCCCAGACATTTTTTTCTTTTTCCAACTTTTGCTAAATGCATAAGTGAAAACTGATATCTCATTATTTTAAACTGGCTATTTTTGAAATTCAACCTATTTTCATGTTTCTTGGCCACTTGCACCTCCTCCTTGACAATACTGATATTTTAAATTGTTTACAAAACTGAAACCATAGTCAATTAAAAAAATGTAGATGGACAACTGAGAAAATATTAAGAGCAAATAATGTTCATTGCTGAGAACTTCATTATATCAAATGCTGTGACAAATTCCCCAAGGAACAGAACTGTGGTTAAGAACACAAGTATACTGGCCGGACGTAGTGGCTCACACCTATAATCCCAGCACTTTGGTAGGCCAAGGCGGGTGGATCACTTGAGGTCAGGAGTTCGAGACCAGCCTGACCAACATGGTGAAACCCTGTCTCTACTAAGACATACAAAGATTAGCTGGGTGTGGTGGTGTGTGCCTCTGGTCCCAGCTACTTGGAAGAGAGGCTGAGGTGGGAGAATCGCTTGAAACTGGGAGGGAGGCGGAGGTTGCAGTGAGCCAAGATTGCGCCACTGCACTCCAGCCTGGGCAACACAGAGAAACTCCATCTCAAAAAAAAAAAACAAAAAACAAAAAACACAACATACCAGTCAGATAGGTAAAAGTTCAAATCCCAGCTCTCCTACTTACTCATGATGCGACCTTGCCAAGTTGCTTAAATCCTCTGAGCCTCATATTACTCACCATTAAAATGGAGACAATGTGCCAGGATGGCTGGAAGTATTAAAGAGACTATAAAAGAAGCACCTGGCACATCATGAACAACTAACAAATGGTAACAGGAAAACACGGAAACCCTCCAAGAAAATTAATGGACAAAGGACATGAGCTAAAGTCACAAGTAAGTCCGGGCGCAGTGGCTCACGCCTATAATCCCAGTACTTTGAGAGGCCGAGGAGGGCGAATCATGAGGTCAGGAGCTTGAGACCAGCCTGGCTAACATGGTGAAACTCTGTCTCTACTAAAAAAAAAAAAAAAAAAGTAGCTGGGGATAGTGGTGGGCACCTATAATCCCAGCTACTCAGGAGGCTGAGCCAGGAGAATCGCTTGAACCCGGGAGGCGGAGGTTGCAGTGGGCCGAGATTGGGCCACTGCACTCCAGCCTGGGCAACAGAGTGAGACTCCGTCTCAGGGAAAAAAAAAAAAAAGTCACAAGTAGGAAATACAACCAATAAATCAACATCTAGTAACAGACTTACTTCCTTTCGTCAAGGAGGAAATGCAAATTAACACAAAAAGTGACCCCCCCCCCCCCCGCCTCATTCAATTAGCAGAAACATTTTCAAGTGGTAATTCCTGATGCAGAGGAAGGTGTGGTCAAACTGAGCCGACCACATTGTTGGTGGCTGTGAAATCTGTACAACTTTTGTGGAAAGCCATTTGGCAATATGGGTCATCACACAAACATGTTCGCAACCTTTGGCCCAGACATTTCCTCAGGCAGTAATCCAAGATGTGGAAAAAGCTATGTGTACAATGATACTTCTGCCAGTTTATAATGATGGGAAAAGTACATTTATTTTTTACTTACATAAAGGGTAAGACCATAGTCAAAAACACAGTGGGTGGTATCAGCCCTCACAGGTCAGTGGAGTAATTGTTTTGTGTTAGAAAGGGACATACAAGCAAGCATTTAGGCCCCCAGACAGTCCCTAAACCTTGTTTTAATTCATAGCTGAATCTATTTCTTTGGAAAGGCTTTTAGAACTCTACTAGCCAGTGGTCAGATTAATAGACCTAAAAATTATGTTCCTAAATCTGTTCATTCTCTGGTGAAGCTTGGAGTAATTTGAAACTAAGGGAAACATAAAAAGGGGAAAGTATTCTGACATCTGTATACCAGATTTTAAAATCTGTTTAGAGGAGGAAAGAAGCAAGCCAGGGTGGAAACTTCCATTCTTCAGTCCAGGACGTGAGAGATGCAGCCCCAACTGAGTGAGACATCAGAACTAAGGATGGGCTCTTTCTTCTTTTCCTCCTGTCCCCCTGCGCCTCCGTTTCCCCATCTGGAGGAGAGGTTTGGCGAGTCTCTCTCTCTGCCTGACGTGGCAAGTTCAGCTGGACCTTAGCTGCTTGCTGGCCTGTGCGCGGCGTGAGTCACATCCTCTCTAACATCTCCATCCGTGTGCTTTGTGACGCAGGAGGACCCCAGGTGCACTCCAGGAAGGCAGGATTGTGCAGAGACGACGGCACCCAGTCCGAGCTGTGCCTTCTGTCGCAGGCTCCTTGAATGGTGAGGGCTTCTTGCGGCTACATTCCCAGGGTGGGTTGGAGTCAGTCCTGGCATAGTAACTCCAGCGAGGGTGGGCGGCAACTAACTGAGGCCGCTGGCTGAGTTACAGAGTCACAGATCTCAGGCCTGGGCACAGAGCCCAGCCTCCCTCTTACCCTACAGATCCGGTAGCAGTGGTCCTCAACTGGGGAGAACATCAAAATCACCATGAGAGATTTTACAATCATGCACATGCCTCCACCCAACCTACTATCTCAGCATTGCCAGCGGTGGGGCTCTGGTAGGAATAGTGCTTTTAAATCTCCCCAGGTGATTCGGGTAAGCCCTGTTGGTTAAGAATCATGGTTACAGCCCACGGAGGGTGGTCCTGTAGGCTTTTGAACATTGCCCACGTGGGGGAATCTTATCCTGTATAACAAACAGGTCCCACCATCCCTACTCTCTCCTTATGATAAGCAAAAGTCTTCTCTGTTGGGTTTCATCTAAGCCCCCCAGTCCCAGGAACAAGCCTCATCCCTCTTCTCAGGGCTGACTTCTTCCCATTCCTAAGCACTAAATCTTCCAGAGCTAACAAGCTGTAAATCATGTCAAATCCTCAGGAGAAATTCTTTGTTTTTGAAACACCCATTGGTGCAACTATTAATCTGTGTCGATTCAGTATCATTTATCTGAAGCTTCTTTCAGGTAGCGAGAGATGTTACCTCTAAGCTCACTGTGGACTCCAGCCAAAGCTTGGCTCATTGACCTTTGGAAGGTCGAGAGTCAGGGAGGCAGCAGGTGTTAAGCAACCACTATTATATGTACGTAATGAACTCTAATAGAAGCAGATGACCGGGCCTGAAAGACTGAGGCTTCCTGTTAGAAAGCATTCCGTTGTGGGAATGGGCACCTGTCTTAAGTGTTCTAATGAATGTCCACCCCTGAAAAAAGAAACTGCATGAAGCTTGTGCTAAAAATGGTCATGTGTCATCATGTGTGGGTCATTAAACCACCATGTCAGTCATCAGCTTTGAGCTCCCCATTAATCCAAGGGGCACTCATGAAGCTTACTCACTGAGTCATCCCAGGCCTACTATTTTTATTTATTGAATTAAAGTCTAATTTTGGATTTTTAAAGATTTTACTAAGTATAATGAAAGTATTTTGACATTTAAAAAACATTTTTATTAAGCATTCAAGGTACTAAATTTCTCTCATCTAAATTCCTAGTGTATACCCTACAGAAGTACATTAAGTACCAAGACAGGAACCAATGTTCCAGACTAAGTCATACTTTTTTATGATAGCCAAGCTGGAAGGATAACCAAGTGTACAATCAAATCTCACAGTGAATCCACTCCTGGGGAGTGATGAGGAGATACACATGACTTATGAATTAAAATCTTGGTAACCTACATAATCCCTGAGGAATTATTGACTGAAGGGAGGGCTATATACTCTGTTAGAAGATTAAATCTCTCTCTGGTGGGGCTTGTCCTTTAGGAAGCTTGCTGATGTACATATTATTTTCAGGATATTTGTAAATTGTTTATATGTAAGTGGATAAATTATATATGTATAAAATGTAAAATATGCTTATCCCTTTATGTTATTTCTGATGCAAAACTTTGGATTTAAGGGTTCACTTTAGCTGCTTTGTCTTGTTGAAAAGCTGTCTTCTCCAGTGGAATTAAGTTTGGCCAGAAGATTTGAGTGCACAAAGGAGTTTAAAAGCAGAAAAAGCCCTGTGTTGGACTGCACACACTTGAGTGAGATCCAAGTTTCCCACTTTGGAGAGCAGATGTTCAAATGCCCCAGAGGAGGAGGGTGGAGACAGAAAATGAGGTGTGAGAAAATATGTGACTCAGGAGGACAGCATGTTTTTCCAAGAGGAGGGAAAGGGCCTGGCTTCTCAGCCCCAGCCCCACGAATCCACAGTCCCGTCCCTTCTCCTCCAACAGCAGGCCAGGGCACAGCACGGCGAGCGTGTGTTTGCCCAGCAATGCCTTGGGCTCAAACCCCAGCCCTGGGCAATCTGCCTCATTCATGCCAGGATGTCTTGGGCACGGTGCCTTCCACACTAAGAATGAACAACTTTCCGTGGGGGCTATTACTGTATCCCAGGAGCTGAGCAAGAGCTTTGTTCAGAACTGTTATTAATTCCAATTCCTTTGGAGGAGTTGGGATTTCTGAGGAGGAGGGAGGAAGCTGCAGGTGGGCCACAGGAAGGCTCCTGAAGAACGTCCATTGCAGTTGCTTCTTTCTGATGCCACCTGGTGGCCATGTGCAACTAAAATCACCTCCACATGCTCCCACAGCCTTTAGTCCCACAGACACCTGACAAAGCTCACTTTGCTGGAGTTGTTGGATATAATCAGCTTGTACTTCCAGGGCCAAAGCTACGTGACCCTTTACTGACGTATAGCATAGTTTCTTCCCCTGGTAGGAACTGTTTGTTTGTTTGTTTGTTTGTTTTTGAGATGAGGTTTTGCTATGTTGCCCTGGCTGGTCTTGAACTCCTAGTCTCAAGCCATCCGCCCTCCTTGGCCTCCCAAAGTGCTGGGATTACAGGCATGAGCCACCACATCCAGCCTGGAATGGATTTTGATGCATGAGGAAAACTCCAAACTTTATAATTCCACACTTCAAATGTGTTTTGTAAATGTGTATATGATGATTAGATATTAACCTCTGCAGAACAAAACATTTATTTTTCATGTCTTGTGTACATTTTCTTATCAGGCCAAATTGTGCTGGGGTGCAATTTTTTGTAGAAAAGCTCTCAAACAGGCAGGCAGACGAGAGCTCTGTGTGGAGGATGACAAGCCCCTCCTACACTGTTTCAGGCTCTGATATAACAAAATTTAATGTTTCAGCTTTACCAAAACTTTCCCTATCTTTATTGGAAATGCACTGAAAGTTTACAGGATCTCATGCCCTTTTTTAGGAAGCCAAAAGTGGAGAAAAAGGGCCACAGAAGGATCCACTGTGGAAGATTTTCAACTGTCCATGAAAAGGCACCACATTCAGATTCCACTCCCAGTAAGTTGATGGGCTTGGGCTGGGTGCTCAGTCTTCAGCATCCCTCCCCATGGGGTCTTCTCACGGTGGGCACCAGCTTGCCATCTGCCACTCCAAGAGCATTTCCCTATGCTAGGATGTTGCATGATGTATTTATTTATGTGCAAAATGTAAAGAATTATTAGGCTAGGCATGGGGGCTCACGCCTGTAATTCCAGCACTTTGGGAGGCTGAGGTGGGTGGATCACTTGAGCTCAGGAGTTCAAGACCAGCCTGGCCAACATGGTGAAATTCCATCGGTAAAAAAAAAATACAAAAATTAGCCGAGTGTGGTGGCTCGCGCCTGTAGTCCCAGCTACTTGGGAGGCTAAGGTGGGAAGATTGCTTGAGCCCTGGTCGAGGCTGCAGTGAACCATGATCATGCCACTGCACTCAAGCCTGTGTGACAGAGTAGAACCCTATTTCGAAAAAAAAGAAAGAAAAAAGAAAAAAAGAATCACTTTCAATAAGATGTGGTTAAGTAGAGTGAAGCATGAACACCTGTTTCTAGCTGAAAATGAAGGACTCCATGGACTCAATCACAAGATGTCTTTCAGTCTGTCCATCCTCATCCTTCCCACATGACCCATAACTGTACCTGGTAAGGTTACAGGCTACGTGAGAGTTGCTGCTGTCTTGGATATATACATTTCACAGAAGCAAAGAAAGTTGGAGCTGGGAGGTGTCCCAGTGCATGCAGTTCAATGGTTTTTAGTCATAAGATCCTTTCTGCAAAGATAGTTGAAGGAGAGAAACATTTAGCAGAACTGCCCTGGGAGAAGAGGTGGGGCTGGAGGCCTCTGCTCAGGCAGCTTCTCAGCTTAAAAATCACCTCTGAGCCTAACCTACCTACCCAGCTTGTCTCCCCAGCTTATGCATCAGGAAGTTGCACTGGAGAGCTGCCCAGGCTTTCTTACATCCGCACTGCCTGTGGCCCAGAGCCGTGCCTCCAGCTCTGCCTTCTGTTCAGTCACACTTCATTCTGCACTGGCTTCTCTGTAGAAAACACATTTACAAATAATAATAGGGTTCCCTGGGCCGGGCGCGGTGGCTCAAGCCGGTAATCCCAGCACTTTGGGAGTCTGAGACAGGCAGATCACGAGGTCAGGAGATTGAGACAATCCTGGCTAACACGGTGAAACCCGTCTCTACTGAAAAATACAAAAAAACTAGCCGGGCGAGGTGGCGGGCGCCTGTAGTCCCAGCTACTCGGGAGGCTGAGGCAGGAGAATGGCGTAAACCCGGGAGGCGGAGCTTGCAGTGAGCCGAGATCACGCCACTGCACTCCAGCCTGGGCGACAGAGCCAGACTCCGTCTCAAAATAAATAAATAAATAAATAAATAAATAAATAAATAAATAAATAATAATAGGGTTCATTGATTGAAGATGTATTGTGCCAGATGGTATAATGAAGAAGGGGTTTTCCAGCTGTAATTGGGGGGACCCCAGGGTTTCCTGAAACCCTTTTGGGGGGCCACCGGGTCCTTCCTTTACCAGCTATATAGCTGTGCAACTCTAGTATTGCAGGCAACTGATGGAGATGCAGCTGTGGAATCCAGTTGCCTTTTATTAAGCCAGATATTCAAGATATTTGCCAAAACATAAAATGATGCCACTCTTCTCACTAAATTTTTTGGAAATAGTTATTTTCATTAAAAACATGCTATTTTGTTAATATGAAATGGATTTATTACTTTTTAAATGCTATAATAAATAAAATTGTCTTTTAAACGTCTCAGTTTAAAATTCTAAAAAAAAGCACCTTGGAACTGCTCATTTAGTTTTAGGAAATCTAAATGATTCTGCACAAGCAAAAAATGACTAGTAATCTATAAATTAATACTTCTCTACCAATCCATCTGCAGTGGACTGAATGTTGAATGATAGCTGTTCTCCAATGAGTGGGGATTTTTACCTCAGGTATATAAAATGGTATATATTATCATTTTATGGTAGATTAAAACCACAGAAACAAAGGCTGTTTGGGGTCCTCAGTTTTAAGAGTGTAAAAGGGTTCTGGAATCAAAAGTTTGCAAACTGTTGCCAGTGTATATCACATAACTCTCACAATATCCCTGTAAAGCAGGAATGCTTATAGATAAGGAACTAGAGGCTCAGAGAAGTTAAGTGACTTGGCAGGATCAAAGAGTGAGTGTGAGTGTATTAGTTATCTATTGCTGTGTTACCAAGTATCCCAGAACTTAAGGCTCAAAACAACAAACCTTTATCATCTTAGAGTTTCTGTGTGTCAGGAATTTGGGAGCACTTTAGTGGGGTGGTTCAGGCTCAGGGTCTCTCGTGAGGTTTAGTCAAGATGTCAGCCAAGGATGCCGTCATCTGGGGGCTTGCATGGGGCTGGAAGATCTGCTTCCAAGATGGTTCACTCACATGAGCATTGGCAGGACATGTGGGCCTCTCCGATAGGCTGCTTGAGTGTCGTTACGACACGGCAGGCAGCTTCCCCCAGCGCAAGTGATCCAAGAGAGATATACTGAGATGGAATCTTCAGTGTCTTTCATGGCCTGGTTTTGGAAGTTATATGCCATCACTACCACTTTATTCTATTTGTTAGAAGTGGGTCACTAAACCCAGCCCACACTCAAGGGGAGAGGAATTAGGCTCTACCTTTTAAAGAGAGTGTCAGTTGGGTGTGGTGGCTTATGTCTGTAATCCCAGCACTTTGGGAGGCTGAACCAGGATTGCTTGAGCCCAGGAGTTCAAGACCAGGCTGGACAATATAGGGACCCAATATTTAAACACAAAAACACAACCAAAAAACACAGAAGGTTGAGGCTTGTGATTGAGCCACTGCACTTCAGCCTGGGAGCAACAGAATGAAACCTTGGTTCAAAAAAAAAAATAAAAACAGCATGTTAAAGAATTTGTGAACATATTTTCAACCATCATAGCTAATAAGTAGCAGAGCCAGGCTTCAACCCTGGGCCTTCAAACTCATTCCATTTGCTAATATGAAATGGATTTGTTCTTATACAATGAAGTTATTATATATTGTATAATATGTTAAAAGTCAAGATGTCAGCCAGGGATGACTTCACTTTAACATACTTTGAAAGATAATGTTAAAAGTGAGTCTAACCATGAGTTCAGTAAGGCGAGAAGCATTGGAAGAGGCTTTGTCACTGCAGCATCTGTCCTGCAGCAAGATGTTGCTTGGACATCCAGGCCTGACATGCTCACCCGCCTGGCCCCAGGCTTTCATACTCTGGCCTTACCTGGAGTGCTGCTCTGTCCACAGCCTGCCAGACAGGTTCTAGACCTGCACCAGATGCATGTGCTGTCTGCTACTAGCTTCTCTGAGGCTAAGAGAGCAAAGTCATGATTCAGGTTCCCTTATAGGCTTATGAATGTCACATAGAAGAAACCTATCTTTCCAGTTGCCTGGATGACAAAATACAAGCTCTTGGCCATAGCAGGGTCTGAGAGAAAGAATGTGGACGTATCAGGCCAACTATGGAAAAACAAATACAAATACAAGGTTGTCTGATAGTTCAGTGGGCCAAATTGCCGCAGATCCATTCATTCAGCAGACCTTTAATAAGCCTAAATATGTATGCTACCTCTTGAGATTTTCATACAAGAAATGTTAATTATCAAAACATTTCTCAGTTGTCAGAAGGGAATCCCAAATGTTACCCCAGGCTGGCAACTCCCCTTGGTGACACAGCCGGGACGTTAAGCACTTTGGTGCCAAATACATACCCTGCATGGTTATAGCTCTGCTCTCCACACCGTATTTTATGACTATAATTAAGACACTTACCCTTCATTCACGCAACTTGGGCTTTTTCAGATTCTGATACAGGACACAGCTTCTGTTCTGATTCTGGCACTGAAATGCAGAGTAACAAATGTCAGGACTGTGGCACTAAGATTCCTACCTCCCGAAGAGCCTGCAGAAAGGAACCACCTAAAGGTAATACTCACCTGGGGCCTCAGAAAGGCGAGTGGGGACAGCCACTGTTCCCAGGCAATGAACTGCATTTTTAATCTTTTCTTTCCAGAATTTCATTATAGATATAACACTCCAGGAGAGAATTACTCAAATCATAGCAAAAGAGGTGCCTTTGTCCAGCCCCATTCTTTACATGAAAGCAAAAACTCTTCACCCTGTAAGTACATCTCCTGCATGACCCCATCCATGTCAACAACCTAATGTCCCAGGTATGGGACATTCACATGACACTGGCCACTGCTTTCATCTTGGAAGCCCTGGCCTCTCCATTCTGCTGCCCAGGTCTTGTGTACTCACCTGACACTTCCAAATCCAGCCCTACACCTGGATGGCAAGAGGCTGAGCTGGGGCTAGAAAATATGAAATCACAGTGATCAAGGACTTTGAAAGTTATTAAGGACTCTACCAGTGCAAGCTGGTAGCAACCCATAAGTTTGCTGAACAAATAAATGACTTATTGGATAATCACCACTATTATTGTTACTATTCAGAGGTGGCTAATGCTTTACATATATCCCTACTAAGAGTCAGCATGTAGAGAAATAGACTATTTTTACACTCCATAGGCATCATATTGCTAACTTCCAATGCAAAAATTTGCTGTCTGAAAGAAAATTACAATCCCACAAACACATATTTAAAAAGATGAATGACATGGCTGCCCCTTCCCAAGCTCTTGAAAGGAAGGAACTCATACCCAAATAAGGAAAGCTCAAAGCAAAATGGGGTAAGTTCTAAAAGCAGGGCAAACTGTGCCCAGGGAACAGGAAGGAGGGAAGGAAGTACTCCTAGTTTTACCCCTGAATGACAGCTATACCTGGTTCTCTGACAGGCGCCACATCCTTGCCCTCATACCTTCAGAGCTCTTCCTCTCCTTCTCTGGGAGAGGGCACCAGGGAGAATGTTTCTTATCTTTCATGATGGCCAGTGCCCAAGCCTTAAGAATGTCATTTACCTGACTGACCTCAGCTGTGTCTCCCCTCCCCACCTCCGGCTGCCACATCCTCCAACTGCGTGTATTCTTTTGAAGTGACAGTCACTAACACTGGAGAAGCCATAGCTCAGATTTCTTCACTGTCTTCTTAGTCTTGAGGTCTACAGCCTGTGTCATGCCAGTATATGAACAAGGACTGCAACGGATTCATCCACAATTTGATCTTGAACTCCATTAGCTAACTAAGGGGGTAGAGGTCATAGGGAGGCAGCTTCTCCAGGTTAAAAGACCCTTACAGCAATTGGAGCTGACAGAAAATGGAGTGGGCTGTGGTAGGAGGTTGTGAGCTCATCTTTGGACTGGGAGGCAATGGACTTTGTCTGGATGCTGTAGATCTGTACACTGCACTAGAACTGGACCAGGTGACACTGTGGTGCTTTCTAATTCTGAGTTTCCAGTAAAATCCAAAATTACATTTGGAGACTACCAAAGCATCAAGATTGAGCTGGTTAGTGCCTCTTCATCATGCCCCAAGTCTCCAAGTCTAGGTGGTCAGCATGACTAAATCTGGGTTTCTGGCTTCTGCCCTGCCTTGCATGTCTGAGGGACAATCTCTCCCAGCGTCCCTTGTCCAACGGGACCCTCCTGAGGGTGAGTGAAGCCTGGCTACTTGACATCAGTGAATAAGACAGGAGACCTGGAGGGAGAACGAGGGGAAGACAGAAGAGAAGAAGAAGAGGGAAAGGGAAGGGGAGAAGGGAGCCTTGGTGGCAGAGGAGGCAGATTTGTTGGCCACTGACTCATCTCTTTTTCTTTCTCTGTCTTCTTGTCTTCCATGATGACTTTTCCACATTTTCCTTCTCTGTTTAGTCTCTATTTTCTGGAATTGTCTTTGCAACATAATCATTAGTTTCTACTCCTAGAATATTAACTCCTAAAATTGAAGAGGATTTCAGAAATCCATTTGGTCCAACCTCTTGGAAGATATTATTCCTCCATTTATCAGATGTGGTAGTTAAACCCAGAGAAGTCAGACGTCATGCACAGGTCACACAGCAAGTACCCAAAGAACCTAAACTCCTGGTTTCTATCTGATAATAAAACTCTTTTTTTTTTTTTTTTTTGAGACAGAGTTGTGCTCTGTTACCCAGGCTGCAGTGCAGTGGCACTATCTTGGCTCACTGCAACCTCTACCTCCCAGGTTCAAGTGACTCTCATGCCTCAGTCTCCCAAGTAGCTGGGATTACAGGCACCCACCACCATACCCGGTTAATTTTTGTATTTTTAGTAGAGACAGGGTTTCACCATGTTGACCAGGCTGGTCTTGAACTCCTGACCTCAAGTGATCTGCCTGCCTCGGCCTCCCAAAGTGCTGGGATTAAAAACATGAGCCACCGCGCCTGGCCTAAAACTCCTTTTAAAATTGAATTTCTTTTCCTAAGTTCAGAATACTTTATAGAAAGTTTTTTTTTTTTTAAATTTTATTTTTTAGGGCAGGGTCTAGCTCTGTCACCCAGGCTGGAGGGCAGTGATGTGATCATAGCTCAATGCTTCCTTGAACTTCTGGGCTGTAGCGAGCCTCCTGCCTTAGCCTCTTAAGTGGCTACAAAACTGTAGGCACATGCCACCATACCTAGCTAACTTAACAAAAAATTTATAGTTAGTATGGAAGGGGTTTATGAATTTTTTTTTTTGGTAGAGACAGGGAAGACTGGTAGCAAAATCCTGGCCTCAAATAATCCTCCCACCTCAGCCTCCCAAAGCACTGAGATTACAGGCATGAGCCACCCCGCCCAGCAAAAGTTCTTTGTTGTCTGTTTCCCAGTTTTCTGATTTATTAAAATTTTATGAAATATTTCATTCATACAAAAAGTTCAAGGAATGATACATATGCACCATTTGGGGCTCATTTTTGATACTCTGAATTTAATCATAGCTAACATTTTTCAGCTTTTTTAAAACTCAAACGGATCTGTTCTCAGAGAGTGAATTCAAAATCCTTTAAAGGTGAACATGAGCCCACACCAGGAAAGTAAGTATTATTTCATGATTACTAACAAAACATCTCTCATTGGTTGGGTGTATACAGTGTACTTGATAGTGCATTAACTACCTACCCCAAGATAACCTAGATCATTAGGAGTACAGCCAGGATTCAAACCTAAACCTATCTAATACTTCAATCATTCATTTGTTTATTCAATAAACCAAGTCATTGTGCGAGGTACTGAGGACACAGGACAAAGTCAGCCACTGTCCCTGCTCTCACAGAGCTTTCTTTTTTGGCAGAGAATCCGCATAGTTTTTGTAAGTGCCAAGAAGGGGATGTACAAAGTCCTGTTGATCTAATTTGGGGGTTCAGGGAAGCTGAGCTTTGAAGGGTATGTATGAACGAACTAGCAAGGGGATCTGGGGGCAGTGAAGAACATTCCAGTCTAGGAAAGCTTCCTGTTGTGAGAAGGCACTTGGCGAGTTCAGGAATGGTGTGACTGGAACCCAAAAGAGGGAGCGGCAGTGGAGCAAGATGAGGCTGATGAGGGAAGGAATTGTCAGGGCCAGTCCGTAGAGACTTGTCAGCTCCAGGAAGTATTTCAGAATCTTAGGAGCAAGAGGAAGCCAATTAGGGTTTTTTTTTTTTTGGCTGTTAATTCGTTTTTATTTTTAGAGACAGGGTCTCCCTCTGTTACCCAGGATGGAGTGCAGTGGTGATCATAGCTCACCGCAGCCTGGAACTCCTGGGCTCAAGTCATCCTCCCACCTCAGCCTCCTGAGTAGCTAGGACTATAGGTGCCCATTTAAAAAAAAAAAAATTGTAGAGACAGTCTTGCTATGTTGCCCAGGCTAGTCTTGAACTCCCGACCTCAAGTGACCTTCTCACCTTGGTCACCAAAAGCACTGGGATTACAGGTGTCTGGCCCCCCAGTGAAGTTAAAAAAAAATTTTGAGGCAGGGTCTTGCTCTGTTGCCCAGGCTGGAGTACAATCTTGGCTCACTGCAGCCTTGACCCCCTTTGCTCAAGTGATCCTCCTGGCTCAGCTTCTTGGGTAGCTGGGAGTACAGGCATGTGATACCACAGCCAGCTACTTTTTTTTTTTTTTTGTAGAGACGGGGTCTATGTTTCCCAGGCTGATCTTGAACTCCTAGCCTCAAGGAATCCTCCTACCTCAGTCACCCAAAGCACTGGGATTACAGGCATGAGTCACTGTGGCAGGACCCCCCCAATTAAGTTTTTTAACCACGGAATTTAAAAAGATTTTTAGTGTTTTAAAGGATCAGCCTAGCTACTGAGGGAGTGGAAATGAATTACAGGAGTTAAGATTGGAGGACAAGGCCAAATAAGAGGCCAGTGCAATAATTCAGGTGAGATGATGCAGCTTGACCGAGGTTGGTGGAGATGGAAAGAGAAGAGTCTGTGTATTCATTCAAGAGCTATGTAAGAGACAGAACCAATAGCACTGCAGAGTGGCTAACAATTCAGGCTCTGCTCTCAGAGCCACTCAGTCTGAACGTACTACCCTCTACCATAGTCTAGCACAGTGTTTAAGAATGTGGCCTTTGGAGACTTCTTGGGTTTTATTTATTTATTTATTTATTTATTTATTTTTTGAGATGTAGTTTCACTCTTTTGCCCAGGCTGGAGTGAAGTGGCACAATCATGGCTCACTGCAACCTCTGCCCCATTGGATTCAAGTGAATCTCCTGTTTCAGCCTCCCGAGTAGCTGGGATCATAGGCACCTGCCACCATGCCCAGCTAATTTTTTGTATTTTTAGTAGAGACAGGGTTTCACTATGTTGGCCAGGCTGGTCTCCAACTCTTGACCTCAGGTGATCCACCTGCCTCAGCCTCCCAAAGTGCTAGGATTACAGGCGTGAGCCACCGTGCCTGACTGACTTCTTGGGTTTGTCTTGGTTCTGTGTCGTTGGGCAGGTTCCTTGACCTAAGTGTGCCTCCATTTCCCCACATGTAAAGTGGGAATCATAATAGTGCTAAACTCATTGAGGACTGAGTCCATACATATAAAGCACTTAGAATGGTACCCGGCTCATAATAAGTACTCAGCAAGCGATGGCTGTTATGTTGTTGACAGTGGACAGTGATGGGATATGGGGAGAGAGAGGACTCTTCTCCAGTCTGCCATCCCCTGCCCAGAGTATTTCATTAGTTAGGGGCCCTGGATGCTGGACCACCTCTTGCCTGGAGGATCGATCCAATGTGTTAAAATAACTTGCAGAACCAATTGATGCTCATATGGTAGGGGAGAGGGATGAAAGGACGTTTTCTGGAGATGATATTGCTCACAAGTATTTTATGTACCAAAGTAATGCTTAACAGGAAACCTGAAGCCAGAGGAAGATGTGAGGGTGGCTCTATGACAGCCCTGTCAATAGGCAAGTTCTTGTGGTATCCCTCAGGGCCAACGGCTCATGCTTGAGAAAAGCGTAACTCCAGGCTGTGCCCTTCACAGACTACGCAAATAACCCCCTAGAGCCATTCTCTGCACAACCCGAATTGCCCAGTGGCCCTGCAGCCCTCACTCACCTAGTGCAGACTTCCGGCCATCCCTAAGAGAGAAGCAATCACAGGGTAGCAGGCAAGAGGAGCCTGTTTACTTCAAAAGGAGCTGCTTTTATTTTTTGACTGCTTCTGCCTCCTTGGGGTGAAAGCTCACTGGTGCCAGAATGAACTCAACCCAAGGTACCTGCAATTGGCAGTTTTGTGCATTTGTTTTATAAAAATGCAAGGTAGAAAGTTGGCCCCAAAAGAATGAAAACAGAATAAAAAATGTCTTTAGAGTCTTGCCTCTATCTGTACTAGAGGAAAAGGAGATCAGTTCTGGGAGGAAATACCCTCATGGTCATGGCAACAACGTTTTTCTGAAGCCCAGCTGCGGTCAGCCACATGGGAGTATGAGAGCTACGAGGGCAGCGGGTGCACGAATCCGCCCACACCCAAACCACACACATAGAGCCATTACCGACCACAGAGCTGACGTGAACAGGAGTGTGCTTGAGGGTGGCGCTTGACACAAGTATCAATGCGCTTTTGTCTTCCAGAAAAAACCTTCAGGCTTTCATGACCTACAGCTCAGACCCTGTAACACCCTCGCCCCATTTCTACTCCTGCAGGATTTCTGGAAGCAAATCTGTATGTGACTTTGATAGCACTGAAGAAACAAAATCTGAGGTGAGGACTTAGAAAATCATTCGAGAATCCTTGCAGCTGGTAGGTTTGATCTTGATGCCCACAGAACTGGCAGCTCTTAAGTTATTACAGTATCAGGGCTTCAGAAAAAGCTCTGCTAAAGACAATTTTGTGCTCAGCACTAAGCTAAAGACACATAGCCTCAGCAGCCGCATGGTCTGTATTATTCTAAATTGGTTCCAAGGGAAATTTCCTGGAGAAAGTGATTTGTGGGGGGTGCCTCAGCTACAGGATTTCCCCGGCAGGGGGTTGAAGGCAGTGGATCTGTTCCAGTGACACTGTGATCAGGGTTGCCAACAGTTTCCTATTTCAAATCACTAACTCAAATCCCCAGGCCACGTTCAAATGTTTCCATACGCATGCGCTGTATCCCTGAATACCCTCTCAGTGGTTATGGCCCCCAAATCCCCATCAATGGCCCCTAAGAGCTGTTCTTTTTTTCTCTTTCTCTGCGGCAGGGAAACAGCCCAGCTGGTGGCTGACCTCACCCTCTGATTCATGCTCATCAGTCACGTGCTGGTCTTTTTTTCAATCCCTTTCCCTAACAAATATATTCCATCTCAGACTGGTCTCCTAGGAAACCAACCCTCAAAAACAGAAATAGACCAAGTAGAAAACAGGAATACTCCGAAAATTCCACCTTGTAATGTTTAATAATGAGAGAACCCAAAGTAGTTTATGTAATTAAAATGTGTGGACTTTTCCTCTGTAGATTTTAAACTCGGCTTTGGATCATGCCCTAAGGACAGCAACCATTTTGAAAGAAACTACAGATCAAATGATTAAAACGATTGCAGAAGACCTTGCTAAAGCACAGAGGTGGAGGAATCGACTGAAATACTAGTTCAACGCTAGGCAACCAAGGATTCAAAAGAAAAAAATGCAAAGAAAACTTGATCTTCCCCCAAAATGTATTTTACTTACTACACAATTTAGGAAGATGACTATCTAGAGAAAACACAGAAACCATAAGAAATGGGTAACACAAAGTACTAAAGGAAAAAGAAAAAAAGAAAGGACTTTTGATTCTTAAAATCAAAAGCAACCAACAAGTATTTATTTTAAAATAAATCCATGTTCTTCCTAACTCATAATAAAACAAAACAAAACAATGAATTTCCTTTTATCTATTAGTCTGAAAAAAGATGAAAGAACCCTGTGTCAGTGAGGATGGAGGAAACTGGTACTCTCACATGCTCTTGGCGGAAATGCAACTTTTTTGGAAGACCATTTGATAATATCTACCAAGTTCCACAAATTCCAAATCACGTACCTTCAGAGCAGCAGTTTCACCACTAGGAATTTCTTTTATATATAAGCCACACAATGTGGCACGATATATGTACAGGGAAGGCCACTGGAGCATTGATCGTAACAACCCCAAGGGGGAACTAATCTAAATACCGCCTGTGATGATTCATAAATGACAATACTTTGTAGCCACCGAAAAGAATGAGGTTGGATTATCTGCAAAAGTCAGTGAAAGAAGCAAGATACCTAAGCATATATATAGACAGTTGTAACCTCAGGGGTCTTGCTATGTTGCCCAGGCTGGACTTGAACTTCAAACAATCCTCCCGCCTTAGCCTCCTGAGTGGCTGGGACTACAGGCACACACCACTGTGCCTGGCTCTTCATGTGTGTATTTTTTTTTTTTAAAAAGCATACATATTTTTGGGAAAGATATCTAAAAATCTTAAGTGAACCTCTAGTAAAGGAAACTGGGAGTTTTGGGGGAGAAAGGGGTTTTTAATCTTCTTTTCTGTATCATATGAAATTTTTACAATATACTTATAAGTTAACATTATTTGTTTAAAGATCTCTTGAAGTCAGAAATATGTGAAAATAATAGCCTTAATGAAATTTTGGAAAAGACAATTCATTAAAACTGTGTACCAGGGATTAAGTAAATTTGTAATGTTTCATGTAGACCTGAGCAGGTTTTTTTTTGTTTTTTGTTTTTCTTTCAGAGCAAGCTTTTGCTTTGCTTCTTTAAGAGTGATGTATTACCTCCTTAGTGACAGCACAGCAGGGTATTGGCTCTTTCGCCCTTTCCTGAAACTTCTGATATTCATTCACCCCAGACATTCAACAAATGGTTTCCCGACTCCCAGAGTTTAGCTCAGTGGTCAGGAGGGAGTTGAATCTTTTCCCACTTTAGATTTTCATGCCAATGTGGGCAGCTGGTATTTGTCTAGCTGGCTGGAGAATGGACTATTTTTAACTTTGGGGTTTGTAAATTGGTTGAGGGTACCCTGGAAGAGATAAAGCACAGGTCAGTCTGAAAATACCTCTGACTTTATGGCCAAATTTACTTCAAGCTGTGGCACTGTAAAGAAGATAGCAAAGAACTATGGGTGATACTATAACAGAAAAAAACAGCTTAAACTGTGTATGTTCTATTAAATAAAACGTGTGGGAGGTCATTGTTTTTGGACTAAGCTCCTGCAGGAGACCCCAACAGACCAGACCAAACTAGAATGCAGTCACTCATGCTAGGTGCCACGTAATCAAACTGAACTTTAAAATAGGCCAGTTTTTTTTTTTTTTAAACCCAGAACATTCACAGTATCCCATTAGAAGGGGCCCTGTCAACCTGAGCTGGCATAAGGAAGTCCCCTCTGCTTTAACCCATATAAAGACACCTTTTGTTCCTTGTTTCTGTTTTCTTCTGCCTTTTCTGCCTATAAAGCCCGCTCCTGTGCTCAGCCTTTCTATTTCATAGACGGGATGCTGCCTGATTCATAAATTGCTAATAAAAGCCAATTAGGTCATTTTGTTTTTTTGGCAGTTCCAAGGGGCTTCCAACATCATTACATATCTAAATTTAATCACAACTTGCTAATCTGTTTTGTATGTCAAGTACCACTATCTCATCCCCAGGTTTAAAATTACATACTTCTCTGGCTTGAAGTGTTCTTATATGATTAATTCGTTCTTAACCTTTTTTGGGCTCATTTTTTGAGAATCTGGTGAAAGCTATGGAGTCTCCCTTCCCCCATGCTTTTTCTTCTCGTGGAAGAGAATACATTTTTAAAAGTTCATGGACGCCCTGAAACAAATCCATGGAACCTTGGTTAGAAACGTCTACCATTAACGAGTATTTCTAAATCCCTCAAATTAACATTTATAGAAATTGGCAATTAAAATCATTGTTGATTTAAAAATGTGGCCCATTTCTGCTTTATCAAACCATATTCTAAATGTAATTTTCCATTTCCTTGAAGATCAGGGGTCATGATGAGTAATCACTGTAACACGACTAATCTAAGAAATAGCAAAAAAGGGCAAGCAATGCCCTTAAGGAGTTCTAGAAAGGCACTAGGCTCTGATTTACAAGGATAATTTTATACTTACTGATTCTGTAGTCTTGGCCATCTCCTCCCTCATGCAATTCTTGTGTCAATTCTTATGACCTCTCTTCTAATTCTGTTCCAGTAGTAAACCAGAAAAACAAGCTTGTAAAGTAAAAGTAATGGTACCCCTAATGCTGGGGGTCAAGGGCTCAGCATTGCCTGAGGGCGGTGGTGCTGTAAAGAAACACCCGGCAGTCTCCAGGGTGCAGAGGCCTCTTAGTATTTACTCCAAGGTCTAGCTGTGCTCTGGCTGCTTGAAGCTGCCAGCAGGATGCAATGGGACTCTCTGTAGAGGGCTTTTTAAATCTTTTAAAAATTTTTTTATTTTTATTTTTTGAGACAGTCTTGCTCTGTCGCCCAGGCTGGAGTACAATTGCCGGACCTTGGCTCACTGCAATCTCCACCTCCCAGGTTCAAGTGATTCTCCTGCCTCAGCCTCCCGAGTAGTTGGGATTACAGGCGCCCACCACCACGCCCGGCTAATTTTTGTATTTTTAGTAGAGACCGGGTTTCACCATGTTGGTCAGGCTGGTCTCCAACCCCTGACCTCAGGTGATCTGCCTGCCTTGGTCTCCCAAAGTGCTGGGATTATAGGCGTGAGCCACTGCGCCTGGCCTATCATCTTTAAGAGAAAGCTCTAGCTATCCCCTTTAGTTAACTATTAGAGTTTGCAAAATAAATCTCTTCATTTTATCCTTTCTATTGTAATCTTGCTGTTAATGAATTATATAAAATAGGCCTAATTTGTACTAAACATGAGTATGTGTTTATATTTAATAGACAAAACATTGTTTTGGTGGTAAAACTTTTCCTATAGGAGGAAGACATTTCTTGCTCCTTTGATTTTAGGAGAAATCTGCTTGCATCCCAATAGGACTTACAAAGGGTACAGAATAGCTAGGGAAGAACTGAGCTATGGAGGTGTCATATCTTACACAATAAACTGTGGGGTCAGGCCCTTTGTTGCTCAAATCCAATAATTTTGAGACCTTGTAAACTCCTGTTGTGACCCTGGAGCAGTGGAGGCGAAGGGTCTAGGAAACAGGATAACAGGATTAATAAAGATCTCTGTATTTATTTACTAATATGGTTGAAGAATGTGAATCCACTGTTTTATAAATAAAGCACATTTCAACAGGAAGCAAAGCTGTGTTTCAGAGACAGTGAATAAATAGTTTCCATTGGTTGCAACAACAAAAAAAGTCTTTTCCTGGGTCTTGAAATCAAAACCTGTAATTTTTTTTTTTTTTTTTTTTTTTTTTGAGACAGGGACTCATTCTCGCCCAGGCTGAAGTGCAGAGGTGTGATCACAGTTCACTGCAGCCTGCACCTCCTTGGTTCAAGCAATCCTACTGCCTCAGCCTCTTGAGTAGTAGCTGGGATCACAGGTGCGTGTCACCATACCCAACCTTTTTTTTTTCCTTCCTTTTTTTGTAGAGATGTGGTCTCACTACTTTCAGACTCTTCACAGAGAGAGAAAAAAAGAAAAAAAGATGTGGTCTCACTATGTTGCCCAGGCTCATTCCAACGCCTGGGCTCAAGTGATCCTCCTGCTTTGGCCTGTAATTGCTAATTCTATGGGGGAAAAAATCAGCTCATACCAGAATTTATGTGAGATGATGTCTTATGGCTTCAAATTCATACGAGGTTTAGTAAACAAAAGGTCTCTGCAATTCAAAGCTTAACATATATGTGAAATATAGGACCCAAAGCATCTGATATCAGTGTGATCAGGATAAAGTGGTCACTGAGATCTTAAGTGATCAAATGAATAAACAGCCCAGTGTTTGCTGTCATCACACTCTTAGTTCCATTTGTTCCAGGCCATTGGATTAATCTAAATACCTATTCTACACATGTCCTAACCCTGGAGAGGGAGTTACTGAGGCATACAAAGATCTCAGATAAAATGCAGACACCAAAAACTAGTCCTCTTACTGGAGATACATTGTTTTCATGCGTAGTTTGCAAAGAGGGCTGTTTATTGCGCCAAGCCCTTCCTTTCCATGCACTGATCCACACCAAGTTACATTTATCTCTTGGGTCTCAGTTTCCTCAGTTTTAAAATAAAGATGATAATCACAGTACCTATGCTCACAGGAATACATGAGAAGATGGAATGAGTTAATAATAGAAAGCACTAAGCATTTGTATATTATTACTTTATTATCAGTACTTAGTAAAGTTATGCGATTAACATATCAAAAGTTGGCCAGGCACAGTGGCTCACACCTGTAATCCCCACACTTTGGGAGGCTGAGACAGGAGGATTGCTTAAGGCCAGGAGTTTGAGACCAGCCAGGGCAACACAGTGAGACTGTCTATACAAAAAAAAACCAAAATTAGCCAGATGTGGTGGCCCATACCTGTAGTCCTGGCTACTCGGGAGGCTGAGGCAGGAAGATCACTATGGCCCAGGAGTTCAAAATTCCAGTGAGCTATGATCACATAACTGTACTCCAGCCTGGGTGACATAGCAAGACCCTGTCTCTATTAAAAAAAAAAAAAAAATCAAAAGTAAATTTTCTGTATCCCTACCCATTTGAAAAATAATCAAAGATTCAACCCACAATGGAACTACAAAAATAGATATTTTGACAATGTGCAGTAACTATATGAAGAAAATGAAGATTCTGAAGGTTATAAAGATTTAAATGAAAAGACATTCCACATTCCTGAATATCAAGTTTCCATATTATAAAAGATGTCGATTTTTCCTAAATTAACCTATAAACAATGCAAATCCTATGAAAATACCAAAATAGCTTTTTTGGGAACTCAACAAAATGATACTAAAGTTCACCTAGAAAAATTTGATAGAAAATTTCTGAAAAATAATAGTAATTTAGGTGGATGGAATAGGAACTTCTTCCACTACATATTAAAACATACCATGAATTGAAACAGGGAAAAAGAAACACAAAACAAACTGTACATCATTAAAAGAGAATCCAGAAATAGACCACAATACAAATGGAAATTTAGTCTATGATAATCGTGGTATTTCAGTTTAGTTGGGGAAAGAGAGATTACCCAATAGGATCTGGTATAACATCTGGCTGTTTAGAAAGGAGTGAAGCTGGGCCACTATGAAATACTTTTATCAAGTCAGGGTTCCGTGCTGGAAACAAACTTCTCTAGATATTTCAAGCAGAAAGGCATTTAATACAGGGAATTAGGTCCTTACAAAAATCATTGAAAAAGCAGTAGGAGCAGAAACTGGAGGCCCATGATCATTTTACCATCTGTGACCCAAAGGACAGGAAGCTAGTGCTGCTGCCACAGCATTAACTCATACCCATGAAGCAGGTGACAAGACACTAAAATGTGGAGTCTGGTTGCTACAAACAATTCTTTTCTGCAGGAGCTTGTCTGCTGGCATAGTAGATGGCCTCTGCCTCCAAATCTTGACCAAGTGCACATCATTGGTAGAATGTAAACTGTTCAGACCTTATTTTTCTTAGAGTCTGAAAAACTTCATGTTTAGCCTTTCGTCCCCTGTGGTATGGGGTAAGGAGGCATGGGACGCCATACCAAGTGCTAAGAGACAATATCTAGCACACGTTCTTACACTAAAATCTATTCCAGATGGGTGAGTTACCTGTAAAAAATAGAATGAATCTATCAAAATGTTCTAGAAGAAACCATGTGTGAATTTATAATCCTGGAGTGTGGAAGGTATTTCTAAGCAGCATGTGAAATTCAGAAGTTAAAATGGAAAAGTGATGGATTTATCTATGTAAAAATTAAAAATGGGCCAAGCGCGGTGGCTCACGCCTGTAATCCCAGCACTTTGGGAGGCCGAGACCAGCGGATCACGAGGTCAGGAGATTGAGACCATCCTGGCTAACATAGTGAAACCCTGTCTCTACTAAAAATACACTAACAAAAAGCAAAAAAAAAAAAACAAAAAACAAACAAAAAAAAACATTAGCCGGGCATGGTGGCAGGTGCCCGTAGTCCCAGCTATTCGGGAGGCTGAGGCAGAAGAATGGTGTGAACCTGGGAGGGGGAGCTTGCAGTGCGCCGAGATTGCGCCACTGTACTCCAGCCTGGGTGACAGAGCGAGACTCCATCTCAAAAAAAAAAAAAAAATTAAAAATGGGTATCTGTCAATATTTAAATGCACAAATCCCTTGACCACTGCTAGGAATTTACATTATGGAAATGTCTGTGTAAGTCTGCAAAGGTATGTACCCAAACAATGCAGCATTATTTATAAGAGGAAAACTCTGAATCAATACAACTATGGTCTGCTGTATGACAGAACACTATGAGGTCAAGTAAAAGAATAGATTTGAAACAAAGATGTTCTCTTTGTTTAACAAAACACATCTGCAGACATATATTATCTAACCCTACACAGAGATTACATTATTTTTGAAAAAGTCATTAGGAGATATCTTGGTGGGAGTATTACGGTAGATTCCTTTTCTTCTTTGTTACTCTAGAACTTTTAAAATTTCTAACTTTCCCCTCTCCCCTACAGAAAAAACAAACCAGAATAATTTTTTAAATTCTGTATTTATTTTCTCTTAGAATGTTCATGATTTTTGGTTTTCTAATTTAAACATACATGATTTCAAAATTATATAAAATTGTGTTCTTTAGAAGTATGTGGCAAAATAGTATACACTGTGAAATCACTCCATTTCTATTAATGACTGAATTATTTTGCACATAAAACAAACTGAATTTTAGTTGAAAGAAAAACTACACTTAGAGGAAACAATTCTATCATACATACACATTTACAGTTTTTACTTTTACAATCTCTTTACTTAAAATCATTCTTTCCCAAAAAACTATACTTTAGCATGAGATGTTTAGATGTAAGTATCCAATGGGTAATTAGTATGTACACAGGTGGTTGTGAGAAATTACCCACAACTCTAATATATTCTGCTCCAAAGGTGAAAAAATTTCCTTTTAGAAAGCATTTTAACATTTCTTCTCATCATCTACAAAGCAGCAGCAATATTTAAATTATCAAAAATGACAAATCCAGTAATACATAATCATAAACAGTTCCTTAAGAAATATATTTGAAAAGCCATTATTCCATAAAATATTTACATTGTTTAAATTACATGACAGCAACATTTTCTTTCTATTTTAGTTCAACATATTAGTAAGAATCTCTAAACCCTCCAAAAAGAAAAGCTATTCATCCTTAATAAAGGAGAGTTTATCCTTGGGTTTATTCAGCATCTTTATATCATCCAACAGCTTTTTGGGTGTTAAAATATGTGTAGAACCTGGTAGGAGAAAAGAGAATTTTTCAGAGGCCAGCAGTTAAATCAGTTTTCCTTCGCTTAATATGTGTTGTCCTTCAAGTATGTAAAGTGCAGTAGCCTGGCGCAATGTAACAAAATTTCTCTAAGACATCTTCCTGAAATCTGCCTACACTGCAATATTTCAATCCTTCTTCACCATTGAGCATGCTCAGTAACTGTGCAGAAACAGTGGCCATTCCTAGTGCTCTGTCTACTTTGTGCTAGACATTGGCACACTGAAGAGCAAAACTGGGGATTACCCTATCCTTAGCACTACAACAGTTATTGTTCGATAATAGAGACCCACTAAGCAGTGCTGCAGGTCAAGGCTTAACACACAGATCCAGCACCTCCATGGGTCAGGAGAGTTTACCTATCATTGGCTTTGACTGAAATTCTTATTTTTAAATTTTTTGTAGAGACGGGAGTTTTGCTTTATTGCCCAGGCTGATTTCAAACTCCTGGCCTCAAGTGACCCTTCTGCCTCGGCTTCCCAAAGTGCTGGAATTACAGGCCTGAGCCACTAGCCTGGCCTGAAATTCTTAAAACTTAATTCCACACAGGCCTTGCCAATGTCATGTCCATAGCCACAAAAAATTCAAAACATTTTTTAAGTAGAAATGTATTTGTACATCAAAAACTATTTAATAGTTAAACAAATGTATAGAACATACTATTTTAAAGGAGCAAGCACCTTTTCCTCAAATAAGCATGTTTGAAAATAAAACTATCAAAAAGTCAACCAGGAAAAAAAACCCAACACACATCAGATAAAACACATTCTATGGTTAACAATTTTTTTGCATTAAATTTTGTCTCAAATGTATAACACGAGATAACATTTTACATGTATACTTTTGCATTTAGAGTTTGTGTTTAAAAACAGAAAAGAAGAAAACAAAAGTCTTACCAATAATAACTTCACAGGATTTATGTGCCTGAGAAACTTCATAAGCACAACGCATTTCAGAGTATGTAATCCCTCCAATTACAAAAACAATCAGCTTTGACCCATTTTTACGGTCTTCTAAATAATTAGCTCTGGGTTTCTGGCGAGCACTAAAAAGTAATTTAAAAAAAAAGTAAACGTGTTATAAATATTTCCAAAGCCATAATACTTGTAGACTTAAAAAGCCTAACTTAACCAAACTTAAACTTGCTACCAATTACATTGATTTTTTTTTTTTTTTTTTTTTTTTTTTATTTGAGACAGTCTCACTTTGTAGCCCAGGCTGGAGTGCAGTGGAGTGATCTTGGTTCACTGCAACCTCTGCCTCCCGGGTAATGGTTCAAGCAATTCTCCTGTCTCAGCCTCCCAAGTAGCTGGGATTACAGGCACATGCCACCATGCCCAGCTAATTTTGTATTTTTAGTAGAGACAGCATTTCACCATGTTGGCCAGGCTGGTCTTGAACTCCTGACCTTGTGATCTGCCGACCTCCCCAAAGTGTTGGGATTACAGGCGTGAGCCACCGTGCCTGGCCCAATTACATTGATTTTTAAGGAAATGACTTAACCATAGTATGACTAAAGCACCAAGAGTTAAGTAGAACAGCCACATTTCAAGAACAATTTTAACAAATCGTGCATAATCTGGCTGGGCATTTTAACCTATAGAGTAGAGCTAACACCCTCCCTTATTATTTCATAAGAAGAAATAATATACCTGAGAAGTCTGCAGCTTCTTGAAATTAAAAATTAGTGGCACTGAAAAAGGAAAAGGTTTTGAAGATGTGAAGGGGAAAGGGGCAAGTATTACTTTGGAACTGATGTGTATTCGATTGTTCCTTGCTGGAATGGAATTCAGGAACCTATGATGGTAGGAGGTCGGCTGTTAAGAATTACACCTGGGTTTCTATTTTCATTCTGCTTGTTTTTGATTCAGTATGACTTTCAGCAAGTTACTTAACTTCTCTCTAAACCTTAAAGGCTGTTACAAGGATGAAATGAAACAATGTACAGAACACACTAAGTACAGAATCTGGTGTTAGGTAAATACTCAATAAACAGTAGTCATTACTTTTACCATTCCTCCTCCAGATTGCTGTAGATCCCCAGAGTCCCATATAGTAGCCACTAGCCACATGAGGCTATTTAAATTTAAATTAGTTAAAATTAAATGAAATAAGAAATTCAGTTCTTCATCCATACTTAGCCACATATCCAGTACCCAATAGCAACATGTAGCCAGTGGCTGTCATACTGGACAGTGCCAATATAGAACCTTTCTATCACTGCAGAAAGTTCTATTGGCTAGCATTGCTCTAGATCATAGGAATTACTTTTTTTGTTCACAGGCTCCATTGGTAAAAATTTTTAGCTTTTATTTGAAAAGTAAATATTTCAAAATAAACACATCCATCTATAAACAAATATTTTAACGTGTAAATGACATATATGTACCAGTATATATTAGCAAAACTTAATTTCTTCTTTTTTAGGTAAAAGTAAGTACCCAATGGTTCATTTTGTTACCTACTTTGAGAGTCACTGTTCTGGGTGACCTAGAACGCCTTGCAATATAGGATCTCATAGCAAATTTTTGTTTTGTTAGAGATGGGGTCTTGCTATGTTGCCTAGGCTACAGTGCAGCAGCTGCGGACCAGCACCATCATAGGACACCACAGCCTCGAACTCTTAGGCTCAAGCAATCCTCCCACCTCAGCCTCAAGTAGCTGGACTTACAGGTGTGCACCACTGCACCCAGCCCCACAGCAAACTTTTAATAATGTTCTTGGCTGGGTGTGGTGGCTCACGTCTGTAATCCCAGCACTTTGGGAGGCTGAGGTGGGCGGATCACGAGGTCAAGAGATCGAGACCATCCTGGCCAACAAGGTGAAACCCCATCTCTACTAAAAATACAAAAATTAGCTGGGCATGGTGGCGCATGCCTGTAGTCCCAGTTACTCAGGAGACCGAGGCAGGGGAATCGCCTGAACCTGGGAGGCGGAGGTTGCAGTGAGCCAAGATCACGCATCGCACTCCAGCCTGGGTGACAGAGCAAGACTCTGTCTCAAAAAAAAAAAAAAAATTCTTAATCTAGCCTTTCAGATGATTGCTTCCATTCATTACCTTAAAGAATGAGGTAGTGAACAACAGGAAACAAATTTTAAAAATTAAAATTTTCCCTCCCCTTTGAAAGATGAAACAGGAACAAGACCCACTCTTGTTCCCATACAAAGTCAAGGACATATTAAAAACATAACTTTGGCTTAAAAACTGTTTCAACAGACAGAAATAGAGTCAGAAGGCAAACGAAAAGGAGACAACACTGCTCAAAACAATTCTAATAGTTTCTAAGCTTCTGAATAGCAATTTTAGAGCAATGGGATTATATTTAATTTGTTTCACATATGTATGAAGACTGAGAGATATAAAGATAATTAAATCCCTAGATCCTGAAAACTTCCCTCTAAATAGCACCAAGGAGCACTGATTAAGAGCAAACATGTTTTTAAAGCATAGCTGACAGTAAACAAGTCAGAGAAATCTCCAGGGGCTATTGGTAAAAAGGAAGCTAAATACTAGAATGGTAAACTGAGTTGAGGCTTGGTCTGCCTTGTGGAGTATTTTCCGATCTTAGCAAACAAGGGGCTGACCCCTCGGTACTGTGCAAGGTAGAGACTGGGAGCTGACACCCGGCATAAGGTCAGGACACCCTCCAAGGCAAGGGGAGATGCAAGGAAGCTTCTCCCCTGATAATTTAGCCACAGGCCTGTCACATAGAGTCTTAGGTGTTAATTATACTACCTTCCTGGTCTGAGGAAACCCAGACTGAGAAATTAACACAAAAAGAAAAAACCTCTAATCTGGTAAAAGCACATGCAAAACCTGCCTGAAGGGACCCGCTCTCAGTGCTGGCTACCAAAATAAACTCAACATTCAAAAGTACAAAACACATTTGGAAATAAGTAACTATGAGTCTGCAGAAATAAAAGACAGCAGAACTGAACCCAAAGAGTGTAAAACAGTGAAATTATTAGATATAGACTACAAATTAGGTATGTTTAATATGACAACAGACAATAAAGTAGGATAGAAAGTATGACAAAATAAGAAATAACAAAAAGTCCAAGCATGTTTAAAAAAGAAATGTGAGAACTTCTAAAACGGAAAAATAAAGTCACTGAAAATAGAAAAAGAAAAAACAGCTTATACAGACGAGACACAGGGTAAGAGAGACCTAAAGAACTGAAAACTAAATCTGAAGAAAAATTTCTAGAATGAAACACCAGCAGAAGAAATAATAAAGTATAAGAGATTAAGAGACATTATGACAGAATAAGATGTTCCAACAAAACCAAGACTACGTAAGTGGCAATATTTGAAGAATTTATGAAAGATGTAAATCCTCAGATTCAGGAAACAAATGAATCCCAAAGAAAGAAACAAAAATAAATCCTCAGATACACATAGCACAGGGAATACACAGAACCAAGGACGAAAAACAACCAGAGAAAAAAGGCTAATTATTCACCAAGGTACAAGAGTGACAGAAAACACGACCCCTCCACCTTCCCAAGAGCTAAAGTAGAACCCTGGAAACAGCAGAATATTTTCTACAAGTGTTGACTGAACATACCTCAGCTCTTAGAAATTCATAGCTGGCTAAGAACAACGACCAAATGAAGGAACGAACAAAACTGTAGACTACCACCACTGGCCAGGTGCAGTGGCACACACCTGTAATCCCAGCACTTTGGGAGCTGAGGTGGGTGGATCACAAGGTCAGGAATTTGAGACCAGCTTGGTCAACATGGTGAAACCCCATCTCTACTAAAAATAGAAAAATCAGCCAGGTGTGGTGGTGCACACCTGTAATCCCAGCTAGTCAGGAGGTTGAGACACGAGAACTGCTTGCGCCCGGGAGGCAGAGGTTGTAGTAAGCTGAGATGGCGCCACCACACTCCAGCCTGGGCAACAGAGCAAGACTCTGTCTTGGAAAAAAATAAAAAAGACTACCACCAACAGACCCACATGAAAGGATACACTTCAGAAAGAAACTGAGCCCACACAAAAGGGGTGGTGGGCGATTTAACAGGTTCACATGCACATACAACTGAATTTTAAAAAACCAATAATGCTGCTTAGTAATATGGGGAGTAAAAAAGATACAAAGTGAACAAAAATGAAGTATTATAACATTTAAGGGGTGCATGGTTTACATCCAGTTGGTCTAAGGTTCTTGTATTGTTCAAGAGGAAGGCAGGGATACTCATTAATCTTAGACTTTGTTGAGTCAAATATGTGCAGTAATAAACTGCTACAAGAATATAAATAGATAACATAATCTCCAAACCTTTTGTAGAAAAGGAAAAAATAAAACTAAAGAAAAGTCCTCAGTCCAAGGCAAGCACCCTACCCGGATACACGTAAAAGTACAAGAATGCTCACTGCATACTGTTTGTAATTATGCCAGTTTTGAGAGAGCCTAAATTTCTATCACGTGGAAAAGAGATGAATAAATTGCTATACTCATATAACTATATACCAACTAGCAGTGAAAATTTATGCACGTATCAGTCTGGAATGAATTTCACAAACATAATGTGAGGGAAACAAAAAAGCAGACTGCAGGAGGACACACAATATGATACTACATTAAGTTTAAAAACATAATATAGAGAGCACTTGTGGTCATGGCAGAATAAGGTGGTCAGGAGATTCCCCTCTGAGAAAACAAGTATATACATGTATGAAATTGTGGGGGGAAACAAAACAAAACAAAACAAAACAAAACATTTCAGGTTAACTGGAAACCATAGGTAGACAACAAATTGAGAAGCATTTAATCTTGAATATCTGCTAACGTATCTGGTAAGAATGGTGGTGGTGAATATGTAACCTTCTATCCTGGGCTGCATCTAACCCTCACTGCTCTCCCAGCTCAGTCAGAGAAAAATTATAGCTTTACTGCAAAATTGTTGGAAGACTTGATTCAAGGTGGGACAGTGAGGCGAGTACAAAATCCTGCAACTTTGCTAGGTGTGGTCTCAACTTAGGATGGGCAGCCAATCAGGAACAAACAAACAAACAAACAAATAAATAAATAATTTGAGGCGGAGTTTCACTCTGTCACTTGGGCTGGAGTGCAGTGTCGTGATCTTGCTTACTGCAACCTCTGCCTCCCAGGTTCAAGCGATTCTCCTGCCTCAGCCTCCTGAGTAGCTGGGATTACAGGAGTGTGCCACCATGTCCGGCTAATTTTTGTATTTTTAGTAGAGATGGGGTTTCACCATGTTGGTCAGGCTGGTCTTGAACTCCTGACCTCAAGTGATCCGCCCGCCTTGGCCTCCCAAAGTGCTGGGATTACAGACATGAGCTACTTTGCCTGGCCAGGTACAAATTTAATAAGGAAATCCCAGAAGTAAAGAAGCCAAAGATAAGCTCTCTGCACATTATTAATGGACTGCTAAACTATGCATGTGTGGGGAAAACCTGAGAAAGTCCAGGAAAAAAAACGAGGGAAAAAAGGGCTGGGTGCAGTGTTTCATATCTGTAATCCCAGTGCTTTGGGAGGCTGAGGCAGGAAGATCGCTTGAGCCCAGGAGTTCAAGACCAGCCTGGGCAACACAGTGAGACCCTGCCTCTACAAGACATTTAAAAAATTAGCTGGGTGTGGTGGCACATATCTAGAACCCTAGCTGCCTGGGAGGCTGAGGTGGGAGGCTCACCTGAGCCCATGAGTTTGAGTTTATAATAAGCTACGATCATGCCCCTATACTCCTTCACTCCAGTGTGGGCAACAGAGAAAGACCCTGCCTCTATTAAAAAAAAAAAAAAAAAAAATTAAAAAAAGGGAAGGAGACTTAAGAACTGCCTATTTTGGAATGCAACCCCTAACCCCACACTCAGCTTGATCAGTAGAGGATGGATGCCAAACAGTCTTGAAGTGTCTGAACAGATAACTGATTGACCTCTAAACTACACAGACATAGGGGCAACCACTAGAAGCTAAGACAAAAAATTAAAATTTTAAAAACTCAACAAGGACATCAGTGGCTACAAGAGAGCAAGACAGAAAGATTCCATAGTTTAAGTCCACACAAATTACTAAAACAATTTGGAGTTGCTATAATACATTATCGAAAAGGTCCAATTTTCAACCAAAAATTAGTATACAAAGAAACAGGAATGTGTGACTCATACTTCGGGGGAAAAAAAGACATTCAATAGGAATTAATCCTGAGTAGACTCAGGGACTTCCAAGCAGTTACAAATATGATCAAAGAATTAAAAAGAAAAATATGCTAACAAGTTAACAGGGAATCTCAACAGTCAGAAATGGAAATAAAAAAAATCAAATGGAAATTCTACATGTGAAAAGTACAATAACAAATTTTAAAAAGATAAAAGAAAAGAGAGCCTCAGTAACTCACAGGACAATGTTAAACCCTCCAACTTGTGTGTAACAGGAGTTTCAGAAGGAGAGGAAGGAGAGGAGAGACAAAGGGGAAGAAAAAAATTTGAAAAAAATAATGCCTGAAAACTTCCCAAATTTGATGAAAATTATTAACTTGCATATTTAAGAATCTCAACAATCCTCAGGTAGAATAAACACAGAGAACTACACCTAGACACAACACAGTTAAACGGCTGAAAGCCAAAGATCAAGAGAAAATCCTGCAAGATATAACTCAAGACACTGTTTAGGATACAAACATATGTAGAAAAAGTATAAAGACATACAGGCAATAAACACCAAATTCAGGACAGAAAATAAAGGGAGAATAATAAAACCAGAGTGTGATATACAGGAAGCTTGAATTATACTTTTTTTTTTTTTTTTTTTTTTTTTGAGATGGAGTCTCGCTCTGTCACCCAGGCTGGAGTGCAGTGGCCGGATCTCAGCTCACTGCAAGCTCCGCCTCCTGGGTTCACGCCATTCTCCTGCCTCAGCCTCCCGAGTAGCTGGGACTACAGGCGCCTGCCACCTCGCCCGGCAAAGTTTTTCTATTTTTAGTAGAGATGGGGTTTCACTGTGTTACCCAGGATGGTCTCGATCTCCTGACCTCGTGATCCGCCCGTCTCGGCCTCCCAAAGTGCTGGGATTACAGGCTTGAGCCACCGCGCCCGGCGCTTGAATTATACTTATAATGATTTAGTTAATAAACTGGGCACTGGGCATAAGGGTATGCATTGTAACATTCTCTATCTTTCTAAATGTTTAAAGTACCTCAACACAAAAATAGTTATCAAAAAGGATTAAGGTCTCTGCTATGTGAAGGAAGAGGAGGTGGGGAAGGAAATACTTACTGTTTCATGAAAATATTTTTTATAATAAAGTACATAAAGTACACTTTCATATTGCTTATCTGGATTCATTTAAAACAATTAAAAAAAAAATACAGGATTGTATACTTGAAAGAAAGTTGCCAAACATGAGTTATCTGTGTACCATTTTAAATTATTAGTCTGTAGAATGAAAATTTCATTGATTTTCACTTATAGATTTTACCTTACAGCTCCTGAACCATTCCATACTGCTGGACACTGGGAACAATATGGCCATTCTTTTGAATCTAATCTATTATCAATAGCATCCTAGGGAAGGAAAGAGTTAATTCCATCAATAAAATTGTAAATTGCAGGACTTTGTTTGGCATAAAGGTCAAAACTTGCATTTGCAATTGAGGAACCTTAGACATATTTAGTATAAGATTAGCCTTTTCTTTGAAACTCGCAAATCTTATTTGCTTCAAAATTAGTGAAATCATTTACCGATTAAAGCAATATTTGCTGCATGACTCCCTTTCTTCATTTGGAGGGTCCCCATGCTGTTACAAGGATTTCAGGCACCTTATCAGAGCTTTTAGTTCTATGGTGCCAGGGGTTTCTAATCATTATTCCAGTCCTGACACACTTCTAAAGCTTTGCCCTTCATAGCTACTACTGCTATGGCCTAGGGGTACTCAAGACAATCCAATGGGATATGGGAAGTTTTCCTTTTCATTTTATTAAAATTTTCCCTTTTATCAGTGTTAGATTTTACGATTATATATATGTATATAAATATACTGTAGACATAGATTATATTTTATTACAGTAATGCTTAACTTATAAATCAATAGGTTCATGCTCACATTTCTTTATGGTTAGGTATGCATGAACTGAAAAGTATGGAGACCACTGCTTTACAGCATGGTAGTACAAGTAGTATTAACAAGTGGGCACATGGATTGGGCACAAAGTACTCAGTAGTCCAAGAACATTTCAGTAAGACTGCAAGAAGGGAGGAAATCAAGTTTCAGGAGAAATTCTAAAGGCCTAAGATTGTCATGGATCCAAATGTGTATTTTCTGAATTTAACATGCAAATCCTTGTTAAGGGGTTCAAGAAAGTCATTTCTTATTTTACAAATACTAGCCATGGTAAACTGATCAGGAATATGTTAAAAAAACAAAACAAAACAAACAAACAAACAAAAAGAAACTAGCCATAAGAAACTACTTAGTTCTACATCATCCTTGTGAGAAAGAAAAAAAAAAACCTTATGTTACAGAAAACAAAGTCTAAATTCTTTAGATTTTTCATATATGTTTAAGCATGTGTGAATGACATAAAATTAGCCAAGCAAAACAGAGAAATCATAGTTATGCACTGTACCAAATTAGCTCCCAAAAGAAAGTATAAACTGGTTTAAGTCAAAGGAAAAGGGGAATAAAAACTATATGATCATGACCGAAGAATAAGTGTCATAATTTTATTAAGCTCATAAAGTAATTTTAAAATTAGCTCATTTTGTAATTTCCTGTAATTGAATAATGTTCTCTAAGCATAAACAGTATTAAAGGCATGATTCCTCTAACAGCAAACTATAATAAAGTTTACATTTTAATCCAAATATATTTCCAAGAATATTGGCATCTAACACTTTCTAATAGTGGTCCACATACAAATGTTATTTTGTTGAACTTTCATTCAAGTAAATTATATTTACGCCACATACAGTTATTTAAAACAAAGCAGTATTTTTCATAAAGCATATATGTGTTTATTTTTATTTATTTTGAAGCAGTCAGTGGTGTGAGTTTGTCTGAGGTCTTTAAGAAAAGAATCTTCAGCTGGGCACAGTGACTCACCTGTAATCCCAGCACTTTGGGAGCCCAAGGTGGGCAGATCATGAGGTCAGGAGTACAAGATCAGCCTGGCCAACATAGTGAAACCCTGTCTCCACTAAAAATCCAAAAATTAGTCAGGTGTGGTGGCGTGTGCCTGTAGTCCCAGCTACTTGGGAGGCTGAGGCAAGAGAATTGCTTGAACCTAGGAGGCGGAGGTTGCAGTGAGTCAAGACTGTGCCACTGCACTCCAGGCTGAGTGACAGAGTGAGACTCCGTCTCAAAAAAAAAAAAAGAATCTTCAAGTTTCCTCTCCTCCCTTGACCCCAGATACAGGCTTTTTTGTAAAGCCTCCAACCACTGCAGAAACTTCCTGCCCAATACATATACTCAGACCGACACAAACTACAAAAAGTAAAGAATACTCTAAAGAGGGCACTCAGGTAGAAAAAAAGAATTTAATGATTTTTACCTCCATAATATCTTTGATAAAAGGTGTCCATCGAGAGAGCTGAAAAGTTTCTTCTGCAGACCGATCCTTTCTTAATGGTTTTCCTTGTTGAGACTAATACAATAAGAGGAAAAAATTAAAAACCAGTAATTCTATTCAAATATAATACTCTTATGTTTCCTAACAAAGATATTTAATTTACCGGTAAATACTATATTGTATTTGACTTAAAACTAAGAGTGGAGATGTCTACTTTAAAAAATCTGAGTGTGGTCACATAACTCCACTAAACAGTATTTTGTGCTTTAATGCTAAAATTTATTTATAATCATATCAGAACATATGTCTATTAAAATAAAAGTATTATAAAACTTGATGGCTGTAGTCCCAGCTACTTGGGAGGCTGAGGCAGGAGAATGGCATGAACCTGGGAGGCAGAACTTGCAGTAAGCCGAGATCGAGCCACTGCACTCCAGCCTGGGCAACAGAGCGAGACTCGTCTCAGAAAAGAAAAAAAAAAAATAGTTGATGGGGCCAGATGCAGTGGCTCACACCTGTAATCCCAGCACTTTGGGAGGCCGAGGCGGGCAGATCACCTGATACAGTTCGAGACCAACCTGGTCAACAGGGTGAAACCCTGTCTCTACTAAAAATACAAAAATTAGCTGGGCGCGGATGGCAGGTGCCTATAATCCCAGGTGGGAAGCTGAGGCAGGAAAATTGCTTGAACCTGGGAGGCAGAGGTTGCAGTGAGCCGAGGTCACGCCACTGCACTTCAGCCTGTGTCACAGAGAGAGCCTCTCTCTCAAAAAAAAAAAAAAAAAAAAAAAAAAATTCATGGGAAACAGTGAGATTCTAAATAGAGTCCTTCCAAATTTGACTTTGAATCCTTTTTTTTTTTTTTTTTTTTTTTTTTTTTAAAAAGAGACAGAGTCTCGCTTTGGGCTGGAGTACAGTGGTATGATTTTGGCTCACTGCAGCCTTGACCTCCTGGGCTTGCGAGATCCTCAGCCTCCTGAGTAGCTGGGACTACAGGTACACACCAACACACCTGGCTATTTTTTTGTTTTTTGTAGAGGCGAGGTCTCACTATGATGCCCAGGCTGGTCTCAAACTCCTGGGCTCAAGCAATCCTCCTGCCTCAGCATCTCCCAAAGTGTTCGGATTACAGGTGTGAGCCACCATACCCAGCAAGCCTAATTTTTTTTCATCAAGAAAATATATACTTATTTTCTGTCATATTATAGTTAAAGGTTACATGTTTAACTAAAATATGACAATTGCTATAAATGAATCATAAAGACAAAAGTATAAGTAGTGAATTATGACAGAAGCTATAAAATACAAATTCACTAGAAAACTGCATTTGCCCAAATTACATATGGAAAAGAGAACAAAATCTTTAATTGCTTATTTATTCAAAATCTATAGAGTGAACTTAAGAAGACTGTCCACATGAACACCCACATAAAAAAAAACACAGTTAATACAAACAACTATACATACATACATACATATATAAAGTATACACACACGTAAGACTTCTTACTTGGGGAACAATGGGAACACCAAGGTAACTCCAGTTACGAATCATGTCACTCTCATTTTCTATCTTTACATTCTGAATCAACCTGTCCAAATTTTCTTCCGTAGTTCCTTAAATAGGTAAAAATATGAGTGCACAATCACATAATTGCTACCAAAGTAATTTCAAGGCTTTAGGTAGTACCCATGAATGAAGCTTTTAAAATAAAAACAGTTAAGTTATATCTCCTTCAGCCTTCTCTCAATTTCATATTTTCCCTTTTATCTTAACCAAGTTCAGCAACTGTCTTTCAGTTTTCAAAGATTCTTTTATGATCAATAGTAAAACACTCATTAAAAAGTGATTATATCCATTACCATTAATACTGAAGATATAAAGTAGAATTGCTCTTATTTTATCACAATTATCATGATTCTTGTTGAGGAGAACTGGAAGGAGTACTCGCATGGAATCCTTCACCTTCTGTCCTTCTGCATCAGTTCCAAGTGCCAGGTCCTTAATGAAAATAAAATACTGTCAGTGATCTATAATCGAAATTCATTTTTTAGTTAAAAACATCTATTACTGGCCGGGTGCGGTGGCTCATGCCTGTAATCCCAGTACTTTGGGAGGCCAAGGTGGATCACCTGAGGTCAGGAGTTGGAGACCAGCCTGGCCAACATGGTGAAACCCTATCTGTACTAAAAATACAAAAAATTAGCCGGGCGTGGTGTCAGGTGCCTGTAATCCCAGCTACTCGAGAGGCTGAGGCAGGAGAATCATTTGAACCTGGGAGGCGGAGGTTGCAGTGAGCCGAGATAGGGCCATTGCACTCTAGCCTGGGCAACAAGAGCGAAACTCTGTCTCAAAAAAACAAAAAACAAAAAACAAATAAAAAAATCTATTATTAAATCTTGTCAAATTTTAATGGAACACTGATGACATTACACAAGAAAATATGAACATCACCTTGTAAACTATTGTTTGTACAAAATACAAAAGGTCAAAAAATAAATCAGAGAACACAAAAATCATTAATCTAAACCTATGCTATCCAGTACAGTGGACACTAGCCACATATGACTACTGAGCACTTGAAATGGGATCAGTCTGAATTAAGATGTGCTGTAGGTACAAAACACCGGAAGACTTGAAGTAATATAATGCAAAATTATCTAATTAATAACTTTTTATACTGATTATATGTTGAAATAATATTTTGAATACATCAGGTTGTCAAAGTTTTTTTTTTTTAAGAGACAGGGTCTTGCCCAGGCTGCCCTCAAACTCCTGGGTTCAAGCAATCCTCCCACCTCAGCCTCCTGAAGAGCTGGGACTATAAGCACACACCACTGCACCCAACTTATTAGTAAAATTAATTGCACTTTTAAATTTTTACCCTTTGTTAATATGGCTATTAGAATATTTAAAATTACATGCAGCCTGTATTCTAATAGGGGCAATGTTCTAAACAGTTGAGGCATGATAGAAAAGGCCCCTTGTAAAATGAGCTCTGCAGGCTGCTACACTAAATGCTGTACTGAGAAAGTCCTGCCAACAATGCTACCCTGAAATCATGCTCCCAAAATTTAAATCATTCCATTAAATAAAAAATATATAATATGAGGGACTGTTTACTAAGATACTCTACAGCTACTTGTTAATATTAGTGGGGAATGACATACTAAATACTGCCTAGGTGGTTCCCCTGATAAGAGAGAGTCTGTGATTCTGTAAAAACCAACCACTGTATCAAGCAAAAAGTTAGGTTTTAACTTACAAAGTTTATCCTGGAAATTTATTATGAACAGAGGCATTTCTGACTCTGCACATACCTGTTCGGTTTTGCAGAGCTTTTCTATATTAAGCTTGAACTTATTCATGCAATCTTCTGCTAAGTTAAGATGGACAACTTGCTGAAAAACAGAAGAAATCAATCATTTAAAGGATTTTAATGACTTTTGTGCAACTGGTAATATTAAACTTTTGAGACAGGCCTGAAAGAAAGTATGGGCTGAGGTGAAAGAAGGTAACATGTAAGCAAGGGAACAGCTCAAGACAGGAAGCAAATGAGAATGTGATCTACAGGTGATATGGTTTGGCTGTTTCCCCACCCAAATCTCATCTTGAATTGTAGTTCCCATAATCCCCATGTGTCGTGGGAAGGACCTGATGGGAAGTGTTTGGATCATGGGATGATGGGAGTGATTTCCTCCATGCTGTTCTCATAATAGTGAGTGAGTTCTCATGAGATCAGATGGTTTTATAAGCATCTGGCATGTGCCCTGCATGTACTTCTCCCTCCTGTGGCTTTGTGAAGAAGATGCCTGGCTTCCCCTTTGCTTTCCGCCATGATTGTAAGTTTCCTGAGGCCTTCTCAGCCATGTGGAACTGTGAGTCAGTTAGACCTCTTTCCTTTATAAATTACCCAGTCTTGGATATTTCCTTATAGCAATGTCAGAAGAGACTAATACAACAGGGGGCAATCAACAGACAGCATAAATGGGATGGAAGTGTTGAATTGTTGAATTTGTGTTGAGTTTGAGAGAAAGTGAGAAAAATACCCAGAAGTTCTTCAAGTTCATATTCTCTTTATCTTTCTAAATGTTTCAAGTATTTTAACACACACAAAAATCATTGGTTGACTAGGGTGCAACACGACAAAAATGTTAAGATTATTCTGATAGTATTGGTAAGGAGCAAAAAAATAGTTTACCTGACTAAACAGCTTAAATGCTCTTAAATCTACTAATATGTAACTATTACTTTAAAGAAACATGTAGAATAACATCCACTAGTCAATCTACTGCTGAATTTCTTATAAGGTTGATAAATATTACTCTGTTAGGCTATTCAAGACAAAGATATAGACAAGTTTAAGCTGGATTCAGATAAATCTAGGTTATATATGTAGAGAAGTTATGAAGAAGCTTAGATATATGGGATATTTCTCAGACCTATATAGTAAGGTTTTAGAGTACAACTAATACCAAGTATTCCATGAAACCCACTGCTAAACCAAACTACAGAGCTGAATATAAACTAAATATAAACTGAATATAAACTAAAACTAATTAGGTATCTCATATATAATACTGCTTACCTTAGTAATCTGTTTTCGGAAATGGGGCATCTTTTTCATCAGCTGGGTAAGAGCACTAAGTGATGTCTAGGAAAAATCAAAGATTTTTTAAGGCAAACCTATGATTCAGTTATTCCATATTACAACTTTGAAATCCTAGAGTTTTACAAATTATCAAATCTAGTTAATTTACTGATTATTTGACAATTTTTTTAAAGAAGAATTTAGGAGGCTTCCAGTTTCACTCACAATAACACAGCTGATATCAACATTACTCTCCCTCCATAAATAAATAAGATTGGACAAATAAATAAAACAAAAGCTTTCGAGTAATAGATAAAAACAGCTCACAGCTGAGACAGCTGAGTGAAGGAAAGCACCAAAGGTGATCCCTACACTCACCCTGCCTTTCCTCTAAAGATGTTTTCCAAACACCACTGAAAGGAAATACAGTTCAAATAGAGAGCAATTATCTCTCTGAGTGCAAACAAAAAAAAGGGAGATAAGAGCTTGGGGCTGTGAGGTAGATTCTGGAAAGCAGGGTGCTAAAGAGAAAGGAGCTAGACAGAACATAACCCAAAAATGGGTAGAGGGATTGTCCTTGAACCCCTAAGCTGCACATGTACAGGGCATAACCCTCAAAGGTATAGTAAAGAACAACTTATGGGTGGCTAAATGTTGGACAGAAATCTCAGAGGGGTCCTAGTGCTAAGAATATACTAGCATCCCCTGATCAAGACAAAGTAAAGAGACCTAAGTGAACATCCTAGACATTCAGTCCTGGGACTATGCCTTAGGACTCAGTGCAAAAGCAAAATAAACTTACCATAACATTGTCTAACATGAAGTTACAACAGAATCACAATTATTCCTCAGCAACTTAACTGCCTGCCAAAACAAAACTCAACATTCTCTGTAGAGAGAGCATCATCTAGAACCTCTGCAATGTATCATCCACTAAGTCTAGCACAATAAAACATTAATAGGTGAAACAGGAAAGTGACTGATACTCAAGTGATAAAACAGTCAATAAAAGTAGACCCAAGATAAAGAATAAGTTCTAGTGTTTGATATCACAATGGTGACTATAGTTAACAATATATTATGTATTTCAAAATAGCTAGAGGAAAAGATTGGAAATGTCCCCAACACAAAGAAATAATAAATGTTCAAGGTGATGGGTATTCTAAACACACTGATTTGATCATTACACACTGTATGCATGTATAAACATATTATATGCCTCATAAATATGTACAGTTATTATGAACCAATAAAAAAGCTAAGAAAAGAACACCTCAAAATGTAAAAACAAAGAAACTCACAAAAAGTAGACCTAAGATGGAGTTGGCAGAAAGAGACTTCAAAATAACATATTTATGTTAAAGTGGAAACAGAGGAAAAGATGGACCACATGGATCAAAACATGGAGTATTTTAACAGAGAATTAGAATTTATTTTCTAAAAATCCAATGAATGTCCTAGAGTTAAATATAAGACTTTAAGTTAAAAGTACAATGAATGACTTTCATACATTGCTAGTGGGACTGGAAAATAGTACAGCCACCTTGGAAAAATAGTTTGAAATTTTCTTACAAACTTAAACATACATTTATTATTGATTCTGCAATCCCACTCTTAAGTATCCTCCCAAGCACATAACATCTGTTCATAGACATGAATGTCTGATATGAAGAAGGTGAATGTTTATAGTAGCTTGATTCATAATTGCCAACAACTTGGAAAAACTAAGATGTTCTGAAACTGGTAAATTGATAAGCAAATTGTGGTGCACCCATATGATGGAATACTACTCAGCAATAAAAACTAATGAAACTCCTCTTGCATGCAACATGAGTGAATCTCAAATGCATTATGCTAAATGAAAAGAGCCATAGTGTATTATTCCATTCATTGGACAATCTGGAAACGGCAAAACTACAGGGTCAGAAAATAGCTTAGTAGTTGTCAGGGGATGGTAACTGAGTTAAGGGGTTATCTGCAAAGGGGCATGAGGACATTTTGGGGGGTGATGACATTAATTCTATATCTTGATTGTGGTAGTGGTTATATGAGAGTGTGCATTTGTCAAAACTCAGAACTGTATTCTATAAAGGGAAAATTTTACTTTATACCTCAGTTTTCAAAAGGATACAATGAATGGGTTTAACAGCAGACTGAATACAAAAGAAGACAGAAGTAGGCGACTCAAAGTCAGGTTAATAGAGAACATTCAATTGCAATGTGGAGAGGTAAAAAAAAAAAAAAAAAAGATAACAGAATGTAAGAGATATAGAATACAGTCAAGAGATCCAAAAAACATGTTGACTGGGGTCCCAGAAAGAGAGGAGAGAGAGAATGGGACAAAATGAAGATCTGAGGAGATAATGACCAAGAATTTTACAAACTTAACGAAAGTTATCAACCCAGTGACTCAAGAAGCTCAGCAAACCCCATGGAGGACAAATAGCAAGCAAACCACATTATAGTAAGGCATATCATGGTCAAATTGCTAAAAATCAAAGACACAGAAAAAATATTAATAAACACAGTATATCTTCAGGAAAACAATACTTAACAGCTGCCTTTTTCAGCAGAAATTACAGTAGCCAGAAGGTGATGTATTGAAAGCTTAAAATTGCTGAAAGGAAAAAAAATACCAACTATGAATTCTAAATCCAGCAAAGTATCTCAGAAAAAAACTGCAAAACAAAGATGTCCTCACACAAAAAGAAAGCTGGGAGAATTCAATCTAACCCAGCTGGAAAAACTGAAGAGCAGTAAGAAATAAACAGCACCAGCGTGTATAAATAGGTGGGTAATAATAAAAGTCTACTGAGTGTTTATAACAAAGTAACATCTTATTTTTATTGTCGGTTTTTTTTTTCTAAACAAAATAATATTTTGAGTTTATAACGTATGTTGAAGTAAAATACAGGAAACAACAGCATAAAAGAAAAAGGGGATAAATGAAGTTAAACTACTATAAGATTCCTGAAATTCAGGACATGACAAAATTATACTATTAAACTAGGGTAAGAATAAATTTTTAAATTTCCAGTATAATAATTAAAGGAAGGACTAAAAGGCAAAACACAAATGTTTATATTGGAGATGAAATGGAATTTATTTAAAAAAAAAGACTTGATAAAGAAGGAAAATAGAATATAAAAGATGAAGAGAAAACAAATAAGATACTAGATATAAATTTAACCACATCAATAATTACATGAAATATATATGAACTAAACAAGCATTCTAATTAAAAGATTTTGGGGCTAAATAAAAAAACAAAATTCAACTACATGCTCTTCCTGAAGAAAACAGAAGAATATATTAAAGACCTCAGGGTAAGCCAAGACTTCTAAGGACACAGAGAAAGTATAAAAGAAATAAACTGATAAACTAGATTTCATTAAAATTGAAATCTTCTGTTCATCAAAAGATATATACATACATAAATACATGTATGGGACTCATATCCAGAAAATAACTTCTACAAATCAGTAAGAAAAACAGACAACTCAATTAAAAAAGGGCCAAAAACCTTAAATGGGCACTTCACAAAATAGAATATCCAAATGGCAAATATGCACAAGAACATTACAGAAATTGAAATTAAAACCACAATAAGATACCACCTCATGCAATGAAATTTTAATTGAAAATAAAGACAAGAATATATCAAGTGTTAGTGACAATATGGAGCAACTAGAACACTCAATTATTGCTGATGGGGATGTAAATCAGTTCAAACACTTTGCAAAACTTTTGGCATCACCTATTAAAGCTAAACACAATCCTACCCTATAACCCAACAATTTTACTCTTAATATACCAAAGAGAAAGAGTGTGTACGTCCACCAAATGACATGTACAAAAAAATCCACAGCAGCTTTGTTCATAATAACCCCAAACTGGAAATAAACTAAATGTCCATCAAAAGGAGATGAACAAATTGTTGTATATTTACATAACAGTATTACTACTATACACGAATGAAAAAAATGAATTACTGAAATATGTAACACAGGTGAATCTCATTATGTGAAGTTCAAGAACAGGATCTATGGTGATGAAAATTAGAATAGAGTTTACCTCTGGCAGGATGGGTACTGACTGGGAAAGGACAAGAGGGAATATTCTAGAATGATGAAAATATTCTGTATCTTGATTTGGGTGGTGGTTTCCAGTGTATATATAAGTAAAAGTTATCCATTGTAAATTTAAAATTTCTGTGCTTTACTTATAAATTATATCTCAATATAAAATCCCAACAATGCATTGATAAAATTGACTAAATGGCCTGAATATAAACTTTACGGCCAGGCATGGTGGCTCACACCTGTAATCCCAGCACCAAAGTGGGCAGATCACTTGAGGCCAGGAGTTCGAGACCAGCCTGGCCAACATGGCGAAACCCTGTCACTACTAAATACAAAAATTAGACAGGTATGGTGGTGCACACCTGTTATCCCAGTTACTTGAGTGGCTGAGGCAAAAGAATCACTTGAGCCTGGGAGGTGGAGATTGCAGTGAGCTGAGATGGTGCAACTGCACTCCAGCCTACATGGCAGAGTGAGACTCTGTCTCAAAAAATAAAATAAAAACATTTTAATGCAGCAGGACAGACAAAATGTTGTTAACTACTGAAACTAGGCAATAGGTATATAGGAAGGAGTTCATTCTCTACCTCTGTGTTAGAATTTTCCAAAAATAAAAAGTTAAAGAAATAAAATAAAGATTTTAAACAAAGTTTAAAATTCACCTTCGCTATTATTTGGAAAGTTAAGTAAGACTTACTTTTCCTTCTGTTGCTTTCTTTGTTGATGAAATTTCCTTCATAAGCTTGGGAATTTCCCTGTCAAATTGTGAGAGAATTCTTTAAATTTCTAAGATGTAATTCTTTACAGAACTATTTTAAGGTTACAAAATGTACTATCACATACTGTCTAAAAAACATGGAATAAAAATTAAAATGGGTTCACATACTCTAACACAACTGCGATATGTCGATGTCGAATTCTAACCCAGAGGTCATCTTCTTCTTCAAGGATGGCCTCCTTTTCTTTTCCATCTGTTTTATATCTACAAGTAGAGAGAAGCACTAAAATTTTTTGATTTTTTTTTCCCTCCAAAATCAAAAGAAACATTTTTACAAACAATAATTTCAAGACACAACTCAAGAAACTGAAAAGTAAAATCCACTATTTTAGGGGGGTAATGAACACCTACTCAAAACTAAGGCACATTGCTATGCTTACATTAAAAATAAGCCCTGAGCCTACCAAGACATTTTCAAATGTTAGGTTTAGGTGTCATTATTATAGAGTTTTAGTTCAGCAAAATTATACCTTATAAAGAAAAATTCAACGGGCTACAATTAACTTTAAGAACAAGACTGAATATACTAACGCTTTGTGTTCTAATTAACTAAAACACTGTTTTGATGTGCTAATAACCCACAGTACAATTATCAAATCTCCATTAGGAACAGGAATACTGGCCAGGTGTGGTGTCTCTCACGCCTGTTAATTCTAGCACTTTAAGAGGCTGAGGGGGGCGGATCACTTGAGGTCAGGAGTTCAAAACCAGCTTGCCAACAGGGTGAAACCCCATCTCTAAAAAAAAAAAAATACAAAAACTTAGCAGGGCGTGGTGGCACGCGCCTGTAATCCCAGTTATTCTGGAGGCTGAGGCAGGAGAATCACTTGAACCTGGGAGGTGGAGTTTGCAGTGAGCAGAGATCGCACCACTGCACTCCAGCCTGGGTGACAGTGCAAGACTCTGTCTCAAACAAAACAAAACAAACAAAACAGGAATATCCTCCCCAATATAACCTATTAAATATTGAAGGTGTTTCAGAATTGGTACAAAATTCACAAACATTTATCATCTGTTTCTTTATTCTTCCCCAACCCTATAACCACATCTCCTTTACAGAATGAGAAAGAAAATGAGAGAAAAAAAATTAATGTAAGCCATAAAAATTGTGATAGCTTTAATGAGTTCTACTGAAGTGAGCAACAATTTAAAGGATTCATGAAACTATTCAAAATGGGCTTCCTGACTGCTTCCCCTTATCTTTTTATGCAGATACCTTCCTTCCATTTGTGGAACTAGAGAAGATGGAATCATTCTTGAAACTACCTGATTTCCTGAGTCAAGATCAGGAAGGACTGCACTGAATTTTCCTAGCTCTGAACTACAAATACTAAATGTAGACTTCGCTATATGAATATAATCGTTTCTATAGCCCCCATAAATTACACATCAATTCTGTAAAACCATCCACCTGTGTGGATTACAGATGTCCAAAGATAGAATCACTGTGCTCAATTATATAAGGCTGCACTAAGGATGAAAGCACTTTTGTCATTTAAAATACCACTTTGTTCTTATACAATACCTTTGACTTATAAGTGACTTGTAAACAAAGATAAGAGTAGCAAGCCTGACAATACTCAGGTGATATGAATATCCCATTTTAAAAGTAAATTTAGTTGGGAGGCTGAGGCAGGTGGATCATTTGAGGCCAGGAGTTGAGACCAGTCTGGCCAACATGGCAAAATTCCATTTCTACTAAAAATACAAAAATTAGCTGGGCGCAGTGGTACACACTTGTAGTCCCAGCTACTTGGGAGGCTGAGGCCGAGAATCATTTGAACTCAGAAGATGAAGGCTGCAATGAGGCGATTGTGCCACTGCACTCCAGCCTGGGCGACAGAGTGAGGTTCTGTCTCAAAAAAACAAAACAAAACGGAAAAAAACACTAAATTTAAAGAAGTCACCAACATGAAAACTTGAATCTGGACACTTAGAGCTTCCTGCTTTGTATTCTGTTTCCATAAAAAATTGTGATGAAGGCTGGGTGTGGTTGCTCACCCCTGTAATCCCGGCACTTTGGGAGGCCGAGGCAGGCGGATCACCTGAGGTCAGGAGTCCAAGACTAGCCTGGCCAACATGGCGAAACCCCGCCTCTACTAAAAATACAAAAATTAGCCAGGTGTGGTGACGGGTGCCTGTACTCCCAGCTACCTGGGAGGCTGAGGCAGGAGAATCACTTGACCTGGGAGGCAGAGGCTGCAGTGAACCGAGATCATGCCACTGCACTCCACCCTAGGTGACAGAGTGAGACTCTGTCTCAAAAAAAAAAAAAAAAAAAAAAAAATTGTGATAGAGCCCAAACCACAGGGAGCTTTACTCCCATCGAATTCTTATCTCTGAATTTTTTTGAATCAGAAAGAAGGGAGTATAGTGGCTTTTTAAAAAAGTCTCTACTTAAAAAAAATTAAACCTTGCTTTGCTTGCCAGCAAACCTAAAGAGATACATATTTTAAATATTAGGTTAGAAATGTCTAAAATTTATATCTACAGTCTGGAACTAAATCCTTTACTATCCATTGGTTTATTAATTCTCTTCTAAACCTTTTGAGCAACGCAGGTTTAGAGACCTAAAGGGTAACAGAGGTAAATAATATCCCCTCTGAATAAACTGCTTAAAATAACTTTTATATTAGAAAAATAGCTATGTTATCTAACATTAATACAGATAATATAGAGAAAAACTCAGAAACCAAGATTCGACCAGAATGCAAATAAAAATACAATAGAAAATACAATAACAATATTTAAGAAAAAAACAGTATCATCACTATCACAAGTGTCTGTATCTTAAAACTACCAAATTAGTTTAAACATAAAATTTCAGAAAACTAATTTTCATTTTTATTAGTGTACTCAAGTAGTGAATCTTAGCTGACAAATACCAGTTTGGATTTAGAAATCATGATATCAAATAACATTTATAATGTATGTAAAACATAACACACACCATAAATGATAGAGATACAGTAAGATGATTCCTTGATAGAAAAACTATTTCATTTTTCATTTAGGTTTTTATTTGACATTACTTTTAAAGTAAATATGTTTATGCCAAGATTAACTCAGTAGAAGGTACCAAAATGGTAAAACTATGCCTGTTGCTCTCAACAGCCATCCTATTTAGTTTTCTAGTGTTCCAATCTTCTAAAATACATTATGTTGATAAGACACAGACTTTTGAATGTATGATTCAGAACAATTATAGCCTAACAATTTTGAATATGGTTTCTCCTTCAATAAATTATGATAGTGAGCCTGATATTTACTTTTAAAAGTAAAAGGGTCAAATTCCATGTGTTTAAATGTAGCTCTGCTGTACACATAGTTAAGGAAGCAAACACACCAAAAATGCTCCAAAGCAATCAAATTACGCTTTAATTTACAAGGTCAACATATCTGTGAAAGACTATAACTGTAGGAATAAGAGAAGGATAAAGTCTCTGAATAGAAAAGGTTACAGGGGCTTTTGGATTTCCGGTGCCTATATAAATCATTAAATGCTCATATTCTATCCTGTTTGTATATGCCCTTCATATGCCCTTCAAGATATACTTGCTTGTATGTATCATTCTCAATTGGTAGTAGATCATATGCCATTGCCTGAAAGGTCAGTTCATGCAGGACAGTGGACACAGGATCAAAGCCACGATCAATTATTAAGAGCTGTGAATGAGTTTTACCCTAGAATAACAAGATAAAATCATCTTAAGCAGCTTCAATTTCTTAGTGTGAACATATTTTTAATATCTTAGAATACAAAGCAGGCTTTTCCTAAGTTCTATCCCTTTTCCCCACCAAAAACATACAACAAAACAAAACAAATGGTTAATTGTCTTAAGAATGTGAAGTTATAATAACACAAAGAAAAATCCGAGTAGCATGAGAGAAAAAATGAAGACTACATAACTAAAAGCTTTTGTAATTAGAGTAAGAGGGTACATTTAATAACATGGGTTTGAACTGCGTGGGTACACTTAACACTCAGTTTTTTCAACTAAATAACAGATAGAAAATACAGTATTCGCAGGATGTGAAAGCTGCATGTACGAAGGGCTGACTTTCCAGATATGTAGGTTTTGCTGGGCTGATGCAGGACTTGAGTATGTGTGGATTTTGGTATACACAGGAGGTCCTGGAACCAACCCTCCTGTGTTTCCCAAGGGACAACTGTATAATAACCTGAAAGTTCCTTTTAAAAAAGTAACATTTTGTTTGCACTAAATCTATTTTCTTATGAATTGAGTTCCAAAAAGCATAAATTATGAATGGTAGCTACTACTTGAGCTCTATGTATTAGACATTTTACTAAACAAAAATACATGGATTATTTCATCAAATTCTTTTAATAATCCTGTGAGACAGGCATTATCATCTCCAGTTGACCATGAGGGCACTGCAGCCTGAAATGAAGTAACTTGCCCAAATCACACAGGTAGTATGAGGCAGAATGGAGATTCAAATGCAGGTTTGCTCCAACGTCTGTGCTCTTAACCGTTATGCTATTTTAAAAGACTGTACTGATACCAACTAAGATGATAAATCACAATGAAAGCCTTGTTATCATTAATTTGCAAACATCACTAAACTGAATAATAGTGCTGGAAACATATTGTTAATGTCAGTATCTTCCATACTTCATTTTAAAAAGTAATAAATTCTTTGGATTATTATTCAAAGCAATAACAAATAACTATAACTCATTATACAAACATTTTCTATTTATTTACATATAACAGGTATATTTTATAGGCTATGTTTTTAAAATATTTTAAAATTAAGCACATTCATTTAATTAAATTTTGAGACAGTATGATATGGTGGTTCAGAGCACAGCCTTGGAAATCAGCCAGGTCTGAATTTGAGTCTAGCTTTGATCACAATCTTGCAGTACAAGTTTGGACAAAATGCTTATCTTGTTTATATGGCAGTATTCTCTTTGTAAAATGAAACACAATTATGGAATCTTTGCCTTATAAGATTATTGTAAAGGTTAAATATAATCATACCATGAAACACAGCACAGCAAGCCCTCAAAAATGTGAACTATGAAGCTTCAGAAATATAAATAGGAAAAAGTGCAATATAAGTTCTATAGCAGGCTTAGGGCTTATGACAGCATGTGGGAGGAAGCATCACTTGGCCTGAAGAGTCAGGAAAGCCTTCAAAAATGAGGTGACACTTTATCACTTTATCAGGTGTCCCTGAATAAAGGAAAGGTATCAAGTATTTGAAGGATGATTAATTTTCCAGGCAGAAAGAATGGAAAGGACAAGTTTAATTTTTATGGATTTTGCTCTTTTTCCACTGAACACATGAAGGACTAAAAGCATATTTGATTGTATATCTCTTCATTCAACAAACATTTATTCACTACCGACTATGTGTACTAAGCCATTCTGCCTTCAAAACTACAACCAGAATAACAGCCTTCACTAGGCCTCTAAACCAAAAACAGGTAACTTTTAAGGTAACTAACCTAACATCTAAGTTTATATCTTCCATTCCAGCCACATCATTTAATTGTGGATTTTGCCTTTTTCTCTATTGCCTCTACCTGAAGAATCCTGTTTTCCATGCAATAAACTCCCTCTTTATCATGTTATGCTCATTCTTCAAGCTAAAGGGCCTTTCCTCTTGGGATGCCTTCCAACACTCCAGTTTAGAAGAAGATAAGCCTGGGACTATATTCCCATTATACTCTCTGTATTCTTCTTATTATATTCCACTTATTACACAGTATTCTAATTGGTGGTTTCCTGGCACAACTCCTCTTCTAAACTAGCAATAGTTCCTTTTCTTCATTCTCCAGCTACTGTAATATGGCTTCCTAGCCCTCTGGCACCACCTCTGTCAGTCTCCTCAAGCTCTTCATTCTCTCACCCATATGTAAATGCTGGTTTTTCCCAGATTTCAACCTTAGTCTTTGATTATATTATCTCCATAGGATAACAACAGCTGCCATTTATTAAATTCCCATTGGTGCCAAATACACTTACATACTAACTTAATCCTCACACCGCCTAGCAAGGTATATATTACTTCATCTATTTCATAGATGGAAAAACAAACTCAAGGTCACAGAGCTGGTGATAATAGGAATTCCCACATTTATTAAATGTTTACTCAATGGCAAGCATTACTGTAAGGACTTTGCATGTATTAACTCACTTAATCATAACTTTTAAAATAGGTATTCTTTTATTATTCCCATTTTATAGAAAAGAAAATGTAGTTACATAGAAGTTACATAATTTGCCCAAATAGACGTTAACTATGAATTAAATGGCAGAACTAGATTTGGGCACAGTGCTGACTTCAAAATCTGTTAGTTAATAGAGTCCCCTCTAAACCATGCCATCTATTAAGGTTTGCCAACTGTGTATGTTAACGATTCTCAAATCAGTATTGAAGATCTATGTTAATGACTCCCAAATCAATACTAGAAAATGAATGAGCAAGTTTCTTTGGCTTACAAAGAAATAAGACAGACTTTATGCATAGTCACTATTTGCCTTGCATACATTACCTTTATTAGGCTCTTTTCATCAATCTTGTAGTAGTCTTCAAGCTTTTTTTCAACAAGCTGTGCAAGTTTACTGGCATTATCTAGAGGTTTACTAGACATGGAAAAAAAGGTCCAACAATTATCTTTCTTTCAGTATATACTTTATAATATCATGAAGTTTAATTCTAAAATTAAACCATAGAATTTTAAAAATGTTTACAAAATGAAAAATTATTTTATAAACATGTAAAAGTTCAGATAATATATCAAATAATGTTATATCGATATATTTGGAATTTACAAGGACAAATCTTATATCTGCTTCAGATTTTTTAATATAAAGGAAATAAAATATTACATGTAAAGCTGCAGTTCCTTTTATTTTGCTCCTAAGTCCTGGTCCTCTCCCATACCCCTGCCTCAAACCAAGACAACCAGTGTCATTAATTTCATGTATATTCTCCCTCCAGTCATTTCTGTTTTTTTTTGTGTGTGTGTGTGTTTGTGTATGTGTGTGTGTTTGAGATGTATCTACATTGACATTGACACACATATCGGATTTATTCATTTTATCTCCTATATAGTATTCCATCATGATTATACTGGATTTTATGTATTGATTTCTCTAAAGATGGACATATGAGTCATTCTTATTATACTATTATAAACACTGAAACAAACATTGGTATATATGTATCTAGGTATATTACATGTACATGTTTCTCTAGGTATATTACACGTAAAAATATAATTTCTGGGTCATACAGCATATACGTACTTTTTTCAATATTATCAATTACTCTACAAATTAGTTGATCAACATCCCTCCCACTAGCAGTGTGAGATTTGCCCACATGCTAACATCATCAACTTTCCAATGTCTTTTGCATAAAATCTTGTATATCATTATCTTCTAAAATAACACTGTACCCTAAATTGTAACTTCAGGACCAGTGGTATTAGTGTAACTTCCAAATCTACAAGAAAAATGCTGAAAAACAGCTCTGTAAGAGAAGTTGAAGAGGAAATAAAAAAAGGAAAGATGTTCCACGTTCATGGATTGGAAGTACAAATATTGTTAAAATGTCCATACTACCCAAAGTTATCTACAGATTCAATGCAATCCCTATCAAAATATCAATGACATTCTTCACAGAAATAAAAAAAAATTAAAATGTAGATGGAACCCCAAAAGACCCAGAATAGCCAAAGCTATCCTAAGCAAAAAGAACAAAACTGCAGAAATCACATTACCTGGCTTCAAATATACTACAGGGCTATAGTAACCAAAACAGCAAGGTACTGGCATAAAGACAGACATAGAGACTAATGGAACAGAATATAGAACCCAGAAACAAATCATACATCTACCATTAACTCAATTTCAACAAAGGTGCCAAGAACATACATTGGGGAAAGGATAGTCTCTTCAATCAATGGTGCTGGGAAAAATGGATATCCATATGCAGAAGAATGAAACTAGACCCCTATCTCTTGCCATATACAAAAATCAAATAAAAATGGATTAAAGAGTTAAATCTAAGACCTCAGACTATGAAACTACCACAAGAAAACATTGGGGAAACTCTCTAGGACACTGAACTGGGCAGATTTCTCTGTGGGACATTCTTGAGTAACACCCCATAAGCACAGGCAACCAAAGCAAAAATGGACAAATGGAATCACATCAAGTTAAAAAGCTTCTGCACAATAAACAATCAACAAAGTGAAGAGACAACCCACAGAATGGAAGAGAATATTTGCAAACTACCTATCTGACAAAAAATTAATTAAGAATAGATATGGAGCACAAATAACTCCATAGGAAAAAATAATCTGATTTAAAAATGGGCGAAAGATCTGGATATTTCTCAAAAGAAGACATACAAATGGCAAACAGGTATATGAAAAGGTGCTCATACACATAATTAATTATCAGAGAAATGCAAATCAAAACTATAATGAGATATCATTTCACCTCAGTTATAATGGCTTTTATTCAAGAGACAGGCAATATAAACACATGCTGGCGAGAATATGGAGAAAAGAGAACCCTCATACACTGTTGGTGAGAATGTAAATTAGTATATTTACTAAGGAGAACAATGTGGAGGTTCCTCAAAAAACTAAACAGAGAACTACCATGTGATCCAGCAATCTCACTGCTAAATATATATGTCCAAAAGAAAGGAAATCTGTATATCAATCTGTACTCCATGTTACTGTAGCACTATTCACAACAGCCAAGATTTGGAAGCAACATATGAATGGATAAAGAAAATGTGGCACATTGACAGAATGGAGTACTATTCAGCCATAAAAAAGAATGGATCCTGACATTTACAACAACATAGATGGAACTGGCGGTCACCATGTTAAGCGAAATAAGCCAGGCACAGAAAGAACATTTCTCATGTTCTCACTTGCTTCTGGGAGCTAAAAGTGAAAACAATTGAACTCATGGAGAAAGTAGAAAGATGGTTACCAGAGGCTGGAAAGGGGCAGGAGTGGTGGTCAAGGGTTTAGTGGAGATGGGTAATGGGTACAAAATTATAGGTAGAATGAGTAAGATCTAGTATTTGATAGCACAACAGCGTGACTACAGTACATTTAAAAATAACTAAGAGTATAATTGGATTGTTTTTAACACAAAGAAAGGATAAATGCTTGAGGTGATAGATACCCCGTTTACCCTGATGTGACTATTATGCATTGTATGTCTGTATCAAAATATGTCATGTACCCCATAAATATATACACCTACTATGTATCCACAAAAATTAAGAAAAAAGAGAGAGAAAGAAAAAGGCTCTTCACCAGCACACCAACCTCGAAAATGGGAGGTCTTATTGTGAGGGCTTCAAAGTTTTACAGAATCTTTAGGTCTTATACCTTAAAAACAAATAATGCTCACGCCTGTAATCCCAGCACTTTGGGAGGCCGAAGCAGGTGGATCATGAGGTCAGGAGATCGAGACCATCCTGGCTAACATGGTGAAACCCCGTCTCCACTAAAAAATACAAAAAAATTAGCCGGGTGTGGTGGCAGGCGCCTGTTGTCCCAGCTACTTGGGAGGCTGAGGTAGGAGAATGGCATGAAGCCAGGAGGCAGAGTTTGCAGCGAGCCAAGATCATGCCATTGCACTCCAGCCTGGGCGACAGAGCACGACTCTGTCTTTAATAAATAAATAAATAAATAAATAAATAAATAAATAAAGCAACATCTATAAAGGGTAATTCATTAAACTCTTTGTACAATATTTTCAAAAGAAAGAAATTTCATTTTAAAATTATACTTTAAAGTCGATAAAGTGTAAAGGAATATTTTGTGAAAGCAGGTAGAATTTTAAAAGACAGGATTACAGATTATTTATTAGCGTAACTCAAAACTAGCCCCTATGTGAGCAACACAATTATAAATTGGCTATGTTTTCTCATTTCCCTGAACATAACCAATCACCAACAGCAGAAGCTTCAACAGTTACTAAACTCTTACCAGGAGCCAAACCACTTAGCTCAGCTCCACTGAGTCCAGAATGTAATTAGCACATCTCTTATAAGAAAAAGGTAATCCCAGCACTTTGGGAGGCAGAGGCAGGCGGATTGCTTGAGCCCAGGAGTTTGAGACCAGCCTGGGCAACATGGAGAGATCCCATCTCAAAAAAAAAAAAAAAAAAGTAAGAAAAAGAATGTTTCTAATACCCAAGGTATGAATAAAAAGCTTGTTTGGTAATACCTGACTTGAGGAGATCACTTAATCTCCCAGGAGATCACTATACTTTTTCTAAGTATTCATAGTGGAATTTTCAAATGGTAAGTGAAGAGTAATGTGACTTAAAGTACTACATGAATTTAAAATCAAACAGTTCAGCCAGCTAACTTGACAAATGCCAATGTTCAAATTAAAGGACTTTTTAAAAGACAAATGAGTAATAACACTTATTACAAGTAGTGCAATATATTTATTACCATATTTATTAGTGAGGAATACTTTATAGATATTAATTCATTTAACTCTAAAAACAACTGTATAAGGTAGGTATTATTTAATCATTCTTATTTCATAGATAAGGAAACTGAGGTGAGAGGATCACACATGAACTAGCAGACCAAAATTAAAACTAAAACTGCCTGACACACACAACAAACAACATGGATGACTCTCAGAAAACAATGCTGAGCAAAGTCGTCAAAAACAAAAAATATCATGTGGTTCCATTTCTACCAGTTCAAAATCAGGCAAAATTAAACTATACGTTAAAAGTCAGATGGCAGTCATCTCTAGGGAAGAAAAGGGGACGGGAGAGCTGGGAGGGATCATGAGAGAGGCCTCTGAGATGCTGTTAATGTTCTATTTTTTTTTTGATCTTGGTAGGGTTAGATGGATATGTTCATTTTGGAATGAATTATCATGCCATATCTAGCAGGTCCTCAAATAATGTCATTTTGTTCGTCATCTCATTATAATGCTGAGGAAAAAAAAAAAAAAATAGATTCCTGGCTGGGGCCACTGTCTGTACGGCATTGGCATGATCGCTCCATGTCTGCATGGGTTTTCTCCTGGTACTCCGGTTTCCTCCCACATCCCAAAGATGTGCAGCATGTTTGGTTAACTGGCATGTCTAAATTGTCCCAGTCCGAGTGAGTGTGGATGTGTGTAGTGTGCCCTGCAGTGGGATGGTATCCTAATCTGGGTGCGTTCCTGCCTTGTGCCATGAGCTGCTGGGATGAGCTCTGGTCATCCTTCTAATGAGCCTGAACTAGAATAACTGGGCAAATAATGATCTCGTTTTTATTAATCTTTCTTAAATGTACATACAGTCATATTTCTTTCAATGTTTAATATTAGAAGTGTTTCAGGTCTTTATGCAGAAGTTTGGTGACATTACATAACCAAGGAACTTAATTCTTGTTTATATCAATTATCCTATGGTAAGATTGGTTTTGTCAGTTTCCAAGAATCCATCAACGACATTAAGTGAGGACTTACTATATAGACAATTTATGCACTTTACAGTAAACTTCATTTTTAAAAACAAGTATATAAGTCCAAGTATATACTACTAAAGTTAAATTTTACCTCTTTAAAAAAACCCCAAAATTTATTTAGAATAGGCACTGAGATTAGATACTTAGACATTGTAACAGGTATCCAGAGAATATGGCCATTTAGATTTGCTGGTGATTTAATGAAAAGCATTAACTGTAACACTGTATTCCCTATGTGACTATAAAGACATTTCCTCTAAGCATTCCTTAAAGTGATGAAAAACTGTCTGTAAAATGTACCGAATTTAGGCTCTGAAATTCAGTAACAGAAGCTATTTGCTATTCTGAAATTTAAACCACAAGCTTTAAATCTCCTATATGTACAGCATGGTAATTATGCAAAGGAAATAAATTTTGTAAACCAATCTGCAAAGGTACAGAGACATTACTTACCTCTATAGCGAATGGTAAATAGGAAGCATAACATGTGCAGATGCTGAGGGTCCTACCTTTTATATCTTACTCCGGGATTTTCATCCAAGGTGGCACACACTGTAACTATCTGGTCAGCCATTGCTTCCATAATGGCATCTTTTCCCTTTGCATTACCAGGGTCTGGACTATAACAGTAATAGAATGCATCTGGTACATCAAGAGTATACACCTAAGACAAAAAAACTCACTGTCAATCTGGAGACCTGATAAAAAAAATTTTATATATATATATATATATATACACACACACACACACACACACACACACACACACATCAAGAAAATGTGGCAACTATTTGGGGCAGTTAAAAAAATGCTTGCACTAACCATGCTGTTTCCTGCAACAACTGTGTCTTTACCTTAATCAAATCTCATTTTCTCTGTCATCTTGATTTCATCCTTTCTTTCTCACTCTCCTTTCCTGCTTACTCTCTCTCCTTCAATCTTGTTTCATATACAGATTGTACTGTCTGCTTTTTACTACCCGTGCAACAGGTGAAGGAATCTGAGGTAGTCAAACTAAAATAAAAATCTAACTCCCAGTACAAAGAAACACAACAGTACCAAAATCGGCCTATATATCAGACATAAATTAAAACCCTTAATCCATTAGACAGTAACCCAGAAATCTCCCATAGTTGATACAGTTCTTTAGCTTATACTCTTCATGTCCTTAAGAGACATACTTCCCCAAAAGACACGGCATTGTGCTAGACATAATGTAAATCTTACTATACGTATGTACAGCAAAACCTCAGATACATTCATTCAATTAACAAAATAATTTACTTATGCACAAAGAACTGGATTAGAGGATTTGGAGGATATAAAAGCAGGAGCTCCCTAAATTGTATTGAGAGTTCCCCATTAAACTAAGTTTTGTTGTTTTTTAAACAATGACAATTTCTCTTAAACTATGAAAATTTATTGTAAGTAAAAGTAGGCAAGTAATTATAGGTTAAGTAATGAATTATGAATAAATGTCTTGCATTTCCTTTTACACACAGTCATTCATTTCTCTGGACATAACCCAGCACCAACAACAGCAGCCTGAACATAGATAAAAATTTAGCTGTGGCTCACCCACTTATCTCTTTCCTGCTCAAAGGCTAGGATGCTGTATTAACAGTTAACAAGCACCCCACACTTGAATTGTGGCTTCCTCATAGTGTAATATCCCACAGCAGGAGATAACATATTTGTTCAAAAACTTTTACTGCACAGTCGCCCAAGGCTTCTCCCTCCCACCCACTGATACCAGGTTTGGCCGTGGTCATGTGTAGGTTTGTTTTTGTCTTTGTTTTTTAAGATGAGGATTTACTCTGTCACCCAGACTGGAGTGCAGTGGCATGGTTATAGCTCACTGAAGCCTTGATGTCCTGGGCTCAAGCGATCCTCCCGCCTCAGCCTCCCATGCAGCTAGGACCACAGGTATGTGCCACCATACCTGGCTAATTCCTTTGTTAAGTTTCTTTGCAGAGACAAGGCCTCACTTTGTTGCCCAGGCTGGTCTAGTACTCCTGGGCTCAAGCGATCCTTCCGCCTCGGCCTCCTAAAGTGCTGGGATTACAGATGTGAGCCACTGTGCTCGGCCTGGAATGTATGTAGAAGATACACGTGCTACTTCCCAGCAGAAGCTTTAAAAGCCATTGTATGGCTCCACTATTTTCTCTTTTCCCTTGGCTATGTCCCAGACTAGCCCTTCAGCCTCAGTACTAGAAAGTAGAGGATGTAGAGCAAAGCCCCAGCCAAACAACGATGAACAACACAAATGAGAAATAAACCTTTGTTGTTGTAATGCACTGAGATCTGGGGGGTTCCTACCACAAATTAATCTAAGCTAATACCCCAATGTACCAAAGATAATCTGGGGGCTGGTTCTCATTCTATACTCACATCTCCTCCATTTCCCTCTTCCTCTACCTCCTCCCCACTTTCCATCACCATCATTAAAAGTTTTTTAAGACTACTGCCACATGCTTTTTTCATCTTTATAAACCCATAATCAGCTCCTTAAATACAGATCCTGTCTTCCATCTACTCTTCATGAGGCTTGTGCCTGTCAGTCCTATGTCCAAGCTGTTGTAGGTGAACAGCAGAGAGGGGAGAAGCCAGCACCTTCCATATTTTATTACTGCTGCAATCTCCTTGGAGTACAACCTGTGGACTGTGTGATAGTTGGTGACATGTTAGAAACCGACACACAAGGAGGTCTCAATGCAAGGTTGAAAGCAAAAGTATGGATCAATAAAATTGGAATAGTGCCACTGAAGTCCTCCCCAGTTCCACATTACAGTTTTTTGGTGCTAGAGTTACCTGATCTCTTACAAAGTATAGACAAACTATAGACTGCAAAATCAGTATGCCATTTTAAAGCACCTAAAAGGGCATGGTTATGAATGTTAAGAGTCAATTTGTAGGGTTTGAGCTAAGAAAAGGCTTTCTGCTTACTATGGTCCAGCTCTAAGAATAATTTTACTTATGATTTAAGAGCCAACATTGTGAAGGTCCTCCCAACTCAACTGCTTTTTAGTTTTGACAACTAACCACTGACTGGTATTTACATCTGAAATTTCAGACTGCATTAATCCAAGTCAGCAGTGTGGCCCAGAAAACTTGAGGAAATATATTCTTTGCTAGTCTGTGACTGAATATTTTAAAAATTATTTTATTAATCTTTTAGTATCTTGGTTCCATACCAAGCAGGATGCACAAATGTAACACATGGATGCACAAATGTAACGTATATGTTCTGGCTTAAAAACAGGTATTTTTAAAGAATACCTATTCTAAAACATAGAGACTTATCATAGCAACTGGGTATGGTTAATATGAAATAAGTACTAAGTCACATCCAAATCTAAGCAATTCATAGTGAAATTTTACATATTTTCTTTTTAAAACATAAGCCATATTTTTGTCTACTTTAGATACATACTTTTTTAATATTATGAATCTGATTTTCTTGCATGACCTTTTTTTTTCAGGGTTGGGGGCAATTTTTCTGCGGTGTGTACATAGCAAATAGATTTCTCCAGTTAAAAAAAAAAAGCTGTTAAAATCAGCCAGGCACGGTGGCTCATGCCTGTAATCCCAGCACTTTGGGAGGCCAAGGCGGACAGATCATTTGAGGTCAGGAGTTTGAGACTAACCTGGCCAACATAGTGAAACCCCGTTTCTACTAAAAATACAAAAAATTAGCTGGGCTTGGTGGCACATGCCTGTAATCCCAGCTACTCGGGAGGTTGAATCAGGAGAATCACTTGAGCCCAGTAGATGGAGGTTGAAGTGAGCCAAGATCACACCAACTGCACTCCAGCCTGGTGACAGAGTGAGAATCTGTTTCAAAAAAACAAAAAACAAACAAACAAAAAACGCCGGGAGCGTGGCTCACACCTATAATCCCTACACTTTGGGAGGCCGAGGAGGGTAGATCATTTGAGGTCAGGAGTTTGAGACCAGGCTGGTCAACATGGTGAAATCTCATCTCTACTAAAAGTACAAAATTTAGCCCGGCATTGGGGTACGTGCCTGTAATCCCAGCTACTCTGGAGGCTGAGGCAAGAGAACTGCTTGAACCTGGGAGGCGGAGGTTGCAGTGAGACAAGATTGCACCACTGCATTCCAGCCTGGACGATGGAATGAGATTCTGTCTCAAAAAAAAAAAAAAAAAAAAAATTAGCATGTGGTGCTTCTTTACCATGACATTTTCACAACTTTGCACAGCAAGCTTGTAGCTTTCTTGTAGTCTATGCCTCTTATGGAAATATTTTCACTATCTCTTCCCAGACACACAATGGGGTTAAGGGAACTAGACTGTCTTGCTGCAGATAAGTGCAAGCCGCATGGCACCAAAATTATTTTTCTTTTGTGGATCCACAAGAGGAAAATTCCCTTGGCGTGGGCCTACCCATGGAACCTCCTGTTTGTTTTCAACTGACAATGGTTTCACCCATGTGATGAACCTAATAGAAAACAAGGTTTTGTAGCATGACACTGGTACAAAAACAGACACGCAGTTCAATGGAACAGAATAGTGAGCCCAGATACAAGGCCGCACACCTACAGCCATCTGATCTTTGACAAAGCTGACAAAAACAATGTGGAAAGGACTCCCTATTCAATAAATGGTGCTGGGATAACTGGCTAGCTACATGCAGAAGACTGAAACTGGACCCCTTCCATACACCACATACAAAAATCAACTTGAGATGGATTAAAGACTTAAATGTAAAACTCAAAACTATAAAAACCCTGGAAGACAGCCTAGGCAGTACCATTCTGGACATAGGAATTGGCAAAGATTTCAAGACAAAGATGCCAAAAGCAATTGCAACAAAAGCAACGACTGACAAATGAAATCTAATTAAACTAAAGAGCTTCTGCGCAACAAAAGGAACTATCAACAGAGTAAACGGACAACCTATACAATGGGAGAAAATATTTGCAAACTATGCATCTGACAAAGGTCTAATATTCAGCATCTATAAGGAACTTAAATTTACAAGAAAAAAACCCATTAAAAAGTGGGCAAAGGATATGAACACTGTTCAAAAGACATATAGGTGACCCACAAGCATATGAAAAATGGCTCAAAATCACTGATCATTAAAGAAATGCAAATCAAAACCACAATGAGGTACTATCTCACACCAATCAGAATGGCTATTTTTAAAAAGTCAAAAAACAACAGATGCTGGTGAGGCCGCAGGAAAAAGGGAAGGCTAATATTCTGTTGGTGGGAATGTATATTAATTGAACCATTGTGGAAGACAGTGTGGTGATTCTTCAAAGACCTAAAAAACAGAACTACCATTTGACCCAGCAAACCCATTACTAGGTATATACCCAAAAGAATACAAATCTATCATAAGGACACATGCATGTATATGTTCACTGCAGCACTATTCACAATAGCAAAGACATGGAATCAACCTAAATGCCCATCAGTGGGAGACTGGATTAAAAAAAATTGGCATATATATATATATATACCACAGAATACTAAGCAGCCATAAAAAAGAATGTGATTATGTCTTTAGCAGGAACATGGATGGAGCTAGAGGCCATTATCTTTAGCAAACTAATGCAGGAACAGAAAACCAAATACTGCATGTTTTCACTTACAAGTGGGAGCTAAATGATGAGAACACACGGACACAAAGAGAGGAACAATAGGCACTAGGCCTACTTGAGGGTAGAGGGTAGGAGGAGGGAGAGGAACAGAAAAAATAACTATTGGGTACTAGGCTTAGTACCTAGGTGATGAAATAATCTGTGTAACAGATCCCCTTGACATGAGTTTACCTATAACAAACCTGCACATGTACCCCAAACCTAAAAGTTAAAGAAAAAAGTTAGGGCCAGACACGGTGGCTCACGCCTGTGATCCCAGCACTTTGGGACGTTGAGATGAGCGGATCACTTGAGGTCGGGAGTTCGAGACCACCCTGAACATGGAGAAACCCCGTCTCTACTAAAAAAAAAAAAAAATACAAAATTAGCTGGGCGTGGTGGCTCATGCCTGTAATCCCAGCTACTTGGGAGGCTGAGGCAGGAGAATCGCTTGAACTCGGGAGGCGGAGGTTGCAGTGAGCTGAGATCACGCCATTGCACTCCAGCCTGGGTAACAAGAGTGAAACTCTGTCTCAAAAAAAAAAAAAAAAAAAAGTTGGGTTTTGCTATGAGCCATTTCCAGAGTGCCATTATAATACTTCAGTGACTCTTATTAGAGTTACCATCTGCCTTATCTGTTTTTCATATTTTTGGAAATACATCATCGTTTTATAAATACCTGCTTCAGTTCACTTGGAGCTTAATAATTAATGGTTCCATAGCGAGGCATCATCTTACAACCACAGAATTTTCCCTAGACCATTAGGCTAGACAATCTCATGATTACACTAATCAAACCTGGAATAAAGTGGTTAATAAACAATAAAAGGGGTTATCCAATGGTTAATAAATATAATTTGGGTTGGTTTTTGATAGGTTCTTCTTTTAACTATTGAATAAGAAACTACTAATGTAAAATATTAGATTGCATGTTGGAATGTATACAGCTATGTCTCCAAGTTTAATATTCAAAGAATCAAATTCTAGATTGTATCTATCTGTAAACCTATTTCTTTAGCCAGTTGTTTTGTGTCTATTGCCCAGAAACAGGATCCTCTGCCTTGTGCAAATACTCTTTTATGTTTACTTCTTCTTGATTTTTAAAAATGTGATTGTGTCCTAACCTGTCCCAGGATGCTGTTGCTGTAATATTGAATGTGTGTGAAAAGGGTAGGTACAGTACCCATATGGCCTTGACTATATTTCAGCTATTTAAAAATTAAGCTGGAGGATTTTGGCAGAAGTAGTTATGTGTGTGATTGCTCCAATAGACTGGTTGGCATGTGATGCTGAGGTCTTGTCCTTTTAGCTGTTCCACAGGATAGACGTAAGCAATGTCACATTCATCATACTATGGGTGAAGGTTCATCGCTCCAACATGATGGTGGCAAATTTCAACAAGATAGCTCCCAGGATGTTAAGTGAGCGGTTCTTCAGCAAAAATGAGGTAAGAAGAAAAAATGGAATAACTGAATAATATAATATCACATTCCATTGGCACCCTTCCTATGGGAAGAATTTTGTTATCTACCTTTTGAGTGGAATGTTACAGAAGATATTTAAAATATTGAAATAAGCCTATGATTTTTATAATGTTTTAAAATAATATTCCTTAAAATTAAAAAAAAAATGATGTAACAGTAAAAAACAACAACAACAACAACAACTTTACAATCATCTTAGATCATAAGGGCCATGACTAGGAGACTAGACCCCTGACAATTTCATAGAGCCAGCATTACCACCTTTATACAGCCTATTCCTGACTTCTTTTATATTAGGAAGAAATAAATTTCCATGTTGTTTAATCCATTGAAAGTCCAGAGTTTTCTTTTAATTAGTTGAGCCTAATCCTACTTGATTTAACCATGATTGAAATAGTTTTTGAAGATGTCTAATACTTTTTAATCTCTTTATAGTATTCAAATGAGGGTAAGACATATATTTTGCTCATCTTTTCACAGTAGACTGCTTTGCATCTAACAATGTCCACTCAACATAATCTTGATAAATGTTCAGTAGGCCTTTGCTATAGCTCAAAGCACCTAGTATTTCATTTATATTTTCACTTGCAAATAATCAAAAATCCAAAACATTTCCAGTGTAATTCCTCCAAAACAGATTTATTAAGTAGACTCTCTTTTTTTTTGGAGACGGAGTCCCACTCTGTTGCCCAGGCTGGAGTGCAGTGGTGCCATCTTGTCTCACTGCAAACTTTGCTTCCCCAGTTCAAATGATTCTCCTGCTTCAGATTCCTAAGCAGCTGGGACTACAGGTGCTAACCACTATGCCCAGCTAATTTTTTTTGTATTTTTAGTAGAAACGAGGTTTTACCATGTTGGCCAGGCTGGTCTTGAACTCCTGACCTCATAATCTGCCCACCTCGGCCTCCCAAAGTGCTGGGATTACAGGCGTGAGCCACTGTGACTGGTCAAGTAGACCCTCCTATGACTCTTATCAAGTAAGTAAATTAAAAGAAAAAAATTCTTACGGGAAAACCATTCACAGATGGGACCTTATATAATCACAATATTTTGTAAAGACTGATAAGTGGAAACTCCTCAAGAGCATTCTCTAGACATGCAAAGACAGCTTATTTCTATTCATCATCAAATTATTCAGATATCTACACAAATCATTCCTTCAAATACAGCAACTGCAGAATTTTAATAAATTCTGGGGCTAAAATTATATTTATCTTCTGTGAAGCGAGATGTTCTAGAAATGTTTGTAATATTTCTCACACTATCACTTAAATCCTATATCATTTTCAGAAGCTGGTTTTCACCCTATACTATATCTTACATATTAAAAGAATAAGTTTAAAGGAAACTTTTGGAAAACAGTTTAATGTTAACCAGATATGTTAAAATCTTATAATTTGGATTATTATCTTTCTTTGTCAAAAACAGCAGTATTGCTGGGTGTGGTGGCTCACACCTGTAATCCCAGCACTTGGGAAGGCCGAGGCTAATGGATCACCAGAGGTCAGGAGTTCGAGACCAACCTGATCAACATGGCGAAACCCCGAATCTTCTAAAAATACAAAAAAATTTGCCAGGTGTGGTGATGCATGCCTGTAATCTCAACTACTTAGGAGGCTGAGGCAGGAGAATCGCTTGAACCTGGGAGGTGGAGGATGAAGTGAGCCAAGATTGCGTCATTGCACTCCAGCCTGGGTGACAAAAGCGAAACTCCGTCTCAAAAAAAAAAAACCAAAAAACCCAGCAGTATCTTAAAAGTAATATCAAATAAATCCCTTATCTAGGACTTGTCTATCCCTTAAAATATTGATCACAGTTTCAAGCAACAGTCAACTATTTCAATTCTATAAAATGCTAGAATCCAAACACAGAGAACAGAGCACAACAAACCTTAACAATTCATTAGCTGTGTGATTTGAGGCAAGTTACTTAACCTCTTTGATTTCTTGATCTTCAAAATGGAGATAGAAGTACAACCTATTCCTATGGCTATTGTGAGGATTAAATGAATAAATTTATGTAAAGCACTCAGGAAAGTATACGACACATGGGGAGTATTATATAAGTGTTTACTTATATCATTATAATCATTGCTATTATTAATTGAAGGCTCAATGTTCCAAAGGCAAAACAAGTCAAAAAATCCCTTCATTTTATAGATTAAAATAATTTATATAATATTATATTAAAAGTTGATTAAAGAGCATTTGTTTTAATATCACAAAAGGTTACACAAGCTAAATGAAATACTTTTTTTTGGAGTCATCTAACAAAGACTGCGCTCAAAACTCTCTTGATCTCATAACCTAGTAGTTCTGTAATTTGACAAACACAGGACTTGGTGGCAGATATGAAATTTAAGCCCTTAATCCCAGCACTTTGGGAGGCCGAGATGGGCGGATCACGAGGTCAGGAGATCGAGACCATCCTGGCTAACACGGTGAAACCCCGTCTCTACTAAGAAATACAAAAAATAGCCGGGTGAGGTGGCAGCGCCTGTAGTCCCAGCTACTCGGGAGGCTGAGGCCGGAGAATGGCGTGAACCCGGGAGGCGGAGCTTGCAGTGAGCTGAGATCCGGCCACTGCACTCCAGCCTGGGCTACAGAGCGAGACTCCGTCTCAAAAAAAAAAAAAAAAAAAAAAAAAAAGAAATTTAAGCCCTGCTATATTCATTTTAAATTCCAATTTATTGTTCATGCTTCTGACTTCATCATGGGAAATGTCTATTTGTGGATTAGGTTCAAAATTCACCAAATACATATAAAAAATATCTTCAGAATATACTTTATTAACAAATAAGCCATAAAACCAAATTTGAAACCTGTCATGAACTAAAAAATAAAAATAGAAAGTACCTGAGATTCATGTGGAATGAAGGAAATATTTATTTCTTTACATCTTCTTATTGACTTGGAGCAAGAAGCCTTAATTTTGTTAAAGAGATTATCAGGGCAAACTGAGGGGAAAAAAAACCAAAGTATATAGTTACATCTAGATCTTTATTCCTTTTAAATAAATCATTCCAATGTCCAAGAATAGTTATACATAATTACTGGCTTTCAGAGAGTTATTTATTATGAGGACATAAATCATACATAAATATTGTTATTTGCTTTACAAAAAATATATTCTAGTCAAAAGGACTGTAACAGAAATTCCATCTTTCCTATTCACATCCACCATAACCTCAGATATATTTCCTTAAAGATCTGCTAACAGAGCAAACTGAAACTGTTAGGAAGAAAAATCACGTCCAAACTTATGACTTAACAAACAGCAGCACTTTCAGGACATCTTAGAAATTTATACTACTTTTCCAAATTGCCACTAAGTGATCCATACTACAACCTTACAACACAAATCATTAATTTCTCCTTCAATTAAAGGCAGCTTTCTAACATTAGAGAATTCTAAGACACTATAACACTAAGTTCTGGAACTCAGAGCCAGTGTTTTTCCCCTTTCATCAAAGAGTTTATCATTCCATTAGATCTAGGTCGGAATACCAACCATTGGCTCCTAGTATCTTTTAACATGATATTCTTTAGCCTTAAGATTCCTTAAGTTAAAAGAGGGTTCACATTCATTAAATTTCATCAATTCCATAAACATGACGCTCTGTATAATAAGGTTACATAACAAATACTTATGGTGTGACATTTTAAAAATCCAAACTATTAGGCATGAGATAAAAATTCATAGGAAAAATGATATACTACTTAAAGTGAGGACCTCTAATAGCAGAGACCAAGACTTAATTTAGTTAAGTGATATTTTTATTTTGAAGTATATTATATAACATATAACATAAGACAGAATTGTATGTGTCTTTGGACTTCTCTGTGATTCTTTAGCTACTAGTTTTCTATGTGATCATACAGCAGAGTAAGATAAATGTCACAGATTTTCTCCCTTCATATTTGCCAAACAGATGTCTGTTTTCTTCAGTGCCCTCTCAAAAGGTCTTTGTTTTTTACAAGAGAATCAAATCCCTAACTGAAACGCTGATTAAAAATATTTCTTCCTGTCACCAGCACAGGATTTGAGGGCTAGCCCTCTCCACCTATCCCTCTCATCCCCAGCAAAATGATTGTCTTTTGAAAGCAGTTGGGAATAGTTTCTTTTAATTTTTGATCACCTTAGTATGAATTAGGATAGATATAATCTTACATTTTTAGATTCTTTCTAGCCTAATTAGAATAAATGATAAATAGAAAATCACCAGGACTGAAATAATATTATAAAAAGTAGATACTTTAATGACATTTTGGGCTGGATAATTTTTAAAAAGTCAACAGTTTAAAACTAATGGAATTTTAAACAATGAAGCAATAACTTTTAAAAAGACTTACAGTCAGTGAAGTAAATATATGCTGCTTTATACTTGTTCTCCGATTTACTTGCAAAATCATGTAAGAAACAATCTACAGACTTAAAAAAGGTTAGATGTTAATACACATTTTATTAAATATTAATTTAAATATGTTACCTTTTGAAATGACTAATATTATTTTGTTTCAGTGATAAAATAAAACCTTACTGGCTAAAAGTTTAATTTATAAACTGATTTTTTAAGATGCTATATTCTCCAGCCAGTGATAGCTAATAAGGTAGTAAGGTAACAAGAGTAAGGTAATATTAACCAGTTTTGGTTTTGGGGAAAAAAAAAGAGTAAGGTAATATGTATGAACAGGATGCTCTTATTGGCAATGAAGAGGTCTAGGAAAACTGAAACAACATATAAGACAAGACTATTGGAAGATAACAGATTAAGGAACTAGAAACCAACATACTGTAAGTATCATCTACATGGATAACGAAACCACCAAGACTTATGACTGGAGAAGTGCTGCAGTGAGAGACAGTGAGTGAGGAGCTTAAACTATCAAGTGATTAGAAAGACCCAAAACTTGGTAGGTGACTGTAAGAATGAGGAATATACAATTTTGTATCTTGCTTTTGTCACTTAACATCCAAAATGAACATTTATCTAGGTCACTAACAACCCCTAGAAAAATTATTTTTAATGGCCACATGGGTTTTCATTTATTTATCATTTCATTCATATATTTCATTCAGATATCATATGGCCTATTATTTATTAATGCTAAAATTTAATTAGATTTATTTACTGCTAGAAACTTAGCTAGACCATTTATTTATTTCCTAACAATAAACTCTAAAATATAAAACATTTTTTAAGGTTCTTGATAAAAAATTACAAACTATTTTCCAAAAAGGCTGTATCAATCTATACTCCCACTAGCAGTATATGGTAGTTTCTGCTCCATTATCCACTGATAACCAGAATAGTCAGAATGCACACACACATACACACCCATATATATATTTTAAATCCCTCTGTCAATTTGCTAGATGAAAAATGGTGCATTTTTTTAAGTTGCATTTTTTTTTCCAATTATGAATTTTTCTCTCATGGAATTATATTACAGATAAGATATAAAATATCATTAAAACCCACTAGCAGCCAACATGTAGAGACTAAAAAGTGAGTATCAGTTTGTTTTTTTTTTTTAAATGTCTGTTAGAATTTTTTAGAAGTGAAATGAAACAGAGATTGCCAAATTAACATTCTACATGGGAATAAGTGAGAGATCAGGTTTTCAAAAATGCATTCTCAGATATTGTACAGAATAAAGAAATCTGATAATTTGGCTCTAAAAGGTTGGCATCAAGTATGAGTTAGGTCATAGGGTCAGATTATAAACTAAAGACTTTCCTTTCACATAAAATATATATATACACACATATATATCCATCTTCATATATAAATACAAATATGCTACGGGAAAGTCACTGAGATAAAGAGGTAATCCAAGACTATAGATTATTTCTTTTACCTATATTACCATCCCCCCAAAAGGTATAGTTCAATAGGAACTGCATGAAAAACAAAACATGCAAAGAAATGTTATTTTACACAATTTAATTCTGCTTTCACATATGGGAAAAAAGGAATTCTTTTACTTATACATTCTCATTGGGAAGAATGCAAATAATCTTCTAACAGAAAAAACTTTCCTAAGCAAACTAGTTTATGGCAATATTCTTCTACTAAAGTGTACTTCATTACTTTGAATTTTCTATTAGTAAACCGTAACAATGGTGAAATATTGATGAACCTATTTTTTAAGGCCTCAAAATACTCACCTTTGATGTCGGAGTGATGAAATAAAGAGCTTTCATTTGTCTGACAGGTTCACGATTCTTATAAATATTCTCTACAACTAACAAGAAAAAAGGTCATTTTATATAACCAAATATTTATACACTTAAAATAATTTTTAAATAAACTTTACTGTATTTTCCATTTATAATAATATGAAAATACATTTACAAATAATATGAAAACAAAAACATTTACTGGGTTTAACATTTTCTTTGTCTTCACTGGATACATTTTAAAATCCTGAAAAATGAAAAATGAAAATTCTTCATTTTCTTACATAAACAATGTAAGAAATTATTCATTTCTTAAATGAATAATTCATTTTCTTACATGAATTATTCATTAAAATTCATAATAACCTTGCAAGTATTTTACAAATGAGGAAACTGAGGCTTAAAGAAGTAACTTATCCAATCATACAGTTACAAAGTGGAACAGGCAGGCTTCTAACCCAGATTTGACTCCAGAGCCCAAGTTTTCACCTGCCACAGTGCTGTTTAAATAAATTGCCAATTAACTCCTATTCTTTTAAAACCACACGTAAATATTCATAAAGTACTTTTTCAGCAACAGAACATCACTAGAATTTAGTCAATTATATATTTAATTATGGAAATTAAGCCATTTATAAGATTACCTAAAGCAAAGTGAATATAAAGTTAATAAACTTTGTCAAATTATTTAAAGCTACATATATATTTCTTAAAACTAATTTAAAGTATCCTTCAACAAATCCAGAGAACCATCTTTCAAGATTCATGTTGACAAAGGGCCTAGAAAGAATTAACATTAATGTGACTGGCAAGAGAGGTTACTGCTGGACTTCTCTTTTAAATTTGGTGATTTCCTTTTCTCATTCCTGAATGTATATTAGTAATGTAGAGGTTTATCATAACTACTACTAGACAATCAAATAATATTTCCAAGGAAAAATTTAATCTTTTTCTCTTCATTCTCAACTATTATAATTTTACTTGAAAAAATTAAGGTTTAATCTGTCCTCATTTATTTCAATTGTTTAATGCTCAGAATGGAGTGTCTTACAGCCATGCTATACATACTATTTTGTTTGGTGAATAATGTACATGTTAAAACACTGAAAATATTGTGATAGATATGATTTAGAACTCAGGCTCTGAGAATATTCTGAAATCTCTTTATTAATAACAGAAAGTGCCACTTCTCCATTCACTGAAAAGTACACACCTATCAAAAAACCAAAAAAACAAAGAGAATGGTCTTTAATAGTGAAAAAGAATAATCTAACTCCCAATCTGTCTTTCACTTTTTATTTATTTTTTTGAAATAAGGTCCGTTTTGTCACCCCGGCTGGGGTATAGTGGCACAATCAGGGCTTACTGCAGCCTTGACTTCCCTGAAGGAATCCTCTTGCCTCAGTTCTCCAAGTAGCTGGGACTACAGGTATGTGCCACCATGCTTGGTTAATTTTTTTGGATTTAGTAGAGACAAAGTCTCACTATATTGCCCAGGCTGGTCTTGAACTCCTGAGCTCAAGTGATCTTCCTGCCTCAGCTTCCCAAAGCACTGGGATTATAGGCATGAGTCATTGTATCCAGCTTCAGTCTATTTTTTTTAAGGTTTTTACACTTGACTTTTTTCTCCACTCAAGTAGCAAATCCTGACAGAGCATTTTTTTCCCAGTTTTTTTTAAATCCCAAGACACTACTAAATATTTTCATGAATGACCCGAATGACAACAGAAAGTCTGACTGCTGAACCTGCCAATGCCCAGTTTCATAGAGGGATTTTCAGGAGAGCTAATGTGGAACTCAAAAGGACTGTTTTGAGTTTAAGTTAGAAGATATGACTACAATTAAACCACAGCAAACTTAGGTGGGTCTGGAGGATATCAAAGGTATCCCACAGCAGCGAGCTCTATGATATACAGTCCTATGAAACGCTTCTCAAAAATAGCTTTCTGTGGCCAAATAAGTTAAGAAAACTGAATACTATCATTTTACCCAGGGGATCTACTTATACCTTGGCATATAAAGACTCTGAAGTCCTAAAGAAAGCTGTTGAGCTGTGTTTAATACTGTTTCCTAAATGTACTGGCCACAGAATCCCTTCCTTGAAGAATATCTATTAATACTGAGCATACAGTGAGAAACGATGGTCTACAAAATGCAATAAACCTCCCTACAGTGCATAACAGCTCTGCAGTTCCACAGAGCTTTTATGTGTTATCAAATGGTTCTCACCCTAGTTTCACATCAGAATGACCTTTTGGAACTTAAAAAACTTAAGTGGCTTAATCAATATTTCACTTATTCAGTAGAAAAATCAAGGCTTCAATTTTCTAATTTCTAGTTTAGAGCTTTTTACACTGAGGGTCAGAAAGACCACAAATTGAATATGTAATCAACAATAAAGGTTATTTTATGGCTGGGCATGGTGGCTCACACCTGTAATTCCAGCACTTTGAGAGGCCAAGGCAAGTGGATTACTTGAACCCAGGAGTTCGAGACCATCCTGGGCAACATGGTGAAACCCTCTTTCTATCCAAAAAAATACACAGATTAGCTGGGTGTGGTGGTATGTGCCTGTAGTCCCAGCTACTTGGGAGACTGAGATGGGAGGACTGTTTGAACCCGGGAGGAGGAGGCTGCAGTGAGCCAAAATCACACCACTGTACTCCAGCCTGGGTGACAGAGGGAGACCCTGTCTCAAAAAAAAAGATTATTTTATATATAAACATCAAAACATAAATATGATACGGTCAGACTTTCTTGAAAATACTGGGTATATTTTTGAACTTCATTAAGTTAGGAGTAACAGACAGTACATAAACTACATTAGGATTCAACATATAAATGAATTATATTTCACTTGGAGCCTCAGATTCCTCATTAGAAATGAGAGTATTTGATATCTGTCTTCATAGGGTTATTATGAAGATCAAATTTTAATAAGTGAGTTAAAGGATGAATTAAGGATAACACGATTATGAATGTTACAAAATATTAGTATTTTGCTCAATAGGTAATACAGTTTAATATCTCAATAACATAATCCTGCCTAGAGGAAGATAACTTCTTGTGACATTATGATTTTTTTTCAGAATCTGTAAGTATTTCAAATTTTCATACTAAAACTGATTTAAACTTATAATTATTTGCCTCCTTTCTGGTAATAAAGATAAATTTACAAAGTCAGCATTATGCATTTGTAAGTATGTACAAGTTAATTTTATGACATAAATCTTGATATCCACTTTAAAGCAATACATGAAACCATAAACTAAATCAAAATACTGAAGTAAAGCTTGTGTATCAATACACAAACTTGTTTTATATATATATATATATATATGAGCAAAACATTTAAAGAACCTCAACAAGGCAACTGAGTTAGGCTTGGTTAGGGGTCTTAATTATATGTCTCAGCTGAGGAAAAAAAAAACTGACAGAAGATTCAGAGAAAAGAATGTTAAATCTAATTGTTATGGCTACAGTAATTTTAAAAAATAAGCTCCTTAGAAACACAATTACTAACTAAAATTTAATACTTCAGATCTCCCCCAATTACAATTAAAAAGTGTTCATGCCAAAAATAACACTTACCAGTAATACCTTCTTCTAGAAGATCTGTCATTTTGCAACATGATGCCAAAAGCTTAGTGGTAAATTCATCTAAAAGCATTATCTTAAAACAAACACAAATTAAAAAAATACTGTAAGCATCCTATTACCAAGAATGAAAAAAAGAATTTTATCCATTAACTTTTATAAAGCCTTTTATAACATAAAATATCAGGACAGTAGGCAAAATGATCTCATCTTTTATCTTGCACAATCTAGAGATTTTCTCAGTATACATGCATATAGTATTGTACATAAGTAAGCAAACAGAAATATTTCTAATTTGAAGCACAGAGCTTATTCATTTTAAATGACATTATGATTAACATCAAATTTTCTTAAAATTACAATTGTCACTTGTAGAACAATTATTGCACAAAGCACTGTTTTAAGCCATTTCCATGGATTAATTCACCTCATATTTACAATTACCATATGAGGTATTACCATCACCATTTTTATAAACAAGGAAATGGGGGCAGAGAGAGGTCAAGTAATTTGCTCAAGGAGCCAAGCAATTAAGTGGTGAAGATAGTATTCAGAGCCAAGCAGTGTGATTCCACACCCTATATAGTCATCCCTCAGTATCCATGAGGGTTCGAGGACCCCTATGTATACCAAAACTCCATGGATACTCAAATCTCTTACATAAAATAGTGTAGTATTTGCATGTAACCTACACACATCCTTCCACATACATCAAATCATCTTTAGATTACTTATACTAGAATACCTAACACCATGTAAATACTATGTAGTTTTTATACTGTATTGTTTTTAAAGTTTGTATTATTTTTTATAAGAGCAAGGTATGCAAATTCTACCTTCCATTCACCTTCTTTCTTGCAGTCATCAAACACTGTTGCTTTTATCTCTGTTTAAAAAAGAAAGGAATTACTTAGGAATTAAATCAACAGAAACATAGTAATTCAAACAGTCCAAAATGGCTAAGGAAAAATCCAATTTGAAATTTGTTAAACTACATAAAAAGCATGCATATTTGTTAAACCCTATGGAAAAATCCAATTCTAATGCCTAGCCTATACAGTACATTTCAACTGTAATCAATTTTTTAACTTTAAAAGGTATTATAAAAAGGGTTAATATATTTAAGTACATGAACATACCGAGAAAATATTTCTAAAAGTATTACCTGATTTGGTTTTTCCTATTCTACTTAAATCCCAAGTAAAACAAGATGAAAACAAAAAACCCACGGGAACATCCTTAAATTGCCCATTGCTAAATTATATCTGCCAATCAAATCTGCATAAACATTTTTCATACTGATTTACTACATTACACTTTTCAACAATACATATCACAGCATTTGGACACCAATATTCAATCTTGATTTATAAACAATAAATATTATGTTCCTTACAATGATTTTCAAAATTCTCTAAATATGCTTTAAAAATTAGTTCACTGATTTAAAAACATTTTCCATTATGTATTAAATAACGCATGTAGACAATTTACACAAATATCTGTTCTACTTAATAAAACAATTTCCCACACTTACTATGTTTTATTAATGTTCAATTGATTTTAAAATCAGTAGTAATACATAGTAATACATAAAATATAATTAAAATATAAATTATAGTAACCTGTTTTTCATTAATTCTTGTTAATGAGATGGTTATTTCATTAACTTAAGCTTTTCCATTTCCTAATTTATATTTAAGTTAATGCTTTTGGGAAATTTATCAACAAGTTTTTGATAACAAGTGATGTTAAAAAATGACGGCTCTTCTGTCAGAAGGTATAAATAATAATAGTTACTGTGGTACAATAAAAAATTTTGGTTTTTACCCCCAGTTCCTGGCACAGAGCCCCTAAAGGCCTTGGAATCTCCTGAGTGGTAAGTGTCTCTTCCATCTGCAAATGGAATGACTCTTGGGTGAGGGGCCCCTATATAGCTTTAGATTGAGGGCTGGTCACCAGACCAAGCCATTAGGGTTGGAACCTTCAGCCCTACCCCAGGACCTCTGGGAAAGGAAGAGGGACTGGAGATTGAGTTCGATCACCAGTGATTCAATCAGTCATGCTTATATAATGAAGCCTCCATAAAAACCCCTTAAGAGAGTTTGGAGAGCTTCCAAGGTGGTGAACAAACCATGTGCCAGGAGGGTGAGACACCCAACTCCATGTGGATAGAAGCACCTATGCTTAGGACCTTTTTGGACCTTACCCTATGTACCTCTCCACCTGGCTGTTCATTTATATCTTTTGTAATAAACTGGTAGTAAGTAAAGTGTTTTCTGAAGTTCTGTGAGCCATTCTAGCAAATTAATGAACCTGAAAGGGAAGGGGGATTGTGGGAATTCCTGACTTTGTAGCCAAGCCAGACGGAAGTGTGGGTCTAGGGACTTGGTACTGGCATTTGAAGTGAAGGCAGTATTGTGAGACTGAGCCCTCAAACCTGTGGAGTCTGACACTAACTAGTGTTCCTAGCTAACTAGTTCCTAACTAACTGGATATCCTACAATTCATTTCAATTCTGACACTAATACAGTTGGGGTCCAGGGTTGGAGAATTGGTTGGTGTGAGGGGGGAATAAAACACATATTTGGTTTCAGAAATGTTAGTAAAAGCAATTCAGTTATTTATAGTCATTTTCAGAATTGTGAGCTGGAAGGTTTTATTGTGACTGGGAAGATTTGAAAGTGTTAAGAAATATCAACTGAGATAATTATATATTGTTTGCTAGGAGGATTATAGTGTTATATGAGAATTATGGTGAAAGTCTGAAATATTTAACCATAATTTAAGCCAAAAGCACTGGCTTCTAGAACCCTACAGGCAAAAATAAAGGATTTTCTCAGGTACAGCTCAGATACAGAAATATTATGCTGCTTTTCCTTTCAAAGCTAGCTTCGTTCTTTACACCTCAAACAAGCTGAAAATTGAAGACATTTGCTTGTTTTTATCAGATTTATTTGTGTCTTTCTCTTAAGAAATGAATGCTCATGGAATGTATGATGGAGTAGATTGGAGAAAAGCTCCCTAAGCAGAAGTCATCTCATTATAGTCTTTGAAACCTTAGAACTGCATTGTCCTAGATGGTGGAAACCAGACACATCTGGCTACTGAGCACCTGAAATGCAGCTAGTCTGAACTGAGATATCCTGTAAGTACAGAATACACAAGACTTCAAAAACCTTAGTACAAAAAAAGGAATGTAAAAAACTTACTAGGTCAAATATAATATATTAATTTGACTTTTTTCTTTTTACCTTTTTATGTGACTACTAGAAAATTTAAAATTACATATGTAGCTTGCTTTAAATTTCTAGTGATAGAACTGTCTTGGAATCTGAAGATACTTAGATCTATCTGTGTCTGCCAGAGGAAAAAAAAAAAAAAAGAATCTGAAGATACCTAAAGAGTCAGTGTTATTGCCTTAAAGAAATAACTAGTTTTATGGAGATAGTAAGGGCATCCATGAAAAGTGACACAGTCACAGGTAGATATGTTTAGAGAGGAGTCAAAGGAAATCATATCAACAAATACTATAGAATTAAGGAGGCATTTCCTCTAAATACTAATGAAAATCATTTGACCTTATATCCCTTTCTCTAGCATCCTAAATATGGATATACCTCAAGACTCAATTCTCTTACCTTTGCTCTGCTTGTTCTCAGAGCAAAGGTAAGAGAATTTGCTCCTGTGGCTGGTCTCCTCAGACCATATTCATCATCAAAGTTTCATCTATCATATTAGTCTTTCAATTTTTGACAGTCTTACAGCCCTTCTCTCTTTGAACGTCATTCAATTATACAATACAGATACAAGCAGCTACATGTCTCAAGGTGAGATTACGGCACCCTGAAAACTACTTTAGACTTATTTCTCTAAGTATTATTGTCATTTTCTTAGTCATTGTCTTTGTCTATTTCCTCCTTTCCTCACACCCACCTATTAGGCATATTGATTGTTCTCTCTGGTAGCTATTATTTTTCATTGCCACTGTCACCCAGCATCAACTTGATTCTTCATTCTCACTGAAGTATTGCAATAGAATCCTATCTGGATTTCCTGCTTTCCACCTCCAACACCTTTGCTATTTCAATACATTCTTCACTCTGCTGTCAGAGTCACCTTCCTGAAATACAACTGTTTGATTATATTAACACACACCTCGAAATTCCCTCAAATGCTCACTCTTGCTTATAGAATAAAATCTAAACTATACTATTTAACATACTCCACTGACTGGCTTCTACCTAATCTCTAAATTAGTCTTCCACTAGTCCAAATGCTACCCAGATAGTAACTTTAGTTTGTTTTTGTTTTCTGAGACTGAGTCATGCTCTGTCACCCAGGCTGAAGTGAGTGGCATGATCACTGCTCACTGCAGCCTCAACTTCCCAGGCTCCAGCGATCCTCCCACCTCAACCTCCTGAGTAGCTGGGACCACAGGCGTGCGTTACCACACCTGGCTAATTTTTGTATTTTTGATAGAGATGGAGTTTCACCATGTTGCTCAGGCTGGTCTTGAACTCCTGAGCTCAAGTGATCCACCTGCTTTGGCCTCCCAAAGTGCTGCAATTACAGGCATGAGCCACTGTGCCCGGGCTTATGCTCGCTATTTCTTTATTCAGAGTCAGGGTCTTGCTCTGTCACCCAGGCTGGAGTGCAGTGACACAATCAATGTCCACTGCAGCCTCAGCCTCCTGGGCTGAAGGGATCCTCCTGCCTCAGCCTCCCATGTAGCTGGGAACACAGGTGAAAGTCACCAAACATGGTTAATTTAAAAATTTTTTGTATAGATGGGGTCTCACTTTGTTGCCCAGGTTGGTCTCGAACTCCAGGGCTCAAGGGATCATCCCACCTTGGACTCTCAAAGTGCTAGGATTACAGGCATGAGCCACGGTACCTGGCTTACAATTTTTATATAATCTTTTCTATGGCATCTGAGTTACCAGTTACTTTTTAAAAGTCTAACCCATACTATCCTATATTTGCTCCACATTTTATTGCCTTATTTTTTATATTTTAGATCTTTAATATATATGATTTTTAAAATTTGCTGGAGATGGACTAAGATCATGCCTAAGTATATAAAAGAGGAGCAAGAAAGCACAATTAAAAAAAAAAAAAAAAGATGTCAGGCAAAAAGCCTTAAATGAAAATCTAATAGCAAATATTTATGTCCCAAACAAAACAACATAAAAGAAAACTATGGCATCAGAGAAAACTATCAGGAATGCAAGCAGAAATAAAGAAAATATAACAAAGTGAAGATCTAAAATATGGAATCACGGAGAATTCAAGCTGAAAAAAACATGTTGAAGAAAATGTAGTCCAAACCCCTCATGGTTTAAGTTAGGAAACAGAAGTATAACCTGGACTAGAAACCAAGTCTTACAATGATTATTTCAGTATGGAGAAATAATAAACCAAGCTTCTATAAGTAGTGTATCATAACAATGTTTTTGAAAATCAAATAGTAAAAGTAAAAAAATCAGACTTGTAGGCCATAAGGGAAATTATATTCTCAGAAAACTAAAACATGGCTGGGCACGGTGGCTCACGCCTGTAATCCCAGCATTTTGGGAGGCCGAGGCGGGCAGATCATGAGGTCAGGAGTTCGAGACCAGCCTGACCAACATGGTGAAACCCCATCTCTACTAATAATACAAAAATTAGCCAAGTGTGGTGGCGCTCACCTGTAGTCCCAGCTACTTGGGAAGCTGAGGCAGGAGAATCACTTGAACCCAGGAGGCAGCGGTTGCAGTGAGCAGAGATCAAGCCATTACACTCCAGCCTGGGCAACAGAGTGAGACTCCACCTCAAAAAAAGAAAAAAAAAAAAAAAGGCCACATGCAGTGGCTCATGCCTGTAACGCCCGCATTTTGGGAGGCCAAGGTGGGCAGATCATGAAGTCAGGAGATCAAGGCCATCCTGGCCAACACGGTGAAACCCCATCTCTACTAAAAATACAAAACTTAGCTGGGCGTGGTAGCACGTGCCTGTAATCCCAGCTACTGGGGAGGCTGAGGCAGGAGAATTGCTTGAACCAGGGAAGAAGAAGTTGCAGTGAGCCTACACCACGCCACTGCACTCCAGCCTGGCGACAGAGAGAGACTCTGTCTCAAAAAAAAAAAAAAAAAAAAACTAAAACATGTTATTAAATTCCTAATTATGATTCCAACAGATTCTGCCCCTGGCCCAGATTATTCAGTGAACAGGTAAGAATCTTTATAAAAGCAAACCCAGAGACCTGGGGCAGGAAACCAAAGCAATAATCATCACAAGTTAATCATCACAAGTCAGCTGAACAAAAACAGACTGAACTGTGAATGGGAAAGACCACCCAGGGGCTTTCAGGATACAATGATCAAAAATTATATGAAAGCAGAATATATAAAAACTAAGGACTGGTCAGGCGCGATGGCTCACGCCTGTAATCCCAGCACTTTGGGAGGCTGAAGCTGGTGGATCACGAGGTCAAGAGATCGAGACCACCCTGGCCAACATGGTGAAACCTCATCTCTACTAAAAATACAAAAATTTGCTGGGCATGGTGGCACATGCCCGTAATCTCAGCTACTCGGGAGGCTGAGGGAGGAGAATCACTTGATCCTGGGAGGCGGTGGTTGCAGTGAGCAGAGATCGCGGCATTGCACTCCAGCCTGGCAACAGAGCGAGACTCCGTCTCAAAAACAAACAAAACAAAAAACACATACACAAAAAACTAAGGACTACTGTATAACCAACTAAATATATACAAAAGTAAATACTAAAGCAATTATTTCTAGGTAGAAATGTAGTAAATTGAAGATTTATTCTTATATTGTTTTTTGAGACAGGGTCTCTGTGGCCCAGGCTGGAGCGCAGTGGTGCAATCTCGGCTCACTGCAACCTCCACCTCCCGGGTTCAAGCGATCCTCCTACCTCAGTCTCCCAAGGAGTTGGGACTACAGGTGCACACAATTCAATATTTATTATTGAAGAAAACACTACAACAAAGGGCATGGAGGATTTCTTGTAAACATAATAGTGTAAGGGTAAAAAGGCACCATTATAAAATTATTTGGTGGTGATATAAGTCAGAATACTGGTTACTCTAGGAGAGAGGGTAGAGCTTGAACTGGGAAAGGCCATAGGGTGCTTGGAAACATTCTTTTATCGTGATCTGGATGGTAGTTTCATGGGTAAAAAAACTCATCCAGCTGTGCACTTATCATTAGTGCACTTCACGCTAACATTACACTTAATTAAATCTTAGAGTAATTTATCTTCAAAATAGGAACAAGAAAATCACTTTCTCTCAGCACTGTTTAATAGAATGCCAAAAATGCTAGTGACTGCTCTTTGAAAAAGGAGGAGAAAATATCATTTTTAATGGTTTCCCACTGCCTACAGAATGTCTAAATAATACAGCAACCAGGCCCTTCATAATCTGGCTCCAAACTACTTTTTGGTCTATGTCCCCCTATCCCTTGCAATGAATACCCTGTACTCGATCAAAAGGAATTGTTCCCTCTTCCATAATCAACCACTTACTTTGTCACCTTTGGGGTTTGACACAGATTTCCCTCTGCCTGTCAAAATCCTACTACCTTTCAAGAAACATCTTATATGTCACTTCCTCTTGAGCCTTCCCTGACCTCCTCCCATAGAGGAAATAATTCCTTCTTCCAAAATTTCATACTGCTAATACAGCAGTCCTTAAGTACTTGTGCACCTGTCTTCTCCCACTCAATTGTCAATTCTAGGAAATCAAAGAACAGAGTACATACTCAATATATTAACACTGATTTAAATAAATGACTGTGTAAATATCCAAAAATTAAAAAAAGAAAATTTTGCCCAACAAAATAAAAGAGAAAGCAACCAGAATGAAAAAAGACATAAAACAAAGATAATTGAGTAAAACAAAAACATATGATTCTATGCATGCTTGTAATTGCATTAAAAAACTTGTGGAAGGATTTATAAGAAACCTGAGTGTCTCTGGAGAGGAAGGCTACGGGTCTGGTTGGGAGGAAGATTAATTTTGTTTTTATGTAACATTTTTAAAATCTAATTTTATTATTTTTTAAGACAGGGTTCAGTATGTTGCCCAGGCTGGTCTTGAACTCCTAAGCTCAGGCGATCATCTTGCCCTGGCCTCCGAAAGTGCTGGGATTACAGGCATGAGCCACTGCACCTGGCCATAATTTTTTCTTTTCTTTTCTGCTATCAAAATTTTTTGCCACCTCAAGGTATTTAAAAAGCAATTTTAAAATGTTAATTACGAAGATTGTGAAGCAGCACGAAAAATGTTGAGTCAATGTCAGTTGATTTAAAAAAGGAAGTCACAGAATGACAGATAAAAAAAACAATGTCTTTATCTATATGAGGATCAGAAGGAAAACGTGAAAAAGGGAAAAAGCTTATGATTCAATATGTAAAGAACTGGCTTAAATGCATACATGCTGATGTTAATAACATATATCTGGAAATTATTTATACAACACAATTTGTTACCCATTTTCACATAAATGTATTTAAATACCACTGTTTTAAAACATCCCCAAATCTTAAAAAGTCAGCCATGTAAATCTTGAAAAAGCAAACGCCAACCTTAAAATTAATCTTTTAAAAGATAATTTCATATTTTTCACCTATTTATACATTTGCTTAGTGCCTGCTATATGTTAAGCACTATCCCAGTTACTGATTTGGATTTTTAATTTTAGACAAGGAACTCCCAGAATTCTGCTGACTAAATCATTTCTGTTTTTTGTTCAACAAGTTGGACTAAGAAATACTTAAGATGCTACACCCTTTCCACTACTAGGCCATAATTATTTTGAACTCAGAAATGCCAGACAATGATGGTTATTCCTGTTAGGTGGTTTCATTCTTTAACCTGCCAGACCTAGGTTTGGAGCGATGTTTATGAAAGTTGTGGATGACACCGCAGAACATCAGTAACCAATAAGAAGTCCGGTCCTAACAGCAGGGAGGGGGCCCCCGAGAGTGTAGGGAAAACGGAAGGAGCGGCGGCTCCAGCCCGGGCTATGCAGGAAGATGTCACGGCTGGACACCCGGTCATTCCAATGGTCCCTTCTCAAGAACTTTTCAGAAAGTAGGTTCCTCTCGGAATAGGGAAAGAGGAGTCTGTTAAACAGTGAGGGTTTTTTTTTTTTTTTGAAAAGCACGGGTTGATACTAACACGAATAAGCAGAATAAACAGTCCTTGCAAACTCCAGTGTGGGGTGGAGATGGGGGCGGAATAAACAGCGCTCGAATTGTCTCGGATGGAGAGACATCCCCAACTGGTGGAGAGCGGACAAGAGCAGAGATGAGTAGAGAGTGCGGCCGAGGACAGGCGCGGGCCCAGCGGGAGGGAAAGCCGGGCCAGGGCAGCTCACCCCGGGCGGAGCTTCGCGGCCAGGAGCGCGGCCGAGGCGAGTGGGTGCCCGACGCCAACTAGAAGGCCGCGTCCCGTCGCACCCCGCCCATCCCTGGTGCTGGCAAGGAACAGGGCAGGGCAGGAAAGCAGGAAGAAGTCCTCACACAGATGCCAAAGCAACAAGTGCTCGCGGCGGCGACTCAACAGACCGCTGGGTTGGGGCTGCAAAACGAGACCCGGCACGGCAGCCTCCCGGCCTTCCCTCTCTCAACCCCTGCCCCACCGCACTCACTCTGCCACACGACGCTCTTTAGCCCCCTCTCTGCCACTGGCGGCGCCATCTTCCCGACACTGCGGAACAGCAGCCACCACCTTCCACTCCCAACCTACTTTGGCCGCAAAAGCGGCGTTGGAATGGCCCCGCCCCTCGCTGCGGGGGAAGGCCCCACCCCCTCTTGCAGACCTCGCCCTCCGGTGACGTCACGCGCGACAGCAAGGAAATTTCCGCCCACTGCCTGACGGAGGCTGCGTAGTATGGGTGGAAGCGCCGAGGGAAGTCGGGCGCCCCCTCGCGGGAGGCGGCTGTCGCCTGCGGTTCGACGTCCTGTGGCCTAGGAAGGCGAAGTGCCAAACCGATAGTGAGACAGGGCTGTCTATGAAATTCCGAGTTCACACACACACGAAGACTGGAGGATCCTCCCCTTTACAGAAGAACCCTTCACTTCGCGAGGCGATTCATAATAGATTTTACTCAGTAGCCAGCCCAACTACCTAATAGAAAATGTACTGTCCCCAAAAGTTTATTTCATTCATTTTTCAAGGACACAGTAATTGCGTAGAACTGTGAGGTACCCTCCAGTGTGCCAAGAACTGTGCTGGACTTTTGGAAGAGTCAAAGAAATGAGAGACCGACTCTTCCCCCTGAAGAATTTATAATCTAATTAAAGAGCGCGATTCCTGGAATGCTGCAGATAGTTAAAACTGGGTTTAAAAATGGAATGCCTTAATGATAAGATATACATAAATGAACCAACAAAACAATAATCATTTATTAACAAATTTGTGCAACAAATGTAGGGAGGGTCTGTTAATGCTGCAGAATCAAAAATTATCGTTGAAGGTTGATTCACAGAGGAGGAGATCTGAGCTCAAAGTTTAGGCAGAAATCTGTTTACTGACATGGTTCTTTTGGGACTTTAAATCAAAGTCATCAAACGTAAATTAGATCAGTTTAGTTGCTAAGAGCCCTAACTGTGAGATAACCATCATGACACTGGCAGAAAGTACGCTTTCCGAAAAGGATTTGCAAAGAACTAGTGGCTGTAAAGATTCAAACTGGTCACACAGAAGTAGAAGTGGTTAAATACTACTACTAATAATAATGTCTAATATTTACTGAGTGCTTACTTACCATATGCCAGGCACCATGCTAAGCAGATTACCTCACTGATCCTCAAAGCAACCCTAACAACAAGGAAACTGAGGCTTAGTGAAGTTAAGTAACTTGCCACGGATGCCCTTGGTGGTGGAGTGGGAACAAAGATCAGGCTTGGGCTACATGGAAAGCAATAGAGTAGTCTGTGGGATAACCCGCGGTTTTTAGGAGAGAAAAGGAGAATGAAGAATTAAGAACAGGCTGGGCATGGTGGCTCACACCTGTAATCCCAGCACTTTTGGGAGGCCTAGGCAGGATGACTCATAGAGGCCAGGAGTTTAAGACCAGCCTGGGCAACATAGCAAGACTGCTGTCTCCACACACACACACAAAATTAATAAAAAAGTTTGCTGGGCATGATGGCACATGATACCTGCAAGCTGAGGAGTCATAGCTACTTGCGAGGCTGAGGTAGGATGACTGCTTGAGCCCAGGAGTTCCAGGCTGCAGTGAGCTATGATCATGCAGCTGTACTCCAGCCTGGGCAACAGAGGGAGACCCTGTCTCTAAAATTTAAAATGGCCATAGAATGGGTTCTGGCACAACCTATGGCATAAGTGGTTTTTCTGTTCAGGGCTTATATGAGAATGGAAGCTGAAGCCCTGACCTCCTTTAAACCTACTCTAAATTGATTCAGTTGCTCAATTTGTTAAACAAATGCACATGATTTCCCTCTCCCTTTTCATTTTAAGTTAGGTTCTGCTTCGTTTAGCAGGGTGAAGCCCCAGTCCATAAGAAAAATATGTGCCAGGGAAGATTCATCCTTCTGAGGTGAAGCCCCTCACTCTGAAGAGCCAAACCAAGAGGGAAGAGTGAGATGGGTGAGGTGCCTCCATCTCTTACCCTTCAGGAGAATGACCAGGTGCCAAGGAATAACACAAGGTCCCTCTGGGTTGGAAGTTTGACTCTGGTCACATGTGGTGCCGTTGTGGCTCATGCTCCTAAAGGCCAGAGTCCTTGTTGGCACTGCGGAATAGTGGAGCAAGCATGGGCCTTAACTGCACGTAGGCATAGGTTTACATCCTACCAATTCTGGCTCTGCCTCTTACTAGCAGTATGACCTCAAACACCTCAGTTTCATTGCACCTGTGTGCTGAATATTAATATATTATCTCAAACCTCGCAACAGCCCAACAAGATGACTATTGCCATTTTACAGATGAGAAAACTGAGTTTTGGGGAGGTTAAATAAATCATGAAAAATCTCAAAATGAGCTAGGATCTGGATCCATTTGGCTCCAAGGTCATTGCTCTTTCTAGTGTACCAAATTGCCTGTCCTCCCATGCTCCCCTAGTTTTGCATTAGCTCACTAAGCTGTTTCTCTACGTCTCCTCTAGTCTGCTTGCCTAAACAAATTGAAAAATGAATTTGGATTCCCTAAACGTGACACATCAGAATGGAAGGTAAAATCTGCTAACACTGGCCAGGGATGAAAAGCTGCTTTGGGCCGGGCGCGGTGGCTCAAGCCTGTAATCCCAGCACTTTGGGAGGCCGAGGCGGGCGGATCACAAGGTCAGGAGATTGAGACCACAGTGAAACCCCGTCTCTACTAAAAATACAAAAAATTAGCCGGGCGCGGTGGCGGGCGCCTGTAGTCCTAGCTACTCAGGAGGCTGAGGCAGGAGAATGGCGTGAACCCAGGAGGCGGAGCTTGCAGTGAGCTGAGATCACGCCACTGCACTCCAGCCTGGGCAACAGCGTGAGACTCCGTCTCAAAAAAAAAAAAAAAAAAGAAAAGCTGCTTTGTATAATTCAGAGCAGGCAAATGGCCAAAATAACCAAGGGTTGAATGTACAAGCACTTGAGTTAGGGCAGATCACTCACTATCCTATTCCCAGATCTCCTCTAATAATCAATCACTAATTCATAATAATCTAGAGAAATATTTTCCATAAAGATATCATGGGTACCTAACATAAAGATATGTTAAATGCTTGAGGTAATTGAGGATACCCCAATTACCCTGATTTGATCATTACACATTGTATACCTGTATCAAAATGTCACATGTACCCCCATAAATATATACAACTATTATGTACCCATAATAATTAGAATTAAAATTTTAACTAAAAGATAGCATGAATTAGCAGGTCTAATCAATGCTACTATGTCTCTCCCTGAAACTTTGTGTTTGAATTGATTAGCCGTGTGAACATGGGTGGGCTACTTGACCTTTCTGGGCCTCTTTCTTTTTCCCTACCTGTATAAAGGAGATAATGTTATTACTTAGCTTGTAGGGTTGTTATGAGAATAAAATGAGTATATGGAGAGCACTTACAAGCCGGTAGTTTGTGCTATATACACGCTAAATAAATTGCTTTTTATCTTTACCCACTGCGGATCACATTTTCTTCTATGGCATTCTGACCAAAACAGTTCAGCCTTAAGTGCCTAGCTAGGCAGATGGCTATTTCACTTTCTGTGCCTTAGTATTTGTACGGTATTAGGTGTGCTCTCTGATGCTTCCAACTCCATTTTTTAGAGATCTATGCCTTTGGCTTGTCTCCATTCATGTACAGATGTTCTGGGGAAGATCTCTTATTAGTGACACATTACATATTTCTGATCAGTCTCATAGAGAAAGCATATCACTTCTCTCTCTTGCAGCGCACATTGATAGGAAGTTGAGAGAACAGAAAGGGAAGTTTGTTCTTTCTTCCATGCTTAATTCAAGCCTAATTCCATGGTCCAATTCCCCCTGGGTGGAGTTTTATGGTTGTTCCTAACTACAGACATTCTTGGCTCCATAGCCGTGTGTTTGGGGAGCAAACACTATAACTGTGTGTGTGCATGTGCGTGTGTGTGTTATACAAGTCTATTCACACTTTTTAAATTAGGTTACTGATATTTGAAGGACAAACTTTTTTTTAGGTATGAGAGATTTATGTTATATTTCATAGCCTTCCCCCTCCAAAGATGAAAAAAGTAATTACAGTATGAGTGGGAGATACGGCCAATAAGATTGATGGTCCTCCCCCCCAAAAGGTGCCTGTGTGTCAGTCGGTCACAGTTTGAGGCTCTCCATTCGACATCTTCTGTCATGCAGAAAGCATAACTGCAATCCTTCTAGCAACAGGCTGGCAGCTCTGCTTTCCCAGATGCTCCCATGGATGTCACATCACCTGATGCTTTGGCTCAGAAAACCCTGCAAGCAGCTCAGCTTTGCTCCTAACTTGTGATGAGGGCGGTTGTTATCTCAGGTTGCCCTGGCAGCTACTGCTTTCCAACCTATACTGAAGTCCTGCTGGAGGTTTGTCTCGGGATAAGTGCTGTCTGCATGTGGGTGGCTCGACTTTCTGGAGTGAACATTTCCAGTCCCTGAGGGGGCTGCAGGCAAGTGCTGTTGTCAATAAAACACTCATGAAGTGGATGTGTTGAAGTCTGTGGTGTATCTGGATGTGAAATCGCAGAAAGAATTTCTGCTAAGCAGACCTTTCGTGTTTCCAGGGTTCTCGCAGCTTGCTGACTCACCCTGGCAGCTGTCCAGGGGATTTTCTGGATCCATTTCTCTCCAGAGTCTTCACACGGCAGCTCTCCAACTGCTGTGCAGGTGAGGACACACCTGACCTTGCCCTCAGGAAGCAGAGTCAGAGTTGTTCTTCTAAAGGCCAAAGGAGCTTTTCCTATCCTAGAGGCATTATTTTATTCTACATTCTAGTAGATCTTTTCCATCTCTAATCACTAACAAATGAGACAACTCTGCAAGACAAATGGGAAAACATTTTAAACAAAGACAAAAAACTTTGCCATAAAATCACACAAAATCAATTTACATTACTCACTTAGTCAAATTTTTGTTTTTATCTGGGGCTCACTTTGTCATTCTTCATTTCTCTTCCCTCTATAAATCACTGAGAAGGGTAAGGAAGGAAAGCAGAAGATGCATTCAATATGCAGACATTTTCTTAAAAAGCACCAGTGTCTGAGATTTTATGTGTATTTTGCTTTGAAATACTATTTTTACAGCACTTCACAGCAAGTAAACTTGAAACTATGACAACTGACCAAGTGTTCAAACTGATCAGCAATTTCTAATCAGAGCAATCTCTCTCCTGCTTCACCAAATGAACCCTCCCAGAGCCTCTTTAATCCCAGACTGCTGGTTCAAAACAAAAGAACTTTCCTTTCCACCCCCAGGCCAACTTGCTGTGCTCCTCAGGGAACTCCAAAATTTTAATGACTCAGGGAGTTTTATACGGAGAACATAAACCTGTTTAGCTGCTAAGTGTGTCACAGACAGGAAACTTCCTCGAAGTTGCCCAGGATGTGCAGGTGACAATGAAACATGTTGAGTCCTAAAGATGAAGGAACGCCCCCAGCCCCTGCTCATGGTGTGATGTCAGGCACAAACCCCTCCCATCTATCTACCTCTTGTTAGAGCGCCCTATCACCTCAAATCGGTTTTTTTTTTCCTTTCCCTTCCAAATTGCATCAATTTCCAGCATCGAAATAGCTTTCTTGAATTAAAGCCATGCTTTTCGTACTTTAGCATGCATCAGAAGCACTTGGAGGGCTAAAACAAAGAAGGCTGGGCCTTAGTCCCAGAATTTCTGATTCAATAGGTCTGTGGAAGAGCCTGAGAAATTGCATTTCTAAGAGGTTCCCAGCTGATGCTGATGCTTTTGGTCCCAGGACCACAGTTAGAGAATCAACGAGGAAGTGTATTATGAGGACCAAGGTTAAAATGCGAATATCTTAGAAGTAGCACATTAAAATGTTAATAATTGGTACATAATAGAATGTAACATGAGCTTAAACTGAATATGAATTAAAAACTACCATTTATTAAGTAGTTGTTATGAGCCTATTATTGTGTCCAATAATTTACATTCTCATTTAATCCTTATGTTCTTTTATGAGGGATTATTGTTTACTCCAATTTTCGGATGAGGAAACCTAGGCTTAGAGAGAATTTACACAACTTGACTAAGAGCAAGTGATGGTGGCAGGATTTGAATCCAGATCTCTCTTAAAAAGTCTGTTTATGGCCAGTGCAGTGGCTCACGCCTGTAATCCCAGCACTTCGGGAGGCCAAGGCAGGTGGATCACATGAGTCTAGGAGTTCGAGACCAGCCTGGCCAATATGGTGAAACCCCATCTCTGCTAAAAATACAAAAATTAGCCAGGTGTGGTGGCACATATCTGTAATCCCAGCTACTCAAGTGGCTGAGGCGCAAGAATCACTTAAACCCCAGAGGTGGAAGTTGCAGTGAGTCGAGATTGCACCACTGCACTCCAGCCTGGATGACACAGCAAAACTCCGTTTCAAAAAAAAAAAGTTTGAAAAGCTTTAGGATACTCCAAGAGTCAAAGAAAACCCAAAGTCTTAGACCAGCAAGATTCCCATGGCTCCCCTTAGCATATCCAGAGGCTCCAGTGTCAGCCCCAGGACCTGATTGGACTTGCCCTGTGTTTGGGGAGGGGAAATGCTGAAATTGAAGACAGCAATTTAGAATTTCCCCTTAGATATAATGACTTCCACATGACCTTAGAAACCCTCAGATAATCTGGTTTACTCTTATTTTTTGAGGGCCTTGCAGGATTTTTTTTTTTTTTTTTTCAGAGAGATGGGGTTGAGGGCAGGGGGGTTCTCACTATGTTGCCAAGGTTGGCCTCAAACTCCTGGGCTCAAGTGATTCTCTACCTCAGTCTCCCGAGTAGCTGGGACTACAGGTGTGTGACACTGTGTCTGGCTCCTACAGGATTTCTACAAGTATCTACTTTAAGAGAGTGGCAGATTTCAGACTGAAGACTGAGCCCTGGCTAAGGCAGGGAACGGTGAAGGTAAGCTGAAGCCTGGATGGTCAGAAAAGAGAAGATTAGTGACCTAAAGCAGTGCTCCTCAAACTTCACATGTATCCAAATCACCTGGGAACCTGATGGAAATATGGAGGCACTTCACTGGGCCAGGGCCGGGGCCTCTGCATTCATTATTAACTGTCCAGGAGATTCTATTACATAGCAAAGTTTGAGAGCAGTACCTAAGTAGTGCTACTCAAACTTGAATACGTGCATGAATCACCTGGGGATTTAGTAGGTCAGGATGGGGCCCAAGACTGTACATTTCTAAAAAGCTCTCTGGTGAGGCTGGTGTCTCACTCTGTCACCCAGGCTGGAGTGCAGTGGTGCTGTCATAGCTCACTGCAGCCTTGAACTCCCAGGCTCAAGCAATCCTCTCACCTCAGCCTCCCAAGTAGCTGGGACTACAGCAGAACTACAGGCACATGCCACCATGCCTAGCTAATTTTTTTTTATGCTTTGTAAAGACAAGGTCTTGTTTTGTTGGCCAGGCTGGTCTCCAACTCCTGAGCTCAAGTGATCCTCTGCTCTGGCCTCCCAAAGTGCTGAGATTACAGGCATGAGCCACCATGCTTGCTCTCTTTGCCACCCCACCTTTTGTGTTTTTTGTTATCACATGGAAACTCTTTCTTTTCAAACTTTTTAAAATGTTTATGTTTTTGTTTTTATTAGAAACTCTTCCTTTAACATAATCATAGGGAAGGCCAAAATATCATACACCACTCCTCTCCCCTGGGAACCTAGGACACTTCTACCACAGCTCTATGTCTCAGGGAGATGCAGATTAAAGAATGCAGACCCAGGTCCATGTACCTTTCACTGAAGACCAGGGCTTATGGTCTCTAGTACTTTGGGAGATTTTCCTATAATTAGAAGTGTCCTCACAGTTTGTTTGCAGTAAGCCAAGTCTGTTCCTTATTGTAGTTATAGAAAACAAAAACTCTTGAAAAATTAATAGGGATTATGCTTATTTCAGACCTGCAGGTAGGACAGGAATTGAAAAGCGTGTATTCTGCTGTGCTCAGAGAAGCAATGGACTGGGAGAGGAAGGGAGCCCAGGCAGAGAATAGGGAGTGGAGACTCTAGACCCAGTTCCTGCCAGTGGAAGGGGGTGTGGTTGGGGAGCCGGCCCCGATTGGAAGGTTGTCCAGTGGGGTTTACAAGCAGGAAGACTTCATTTAGACTCATACCATTCAAAGTCTGAATGGGGAGGGGCGGGGCAGGGGTGGGCGGGAGGGAAGTTCTGTAGTTTGGGATTGATAATATTCCCAGGGGATTTTTTTCCTAAGGCTCCAGACCAAGCTGTCCCCTGAAAGGCTGTGGAAAGGACTCCTCATGAGGCAGCATACACTGCTTACTGGGTCAGCACTCATGGCTACATTTGCTCATCTCCACTGCCGTGCCAAGAGTTATCTCTGCGGGGGCAACCAAAATAGCTTAGACAAGATCATCCCTGAGCAAAACCGAGGAGGCAGTAAAGGTTCTCTTTACTCCAACTGCCCTTTCAGCACCCTCTGTCTCCACGGGGTATACCCACTCATGCAAACCAGGAGCAAACATTGTAGCTCTCTGCAGGCCATTAACAGATTCTAACACCTGGCTACTCCACGTGTGGTCAGACCAGCAGCCTCAGCATCGCCAGCATCACCTGGACCTTATGGAAATACAGAATCTCAGACCCTTCCTACACCAACCAAATCAGAATCTGGCTTTAACGAGGCTCCAGGTGATGTGTGTGCACATGGCTATACTTCAGAATCACCTGAGGAGCTTTTACAACTCCTGATGCCCAGCTCTCACCCCAGACCCATTAAATCAAACTTTCTGGGGACAGAACCCAGACATCAGTTAATTTTAAGCTCTCCAGGTGACTCCAATGTACAGCTGAGCTGGGAATCACTTTCTGAAGTGTGAGGGATAAAGCGGCTGCCCCTCCCAAAACTATTTACATTTTCCTGTAGGACCCTAGAATACTGAAAAGACTTCAGAATTCAAAGAAATTCATCTCAACTGGTGGAATCTGAGAGGATGCACTATCATGGGGAGAAAAAGTTACGGGATAAGAGAGCAGGAGCCCCTTGTATCAAAGAAAGAAAGCATTTGCTTTCTAATTGAAAAGTCAGCTGACTTCATTAAGTAACCCCAAAATGGAGTAACAAAAATCCTGTTCTATTTTATCCATGAGAAAAATGACTTACCCATTCCAAGTGTACTTCCAGAGCAAGTTACTATAATAAAAACACAAGCATTTAAAATAAAATCTATTCATTTATGTATTTAAGATAGTGAAGATTTAACTTAAGAAATAATAAAAGGAAAGTAAACCAAAAAATGAACAAGAACGAACTTAGATGATAAGTGAAGGAGATACTACTAGCAGTGTGATCTGGGCAAGTCACTTCACTGTGCCTCAATTTATCTGAAAAGCAGTAAGAATAAGAATATCAAGCTCAGCTGGGTGTAGTGGCTCACACCTGTAATCCCAGCACTTTGGGAGGCCCAGGCAGGCAGATCACCTGAGGTCAGGAGTTCGAGACCAGCCTGGCCAACATGGTGAAACCTCATCTCTACCAAAAAATACAAAAATTAGCCGGGCGTGGTTGTGCACACCTGTAATCCCAGCTACTCAGGAGGCTGAGGAAGGAGAATCGCTTGAATCTGGGAGGTGGAGGTTGCAGTGAGCCGAGATCGTGCCATTGCACTCCAGCCTGGGTGACAGAGCAAGGCTCCATCTCAAAAAAAAAAAAAAAAGAATGCCAAGCTGATAGGTTTGTTATAAAGTGAGTTAATACATGTAAACTCCTTAGAACTGTGCCTGGCGGCACATGGCACTCAATAAATATTAGTTGTTATTGTCATTTACAATATTGTTCTGATTATCAGAATAAAGCATCACTGATATTGCAAACAAACGAAACCAAAAAACATCTCCCAAATGTATGGCTTTTACCAGGGACACTGAGCAAAGGAGGATTTCCTAACTTGAGTCTGGATACCTAATATTACTAAGCTGAAATGGCTGCAGGCTTGAGATGGCATCCCATCAAAGTGCTTGAGTTCTAACTCACAAGGACTTCTCGTGGCTAACCAGCCTTCAGAGGAATGACTCTCTAAGGGTGAAATTGTGGGCATGGAGCAGGAGAAAGAACAAAAGACTTCCATCACTCACTTAGCTGTATGATCAGAGGCGCATAATTTCGTTGATTCATTCTTTTTTAAATTTAAAATATATCAGGCAACAGTTATGTGCTACATACTGGGAGTCAAATAGATAATCACTTATTAGGAGAAATAACACACATTCAATTCACAGTAATATGTTGCAGTACAGATAAGGGTGCTGTGGGGTGATAAAGGAGGGAGAGAGAGGGCTAACTCAGCTTATGATAATTGGAGAAGGCTTCACAGATAAGGAAAATTCAGGATGGTAGAATTCTCTTGGTGGAGGTGGGGTGGAATTCCGGGCAAAGAGAAGAGCACAGCAGTAGCTCCAGAACATGACATAGAATAGGAGGTGTGTGTGGCAGGAGCAGGCATGCGTGAATGATGCCAGATGCCTAGACTAGAGAATAGAGTCCTCTGAGAATGGATGTTGTGGAATGAGCCTAGAATTTCTCTGTTCAGGCTGGGCACAGTGGCTTATGCCTGTAATCCCAGCCCTTTGGGAGGCTGTGGCGAGAGGATTGCTTAAGCCCAGGAGTTCGAGACCAGCCTGGGCAACATAGCAAGACCTTGTCTCTATAAAAAATTTTAAAAATTAGCCAAGCGTGATGGGGCATGCCTATAGTCCCAGCTACTTGGGAGGCTGAGGCAGGAAGATCGCTTGAGTCCAGGAGGTCAAGGCTGCAGTGAGCTGTGATTGTACCACTGAACTCTAGCCTGGATGACAAAGCAAGACCCTGTCTCAATAAAAAACAAACAAACAAACAAACAAAACCCACGAAAAACCAATTTATCTGTCCAGTACAGTAGACACTCAAGTAGCTATTGAACATGTGGCTAGTTCGAACTAAATGTACTATAAATACAAAAGACACACCAGATTTCAAAGACAGTATGAAAAATATACAAAATATCTATTAATAATTTTTATATTGATGAGGTATTGAAATGATAATATTTTGGATATATTGGGTTAACTAAAATATATTATGAAATTAATTTTGCCTCTTTTTACTTTTTTAATATGACTACTAGAAAATTAAATTTTTCATACATGGCTCATATTAAATTTCTATTGAACAGTACAGGTATAAGCAGACAGGGGACAGGTTATAAGGGACTGTGAACACCATGCCCAGAGGATTGAATGTTATCTTATGGGGAAATGGAAAAGTTTTGAAGATTTGGAAGCATAAAAGTAACACAATTGGACCAGTGTCCTGAAATGACAACTCTGGTAACAGTACAGAGGCTGGAGTGAGGACAGGCAGATGTGACTGGTGCAGAAGTCTAGGGGAGAGGTGGTGAGGGCCTGAGGCATAGCAGTAGCTGTGGAATGAAGAGAAGAATCTGGATTTAGGAACCATTATGGAGGTGACCAGGACAAGAATTCAAGACTACTTAGATATGGAGGGTGCGGGAGACGGAAGCTGACTCCAGGGTTTTTAGCTAATGTGCCTGAAACAAGGACAATGGAAGGAAGATCAGAAACAGCAGAGGATCAGGAATTCCTTTTGGCCCTGAGGGGTTTGAAATACCTGGGCACCTGCAGGTGGAGGTATCAAATTTGAATATGGATTTAGGGGTCAGGAGAAGAGTTGTAGATAGAGATTTGGGAGCCTCTGAGCTTCAGTTTTCTTATTTATAAAGTAAGAGATAATGAAATATGTTGAGACTACAGCATAGCATATTTTGAGCATTCAATGGTATTTGTAGTATGAAACTGCTTGGCACATTACAAAGTATTATGCAGTTATAATGCAGTATTGTTATTGAGCTGTAGACTCATCTTTCTAAAAGCTCATCCTTACTCCAGGAACCTATTCCTGTCCCTTCCCATAGGACTATACTTTGGGCCAGTTTGTCCTGTGGACCAAATAATGGAAAAACAAGGAATCAGAGCATGACAGCCAGGGACAATGAGAACAGCCCCTTGGGAGGAACTGTCCTCCTTCCATCACCAAGGGCCATCCTGAACCTCTTGTCACCTACATATCATTGGAAATTTTAGATTCTGGCTATCAATAAGGGTTTGTGAGCCAATATTTATTCTTTTTTCTGTGTTCATCTGCAAAATTCTAGGGCTTCATCATGCCTTTTCTTCTAGGAATATATGAAAAATGTATGACTGTGCCCTGGGCAAGGTAGCAGAAGGTGCTGGAACACAGAGCGGAGAATTGCTAATGTTTTCCTGCCAGCTCTAGTGAGGTGGTAGTTGCTGACAGTCATGTTTTGTGATCACAGACTGTCTGCCCACTCATATTGCCAAGCCTGGCTTGTGATTTATAAATTCATTTTTTCTGATCCTCTAACTTTTCCTCAGTCACAATTCTCAGTCTGTGCAAATAAAAGTTCAAGTTTCCTAATTTCCAATATTATCAATAAGACTATGTTAAAAATCTATCCCTAAATCTCAAAGGAGAAAATTATCTTAAATTTGCTTTACTAGTTAAGCAGCAAGCACCTAGTCCTTTTTAGGAAGGGGAAGCATGGGACAGGGAAAATAATCTCTAAATTAAATAATAATAAAGCATCACAATTCCAGAGAATTTTGGGGTCTTCCACAGCCAGAATCTACCTGTGCTGTATAGACATTTTATACCTTCAGCTGGACATAGTGGCTCATGCCTGTAATCCCAGGACTTTGGGAGGCCGAGGCGGGTGGATCACCTGAGGTCAGGAGTTCAAGACCAGCCTGGGCAACATGGTGAAACCCCATCTCTACAAAAATACAAAAATTACTCAGGCATGATGGTAGGTGCCTGTAATTGCAGCTACTCAGGAGGCTGAGGCAGGAGAATCGCTTGAACCTGGGAGGTGGACATTGCAGTGAGCCAAGATCGTGCCATTGCACTCCAGCCTGGGCGACAGAGCAAGACTCTGTCTCAAAACAAAAAAACAAAAAAAGAAAGAAAGAAATTTTATACCCTCTGTGCCCTTCCTACATAGCAAATAAGTTTGATTGCATCTTAATTCACAGATCTGAGTTCAGGGTTAGTTTTAGATAAACCGTCATAACTTGCTTTACCTGAATATATTTTTTTTGGACAGAAAGTAAGCTTCAATCCTGTTTCAGCAACTGGTGAGACCATCACAGTGTATACATCCCCACAGGGTATCTCAGTGACATCACAGAAACTGAGGCCAGCACTCGGGGTGCACGTGAAAATGCCTTTGGAGCCGTAGAGGTCAGTGCTGTAACTGGCAGAGCCCCTGGAGGCTTGCCAGTAGATCCGGATGCCGTTAGAGCCCAGCCTATATAATTTCACCCCCAAAGGGCAGCAGGCACCTAAGCAATAAAAAGAAACACAAAATCACTGGTTTTATTCCACCATCATCGAAAAATGGCCTTGATTACTGCAGGGAAAAAATATAAGTAAACTATTTTAAGTAACAGGATTAATTACTGGTTAGATCAGAGCAAGATTTGAAGGGGTACTCAAGTTATTTCCATGGTGGGCCACATAATCAGAAATCCATGGGTGGCCGGGCATGATGGCTCATGCCTATAATCTGAGCACTTTGGGAGGCCAAGGCAGGAGGATTGCTTAAGCCCAGGAGTTTGAGACCAGCCTGGGCAACACAGGGAGACCCTGACTCTACAAAAAAAAAAAAAAAAAAAATTAGCCAGTTGCAGTGGTGCACACCTGTGGTCCCCTTGGGAGGATGAGGCAGGAGGATGGCTTGAGGCCAGGAGTTCAAGGCTGCAGTGAGCTATGAGGGTGCCACAGCACTCACTCCAGCCTAGGTGACAGAGCGAGATCCAGAAAGAAAGAAAAAAGAAAGAGAGAGAGAGAGAGAGAGAAAGAAAGAAGAAAAGGAAGGAAAAGAAAGAAAAAAGAAAGAAATAAAAGAAAAAAAGAAAGGAAGAAAGGAAGGGGAGGGAAGGAAGGAAAGAAGAAAGAAAGAAAGAAAGAAAGGAAGAAAGGAGAGAGAAATTCATGTGTGAAGGTGGTGTGAGGTATGAATTTTTAATATAGAACGATGGTGAGTCAGAAAGGTCCAAAAATTGGCAGATACATATTGTACATTACTCAAACTGTGAGTCAAAGGCACAGAATCCTTGTCAAAATCCCTCATAATGCCCTAGTTTCATTTGATTTTTGGTGGCATTAAACTTAAATATAATTAATTGCATTCAGCTTTAATTGAAGAACCAATTTTGCCGAGCTGAGTAGCATGACACTTTGGGTGCAGCCATTTATACAACATGCCAGTGACCAAGTTTGCTGGTCCACGCTTCATCCATGGTAGCTGATTAGTATTTTTTTTCTTTTCTAAATACCTTGAGCGAGCCACACATTAGGTGCCAATAAGGGCACCAAATGGATTCCTTAGTAACTAAGTTAAAGATCCTACTGTATAATTTTTAAAAGTTATTATAATCAGGCTTACTTGATTTTTTCTTAAAAGAATAAGCAATGAGAACTGGATATCAAGGTGAGAACTTAGGCAGTAAATCTAATACAAGATAATGGGTCAGAAGAAAGTACACACCAGCTGACATACATGCAGCATGTTCTGAATGTTCTCATGTTATGATTTATTTTGATTCTCAAAACAACTTCGAAGGAAAATATTACTATTCCTGTCTTTTTCAATGAGGAGACAGAATCAGGGAAGATTAGGCAACGCAGCTTATAAGAAGTCATGTCTAATTTTGACTCCCAGTTGAGACTCTTTCTACTACCTCTGGAATGCCAAAATTATATTCCAACTCTTCCATCCCATGCCCCAGGCCGAGGTAACTGATCATTGTACTCTTTCACCTTAAGAGTAGGAAGCATCCTTAAGAGTTTTTTCAAAACCATGCTACAAGCAGCCACTTCAGTGGATTAGAATCATGCAAGAGAAATCTTGTTTGGTAACCTTGCACTGCTTTTAGCTTCTGCCGCTACTCCCTAATGGTCTGGTCTTTGTGAAGAACAAGCGACAATACTGTCAGTAGACAGATGCCTTTGCTCTCTTAGCCTGTTGAAATAAGAAACCATTGAAGGAGCTGAAGAAGCTTAGAAAAGAGAGGTAGTAGCACAATAATAATGAGAAGAAAAAAACGCAGACCAAACAGAATGTGTGATCTAATGCTTCCAGAAAACTCTGCCAGGCTGAGTTACTCTGTATTGCAGGTAGCTGTGTCATATAAAGATACACAGTCCCTTCAGAAAAAGCAGGCATGAATATTGTTACTAGGGGAGTTAATTCACCAACTACCAACAGAAGCCTCCGAAGCTTTGAGGTTCTAACCAAAGGGAAAACTATAACCATTTTAGAAAGTAATCTGAGTTTATAATGCAAACTAGGTGGAGATGCAGCATCTTTTTAAATGAGGAGGAAAGGCTTATGCCTGGATTTACAATAGTTAAGTCCTTACTGCTACTCTAGAGCTGGAGTTTGCTTACCAGAGAAATAACTTTGGTAGGAGCAATCCGCAGTCAACCCCGTGGCGCTAATTGCTTTTAATGTCACTGTGTAATTGACGCCACATGTGATGCATCCCAGGAGGCAGTAGTTTTGATGAGTGTGACACTTAGACTGTCCAGTGTGTGACTCCAGAACTGCAACATGGGTTTGAGCCACTCTCCCAATAGTCCAGCTCACGTTGATTACTGACTGGGTGATTTGAGTTACTGTCAGACCAGTTGGACAGCACGGCACTTAAATGGGATAAAAGAAAAAGAATTGGAGATTTATTTCCACTGAAGATTATTTGTGAAAAATGACAAAGAATGGTATTTTGCCTGTGTTTCACTCAATATCCTACATTCCCCAACTTTCCATTGTTAATAAAAAATTTCCTTGTGTTCATTTCCTCTGATGCGTCATGTAACATTCACTGTATGTAGTGGGTGGTTTCCCCAAGAATGCACTGCACCAACTGGCTGTTGAAGGTTTCCACCATTTTTTTTTCCAGAATAAGAAGGAAATCCTTTGTTGCCCCCATCTTCAACAATTTTTTTTTTTTTTTTTTTGAGACGGAGATGGAGTCTCGCTCTGTCGCCAGGCTGGAGTGCAGTGACACCATCTCAGCACACTGCAGCCTCCACCTCCCAGGTTCAAGCTATTCTCCTGCCTCAGTCTCCCGAGTAGCTGGGACTACCGGCGCGTGCCACCATGCCCGGCTTTTTTGTATTTTTTAGTACAGATGGGGTTTCACCATGTTGGCCAGGATGGTCTTGATCTCTTGACTTCATGATCCACCTGCTTCAGCCTGCCAAAGTGCTGGGATTACAGGCGTGAGCCACCACTCTTGGCCCATCTTCAACAATTCTAACTGCAAATTTCAAAGTAACGGTTGCATTCACTTCTCCCAATAGAACATTTCATAGCATTAGCAATTAAGTATAATTTGCCTTTCTTGAAAATGTTATAGTACATCACTGATATAAAAGCTTGATTTCTTAGCTGCCTAAAATACCCCAGCCATCCTGATTTTTCAGGGACCCATTACCCAGAATACAGGATGCCTAAGAGCTTCATGCATGCAGTATTTTGTATGGTCTCTATCTTACTGCTGGTTTCGTTTTTTAGGTATTTCAACTTTTATAAGCCAAAGTGCCGTCTATCGCTGTATATAAGAAAAACGAATGTCCAAAAGCTGAAGTGATTTGCCACGTTTCATTCATAAACAATGCTATGCTGTAATAATAGTTTTCTTTTATGGCGCTCTTGCTATGCATCAGGCACTATGCTAAGAGCTTTGCAGCATTAGTCAACTTAATACTCATAACCACCCTGTGAGGCCATTATCTCCCCTTTACCTATCAGGAAACTGAAAGTCAGAAAGCATTTTTTAAAGAGAAAAATTTGAAAGGGCTGAGCCAAAGAAATAAGTAACAACCCAGCTCATTTGGCTACTCATTTGTTAGCTGTTTTGATAGATTATATCATAGCCGAATATGAATTCAAATAAATGTTTCACAGAATGAGTAAGTATTCCTTCTCTGATGCCAGTGAATGGATATACTAGTCTTGAGGATATTTTTACAGAACTTGTAAAATATTGAAAATTTTATTTTCTATGACCGGGACTCTTTGAAACGGCTCTGAGTTTAATGTATTTCTATGGCACTGAGGGTAGATTAAATAAGGAAGTTCATGTCTTGAAACACTTCGTAAGGACCCCACTGAAGTCAACATTCAGGCTTGGTGGTTGCTACATACCTGTTTCCAGGGGCACACTGTAGCTGGGCAGGCTCCGTCCTGCCTGTGTTTCAGCCACAGCAGTGACAGAGAACACTGAGCCACAGGGCAAGCCCCGCATGGTACAGGACTCTCCCATGCTGCTGCACTGATATAGTCCTTTCTCCCCCTGGGCAGTCACAGTGTAAGTAGCGTCATCATTAGTGGATTGCCAGTGCACGTTAATCGTGGAGAATGCATCCCTTGAAACATTTTTTATTTCAGGACTGCAAGGAGCTGAGAGATTTTAGAGTATTAATTGAAAAAGCATGAGTCGAAAATATCACATGTGCCATTTGGTCTAAAATTGATTTTGCCCCCAGTGAGATCATCATAGTTTTCAACCACGTCATGCATGCAGGCCAAATTACATTACAACTATTGACATTAACACTGGGCATTGGGTTCATATAGTACTGGAATAGCTGGAAAATGTTTAAGAGCATTGTGAACTCCAAAAGCAAACGTAAGTAAGAAACATATTTACACACCTTCATGGTGTGAGTACAGGCAGGACCCTCAAAGACAGGAGGAACTGAATGGCTGAAGTAATCATGGGCAAAACCTTCTACTCTCCCCACGGTCTCCCCTTTTGTTTTCATTTTTTCTACTTTCCTCTTCTGCCTTCTCCTCTGACTCTCCTTCGTACAACAGCGGCTGTCTTGGTCCCCACAAAGATTGATTAATGGGATTTAACCTTTTTATTGGTCTTACTGAATGCCCATCCTGAGGCTCGCAGCTGGGGTGAATCATTCAGACAGCAGTGAGTGGAATGATAGCTGTGCCTTACCTGTGGTTATGAACTGGGGAGTACATGACATATTGCTGCCTCGGACTTCACTGAATGAATACACCGTGATGTTGTACTTGGTGTCACACTCTAGAGCCGAAAGGGTGCACGCGGGAACAGTGTCATTGCACTCAACCGTGTTGTACCCATCTGCAGCCTTGGTTTCATACAGTTCGGCACCACGGACGGGAGACCACACAATCTCAACTCTGTCACTGGACACCAACACGGGGTTAATGTCACTAGGGCAACAGGGAGCTGAAAGCAGGAGCAGAGGGAAAATGGTGGTCCCATCAAGAGCAATGCAACCAGGGCGGACACTGAGTCCTGACCTCCCATGCCCAGAGGCTTGGCCACTGCCCTCCCTAATGACTACAGTGACCCCCTGTGGGTCTGTCCAGGTCCAATCTTGGCCTAATTGTCACTGCATAGAGGGTAAATTCTCAGCATGACATTCAAGGTCATCACAAGCTGTAAGGTTCAGCTGTGCTCCCCCAACTCCCTGCCACACCAGACTCCTCAATTCCCCCATGCCACGTGCACCCTCGTTCTCTATGCAGAGAAAATTGCTGACCCCTCTACTGGAAAGCCGGTCCCCTCTTCTGCCTGGTAAAATCATATGTAGTCTGACTTCTCAGATCCTGTCAGCCTTTCCAGACACTAAGCCAAATAAAACTGGGGGGTGGGGGTCATAGTTATATAAGTAGATTTTTTTTTTTTTTTTTAAAGAGACAGGGTCTTGCTCTGTCACCCAGGCTGGAGGGCAGTGGTGTGATCTCAGCTCGCAGCAACCTCTGCTTCCTGGGTCCAAGTGATTTACATGCCTTAGCCTCCGGAGTAGCTGGAATTACAGGCACATGCCACCATGTCCAGCTAATTTTTGTGTTTTTAGCGGAGACAGAGTTTCTCCATGTTGCCCAGACTGGTTTCAGCTCCTAACCTCAAGTGATCTGCCTGCCTCGGCTTCCCAAAGTGTTGAGATTACAGGCATGAACCACTGTGCCCGGCCGTGTATAGACCTTGAGAGACCCTAAAGAACCCCACTGGCAAATGTCTGACTCAGCTTGGGGTTTCCCTGGGATGCTCTTGCCCCACTTACATTTCCATTCATCCTTCAAGATCCAGCTCAAGGCCACTCTGGAGGACCCTCCTGTGTTAGGACCTTATCGATGGCCTCTTATTCCACATTCCAAAGGCACCAATGATTTAGATCCCTCATCCTGGCAAAATTTACTGTAATTCAGCTAGACTTTTACATAATTATGTTGGAGTATTCTTATTTGTAATGTAGTTATTTAATTTCAAATCACTCCACTCATTCTTCAAAACTTGAGCATCTCCCATATGCTGATCATACTATTATAAGCACTGAGGATGAAGAGATAAATAAGACGTAATTCCTGCCTTGTACAAGATACAAGTCTAGTGGAGGATAATAGCAACAGCAATTGTGATGCTAATAAAAATATTTGCATCATGCTTTATCACACACAAGACCTTTTCACATTCATATTCTCATGATTTGTCCCATTTTGCAGTGAAGAACACTAAGGAACTAGCAAGGTGGACATCATTACCCTCAGTGAAGGAATGAATGAGTGGTCAAGTTAGGGTGTCAACCCAGGTGTCCTACTCCAAAGTCCTCCACACCATGTAGCATCTTGGCCATTGTATGTCTCTCTTGGTCTTAGGGAAAGAGTGACCTCCTGAAACGCAGGCACTGCCTCCTCTTTGGCAGCAGCACATGCTAGAACACTCACGGAGTACATCTTTGTGGACAGTTCAATCTTTCAGAGCAAGGTTGAACAACTACATTCTTCCTCCTCTTTTCACTCCCAAACTTTGCATTCTAGTTACGCTTGGGTCCACAAAACCAAGATTCCCTAGTCTGGAAAGAATGTGAGATAAGAGATTACTTTCTGTTCTTAATCCTAGAATGACTCCCAGGTGCTAAGTTAATAAGTGGAATAGGTGATCCATTCTGCTGCTGAGGTTAGTGATCTCAGAACTCCCTTGACAAATATCAAATGGGACTTACCTGTGGTATAATTGAATATGTCACCCAAAGGACTTTGCCCTGCCTTGTTATAGGCAAAAACACTAATAAAATAGGTGAAGCCACACTCAGATAAGAAATTGCACTCAGTGAGAGATGTGTTGCAGTGTACTTCCAAGCCGTCATCACTCTTCACAAAGACCACATAGTAGTCACCCAGATCTACATTGGACCAAGCCACAGACAGGTGGCCGGGGGGATCTTCTTGGATTGTCACTCTTCCAGGTGCACAAGCAACTAGGAAATGATCAATAAAAAGCAAACATGAGACTACTGCAGGAGATTTTCTTCGCATGTTTGCAATTATCTAAGATTTCAGCACAACCCAAATAAGCAACTCTGAGCTTTGTGACAGATTGAATTTGGTGCACAAAATGCAAAACTGTGCACTGGAAGCATTAGAAGATTTTCTTTATAGGACCAAAGGCTATGTTATAGGCCCCAAACCACTACAACAAATTTTAATGACCTGTCACATTCTCTTGTTATACAAAATATTGTTTGAAATAATGAGCCCTCAGAGATTCATAGTCATCTTAAGACATAAAAATTTTCATTGTTAGATTATTTGTTGAAACATTTGATTTCATCCAGAGATGAAGCTAGTTTGGCTTCAGTGGAATAATGAATATCCCAGAAGTTATCTGTTTTAGAGATTAAAATACAGATATCATTCATTATGTTTTATATTAATATATTCTCTAATTCTTCCAGCAAATATCATCATTTTACAGTTGAGGAAACTGAGGCTTATAGAGGTTGGTAAGTTGTCCAAGATCCATAAGTGGGAAGGAATGGAGCTGGGTCTTTCTGGGGGTTTATGTGTAAAGCCTCCATAGCATGGAAAGTTCTTTTTTAAAAAACCTATTTTTTAAAATTTATTTTTTATTTTATTTCATGTGTTTATTTTTTGAGACAGAATCTCACTCGGTTGCCCAGGCTGGAGTGCAACGATGTGATCTCGGCTCACTGCAACCTCCACCTCCCGGGCTGCAGTGATTCTCTTGCCTCAGCCTCCCGAGTAGCTGGGACTACAGGTGTGCACCACCATGCCCAACTACTTTTTGTATTTTTAGTAGAGACGGGGTTTCACCATGTTGTCCAGGCTGGTCTTGAACTCCTGACCTCAAGTGATCCTCCTCCCTCAGCCTCCCAAAGTGCTGGGATTACAGGCATGAGCCAATGCGCCCAGCCTAAATTTATTTTTTAATTAATTTTTTTGGAGACAAGGTCTTGCTCTGTCACCCAGGCTGGAGTGCAGTGGTGCGATCTCAGCTCACTGCAACCTCTGCCTCCCAGGCTAAGGTGATCCTCCCACCTCAGCCTCGTGAGTGGCTGGAACTACAGGTGCATGCCACCATGACCAGCTAACTTTTGTATTTTTTTGTAGAGACAGGGTCTAGCCATGTTGCCCAGGCTGGTCTCGAACTCCTGGACTCAAGCAATCCACCCGCCTCGGCCTCCCAAAGTATTGGGATTACAGGCATGAGCCACCATGTGCAACCTGAAAAGTTGTTCTAACTGCAGCCTCTCATGCACTGAATGACAGAATACATTCTCATGCCCATTACACCTTCCAGGGAGCATCTTCAGCATAGAGTTAAGATACTAGATGCTACAAATAAGGAACAAATCAAATAGTATGTATAACTCAGTACAAACCCAGGAGACATTCTCAGATGTCCTAAAATTTATCTCACACAATAAATGCTAGACTATGTCAAAAGCAGGCATGTATTGATTTGTTAATATTGACTGTTTCTCTGTGTTAAGGCAATACCTCATTTATCCACATAATGCCTCATTTATTGATGGAACAATATCTTCTGAAAGAACGAATTCAAATAAAGTTTGTTCATTCAAGTGCTAAGCTTTAAAAATTTTAGTTTTCACTAGTGGAAATCTTCCCAAAATATATTACACACTTCTGGGCCCCAGGAAACACATAGTACTTTGTAAACATAGTTCTTTTATTATATATTTTAATATAATATATATTATATGTAATATTAATATATTAAATATATTAAATAATAATGTTACTTTATTATTAGTCAAGGTCATCCCCATGATCATGACTGTGTCATACACAAACTGCCTTAGAACCTCCTGGACCTGTAAGTGTGAAGGACTATTCCAATGGCACTTAACCCTGACTGCATAGTAGAATCAACTGGGGAGCTTTTACAAACTATTCATATCCAAATTCTATTCCCAGCAACTCCAATTGGTCTTAAGTGGGACCTGGGTATTGGGGTTTTATAAAAGCTCCCCAGATGCTCTTAATGTGCGTCCAAGATTAAAAAACACTGCATGGTTCTCCCCTGCATTAAATGCCTAACTGCCTAACTCAGAACTGCTATGCTTTTGAAAGTGTTTTTTCTCTCTTCTCCCACTCTCAACTATCTTGTCCTCATAATCACTTCTAATGTACCATTCACATTTAATTACAGTTGTCAAAAGAGAAGCCAAATCATCAAGTTTGTTATCATTGACCTTAATTTAACATAACTATAAGAGAGTGCGGGCCTGAAAGAATAGCTTTATTTTTTTTTCCTGTGGAATGGAGTGCATCAACTTGGGGATAGCTCCTTTTCTTCCTATTCAGAAGCTTTTTTAAACTTAGAATGACATAACTGACTGTGAGACAAAGTAGACATTATTGTAGTTGTCGACATTTTCTTTGGCTTTAAGCATTGGAATTAGGCAAACTTGAGCAGCTTGAATCTCAGCTCTACTGCTTATTATCAGTGTGCCCTTGGGAAAATTATTTAACTTCTCTGAGCTTCAGTTTTCTTATCTAAAAAAAGAGATAATAGAACCCACCTCACTGAGTTGTCATGAGATTTAAATGAAATAACATACTTATAGCGCCAGAGACATAGTAGGTCTTCATTAAGTGTTAGTTTCATTAATTGTTAGTTTCCATCCCCGAGACACATAGATATTTCTAAATAGAGGAGTCAACCTCCACGTGTGTATGTGGTTATCGCTCTGATAAGAATGAAAATGGAAAAATATCTAAACATATATTCAGAACTAGAAATATCCTGTCTTTATCTTAAAAAAATGGCGGCTCCCACCAAGCCTAGGACATGAGACATGATGTAAAGAAGAGGCAGTTATCTGTACGCACAGTTAGAGCTGTGTACAACTCAAACCAGATCTTAGAATTTTCACAGCTTTACAAAGGAAAAAGAAAAAACTAATTAATGAAAGATCTGGAATAGAAACCAGGCCTCCTAATTTTCCAAAAAGTGCTTTTTGCAATACACACTATCTTGCTTCACTATCAGTATTATTCAAACTCATGAGAATGTTCAACTCAATGCTTTCATTTAGACCAGGCTTTCATTTTCATATTTTCCCAGAGTATTCAGAAACATTGTCAATGAATGTCTCCCTTATAGCAGTCACTGCTGCAAGTCCTACAGCAATCTCACTCTTGTTTACATACCAGTTTTCAGGGTCACTGTTGAAGATGATTTGCTAGATCCAGCATCATTACTTGCTGAAACTGAAATCAAGTATTCAGTTCCACACTGGAGGGAAGAGATGGTGCAGGAACTGAAAGCTGTGCTGCAGGTCAGCTCTGAAGAGTCACTCAAAGCCATCACAGTATAATTGAAAGCTCCTTCTGCCAGTGCCCATGAAAAAGATGCCTTCAGAGCTCCACTATCGAAAGAGACTTGAATGTTGGCAGGGGCCCGAGGACCTACATTTTTGAGAAACAATTAAGATTTTGTAGTAGCCTTACAAACTAAGTAAGAGTTGGCATAACAGTGTTGCAGAGACTGGAGGATAAGATACCCAGTAGTTGGATAATTACCAAGTGTCCAAAGCATAAAATTGGGATTTAGGATGATGCCTGGGAACTGGTAATACATCTGCTACTATGCAAACTCATAATAAACTGTGTGGCATTGGCCATATTGTTTACCCTTTTTTGTAATTTAATTTTTTCTCATATATAAATAGATCTAACAAGATCCATGTCTAACACCTATAGGTGATAAAAGACATATTTTGAATGGATTAAGGCATTATTTAATAAGTAGTTAAAATAATTAAATGAAATTATTAATGGGAAGAACTAAAAGGGCCACGTGGGTATGTTATTATTAAGTGAAAGGTCAAATATCTTCTGTTATTGATCAATGAAACTGAACATATCCCTTCTTTACTTTTGACATCTGCTACAACTTTTACTGCAATAGCTTTTCGGTCATAATCGTTTCTAGAGGAGCAGATTTTCTTTCCATTCACCATCAAAAGGAAGGAAGGAAGGTATCAAGTGTGATGCATACATATTAAGGCAGTCTTTTAGTGTCTCCAAAACACTTAACCCTACATTCTTGTACATATGCCTTCCTTTCTTAAGACTTACCACATTAAAAAGCATAAGGAGGTGTCCTGGCCTGGGGAGGGAAGAAATTGGCCTCAGTTCTTTGGAATCTGTGCTGTAATAACGCCCAAGCAGCAGGCCTTAGGAAACTGCTTAAACAGTCTGTGAGCAGAGACCAGCATCCTCTGGACATGCCTGGGGCAAACAGGGAAGGCCTTTTTTTTTTTTTTTTTTTTTTTGAGACGGGGTCTCCCTCTGTTGTCCAGGCTGGAGTGCAGTGGCACAATCTCCGCTCACTACAACCTCTGCCTCCTGGGTTCACGCCATTCTCCTGCCTCAGCCTCCTGAGTAGCTGGGACTACAGGCGCCTGCCACCACGCCCAGCTAATTTTTTGTATTTTAAGTAGAGACGAGGTCTCACCATGTTAGCCAGGATGGTCTCAATCTCCTGACCTCGTGATCCACCTGCCTCGGCCTCCCAAAGTGCTGTGATTACAGGTGTGAGCCACCATGTCCAGCTGGGAAGGCCTCTTTGAGGACATGAGGACCTAACTCATTCTCTGTAAGGCAGGCACCTGCCATGTTTTTCCCGTGGGCCATCTCGACAGGCCCCTTCCCACTACATGGTCAGCTTGTCTGCAGAGGCAGGTCTGCTTTAGGGAAGTGCTGGGCCCAAGGCTGGTAGGGGTAGCCTGCAGTGTTTTAGGGCAACTTGCTTTTCCCACAGGGAGCATGGGAGAACTAGGAAAAATAGGTAAAGTAGTGAGAGCCTGTAATGAGTTGACTTGGGTTCCCTCCCAGTTCATATGTTGAAGTTCTTACCCATAGTACCCTCAGAATGTCGCTTTATTTGGAAATAGGGTCATAGCAGATGTAATCAGGTAAGATGCAATCATTAGGGTGGGCCCTCATCCAATATGGCTGATTTCCTTATAAAAAGAAGAAATTTGGACACAGATAAACATATATAGGAAAAATTCCATGTGAATGTGAAGATAACCATCTACAAGCCAAGGAGAGAGGCCTGGAACAGACTCTTCCTCACATCCCCCCGAAGGAACCAACCTAGCCGACACCTTGATTTCAGACTTCGTAGCCTTCAGAACCAGGAAACCAAACATTGCTATTGTTCAAGCCACCCAGTTTGTGGTTCCAGCAGCCCGAGGAAACTAATCCAGAGGCGAAATCTAAACTCTGTAGAGCTTTGTAAAACATGGGTAAACCTATGAAGGGGAAGTCTTTAAGAAGCAAGTTATTCTAGGGGATGCTGTCTCAGTGCCCCAGCCTGATGAAGATGCTCCCTCCTGTGCCTCGCTGTGTTTGCAGCCTTCTGCCAAAGCACTGATCAGGTGAAACTGGAAACGCTGACTCACCACTGGTCTCTCCTTTGACATAATCCATTCTTTGAACGGAGGGATCATGCTTTATTTGCTTTTGTATTCCCATCAGCTAACCTATGCCCAGCACACAGTGGGCCCTTAACAAATGTGGAAAGAAAAAAGCAGTGTGAAAGGGAAAGGAAAGGGAAGGATGGGAAGGGAAGATAAGGGAAGGAGGGAAGAAGGAAAGCCAGCCAGCCTAGGAAAAGGCCCAAGGAGACTGACTTGTCACAGACATCCTGACTCACCAAGCCTGTCATGAATCACCTCAGGGCTATTATTATACAACCTTCCTAGGGAAATAGTATAAAAGGCGGCAAACCCCTCTCTTCTCCCTACATTCTGCCTTGGCCCATTGACTACGGGGCTTCCATTCCCCTCCAAACTTAGGGAAAGTTGGAGAGAACATTTCTGGTTTCTTTCCTTCCTTTCCTGCGTCCTTCCCAAGTGGTGAAACAGCTAATCTGGTTGGTGAGAGTCTTGTGTCTATTTAAGTTACATTGCCAGTGGATGGCTTACTCTGCCTCAAGAAAAGAAAACACACACACTCTCTCTCTCTTTCTCTCTCTCTCTCTCTCTCTCTCTCTCTCTCGGCTCACTCCAGCAGCTCAATTTGGACCTCCAGTTGTAATGCTGCAGGGTATCCTCTGCTTGGGGGACCTCTGGGTGGGACGGTGAGAAAACGCACAGCAAGCTCCAGCTTCTTCCCACAGCTGGAGGAGCAGTAGTGGGAAGCCCCATGCTGACTTCAGGCCCAAGCTGAGGCCTTTGGGAAACAGATCTGAAACACTAATTCCACTGCAGGATCCTTACAGCATCCTGTGCCTGCAGAAACCTTGCTCTGCTTGCTGCCATATCTCTAGAACAATGCCAGCTCAAAGTTGGCACACTGTCACTCAGTATCTGCAGAACAAATGAATTCCTATTTGGCCCAATTCTTATACTAATTGGCCTGAACCCAGAAAGGGACAAGGGGTGATGGGTAAACCTAACAAGAATCACCTTCTTCTGTGTGATGTCGAATGTGAATGCTGAAATTGAGTTGGATATTAGAGGGTGGTGCCATGCTGTGTGCATTCTGAGTAGCATTTCTTTATCCATGCAGGAAGCGTTTAAACTACCGAGGAGGAATAGACAAGGCACTATAAATAACTTCATAATAAATTTAAATAGCTGCTGCCAGCTGCTCTGTACTTGTCATGTAACACTACTCTTGATGGCTGCAACGCACAGCCCCCCACGTTAATCAAAAGTAAAATTGTTCGAGGCTGAGCTGAGAAGTTCTTACTTGTTCTTTGATTGCAGGTGGAGTCGTCCCCAGGGATTCCGTTGGCATTCCATGCATAGGCCTTTATGGTGTAGAGAGTCCCAGCTTCTAAACTGGTGAATGTCAAGGAGGTGTTTGTAGTATTCTCTTTCCATATACTCCCCAAGCCATTGGCTTGCATAATGGACACAGAGAATCCAATTGCCATATATACAGCTTCCCACTGCACAAGAATGGAGTCTGAACTTGGAGAGCTTACTTCAAGAATTGGTGCAGCCAACACTAAAAAAATAAAAACATGCATTTGTGTTACCAAAGTCCAATAGAGGATAATTCAAATTTAGAAGCAAGTAAATTGATATCTATAATATACAATAATTATTTACTTTATAAGAGCATTCACAACAAAGTTTCATTAAACAATTGCTATTTAAGTGTATACTAACCATAAATAACTTGGCAGAGGAATGGGAAACAGAGAAACGCTAAATATCAGACACTACTTTTAACTGAAGTTGGTCAGAAATTAGATCAAACATTCCTATAATCATAATATAAATCAATGGGAAAATGAGGGGTTACACTATTTTAACGTGCACATAACTTTTCAGAAATATGCCTAGGTACAAATTTATCAAATCAATTTCAGTAATGCTGATGACAAACTCCAAATGCTTTTATTTGTTTTGTTAACATATATGCCATATGGTCAGAGTGCAGCAAAATCCCTTCTCTGTGTTCTTCATTTGGCATGTTAAAACCAGAAATCCCTATTTCAGAGATTTAAAAGCTGGGATGCTTTTAAAGATGCCCAGAAATGGGCTTTATTTTCCAAAGCAAAGCATCTGGCATTTAAATGCCACCTCCTCCACAGATAGCTGAATTCTCAAACAGCATCATTTGGTAGCTTTCACTTCTGGGCCTTGAATTGTAGGCACTCATGTGACACCAAATCACATTCTGCATTTGCAGCACCAGAATAACTGATCCAAGTCACAAGCAAACACTCAACGGAGGATGAGCATCCATCAAGCTACCTGTCTTTGCCTGCTTTGGAGGTGATGCCTGGCTTCTCCCAGCAGCACTGATGGATCTGATGGTGATTTCGTACAAGGTTGCAGCCTTTAGTCCCGTCACAGTGCCTGGGGAATTGGCCACCATTGTTTCAATGACTGTGTCCCCGTCTTCAGCTGTGAGGAGGTAACTGGTGGCACCCGGCACTGTAGCCCATTCTACAGTGATACTGTTGCTGATTTTTGAATATGCCTGATCAATAGTGGGTATTTCAGGAGCTGAAAGAGGTTTTAGAGTTGTACATTAGCCAAGATACCTACAAGGATGACTTCTTTCATCATTTTATTCTTCAAGCTAAATCATTCTCATGCTTTCCTTCAGACATAAGCTTTGCCCTTATTATCCAGATCAAGGAAAAACAGAGAAAAAGAAAGACAAAGCTACTCTCCAGAAGAGATCCAGAAAGCTCAAACCTCTCACTCGGGGATGGTATTTCAAAGTTTTCCCCAGGTGCCTGTGGGGTAATTTGCACTTTTTGTACTTTTAAAAGAGCTAAATAAGAATGGGAAGTAATTACGGGAAAGAACTCTGGAAAGACAGAGAGAATAATTGAGAGGCTTTCTTCCAGAGGATTCTACTCCAGTTGGGCATTCTGTGAATTTTGTAGGCTGCTTTGCCATTGATCTCCCCTCTGGGTCCCACAGCCATCCCACTGCCTCCAGCTGGACTCATCTCCATTCCTCCTGCCTGTGCCCCATGGCTGTGGTCACTCTCTCATGCACTTTGCATGTTTTCCAGATAACATTTAATCCAATGGAGGAAGGAGGGAGGATCGAGTTCTTTGTTATAATTACTCCATAGCACTTTCTTTCATATTATCAGAGTGGAATAATTCTCAGATTCTTCCATACAAAATAAAAGTAAACTTTATTCTCCCTTTCTCTATCACAATATCTGCCCCAGCATAAGAATGCGATGGGCCAGGCTATGGTTTGCCAGGGAGATATGAATGCTTATGTCATAGGTTTACACAAGGTATTCCTATACTCAGGAGTATGGAGTAGGAGCTATAGCACAGTCCTCAGATTGACTACTTTACAAAATTCCATAGATGCAAAAATGTCTTGGATATAGGAGATCCAAGTGGAAGAAAAGGTCAAACAAAAATAGCTGGGCTTTATTTGCAACTGGCACTTGGCCTTTCAGGTTTAATGTACTCCACTTGCTGGGTAAAATCACTATATGTCAAATATAGGGAATTTGACAAAACTAAAACTAAAGGGAAGACAAACAAGCAGAACTATAGGGCAAAGAGGGAGAAGGAGTAAAGACAGGTGATTCTCCAGTATCAGCTCCCCTTCTCCCAGAGCCAAGTCCCTATGTGCACGATGCAGATAACTTTCTCTTTCTGTACCAATAGCCCAGAGAGTTAGCTTTGGCAGCATCTCAGAAATAACCATGCTGCAAAAATGAACAAAGTCTCCTCTGTGCCCTGGCCAGACATTCCTTGAACATCACCCAGGATAGTCTCTTTTGCCATTGAAAGAAAATTATGACAGTTATATACACTGGGGGAAAGTCTCAGTTATATACACTGGGGGAAAGTCTCAGTTATATACACTGGGGGAAAGTCTCAGGCCTGCTTGTCATAGCCACTTGCCAGTGGAAGCCAATTCCATAGGAAAGGGCTACGTTCCGTCTCTCTCCTGCAGAACGGAAAGTCCCAGCAGGGGCTCCCTCTTCCAACACACACACACACACACACACACACACACACACACACACACACCCCTCTTCTGCTCCCCCAGCTAATGATCCTGTGCTATATGCCTTCTTTCCTCTAGTTTTCTGGTATCTCTCAACATCTTCTGTTTCCTCTGTCCCCACCGTTAATCTTATCTTCTATGTTACCAGTTCTGTTCATTGGAATGAACTAACTTCCTGGGAAAATGACAACCAAACTAGCCACAGACACAGGAGGCCGGATCATGCATTCACGGAGTGGTTTGAAAGGCATCTAAAAGGCTAGCATGACACAGACCCTCTCCCCACAGGCCTGTCACAGGGCCCGAGGGCTTCACAAAACTGGTCTCATGGAATTGATCTAGGAGAGGCACATTTGCTTGGAAGTCGTAATGCAGGAAGCCAGTATCACAGAATGAAACTCAGGGTTGTGTAGTGGGAAAATAGCAAAGGGTTTGGATTCAGGAGCTCTGGGTTTGAGCCCTGGCCCTGCTATTTACTTTTGTGTGTGAAGGCATGCAAGTCATTGTACCTCTTCTAGACTTGTTACCTTCCTTGACAAATACGGATTATTAATACCTACATATTAGGATTTACTTTGAAATTTAAAATACCTGCATTTTAGGATTGTTGTAAAGATTAAATGAAATAGTGTGTGTTAGGGCACTTGGAAAGTGTGTGTGTGTATGTTTGTGTATGAGCCAAGACAAGTAAATTTTGATGGGTTTGGAAAAGCCAGACCATATGGCACCGCTGTGGAGAGGTCCTGTGAAAATGGGATTCTGAGGAGTGTGGGGCAAACACAGGCTGGAGAGACAGATTGTCTGTTTTACTCCTGGTTTTAGGGCAGGCTCTGACCAGCATCAACAATGAAAGAAGATCAACCCCTATGTAGTATGTTGCCCTTTAATAGATGAGAAACTTGAGTGTAAAGTCCATAAAGTAGCAGCAGTTCCTTACTCTTCCTTAATTCTATGGTTAGCCCACTGACTGGACTGATGAAAGAGAAAACTTTATTCCCTAGATGTACAACCAACCACTCTGATCAGTCAAAAATGAAACCCCTTGGTTCTCAGCGTCTGTGCATTCCACCAGCTCAAAGAGATCTAAATTAGCCCATGAGGCCCCAGTGACCAGACACAGATACACAGCAATACCAGAGCCCAAAGAGAATCAAAATACACACACACAAAATAAAACCTTCTATACAGTGTAGCTAATACACATTCCATCTAATGAAAAGCCAGGACTCAATTAGGAATTGAGTCAATTAGCAGCAGCATCACTAGCTTAGCCTGACCCACCATTTCTCTAGAATAGGGCAGATGCTGTGAGGACCAAAAAGGGTCCTGTTCTGAGGGCTTGATGTGTCCTGGGTGTGCTGGGACCTTGTAAGAGACGGCAGAGTTAGATTTAGTCCACCCAAAGGTCACTTATTTAAAAAGCCACTTTGTGTATAGCCAAACAGTCCTTCCTATAGTTTCCTTGCTAATCCTAAAGATCTCTCAAGAATAAGACAAGTAAATAAGAATAAAGCAAGAAATAATAATTTTTTAAAGAGATGGGGTGTTGCTATGTTGCCCAGGCTGGTATTGAAATCCTGGGCTCAAGCAATCAATCCTCCCATCTTGGCTTCCCAAAGTGCTGAGATTATAGGCATGAGCCTTGGTACCTGGCCAGGAAATAGAAGTTTTTAAAAACTTACTGTATATGTATGAGTTTTATGAAATTTCATGGCTCAGACATGCATCTATATCAAATTTTTTAACTGTCTTGATTTCACTTCTTTTTCTGTAGTGTAGACAAAATAATAAATGCAAATTTTTCTAATTTATGTCGAATCACTATGAGAGTTTATTGGTGATATGGTTGATATTATGTGGTTCCTAGAGATAAGCTAAATCCTCCTAAAAATAAATTTCCATTCCAGGTATTTAGATTTCTAGCACAAATGAGCTAGGAAGGGCCTCTAGATAAATTATTTTTGCCTTCAGTTATCTACTTAAGAAAGATGGAGATCAAATATTTTTAAAAGAGGGCCCCCTTTCAGCCCTGAGTGACTGATGTCTATATTTTAAATATGCAATATTAGAAGTATAAAATCCCTTTTAAAGCAGGGAATATTGCCAATTTAATCAAAGATAGCATTTCTCATTTTTCCTCTAATTCCCCGGAACATAAACAAGAACATTTATATAAATTAGACTCTGTACAATATCTTAGCTAGAATGATGATCGTTGTAATATTTCACACATGGCTAACTGTATATGAGAAAATGCATGCCTACATGACTCTATACATTACAGTACTCAGCAAGAACACTTTCTGAAGATTTGTCTTTCAAGTTCAATCCATTTATTTGTCTTACCAATTATCAACTCCCCAGGACCCAGTATAGTGCTTAGCACCCAGTGTGAGTGCTCAGAAAATACTGAATTTTTTTTTCTCGTAGAGCCTTTAGATTTCAGGGTAGCCCGTAAATTAACAATGGAAATTAAAATCAAATACAAAGAGGAAAAACTTTCATGTCAGAAAATTGTACCTGATTTTGCTGAAGCAACCTGAAAAGGAAAGTTTAGAAAATTAGAACCATACAGAAAAACACCACTTGGACAAACGTAAAACAGGAATAAAAGCGGTAATAAATTAATCACAACATTTTTATACCTAATGTGAGCAGTCTTTCGATCCATACAAGTATTTCTCTACACAAATCGTTTCCCAGCACCCCAATCTACCGGAAAGCAACTCTAAATGGAATTTTGAGGCTGGAGGCAGATCCCGTTACTATTTCATTTCTTTCCCCTTTGAATCTGCCTATTGAACTAAGTCAGTAGCTGCTGACAGATTTTTCAGAAATCTTTGTTCTTAAAATATAATGATAATCTTGTTTTCTTTCTCTAGTATATGGCATTAAATTTCAAACACGCAAACATATACAACCTGGGTACGAACTTTTGAAAAGTATTTCGATTTCTATCTCCCCATTCCCCAACTCCTCAAAAAAAAAAAAAAAAAAAAAAAAAAGGAGAGAAAAATAATGTCTTTCTTTTTCCCCTAAATAGTTGTGGGCAGTCGGAATGATGAACTCACCATTTTCATACAGATAAGAAGGAATCCAATCAAAGTCAAACATGTCTCCCGTCCACCAGCCATCCTGTTGGACATAGTACTCACATGGCACAAAACAAAGCAATCAGGGTCCTCTTTGGCCCCCTGGAGTACAACACCGTTGGTCGCTGGGATGTGGGGCTGTGATGCTGGGAAGAGACCCTAGGAAGTAGCTCCTCCCCTTCAGTGTGGAGCTGACCTGTAACTAGGGACACTTGGAGACTGGCAGGGACAGGTATTGCAAAAACTGAGAAGAAGAGAGTTGGAGAAAGCCACGCCAAGCAGGCCAAAAAACTACTGTAACCTTGGTTTCAAAGTAACCTTCTTTTTAAAACAATTTCTGTCTAAATAAAAACGTTAGAAAGCTGCACAGAAAATTGTTGATGTGGTAGAGTAATTATTTTAGACTCGGGGATGCTGACCAGTTTTATTTTTCTTTTTCACCTTTATTTGTTGTTGTTCTTTTACTTCAAAGTGAGTGATTAGTCCTACTGTCAGGAAGAATTTGCTGTCAAACTTCAACATGGAATATGAAAGGGCAGGAGCGTGTGTCTGTACTGAGAAAGAAAGTGAGAGGTCCCTGGTGAGCACGTTACATTTACCCATCTCCCATACCACCCTGCAGTTCCAGTACCTTTTTTTTCTCTTTCATTTTTTCAGAGACAGGGTCCTGCTAGTTTGCCAAGCAGCCTCCAACTCGTGGGCTCAAGCAATCCTCCCACCTCTGCCTCCTGAGTAGCTAAGACTACAGATATGCATCACTGTGCCTGGCTAGTTTCTTTTATTTCCAGAGCTGTCTTCCTAGTTCACGCTTTTAATAATAATTAGCATTTAATCTAAGAATTACAGTGTAAAATTTTAACAGTGAACAGATAAATAAATGAAATAAACATAATTAATTGGCTTGCCTGAAATCACACAAGAATTAAATGATCGAACTAGAGTTAAAATGCATCAGTCTGATCTCTACTTTCAACCAAGATAGAATTACAAAAAAGGGAAAAGAACTGCATTTACCCTCCCTGACTTTAAGATTTACTATAAAGCTAAAATAAAATAGAGACTGGGTGGTATTGGCATGAAGATAGATAAATAGATCAATGGGACAGAGAGTCCAAAAATAAACCCACGCATATATAGATAATTGATTTTCAACAAAGATACAAGGCAATCCAAAGGAGGAAGAGTAGACGTTTCAACAGATGGTGCTGGAACAACTGGATAACCACATGCAGAAAACATAAACTTTGATTCGTACCTTACACCATATTAAAATATGAACTCAAAATGGATCATAGATCTAAATGTAGCACCTGAAACTATAAAATGTCCAGAAAAAAAAAACATAAAAGAAAATCTTTGTGATGTTGGGTTAGGCAAAGATTTCTTATATACAACACTAAAAGCAGAATCCACTTTTAAAATTTGATAAATTGAACTTCATTAAAATGAAGAATTTCTGCACTGTTAAGGGAATGAAAAAATAAGCCACAGACTGGGGGAAAATATGTATCTTATAAAGGACTTGTATTCTGTGTGTGTGTGTGTATTCTCAAAATCTAGTAATAAGAAAACAACTCACTATAAAATGGGCAAAAGATATGAACAAACACTTCACAAAAGAAGACATACTCATGGAAAATAAAGGCATGGAAAAAATCCTCAACATCACTAGTCATTAGCAGAATGCAAAATAGCTTTTTTTTTTTTTTTTGGAGACAGGGTCTCATTCTGTCACCGAACCTGGAATGTAGTGGCGCAATCACAACTCACTGCAGCCTGGACCTCCCAGGCTCTAATGATCCTCCCACTTCAGCCTCCTCAGTAGCTGGGACCACAGGTGTGCACCACCACGCCTGGCTAATTTTTGTATTCTTTGTAGAGATGGAGTTCCACTATGTTGCCCAGGCTGGTCTCAAACTCCTGAGCTCAAGCCATCTGGCCACCTTGGCCTCCCAGAGTGCTGGGATTATGAGCATGAGCCATTGCGCCTGGCCCACAGAATGCAAATTAAAATCACAGTGAGATACCACTACATACTTATTGGATGTCTAAAATTAGAAGTTGGTCATAGTCACTATGCCTGTAATCCCAGCACTTTGAGAGACCGAAACAAGAGGATCACTTGAGGTCAGGGGTTTAGAGAACAGCCTGGGCAACATCGCGGAACCCTGTCTGTACAAAAAATTTTAAAAAACTAGTTGGATATGGTGCCACATGCCTGTAGTGTCAGCTACTTGGGAGGTTGAGGCGGGAGGATCACTTGAACTCAGGAGGTCAAGGCTGCAGTGAGCCATGATTGCACCACCGTACCCTAGCCTGGGCAATAGAATGAGACCTTGTCTCAAATAACAAATAAATAACAAATAATAAAATTAGAAATGCTATGTATACTAAGTGCTGGCAAGGATGTGCAACAACCAGAAATCTCATACCTGATAAGAATGAAAAATGGTACAATCATTTTGGAAAATAATTTGGCTGTTTCTTAAAAAGTTAAACACGTACCTCACCATTTCACTCGTAGGTACTGACTCAAAAAAAAAAAAAAAAAAAAAAAAAAGAAAGCATATGTCCATACAAAAACATACATGAATATTCACAGTAGCATTATTTTTAATAATCCCCAAACTATAAGCAAACCAAATGTCTGTCAGCCAAAGTAAGTAATAAACAAATGAAAAATTTCCCAGCAAGAAAAGGAACACACAAAAACATGGATGAATCTTAAAAAAGTCAGACACAAAAAAGAATACAGATGGTTTGATCCAATTATATAAATTTCTAGAAAATGCAAACTACTCTTAAAAACAGAAAGCAAATCAGTGACTGCCTGGGGATGGAGAATGGCAGGAAGGAGGGATTACAAAAGTGTAAGAGGAAACTCTTGGGGATGAAGAACATGCTCATTATCTGAACTGTGGTGGTGACTTTGAGTGTATATATATGTCCAAATATGTCTTAAATATGTGCAGTTTATTACATGCTACTTATATCTAAATAAAGGTGTTTTCAAATATCAGTCTAACTCCAAAACCCTAAACTCCTTCCACTAAACTGCTCTGCCTCGTGAGCTGACTACTACGAATTTAAGGCATTTCAATTTTTGCACCGAACGAATATATATTGACATATTGAGGACCTAATGAAGACAAGGAACTATTCAGGACATGGGAAATACAAACAAACCGGAACCCTGTCCTCTTGGAGCATGTACTCTAGCAAAGGAAGGCCAAACTAAGCAGCTAAAGTAATAAAATATGTCGAGTGTTGCTAAATGTTATGAAGAAAAACGAGTGATAGGAGAGAACACAGCTGTTAGGGAAGACCTCTCTGGCAACCAGATGCTTGAGCAAAGGCCTAAGGGAAGTGAAGAAGTGCATCCTTTGGAAACCTAGGAAAAGAACATACAAACAGAAGGAAAAGGAAGTACAAAGGCCCTGAGGAGGGAGCAGCTTGCTTAGAACAGCCTGTGCACTTATGCCCCCAGCAGCAGAGAGTGTTGGTGGTTGACAGCTCCCGCTCAGTCTCTCACAGACCTGCCCTTGGCTCATGAGAGCTGCCTGGCTTAAAGTCATACCTGCTCCCTGGGCCACCTACATCCAGTGATTGGTGGATAAAGGAATGTTAGTGCTCCTGGCCCGGATTCAGGACAGCTCTGGAGGGGAGGTCTGGATGGTACACCATGGTGTACACCAGGGCAACAGAGGCACCTAGGGTGCAACACGTAAAGAAGTTTGCCGAAGCCCACAGTTCCAGAGGCAGGCAGCACAAACCCCTCAAGTGGGTCATTGGGAGTGATGGTAAACAGGGCCAGTCGTGTTCAGCCACTTGTGTGCAGGCACAGAGTAGACAGAGAGTAGTATCTAACTTGGATTGGGGTATTACTAGACAAGTGTGATGGAGACCGCAGCAAGGGAGTTAAGAGTGTTTACAAGAATGTGATTTATAATATTGTACAGTGGAAACTAAGCTGGGTAAGCAAGGAACTGTGGTTTGTAATACCTCACTGCAACGGAGGCTAAAGGTGCTGCAATGGAATGAAAGGTTGGCAGGATAGAATGGAATAGAATGGAGACCCGAGGGAGTTAAAGAATTGTTGTAGAGTATCTTAGAGAAAGTAAGCAGGAAATATAGGAGTTGGTGATTAGAGAATGGGATGCTTGGAATGGAAACCGTGGAGAAGTGCCAGTTATTGATGATGGCCAGGTCTGCGATGTAACCATGGGAACTGACAGCCGAGGTCAGATGGAGGAAAAAAATCATTAGAGGTCAGGCATTCAAAAAATTGAGAGGTCTGAGTATTGGAAGGATTGTTCAATGGGTATTAGAATCACTAAGAATTATGGCAAGAGTGGTGAAAGAGGTATTGAGCCATCTATTAAACTCTATAAGTATTAAAATATTAGGGGAGTATCTTTCGGGTATGGATGATATAGACAACTGAGGGACAGTAGATGGTGTAATCTGATGACATGTGTTTTATAGGACCTAGGGGATTCAGGAAAGAGAGAGAAACAATGGTCTGGAAGTACAATGATTTCAAAGAAATGAGTTAGGAAAGATAACTATTGTGTTAGCAACCATCTCTGGCTAATGTCAACTTCTTGGTTGTCAAAATAGGTAAGGAGTGTTATCACTGAACTGTTTCATCGGGAAACAATGCAAATAAAGTGGTTGGTTTTGTAATATGAATTTACTTTAAAGCTTTGAATGACTAAATTTACCAGCTGTCTGAAATTCTCCCTTCAGGAATGAGATTCCGCAAAGCAATGAATGCATGAATTTTGATACTGAAGGGAATGGAGCTAAGACAACCAAGAGAGGAAACAGCTACGAGAGTAAGTCTATTTAAACATTATTAGTGTATTAATAAGGTAATATCAAGAAATTTAAGATTAGTAAATAATGCAAAGGCCAGGAGAGGGACTGAAAATAAAACATAAAGAAAATAGTCTGGAATGGAAGAGGGAGAAAATGTGAGGATGCTCCATACAAGAATCATACGCTTTCCAGCCCACACGTACCTGTGTCCATGCTTCCTGACACCCAACCTCCTTCACTAAGCTCACACACACTATTTTAGCTTCTGTTACTTCGTGTGCAATTCCAGATATCAAAACTGTGATTAGTCAGGATTAGGTTTTGCTGAGAGCGGACAGAAAACCTGTAACAGTGGCTTAACCAGAAGTTTCCTCCTGATATAAAATAGTAGAGGCAAAGCCTCCAGGAGTGGCATGGCGATTCTATTCCACAGAGTCTTGAGAGACCCAGCCTCCTTTTTCCTTTTTAGTCTGCCATCCCTAGGATGAGGCCCTCCTTCTTCTTGGTCCAAGATAAAGTTCCGGTTATCACATCAAAGTTCTAAGCAGCAGAATTCAGTGAGAGGAGATAGAAGAGACTAATGATACATGCCAGCAATCTCTATTGGGGAACGATTGGCAGTCAACCACACAAATGAATGAATAAGTGAATGTGATCTGGTGCATAGGTAGATTAGCCAATGGCAGAATTTAAGACATGTAACAGAAAGATATAGAGAGAGGTGGCTAGGTGCGGTGGTTCACGCCCATAATCCCAACACTTTGGGAGGCCAAGGCAGGTGGATCACTTGAGCCTAGGAGTTTGAGACCAGCCTGGGCAACATGGAGAGACCCCATCTCTACCAAAAATATAAAAAATTATCTAGGTGTGATGGTGTGTGCATGTAGTCCCTGCTACTCGGGAGGCTGAGGTGGGAGGAGTGCTTGAGCCCAGGGAGGTCAAGGCTGCAGTGAATATGAATATGAAATGAATATGGAGATGGAGTAGCAACTTTAGAAACTAGTAAAAATTTGAAGTAGCCATTGTAGGGGACATAAAAAAGAAATGTTTAGGGATATAGGAGGAGTATAGAGTAGGATTAACTGTCCAGGAAAAAATTGGAAATTGCAAGATTTTTAGTGGCCCTAATTCATAACGTAGTCTTCCACCATGCCCTTACATCCCCCTTCCGCCAAGGGCAGACCATTTCCACCAAAAAAAAGGAATTGTATAAAACTTCCTTTTTGAGCTAGGCATGGTATCTCATGCCTGTAATCCCAGCACGTTGGGAGGCAAGGTAGGAAGATTACTTGAGCCCAAGAGTTTCAGACCAGCCTGGGCAACGCAGTGAGACCCCATCTCTACAAGGAATACAAAAAATTAACCAGGTGTGATGGTGTGTGCCTGTAGTCTCAGCTACTTGGGAGGCTGAGGTGGGAGGATCACTTGAGCTCGGGAGGCTGAGGCTGCAGTGAGCCATGATCATGCCACTGTGCTCCAGCCTGGGCCACAGAGCAAACCATGTCTCAAACAAACAAAGGAACAAACCCCACTTTTTTATCACAAACAAACTCCACTTTTTTTCTTCTTTGCTCAAATTAAGTAGATGATATTTTCTTGCTGGTACTAAAAAGGATAAACAGATTAAAAACTCAATGTTAGAAAATATCAGGAAGACCCTTACTGATCAGGGATTCCTGATTATTACAATAAAAGAAACCAGACTTAGGCTCCTGGATCCCAGGGAAGAGAAACTCAGGCCACCTTAAGGAAAACAAAAATTGCAAGGATATCCACTGACCAGAGTAGGAAAAAACTAGAAAGCCAGCAGCAAATAAGGTAGCTTCAGGGTCCGGTGACTCTTTTGCATGGTTACTGTTGTAAGACAACTATGCATCTTGTCCGCTCTTATAAGGACTGCCCAATTCTTAGTTTTCAGTCAAAATGCTGAAAGAAGCCTATCTGATTCACTTACCTAATTCTCAACAAACTTCTTGGGCTGAGCCCTTTATACTAAACTACTTCATCAGCTAGCCAAAGGAGGCAGCATCCATATGATTGGCATCATTTTTAATACGTTGTATCACTCAGCGTCCAGTCCAGAGACAGAAAACACACAGTAATTCCAAGAGGGAAAGTTTGAAACAAACAATTATTAACTAGTAATGGGGTTAACTACTAAAGGTAAAGAGAACTCTAAAAAAAATACAGTAATAGTGGATGTAGGGAGCAGCCACTACCTCTAGTGCTGAGGCAGAGGACCCAAGAAAAGAACAAATTTGGGGGAAGTGGCCGGGCACAGTGGCTCACATCTGTAATCTCAGCACTTTGGGAGACCAAGGAGGGAGGATTGCTTGAGGCCAGGAGTTCGAGACCAGCTTGGAAACACAGTAGGACCCCGTCCCTATGAAGAAAAATAAAAATCAGCCAGTTGTAGGGGCACCCGACCATAATCCTTCCTAACCACTCAGGAGGCTGAGGCTGGAGGATGGCTTGAGCCCTGGTTGAGTCTGCAGCGAGCTCTGATTGTGCCACTGCACTCCAGCCTGGGTGACAGAGCAAGGCTCTAAAACAACAACAACTGAAAAAACAAAAAACAACAAACAAAAAATGAAAACATTGGGAGACGTTCCCTTGCAAGACTGAGATTCAGACCTTGTTGGCGAGGGTGCAGTTGTGAAGCTGAAGGTTGGAGCCGGAGAGCAGACGTGTCAACAAAAGTAGCTAGGAGGCCACCCACTGGGGTGCCACTGAGACTTACTGGGAAACCTGTGAGGTCCTGCTGAAATTCCTGGGCAGCTGCCTGCTGGAACACTAGCAAACTTGCTGGGAAGCTGGCAGGGGGACTTGTGGATGGGGGAACTCCCACTTCTCTCAATGAGACGCTACTGAAATTTGCTGGGGGATATGTATTGCTGGGTGCTCTACATGCCAGTGGCCCCTACACAATGGAGAAGCAAAAAGAAAAAAGAAAGCACACGTCTCTGCCGCAGCTCCCTGCAGCATGCTCCACTGACAAGCTTAACATTATGCCAGCTGGCAACGGCAAAACGTTTAAAAGGCCCAGCCCAGAATCACGAAGCAGGGAAATAAAAGGTGAATGTGGAGCTAGAAAATGTATAGATAACTGGCACATCCACAAATCACTGGCTGTCCCTGCACAAGTTTCGGCATAACTCATGGATCACTTCATTCAGGACATGTTCACTGAACCAGTACCTGGACTTGCTGGATGAGTGTTGCATTTAAGACATTCCCTCTATTGGTATAGTCCAATATCCAGGACACCGACTTCAAAATTTCTAAATAAGAGGGAAGGAGAAGACAAGAGGTCTTCCCTTGCATTTGCTCAGCAAGCACTGCTTGTTTTCACTTACATTATATGTTTATTTTGGATGTCAGGGGTTTACAGCTGATGAAATTTGTTGGAAGGCGGGGGCAGGGATGTGTGTGACTAATTGCACTGACTCAAGAAATAGAGAAATAATTCAGCTTCAGAACGGCCAGAAGAAGAATCAGCCAAGGAAAACCACCTGAAGATTGGTGGACTTTAAGTACCTGCAGATCAGGGAAGCTTATGTGAGGATTTCTTTGCAATAAGTAGTTCCTTTCCCAATCTTTGTGGCAAAACCTCAGGGCTTACATGAAATACTGTTAAGGTCAGTTCTCTGTTTATACAATAGGCTGAAAAGGCACCCCTCACCCCCTAACAAACACACCTGGATACATATCTGTGCAACACATTGTGGATCATGATTATGTAAATAGAAATTCTTTGAATATCAATGCTCTGAGAAATCAAATAACGGATTTTAAGTCAGCCATGATGCTAACATTTTCCAGTTGTGTTCTTGCTGTCATGCAGTTTCCCACAATAACAAATGTTGATAGACAATGGTCCCAATAAATGCCATTTCAGAGGTATTTGCAAAGTGCTGTGGGACTTTATAAGACGGAATGACAGAGGGGGAATTTCACAGAGTGACACTACCAAGAAGCGTTTCCTGCCACATGAAATCATCTCTACTTAGAGGTCCTATAATTTGGTCATTCAAGGCTGATTTCAGTATTTACGTAATAGAATCAAACTAGGGCCAGAATCAACGCCCATCAGTTGGCCAATATCACCTGAGAATCGGTCAACTAGTGTTTGAGGTTGCACGTTGGCATCAGTTGAAAGATGTATGAACTGCCAGTAGTGGGACCTCATCTCTACTAACCAAAAGCTTTATATTCATAAAGGACAACTTTTAGGGAAGAGAATTAAGTGAATACCATTGCCATTTTTTCTCCCTCTGCACCTTTAAGTGAAAAAACAAAATAGATATTGCCTTTGGAAGTAACCGCCTAAGTACTCTTAGGAACTTAAATTTCTGGTTTATTATGCTATTAGTTTCCAAATGCTGTACACCTAAGCATAGCTTAAAAAATATCAGTTAATGAGCAGAACCAAAGTCCTAGGGCAGTTTGTGAGTTCCTTTGAAATTACACACAAATTTTAGGGTACTTTTTTTTTTTTTTGAGACACACTCTCCGTCACCCAAGCTGGAGTGCAGTGGTGAGATCTCAGCTCACTGCAACCTCTGCCTCCCAGGTTCTAAGCGATTCTCCCGCCTCAGCCTCTGGAGTAGCTGATTACAGGCGCGTACCACCATGCCCGGCGTATTTTGTTTTTATTTTTTGAGATGGAGTCTTGCTCTGTCGCCCAGGCTGGAGTGTAGTGGCTTGATCTCAGCTCACTGCAACCTCTGCCTCCTGGGTTCAAGCAACTCTACCTCAGTTGCCCAAGTAGCTGGGACTACAGGTGTACGCCACCACACCCGGCTACTTTTTGTATTTTTAGTAGAGACGGGGTTTCACCGTGTTAGCCAGGTTGGTCTTGAACTCCTGACCTCGTGATCAGCCTGCCTCGGCCTCCCAAAGTGCTGGGATTACAGGTATGAGCCACCGCACCTAGCCCATACTTTGCATTTTTTAGTAGAGATGGGGTTTCACCATGTTGGCAAGGCTGGTCTCAAAACTCCTGACCTCAGGTATCTACTGGCCTCAGTCTCCCAAAGTTCTGGGATTACAGGCATGAACCACTGCACTCTGCAGGGTACTTTTTTTTTTAGACAGGATTGTAGCTTTCATCAGATTCCTAAAAATTGGGCCCAGAACTCAAAAGTTAAGAACCACTGCGTTAGAGGAACTGAGAAACTAAACCAGAGTAAGAGATAAACAGGGCAACATTAAAATGAACATTTTATATTAAAAGTTTAAGATTGATGATATACTAGCCCATGTATAGAATTTAATTGCAAACTGAACTTTAACAGGCAAAGATATTAATACATGCAAACGTGAAATCATTTCAGTGAGTTCAAAACTGGATGGAGGATGCTAATTGTATTAAGCTGTATTAAATTTTTTAAAAATTATACTTTAAGTTCTGTGCATAAATTACACTTTAAGATACATGTGCAGAACACACAGGTTACCTAGGTATATGTGTGCCATGGTGGTTTGCTGCACCCATCAACCCGTCATCTACATTAGGTATTTTTCCTAATGCCATCCCTCCCACCTCCGACAGGCCCCAGTGTGTGATGTTCCTCTTGTGTCCCAATGCTCTCGTTTCAAGAAATGTGAGATGTCTTTCATAGCCACTTGTTTTCCCAGTTTCTTAGGAAGCCACTCTCCAAATAAATCATGCATATATATAGCAATAACTAGCACAATTTACATGTTCTCACACCTACCATAATTTTCCTCAAAAGCAAACATATTTAAAAATCATAAGGGCCGAGCATGGGGGCTCACACCTGCAATTACTGCGCTTTGGGAGGCTGAGGTGGGTGGATCACGTGAGGCCAGGAGTTCAAGACCAGCCTCAGCAACATGGTGAAATCCCATTCCTACCAACAATACAAAAAATTAGCCGGGTCTGGTTGTGGCATGCACCTGTGGTCCCAGCTACTCAGGAGGCCAAGGTAGGAGGATCACTTGAACCAGGGAAGTGGAGGTTGTAGTGAGCAGAGACTGCATCACTACACTCCAGTTTGGGTGACAGAGCCAGGCCCATCTCAAAAAAACAAAAACAGAAACAAACAAAAACAAAAACACCACAAGAAAACAAATGTAGTGACTATCATCAAACTATCAATCAAGGTGATAGTTCTTTCACCTCCATTTGAAATTATTTAAATTCTTTCCACATTTTACCTAAAATACAGTCAGATAAACATTTCACATGGAACCATATCCAAAGTAGTAGCACCATAATTTAGGTATGCTAAAAATGGATTTTCAACACAAGACAAATCTAGTGGCTTTCATATTATACAATATGTTTTCTAACTTCTGGGTGTCTATAGTACTAATTCACTTGATGCTCAATTTAAAACACAATGGAGCTTTCTTAAAAAAGAAAAAAGTGTATCATTTTTTGATGAATTCATTTAATGAGATTTTTCTAAAATGGAGTGGTACAAATGTTAAGCCCACATATGGAGGACTCTTGCAAGTGTACTCGTTTGCTCCATTTAACATTTTTGCAAGGTGGCTTCTAAGTGCGCATTAGTTGGCCAGTATAACTAGTGAGATAAAACAAACGTCAATGTGCGTGCCAGGTTCACTACACTGTCAGAATACTCAGTTTTAGCCCTAGCACTGACAACATTACTTTGGGCCTCTATTTTCTTTTCTAAAAAGAACTGGGTGAATTATCTTAAAGAATTTCCTCCAAGTCCAAATTTTAAAAAATGCTAATATATTGTCCAAGTAAAAGATATCCCAATAAACATCTTTGACATGGAACAAATTAATCAAGTGACACGTAACCACTGACAAACGGAACTGCCATTATCAAGAATTCTAATAAAGATTATTGATTACCACATGCCCAATCCCAGTTTCTGCATTTCTTTAAAATTCACTTGTCATCTGGGAACTAAGACATCCCTGTACACAAAGTGCGACTCTACTGACGTTTCATCAATTTCCACAATAAAAACATGTTTAAAAAAAAAAAGTTAACAAATGGGGGAAAAGCCAAGACCCAGGATAAAGGATTTAATCCAGTATTTATTCCACACTCATGATGGTTCTCTGTAATCAGAATACAAGTCATAAGAACAATCTATCAAATTTGCTGATAGTCTTAAATAATGCAGCACAGCATTACTTTTAATACTCCTCTGTTCTAGATTAAGTTTAAAAACTCAAACAGCAATCTCCATTATCAATAAAAAAAGTTTGGAATTTTAAAAAAAGGACACTATATCAAGCTGTTTCATAATTTAAGGATTTTCCATTTATAAAAATGCTTTGGAAGCTTGACGCTTGAATCTGTTTCTCTACTCATTTGCCCCACCCTCTCCCAATTACATGTTAGTATAGGGTTCTGCAAGAATGCTAGGCTTTAGACATTAATTTTTTTCTTTAATATAGTACTTTAAAATCTGAGAAAGAATTCAAGAAAAAAGGATTACATGTCATGTATTTTTTCAAATAAAAAAGGAAAACTAAGTGAATAAATTTTAGGCATACTAAGTGTCCCTTTGAGGTAGAATGCTAAAAGGACTTTTGATGAAATCACAGCCTAAAAACCTCTGCATCAGAAACTAACTTCTCATAAATTCTCTCTAAAGGTAACTGTGGAGAATATTAAGTGTAACATATTAACAAGAGCCTTCCAAGATAATATACAGTGGACAAAAATGTTAATCCTACAATGCTGCCTTCATGTACATGGGCAGCACATATTTCTCCTACAACAGACATCCAAGTTCCATTCTCAAAGTCTTTAGCATTCTATTACGAAAAGCACAGCCATGCTAACTTCAGTACACAAACCATAATCCCACACCTACAAAACAAAAATAGATTAGTGGCAGTTTATTGCCTTATACAAATTTAACCAACATGGCAACCATGCCAAAGGAATTAAAACATTTTCAGGACATATGTACAGACTGTACATTTCAAAAACAAACAATAAAAATGCAAGAACAATCTGTGCATCATGTATCAAACTTAACAATTGGGTGAAAACACCAATGCAATAAATGGAATTACAAAGGCACTTCCCTACACAAGAGGAAATGAAAATGCAGCCTACAGGGAGAGCTTGAGGAGTGCGAACTACTGCACAATCTCAACTTGGGGGAAAAAAAGCAGATTTAATCATTTATAGGATTCAATGTGATCCACTTTTACAAAATATTTTCACACAGTCTCATCTTTGTTTTTATGCTGTTTTTCTTGGCTCTCTCGTTCTATACTTTGGCTCCTTCGACGATCATGTTTGTCTGACTGGTCCTTACTATCACTGTGATCTCGTCTGTGGGAACGTTCTTTGCTTCCACTACGCTTTCTAGATTTTTCTTTGCTGGGACTATGTTCCCGTTTTTTTGATTTTTCAACACTGTCAGTTCTTCCTTGACTGCCACTTCGACTTCGTTTATTTGATTTTTCTTTACTTTCATTTTTATGTTTACTTGATTTCTCTTTGCTTCTACTTCTACTTCGTTTCCCTGCATTTCTACTTCGACTCCTACTTCTGTGTTTCCTTTCTCTGCTTCTGCTTCTACTGTGTTTTTTCTCTTTCTTGGAATCTTTTTTGTCATCTCTGTGCCGCCTATCATCTTTGTCTTCTTTATGTTTCTTCTCTTCTACCTCTCCCCTACTTCTCTGTTCCTTGGACCTTTCTCTTGATCGCTCTCTCTCTTTTTCTCGGTCATTTCCTCTTTCCTTATCATAGTCACGATCTCGTCTTCTACCTCTCTCATTTTCTTTCTCTCTTTCTCGATCCCTGTCCCTTCTATCCCCTTTCCTATCACGACTTCGACTGCGACTTCTATGCCTTTCCCTACTTCTGCTGCGCCTGCGTTCTAACCCCCGGTCAATACTTCGGGATCTTCGCCGTTCTTTCTCCCTTTCTTTGGCTTCACGCTCTAGTCGCTGGCGTTCTTTCTCTCTTTCTAATTCTCTGTCAAAACTAGAAGACCCATGGCCCTCCCGATGATGACTTCTACTTCTTGATCTTCTTGGGGACCTCCGTGGACTCAGAGATCTCCTTGGAGACCTAAGGAAGGCGGAGGGAGAAAGAAAATTTCAATGAATAAAACATGAAATTCTTTTCATAGTAATTTTCAACAGCATTATTTATTCAGGTCCTCATGCTTAAGTCCATGTCAAGAATCATCAAAGCAAAAAAGTTTATTGTTCTCATTTACAGATGCATAATGTTACAAAAAAAGCCCTGAAAAGAAGAAAATAATCTTTGGGGGGTAAAAGTGACAAACTAATAAAATGAACAGTAAAATTCCTAACAACTTACTATTTCTCAGAACCATTAACTTTGTATAAAACATATATAAAAAATAAGCATAATTCAAGAGTGACATTACCTTGAACGTCTGCGTTCAACATGTCTGTCTATTTCCTCAGCACCTTCCTTCCCATCTTTCTTGATTTTTCTAGGTCGGGTTTTAATCTGCTGATCAATATTCTTTTGAACTGGAACTGGAATTCTTGGAAACAAGGTAGAAAACCACTCCAGTTTTGTGAGAAAAGATCGTAGCATTTCTCCAATGGTCATTACACAGCCTCCACCAGCCTTCACATCTAGGTCCTACAGAAACACAAAAGATACCCTAGCCGTCAAAAAAAGTATTTCCATATATACATTAATACTATAAAAATATTACCATCTTTGGAATCTCAATATAAAAAAAACTAACAGAAAAATTTTATTTTCATATCCTAATCTGACAATGAATGAACAGAAATATTTGGGCTTAGTGTGTGCATGCAGGTGTGAACAAACCCTGCAGCCTCACGGGCATAAAGGGAACTGATCTCACTCAGTTAACAATATGAAAAAGCCCCTTACATTTCTAAATTATGCGGAATGATTGACTTAAATTTACATTCCACATACCTACTATGTATTTATTTCTGTGGACATATTTGCACACATCATATACCTTGCACCATAACCTAGCTACATATCATCTACTTTAGATAATTCCTGTCTAACGGTTATCTTTTAACAGCTCTAATATAAAATGAAGCCCTAATAAAACTGGAAGCAATAGCAAACCAACTGCCATGAAGCAGTGAGGTTTCTAATTTAGTTATGTAGAAAATAAATAAATGAACAAATAATTGGAAACGCATAATCCATGATGACCATTGTCTCTGAAAAGGGTCATTACCGCATGAAGGCCTTCTTGCTATGCCCTCTCACAGCTCAGGACATGTTAGTCAGCTATTGTCAGTCCCAAACCTATAGTGCAAGCACACAAGGAAAGTGAGATTTGTTATCTAAACAGGAAAACAAGAGCTAAAGGTAAAACTGCTTGCACTCACACACATTTAAGTGTTCAGATATACAGTATATCCAAATATAATCGCTGCAGATATCTAAGGAAGAAAACAATAAGTTAGCTTAAATAGAGGACCTCAGATTTGTAAACACAATAAAAAACATAAAATAGAGGCATCCAGAAACAAAACCAATACAACACCAATTATGATGAGGAACATGCTTTTTTAAAGACAGAAGGGAGAAGTGCTTCAGTATGAAAAACTCATCTAAAGATAAAAAACCCTTAAAGATTGTGATTTAAAACACGTTTTGCTTCTTCTGAGTTATTAAGTAACTCAGTTAACTGGCAAAAAAAAAAAAAAAAAAGAGTAGAGAAAAATAAAAATTCTCCATGTCTAAATGAGATCTTTTTTTTTAAGGTGTGCATGTAATAACAAAACACAATAGATTTCCATTAGAACCATCCTTAAATTCAATAAATTCTTTGGATGAACTCTGTAAATAGACTACTGACATACAGCACTCAAAGTCTTTATGAACCTTAAAACACAAAATAGCAGAGTGGGTAGACAAATGGACAATACAGCTCATCATTTCATTTTTGAAATGTTGGACTTCACCATGTAAGTAAATTAATGCATATATGACATTTTGTTTTGAGAAAGGGTCTTACTCTGTTACCCAGGCTGGAGTGCAGCGGCAATGATCTTGGCTCACTGCAAATTCCACCTGCTGGGCTCAAGTGATCTTCCCACCCCTGCCTCCCAAGTAGCTGGGACTAATAAGATGCATACCTATATGCTCAGCTAATTTTTAAACTTTTTTTTTTTTTTTAGAGATGAGGTCTCACTATATTGCTCAGGCAGGTCTTAACCTCTCAAAGTGTTGGGATTACAAGTGTGAGCCACCATGCCCAGCCAATGCATACACAATTTATTTTTTATTATTCTCCTCTAGTATATGCATGCATATATGATTTAAATCTAACTTAGTATTTCAGATTTCAAATTAGGGAGACTCAAATTACAATTTTAAAAAAAATTCTTTTTTAAAGGTACATGTGGTGTACTAGGAGTCAGAAAGCTAGAATTAAAATTTTGTCACCTTGAACAAGTCATCCAAACACTTAGCCTATTTATGTAACACCCAGTTCTTCAATTCAGCACTTCTATGCAAGTGGGAATACTGATATATGGAAGAAGTTAGAGGGTGAAGAACTGAAATGTTCCAGAAGAAACAAAAGCTACAATTAGTATTCCATGTGCATGTATTTTATTATCACCTCGATCTTGAGCATGCCCCATCTTGAAAAATCACTATTAACTATACAATTCAGGATCAATGCAATACACAGAACATAATTAAGAAGTGAAAAATTTCTAATAATTACCAAACACATTTAAACAGTTTTAAAACAAGAAAATAAAACTTCAGAAATTTACCCTGAAATATATAAAAGCCATCAGGTCTCAGTAAAAGGACATTAATTCCAAAAGTATCTGACTGAAATAAATTTAACTACAGGAAATTCTTGAAGACATTAAACCACCAATAAATAAAAGATAATAAAAATATGAGAGTAATCAGAAGAAAACAAATTATTACCCTTGTTGACATACCTCTTCATCATCAAGGAAGGATTCAAACCAGTCCCATAGATCTGTAGGGGGCTGTGTATATCTAGAATTACAAAAGACTATTATTAAACATATGTGAATTAAAATGAGATATTTCCTGGAAATGTACATAAATGCACGCTCACCTTATATACATAAATCCAAGAGCTCTAATATATGGAGAGTCTGTGTGTGTTATAAGACCCATCACTTGCTTTCGAGTTAACTTCAGGGTAAATAATTTGTATAACAGGCAAAATGCTGTAGAAACAATTCCTCCTGTTCCAACACCTCGAACCTTTAGGGGAAACAAGAGTTAAGAAAAAGCAGTAAAATAATTAACAGACTCTTAACACCAATTGATTAATCCTGTTAGGTATTAATAACAAGCCATAATCCAGAACTAAGAAACAAGCATTAAAAAGTAACACTTTTCTAACCCTATTTCACTGAACACTTGAATTTAGATTAAAAAAATTGTCACTCAAGTATATAATTGACAGGCCTCTAGTTCTCTAAATATAAACTTAGTTATCAGAAACAGAAAAACTGAAAAATGCACGTACTTCTACTTACCCCTCCGCACATCCCTGTCTGGCCCGCTGTTTTCCTGCTTCCTTTCTCCCATGGTTCAACGTGCGTGACCTGAAAATAGAAAAGAGGAACACAACAAACATTCATACTTTGAATTTGTTTAAAAGCCTGATACAAGTATACCCAAGTCCATAATAGAGCAGCTCTTCCAAAATTATTTTGGCATTAAGTATATGTTTACTGACATTAAGTGTGTAAATCATTTTTGGAAAAACTGCTTAGACATTTAAACAACACCCAAAAGCTACTAGGGTTTAACAAAACCTTAATAGCTTTGCAGAGGAGAAATCCCACTAAACTGGCCTTATAAAGAGCTGATATCTATATCTGGGAGTCAGAAAATTTCTATAGTCTCCCTTGGTTGCAAAAACTATTTGGTAATATTTTAACTTTGATAATATTTGATAATATTTTAACTTATGAGTTGCTTTTAAAACATTTTCCTTTAAAAATGGATTTAAGTCTCCAATTTAAAGCAAAAAGTATTAATGAAGTTTAAGCATTAATTTGAAATACTTGAAAATACCTTTAATAGTTCAATTTTATTGTAATTTAAAATCTACATTATAAAATTAAGGAAAATTACTGGAAAAATCTCTAAAACAGTAACAGGTTACTTGTGATGCAAAATTATGGAACTTTTTATTTGTACATTTTTTCCACCAGGGTCAGGTTTATTCCTGATTAAAGATAAAATTACAAAGGCCACACTTACAGAGATCATTGTTGTAATTAAGCTTCAGCCTAATTATGTGTGAACCAATCCAATTATTCCCCAGAATATAAGTTGTGTCAAAAACTGAGTGTGACTAGTCACAGGCATATACTAAGTATCATCAAAGATGATACAGTATCATATTTGCTATAAGGAACATCTTACAAAAACCATTCCTTATCTAAAAATAGCAACAACAACAACAAAAGAATATTAGCTCTATAATAGAATCCAAAAAGGCCTTTTGGGAAGACCCATTTTTGTTTTTTTAAAAACATACAAAAAAAATCCTGTTTTTTCACTACGTATTTCTAAAATTCTATTTCCACCCGCACATGGTAAATTTTGTAGTCCTGAATAATGGCTTCAGATAGAAAATCATGCATTTAAGTTTAAGCACTACACTATTTCGCAGTGCTTTAACGTTTCCTTTACTCCCCACAGACTGCTATGTAAAAGATGTTTCAATTCCTTAAAAGCTAGCCAAAGTCAGGGTTGGATGCATACAAAATAAAATTACAACGTTGGAAACTTACATATTTCAGTGAGTATTTGATCTGAACGTCTTAAGTCCTGATAATATTAGTAAAAAGCTGGGTCTATTAGTTTTTTAACGGAATTTAAAAACAATTCCTGGTAGAATCTTGTTTCAAAACACATTTGAAACTTAAAAACGAGACTTTCCTCTATTACATTAACATTTTGCCTATGTTAGAAAACAGAACCTGCCGCAAAAAGAGCAGGAACCCAATTTTCAACTGCTTAAAGTTTACTGCATAAATAAAGCTAAGGATTAAATGTTATTCACCATACTGTATCCATACTAAAAAGGTCTTACCTTTTAAAAGCTAAAAAAACTAATTCATAGAATTATAATCAGACCTACTCTCGTAAGAGGATTCCAAATTTATCTGTGTACTTTATCAACCCAAAGTTGAACTGTATTCCTCAAGATATGTTTTCTATAAAAAGCAACTAATCTCTCAAAATCCTTCAATAACCTAATTACTCAACTGGGGGAAAAGGTGGGCAAAACGAAAGAGAATGTCCTTTTGTTACCATCTCTACACATACGTTCAAATGACAGAAAACACTTTGTGTGGTCTGTCGAGTTTTTAAAAGTCAATATAGACAAAAATGGATTGTATATTAGATGCTCCGGATAAAATATTTAAAGACCATTAAGGCTATTATTAATATTCTTTAAAATAGAAATTAACCTTTGGAGGCCTGGAAGGTATTTTTTACACTACCTAATTTGCAGGGAACTGGAAAAAGCCTACCTAATTGGTGAAGGACCAAAAGCAATGGCCAAAAAAAAAAAAAAAAAAAAAAAATCTAATTAGCCGTTCATTTAACCAGGGAAATGCATTTATGGCGATTGAGCATGATTAATAGTGCATACCTCTACCTGCGACCCTGGGCTGCTCCGAGCCTCGCTGCAAGACTGAGTCAATCCTGCTAACGAAACAAGAACTGAGACAAGAGTGCAGTGAGGAGGCGCCAGGTGAGCTCCCCAGCACAGCCAAGCCAGCACCGACCCTGCCGCAGAAGCCCAGGGCCCAGATAATTCTAAATTAGCCCAATGCACAGGTGGCTGAGACCTCTTACTCCTGACTTCCTGCTGGGAAAATTTCCAGGCCTTCTGTACACCTCTTGAAATGGCACCTCTCCACCCTCATCCCCCCAACCCCACCCGACACACACGCACTGACCATTTCCCTGTCTGGATCGGATAGTGAGTACCAACAACACGAGGCCAATACTGAAGTCATTACACGCCCTGGCCAGGGGTGAGCGGGAGAAGCACCAACAAGTTGGCGCTCAGTAGATCCACGTCAAAAGGAATAATTTTAAAGCTGTAAACTGGAAAGGCTTCTGTTACTCTTTCCTCCTCTCCCCAATCCCTCTTGCCGAACTCCCCCCAGGGGTGGGCAGAAGGTTGGGGGAGGAGAGAGATCAATAGTGGCGGGCTCTCCCGGCTCTAAAAATCTAAAATGGAAACGAGAGGGCGGCCCCAGTCCGACCCCTCCCAGAGAAGACTACAGGCCGCAGCTCCCCCTCCGCCGAACCACCTTCCCCCACCCACAAATCTTCAGATTTCGGGGGCCGCCTTCGCCCGTTTCCTCCATACCCCCTCTTCCGAACTTACCCCCAAAGCCAAGGCCTACACGCTTCGTACCTTAAAGTAGATCTCGTCCACCACCTCGTGGTAGGTCTTGAGCTCGTAGAGCTGTACTTTGAAGTAAGGCGACGACAGGATGTTGGTCAGGATCATGGGGTTGAGGTTCATGGTCTTCTCGTTGCCCCAGAGCGGGAGCACATTGCCCTGCTTGCCCGAGACCGCCGGCTTGGTAGCGCCGCCGCCGCCGCACTGCTGCTGTTGCTGAGCCGCAGCAGCGGCCGCCTGGTGCTGCGGCTGCGAGTTGCCTGTCAGCGCGGGGCTGTTGTTAGCCATGTTGCGGCGGAAGGAAGGAGGGAGGGAAGGAAGGAGGGGGGGGGAGGGGGCCAAGCTCGATCTCGCTCTTCGGGACAACGGTCTGGGACCCTACTCCATGGAACGTCGTCGGGAGAAGGGGCCGCCTTGCTGTGCCCCAGCCGGGCAAGAGAGGGCACCCAGGGCGCCGACAAAAGGACCCCGGGCCGAGAGCAAACAGCGAAACCCAGTCCGCGAGAACTCCACGCAGAAGGGGAGCCGGCGGCAAGTGAGATCGATCTCTTCCGCCAACTGCCCCTGGGAACAAGATGGCGGACCCGGCGGATATGACGCCACGCACCCCAGCGTTCCAAGCTGAACTGCCGGCCAATCAGAGACGCCCAGGTGGGCTGGAGCGTCCTCTTCCTAGTTCCCCGCGTTCTCTGCACCCTGAAGTCGCTGCAGTGACCTCGCTACCTGACTCTTAGGGGATTTCCCCTGAGAATTTGGGGGTCGGGGGAGAGGGTGGTAGGCTTAATCCGTTGTTGTTGTATTTTGACTGGGGGCTTGATTTCTTTTGTCGAGAGCTGAACCAGAAAGGGTTCGCATGGCTGCGATGTGCTTGCTAATATCGTGACTCTTGACTCCTGCAGAGTATCCGAGAGGGTCTCCTGGCGTCTGTTTTAAGGTTCTCTGGAAGGGACAATGGTCAGGGACCCCAATCCTCCGGGAGATTCTGATCAAAGGTCACGTCCTTCGCCAGCCTCTAGTGTCCAGCCAGAGGTCTTAAATTTATTCAACCGTAAGATTGAGATAACATCTGCCTGGGCTGTTGAGAGCACTGAAAAAGCTAATATACTTGTGGCGCTTAGTAGACTGTTCCAGGCATCTGGTAGGCGCCTTTTCTCCCTGCTCTGGATCTTTCGATTCTAGGAATGTGTTCGGAGTGGTAAACATTGGGTGAGATACTGTGAAATGGGAATGGGGGTGTGAATGTGTGGGGAGTTTGAACGTTGCAATCTTAACTTCAGTGGCGCATACACAGAGGAGAAGAAAAGAATGACGATGGAAACTTTGGGGAAAATCCCATCTGGATGAAAATAAACCAGGAGGAGAGAGAGAAGACAAGCAGAAAAGTAGGTAAACCAAGAGACAGTTGTATGACAGAATACAAGGAAACAGAAAAAAATAATGAATTGAGTGACTGATTAATGTTTAGAGCTGTATAGTACAAAAGTGGTAATCCTGTCCGGTTCCTTTGTTTTAGGTTGCAAGAGAACTAGAACCCTAAGAGGAGAAGCAGTTTTCACCTTCTTAGTAGCAAATCTTGTTTTTCTCTATAGTGGTTTTTATTAACTTCCAAAGGAAAACTGAAGATCCTAACCCCTGTGTCATGAGTTACCACGTTAGAAGTCCATAGAAAAAAATTTTTTTGAACCCAGTTCTTACTTATTGTGTATATATTTTTTGCCTTGATAATAATAGTTTATTGAGTTTATTGAGTGACACATTGCCTAATCGTATGGCTTATTTTTAATTCCTCAGATACATGATCTTTCTGTATAGTCTTAAACAGTCTTTACCCCTAGTCACTTTGGATGAAAAGCTTGGTAGAGAGGTTGAGTTTGATATCTAAGTGTCAGTGGCATCAAACTCAGGGAGCCAGGTATTATGATAAAGTGCTTAACATACTCAATGAATCCCTACAACAGGCTGAAGATGTTATTTTTATCACCATTTTAAAAAATGTTTATTCACTTGTAATTGAAGACCTCTACGCTGCACATATATAAAGCTGTAAGTTTGGTTTGATCAGTTTTGACATATATGTATACCCATTAAACCATTACTACAATAAAAATAATCTTCCGTCATTCCCAAAAGTTTTCTTGTGCCCTTGTAATCCATCTCTCTTTCCAACTTCATACCGAAGCAACCACTTTCTGTCAATAGAGACTATTTTGCATTTTCTTGACTCTTAAATAAATGAAATACACAGTGTTCTCTTTTTTTGCCTCCTTATTGCATGTATCAGTAGGTTGTGTTTTTTTTAAATTACTGATTAGTATTCCATTGTATTGATTTATCACAATTTTATTTATCTAATCATTGATGGGCACAGCATTTTCATTTGTAATAGCCCCAAATTAGAAATAACGCAAAGTGTTAAAAATGCTGTGAACATTTGTGACTAGACAGTGTGGACTTTTTTTTTTTTGAGACAGAGTCCCACTCTGTTGCCCAGGCTGGAGTGCCCTCTTTCAGCAGGAAGTAGTCAGATGGACTTGACACCCCTCTTCACTATGCTATTTTCTCTTTCTTGAGACCATGATATGCAGCAGGCAGACACGAGCATGGGGGAATATAAAGGGTCCAAGATATTTGTCAGGGGAAAATGAGCAGAGCAAAATCACCTGGTGACCATCCAGTAGGCCCTGGAGACAAAAACTTCTTATCTGAGGATTTCAAAAGTAATTAGACTTCCCTATTATCTAACACAGGCATCTGGTTCCAGTTTTTTCCCCCCCAAATTTATAAGTAACTAGAATTTCTATATATCCCTCTTGAATGCATGCATATCAAAACTCATCGTGTGACCCTTGCTGACATTAAGGCACCAGAATGTCTACAAATGTAATATTTATCATGACCTACATGGCCGCTCCCATAAATATCCCTAAGGTCCATAAATACCCCTAAGGAAAAATTCACCGTGGCACACTCAGTCCTCTCTTGCTGAGGCACCCCACTGCACTCTTCTGCAGCATTCTATTTAATGGAAGTTTCCTTTTTAAACCTATACTGTTGTCTGTAGATTCTTCTTACCAACCCAAGAGTTGACCGCTTTCTGATGCAGGGGCTCTGACACCTCACTCGGTGTCATGCCTATGGTGTGAGGTAGGGTTGATGTTCATTTTTTTCCCCCCGACAGGTACTGAGTTCATCCAGCACAATTTGTTGAAACGACTTTCCTTTCCCTTTGGAATTGCTTTAACACTTTGTCAAAAATCAATCAACCCTGCCATGTGTGGATCTACTTCTGGACTGCGTTCCATTGATCTTGGTGTTTATCTTTTCACTGATACCAAACTGTCTTAACTACTATTGCTTACAGTAAGTTTTGGAATCAGGTAGAGTACAAGTATCCCAACTTGATTCTTTCTTTTAAAAGTCACTTTGGTTACTCTAGTTCCTTTATATTTCCATCAATTAAAAAAAAAAGCCTGGCATATTGATATGTATTGGTGCTCAGTGAACATGTATCATTCTTGAATAAATGATAAGAAGATTAAAATGGATTGCCATGTGTAACTAAAATGACAGAAACTGAATATGTGATTGTTCAGAACAACCACAAATCTAGGGTCATATAAGAAGCCATTGACTAACGTACCCAAGAACTAAAAATCTGAAGCGATTGGTGGTTTGTGCTAAAGAGTCAAGGGTGTTAAACAAAGCTACCCATCTCCTTGGTTATTATTTCAAAACACTGAATCAGACGAGTTATGAATTGAGATTTAAGAATTACCAGGAGTTAACTAGGTGAATAAAGGGGAACAGATATTCTAGGTAGGGCAAACCTGTGCAAAGGCTGTGAGTCACGAAAGAACAGATGGTGTGTTTGGAATGGGTTGTCACTATTAAGGCACTCGGCTATTTTTTCAGGGGCAAATTAAAAACCCGTGGTGGCTTGGCATGGTGGCTCATGCCTGTAATCCCAGCACTTTGGGAGGCCAAGGCTGGTGGATCACTTGAGGTCAGGAGTTTGAGACCAGCCTGGCCAACATGGCGAAACCCCTTTGCTACCAAAAAAAGAAAGAAAAAAAAACCAAAATTAGCTGGATGTCATGGCTCATGTCTGTAATCCCAGCTTCTTGGGAGGCTGAGGCACGAGAATTGCTTGAATCCAGAAGGCAGAGGTTGCAGTGAGCCGAGATCGTGCCACTGTACTCCAGCCTGGGCAATGGAGTGAGACTCCATCTCAAAAAAAAAAAAAAATAATAATAATAATAAATAGTGGTTCATACTAATGAATAATGGCTGAATAGTGGGGCTGAATATCTGCTTGTCATCTCCAGCCACCAGAGGAAGGGTCTATGCCTTCCATCTAATAATTCCAGGCCCCAGTCACACAGTGATTGACATATAGTAGATACTAAGTAAATATTTACTTATTGAGAGAACAAATAAATGAATGAATTATTGGTTCTACTTGGCTGGAGAGTAAGACTGATCCAAAGCCTTTAATGAATGTGAGAAGAGTCCAGGAAGTCAGTTAAAGCCATGTCAGGGGAAAGAAGATATATGTCTCAAAGATGCAGCAGTTTTATTCAAGGGGGGAGTATTATAATGTAAGATAACATAAGAATGAACCTGAATTATTTAAATTATGGCCATTTGATTATGGCATGGGGTTATATATTTTAGAAAACTTTATGTGAAAATTATTGAAGTTATCTAAATTCACCTTGAAAATGTTATAGTAGTCTTATATTTAAAAATCTAACCGTTAACTTTAATTCCCATGAATAATCTAAATTCTGATACAATGTTTGCCAGGGACATTTTTGTGTGGTTGCCAACTCTGTAGCATGGCCAGGGTTACAGATGGAAGTGATCTGCTCAGCAGATGGGTCATAAATTTGTTGATACTGGATTCATTTTAAGCTGCTGCTAAGAAATAAGAAATATCCAGAAGTTATATCTCAACCATTTGGAAAATTACACAAGGGGGGATAACTGTCACTATCTTTTTTTTTTGAGATGGAGTCTTACTCTGTTACCCAGGCTGGAGAGCAGTGGTACAATCTCGGCTCACTGCAACCTCCACTTCCTGGGTTCAAGTGTTTCTCCTGCCTCAGCCTCCTGAGTAGCTGGGACCACAGGCGCCTGCCACCAGCCCTGGCTAGTTTTTGTATTTATAGTAGAGATGGGGTTTTGCTATGTTGGCCAGGCTAGTCTTGAACTTCTGGCCTCAAGTGATCCTCCTGCATCAGCCTCCCAAAGTGCTGGGATTAGAGGTGTGAGCTACCGCACCCAGCCCCCCGCCATTTTTTTTAAGATGGAGTCTCGCTCTTGCCACCCAGGCTGGAGTGCAGTGGCGATCTCGGCTCACTGTAACCTCTGCCTCCGGGGTTCAAGCGATTCTCCTGCCTCAGCCCCTTGAGTAGCTGGGATTACAGGCGCCCACCACCATGCCTGGCTAATTTTTTTTGTATTTTTAGCAGAGACAGGCCTTCACCATGTTGGCCAGGCTGGTCTTGAAATCCTGACCTCAGGTGATCTATCCACCTTGGCCTCCCAAAAGTGCTGGGATTACAGGCATGAGCCACTAGCACCTGGCCCAGCCTCTCTTTTACAAGACAATTCTTTGTATGTCTGATCAGAGACAGAGTACTGGGCTGAATGGGTGATTGTCACATCCGGGCCCAAATGAGATTAGGTAATGGATTCCAAACCTTTTTTTAAAAAATCCTTTTGTTAATTGCTTTTGCTACAAAATGAAGTCAGGATAGAAGAGTTCTGACTGGTCCCTTCTTTATTTGGCCTTTATAAACCCATGGATCCTTGTAAGTGAAATTGTCTCATTCACAGTGCTATTGACAGGGCAACCCTATGTGGCCCATGATTTATACCAAGGGACCCTGGCTCTCTCACCACAGCCAGTTGGACCACAGGTGGCACTAATCTAATGCTAGCCAGTCACCTGTTATATAGCTTCCTTGTGAATAGATGATCTAGGGTTTCCAGATCCTTGTAGGAATCTGAATGGGGAACGTAATCAAACAGTTAGCAGTAGGCACTAAAACAGAAAGAATGGAATGAGATAGGGAAGGAAACATTCAGGTTCATACCCAGGTTCTGAGTAAGCAGTATTACAAAATAAGCAGGAGCTATGAAGTGGAGAAAAGATTTAAGTTCTCAAGTCAGTATACTATGAAAATAAGCATAATCAATATTACCCTTTAAAAATTTGTTAAATAACTTACAAGTAGTACAATCACATAGTTTTGTGAGGTTCTCCTGTATACATGGACATTCAGATTGTTTTAAGGGATTCACTTTTTCACTTGCCAGGTCCTCAACCTTTATGCTGTATTTGTATCTAAAAGCGGTGATATAATATGTTCCTGCCTCCTCCCCTTCCACATTGCAAAAGAAAGGTACACATCTCACTCATCCAAATCTCATAATAGTGCATTGTCTTGAGGTATAAAAACCTCAAGGTACCAAAGTGCCATTTTTTAAAAATGGTGTTGGAAAGACCAGGTAAAATTTCCTTTTGCAAGTCAGGTGGTTTCCAATGTGCCGCTTTCAACAAAATAGATGAAGGACCTAACCAAATTGTCCACTGAGAGATCTTTAAACAGAATTTTTTTTTTTTTTTTTTTGAGACAGGGTCTTGCCCAGGCTGGAGTGCAGCAGCCTCTGCTTTCTGGGCTCGAACTATCCTCCCACCTCAGCCTCCCAAGTAGCTGGGACTACAGGCATGTGCTATCATGCCCAGCTAGTTAGTTTTGTTTTTTTGTAAAGACGGAGTCTTGCCATGTTGCCCAGGCCAGTGTTGAACAGCTGGGCTCAAGTGATCTTCCCACCTTGGCTTCCCAAAGTGCTGGGATTACAGATGTGAGTCACTGCACCTGGTAATTAACCATAATTTTTGATGAAAGCTCACCAAGTCATGTTAGCATGTAACTTGGAAGTCTTTTAAAGAATTGTCACACTGCTATAACAAAACTTTGAGATCCATTTACTCACATAAATGAGGTTTCTCAATACATCTAATAAAAAAATAGAGATAGAATTGATGCTAAACTGTCTCATTTTATAAATCATAAACAGCTATATGAAGTAATGGCTAAAAAGACACATCATCTCATCAAAAGATATAGTTATAATAAAATGCTTTTTGTGTTTAATAATTACTTATCAATATTTATATCTGTTATTTTGATATCAGTTATGTCCTAAGAGTAACTGTTTAAACAGTCAAATAGAAGAAAAAAATTTCAGAACTTAACAGCCTTATTGGAAATGAAACATTTTTAAAACGTAGGTAATTTTATATAATAATGTGACCAATAGGAGATGTCTGAACATAAAAACATTTGTCACTAGGATAAAATTTTATCCACTCCATATCCAGATAAGGACTTTCTTGCTAGCAAATACCCTTAGTTTATTACCACATTTATAAGAATCACATGTTTGCTTGCTTTCCTAGGAATATTTATAAAGGAAGAAGACAGATTATAGATCTTCTACTTAACTCCTTCCTTCTCAGTCATTGATAGATGAAAAATGGTGTTTCATTGTTTATTTTAATTTACATTTTGAGTGATGTTGAATATTTGTTCACATGCTTATAACTGATTTGCACTTCTTTTTCTGCCTCATATAAATAGCAACAAAATATTGAAAAGCTGCAAAGTAGATGAGTCAAGTAGCTGTTACCTCAGCAGACTTGAGAAAGAGGAATCTTAGCAGGCTGTGGAGCAATCTGATTTACACAGTTAAACCCTGCATAAGGCTCAGGAATTGGGAGCACCATATAACCCTAGAAGAGAGCATGATGGGCTAAAAATATGAGGAATGGTAGAAAGTCTGTTATAAGAATCAGTGAGATGCGGCTGGGCGCAGTGGCTCACGCCTCTAATTCCAGCACTTTGGGAGGCCAAGACGGGCAGGTCACGAAGAGGTCAGGAGTTCGAGACCAGACTGGCCAGTGTGGTGAAACCCCGTCTCTACTAAAAATACAAAAATTAGCTGGGTGTGGTGGCGTGTGCCTGTAGTCCTGGCTACTTGGGAGGCTGAGGCAGAAGAATCGCTTGAACCTGGGAGGCTGAGGTTGCAGTGAGCCGAGATCATGCCACTGTACTCCAGCCTGGGTGACAGAGCGAGACTCCATCTCAAAAAAAAAAAAAAAAAAAAAAAATTCAGTGAGTTGCTCAGATTCCTTCCCTATCATAGTAGAAGCCCAGAGATTTAGCCTTGTAAGAGGGTAAAACAGATTCTCCAGCTTGGAGGACACCAGGCCCATTTAAGCGTGAAGATCTCATGTAGAAAAAAAGCAAGAAAATTAGAGGACTGACCTCTGAATAATGGGAGCTCATAAAAAGATAGGGGAGGAAATAATCAAATAATTTAATCAATAATCAATAACTCAGTTCTATTTATACTCTTTCAGGCTGACCAATTTATTTGATTCATATTAACTGTAAAATGCCATTTTCTAAGCTTTCACAAATGTTGGGGATAGTCAAAGGGCCTTTGTTCAGGTGATTAAAGGAGGGGGTTTGCATTACCTCTCCCCTAAGCAATCATACCAAAGTGGCAAAACTAAAGAACTACGATTAGAAGACAAGAAACAAAAAGAATGGATGATTTATAGAAGCTGTTCAATGATCTACTGATAAAGCTCAATAATCATACCTTAAGTTGTCAGTGTATAAAGGCTGAGGCTGTAATTGGCTAAAGCTCCAACTGGCTAAACTACCAAGGCAGGAAAGCCCCCCTTACAAGCAAATATAAGATATATAATCAACCGTAGAAGAAAACAGTAACTTCTGGGTCATCTATAGAATCTCACTGTCCTGTCCAGGCTATAAGAAGCTTTTCTTCTAAGTGAGGCATTTCAGTTCAAGCCAGCCTGGCTCTGGGTTAGTAAACTCACAGGTAGTGAGTCTAACTGTGGGCTTTCTCTTATTTCTTTGAGGGGAATAGAGCAGTGGAGTGGCCATGCAAGGACCATTTCCCACCTGAAACCTGAAGGTTCCCATGTCTGGACCTAGCTATTCCAGGTTACAACTAAGGGATACAGGGAAAAGAGCACTCAGTCCTCGTCCCCAAATCTGTCCAAACTAGCGTGTAACTTTCAGGAAATCCCCTCTCTGGACCAGCTATTCCTAACATCTAAAAAAAGGAGCCTGGACTAGTAACACTTAACATTTCCAAGTTTAGGATCAAAAAGTCCCTAGGCGAACCCAAAGCAGGTCACCACCTTCTAAACGTCTCATTAATCCCAGTATGGAACCTCAGCGCCCCTTGTTGAGGGATCTCTCGGAGCTTCCGACACCTCCCCGAGCGCCCTCCACGCATGGCCCTGAAGAGTCAGTTATTATTCCTCCCTAAAACAGCATAATCTGGGGTATCAGGGTCTAAACCATGTGTTAGGAATAATGCTCAAAATCCTAAGGAAATCGAACATTCGAACAAAGGATTCTTAGCAAAGTAATTTTACTTCTGCACAGAGGGGTGCCTCCTTAGCCAGTTGCCATGAAAGCACACCTGAACAAAGGGCTATGAGAGCCTCTATTCCTGACGCAAGTCCTGCCCCTGTACCCTTTCCTCATTGGTCGGGGTCGGGTGGTACAATCTAAACTAATCCCTGCTGGCTAAACATTTGATTTTGTGAGATAAGGTGGGGCCGTAAAAGAAAGTAGAGAGAAAGGGAAGGGGTGTCTGTAATGAGCTAGAAAGTTAGTCCTCTTTCCGAATAAGGAAAGGAATGTGAGCTGGTACTGATAATGCCTAGTACTGTGGCTTGCCTGGGCATTTAACAAAGGCAAAAAGGAAAAGAGGAGAAAAAGGAAAAAGTTGGGGGGATACTATGAATAAAAGATTGATCAGATTATTTGAAGAGAAACCTCATCATATCACATACGCGTGTGGACCGGGGCTTCTCTAGGTAAAGACTAGAAGGTGGAATGAACTCTCTCAACGATCTCCGTGTCTTCTACTTAAACTTTTGATGAAAAAATTTAGGTATTAATTTAAAGATGGCTGAGAGATATTTCATCAAGACACATGTAATAAAGGACTTTTATTCAAAATATACAAAGAACTTTTTTTTTTTTTTTTTTTTTTTTGAGATGGAGTCTCGCTCTGTCTCCAGGCTGGAGTGCAGTGGTGCGATCTCGGCTCACTGCAACCTCTGCCTCCCTGGTTCAAGTTTCTTCTGCCTCAGCCTCCCAAGTAGCTGGGACTACAGATGTGTACCACCACGCCCCTCTAATTTTTGTATGTTTAGGAGAGATGGGGTTTCACCACGTTGGCCAGGATGGTCTCGATTTCTTGACCTTGTGATCTGCCCACCTCGGCCTCCCAAAGTGTTGGGATTACAGGTGTGAGCCACTGTGCCTGGCCACAAAGAACTCTTAACACTCAACAATAAGAAAAAAACTCAATTAAAAATTGGGGAAAAGACCTAAACGACACCTCACTGAAGAAGATACACAGGTGGCAAATACGCATGTGAAAAGATGTTCAAAAGCTGGGCAGGGTGGCACACGCCTGTAGTCCCAGCTACTGGAGAGGCTGAGGGAAAGCAATTTGCTGGTGATTTAGCTGCTGAGCCTTTATATAAGCAGGTCAACATAGCAAGAAAGGCATTGAAACTTGAAATAAGCTTGTTGAAGAAATCTTGGAGAAGAACTGGCATATAATTTTACAATTTTTTCTTAACCATTAACAAAGTTGAAACACCTTATTCAGGTGGAGATGAAGGAACTGACTGATTAAAAACATCTATTGGTTTTCAAATTTTTTGACAATGAAAGGACATGCACTCATCCTACTTTTTTATTTTTATTTTTATTTATTTATTTATTCTTTCGAGATGGAGTCTTGCTCTGTCACCTAGGCTGGAGTACAGTGGCCCAATCTTGGCTCACTGCAAGCTCCGCCTCCTGGGTTCACGCCATTCTCCTGCCTCAGCCTCCTGAGTAGCTGGGACTACAGGTGCCCGCCACCACGTCCTGCTAATTTTTTGTAATTTTAGTAGAGGTGGGGTTTCACCATGTTAGCCAGGATGGTCTCGATCTCCTGACTTCGTGATCCACCCACCTCAGCCTCCCAAAGTGCTGGGATTACAGGTGTGAGCCACCGCACCTGGCCCCTACTTTATTTTTAAGGCTTGATATTATTTTTTTCTTTCTTTTTTTGAGACAGGGTCTCACTCTGTTGCCCAGGCTGAAGTGCAGTGGCATGATCACAGCTCACTGTAGCCATGACCTCCCAAGATCAAGCGATCCTCCCACCTTAGCCTCTCAAGAAGCTGGGACTACAGGCTGGCACCACCATACATGGCTAATTTTTTATTTTATTTTTTGTAAAGACAGGGTATCATTGTGTTGCCCAGACTGGTCTCAAACTCCTGCACTCAAGCAATCCTCCTACCTTGTCCTCCCAAAATGCTGGGATTACAGGTGTGAGCCACAGTACACAGCCTGGTAATTTTTCCTAACCCATTTCCTGTTTGCCCTGAGAAATACGCACTAGCACCCAGCTGCACTTTTTTTTTCTAAACAGGAAATGGGTTAACACGTCCAATCCAGCTTTTGTCAGTAACAAAGATGACATTTTAATCTCCATTTGTCTGAGTTAGCTCTCCATTGATTCTGAATTCAAGCCCTGTCAAACACCTAACATCTAATAAACCCAAAATAGGGTTAAAGGATCTGTTGTTTGGGGAAGGGGGCACTTCCTTTCCTTAGGTCAGAAAGACATGTGACCCATGGCAACAATAGCCAAAGCCTGCTGGCAATATCTGGCAACATCAGGCGTGAAGCATCATTGTTAAAACCTGTTACAGCAATACAAAAAGGAAAGAGCAGGTTTTTGAGAGGTGGGGAACACTTATGCAGAGTTATCCCTTGATATCCTTGAGGGATTGGTTCCAGGACCCTCCCTCCCCAACCCCCCGCCGAGGGATACTAAAATCCTCGGATGCTCAAGTCCCTTGTATAAAATGATGTAGTATTTGCATTTAACCTCCCATATACTTTAAATCATCTCTAGATTACTTATTTATTTTTTGTAAAGGTGGAGTTTCACCATGTTGCCCAGGCTGGTCTTGAACTCCTAGGCTCAAGCAATCTGCCAGCTCAGCCTCCCAAAGTGCTGGGATTACAGGCATGAGCCACCACCCCAGCCTTATTTCTAGATTACTTATAATACTTAATGCAATGTAAATACTTTGTAAATAAGTATACTTTTAACATATTGTTTTTGGCCGGGTACGGTGGCTCACGCCTGTAATTCCAGCACTTTGGGAGGCCGAGGTTGGTGGATAACGAGGTCAGGAGATGGAGACCATCCTGGCTAACATAGTGAAACCTCGTCTCTACTAAAAATACAAAAAATTAGCAGGGCGAGGTGGTGGACACCTGTAGTCCCAGCTACTCAGGAGACTGAAGCAGGAGAATGGCATGAACCCGGGAGGCGGAGCTTGCAGTGAGCCAAGATCGCGCCACTGCACTCCAGCCTGGGCAACAGAGTGAGACTCCGTCTCAAAAAAACAAAAAACAAACAAAAAAACTCATTGTTTTTGACTGTTGTATCTTATTTCTTGTTTCTTTCCCAAATATTTTCAATTCACTGTTATTTGAATCTGTGGATGCAGAACCTGCAGATATGGAAGACCAACTGTAGGTAATTGTTCTTCACTCTTCCTTATTCTAAAAAAGTTTTACGAAAGAGAAAGTAGAGATAAAAAGTAGCAGAGGTGTAGGTTGGTAGGGTCAGATCAGGTAAGCTGAAAACCCCAGCCTTTTTGCACTCCTGTATATAATTTGTGCATAGCACTTGGAGGATATTTCCTTACCAAGGGAGAAAATATCAGTTCCCAGCTCCAACCAGAGCATGGTGAGAGCCAAACTGACCTGACCTCTCAGTCCAGCTCTGGTGCTTATGGAATTTATAATCTTGAATATCTATAAATCTCAGTTCCTCATTTGTAAAATGGAATCAATGGAGCTGGCTGCAGTGGCATGTGCCTGTAGTCCCAGCTACTAGGGAGGTTGAAGCAGGAGGATCACTTGAGCCCAGGAGTTTGAGGCTGTAGAAAAAACTCTAGGAAAAAGAAAATAAACTAATCTGAGGAATGCAACCCCCTTTAAATTATAAGACCCATCAAGCCATTGAAAGTCATGTTCCACACCCCACTTTGAGCTAAGTAATCTACCTGCTACATGGACTCCAGTCTGAGTGTCACCACTAATAGCCATATATTAATCTAATGAAGTCATACTCTGGACACCATAACTCATACCCTATGGTTAAAAAATGCATAATCAATCACCAATCAATGTTATTTCTGTATACCAATGAAAATTCCTGGCAAACAACTTTTGTAATTGTCACTCTCCTGATTTGTCCTTTTTTCTTTAAAAAACTTGAGGCTCTGGGAGGTATTTCCTTGGTAGTTGTCCTGAACCTTAGCCCAAATAAGCTCTCTATATTAATTTTGACTCTGTTTCTTTCTTAAGGTCAACAGATATGATCAAGACTGTGAATAGGGCCAGGCATGGTAGCTAACACCTGTAATCCCAACACTTTTGGAGGCCAAGGTGGTAAGATTGCTTGAGACCAGGAGTTTGAGACCAGCCTGGGCAACATAGTGAGACTTCATCTCTACAAAAAATAAACAAAATTAGCTGGGCACAGTGGTGTGCACCTATAGGTCCAGCTACTCAGGAGGGTGAGGTGGGAGGATTGCTTGAGCCTGGGAGGTTGAGGCTGCGGCAAGCTGAGACTGTGCCACTGCACTCCAGCCTGGGTGACAGAGTGAGACCTTGTCTCAACAAACAAACAGAAAAACACTGCAAATAGCCACCGCACTCCAGCTTGGACAACATAGTGAGATCCCATTTCTGAATGAAACAAAAAGGAATTAATGATACTCAGCTTGCAAGTTTTTATGAAGATTAAATGATTAATGTATGTAAAATATCTAGTACCACAAGGTACACAGAGTAGTTGGTTACAAAAGGTTATAGTAAAGCTGGGTGTGGTAGTATGCACCTGTAGTCCCAGTTACTCAGGAGGCTGAGGCAGGAGGATTATTTAGCCCAGGAGTTCAAATTCAGCCTGAGCAACATACAGACCCCATCCCTAAAATTTAAAAAGTTACAATAAAGTACTAATTTTTAAAAAATTATTATGTCATTATTGACTGTAATCCAGCTCTTCTGGACTTTTCCTGTGGCTTTTGTGGCTTGAGACTTGAAGGCACACAGGTTAAGCATCCCTTATTTAAAATTTTTGGTGCCAGAAGTGTTTTGGATTTCAGATTTTGAAATATTTGCATATACAAATGAGATATCTTGGGGCTAGGACCCAAACCTAAATATGGAATTCATTTGTATTTCGTATACACCTTATACACATAATCTGACGGCAATTTTATACAATATTTTATTTTAAAATTTTTTAATTTTTAATTTTTATAAGTACATAGTAGGTGTATATATTTATGGAGTACATGAGATATTTTGATACAGGCATGTAATGCATAATCACATGGAAAATGGGTTATCCATTCCTTCAAGCATTTATCCTTTGTGTTACAAACTATTTATTTATTTATTTATTTATTTATTTATTTAGACAGAGTCTCACTCTGTCACCCAGGCTGGAGTGCAGTGGCATGATCTCAGCTCATTGCAACCTCTGCCTCCTGGGCTCAAGTGATTCTTGTGCCTCAGCCTCCCAAGTAGCGAGAATTACGGGTGTGCGCCACCACACCTGGCTAATTTTTGTATTTTAAGTAGAGATGGGGTTTTGCCATATTGGCTAGGGTGATCTTGAACTCCTGACCTCAAGTGATCTGCCCACCTTGGCCTCTCAAAGTGCTAGGATTACAGGCACGAGCCACCATGCCCAGCCATCTGTTTATACTCTTAGTTATTTTAAAATGTACATGGTATTAACTCTTTAAATATTTGGTGGAATTCAGCAGTGAAGCCAGCAGGTCCTGGGCTTTTCTTTATTGGGGAACTTTTTATTACATCTTCGATCTCATTACTTGTTATTGGTCTATTCAGGATTTGGATTTCTTCATGTTTCAATCTTGGTGAATTGTATGTGTCTAGGAATTTACCCATTCCTCTAGGTTCTCTAATTTATTGGCATATAGTTGCTAATAGTAGACACTAATGATCCTTTGAATTTCTGTGTTATCAGTGGTAATGTCTCCTTTTTTGTCGCTGATTTTATTTATTTGGGCCTTCTCCCTTTTTTTCTTTGTTAGTCTGGCTAAAGGTTTGCCAATTTTGTTTATCTTTAAAAAAAAAAACACCCAATTTTTGGTTTAGTTTATCTTTTAGTTTAGTTTATCTTTTGTATTGTTTTCTTCATTTCAGATTCACTTATTTCTGTTCTGATCTTTGCTATTTCTTTCCTTCTACGAATTTTGAGTTTGGTTTGCTCTTACTTTCCTAGTTCTTTTAGATGCATGTACTGTTAGGTTATTATTTGAAGTTTTTCCTTTTTTTTGGATATAGGCTTTTATAGCTATAAATTTCTCTTAATACTGCTTTCACTGTATCCCATAGGTTTGGGTATGTTGTGTTTCCATTTTTTATTTTATTTTATTTTTTGAGATGGAGTCTTGCTCTGCTGACCAGGCTGGAGTGCAGTGGAGCGATCTCAGCTCACCCAGGTTCATGCCATTATCCTGTCTCAGCCTCCCGAGTAGCTGGGACTACAGGCACCCGCCACCAAGCCCGGCTAATTTTTTTTTGTATTTTTAGTAGAGATGGGGTTTCACTGTGTTAGCCAGGATAGTCTTGATCACCTGACCTTGTGATCCACCCTCCTCGGCCTCCCAAAGTGCTGGGATTATAGGCATGAACCACCACACTCGGCCCATTGTGTTTCTATTATTTGTTTCAAGAAATTTTTCAATTTCTTTCTTAATTTCTTCATTGACCCACTAATCATTCAGGAGCATATTGTTTAAATTTCTATGTGTTTGTACTGTTTCCAAAATTCCTCTTGTTATTGATTTCTAGTTTTATTCCTTTGTGGTCAGAGAAAATGCTTGAAATTATTTCATTTTTTTTGAATGTTTTAATACTTGTTTTGTGACCTAACATACGGTTTATCCTTGAGAATGGTCCATATGCTAAAGAGAAGAGTGTGTATTCTGCAGCTAGTAGATGAAACGTTCTGTTACTATCTATTAGGTCTATTTTTTTCTCTAGTGCAGATTAAGTCCAATGTTTCTTTATTGAATTTCTGTAAGGGAGACTTGTCCGATGCTGAAAGTAGGGTGTTAGAGTCTCCACCTATTATCCTATTGAGGTCTATCTCTCTCTTTAGTTCTAATAATATTTGTTTTATATATCTGGGTGCTCCAGTGTTGGGTGCATGTATGCTTACAATGGTTATATCCTCTTGCTGAATTGACCCTTTTATCATTACATGGTAACCTTCTTTGTCTCGCCTTACAGATTTTATCTTGAAATCTATTTTGTCTGATATAAGTACAGTAACTCCTGCTGTGTTTTGGTTTCCATTGGCATGGAATATCCTTTTCGATCCTTTTATTTTTCAGTCTGTGTGTATCTTTACAGATGAAGTGTCTTTCTTGTAGGCAGCAGATCACTGAGTCTCGTTTTTTCATCCACTCAACCTTTTTTGGAGAGTTTAGTTCAGTCACATTTAATATTATTATTGGTGAGGATGGACTCCTGCCCTTTGGTTATTTGTTTCCTGGTTGTTTTGCAGCCTTATCTTTTTTTTCCCCTTTATTCCTGTCTTTCTTTTAGTGAAAGTGATTTTCTCTGCTGGTATGATTTAATTTTTTGTGTATTTGTTGTATGATTTTTGATTTGAGGTTACCATGAGGCTTGCAAATACTATCTTATAACTCATTATTTTAAGCTGATGACAACTTAACACTGATTGCATAACAAACACACACCCAAAACTAACAAAAACTCTACACTTTAACTTCATCCGCCTGCTTTTTAGCTTTGGTTGTTTCTTTTTATGTCTTATTGTATTCTCTATGTCTTGAAAAGTTGCTGTAGTTATTATTTTTTATTGGTTCATTATTTAGTCTTTCTACTTAAGTCAAGAGAAGTTTACACACCACAATTAGTGTTATACTATTCTGTGTCCTTACTATTGCCAGTGAGTTTTGTACCTTCTGGTGGTTTCCTCATGCTCATGAACATCCTTTTCTTTCAGACTGAAGAATTCACTTTAGCATTTCTCATAGGACAGGTCTGGTATTGATGAAATCTCTCAGCTTTTGTTTGTCTGGGAAGGTCGTTTTTTCATGCTTGAAGAATATTTTTGCTGAATGTAGTATTATAGGGTAGAAGATTTTTTCCTTCAGCATTTTAAATGTGTCATGCCACTCTCTTTTGGCCTGTGAGGTTCCCACTGAAAAGTCTGCTTGCTGCCAGATGTATTGGAGCTCCATTACATGTTGGTTTTTTCTCTTGCTGCTTTTAGAATCCTTTCTTTATCCTTAATGTTTGGGATTTGATTATTAAATGCCTTGAGGTAATCTTCTTTGGGTTAAATCTGCTTGGTATTCTATAATCTTGTACTTAAATGTTGATAACTTTCTCTAGGTTTGGGATGCTCTCTGATACTATTGCTTAGAATAAACTTTCTACCCCTGTCTTTTTCTCTACCTCTTCTTCAAGGCCATTAACCCTTAGATTTCCCCTTTTGAGGCTATTTTCTAGATCTTGTAGGCATGCTTCATTGGTTTTTATTTCGTCTTCTCTGTGTATTTTCAAATATCCTGTCTTCAAGCTCACTAATTTTTTTTTTCTAGTTGATCAGTTCTGCTATTAAGACACTGATGCATTCTTCAGTATGTCAATTGCACTTTTCAACTCTAGAATTTCTGCTTGATTCTTAAAAATTATCTTAATCTCTTTGTTACATTTATTTGATAGAATTCATAATTCCTTCTTGGTGTTACCTTGAATTTCTTCGAGTTTCCTCAAAACAGCTATTTTGAATTTTCTGTCTGAAGGTTAACATATCCTTTTCTCTCTAGAATTGGTCCCTAGTGCCTTATTTAGTTTGTTTGGTGAAATCATGTTTTCCTGAATGATCTTGATGCTTGTAGATGTTTGTCAGTGTCTGGGCATTAGGGAGTTAGGTATCTATTATAATATTTGCAGTCTGGGCTTGTTTGTACCTATCCTTCTCGAGAAGGCTTTCCGGGTATTTGAAGGGACTTGGGCCCCAAGCCCAATAAAGCTGTACTTCTTGCAGACTTATAGAGGTACTGCCTTGGTGGTCTTCGATAAGCTCTGGAAGAATTTTCTGTATTACCAAGCAGAGACTCTTGTTCTCTTCCCTTACTTTCTCCCTGTGCTGAGCCACCTGAAACTGGTGGTGTAGTGATGCAAGCACCCCTGTGGTCACCACCACTGGGACTACACTGGGTCAGACCTGAAGCCAGCACAGCTCTGGGTCTTGCCAAAGGCCCACTGTAACCACTACCTGGCTACTACCTATGTTCACTCAAGGCCCTAGGGCTGTACAATCAGCAGGGGGCAAAGTCAGCTAGATTTGTGTCCTTCCCTTTGGAGCAGCAAGTTCCCCTAGGCAGGTCCAGAGATGAGCCAGGGATTGGAGTCAAAAACCTAATACATTTATCTGATATTCTAGTCTACTGTGGCTAAGCTGGCACTGAAACCATAATACAAAGTCCTTCCTGTTCCCTTCTCCACTTTACTTAGGCAGAAGAGCCTCTCCCTGTGGCCACCACCAGCCCAGAGGGGGGTTCTGTCAGGCCACTCCTGATTTTCACTTAAAGCCCAAGGGCTCTTCAGTCAGCTTGTAGTGAATGCTGAAAGGCTTGGGATTCACCTTTCAGGGCAGTGGGCTCCTCTGTGGCCCAAGGCAGGTCCAGAAATGCTGTCCAAGAGCCTAGGTCTAGACTTGGGAACTGCAAGAGCCTGTTTGTTGCTCTACCCAACTGTGGGCAAGCTTGTATCTAAGGGGCAAGACAAAGTCCCATTTACCTTTCCCTCTGCTTTTCTTAATCAGATGGAGTCTGTTGCCATAGCCACCACAGCTGGGAATGTGGTGTGTCTCACCTGAAGTCAGCACATCTCAGAGCCCAAGGCCCATGATATCCCGCCTGGGTATCATTTCTGGTTATACAGGGCCCAAGGGCTCTTTAGTCAGCAGGTGATGAATCCTGCCAGGACTGGGCCCTTCCCTTCAAGGCAGTGGGTTCCCTTTCAGCCCAAGGTATGTCTAGAAATGTCGTCCTTGAGAGAGGGCCTTTAACAGGGGCCTTGTGACTCTGTTCAGAGCCCTATCCTATTGCAGCTGAGCTGGTATGCAAGACAAAGTCCTCCTTACTCTTCACTCTCTTCTCCTTAAGCAGAAGGAAAGAGTCACTTTTGCCACTGTGAACTGCACTGCCTGGGGTTGTGAAAGCACTCCCTTAGCCACCCTGCCTGGTGTCTCTCTAGGTCACATACCATCCTAGTCCACTGGCTCAGAGCCCAGCCCAGCATTAGGAATTGCCTAGGAATTGCAGTCTTTGTGTCCTGGACTGCCTTTCATCTTTACTACGACCCCAGAGCACTTTGACTTGCAGTGGTCAGGCTTGCTAAGAAACTCAAGTTCTGACCACTGGGATGGGTGATTCCCCGCTGGCTAGGTCTGGTCCAAATGTTCCCTCTATGCACAGGCACTGCCTGATCCCAGCACAACTTTGCTCTCCTCTCCACTATGACAGGGCAGCACTGAGTTCAATGTAAAGTCCCCCAGTCACTGTGCTCTCCCTCCCCCAAATGCATAGACTCTCTGTGCCAGGGGATGAGGGAGGGGTGGTGTTGGCGATTCAGAACTGTCTCTCTGACCCTCTTCAATGCCTTTTTCAGTGATAGGAAGTTAAAATCAGGTACTGTGACAGCTCGTCTGAGTTTTGGTTCTTGTGATGGTGCTTTTCTGCATATAGATAGTTGTTAAAATTTGGTGTTTCTGCCAAGGCGCAAGGGGCAAACAGTGTAGGCTTCTGTTCCACTATCTTACTCCACCTTCTTATACAGTATTTTAAATAATGTTGTGCTTGAAACAAAGTTTTAACTGCATTTTGGCTGCGACCCATCACATGAGGTCAGGTGTGGAATTTTCCACTTGTGGCATCATCTCGTGTGCTCAGAAGTTTCAGATTTTGGAGTTTTCAAATTAGGGATGCTCAGCGTGTACTTTTCTGAGGTAGAAATTTGTTGTTTGTAGACTTGAACACTCTCCCTATATTTTGGTAGTTTCCCACATAATGATATTCATCTTACCCAAATCCCCATCCCCACCACCTAAAACATTTTACAACCCAAGACTCTTGAAGCTGGAAATAACCTAGGCTCAATCCATTAGATACATGGATTTGAGAATTAGATTCAGAAGCCAGTCATGGTGGTATGCATCTGTAATCCCAGCTACTTGGGAGGCTGAGGCAGGAGGATTGCTTGATCTCAGGAGTTTGAGACCAGACTGGGCAACAAAGGAAAACATTATCTCAATTTAAAAAATAAATTAATGAGTAGGGTTCTTTAGTTGTCTAAGAGATTGGGTGAGAGTTCAATAATACATTATTTTTCAGCCGGGCACGGTGGCTCATGTCTGTAATCCCAGTGCTTTGGGAGACTAAGGCGGGTGGATTACCTGAGGTCAGGAGTTCGAGAACAGCCTGGTCAACATGGCTAAACCCCATCTCTGCTAAAAATACAACAATTACCTGGGCATGGTGGTGAGCGCCTATAATCCCAGCTACTTGGGAGGCTGAGGGAGGAGAATTGCTTGAACCTGGGAGGCAGAGGCTGTAGTGAGCCAAGATCTCACCATTCCACTCCAGCTTGGGCAACAAGAGTGAAACTCTGTCTCAAAAAAAAAAAAAAAAAAAAAAAAAAAAAATTACTTTTCTACTTAAACCAGCCTGAGTTAATTCCATTGTTTGCAATTAAGAACCCTGACTGAATACATTTTTCTTTTCCCTTCCCTCCCTCCCTCCCTTCCTTTCTTCCTTCTTCCCTCCCTTCTTTCTCTCTCTTTCTCTGTCTCTGTCTTCCTCCCTCTCTCTCATTTTTATTTTTTTCTGACACAAGTTATCCAGGCTGGAGTGCAGTGGTGTGATCATAGTTCACTGCAGCCTTGAACTCCTGAGCTTAAGTAATTGATTCTCCCACCTCAGCCTCCCATGTAGCTGGGACTATAGGCATGGATGACCATGCTGGTGAATTTTTAAATTTTTTGTAGAGATGGGGTCTTGTTACGTTGCCCAGGCTGGTTTCAAACTCCTGGCCTCAAGTGATCCTCCTGCATTGGCCTCCCAAAGTGCTGAGATTACTGGTATGAGCCACCATGCCCAGCGTGGATACACTTCTAAGTATACAAATATCAGAAATCTTTTCTCTTCATTTCATCTACCCTATCTTCGTGATCAGATCATCAATTTGGTGTTAAAGATCATTTTAGTTTTAAAAAACAATGTTAATTTATACACTTCTTTACAAATTTTAATTTTTCAATTCTTTCACCAGAATGACTCCCTAAAGTTGGTAGGTCTTACTAATCCTCATTCTATAGATAAGAAAACTGAGATGCAAGAAAAGTACTATATAGGTTAAAAAAAGAAAGCTCAGCATTTTGGGGCCTTCAATGTGCTCAACATATTTCCTCTCTGTATTAGTCCACTTTGTGTTGCTATAAACGAATACCTGAAACTGGGTGATTTATGAAGAAGTTTATTTGGCTCATGATTCTGCAGGCTGTGCATGAAGCATGGTAGCAGCCTCTGCTTCTGGTGAAGGCCTCAGGAAGCTTCCATTCATAGCAGAAGGTGAAGGGCGCAGTTGTGTCATATGGCAAGAGGGGGAGCAAAAGCAGGGAAGGAGGTCCCAGACCTGCCCTCAACATTGAACATCAAATTTCAGCATGAGATTTAGAGAGAACAAATATCCAAACTATATTACTCTCTAACCATTTATCTCTGAGAAGTCCTGCTCTCCCAAGTCCAGAGAGGCAGCCCTAAGTCTCCTGTAAGCCCAACCCTTTCTCTAACCCTTACTTGTGATTGAACTAGGAAAGGAGACTTGGTCAAAATTAGCCAATCAGATTCCCTCTTGAGAAGTGAGCCCTGGACCCATAGAACTACATGTGATGAGTGTGAGAGTACTGCTGTAGACTCCAGGGCTGAGGTTACCACCTGCCCAAGTCCCTGCCGACCTGTATTGGGAGAATGGAATTGTGATGGATAATTTTATGTGTTATCTGAGCCATGGGACTTAGATATTTGGTCAAATATTCTAAATGTTTCTGTGAAGGTTATTCATTTTTTTTGTGGATGAGATTAATATTTAAATCAGTAAACTTTGAGCAAAGCAGATTTCCCTCCATAATGTTACTGGGCCTCATCCAATCAGTTGAATTCCTTAGTAGAGCAAAGCCTGACACCTCCCCTCTCCATCTACTCCTACTTCCCCAGTCTCACCAACACCCAGCAAGAGGGAATTCTTCCAACCAACTGACTTTGGACTTGAACTGCAACTCTTCTCTGGGTCTCCAGTCTGCCCATCTGCCTGCCCTACAGATTTTGGACTTGCACCTCCATAATTGCATGAGCCAATTCCTTAAGATAAGTCTTTTTTCACATATATACACATACCCTGTTGGCTCTGTTTCTCTGGAGAATGCTGACTGATGCAGGGATGATCAGACTGGTTGTGCTACTGTGGAAGCAGTTTTCCTCTAGATGCTGATCTTGGCAGGGAAGATCCAGGTTTTGTGGGGCCTGAAGCTTATACAATGTCAGTACCTTCTATAAGAAAAAGCATAAAGAATTATGGATATGAAATTACAACTTTGCATGTCTGACAACTGGAAGAATTTTGCAGACTCTTTTGGAATTATGCATTTCAAATCTTATTTCTTCTCCACTACCCTCATGGGTTCAGAGCTGGCCCGTAAGACACACTCACAGTATGATTCAACTTCTGGCCCTGCACCTTCCCATCAGGATGCCAGGCAGCTCAGTGGCCATTCTTACACGACGACAGCCAGCAATAATTTCACTACTGTGCAGAAAAAATATCCAACACTTGGAAACAGATTATTTCACAGTATTTAACATTTTCTAAAAAAATTTTATTTGTAATTTTGGAGACAGGGGTCTTGCCCAGGCTAGTCTCAAACTCCTGGCCTCAAGCAATCCTCCTGCCTCAGCCTCCCAAAGAGCTGGGATCACAGGCACGAGCCACTGCACATGGCTGACATTTTAGTAACATGCCAGAGAATTAAGCCTGTCTCACAGGCATATGGGTCTCTTGGGGATTGTAACTTTCTCTGAGTCACTCCTTACAAACATGAGAGTCCGAACAGTTAACAGCCCTGAGAAGTTAGAGGTTAACTTGTAGAATATTGATAAGGTGAGAGCATGTTTTTGTTTCTTGCTTGATAGAGAAGATGCTCCAAGTGTGCTATTATTGCTCCATAGGTTATTATTCAGTTATATACATCATTCAGTGTTATCAGTCTGCTTGGGTGGCCATAACAAAATACCACAGACTAGATGGCTTAAACAACAAAAAGTTATTTTCTTACAGTTCTGGAGGCCAGAAGTCTGAGATCACAGAGCTGGACTTTTATACATCCACACCAGTTAGTCATTAGCAAAGCACTACCCAGGAAAACATAAATTTTCAGGCACTTCCAGCTCTCTGTACACATGGACAGAGCTGCTGTCTTTAGTCAGTTTAAATGGCTCACTGGGCCTGGAGGATTCACTTCCAACATGGCTCACTCACATGGCTGGCAAGACAAGGCGGTGCTGGCTGACAGCCTGGGATAGCAGGTGAGTGGGGATTGAGTTTTTCTCCATGTGGGCCTCTCCGTGGGTTCCCTTAGTCTTCTTCACAGAATGTCATTTGGGTTCCAAGAGTGGATGCGTTAAGAAACAGGAAGTAGAAGCTGCCAGTTTCTTAAGTCCTAGGCCCAGAAACTGGCAGAGGTATTCTATTCATTGGTGAAATCACGAAACCTACACAGATTCAAAAGGAAAAGAAATAGATCCCATTTCTCTCAATAGGTGAGAAGGAATTCGTGCATCTTAGTTTGTTAACAGTCTTCCTTCTGGACACAAATTATTTACATTCCTCTTACATGGAATATACAATCACCCTCTTCTGAAGACCTCCAGATATTCTATCCTGTTAAGCATCAGGCTCAAGCTGGCATCCAGAGTAACTTAAAAAATTATTATTAGTCAGGCGTGATGGCTCACACCTGCAATTCCAACACTTTGGGAGGCTGAGGCAGGTGGATCACTTGAGGTCAGGAGTTCGAGACCAGCCTGGCCAACATAGTGAAACTGTGTCTCTACTACAAATACAAAAATTAGCTGGGATGGTGGTGCATGACTGTAATCCCAGCTGCTCATGAGGCTGAGGTAGGAGAATCGCTTGAACCTGGGAAGTGGAGGTTGCAGTGAGCCGAGATTGAGCCACTGCACTCCAGCCTGGGTGACAAAACCAGACTCTGTCTCAAAAAAAAAAAATAATAATAATTTAAATTTTGAAATAAAATTTTTTTTTTTTTAGGACAGGGTCTCACTCTGTTGCCCAGGCTGAAGCACAGTGGCATGATCACAGCTCACTGCAGCCTCAAACTTCCAGGCTCAAGCGATCCTCCTGCCTCAGCCTCCTGGGTACCTAGGAGTACAGGCACCTGCCAGCACAGCCAGATAATGTTTTTTTCTTTGTAGAGACAGGTCTCACTATGTTGCCCAGGCTGGTCTTGAACTCCTAGCCTCAAGCCATCCTCCTGCCTCAGCCTCCCAAACTGCTGGGATTACAGTCATGAGCCACCTCACTCAGTCCAGGATAACTCTTGATTACCTATGGTGTGCCAGACACCTACACCTGCTGGACTCTAAAAGCTACGAAAGCATCTTTATCTATCTTTTTAATTCAAACCAGTGCTTGATCCATAATAAATACTCTACACATTTACCAAATAAGTAATCGTTTAACTCTCATTTTTCAACTTTAAAAAAACCCCTACCACTCAGAGAGGATGTCAACTTCCAAAGGTTATGCAGGAATAGTAAAATCAGGATTTAAGGCCTATTTGACTTAAAATCCACTCTAAAAAGACATTACACGGTCTGTAACTCAGTAGGACTTACCTGGTATATGAAGGAAAGATGAGTTATAATGACAAAATGACACGACAAAGGCTAAGCTATTAGCTGTGGGAAGGAACAGATGGTAGATGACAGCTTGAAGAGGTCAAAATTTGGTGATTGTCCAAGTGTGGGAAGGACAGAAGTGGATAGAGCCAAGGATGATTTTTCAGACTGTAGTAAGAGTAGGAGGCCAGGAGAATGATGAAATAGGCAAATTTGGAGAGGGAACTGGACCTGAGGAGTTCAAGTTGATAAATGGATTGACCAGCAGGTGAGGCAAAAACCCTCGTTCCAGGAATGCTGTATACATAATTTAATAGCTTTTAAATTTTCCTTTAAACTTTTGAAACTGTGTTAAATATACATAAAGCCATCTTAACAATTTTTAAGTTCAGTGGCATTCAGCGCAACCATCCTATCTACAAAATTTTCCATCACCCATTAAACAACTCTCAATTCCCTCCTTCTCCCAGCCCGTAGAAACCACCATTCTACTTTGTCTCTATGAATTTGACCACTCTAGGTACCTCATATAAACTGAATCATGCAATATTTGTCCTTCTGTGACTGATTATATCACTCAGCATAATGTCAAGATTCATCCATGTGGCAGCAAATGTTAGAATTTTACTCCTTTTAAAGGTTGATTTTCCTGAAACTCTGTGATTGGAAAAATAAAGGCTGAATATTCCATCATATGTTTATATCACATTTTGCTTATTCATTCATCTTTTAATGGACATTCGGGTTGTTTCCACATTTTGGCTACTGTGAATAATGCTGTTACGAACTTTGGTGTACAAATACCTGTTTGAATTCCTGCTTTGAGTACATACTCAGAAGCGAAATTATTATTTACTCTCAAACGTTCTCTTTTAAATTATATCCTGTAGTAAGGTGTACACTCCTTTAATGAAGACAGTCTGCTAAAACTAGTTTCCCCAAGTCAACAGGAATCTCTCAAACTGTAATGTGAAATTATCATTGAGTTTTTTTTCTTTTGAGGCATGGTCTGGTTCTGTCGCCCAGACTGGAGTGCAGTGGTGCAATCATAGCTCACTGCAGCCTCGGACTCCTGGGCTAAAGTGATCCTCTGGCCTCGGCCTCCCAAATAGTTGGGACCACAGGCAGGCGCCACCATGCCCAGCTAATTTCTTTGTTTTTTTTTTTTTTTTTTTTTGAGACGGAGTCTCGCTCTGTCGCCCAGCCCAGGCTGGAGTGCAGTGGCGCGATCTCGGCTCACTGCAAGCTCCGCCTCCCGGGTTCACGCCATTCTCCTGCCTCAGCCTCCCGAGTAGCTGGGACTACAGGCGCCCACAGCCGCGCCCGGCTAATTTTTTGTATTTTTAGTAGAGAAGGGGTTTCACCGTGGTCTCGATCTCCTGACCTTGTGATCCGCCCGCCTCGGCCTCCCAAAGTGCTGGGATTACAGGCGTGAGCCACCGCGCCCGGCCAATTTCTTTTTTTTTGGGAGACGGGGTCTCACACTCCTGGGCTCAAGTGATCCGCCTGCCTCCCAAAGTGCTGGGATTACAGGCGGCAGCGACCAAGCCCGGCCTTACAATTGAATTTTTGAAGCTTATTGTTAGTTATGTACTTCTTTACCCATGACAGTAGACCCCCAAATACCAAAAATAAGATTGGTGTAATTTATCACTGTGTTACCCTTAAGGTGTTAGCATAGTGCTTTGCTCATAGTAGGTGTTAAATGTTTGAAAATACAGTTCCAATATATCATTTATGGCATATTAATAGGCTATTAATTCAGTCGTAAAAACATCAGCTTTTGCATCTTTTAAAATATGTCAATCTTTTTTCCCTAAAGAAGGCAGCTTCGTCCCTCTCCTCACCCCCCTAATACTCTTCCATCACACACAGGTAAAAAAGTACTTATATATATTAAGTAGAGTCTCCAGAGGGAAGGATGGCAGGATACAGTAACTTTTCTAAGAGATCTGACAGTTCTATCCACAACACTCGGGTAAAACTATTTCGGGGGTCGGGTGGCGGGGGTGGGGGACGGGGCGTTGGGAGCGGAAAGAACGTTTTTCTGAGCGCAGGTATCACTGGGCCAACTTCACCCAGCCTACATTCCTTTAAGGCTCCCGTGGACTGCTCTGGGATCAAAGCGGAGGCTGACTGGGACTCCATCCGCCGGCCGCCTCGCGTGGAGCCTTTCTCCTCCTCTTGCCGCCTTCCGCTGGCCGAGACCGTTTTTAGGCCTTTGCCACGCTTCGGGAGCGCCACGAACCCAACAGCCGCCCAAGCCGCCTCTCGGCTCGCGGTCTGCGGACATGCTCGGAGTCGGGGGCCTCCGCCAATAGCTGCTGTGCCGTGCCGTGCCGGGTCGCAGCCGCACGCTAGCGGGGTCAACGGCGCGGCGGGCGCAGGGGTCCTCGCCGCCAAGGTTCGGACGAGGACCTCGAAAATGGCTTCCGGGCATACGCCACAGCGGCCGTTACCAGACGCAAAACCGACGCCTCGGAGTCGAGAGCCTAGAGGGACAGAGCTCGGCGCACGATGGGACTCCCGGGGCCCAAGGCCGACCGTGAAAGTGCACGAGGTTGGCGAGCCCCGCGAGGAAGCCCAGGCGCAGGTGTGGGCGCCGGCGTAGCCGCGGTGGTAGCGTCACGCAGCAAGGCCGCGCGTGCGCGGGCGTCAGGGCGGCTCTGAGTTGAGGACGCCGGCGGCACGGCGCCGAGCTTTGCTTTTTCGGTTGGGCATGTTTCTTACCGCAAGGTGATGGAAGCGACGGCCATTACAAAGACAGAAGCGTTGGCTTCAGTGAGCAGGGTTTCGTAATACAAGTTGGTGACTAACATGTTGCCTAGATTCGAGACTAAAGTCTAGTTATTGGAGACACATGTGCAATAGAGAACCAAAATTTAAATTCAAGTTCGTGAGAGAATTGGACAGATGTTGGAGCATCTCTGGTTTATCAAGGACACTTTTTTCCCCCTCGAAATTTCATTTTGACGATGCGTGGAAAAATTCTTGAAAAAATTTGAAGTTGAGGGTCTTAGCAATGAAATGGGCAGAACTCCTAAGATTGCTCCGTTTGTATCTAATTGAACTATTAATGATAGTAAAGGGAAAGGATGAGTGTTTTTGCTCTCAGTAGGGTTTGAGATAGTGAAAAGTTACGCTTTCTGAGCCTGTTTGCGAATGTCTGAAAAAATACTGGATACATTCTGTGGATTAAATGGTAGTCCACATTTAATCCACAGATTGGCTGCTGTGAATAATGCGGCTATGAACTTCGGTGTATAAATATCTGTTCCAGTCCTGCTTTCGTGGTTTTTTTTTTTTTCTTTTCTTTTTTGAGTACCCAGAGGTGAATTTATTATTTACTTTTAAGCGTTCTATTTAAATTATATACTGCAGTAAGGAGTAAGAAAGAGGCTTTCCTTCTTCCTTACTGAATTAAGCAGCTATTTCCTTCAGGCAACTCGTTACAAAAACGGTTTTGTATTTATTACAGCTGAGTCAGTGTTGATTCTCTCAAATAGAGCCTGAAGGATAAATCTTCATTTTTGTTTCAACAAAACTTGGAAACAAAATGGAAGAAAATAATCTACAGGTAATGCCACCCTTCTTAGCTGTGTATTTGACTCTTAAGAATTATCACCGGGATGTATTGTGAGATAATTGCAAGCAAAATTGATCACGTTTAGGTCCTAGCATTTCCTGGGGTGTTGGTTGAGGTAAACAACGGTATACGTAGATGAAAGAGTCACACTTGGTGTATGTAAGTAAATGTTTTTATTTTTATCACTAGCTGTTAAAGTAGCAAAATCTATTTTAAAAACACTCTAAGTAGTGTTTCCCCAGTGTGATCATGCATATGGATCACCCAGGGATTTTGTTAAGCTGCAGATTCTGTTTAAGGAGGTCTAAGACGGGTGACGCCCACGCTTTTGTGTTTCTGAAGTTTCTAGGTGAAGATGCCACTGGTTTGGAAACCACATTGGGAGTATCTAGGGTGTAGCTCCCTGCTGTCCAGTAGCTACACATGGCAAGTGGGCATTTGAAATGTGGCTAGTGGAACTGAGGAACCGAACTTTAACTTTTTTTTTTTTTTTTTAAAGACAGGGTCTTGCTCTGTTGCCCAGGCTGGAATGCACTGGCCCAGTCATGGCTCACTGCAGCGCTGAGCACCCGGTCTCATAACTTCATTTTTAATTTTAAGTTTAAAAATGGATATTTGATTACATTATTGGAAAAAAGTATGGAATAACTTGGGTACGTGAATGTATATTTTAAATGTAAAGTTTTTAAATCGAATACAGACAAGTATTTCTGATGAAACTTTTGGAACTGAGATGCAGAAGTACAAAATATATAGCATACTGGATTTTGAAGACAATGTGAAAAACAATCTAAAATCTCACTTTTATATTGATTTTATATGGAAATTATATTTTCGATATATTGGGTTAAATATTCCAATTCCAATTATAATTCCAATTATTGGGCTACAAGAAAGTTGCCTACTTGTATTTATCTATTGAACAGTGCTACACCAGATATCAAATACCCTTTGGACTACTTTTATAATACAGCTGTGTAGGAACAGTAACAGCTGTTACAGATTAATCTTATAAATCCTGTTTTTTTCTTGGAGTCATAGTAAAGAAAAAATTAGTCTGACTTTATTGAGGACTGTTGCAATAAGAACATTGCGAAGATGAAGAATTTGACCACATAGCGTGATCAGATAGCCGGGGTAGAAGATTCTGTCTAAAGTGACTTAGAAGTATTCTTATTAAAACTGGGTTAGGCAGCCCAAAGATAGGATTGGGGCCAGGTTTGAGGTCTATTTAAGAAGATGGCTCAGAGGAACCTGACTAAAGTTTGGTCAGGGAGAGAGTCTTTTGCTGGCGTGGTGGAATGTTCCTACAGATGCCCAACTACTCAGGAGGCTGAGGCAGGAGGATTGCTTGAGCCTAGGAATTTTAAATTAGCCTGGGCAACATAGTGAGACCCCACCTCTCTTAAAAAGAGAGAGTGTTGGCCAGGGGTCTCACTTAAAAAGAGAGAGTGTTGGCCAGGTGTGGTGGCTCACGCCTATAATCCCAGCACTTTGGGAGGTGGGCGGATCACAAGGTCAGGAGTTCAAGAAGAGCCTGCCCAACACTAAGTACAAAAATTAGCCAGGCATGGTGGCATGTGCCTGTAATGTAATCCCGGCTACTCGGGAGGCTGAGGCAGGAGAATTGCTTGAACCTGGAGGGAGGCAGAGGTTGCATTGAGCTGAGATCGCGCCACTGCACTCCAGCCTGGGTGACAGAGCAAGACTCTGTCTTGGAGAAGGAAAAAAAAAAAAAAAAAATATATATATATATATAAAATATATATATTTTAAATTATATATAATATATATATTATATATATAAAAATATATATAATATATTTATATATTTATAATATATAATATATTTATATATATATATATATTTTTTTTTTCAGTCATTATAAATATTTTCCAGCCTCCTGCCTACTTGGACCACAGGCTTTGGCAACTCACTTCATAAAATGTCCCTTGTGGTTAGGAGTCTTCTAATTGTTTTCATTGAATACATTCATTAGTAATGTTCCCTTCAGCTGAAACTAAGCTATAGGGAGCATAGAGCCAGATTCTCACGTAATAAAAGGCATGAGGATGCTTAGATGAACTGTGGAGGAAATGCAGCGCTACCTAATGATTTTAGGACAAGGGGTATGTGAAGGCCAGTGTGTTTTTCAAAGTGATTGGGGGAAATAAAGGGTTTTTTTTTTCTTTGCCCCTTATTTAATTTCTGAAGTCATGCATGATTTAGAACCTGTCTTTTTTTGTTTGTGAACTTTAGTGCAGTAGTGTGGTTGACGGTAATTTTGAAGAAGTTCCCAGGGAGACGGCAATTCAGTTTAAACCTCCACTATACAGACAGCGGTACCAGTTCGTTAAAAATTTAGTGGATCAACATGAGCCTAAGAAGGTAGGTATTTCTCTTTCCAAACATTTAATTATTAAGACTAGTAGACTAGTCTTATGAGGTGTTTTGTCAAATGGATTAGTATGGAGAGACTTTTCACAGGGATTACTGCAATAGGGAGAATGCCATAACCACAAGATCTGCAAGTGTCTTAAGAGTTAAGCAAAAGAGGTTTTTCTTTTACTGGAGAAGTGAACAAAGCTAAAAACTAGGGAGGTGGGATGAAAGGGTGGTTTGAAAGGACAGTAGAATGGGGAGCCTTAAGGAGGGGGCTGTTTCCTCAGACTAAAGTTCAAGGCCCTGGGGAAGAAGGAAAGTTTGAATAAAGTATGGTTAAAAAAGGAATTTTCTTCCTATTGATCAGTGGGGACAAGTATTCATGATAATCATTTGAGGCAAAGAATGGAAACACAAGGAATCTTATCTAAGTTTTATGGAGGAGGGTCGTTCTTTGGTTCTTTGCGGTGAGCCCTTTCCTGGAACACAAAGCATAGGTGGATTCCTTTAGCAGATACCAGAAACACAGGGCTCAGATAGAATTCAGCATTGTCAGGTTCAAATGTGAAGAAAATCTTGAGATTTTGTAGTTGGATATGATCTTGTAGGTACTGTATTTCTAGAGCATTTAGTTAGAATATCGGGCAAACTGGTATTGTAGCCACAGCTATTGTGGTTCTTTCAAAATTAGATGATAATGGGCCGAGTGCGATGGTTTACACCTGTAATTCCAGCACTTTGGGAGGCTGAGACAGGTGGATAGCTTGAGACCAACCTGGCACCATAGTGAGACCCTGTGTCTACAAAAAATAAAATTAGCTGGGCATGGTGGTGCGTGCCTGTAGTCCCAGCTACTCAGGAGGCTGAGGTGGGAAGATCCCTTGAGCCCAAGGAATTGAGGCTGCAGTGAGCTGTTACCACCTGCACTCCAGCCTGGGCAACAGAGCAAGATCCCATCTCAAAAAGAAAATCAGATCATAATGAGCCTACTCAGTTAACTTCAGAGGAAAGTCATAATTGCATACAATCTACATACATACATCCATACCTGGTTACTATACTAATGAATTGCATGTGAATTAGATGCGGGTAAGGTGAATTTCTAGATGAAAGCTTTCTTTTTCTGCTTAATATTGAAGACTTAGTGAAGATTCCTGTGTGTGAAGGTTTCCCTTAACTGCACCACTACTGTTTCTACATTTGCACACAAAGGCGCAGGTATTAGTTTATGTCTCTGTAGCCATCTATGCATGTGTATTCAGGTAAATCATCTAAAATTGGCTTTTTGGCAGCTCAAAGTTCAGTATGGAATTTCAGATGGTTTGAGGTAATTGTTTAATCAAATAAATGTGTGAGGGGTGAAAGCAAAGTTTTAGAAAGCTTTGTTTGCTGAAATATGCTGAGAATAAGACTCCAAATTCTGATTCTGAATGGGAAAACTGTGTACCTAATTGTTTCTCATTAGTTCAATATAGACAGTAACAGTTGTTCTGGAATAGGAATGGACCTTTCTATTTTAATATGATCAAAAAGAAATTTGCCTGTGGGCTTATAAAGTCTCAGGTTAATTTGTGTGTGTGTGTGTGTAGAATCTTCTGCCAAAAAGATCCTTCCATATAATACTTTTATTATTTTATTACTGATATATACTCCCCTCTCTCCTCCTCAAAAAAAAAAGTTTTTGATCATGCTTCTCTGGCTATAAATGTCTTTGAAATAACATTCTGTCTCATCTACAGGTTGCAGACCTGGGATGTGGTGATACTTCACTCTTAAGGCTGCTAAAAGTCAATCCATGCATTGAATTGCTTGTTGGAGTAGATATTAATGAGGATAAATTACGATGGAGAGGGTAATACCTACTTTCTGAAAGAATTATGCATTAATCTAAAACTAATGGCATTTTTAATTGAGTTTAGAGAAAGTATTGATTTTATACTTGTTTTAAAAGATTGGCTATAGGGATTTTCATCTCACTGAATGATCAGGCTTTGCCATAACACTAAAAATACCTGCATTTTATTGCTACCAACTTAAAGTATAGCCTCAGTTAAATGATTATAATACTCAAAGCATTGCAAACTAAAATTCAGATAGCAGAATCTCATCACTTCAATGCTGGACACTATGATAATTTATAGCAGAGAATTTAAAATGCCCCAGAACACTGAGGCCAAGGCTCCAGGCCACCACCTCCATTTTGAACCATAGCATTTCTCCTATCTCTTGTGCATATAGTATATATACATTAGATTTCCACAGATTGCTTGAAGAATATTCTTTTTCTAAAGAACAAAAATCTCAAAATCACTGAATCAAAGTAAGCTGGAAAACCAAAAGTATTACAAATGAAAACAATATAACAATATTAAATATTCAAAATCTTTTTTTCATTGGCCAGTAGCTTCCCACTGTGAGAGGAAGTTTCCCCATAACCTGGTGTTTAATATATCAAGACAAAGAAAACAGGCCATGGCAGACTTACATCAATAGAGGTAGAAGATAATTGTCAGAGGATCTGAGTTCTGTAGCTGGTGAGAATTTTCAAATAGATTATGTTCAGAAAGTTTCTTCAATAATTATTTTGCAGGGATTCGTTAGCTCCTTTCATGGGGGATTTTCTGAAACCTCGGGATCTGAATTTGACCATCATATTGTATCATGGCTCGGTCGTGGAGAGAGACTCTCGTTTGCTTGGATTTGACTTGATAACGTGTATTGAATTGTAAGTTTTAAACTGATATACTGTATAACTGTTCATTTGCAAAACCTGAATAAGTCTCAGTGATCTTAGTGTCCTAAATATTTAGGTCTTGATTATTGTAAGGAAAACTGCTCATTGGTTGGGAATATCTTTTTACTCTGCTTTTCTAGCATTTTACTTAGAAATTTCAAGTATACAGATAAAAATTGCCATAAATACATAGTACCAAGAATACCTATACCCCCCTTTATCCAGATGTTAACATCTTCCTCACTTTTTAAATAATTTGTACATTGCACCCTCCTTCTTCTGTTTCCCCCTCCTCCATCTCCCTTTAGAGTTTTTTTTCTTTTTCCTGAGTCAAGTAAGGGTGTACCCATGGCCCTTTGCCTCTACTGAAAAATTCAGTTTAAAAGTTGGAGGCCTCACACTACTTGACTTGAAAATATACTACAAAGCAGTAGCAATAAAAACATCGTGGTTCTGGTATAAAAACAGAGACATAGACCAATGGAACAGAATAGAGAGAACCCAGAAATAAATCCATGCATTTACAGCCAACTGATTTCAACAAAGACACCAAGAACATACGTTGGCAAAAGGACACCCTTTTCGATAAATGGTACTGGGAAAACTCCATATCCCTATGCAGAGTGAAATTAGACCCCTATCTCTCACTTGATACAAACATCAACTCAAGATGGATTAAAGAGTTAATTGCAGACCCAAAACTATAAAACTACTAGAAGAAAACAGAAAATGCTTTAGGACATTGGTCTAGGCAAAGATTTTGAGTAAGACTATAAAAGCGCAGGCTACAAACAGAAATACACAAATGGGACTATACGAAACTGAAATGTTTCTGCACAGCAAAGAATAGAGTGAACAGAACCTGTAGAATGGGAGAAAATATTTGCAAAGTATTCATCAAGGGATTAATATCTAGAATATACGAGAATCTCAACAGCAAAAAAATAACCCCAAATAATTTAAAAATGGGCAAAGGACCTGAATAGACATTTCTCAGAAGACATACAGATGGTTAACAAGTAGATGAAAAAATGCTCAACATCACTAATCATCAGGGAAATGCGACTCAAAACCATAGTGAGATATCTCATCCCATTTAGAATGGCTGTTATTAAAAAGACAATAAATGCTGGCAAGGATGCAGAGAAAGGGAACTCATATAAATTGGTGTGAATGTAAATTAGTACAGCCGTTATGGAAAACAGTGTGGAGGTTTTTCAAAAAACTGAAAATAGAACTGCCATGTGATCTAGCAATCCCACTACTGGGTATTTATCCAAAGGAAAGAAATCAGTTATATTGAAGAGAGATCTGCACCCCAGTGTTTATTACAGCACAGTAGCCAGGATATGGAATCTACCTAAATGTCCCTCAGTAGATGAATGGATAAAGAAAATGTGGTATTTAGGCTGGGCGTGGTGGCTCACGCCTGTAATCCCAGCACTTTGGGAGGCTGAGGCAGGTGGATCACCTGAGGTCAGGAGTTCAAGACCAGCCTGGCCAACATGGTGAAAACCCATCTCTAGAAAAATACAAAACAATTAGCTGGGCGTGATGGTGGGTGCCTATAATCTCAGCTACTTGGGAGACTGAGGCAGGAGACTCACTTGAACCTGGGAAGTGGAGGTTGCAGTGAGCTGAGATTGCACCATTGCACTCCAGCCTGGGCAACGAGCAAAACTCCGTCTCAAAAAAAAAAAAAGGATATATGCACAATGGAATACTATTCAGCGGTAAAAGGGAATGAAATTGTCATGGATGAACCTGGAGGGCATTAAGTGAAATAAGTCAGGCATAGAAAGATAAATACCACATGTTCTCATATCTGGGAACCTAAAAAATGAGCTTAAATTTAAGTGTAGAGTAGAATTATTATTGGCTGGGAAGGGTAGTGAGGAGAGGATAGGGAGTGATTGGTTAATGGATACAAAACTACAGCTAGATAGGAGGAATAAATTTTATTGTTCTACAGCACTGTAGGGTGAATATAGTTAACAGTTGTGTATTTTCAAAGAGCTAGAAGAGGATTTTGAGTGTTTGTAGCATGAAGAAATCATAAATGTTTGAGGTGATGGAGATCCTCATTACTGTGACTTGATCATTACACGTTGTCTACATGTATCAAACTATCACTCTGCATCCTATAAATATGTACAGTTCAGCTTATTTCCAAGGCAAGGGGTATTATGTAACCAGTCCCCTGTCCCCCATTTTTAAATAAGAATATTTTTTTATTTTGGGCTCCCATTGATTAGATTCAGCTTCTGCATCTTTGGAATACTGCAGAACGCCACAGAGGTTATTTGGGTCTTTCTCTTGGCCTCCCATCTGAAACACATAATGTCCATCTGTCCCTCCTTGATGATATTAATTTTGATTCCCCTTCTCCTGCTCCCCGGTCAAGGTGTTTGCTCCACTGTGTAATTACTGTTTTGATTTTGCCTTTTTCTCTCACGACTAATAGGGAGACATATTGAGACCATGTAGATACTTTGTCACACATTTGTATTTCCCCCTAGATTTAGCATCATCAGTGATTCTTTTCTGATCCAATCTTTATGACAGTGGAGGCAAATGATGTTTACTGTAATTCCAGTACTACCTCTAAACATTTACCAGTCAACCCTTGGCATTTTACCAGGAGCAAGAGCCCTCCCTCTCCCCACTTACTTATTTATTTATCAGTAAGTGAACTCATGAATTCTTACTTTTTGATGGTTTATGATTTATTACTGCACTTATTTTCTTATTCAAATTGTCCCAGGGTTGGCTAGTGGGGGCCCCATTGAGCTGGCTCCTGAGTCTTGAGATAGGTCTCGTTTTTGTAAGTACTCTCTGACATCCCAGATGTGCCAGGCCTCCCTCCTACTTTTCCTTCTCTGGTCCTGGAATAACTTATTTCTCAAAGGAGCTCTGTTTCCTTTAAATGGGGATTGGTATTTAGGAACCTAAGATAGGTGCTTCTTAATGACTTTTAATAGTTAAAGGGCTTGCTCTGTGGTCATTTTGCCTGGTTGTGCGTTCAGGTTGATTTCTCATTTTTATTTATGTTTGTATGTATGCATTTATGTATTTTGAGACAGGGTCTCGCTCTGTCACCCAGGCTGGAGTGTGGTGGCATGATCTTGGCTTACTGCAACCTCCACCTCCCAGGTTCAAGTGATTCTCTTGCCTCAGCCACCTGAGTAGCTGGGATTACAGGCACATGCCACCACGCCCAGCTAATTTTTTTATTTTTAGTAGACATGGGATTTTGCTATGTTGGCTAGACTGATCTCGAACTCCTGGCCTCATGTGGTCTGCCTGCTTCGGCCTCCCCAAGTGCTGGGATTACAGGCGTGAGCCACTGTGCCTGGCCTGATTTCTAATTTTTAGTAATATGTACTGCTCCTCCAAAGCAGAGAGTTTACTTTGTATTTTTTTTGTATTTTCTATTGCCTGGAACATATTAGTTATAGGAAACAAAATTGAATGAAGAACAAAGGAGCCATATATCAAGTTTAGAACAGCAACTGGCAATAAGAAAATCTACTCGTAGGTATTTTGGTCTCATCATTCATACTTAAATATATCCAGTTTGTCCTTCTTGAAGTTAGTGTTTCAGTTTCCCGTGTACCTCTTCTATTATTTTTATTTTTATTGTGGTAAAATACACATAACAGAATTTTCCATGTCAACCATTTTAAGTGTACAGTTCAGTGGCATTAAATACATTAGCATTGTCATGCTGCCGCACTACCATCCATCCACAGAACTTTTTGTCTTGCAAAACCAAAACAATTACCAACCTGTTAACAACTCCCTGTTCCTGTCTCCCAGTAGCCACCATTCTATTTTCTGTCTCTATCAGTGGAATCAGGCATTATTTGTACTTTTGTGACTGGCTTATGCCACCTCTCACAATATCTTTAAGGTTCACCCATATGCTGTAGCATGTGTCAGAAATTCCTTCTTTTTAAGGCTGAATCATCCATGGTATATGTATATACCATAGGCTGTTTATGCATTTATCTGTTGATAGACACTTGGGTTGCTTCCACTTTTTGGCTATTGTAAAAAACGCTGTTCTGAACATGGTATACACATATCCATTTGTGCTCTGCTTTCAATTATTTTGGGTATATATCCAGAATGGAAATGCTGGATCATATGGTAATTCTGTTTTTAATTTTTTTGAGGAACTACCATACTGTTTTATATTGTTTTCTGTAACAGCTGCACCATTTCACATTCACATTATGGACCAATAACTTACTAGTCTAAGAATGGCAGTGACTTGGCTCCTTGAAGTCACTAGGAACCAAATTCCTGTGTCTTGTTCTACCGTCCCCTGGAGTGTTAAACCTATCTGTGGTCATAGCTGGGTCACAGACATATTCTCCTGGTTAATAGGAGAGGGGAAAATCACAGAGGCATGTATGCTAAATATTTTAAGACCCAGAAGGGGAAAACATCGCTTCCATTCACCCTCTGTTTGTGAGAACTTAGGCTTGTGGTCACACCTGGCTGCAAAGGAGGCTGGAAATGGATCCTGTAAACAGGCAGCCGTATGCCTGTGACAACTCTTCCTATGGAGGAAGAATAGAGTAGAATTTGGTGGACAGCTAGCAGCATCCACCACAGAAGTCCTTGCCAAACTGCCTTCCTTAGGAGTTGTACTGATTCACATGCCTATTGCTCATGTAGGAGGGTTTATTTTCCTACCCCTTCACCATATGACTTTTCCAGTGTTGTCTTTTCCTACTTGATCTTTGACAGTCTGCTAGGAGGAAAGTAATCTCAGTGTACTTTCAACTTATATTTTTCCTGTATCACATTTTCACCTGTTCCAGAGTTCAGAGCACTTCTCTGAACTATGTGTTTTTTTAATGAATTTTTCTTATTGGATTGTTAATATTTTTCTTACTAATTCATATGCTTTCTTTTTATGTTAGGGAAATTAGCCCAGTTAATATGATACACATAGCAGATATTTACCCCCACTTTGTTTTTTGACTTTATTTTTAATAACTTAAAAAAATAATATGTAAAATTGATGATTTTTAGGTGGTATAGTTGTGTGAATTTGAACACACATAGTTTAATGTAGCCATCACTATGGTCAGGGTACAGAACAGCCCATCACCCAAACACCTATTTTGTACTACTCCTTTGCCATCATCTTCCTTTATTTTCCATCACTATAGTTTTGTCCTTTTGAGAATAGATGACAATAGAATCATACAGTTGGTAACCTTTTTTTTTTTTTTTTTTTGAGATGCAGTCTTGCTCTGTCGCCCAGGCTGGAGAGCATGGAGTGCAGTGGCGCAACCTCGGCTCACCACAGCCTCTGCCTCCCAGGTTCAAGCCATTCTCCAGCCTCAGCCTCCCGAGTAGCTGGGATTACAGGAGCGTGCCACCGCGTCTGGCTAACTTTTGTATTTTGAGTACAGATGGGGTTTCACTATGTCGGCCAGGCTGGTCTTGAACTCCTGACCTCATGATCCACCCACCTCGGCCTCCCAAAGTGCTGGGATTACAGGCGTGAGCCACCGCGCCTGGCCACAGTTTGTAACCTTTGAGATAATCTTCATTCACTTTGTGATGGCTTTGAGAGTTATCTAAGTTCTTCTGTGTGTCAGTAGTTGGTCCCTCATAATTTCTGAGTAGTATTCCATTGTATGGAAGCTCCACCTTTCATTCTTTACCCATTTAAAGATATTTGGATTGTTTCCCGTTGGAGTGATTATGAATAGAACAATTATAAACATTCACATACAGGTTTTGTGCAAAGATAAACTTCACTTCACTTGTGAGTGGGATTACTGGGTAGGTGGTAGGTTTAAGAGTGTGTGTATGTTTTGCTTTTACAAATTTCCCTCTGTGCTGGGCGTGGTGGCTCATGCCTCTAGTCCCAGAACTTTGGGAGGCTGAGGTAGGCAGATCACCTGAGGTCAGGAGTTGAAGACTAGCCTGGCCAACATGATAAAACCCCATCTCTACTAAATATACAAAAATTAGCTAGGGGTGGTGGTGGGTGCCTGTAATCTCAGGTACTCGGGAGGCTGAGGCAGGAGAAGCGCTTGAACCCAGGAGGTGGAGGTTGCAGAGAGCTGAAATCATGCTATTGCACTGCAGCCTGGGCGACAAGAGTCTCAGTCTCTCTCTCTCTTTCTCTTTCTCTCTCCTCACACACTCTCTCTCTCTCTCTCCTCACACACACACTCTCTCCTCACACTCTTTCTCTGTTTCTCTCTTTCTCTCTTGACTGAGTTTTGCTTGTTGCCCAGGCTGGAGAGCAATGGTGCAATCTCGGCTTGCTGCAACCTCTGCCTCCTGGGTTCAAGCGATTCTCCTGCCTCAAGCCTCCCGAGTAGCTGGGATCACTGGCGTGCGCTACCACACCCAGCAAAATTTTGTATTTTTAATAGAGACAGGGTTTCATCATGTTGACCAGGCTGGTCTTTAACTCTTGACCTCGTGTGATCCGTCCACCTTGGCCTTCCAAAGTGTTGGGATTACAGGCATGAGCCCCTGTGCTAGCCTGAAGAATTGTTCTTAGGTCATGTAAGCATTATTACATATTCAAAGAAGGGAGAAATCGATATACAGATGGAAATTGTTTTTGATAAATCAATTAGAAAAATATGTGCAGGTGAAGCTAAATTTTATTATGTCTTTCTTATTGACCGTTTTAGAATAGAACATTTGGATTCAGGTGATCTGGCCAGATTTCCTGAAGTGGTATTTGGGTACCTGTCTCCATCCATGATTGTCATCAGCACACCAAACTCTGAATTCAATCCCCTGTTTCCATCAGTGACTTTAAGAGATTCGGATCATAAATTTGAGTGGACCAGAATGGAGTTTCAGACCTGGTAAGTTCAGAAGGGTTTTTGTTTATTTGGGATCCTGTTGGAGTTTAAAATCTTAGGAAATAAATATTGATATACATACATTACCTAAATTGTTTTGTACTTTCTTCCAATAAAATTGATTCCAACGTGTGACTTAGTAGGTAATAAGATCATAAAGGAACCATTGCATTTGGGCAAGTATGGAAAGGGAGGAGGTGTAGTCACTGGGCACCTTTTATGTGAAGGCATCTGTAGTACTGGCATGGAGATGAGGAACAAAACAGAGGGAAGGTTTGGGGCAGTGAGAATGAGCCTCATGCCACTCCCTGGGGTATCTCCTGAGGCTTAGTCATGTTTTCTGGTGGTGGTGCAAACCCAAATGGATAGTTGGGTTGAGCCCTTGTGGTCTCCTTGTCCACCCCTATAGCCTGCCCATGATGTTCCTTTCCTCTTCCATATTCTTAGGGTAAATTGGAAACTGACACTATATCCTTGCCTTGATTTCTCATAGAAATAAATTAGGAATTTGTAACTTAGAAGTATTTATGTTAATTGTATTTTTCATGTTCTATTGTACTGCTGACCAGAAATGGTTCCTTATTTAACAGTAGCTCTACATTTAGAAAAATGATTGCTGTCCTCGTTTTGGTTTCAGGGCTTTATATGTGGCAAATCGCTATGATTACTCTGTGGAGTTTACTGGTGTTGGGGAACCACCAGCTGGAGCTGAAAATGTTGGATACTGTACCCAGATAGGAATCTTCCAGAAAAACGGAGGAAGGGCAACAGAAGCATGTGTTTCAGAGCAGCATGATCAGCATGTTTATAAAGCTGTGAGTATTCTTTGTGAGATATCTGTCAGGGCTAGAGATACATTAGGATGGTGAACTTTTTTGGGGAGTAAGAATCCCCAAAGTAGAGATGAGTATAAATGACCTTACTTTGTGGTTCACCCTAGGAGAATTCTTCAGGCCCATGACTTCTGTCCAAGTTAGCCTACGGTATCCTTTGAGACTGCCTGGCCCTTTGGTGTGTTTCAAGGCATGTTAAAGGGAATGATTGCTGGGGTTGTCTTAGAATACTTCAAAGTGGCTGGGTACAGTGGCTCACACCAGTGATCCTAGCACTTTGGGAGGCCAAGGCAGAAAGATTGCTTGAACCCAGGAGTTCGAGTGCAGCCTGGACAACATAGTGAGATCTCCATCTCTACAAAAAAACACCCAGAATATTTCAAAGCAATACTTCAGCAACCTCTTTTTGTAATCTGTTAGGATTATCAGTAGTGAAAAGGAAAGCCAGCAGCAGTTTCTCCCCGGCTTGGCTTAGGACATTACTCTTTGAGCCTACAAACTTCTCAGACCCTTTTGGTTTAAAGAGAAGAAGAAGAAACACATCCTCCCCCTCTTTAAAAATTTATTTAATTAGGGGTCTTGTTCTGTCATCCAGGCTGGAGTGCACTGGCACAATCATGGCTCACTGTAACCTTGAATTCCTGGGCACAAGCGATCCTCCCACTTGAGCCTCCCAAGTAGCTAGGACTACAGGCGTGCACCACCATGCTCAGGATTTTTTTTTTTTTTTTGTAGAGACAGGGTCTCACTATGTTGCCCAGGCTGGTCTTGATCTTCCATCCTCAAGCAGTCCTCCTGCCCCACCTTCCTAAAATGCTGAGATTACAGGTGTGAGCCACTGCATTTACCCACATTTTCCCTTTTAACTGAACCATTTTTCGTTTTTTTGCCCTTTCCCCTGTAATATCAAGTAGAAATACTGGGTTCGTGTGACTTGGTAGAAACCTGGCTGGGAGACATTGGGCATTAGCATTAGAAAGCAAATCAGATAGTTAATGTCTGTGTGTCAGTAATTTGATTCCCATTATAATTGAGGCATTTACGATTAGTAGGATCTGACATATTTTCAATATGTACATTTATTCTTACATGGCAAAAAAGTTATTGATGGCTTTGAAAATTTTTCCATGTATTTTCCATATAAGTGTTTTGTTTTTTCCCTTCAGGTTTTTACCACCTCATACCCGAGCTTACAGCAGGAAAGATTCTTTAAACTTGTGTTGGTTAATGAGGTATCCCAACAAGTGGAAAGCTTAAGAGTGAGCCACCTGCCAAGGCGGAAAGAACAGGATGGGGAACAGGGTGATAAGCCCAAAGACATTGGCGGCTCAAAGGCCCCTGTCCCATGCTTTGGACCAGTCTTCACAGAGGTTGAGAAGGCCAAGATCGAGAACTCTCCCAAACCCTTCTGTGTTGGAGATAAATTTTTCGTACCTCTGCAGAGACTCCTTGCTTATCCCAGGTTGAACCGCTTATGTGCTAATGAAGAGATGATGAGATCCGTCATTGCTGACTCAATTCCTCTGAGCAGTGATGGTTCTGCAGTGGTGACTGACCTGTGTAATTATTTTGATGAACAGTTTGAGTTTTGAACCATGTTTATTTCCTGAAATTTCAGGGTCTCACTGATAGTTGTGCTCACTTAGAATTTAGGTTTTTTTTGTGTGTGTAATCCTAATTCAAGTAATGTTTTTAAAGTTTCACTGCAAAAGTCTGTGTTCCAAGCCATTGGACAGACCTGCTTGACATATGGCCAGACTGCAGTAAGCCCTGAGAAAGATACTAGGGTTTAACTAAAAACGGGTGCTTTCCTTTGATCTTGGACTTTTTTGTTTTCTCAAGAATAAAAAAGTTGGATGTGGTAATATGTTAATTTTGAACTTACCTATATTTTTTGTGTTAGAGCCATGAGTTGATTGTTGTTAGTCTGTTCTCACATTGCTGTGAAGAACTACCTGAGACTGGGTAATTTATAAAGAAAAGAGGTTTAATTGACTTCCAGCTCTGCAGGCTGCACAGGAAGCATGCGGGAAGCTGGGGAGGCCTCAGGAAACTTCCAGTCTTGGTGGAAGGCCTTTGAAGGGGAAGCAGGCACGTGTTACATAGCTAGAGCCTGAGGAAGAGAGCTTGGGGAGGTCTACACACTTCTAAACAACCAGGTTTAACAACAAGAATAGCAAGGGGGGAAATCCGCCCTCGTGACCCAGTCACCTCCCACCAGCCTGCTCCACCAACACTGGGGATTACAAATTGACATGAGATTTGGGCAAGGACAGAAATACCATATCAATTGTGATATTAAAAATTTAAGAGAAAGTTATCAAATATAGTATTCAAAACCTTTTCCTTGGGGTAAGAGTAGCTTTAAAATTTTTCTGGGATTCTCTGTCTCCTTTATGCCAAATTCTAACCTGTGTAATATTTAGCCTAGAACATTGATGAAACAGCAATGCAGGTGGTTGGAGGGCATAGAAGCCTCTTCATGATGTAATTGCTGTCCATGTTTTTTTTTTGTTGTTGTTGTTCTTTTTTTGAGACAGGGTCTTGTTCTGTTACCCAGGCTGGAGTGCAGTGGCATAATCACGGCTCACTGTAGCCTCAGCCTCTGGGCTAAAGTAATCCTCTTACCTCACCTTCTCCCTACCAGTAGCTTGAACTACTGGCATGTACCACCATGCCCAGCTAATTAAAAATTTGTAGAGATAGGGTCTCACTATGTTGCCCAGACTGGTCTTGAACTTCTGGGCTCAAGTGATCCGCCTGCCTCAGCTTCCCAAAATGCTGGGATTGTTTTTTGAGCACCCTATTCTCAGGATGGAATTGGGGTGGTAGTACTAATGGGAGAAAGAAACAGCTTCACCTCATGGGGGAAAACAGTAGTTTAAATGAGATGCTAGGCACAGGAGTCCAGAGGTAAGCCCCAGGCATGGGAGCTCTGCCACTTTAGGGACCCAGATGTCCATCTTGCATGTTGTGGCTACTTAGCATGCCACCCAGGAACAGAGAGATTTGAGCTCTGGCTACCATTTTCATATTCTAAAACAGCAGAAAGAAGAGAAGGGACAAAGGGCACACACAAGCCGTCTGGTAAGGCTTACTGTGGGTTGTTACACAACACGACTGCTTACTTCCTGTTGATCAGAAGGAAGTCTTCAGGCCACACAAAGGGAGGCTGATGTATTAGTCTATTCTTGCATTGCTGTAAAGATATAGCAGAGACTGGGTAATAAAGAAAAGAGGTTTATTGGCTCATGGTTCCGCAGATTGTACAGGAAGCACAGTGGCTTGTGCTTCTGGGAGGCCTCAGGAAACTTCCAATAATGGCAGAAGGCAAAGGGTTGGTTTGGGGTGAGGTGTCTCACGTGGTGGGAGCAGGAGCAAGACAGAGTGAGGGGGTGGTGCTAAACACTTTTAAACAGATCTTGGGAGGACTCTGTGATGAGAACAGCACCAAGGGGATGGTGCTAAACCATTCACAAAGGATCCGCTCCCATGATCACATCCCACCAGGCCCCACCTTCAACATCAGGGATTACAGTTTGACATGAGGTTTGAATGGGGACACAAATCCAAACCGTATCAGCTGGGAAATGTAGTTTTTATTTCAGGAGGTCATGTGTCCACTTGGTCTGCCAAGGAACAAGGGGAGAAGGAGCATTGTGGCAAATAACCATCTGTGCCACAGCTGGGACATCCTGACCAGTCTGGAATGGGGGCTATGCCGACGCAGAGTTGGTGCCTGGGAGAGGGCTGGGGGGAGTAATTCTCAAGCTGAGTTTCCAAGGGTTAATAATTAAGCAGATGGGAAGGGGATTTGGTGAGGGGGGAGAGAATGAAGGGATTCTGATGAGAACAATCTTTTAATCACATTACTTTGGTAAACCAGCTGTTTTTCCCGGAAATTTCTAATACTGCTATCAGACTTCCCTCATGAATGCTCAAAGGCGCACATGAACAAGAGATTTGTAGCCCCACCCTATTCCTGCTCTCAAAGGCCCTCTGTCCTCACCTTTCTAGATCTCCGCAGTTTTCACTCTAGAGTTCCCTTCTCATCATTGGTCTTCTGTGGTAGAGCCAAGGTTTCTAGCCAAGACCAGCCCTTTCTCCGATCTTTCTTGAAAGTTCATCAGTTAACTTTGTTCGAGCCTAATCACTGGAGCCCCCACATGGAAATATTTTAAGTGCTCATGACTGCCATGGGGGCTGGAGCCACTCTTTCCCATGGCCTTCCCGCTGTCTCTACGACTTCTGAACCTACGTTCTTCTTGAGAAGTGTGTCTTTCCCCTAGACTGGATACAGGCCTTTCTTTGACACTGAAAGGCTCATTAATACTTGAGGTCAGGGGTTGCCAAACATGCTTTTGGGGCTAGATAGTAAATCTTTGCAGGTGATCCAGTCTCTATCACAACTATTCAACTCTGCTTGAGTCAAAGCCACCACAGACAATGTGAAAACAAGTGGGCTCAGCAGGAGACAGAGTTTAATCCGCAGTCTTCTTTGAGAGAAGGTTCTCACTGCCACTGCCCACCTCCCAGACTAGATAGGAAATCTGCACTACCAGGTATTGAAACTTCCCTGGCCCTTGAGATCTGAATAGAATTTGCCTCCAACTCCTATTTCCATAGTCTGGGTAACTCCAAAACTCTGAGACTTCTATGATTTCCTGAAAGCTTAAGTTATCACAGCACTGCCTGCTTTCAAGTTCAGTTCCATACAAGTGAGATGTGAATCTCAGCCCCTTCTATGCTGCCCTGAGGCTTCTCAAACATGTCCTGCCTTACCCTCCTCCTCACCAGGCAGCAGCTCCCAGCTAACCTTCCCCAGCTGCCCTCGCTTGCCCCACCCTCTCCCCTCCTCTCCTGTGACTGCCAACCTCCCGCTCCACTGCACGCCCAGCAGTTCAACTCCCTTCAAGTGTTCTCAGCCCTCAGTTCCGCCAGTGATTATCAAGGGAGAACTCCAAATAAAGCCAATTTCCTCAACTAGAGTTTGGGTGCCAAGAACATTAAATCTTTATCTCGTCATGCCTGGTCCCGTGGAGACTGTGTGTCGAGCAGTTGACAGGAAGTCAGGGACTGAGCAGCGTCAGCAGTGGCAATGTGGTCTTTTGAAGACTGAGAACCATGGGTTTCTGCCTTCATGGAGAATGCTAGATGCTAACTACGGCAAACATGACTTATCATTACATATGTGAACCTCTTAAAATTTGAGACAGGTCTCAGTTGATTTAGAAAGTTTATTTTGCCAAGGTTGAGGATGCGCTCCCATGACATGGTCTCAGGAGGTCCTGACGACATGTTCCCCAGGTGGTCGGGGCACAGCTTGGGTTTTATACATTTTAGGGAGACATGAGACCTCAATCAATATATGTAAGATGTACATTGGTTCCATCCAGAAAGGCGGGGACAACTCAAGGCAAGGAGGGGGCTTCCAGGGCACAGGTAGAAGAGAGACAAATGGTTGTATTGAGTGTCTGATAAGCCTTTCCAAAGGAGGCAATCAGATATGCATCTATCTCAGTGAGCAGGGGGATGACTTTGAATAGAATGGGAGGCAGGTGTGCCCTGAGCAGTTTCCAGTTTGAATTTTCCTTTCAGCTTAGTGATTTTAGGGGACCAAGATATTTTCCTTTCACATATATAATGCACATCCTTGGTGATATCTAGACAAAGGGGACAGCTGGGAATATTGCTGAGGTCTAGCAAGCTGCTAGAAGCTGGCAGTCAGAAATGTGTATAGTAAATGTTAAATACAAGCTTTTGAAGCCAGCAGCATGTGTTATATACCTTTTATCTTGAAAGTTAACAATTCGTGTCCTCTATTTCTCTGTTGGGTTCTTAATGTTTCTGCTGAATTGTATATACTCTGCCTGCACACTTTTGCCTCCATTGCTGAAACGATCTCATTTCTTTCTGCCTGCTCCACTTCATCCTGTGTGCTAGATTCAAGCTATAATTAGTCAGATTAAGCTGTGATCTGATTTTATTGTCTTACCCAACAACACGACTCCCTGCTCCCACACATCACCCTTGACCCATCAGAGCCTTTGCTTTCACTGAACAGGCTCTGTGTGTTCTCACTGCTGTGTCCCGCCTGGCCTTGTAAATATGTGCTTTGCCATGCTGCCCAAGCAGTGCCTTTGGGTAGAAATCTTCATGGAACTGTACTTACAGAATTTTTCATTAATCCCACACCAAAGGAAACAATTTTACTTTAAGCAAAATGTGCAATGCTTCAAAGTCTGTTGAAATTATTTCAAATTTTAAAAATTACTGAAAAGATACAAAATGTGTTTTTCCTTTGGTGTAAATTTCATGAAATATATGTGAAATAGAAGCAGACAGGATCACTTGAGACAGGTAGACTTGACTGAATCATCAGACGTTTAAGGCCAGAAGGTGGCACACTTTTCCTATTTTAAGTAGCTGCACATACTCGCTTTAAGGATTCTCCAACATAAGATTAAAAAAAAAAAGATGCCAAAAATCTTAGGCATGCCAACTTTCTGCAGAGGTTTGAGATTTTCTGCAATGCATACACTAAGGAAAAACAGTGTTGAAATGGTTTGAAGATCTGCAGTGAAGTCGATTTCTTAAGAAATGGTTGAGGTGATACCTCAACCTAGCTGGGTAATAAATGCATGGGAAGGAGGTCTAAACATTCATTTGGGAAATTTTCTGACATTTCCTATTAAATAGGTTCACATGGAATAGAGATCACTGACCCAGGGAATGTCTAACTTTATGCCTGTTTAGGTTTCTTAATTTTTTTTTTTTTAGACAGAGTCTCATTCTGTCGCCTAGGCTGGAGTGCAATGGCATGATCTCAGCTCACTGCAACTTCTGCCTCCCAGGTTAAAGCGATTCTCCTGCCTCAGCCTCCCAAGTAGCTGGGATTACAGGCACCCACCACCATGCCCAGCTATTTTTTTTTTTTTTGTATTTTTAGTAGAGATGGGGTTTCACCATGTTGGTCAGACTGGCCACAAACTCCTGACCTCAGGTATCTACCCACCTCGGCCTCATAAAGTGCTGGGATTACAGGCGTGAGCCACTGCGCCCAGCCTAGGTTTCTTAATTTTTTGTTACACTTTGTATAATGTGGAATGAATTAACTCCACCAGTGATTTCCTACCTATCACACAAATGGAAGGAAAGATTTCATTATGTGCTGCTATGATAAGTGATGCATAGGTACAGGGAGCGAAGAAGTGAAAACAGGTGAAAGAGAAAGGGAAGGACAGACAGAGAGAGAGGAAGAAAATCACCAGGTGTTGAAGAAAGGTGGGCCAAGGTGAAACAAGAAAGCTGGGTCTGAGAATTCCATGCTGGAGATGTGGGCAGATCAGAGTCCTGCCAGGTTCTGCTGTGATCTGGTACAAAGTTATTCTGGGTGATTCTCTGTAGTGGGGAGGAGTGTGGAGGGTTTCCCATAGAGTATCCATACCCTACTCTCTCCTGACAAGAGACAGGGTGCTTTCTCTTTAGTCACATAACCTTTTAAAATCTGCACTGTCCAGGGAGGCCCTGACAATCTGCAGAGAAGAATCTGGGTTCAAACTGACATTAAACTATAGTTCTTTATTAATATTAAATTGCTATTATAATTTGAGTATCAGCAGAGGGACACTGTTGGCATTGTTTTTGCTCTCTGAGGACATTCTGGTCTAAGGGAATAGAACAGTCTATACGAGGATATAGGTGACACTAAATACCATTTGTTAAGTGATGATCTTTAATAGTGAAAACATTTTTGTGGGTACATAGTAGGTATATATATTTATGGGGGGTATATGAGATATTTTGATACAGGCATGTAATGTGTAATAATAATATCAGGGTAAATGGGGTATCTGTTACTTCAAGCATTTATCCTTTGTGTTACAAACAATCCAATTATACTTTTTTTTTTGACACGGAGTCTTGCTCTTTCACCCAGGCTGGAGTGCAATGGTGCCATCTCGGCTCACTGCAACCTCTGTCTCCTGGGTTCAAGCGATTCTTCTGCCTCAGTAGAAGAGTAGCTGGGATTACAGGCGTGTACTACCACACCCAACTAATTTTTGTATTTTTAGTAGAGATGGGGTTCCACCATGTTGGTCAGGCTGGTCTCGAACTCCTGACCTCCAGTGATCCGCCTGCCTTGGCCTCCCAAAGGGCTGGGATTGCAGGCGTGAGCCACTGCACCCGGCCCAATTATACTCTTAAAATGTACAATTAAATTATTTTTGACTATAGTCACCCTTTTTTGCTAGCAAATGCTATGTCTTACTCATTCTTTTTTGTACCAATTAACCATGCCCACCTCCCACACCCTACCCCCCAACTACCCTTCCCAGCCTCTGGCAACTATCCTTCTACTCTCTATCTCCATGAGCTCAATTATTTTAATTTCTAGTTCCCACTAATAAGTAAGAACATGTGAAGTTTGTCTTTCTGTGCCTGGCCTATTTCACTTAACATAATGGTCTCCAGTTCCATCCACGTTGTTGCAAATGACAGGATCTCATTCTTTTTTATTGCTGAACAGTACTCTACTGTGTTTATATACCACATTTTCTCTATGGATTCATCTAAGTGTTGATAGACACTTAGGTTGCTTCCAAACCTTGGGTATTGTGAATAGTGCTGCAATAAACATAAAATTGCAGATATCTCTTCAATATACTTATTTCCTTTCTTTTGGGTATACACTAATAGTGGCACATTTAATAAGCATCTGTATGTCCAACACTAGAAATGAGTATATGTGTACAGATGCTATACAAAGGCAAATTTTGGCTTGACGGACCACTGAGTGCCTAGAAAGTAGCATACTCTTAACAATAATGCCCATGTCTTTCATTACAACCCAATAGAGTGTTGGTGTTATGTCCATCCTAGATTAGAAAATAGGTTCAGGCCAGGCGCATAGGCTTACACCTGTAATCCTAGCACTTTGGGAGGCCAAGGTGGGAGGATCACTTGAGCTCAGGAGTTTGAGGCCAGGTTCAGAGGGGAGTTTGTATTCAGACTCAGGTTTGTCTCACCCAAAGCCCAGGTCCATGCCACTGCATGGGCTGCCCCAGGGTTCAAAGAGAAGTCCGCCACAGGGGGCGTTCAAATCTGTCCCATGCTCCCTGGTAATAAATAAAGAAACCCTCAGGGATAAGTTATTTTGGTCCTTTCATTTCTGTTTTCTTACCTTGGCACAATTTTCTGATGGAATCTTAACTGATACATTTTAAAAGATAAAGAACATCTAAACTTTTAATATGTGATTTTTATTGAACATGTTCACCTTTACATTATTACAAACATTTTACAAATAAAAAATCAGTTTTTGTAAAAAAAAAAAAAAAAAAAAAAAAAGGAAACATTTCCTGGATTATCACTGTATAGTTGAAACAAAGAAATAAAATATATAAATATGAAGATCATTCTCCAAGTATTAGAACAGAATACTGATGGAATCACTTCAATAAAGTTATTCATAAACATTTGCATCGTTACCCACACATTGTGTCATCTTCCAAAAAATCAAACACATGAGAGGAAGGGGAGCCTCAAATGAGATGTATCTAAATGTCTTTTCTCCATGGGATTTGGTCAATGCATATCAGTAAGATAATTTCTTTGCTATATATATATAAGATAAACATTTGAAAATGCAGAATACATTGTGTAAATTAAAAATTTTGTCAGCTTTGTCGTATGGGAAGTAACTACATGGACCACCCACACAAATGTTTAAAATACACTGTGTATATATTATCTTACAAAAATCGCATATGTAAGGGAATAAGGCCTTTATTTCCAGAGCATCTTAACATAGGATTAATATAGGTATATTTATCTTTTATATTTTAGACTTCAAATTCTTTAACATCTCAGCTATTAACATTATGCATAGTACCTAAAACAACATATGAGTAGTGGTATAACACAATTTCAACTACAGTACTTGGTTGTATTCACATGACGTACCATCTAGAAGTGACCAAACAGAATTTCAGAACTGCCCAATTTAAAGACCTGTTAAGAAAATAAAATGCAACCCCGTCATATGAGCCCAGTTTGTCTCTCAGAGTGTTGCTACATATGCTGGAAGCCTGACACTTCGGAGTATGTACTTAAATGAAGTATTTGATAATAATGTCAGCTTCAGCTTGCAAAGTGTTCTAGTCAGCATAGAAATCTGAAAGCCTAAAATTACTTCTATATGTTAATTAAAACTAACTGCTGTTTGAATTTGAGTATGTTTTATCTGGAGGCTAGCTGGAGATTTTTTTTCTCCCTTCTAGCAACCAATTGGCTAAGTGGTCAACCTCTGTGGCTCACAGTTTTGTAGAAAAAGCATATACAAAAGAAACTAGGCTGGACACAGTGGCTCACGCCTGTAATCCTAGCACTTTGGGAGGCCAAGGTGGGAGGATCATTTGAGCCTGGGAGTTGGAGGCTGTAGTGAGCAACAATTGTGCCACTACACTCCAGCCTAGGTGACCGAGCAAGACGCTGTCTCTCTTAAAAAAGGAAAAAAAAAAAAAAGTGAAAAAGAAAAAAGAATCCAGAGTTTGCATATTATTCTGATAGTGTTAAGCTGGAATGGGATGGTGGAGTGGTGGAGTTTAGGACTCTTGGTCAAGACTTTTTCAAGATCATAAGCACTAATCCACATTAGCTGTTGGTATAAGCAGCCTTCAAAAACACCACAAAGGGGAGTCAACCATTCGAGTGTAAACTGATGGCCCAAGGCCTTCTCTGCCCTCTACTAGCCTTCATGACCTGTTGGGTCTCAGTGAGCAGCTCACGGCGCAGGAGGTGGGTCTCCTGACTGGCCTGTGCATTCTCCCAAACAAGATATTTAAGACTCTTCTTTATCTCATCACAAATACACAGCTTTGAAATACCATTAGTCTTTTTCTCTAGGATATAATTAGAAAAAGTATTGTATACATCTGCAAATTCTTCAACACTGGGTGATTTGAAATTTGACTTTAATATTTAAAAATACATTTATTAATAATCTAAATTTTCAAGTCAAATTTTCTAAACTCAAAACATAAACAGAAGTGGACTTATTATTTAATAAACAGATTTTTTCAATGGCTACATGGTTAAGATGTTCTTAACCATGCTCTCTGAAAAGGAGAATCAGAGCGTAAGGCAGACACTTAGGCAACCCTTAGTGAGTATTTTGAAAGGACTGCACTGAAATTTGAATACAAAGTGTGCCAATGGAACACAAAATGGAATAAAATGGATCCAGACTTTTGCTGACTACAGAAGACATACACATTAGTTCTTTTTTCTTCCTAATCAGTGTTTCTATTTATTAAAATATTTGTTATATTTACTACTACATAAATCAAGATGTATCTGATGGCTGCTAAGATTATAAAGGCATGATTCTTATGCTTTTCAAAATCTCTCTACTTTTTAAAAAGAATTCTGTACCATTTAAAATACTGAGAACCAGTCTTGTATAGAGAGGTGTCGGACCAAGGGCAGCCAAGGATAAGTAAGATGGGCACCGCCCTGACTGCAGCACCTCTTACATGTCTGATGAATGTTCTCCCTAAACCCCACTTACAATCTAGTTTTATCGTTTTCAAAACTGCAAAATCATCTGCACAGCACCAATAAAAATATAGCCTAGAAATAATATTTTGAAAATAGAAAAATATGTTTCTAAAAAATGTCATAATAAATATCTCTCTAAATAATATCTTCATATCTCTGTAAAAAACTTTCTTTGATTTTTCCCATAATATATAATGAATGGATCAGTTCACGTGAAGACAGAATGCAAGTCTTTACCACTTAATTCCCTTGGTTAGGCTAAAATGTTCAGGTCATTGTTTTATCCTTAAAAATAAATCTTAAAAAATAAAAAGTATAATAACTCAGAACATTCTCTCTCTCTGAGTCTCTCTACATTCAAAATATAAAACAGGGTATCATCTTTTAAAAAATTCCAGAATCTCTTGGTTAATACAGTATTGGATTAATGCAGAATACCCAATCCTTGAAATATAAAAAACAGCAACAAAAGTCCTAATATTAACTATTCAAAATTTTCCAAACCTTTAAATTTGGATATTAAAATAATATAATTTCCTCCTTATTTTTGCCAACGTGAAAACACCTAGACCAAAGTCATTCTATTCTGGCATATTGTCTTTCCTGGATATGACTTTGAAAGTAAGAATTGGGGAATTACTGGTTATACAGATTCTACATTTTTCTTCACTAACAGTGATTCCAAGAAAGTTTAGATCTTTCCACGTGGAAACTGTCATGTAAGGACAGAAAAACTCTAAGGTTTATCTGCTGTGCTAGTCAACTGGATCCAGACCAGGTATTCTTATTTTAAAAGCTATATTTGATGTATGTTATATTCTACTCTTGCCTCAAAACAACTAACTTTTGACACAGTGGAGAAGAAAATAGTACTTACAGAGAACTAAAATGGAAACCTACCAGTCCGCATCAGTCACGGCAAGCAGCTGTCATGCTGCTACCCACCACCACTTTGGAAAACTGTTAGCCTCAGATAAATCTGAATTTACATGGAAAAGGCTTCTCTGTTTCTGACCATATTACAATTCTCCTCTTTTTCTACATTTTGACTCCTGAAACCAGTAGACCTTACTATTCAGTGAGTTAAGACGGCTCTTCTGTTAGGGTGCCCAACACAGTGGGTGTTAAACTTATTTTGAGCCTTTTATGTAGTGCTTGGGGGTGATTCTGCAGTTCATCTAATATTAATGACAATTAACAATATATACTGCATAAAAACGGCATTACATCCATTCACGTATCTCAGACTGAAATGCACTTGTTATTTCATTTATGACTGATACATTGAGAATTATGAATAAGCACATCACATGTTTCAATTGTAGTCTAACATTTTCTCAAAGCATGAACACCCACGCTTTATACAACGCTGTAGGTAGTGTAGTAGGGAAGATTTCCAGAACAGGAATTGTGCCTATCTTGACAAATCTATAGGGTTTAAGTTATATTCATGTACTGTCTCTCAAACTAAAAAAACCAAACCATAGAGCCCAAATCTATTGAGCACCTTGATCACAGATTTTTACACTTGAATCCTAAAATGATACTCTGATGTGTATAATGCTGTTTTCTCCACTGGGGTGTTCTAAAAGACAAAGCAGGCTTTTCATTATCATGTGCAGTGACCACAGAAGCCAGGTGCTTCCAAGGCACATAGCAGCACGGTGCCTGGAGACTGCCATGCAGATGTTCCCCTTTGGTGGCTGCTACAGGATGGTGGTGGGTCCTTCCAGAGAAGAAATCAGCATTGGCTTTCCTCTTGATAGTTGAGGTTCATTTTCTATTAAGTGCTTGAATAAAATGCCTTGATACATCAACTACTCACATCTTAAATCCACAGGGAAATGTTTTCACCGGCTTGACTTCTAGCGTTTGATCACAACTTGTTCATAAGCTCCAGACCCCACCCTAAAACAGTAGAGGAAAAAAACTTCAAAATTTTGAGCTGTAGTGTTTGAAACTGTTTCAAGGAACCTTGTCCCTGGAGAGATGGGGCATTAGGTATTTTTCTACCAGATTTGATTTCCACAAGGTTTAAAGGCATCATGGATAGAAACTATGTGAAATATTAAATGTTTATAATTAATACATTGGATTAGTGTAGATCCTGATTCTTTTGCACTTATTCCCAAAATAATGTATTAGAATTTCCCAATTCTTGACCAATCGACAAACGGTGGCAAGAAATGCTCCTCAAACATGTTTATCTATCCATTCTAAAATCGGTCTCATCCAAGAGCATATGTTGACTCTGGCAGTGCATCAGGACTCCCACTGAGTTAATGATGATGGTCTTCAGCTGTCATAATATTGTGGCGTTTTCATGACAGGGTTTCATTCTGTTGCCCAGATGGAAGTGCAGTGGTGTGATTGAAGCTCACTGCAACAAGAACTCCCGGGCTCAAGCAATCCTCCTAACTCAGCCTTCCAAAGTGCTGGATTACAGGCATGAGCCACCATGCCTGGCCCATTACTGCCTAAAGTTATCACCAGGTACCCATTTCCCAATTTGTCAAGATGTCAGGGTATACCTTACTACTGGTCATTTCACCCTGAGTGTGCCTGAGTTTAGTAAGCCCAGAAGCAACCACCATGACTAGTGTCTCCCTTAATGACATTTTAAGAGGAAATTCTAAACAATGGAAGTAAGGTAGCAGTGATTACTAGCCCACCATGGACTTGACTGGACTTCTCAGTTGACTGCCCAGAAACTCCTTTTCTCACAGATTCATTCTACAGAAGAAATAGGAACTTCCTCAACAGAATGCCAGTGAGCACCCATTCATACCTACAGAAAATCAGAATTTGAAGAAACCATGGTGGGCAGCACGGCACACTGGCTTTTAGATGCCCTTTTAAAAATGTTCTCCTCTGGCCATGATGAAGTAACAGGAACCAGACTTTCCCTCCTGCCTTATATAATTAGAAAACTGGATAGAATGAGTGAAATGACAGTTTGCACATACCAGACAACAGGCAGTGCAGGACTGTGGTCCCAAGAAACAATAAATAAATGAAGAGAGCCCAACAACCGCCCCAGCTAGCTGCCTGAAGCAGTTTCCTTCAGGATCCTCCGAGCCTGCAGTGCAGAGAGGAAGACCCCAAATACAGCCTGCTGGTCTCTCTGAGTGGAGGAGTCAGAGGTCAAAGCTCAGAGGGGCTGGGGACTAGAATTTGTAGATCAGAATAACAGAAGGAGGGGTTGGGGAAAACAATGGCTTGAGAATTCCAAATTTGATGAAAACTGTAAACCCATAGATGGAAAAGCTTGATGAACCCCAAGCAGAATAAACACAAGGAAAAACATACCAAGGCACATCATAGCCAAAGTGCTAAAAACCAGTAATAAACAGAAAATCTTAAAAGCAGCCAGATATATATAAAAGACAAATCACATACAGAAGAATAAAATAAAAATACAGACAGACTTCTTGTCAGAAAAAATTTAATGTCCCTAAAGACAAGCGGGCAGGTGCATGCAGGTCCCAGTGAGAAAACCCAAGTGGGCCAGGCTGTATCCTGGGCAACACAGCAAGACCTCATCTCCACACAAAGTTAAAAAAGAAAAGCTGGGCGTGGTGGCTCACACCTGTAGTCCTAGCTACTCAGGAGGCTGAGGCAGGAGGATCACTTGAGTGCAGGAATTGGAGGCTGCAGTGAACTGTAATCACATCACTGTGCCCCAGCCTGGGCAACAGAGTGAGACCCTGTCTTTCAAAAATGAAAACCAAAATACTTTACGTAAGTCATCTAATTTAATGTTACATCCTATGAGTTCAGTATCTTATTTATCACTCTCATTTTATAGGCAAGGAAACGGAGCCTCACAGAGGTCAATAATATCAATCAATAGTGGAAGAGCTAGGACTTGACCCCAGGCAGTCTGATAAGACAGTCCATGCTTTTGATCATTTACTATTTAAATTCCTCTTGGTTGAAGGCTTGGCGCAACACCTCATGCCTGTAATCCTAGCACTTTTTGAGAGGCTGTAGTGGGAGGATCACTTGAGGCCAGGAGTTTGAGACCAGCCTGGACAACACAGCGAGACTCTGTCTCTACAAAAAAAAAAAATGCTGAGCGTAGTGGTACCTGCCTGTAGTCCTAGCTACTCAGCAGGCTGAGCCTGGGGTTGAAGACTGCAGTGAGCCGAGAGTGCATCACTGCACTCCAGCCTGGTGACAGGGTGAGACCCTATCTCTTAGAAAAAAATACCATTTGGTTGGAACTATATTTTCTGCTGTTCCTCTACTTAAATAAATAAAGCCCGGGTTTACTGAGTATATTATGTCATTTGCCCTTTAAAATTACTCCATGAGATAGGCATGGTTATTCCTACTTTTCAGCAGAGATAACTAAAATTCTATTGAAGTTAAGTGATTTACTCAGGCCCCAAAAGTGGTCTGGCTAGGATGTGAACCCAAGTCTCTAACTCAAAAACGTATGTTCTCTCCATCCTTCATACCACTGTCCTTATAAATGTTACTTTTCTACCTGGTTCCTCCTGCTACTGGTCTCTCCTTGCTCTGATCTACCCTTCAAATAATAGCCAGTTATTTTTCTAAAATGCCAATCTGATAGGTCACTTCCCTGCAAGGACAGCCAATGGCTCCCCACTGTGAACATGAGAAGAAGAAACTTTGTTATGGCAAGTGAGGCCCTTTACAGCCTAGCCCAGAGATGCTTGCCATCCTCATGCCCTTAAATACCTGTTCACAACCCCCTCTCCTCAGAAGAACCTGAACTATGTTATATTATTAATGTGTTAAGTACAATGGGATTTGGTAAGATATAGTAAGATATAGTGGTTAAGTACAATGGGATTTGGACTCAAAGAGACATGAGTTTTAATCTTGGTTTTACCACTTACTAGTTTTAAGGCCTTGGGCAAATTACTTCTTCTTCTTCTTCTTCTTTTTTTTTTGAGACAGTCTCATTCTGTCGCAGAGGCTGGAGTGCAGTGGTACAATCTTGGCTCACTGCAGCCTCCATCTCCTGGGTTCAAGTGATTTTCCTGCCTCAGCCTCCCAAGTAGCTGGGATTACAGGTGCCCACCACCACGCCCAGCTAGTTTTTGTATTTTTAGTAGAGACGGGATTTTGCCATGTTGGCCAGGCTGGTCTTGAACTCCTGATCTCAAGTGATCCACCCGCCTCAGCCTCCCAAAGTGCTGGGATTACAGGTGTGAGCCACCACATCCAGCCTAAAATTACTTCTTTGTATCTTTGTTTCCATTAAAAAAAAAACACCAAACTAATTGTAGTATGTTGTGAGCACTGAAAGATACTATATAAGAATTGGATAAAAAAAATATATATGTACCTGTGCTTGGCATATAACTAATAAATGCTCAATGCTACCTATAGTTGCTATATGTTTATTATAATTATATATAATAATAACTGTACTTATAAACTCATTCTATTTGTTCCCATTACCAGGAGTATTCATATTCATCATATTCACCTTATAAGCCCCCCACTTATTTTTTATTCTCCCAAAGTCTCTCTTCAAGTGTGAACTCTGAGGTCCCGTTTCTGTTCTCTCAAACTTCCCTCTACTTCTCTCTATTACAGTATTTATTATAATGTTACGATTTTTAGTTTGTCCATCTCATCTGTAAGAAAGAGTCAGACAGTAAATATTGTAGGCTTTGTGGGCCAGACACCACTCAGCTCTGCTACTGTAATGCATCAAAGCAGCCATAAACACTATACAAATAAACAGGCATAGTTGTGTTCCAATGAAACTTTATAAATACAGGCAGTGGGCCAATTTGGCCTATGAGCTATAGCCTGCCAGCCCCATGTGCTAGACCATAAGCCGGCAGAGGGTAAGAGCTTGGTCTTTTCTACTTGCATTCTTACCCAGAAATTGGCCCAAGAAACAGTTACTGAATTTAATGAGCAGATGAGTCAATTAAAGATCTAAATAGTGTTATATCTTCTGTAAATCCTTTTTCACATTACTCCCTGGAAGTAGTTTTATATGTCTCTCTCTTACCTACCTATGATATCTGATTGTAGTTAATTGTTGATGTAGGTTTTTGCTGTTAGTCTATTTTTGAGCCTTGTAATGTGCTGGACAAATAGGAGGTACTCATTAAAATGAGTATTAGTAAAAGAAATGAATGCAAAATTCTTTTAGGTTTTGAGCATGAGAGAATAAAATAACTGTCTTGGTCCAAGGGGCTCCCCCCTGAAACTGTGACTCACTCTGTAGTTTTGCAGGGACTCTACATAAATATGACATGGAATGGAATTAGGGGTGCACAGAAGTGTGGGGAGCAGGCTGTAAGGAGCAAGGGAGTGATCAGAATTCCTACACTGTCCTTGGTGTCTGTGCTCACTGTTACCTGCGGCAGTGCTGATAATCAGTGGTAAGTTTGGCAGGTGACTTTTCTTCATCTGCATCTGAATAACTAGCAAAACGGTATTTGGTTTTCAGAACTTTTCTCAATATGTATGGCAGTGGGGTGGAGAAAAGGAGAGTACAAGAAAGGTTAACAGCAGCTTAAGTTGCTCGGTGGCTGTGTAACTGCTCAGAAAAGATAACACCATTGACTGAGAATGTAATTTTGCTTTGCTCTTCCTAAAATATCAGACTAGTGATGTACAGTGGCACATGCCTATGGTCCCAGCTACTCAAGAGGCTAAGGCAGGAGGATCACTTGAGCTGAGGAGTTTGAGGCTACAGTGATCTATGATTGCACCACTGCATTCCAGCCTGGGAAACAGCACTGTCTCTAGAAAATAAATTAATAAAAAATTAATGTTTTAAAAGACTAAGAACTCTTTTCTAAATGTCCTTTTATATTGCAGCTTTCCCAATGGTCTACTGGTCCTTGACTAATACACTTTAAAAATACTTCTAAGGAAATTAAAAACTAATTTATAAAATATAATGTCAAACATATCCAGAATAAAGGAAACAGAGCTACGCTAAGAGCTGTAACTCTTCTTATGTAACTACTGCTGTGTTTCCTAGCTTCAGCCTAATATAAACTTTGCAACCATCATCCTCTACTCATGATTAAAAAAAAAATTAGTCTATATTTTAATAAGACACTATTTGTACTACTTACCTATTTGGAAGATGATGACTGCCAAAGGTTGTACTTCCCCCAGGACCCACAAATAGCCTTAGTCCTTCTTCTGCAATACACATTTAAAATGTTTGTTACATGCACAATTATCAGACTATTGTCAAATAGTATTGATATTGTAATAATCCATATTTTACAATTCAGTTTATTAAAGAAATAACTTAAAAACCAAAGTTACATACACATGTTTTAAAATAGGCAATTTAAAAGATACTCTAAAGGTTATTGCTCACCAACTTTTCTAAAGCTCTTTTTCTTTTAGCTGAGTAATGGAGATAGCGCTTCCTACAAATTTCCATAAGTAAGGTTTAATTATTTCTCTTTATACCCAGCTACATAATGAAAATAAGTCCATTGTTAAGTGCTTTCTATTCACATCAACATGAGTAATTATATCTTTCAAATTGGTGGCATACAAATTTTCAGTTTCAGTGAAAATTCTAAGGAGGGAATGAAGGATTCCATTATTCACTATTATTGTTCTAAGACCACCTCCAAATTACAACTGTGGCTTAAAGCACTTGTAACAAAAGCAGATGTAGATACCTATCATTAGGTATACAAACATTGTAGACATCTGGGCATAATTAAAAACACAATACATGTTTTATTTAAAATTGATCACTTTTAACTAAAATGTGTTTTTTCTAAATTCAATAATCATTCTCATTAATAAATGAGTTATAAAGTTATCTTGAGATTTTTATGGGCATGAAATTTACTATACAAATATGCAACAGTCATATCATGATGTTCTGAGCCTCTTTACTGCTGATTACACAGATTACAAAAACCTGGATTATAGGAATCTATGCTTAACAGTTATCTACACACCTTCAGCACTGGAATCAAGGCTGAAGTCTTGACTTTGTAATATTTTCTCCACAATGTCATCTGCATCCACCCTGGTGTCATCAACTCGCTTCAGCTGAGATTCTACAGAATCTTGTTTCACTGGGCATCTTTGAAAAGAATTACATTTTTTCCTTTTTATTATGTTATGAAAACAAAGTTTTTTTAAAATTAAAATTTATTCTTTAAACTAAAAGGATACCTGTTAAGTTTTTCTGAAGCTGTATCTTCTTTATCAGCTGTATCAAGATTTGGCTCAGTGATTTTCTGCTCGATTTCATCACATGGCTCTAGAATACTTTCAACTCCTGTTGATGTGCTTCCCACTGAGGTATTTCTTCTGTGGCAGAGCTCAGAGAAACTAGATGACCGGGAGTGACATGTGCTATACCCTGTCAGAGAAAATCACCTTGGATATCATACTCATATCAAACACTCTGCAATCTGACATCCTTCCCCCACACCACAGCAGTTTCAAGTCCCTTTGGAACAATAAGGAATTCAACTTCACTGTTAGCCTCTACCTGATACTTTTGACTGCTGGCTTGCATAGCTTGATGTTCTAGAATGTCCACAGGCACCAAGTTCGTCTGGAACAGAGGCACTCTTTGCTGAAAGATCTGTAATATGTCATAACATGATGTCATTCTTATTGCCAAAAAGTGAACGGTCAGCTTGTATTCTAATCTGCAGACTTTATAAACTCTGCCAAGTTCATTATCAAAACAATAAGCTAAAAAATGAGAGATATCCTTTTAAGTCAGTACAATGGAAATAACTGTATTGCAAGAAATACAAAGTATTTAAATACCTTAGTATTATATTTTTCATAACATTAAAAAAATTATTTCAGTCCTTATTAGTTCAGTCCATGCAATAAACTCCTGTTTTTCAAAACATTTAACAGCACTCTATCTTAAAACTGCTATAGTTTTAGTGTTCAGTATTCTCCAATAAAAACGACTCTGATGTATTCTTTTTTTTTTTTTGAGACGGAGTCTCGCTCTGTCACCTAGGCTGGAGTGCAGTGGCCGGATCTCAGCTCCGCCTCCCGGGTTTATGCCATTCTCCTGCCTCAGCCTCCCGAGTAGCTGGGACTACAGGCACCAGCCACCTCACCCGGCTAGTTTTTTTGTATTTTTTAGTAGAGACGGGGTTTCACCGTGTTAACCAGGATGGTCTTGATCTCCTGACCTTGTGATCTGCCTGTCTCGGCCTCCCAAAGTGCTGGGATTGCAGGCTTGAGCCACTGCGCCCAGCCTGATGTATTCTTATAAATATTCACAAAATTGGTAGGTTTTAGTGTGGTTTCTAAGCAAATACTGCTTCCTTAAAAATCCATCACAACAACAAGCTACAGAGTACTCTATTACTTTAATGTTAGTGTTGCTAGTGCTAGGCTGTAATTTGGGCAATATCTGTGGCTTAAATCAACACAGCATGGGATGTTGCACTGAGAATAAAAGTTCTTAAGAAAGTGATTATAGTATTCAGATTCAAAGTAAATGTACAAAAGGCAGTGTCAAAGCCATTTCTAATAGTTTCTGATCATGTGTATATTCCAGGTGCCAATTATATATTTTCAGAACCAGGCTTCTTCCAGAGAATGCAGAACTGTGACCATTTTCCCTAGGGCACAATCATATTTGGAAACAAGAACCGTTTTTAACATAGAAGCAGAAGGAAAGCAACTAACATAGCTATTATAGCAACCATTCTATAAATGATATTGCATGCAGTTGGACCAACAAATGCTGCAAAACAAGGAAGCTATTGGAGTAACCTGGTCCTTCTGCAAAGGTTTCTCATTTCTGGACAGAGTATAAGTGGCCCAAGCATCTCTACAGTGGTCCAAACCCAAACATGCAGCAAAACCTGAACTCAAAAAGTTAGTTCATATCAAGAGTTATGCAGCGCTCTTTACTTCTGGGTTTGGCTCAGATCTTAAGTCATCCACATATCTTCTGGTTTTCAAAATTTATTCATTCAATCAATATTTATTAATATTTTATCAAGTCAGGTGCCTAATACTGTACAAGGTATAGGAAGTACAAAATAAGTAAGACAAAATACATGCTTAGAGTTTAGAGGTAGAAGCAAAACTTATACAATGTGGTAAGTACAAAAATACAAGCACCAAAAGGCAGCTGTTAAGAGCTCCAAAGGACAGTGCATCTGACACAACCTGGTAATGGGGGAAAGACTTCACAGAGGAGGTTAACCCCAGGACTTGAGCAATGTTTGGGAACTTCTGAGCAAGGAAAAGCACCAGGAATAGCATGCCTTGTTTGTAGGGAAGCAGATTGTTTGGTAAAGTTGGCATATAGGGTAGTGTAGTATAACAACTGAGGGCAAAGAGGCTAGAAAGATGAGTAGATGCCTGTTGATGAAGAACTTTCTATGAGTTTAAAGAAGGAAGCAGTTCAGTGGCTTCAAGGAAGGATGTGACATGATCAGATCTACATTTTGGGAAGAAGACTTTGGCAACAGGATAAACGGGGGGCGTATGAGTGAAGGTTTTCATAGTAATCCGGCTGAGAGTGAGAGATGTTTCCTAGGTACAAATAGCAGGACTCAATAACAAAGCAGAAGTTTGTGTCAGGAAAACTGAGGTAGAAAAGACAGGAGGAAAAGGTAGGAAGACTTGTGCTAGATATGCGGAATTAGACACCTAAGGATGCCTATTCAACAGTCACTCAACATCTACTGTGTCCCGGGCCTTCTGCTGGAGATACAGAGATAAATAAGACCTGATCATGAAAAACTTAAGAGTCTGGCCGGGGAGAAAGAGAAACAGATGAATTTCAGTGTAACATTTGGTATGAAGTGGACCTTTCCCCAAAGCATTTGATCACATTTACATCAAACAATCATGTTTACATTTATGTGACAGATAAAGCCAAGGGTATAGATGGCATTGCTCAAGGAAGTGAGGGGACCAAACCCTGTGGAACGTCAATATGTAAAGGGAAGTCGGAGGAAGATGAAGAAGACTCTAAAAAGCTAGAAAAGGAAAGGTCAGAGAGGAGCCGAGGGAAGAGAAAGCGTCAAGAAAGAATAACTGGCCATCAGATGAGACCAGAACAAATATCCACAGGAGTTGACAATCATGTATCTGGGGATAGCATCAAGAGAGGGCAGACAATGGAAGCCAGATGGCTACTGTGTTCAGGAATAAATGGTATATTATTTCTAGAAGTTTTGGCTATAAGAAATGTATGGTACATATATCATCTCTTGCTGATCTCTCTCTCTCTCTCTCTACACACACACACACACACACACACACACACACACAGAGAGAGAGAGAGGTCTCTATATATTTGGGGCAGGGTGGGGAAAGACACAGAGCATGTGAGCACATGTGCCAGCCTGCTGGAGCCTAAGGGAGAGCAGTAGATAGAGAAGGATGTAGGGCTAAGGAGTTTTTGTTTTTATTTTTTCAATATGAGAAAGAATTCAGAATATTTACATGCTGAAGAGAAGGAGCTAATGGAATGGTTACAAGTTCCCAAAAGATCCACTGATCCCAAAACAGGACATTTCAGAGTCACCATTATTTATAAGAAACCATATATTTGCATATTTTAAAAGGTAGTGAAAGGGTTAATTATATCACTTCACCTTTCTTTCCCTTCTTTCCAACAATACATCCTGTTCCCATAATACTGAAGACAGAAGGAAGCTCCTAAGTCCTTTTCCTCCTGTGACCTTGACATTTTCCCCACCACGCTTTTACTTCTGGAGCAGATTCTGACTGCTGCCAGAAGTGTGCCTGGAAATGTGCATCTCAAGGTGTGGTCAGGGACTAGCAGCATCAGGGTCTTGTGGGAATGTCTTAGTAATACAAAACTTCAGGCTCTAAGCCAGATCTACTGAATCAAACACTCTGGCTGCTGCGCCCGCAACCTGTGTTTTCACAAGCCCTCCAGGTGACTGATGCACACTAGGGCTTGAGAACCACTGACAGAGGGAAAGCGATTCATGGAAGAGGAGCAACACCTGAGAGGCAGAAGTTGCTTTACAGAAGTTGCAGGGTAATGGAATAGGAAAAATGGAAAAAATCCTGTAGTATTCTGTTGTACTTGTGGGGGGTAGATGCATACAGTGATGACCGGAGTGTCATTGTAACATCTAGTTTTTAATCTGTCAGAGCACAATACTTTAGACTAAATAAAGCACTGGACCAACCAAGAATTACATAATTAAAACTGCTGATTCTTATTGGCCTGTTTCAAGTCAAATATCCACACAATTTTAAATCTGGAAGGGCTTTGGGAATTTTTAGGGCATCAAGTAGTCTCTCACAAATTACAAAACCAGTAAGCCACACATCCATACCTGCTATTCCAAGATGCACTTTGAGAGTCTCTCCACCTTTTCTATCTTCTTGCAAAGATTCAGATTCGCCAGCAATTGGTATAGACATTGAAGTGGAGGGAGGCCTGTAAAAAACATTTGCAAACTGGAGTTGTGGGGGAGCCTCAAAGTTGGCAACACAGTCATTGATTGGTAAGCTGAGGAAGCCCTGGCATAAACTGCTGGGTAATGTTACCCCTTTGAGGGTGAAAGTCATAAAGATCAGCAGATAACGTATAAGCATCTTTTCAAATTTGAATACAATTCATAAGAGAAAAAGGTTTTTTTTTACATAACAAGAAAAGGGCATTGTCTCCATAGAGTCCTAAAAAGAGAGGCCTCTGTCAGTGTGAACCCGGCACTGGTCAAGGGAGTGTTGCTCTGTCAACTCAGGATGGCACCTTTCAGCTGAGGAAGGCGGCGCCAAGCCCTTTTGAATCAGGCTGGGAGGAGAATGCCTCGTGCCTCCTGCTTTAGAGCCTGTGTTCCCTGGCTGGCTCCACTTGCTTCTTGAATAGTATCCACGGTTTTATCTTCTACCTTCATCTCTGTAAACAGTTCATCTGCCCAGGGAGAGTCTACAGAGAGGCCCAGTTGTTTAGATTTGCTTTTTGGATTGGATTCTCTGGGAGTAGTAATGGATCTATTTTCATTGGTTAATTCAAACTCTTATTCCACATAAAAGCTGTGAAGCAAGGAGGGGTAAGTTTAATTTCGAACAGTTTTTTTTCCTTTAAAAAATTTTGGCCAGGTGCAGTGGCTCACGCCTGTAATCCCAGCACTTTGGGAGGCCGAGGCGGGTGGATCACCTGAGGTCAGGAGTTCCAGACAAGCCTGGCCAACATGGTGAAACCCAGTCTCAACTAAAAACACAAAAATTAGCCAGCCATGGTGGCGTGCATCTGTAATTCCAGCTACGCAGGAGGCTGAGGCAGGAGAATCGCTTGAACCCAGGAGGCAGAGGTTGCAGCGAGCCAAGATCGCGCCATTGCACTCCAGCCTGGGCGACAGCGAGACTCCGTCTCAAAAAAAGTCTATTTTTTATTTTTTTATTTTTGTAGATACATAGTAGGTATATATATTTATGAGTTACATGAGATATTTTGATACAGGCATGCCATGCATAATAATCACATTAGGGTAAATGGGGTATCCATCACCTCAAGCATTTATCCTTTCTTACAAACAGTCCAATTATACTCTTATTTTTTACTTATTTATTTTGAGACAGGGTCTCGCTTTATCACCCAGGTTGGAGTGCAGTGGTGCAATCATGGCTCACTGCAGTCTCCACTTCTCCAGCTCAAGTAATCCTTCTGCCTTAGTTCCCCAATTAGTGGGGACTATAGGCACACAGAACCATGCCTGGCTTTTTAAAAAAATATTTAGTAGAGACTTAAAAATTCTTTTCTGTAGAGATGGGGGGGTTCTCCCTATGTTGTCCAGGCTGGTCTCGAACTCCTGGGTTCAAGCAATCCATATGCCTCAGCCTCTCAAAGTGCTGGGATGACAGATGTGAGCCATGGCACCCAGACTCTTTCAGTTATTTTAAAATGTACAATAAATTATTGTTGACTGTCGTCATCCCATTGTGTTTTCTTTTTATCATAGGGATTTTTATTAGAAAACATCCCTAACCTTATAAAAACTTTTTTTTTTTTTTTTTTTTTTTCTGGTTACCTTAATTTATTATTTCACCTACCCTCCACGTCCAAGGTCAATATGGACAAGGCGACACCAATATTACCCTTTTTATGTCGCAAAACACCTCTCAGAACATATTTTCATGTTTCCTAAACTCAAAGATGTAGAAGTGTGTTAAACAATTACTAGGGATCTCAAAGGGACACCTCATTGCAGGTAGGCAATGAAGGTAATTTGATTTTTAAAAACATGAATAAGAGCTATAGTATCTGTTACATAGTTGCTTCCTTTTATTCTTTTTTTTTAAAATTTATTTATTATTATTGTACTTTAAGTTGTAGGGTACATGTGCATAACGTGCAGGTTTGTTACATATGTATACTTGTGCCATGTTGGTGTGCTGCACCCATCAACTCATCATTTACATCAGGTATAACTCCCAATGCAATCCCTCCCCCCTCCCCCCTCCCCATGATAGGCCCCTGTGTGTGATGTTCCCCTTCCTGAGTCCAAGTGATCTCATTGTTCAGTTCCCACCTATGAGTGAGAACATGCGGTGTTTGGTTTTCTGTTCTTGTGATAGTTTGCTAAGAATGATGGTTTCCAGCTGCATCCATGTCCCTACAAAGGATGCAAACTCATCCTTTTTGATGGCTGCATAGTATTCCATGGTGTATATGTGCCACATTTTCTTAATCCAATCGAGACAGGGTCTTGTTATGTTGCCCAGGCTGGTCTCTAACTCTTGGCCTCAAGTGATCCTCCCACCTTGACCTGAAGTGCTGGGATTACAGGTATGAGCTACCATGCCCAGCCAATCCCTAACCTTTTGAGGCTGATATTGCAGAGGAAAACCATATCTTCCTAGAAACTATCCCTTGGTGACCTGAGATAAAACAGGGAGGTGGTTGAAGGAATAATGAAGCTGACCTGCTTTATGGCAATTCTTAAATTCTTACCCTGTTATCTTAATGGAGTTCTCAGGCTACTCGGATTCTTGGGGATAGAGACATTTAAGATTGCTATTAAATCTACTGCATTTATTGACTACTTCCAGCCTAGGATCTCCTAAATTCTAGACTTAGATATCCTATTGAGACACTTTCAAGTATTTGTCCTTGAAACTCATATATATGAAACTCAGTATATACCCAACTAAACTCATGTTTCCCCAAACCTGCTTTCTTCTTTTACTCTCTCTGTAAATGTCATTGTAATCCACAAAGTCACCAAAACTAGAATTATGGATATCACCTCTGCCTCCTTCCTAATAACATTTTCCCATATCCAATCAATTTCCAAATCCCAGATCCTCATTTAGTATTTTTCCTACTTATCATCTCGTTTCCATCTTTACTAATTACTGGAGTTTTGGCTTTGTACCTTTCTCCGGGCTGACTGCAAGGGTCTCCTTGCTGGTCTGCCAACCTCTACTCCATGCTACTGTCACTGGTCTTTCTGAAACATGCCTCTGAACATGTTACTCTCTTATTTAAAACCCTTCCATAGCTTCTTCGGCATAAAACTCAAATCCCTTAGAATTTGCAGTCTGGCCTAGACCTGCCTCTTTGATTACCAACAATTATATATATTTTTTTCTTTTTTTTTTTGAGACGGAGTTTCGCTCTTGTTTCCCAGGCTGGAGTGCAATGGCCCGATCTCGGCTCACTGCAGCCTCTGCCTCCTGGGTTGAAGTGATTCTCCTGCCTCAGCCTCCCGAGTAGCTGGGATTACAGGTGCCCGTCACCATGCCTAGCTAATTTTTGTATTTTTATTAGAGACAAGGTTTTGCCACGTTGGCCAGGCTGGTCTCGAACTCCTGGCCTCAGGTGATCCGCCCACCCCGGCCTCCCAAAGTGTTGGGATTACAGGCATGAGCCACCATGCCCAGCCCGTATTTTCAAATAATGTAAAATAGCTTTGTGGAAAAACAAAACAAAACAAAACACACTGCATTAAATATTTAATGGGAAAAACTAATATAAAGAAGAAACACAAAGAACGGTGCCTATAGTCATAGTCATTAATCACTGACAGCTGACTCACGCCTGCATGTCTAAAAATTATTACCTTTTTAATGCCAGTTTCTTTCACAGGTGACCTGGTTACAATGTCTCTATCCCCTCTGTGTCTTACACCTGTTTTCCAGCCCTCAGCCCTCCCAAACATTGGCCCCTTCCTTCTCTATTCCCCTCTGGCTCCATTCTCCCTTCCAGCCTGACTCCACAGCCACAACTCTTTAAGCAACACCTTCAATTTGGCACCCCTTGTTCTGCTGTCTCAAGTTGAAGAACTGCAACCCTTCATAATATCAGCCATCTGTACTAACTGCTCCATTACTGGGGCAACTAAGCACTATGGAGAAAATTCATTGGCTATGGGGACTAATAGTAAAGCAAATTTAGAATCCAAAATCTTAGCTGGGCCTTGGCAGCTCTCTTAGCTCCCTGGACAACTCAGTCTTGTTGAATAAATAATCACTGAGTGCTTGCCATGTGCCAGTTTTTGTTCTATTACCTCTTTTGTTCTGAAAATGCTTTTATATCCGTCATCTGAAATCACTTAATATAGATCAAGTATAGAAAAAGAGATGGGATTAATTTGATTGCATTATAGTAATGTTAAGAATGTGTGAAAAATGACCTCATAAAATGACAATATTACCTACTCGACACTTCTTAAATACTCAATGCCCTGTAATGATGGCATAAACTTGTGCAAACTGTTTTCTGTCCTGGGGTGTCCCTACCTACCTCCTGTGCTTAGTAAATTCCTACTCATCCCTTAAACTTAGCTCAGCATCCCCTTCTCAGTAAAGATTTCCCTGGTTTCTAAGGAACTGTGGCTAGGGATCCTATCCTGTGTGCCCCAGTGACATTGTATGCTGTTTGCCTGTCTCCCACATAATCAATGAATCCCTTCAGAGCAGGGGCTGGTCTTTTCTAGCTTGTTAAGTCTTGGCATGTGGCAGGCAATCAATACACATGTACTGAATGAATGACTGCATCCTGGGACCCTGGAAGAAATAATTCCTTAACCTCCTAGTCTCAATGTCCTTACTCAAAAACATGGATAATATTTACATTACAGAGTTGTTTTAAAAATTGAGAGACAGTAACATTCATGAAATCATTTTCACAAATGATAATTTCCTTCCTTTTGGAATATGAACACGTCAGAACCTTGCTATTCGAGAGACTTATATCACCCCTAGATCTGCTTTGCCACATCACCCCTAGATCTGCTTTGCCACCAGATTCCCAAATGCCAGCAGAGTATACAATTTCTCTCTTAAAATATCTTTTTTCTTTATCAGCACTTTTCAGAGTGAGTTTCATTCTTTTACAAGAGTTGGTGGATATTTGATGAGTTGTAGAGAACTATGAAATAAAGTTTAGGGTAGGTGGTTAGGCTGACTTACCAGCTGTCTTCTTCATAAATTCTGATCTTATAGTATAAAATTGGTGCTTCAAAAGAATTATACAATCTATGTCACAGATCTTCTGCTCAGAAAATATTAAAACTAGGATTTAAACTTGAGACTAAGGATCTGCTGTACTCTTGTTTCTCAAGTAAATTAAAAAAATTTATATCATGAAAAATTTAAAGATAGACAAAAGCAGAGAATAGTAGAATGAAGCCCTCCAGCAGTTATTTATATCTTCGTACTGGACAAAGATACTCAGTAAAGTCACTCGACTGCTCTGTGCCTCAGTTTCCTCATCTGTACAATAAGAACTTGGATTACAGCAACACTTTTAAAACTGGTTTCATGATATCTTTTAGGGTCTTGTAGAAACAGATAGGGGAGAGTGCCCAGTAGAAAATTTATTCTCATCTTACCTAAGTTGGAGGGGATATAGAGTAAAATTTTATATACTAGGATTCATAATATATTTGCTTTATTTTTTGAGACAGGTCTCACTCTGTCACCCAGCCTGGAGTGCAGTGGCATGATCTTGGCTCACTGCAACCTCCGCTTCCTGGGCTCAAGTGATCCTCCCACCTCAGACTCCTGAGTAGCTGGGACTACAGGTGCACCACCATGCCTGGCTAATTTTTAAATTTATTTTTTGGTAGGGACAGGGTTTCACCATGTTGCCCAGGCTGGTCGTGAACTCCTAGGCTCAAGTGACCCACCTGCCTTGGCCTCCCAAAGTGTGGGATTACAGGCATAAGCCACCATGCCTGGCCTCATATTATATTCGAACACAGGATTTTGTAGCTAAATAATCTGAAAAAAAAAATCACTGGATTAGACAACTTCCAACATTCTTTTCAGCTCTAAAGTAATGTGAATTTACATATTTGATATATATTTAAATATAACCTGATAAAATGAATTTACTTTTTACATCAGTAGCTAAAATGTTTTTTCTCTTCAGTACATATTCAGGATGTGCAAGTATATGAATGTGTTAGAATTTCCCCTTTTTCAATGACATTTGAACAATTTCAGAGAGAAAAGAAAAACTATTGAGGATTTGATTCTCGAAAAATACTTTTATGTATTTGGAATTAGGTAATGTCTGCTTATTTTTATGAATTATAAAAGTCTTTCTCTGTAAATATAAACTCCAGATTGTCAGAATTAAATTTATGGAGATAATAGAAAACATTAGATGATCTATTTTCAAGTTCTTCAATATGTGAGTTTAAGTAGAGAGAGAAAAGAGCAGAGAAAGGGCAAGAAAGGGAATATCCATAAAAAGTTCATGAGAAGGAATGATCAATTTATTTTCTTCTGCTAAGTTTTGCTGCTCATTCTCTTATTTTACCCTAAATCCTACTCCACTAGAAAAACAAACTGTTACCCGAGACACCAAAAATAGTATAGCAAAATTGGTTTGATCCCAAGAAAGCAGAAAATAAAGGAGTCAGGAAACCATGGTTTCTGAGAAGACAGCATAGGAAGGCTAAGTTATAGGAAGATGTGTGGTTTTAATCAAGAATTGTTTCTTTTTTTTTTTGAAACAGGGGCTTGCTCTGTCGCCCAGGCTGGTGTATAGTGGTGCAATCTCGGCTCACTGCAACCTCCACTTCCCAGGCTCAAGCAATCCTCCCCTTAGCTTCCCAAGTAGCTGGGACCACAGGCATGCATCACCATGCCTGATTTTTGTATTTTTTGTAGAGTGATCCTCCTGTCTCAGCCTGCCAAAGTACTGGGATTACAGGCATGAGCCACCGCGCCCGGCTAGGTGTTGCTTTCTAAGTTACAGCTATTAAAAACATGAAGTTGATATACAGGGAGGTAATGTTTTCTTTAGTTTTCTATGTGTATTTTTCTGATATTTCAATGATATCAATGAACTTTCATTTTTAATCATTAAGTGTCCTCAAGGCTGCTGAGAAGCAATCCTGCATTTCCCATTCCGTTCATGCTGACACTCTGTGAGACTTCTGCATACCTTCTCCTTTCTTCAAACCCCTTCCTCTATCTTCCCTGTCCTTGCTCTTCAATGAGCACCTTGTTTCCTACTGCACTAAGAAATCAGAAGCAATTAGAAAAGAACTTCTATATGCTTCCATTTCTCCTCTACCTGCGTCAGTAGCTACGTTCTCAGCCTTCCTCCCTTCCAACAATGCAAGGATGCCGTTCTAGCAACAGTCCCTTTTCTGGATCATCAGTTTCTCCCTCTTACTGAGCCAATACTATTGGTACTCAAATATGCTATACCATCTTCCATCTTAAAAATGAATAAAACCTGCCCTACTCCAAATCCTCTCTTTACTTATGACTCCATTTTTCTGTTTCTTTTTTACAGCAAAACCCCTCATAAGAACTGTTTATACTCACTGTCTCCAATTTTTCTCCTCCCAAAGTCTCTTTAACCCATGCTCAAAAGGCTTTAGTCTAAGGGCATTCTACCAAAGTGCCTGCCAAAGTCATCAACAGTTTCTGCACTGCAAATTCCAAGGGTCAATCCTCAGTCCTCATTTTCTGAAATCCACTACAGCAGCGTGTGAGGCAGGTGCTTATTCCTGCCTTTCTGAGGCCATTTCTTCATTTGGTTTTCAGGACAGGACTCTGCTTTGCTTTCCTCCTCCGATCACACTCATGGTTTCTTTGCTCCTTCTTCTTCCCAGTCTCCCTGACCTCTAACACGCTGGGGTGTCCCCACCTCAGTCTCTGGTCCTTTTCCATTTCTACTCGTTCCCTCCAGTTATTTATTCAAGTCTGATGGCTTTAATTACTACCTGTATGCGAATGATGTAATAATTTCCACACTTCTATCTCCTGCCCAGATCTCCCTACTGGACTCTAGTTGATCTATCCAATTGCCTACTTGACATGCCCCGCTGGATGTTAAATAGGGATCTCAAATTTAAAATGTCTGACACCCAAACTCCCAACTTGTTATCTCATCTCAACAAATGAGAGTGCCATTTGTCCAGTTACTCAGGCTCAAAACCTTGGATTACTGAAATAGCCTTTTATCTAATTATTTGTGCCCCTGTCCCCTTTGTTACTCCTACAGATTGTCTATTCCCTATCCAGCAGCCACAAGTCAGACAATTTTACTTCTCTGCTCAAAACTTCCAATAGCTTTTCCATCTCACTCAGAGTGTGAGTGGCAGTCCTTTTTATAATGGCCACAAGACTCCTTATCATCTGACCTCATCTCCTGTCACCCGCCTCTTTATTCACCCTGCTTTAGACCTGCTGCTCTCCAGGCAGCTACTTGAACGTGCCAAGAACACTTCTCCCTCAAGGTCTCTGTCCTCGTTTCCTCTACCTCAAATGCTCTTTCCCCTAATGCCGGTGTGACTTGCTTCCCACCTCCTTCAGGTCTCTACTCAAATATCATCTTTACCAGGGGGGCCTCCCTTGACTACTATGTATGTAATAGCGACACTTCTCTTCACCATGGCCCTCCCATCCTTTTTCTCCAAAGTGCTTATGACCATCGGTGTATTATGTATTTACTTGTTAGCTTATTGTCCATTTTCCTCTTAGAATATAAGCTCCAGGATGGCAAGGACTTAACCTATTTTGTTCATTGCGGTTTCTCTAGTATCTAGAATATGGCTTAGCACCTGGTAAGGCACTTGATAGGTATTTACTGAAGAAATGAGTATGTTCACAGAAGCTGTATTAAAAATTTTTGTTTATATAATTTTACCCAAAACCTGAAGATGATAAAAGACCTATAGCATTAATAATTTAGAGTATGGAGAATTCATTTGGTAATAGGTAAACATAACTTCTAAGAGGGTCAGGTCAGTCTCCCATGGATGAAACTATCTCTTAACTGGTATTTTCCCATAAGCACTACAAAATATTAATGTAAAAATTTAAACAAATAAATCTTTCTTATACTTTTAGATACATAATCCACTTATTGGGTATCAACTTACGTTTTAAAACATGGGTCACCAGACATCAGTTGCATACTGATCAAAACCTAAACATAAAACAAGAAACATCATGATTATAAAAAATTATAAAATGCTTCCTTCACAGCACCTAGTCTGATAATTTCTATTGGGAAAGCATTAACTAAAATGATTGTTGAATTGGGTTATATCCATGGGAGGCTAAGGCAGGAGGATTGTTTGAGCCCAGGAGTTTCAGGTTATAGTGAGCTATGGTCATCCAGCCTGCGCAACAGAGCAAGACCCTGTCTCTATTAAAAAAAAAAAAAAAAGAAGTGGGTTATATTCAATATTAAATTACTGCTCCATATAGATTAAAATAATTTTTAACATTCAAAACCTCAAAACTGTAAAAATCAGAACAGAAATAATGGAAACAAATAGCAATAATAATTCATCAGTAATAATCCTGTGGGTGTGTGGCCATGCTAATCTATCTGTCTTTACTCCCAAATTTCTGTGGTGCCTAAGTGTCTGGTAATGTTTTCCTTCAAGTTGCCACGTTGATGTTTCAAGGGATGCTGGCTGGTGGCTTCTAAGGGTAAAAAGCTTCTGGCCTTTGTTCCAGCTTTAGATCAGAATTCAAAGTTTTTTTTTTTTTTTAAATTCTTGAGATAAGGTCTTGCTCTGTCACCCAGGCTGAAGTGCAGTGGTGCTATCACAGATCACTGCAGTCTTAAACTCCTGGGCTCATGATCTTCCTGTCTCAGCCTTCTGAGTAGCTGGGACTATAGGTGCATGCCACACCTGGTGAATTCTTTTTTTTTTTTCCTTTGTAGAGATGGGGTCTTGCTTATGTTGTCCAAGCTGATCTTGAACTCCTGGCCTCAAGTGATCCTACCACCTTGGCCTCCCAAAGTGCTAGGATTATAGGTGTGAGCCACTGTGCCCAGTCAGGATTTAAAGCTTTTCTAATACTTTCTAAGATGCTGCTATTCTCTAGTTGCTGACTACCTTTAACAGTCAGTCATAGGACCTCTTTATGTTCTTATGGGAATAATAATGATAATGGTAACAGTAACAGTAACATTAACAACAATCATGATTTGAGAATTCATTATGTGCCAGGCATAAGCTACGTGTTTAATATGCATTATTTCCTTTAATTTTCAGTATTCCTATGAGAGAACAATATTTTCATTTTAACCTCAGGAGATTAAGTGATATTTTAAAAACCAGATAACTAGTAAAGGGCAGAGCTGAGATGTGATCCCAGGGCTGCACATAGCAAAATTCATAGTCTTAATGAATAAAATGATATGTACATTGTTGTATGTTCTCCAGTTAATGGCTGACATGTATCTTATATAAACTTATTTCATTCCTATCTCCTCACCCCAGCACCTCCATGACTATTCTTTTTCTCTTTAAATGGCAAATCTATCCTACTGCACTGATTTCCTCATCATCTCTTCTTTCATAGAACCCTGAGGTCTGCTTTCCAACTCCATCAAAACTGCACTGTTGAATATCATGGATGTCTCAGAAAGGAGATGGAGGTGGCACATACAGCTTTTAAGGAACTGAATAGTGAAGTAGAACAGAGATGTGAGACAGTAGTTGGAGAAGATGAGAGATTAATTTTTGTCCTTTTTTAAAATAAATATGGGAGATAGTGGAGCTGTTTCTTTATATGTTGATGAGGATGGTTCATTCGAGGTAGAGATGATGAGAAGAGGGGATAATCTAAGGGGTAAAGCTCTTGGTTAGGCAAACTTTGGATTCCAGAAGCCAAGAGGAAGGACTGACTTCTAATAGGAGAGGGGACATGCCATCCATTGTAACAGGAGACAAAAAGGATAAGGCAGGAGAGGCAGGTAAAGTCTGTAATGGGAAGATGAGGGAATTTGAGTTTAATGGCTTCTGTTTTCTCAACAGGATAAGGCAAGGCCAGTATCTGAGAGCAGGAATAGTGTGTTGGGATACGAGGAGAAAAAAGGTATGAGATAGAATATCTAAAATTGAGAAAGGAAGCATATGAAGGAAGTAGAGTATGACTGCCAGATGGCAGTGAGCACGGCTTCAGTAATGACAGCTAGTCTGGTTGTGTGATTCTCTTCAGCAATGCTCGGCATGCAAGGATAGATATTTAATAACTGAGTTCAACAAAAGTTGGGGATTATTCAGACAATGCAGGGAGACAGGGACAGAGGAGCCAGGAGTATTTTTTTTTTTTTTTAATGGGGTTCTCACTATGTTGCCCAGATTGGTCTTGAACTCCTGGCCTTATGGACCATGAAATTTAAGCTGGATAAAGAGGGAAGTGGAAGCAAGTCAGGGCTGATGGATAGTGGGAAAGTGGTAAGGTTAAAGACAGCTAAGTGAGACTAAGAGGACTGGAAACAGATAGTGTAGGAGGAAGAAAACTTTAAATTGAATTTTTTTGGGGGGCTGAAGTTTCTAGGAGTAAAAAGGTCTAGACTCTAGAGTGTGACCATGGGAGTAGGAACTGAGATGATGAGGAGGAAAATATTGCCGGAGATAGGGAGTTTAAGGAACTGAGAAGCCTTAGACTCATAGATGATCAGCTATCAGGAAAAAAAATACAGATAAGATAGTCCACAAGGCTAGCTCGCCCACACAGATGGTGAAGCCACGGAAAAATGATGACCTGAGAAGAGATATAGAGAAAGACTGTGAGCCATGAGCTAAGTCATCAATGGATAGGAGCGAGAAGGTACCTAAGGGGTCAGGAGATGGCAGAGAGTGTTAGGAAAGGAGAGAGTGTTATGACTGAATGGTGTAATCTTCAAAAAGTATGTTTTTTTTTGTAGGACAAAGTGGGAGAGATGGTGTGGAAGGATGAATGGGAAGCCAGAAGGAAACACTCCGTGAGTTGGCTCTTAGGAATGTGAGGGTCTGAAACTAAAAAGTTATTTCAATTTCCAACGAAAACACTGTCATTCAGAGAAGAATTATCCATCTTTTCATATAAGAAATAAGACCCCTGACCAGGCAGCAGAAGATATGCGCTGTGGTCCCAGCTCTGCCACTGACTACTTTTGTGAGATACTTTAGTCTCAGCTCTTCATCTATAAAATGTGAATAACAATCTATTCTCATCTGTCTAACCCTGTTCATCTCATGGAGATATGGGCAAGTGCTTTGAAAACTTCTTAGAGTTATAAAACCACAAAGCTATGTAATCAACATGATGTGTACAGAAGTTTATACTGTGATACTTTTCTAATTTCTTCCTTGTCTTCTGAACATTTTCCTTCCCATATCAACTCGCTATCCCACCTTTCTTTCCAGCTGCTAAATTCGTGTGAGGGTTACAAAAACCATTTTATGCATTGGACTGGCTATAATAACCATTTTACACATTTTCATATGTGCAGAGCTTAAGATTTGCTGCAAAAAAGTTTGAAAATTGTAGAATATAAGGTAATTCTTTGCTTCACTAACTTCTGAACACCCAGTTTTTATTCAGAATTATTTTCCTTCCTTATTAGATAACTTACCATCATGGGGTAACCTAACTGAAACACTGCAAAAGGTTTATCTAACGGAGTTTCCTAGGTGCAAAGTACTTTACAAATATTTTCTCAATTAATCTCATTTAATACTACAATTAACTCTATGAAGTATACATTCGCACTCATTACTAGAGTACATGGCTCCTGATGGTACTCGGAAAAAGCCGGGCAGATGCCCAGAAGTGGGTTCCATCTGTCACTTCACTAGTTTACAAGAGAACCCAGTGGCTTCTATGTACCTATCACAGCTGCTCTGTAAATCACCTTATGGGAGCTACAAACATTTTAAGGTATTCATTAATTCATCATGCTCCTTCCTCCCAATGAACTCTTATGTTGTAGTGGTGTATGTATTCTCTGAATGCTCAAAATATTAAAGAAAAACACCTTAGGACCATGAAGGTGAACATCTGTTACTTTTCACTGCTTTTGTGACTTAGATGGGGTTTTTCCTTAGGTGATGAATACTTCAGTGGTATGGTCAGTTTATCACATCAGCATTGATTCACATCTTGTCCTTTACAATATATACATATGCTTATTTAAAGGCAGATAATCTTATTTCTTGACAAGTAAATCCTGAAACGTGCTTACTTTAAGAATGGAATTATCCTGTCTTGTATTTTTGGTATCATAGCCTTCCAGTAAACAGCGGCGAGTGGTATTTCCTGATCCAGCAAACTCTGCCAGGTTTAGATCTGCAAAGCCCAGCTATGAAAAGAAAGAGAATTATATTAATAGACTATCTAGTAGGCTTCTATCATATGCTCCTTAAAATAAATATTCAACCCATACCCTAGGACAGGTTTTCTCCAACTTCATTTATTTGTAATTTTTGACAACTTAATACCTGTTCTATTATTTGCTTTGTGTTTTTAAATTGGTTCACCTTTTATATGAATTTATTTATTTATTCTTGTCTTCAGCAACAGGATCTCTGAAATCAGAATTGATGCAGTAAATATATTTTTTCTATATACATTAAAAATATATATTACTGTTAAAGTAAAAATAATGTATATCAAACAGCTAAAATCATTGCAAGTAATGGTATTCACACCACCCTGTGGGAAATACTAGCAAACCAAGAGTGATAATTTGCATACACATAGAAAAGAATGATTAGACTCTCCTCTCCCTATTCTGGGTCAGGCTCTATGCCAAGTTAACCACTGGTGAAGGCAGATAGTTGCAGGTTATTAAGTTTTCACTCCCCATGCAAGAACTGGAGTGACTTAAGTGAATCACCTATTTTCTTTGGTACCAGTGTCTTCTTGCTGATTATCCTTGAACTGAATCTCTCTTTATGAAACCTAATTCATCCCTTTCTCAGAGCTCTGCCCCACATCAACCCTCTCCGCTGCTGTGCAGAAGTTCAACTCAAACCTGTTCCTTCTTGTTATTACTGCCCAGGTTCAGTCCCCATTTTCTGCAGCTGCCAAAGGTTGCCGTATAGTCTTTCCTCTGATGTTGCTCAACCCTGTTTCTCATTTCCATGTGGTACAACAAATCAACCCCATTTTATCATTATATCATTTTGTGAGCAAGCTAAGTCTACATGACTAAGTGTAGTCTTTTTATTAACAACAAAAAATGAATTGAGTTGCAATTTATTAAGCATGTTTCCATAAATATACAACAAAAAGTATTATACATTTCACAGTATTATACATTTCAAAAACTGCTGTGATTCTAAGTTGTTTGCCTTAGGGTTTTAAAACACACAGTGGGCACATATAAATCACATTTGAGAGGAATATTTTAATTGCAGGCTGCAGCATTATTTTAACACCTTTTAATTGATACAAAAAGAATGAAGAATTAGAACCCAGAGAGCAGTCGAAGGACCACAAACCCCAAATGCAGTAAGTCAAACACACATCAAGCAGCAGTAATACCCACCTAATTCACACATGGTTACTCTAGTCTTATTGCCTCTCTCTTTTTTTTTTTTTGAGACAGAGTCTCATTCCGTCACCCAGGCTAGAGTGCAGTGGCATGATCTTGGTTCACTGCAAGCTCTGCCTCCCGGGTTCAAGCCATTCTCCTGCCTCAGCCTCCCGAGTAGCTGGGACTACAGGCGCCCGCCACCATGCCTGGCTATTTTTTTTTTTTTTTTGTATTTTCCATGCCCGGCTAATTTTTTATTTTTGTATTTTCAGTAGAGACAGGATTTCAGCATGTTAGCCAGGATGGTCTCGATTTCCTGACCTCGTGATCCACCCGCCTTAGCCTCCCAAAGTGCTGGGATTACAGGCGTGAGCCACTGCGCCCAGCTGTCTTATTGCCTCTCTTGGAGGGGCAAAAGATCAGCAGAAAAAGCCTGGATATGTCCAGGACAAAGCCATATCCAACCGGGCATGTGAAGACTCACATGACTGATCACACATTATCAGTGCACCCTATTTCATACATTATCCTTCTCCTTGACCCTCCAACACTGCTTTCTCATCCTCACTTTCTGCTGATGACCTTACTGCCTATTTCAATCAGAAAATTAAAGCAATCAAAAGAGCACTTAACTTCCATAAGCTTTTACTGCCAGTGACATCCACTCACCTACCTGCATCTGTGCCCACATACTTGCTTTCCCACTTACAGTACTGTCTGAGGCCAACCACTCTCCTCTTGCCCACTCAAGTTAATCACTTCAGTTATTCTTTCTGCTCTTGTGCATTCTAAAATTTCCCTACTCTGCTGGATCGTTCCCAAAAGCACACAAACATGCTGGATTTTCTCCTACTTTAATGAACAAAAGAAAACAAAACCTCACCCTACATCTCTCTCCAGGCTATTGAACCATTTTTTTTTTCTGGCCCTCTTTACAGCAAAACTTCTTGTAAGAGGTTTTTTTTAAAAATTTTATTTTAAGTTCCAGGATACATGTGTAGGACATGCATGTTTGTCACATAGTTTGCCATGGTGATTTACTGCACCTATCAACCCATTGCCTAGGTATTAAGCCCAGCATGCAATAACTATTTTTCCTGATGCTCTTGCTCCCCCCGGCCCCCTCCCGACAGGCCCCAGTGTGTGCTAATCCCCTCCCTGTGTCCACGTGATCACATTTGTTCAGCTTGCACTTATAAGTGAGAACATGCAGTATTTGGTTTTCTGTTCCTGCATAAGTTTGCTGAGGATAATGGATTCCAGCTCCATCAATGTCCCTGAAAAGGACATGATCTTTTTCCTCTTGAAAGAGTTTTCTCTGCAGTCTCCTATTGCTCCTGACCAACTTCATTTCCTCCTTTTCCTCATTTACTCTGGCAGCCACAATGTCCTGTTTCTTGAAAATGCCAAGATCACTTCAAGGCCTTTAGCACTTACTGTTCTTTTGCTGGAAATGCTGTCTCTCAGATTTTCTTATAGCTTTCTCCTTTACTCCATTCAGGTCAATGCTCAGAAGTCATCTCTCTAAAGGGGCCTTCCCTGACCATCCTATATCACATCCCTCTTCCCTCCCTTACCCTGTAGTTACCACCTTCCTCCCCTTACCTGCTCTATTTTTCTCCTTAGTAGTTATCATCACATCATGTACACACATATTTCATATTTGCTTATTGTCTGTCCCTCCAACGACCCCTGCTCCCATTAGCACGTAAGCTCCACAAATGCAGGGGTTTTTGTCTGTCTTGTTCACTGCTGTATCTCCAGTACTTAGAACAGTACCAAGAACAGTGTCTGGCACTTAATACATATTTGTTGAATAAAAGAATAGCCCATTGGCTTACCACCTACTCTTGTAATGTTGTTATATTACACTGTCAATAAGTTAAAAAAGGGGAGAATCTGATCAGTGCTTCTTAGGCCTGCATGTTTATGTTCCCCCCAAATTCCTATGTTGAAACCCTAACCCCCGAAAGGGTGGTATTAGGTGGCAGGGCCTATGAGAGGTAATTAGGTCACAAGAGTGGAGTCCTCAAGAATGGATTAATGCCCTTTTAAAAAGACACAAGAGAGCTTGCTTCCTTTTTCTCTGCTCTCTGCCATTTGAGGACACCACGAGATGACAGACATCTGCAAAGCAGAAAGCAGGCCCTCACCAGACTGGATCCACCAGCACCTTGATCTTGGACTTCCCAGCCTCCAGAACTGTGGGAAATAAATGTTGTTTAAATCACCTAATCTATGGTAATCTGCTATAGCATCCCAAACTAACTAAGACAGCTCCTATTAAGAAAGTATATTAAAACGTGGGGCATGTCAATGTGGTATTTCAGGCTAACAGTTACTAATGAGTGAAGTCAATATTATCAAGCATCTTTTATATGACAGGCCCAGTTGTAGACACTGGGAAACAGTGATGAATAGGACATCTACTCTGCTTTCAAAGAGCTTACATTCTAGTGAAGAACCAGAAAGTCTATGTTTCCTTACGACTTTTTCTTTGGCTTCACTGAGTAACTGTCTCATGAAATGGCATATTTATACATAAACACTAGCTGTATTTGTCACAGATATTAATTCATTCATGAAATAATCTTCAGCATCTACATTTCAGGTAATATGGAAGTCATTCCTACTCTTACAGTTTAATAGGGGAGGACAGAAAAGTGAACAGATTCCTTAATGCAGTGTGAAAGTACTGTGATAGAGGGAGACAGTTACAAGAAACAGAGGAAAAGAAAAGTTCTTAGTGGGGAGGGATGACTAAGCTAAGTCTTTAATGATACATGAGTTGACAGGACAAGAGGAGGGAGAAATATAAAAATGGTAGGAAAAGACATCAAGTTACAAAGCAAAAGGATAAGATAGCATGGGATACTCCAGGAGGTTTGTGAGGGTGGTATGTGTGAGGCATAAGGATGAGCATATGATTGTGTATGTGTGTGTTCATGTGCAGATGACAGTAGAGATGACAAGATGTGTCTTACACGCCAGGTTAAGAAATTTTCATTTTCCTTTATAAGCAATGAATAGCTGCTAAAGGACTAAAAATGGGGGAATGATATGATCACGTTTTAATTTTAGAAAGATGACTTTGGCAATAATATGGAGGATGGAGGGAGATAACAGAGACAGAGAGACTAGACAGAAGGCCAGTGCAGGCTGTAAATAAAAAATAATGAAGACATAACCTGAGGCAGTGGCCCTGGGAATGGAGAGAAGGTATGGTTTCAAGACCTTTTTAGAGGGGAAAAATGAAGAGGACAGGTCAACTACAGCAGACCTTGTTGTCTGCCTAGCCCAGAATCAATGCCCTCCTATTCCTTGATAGCAAAGCCTTGATTTATTTTTAATTAGTTAATTAATTAATTATTTACTGAGACAGGGTCTCACCATGTTGTCCAGGATGGTCATGAATGCCTGGGCTCAAGTGATCCTCCCACCATGGCCTTCCAAAGTGCTGGGATTACAGGCAGGAGCCACCACGCCCAGTCACAAAACCCTGGTTTTATTCAGGTGTCCAGTCTCAGTTCATCCATGTGTACAAGGAAGGAAACCCAAACCCTAGCTCATTGTTAGACTGTGATTAGTTTAAGCTAACCATGGCAATCCATTCCTATTGCCCACAACCAGTTTAGGGTGGGCGTATAATCCAGTTCCAGCCAATGAAAGGTATGGGAAAACCCTCTGAGGGTCATCTAGAAAATGTTTCTTCACTCAAAAAAATGTAATACAGGGAGAAGCAGCTGGATTTTTGTCATATGTGAATGTGTTGGCTTAAAATTAAGCAGCCAGCCAGCTGGTGTCCAGAAGGGGAGCTGGCCAAGAACAAAGTCGTCACACAGAGAATGGCAGAATGGAAAGAGAAAAATAATGACTTCTTGATGATGTTCTTCAGTCAGCGGATTGACCAGTTCTGGAGCAAGTCTATCTCACATCTCCTTGTTTGGTAATATTAAAAAAATCTCTAGTTGAGGAAGGTTTTCTATTACTTTAACAAAGAACATCCTGGCATTGCAACCAACTAGATTTAGGGTGTTCAGTAAATATGGAGGTTAAAACTAATGTACAGGGGCCAGGCAAGGTGGTTAATGCCTGTAATCTCAGCACTTCGGGAGGCCAAGGCAGGAGGATCACTTGAGGCCAGGAGTTCGAGACCAGCCTGGGTAACATAGCAAGACCCCATGTCTACAAAAATAAAAAACAAAATTTAAAAAGTTAGGGAAAAAAAAAACTAGTGTACAATCTCTCAGTTCAGGTGACTGGATTGATGGAGGTACCATTCACAGAGACTGGAAGTTAAAAAGGACTATGTGAGTTTCTGGTAATGTTGTTACTAAATCCTTCTAGTCAGCAAACAGGTAAGCACATCCACTAGTAATTCCACAGAGCTAGCAAAAGTAAAAACCAGCAGTACTTATCATGTATACACAGAGTGCTAAGACAGCAAAAAGGACAGGTCCTCTTACAGTGGGGGGAGGTGGGCCTGGCCACACTTCCCAGGTGAGATCCTTTGAATTATCACATGCTATGGCTTAATGCAAACTAGAGATCATCCTCTAGAGCAGGGAGGCTGAATCTAAAGTATAACATCCCATAATCAGCATTTAGAAAGATTATGCCTATAATTTACTGTTAGATCCAACTGTTCAATCTCCAAGTTGCTTTATATAAAAAGAGACAAGCTTGAACAGATATTAGAAGAGTAAACAATTTAATTTTTAAGCCTATAAATAGCAATAAGCAACATTACACGTTCCAAAGCAGTTAAAGAACATCTGCTTACCTTTGCATAAGCTTTTCCACCTTTTAATTCCTGCCAAAGACATAAAATACTGTAAGGATATCATATAATAAAAGATTTAAAAATAAATATGTCAAATAATTCTGAAGTAGACATATATATGTTGGAAAATATCATAGACAGTAAAATTCTGATGATCTTAAATCCAACTATTTAAGACTCCCACAAGCCCCCCAAATGACCAGAATTTTTATTTAGCATTTCACTTTAATCTAAATGAGACAAATGGTGAGAACATAAGCTAATATTTTATCTATTCGCTGAAGAAGAAATGGTCAAAAAGTGTTGTGGACTCACTGCAAAAACCTGAATCACCAAACAAAGGTTAAATTATTTACTTAGTTAAGCATACTAATATAGTATAGAAAGATTTCAACAGGACTTGAAACCACCCCCCAGGGACAACCAGTTTTTATGAATCACTGAAGAGATACTCTATGCATGTAAAAGTGTACATTTAGTATAGTACAAACTCTCTTACCTAAGGTGAACAAGGTTGACCAAAGTGAAAATAATAAAAAAATTAGACATGTGTCTTTTTTAACTTAAAATATGTCACTGTACATAAATTTGTCAAATCTTTAGACTTGTTTTCGTACAGCTGTGAGAATTAAGTATAAAACACTCAGGACAATACCTAGCACATGGTATGTGTTTGTATATATGTCTTTGTCATTATTAGGGCCAAACTCCCCACTCCCTACCTACTTTTAAAAATGCATCTGCTGGATGGTGTTGTCTCATCTTTTTTGCATAAATCAGATACATAATGCATTATCTATCATTTCCATCTTTCAAGCGGTGAATACAAATATGTTAAGGAACAATCTATGATAAACTCTATTATCATTCATGAATATTTGCTGTTCCTCCCCTTCCCTGCTTCACTGATTTCAGGTGTGGCCATGCTACTACATCTACCCCATTATGAATGATCGCATTTTCATTAGGTGACTGTCATATTCTTTAATAGTGCCTTTCCTTAAGAAAACAAAATTTTCTCCAGATGATCCTTGTTTCTGCTAGCTAATTCTTTTATTTGCTCCCCTCTATAGCCAAACTCATCAAAAGACTTATCTATATTTGCTATATCCTACTCTCTATTCAACCCACTCCAATTGGGCTTTCATCCTTATTTTCCCTCTGCAATAGTTCTTTTTCATTTTTTATTTATTTTATTTCTTAGAGACAGGGTCTCTCTCTGTCAACCAGGCTGGAGTGCCGTGGGATGACCATAGCTCAGTGAAACCTCAAACTCTTGGGCTCAGGAGATCCTCCCACCTCAGCCTTCTGAGTAGCTAAGCCTACAGGTGCATGCCACCCCACCCAGCTAATTTTTTTTCTTTCTTTTTTTTTTTTTTTTTTTGGAGAGATGGGGTCTTGCCATGTTGCCTAGTTTTGTCTCAAACTTCTGGTCTTAAGCAGTCCTCATTCCTCGGCCTCCCAAATTGCTGGGATTATAGGTGTGATTATAGGTGTGCTCAGCCCTTTGTAATAGCTCTTAAGATTACCAATGATCTTCATTTTGTTAAAGCCAAAGGTTCCCGGTCTTCATCTTATTCAACATCTCAGCGGTAGGTGACAGGCTTGGCCACTCCACCTCCTTTGCTGCATCATTTTCTTTGCTAAATTTCCACAGTACCACAATTGCCTGGTTTTATTACTACCTCGTTGGCAACTTCTCACTCTCGTTTGCTGGACCTATTCCTTCACTCAACCTCTGTAGAAAGAATGCTAGTCATATCCCAATCATCCATTTCCCCCCACTCCATAGTAACAGAATCCTCTATTTTTAGTTGGATATCTGGCTGCACAATAATGACCATTTATATGTTGTAACTCTATGTCAAAACATAAGCACTTCTCCCTTCAACTATCAAAAAACACCTAGGTGGTCTCTGTGATTCATCTAACACAGCAGCAAAAGTGATCTTACAGAAGATGATGTCTCTCCTTATTAAAATCCTCCAATACTTCCAATTATGATTAGATGTAAACTTTTCATAAGGCCCGGCCTGATCTAGTGCATCCAATCCCACTACCAATAACTTTGCCTCTCTGTTTCCCACGCCGCAGCCAGGCTGGTCTTGTCATTTAAACATGCCAGACTTGCTGTTTACACTGCATAGGGTTCACAGTACTTCTGAATCTGTGGTTTGATATCTTTGATCAGTTTTAGAAGATTCTCAGTCACACTCACTTGTCTCTCCTCCTAGGGCTTATACAGTTAGACCTTTCTACTGTCTCCTACATGTCTTACCTTCTTTCTTGTGTATTCCACCCTTGTTCTCTCTGTGATTTCGCCTGAATATTTTCTTCTGTCTTATTTTTCAATTTACCAATGCTCTCTTCAGTTATGGTAAACCTGCTGTTAAATCCATCTGTTGAAGTTTTATTCATTTACTTAGCTTTAAATTTTAGTTAATGTACTTTTCAGTTTTAGAATTTGCTTTTTTTTTTAAACAATTTTAGCTCTCTGATGAAATTCTCCATCTTGTTCACTAATTATAGTTATTGTAAAAGTTTGTCTTTGATCTTTCCAAAATCTGTATCTTCCATAGGTCGCTTTTTATCATATACTCTTCCTTTTGATTTTTGGTCAAGTAGTCATGTCTCTTTATATGCTTGATAACTGTGTATGAAAACTTGAAGAAATAATTTGAGGTTCAGAGTGATAGGAGAAGGCATACATTTGCTTTTGGCAAGTAGTAAGGAAGAGGCAGATCACCTTCATCTAAGAAGGGATTGAGGTGACTGGAGGCTGGGTTTCAGTCTTTGTAAGGCTGATCTGTATGTGTTACACTCTTCCTAGTAGGTTGAAACTCTTAGAGAGTGAGTCCCAACTGAAAACCTGAGGTGTTTACCAAGGCCCCTCCTCCCTGGTGGTCCCCAGATTCCAGTTTTTGTTCCTTTAGACCTGTAAGATTGCTGCAATCTCAACTTAGTGTCTTCACTGCTCATTCTTTTGTGCGCAGCTTCTTTGCCACTACTTGCAAATCAAAAAATGCTTTGAGGGTAAAAGCAATGCCAAATGTCAGGCTTATCTCTATGCTTCCCTTCCCTATGGATTCTAAGCCCCTCAAGTCCTGACTACCTCAGTAGCTTCCGATGCCTTCAAGCAGCTGTTTTGGATATTCTGTCTAGCTTTTCTAATAGTTTTTAGAGGGAGCGGTGGTCTGCAACAAGCTAGTCCATTAGTTTCAGAAGTATTAAAATAATCTCCATGTTTATTATACTGTAGGGCCTGGTATGGGTTGAATTATGTCCCCTGTCTCCCTAATCCAAAAAAAGACATGAAGTCCTTACTTCAGAATGTTACCTTGTTTGGAAGTAGGGTCTTTTTTTTTTTTTTTTTTTTTTTGAGACAGGGTATGGCTCTGTCATCCAGGCTGGAGTACAGTGGCATGATCACGGCTCACTGCAGCCTTCTGGGCTCAGGTGATCCTCCCACCTCTGCCTCACAAGTAGCAGGGACTACAAGTGCGTGCCACCACACCTGATTAAGTTTTGTATTCTTTGTGGAGATGGGATTTCTCCATGTGACCCAGGCTGGTCTTGAAATCCTGGGCTCAAGCAATCTGCCTGCCTCAGCCTCCCAAACTTCAAGGATTACAGGTGTGAGCCACCATGCCTGGCCAGAAATAGGGTCTTCATACAGGTACTCAAGTTAAAATGAGGTCCTAATCCGGTATGACTGGTATCCTTATAAAAACAAGAAATTTTGACAGAGAAACAGACATGCACAGAGGGAAAATGATGTGAAGACACAAAGGGAGAAAACAATCATGTGAATGGAATAATGTATCCACAAGTCAAGGAATGAATGCCTGAGGCTGCTGGACGTTAGGCAAGAGGTGTTTCTCCCCCAGCACCTCCAGAGGTAGCATGGCCCTGCTGACACCTTGACTTTGAACTTCTGTTGTCCATAACTGAGACAATAAGTTTCTGTTGTTTAAAGCCACCCAGAGTGTGCTATTTAGTTATAGCAGTCCTAGGAAACTAATACAGGGACTTCTTGCTTTCAGGTCCTACTCCTTTAGAATGGCCTTTCCCTAGACCTTTACATGGTTGCCTCTTCTTCAAATGTTACCTTTCAGAGAAGTCTTCATTGACTCCTGCCTCAGTTCTCTAAAATAATCTCCTTTGCCCAAGCTATTCTCCATTACTGAATTGTTTCCTACACATAAAACTTATCATGACCTCAAATAATCTTATTTGGCTACATGTTTACGGTCTCTGTCTTTCCTATCACACCTCCCCCAACTCCATCCAGAAAGTAAAGTCCTTGGGGGCAGAAACTCATTCCAGTTCACCACTGTCCTCCCAGTGCCTGCAATAGTACCATTGGCTGGTCACTGATTGCTTCCCTGTGTCCTAGGCAACAGAGTGCGCTATCAAACTTTTTTATTTTTGTCAACTTTATGGGTAAAAAATGGTATCTAATTTGTAGTTTTAATTTGTGTCAGATTCAGCATATTTTTATGTTTAAAAGCTATTTATAGTTTTTTGTGAAGTGTTTATTCTGCCCCTTGACTATTTTTCTAAAGGGTTGTTGATTTTTAAAATTAATTTATTTGAAGGTGCTCTTTCTATACTAAGGAAAGTCGTCCTTTGTCACAATTTGTGACTATTTTCCCCTAATTTAAGACTTTGTTTATGTTATATTTTGCAATGCATAAAGTGTTTATATGGTTGAGTTTACCAATTTTTCTTTTATGGCTTCTTTTATATAATACTTAAATATTATTTAGTATATCATATTAAGTATTTCATATACTTAAAACACCATGGCAATGGTATTCTGATACAGAAGGACGCAGAACTGGCGTGGAAAAGAGCAAGGCCAGAGACTCTTGCTTTCATTCTAAATCCTTCTTCTCTATTTAATTTTTGACCATTATATGTATTATTTTGGTAAGTAAAACATATGCATACATACATACACACACACACACACAAAGCTGAACCATATGAAATTACCATTTTTTTTAGATTATTGGTAATTTGCTTCAACCTAACACTGGGAAAGACAATATACAGGAAAGAAAACAGACTTGGAATCAGAAAACTGTGTTTGAGTCTCTACTTTGCCATTTATTAACTATGTAAATTTGGGCAAGTAACTTCTCTGAGCGCTGGTTTTCCTGCAAATGGAGAAAATAACATCTAATTTCAGGGTTACTGGATATATTACACATAAAGTTCCCAGAACAATGCCTAATAAAAACTAGGTATTTAACAAATACTGGATATAGATATATATAGTCCCCAAACTAATACAAATAAGATTAATACTTATATGTATAGTGAGATGAAGATTCTTGAATAATAACTGTAATTTATAACCTCAGATTCTTCATCATATTTGCCATGGTATTTTAATTACTACAGCAAGTGTGAAGTGAAACTGCATATACAGTTCTAATGAAAAAGATAAAGCAGAGCTAAACAAAGCAAGCTAGTGACTATGGAACTAATTATGGTTCCTGAAAGGGAAGAAGTAATAGGCTATTTTTATACCTTCCTCACAGACACTCTGTAGATACAAGGATCTAGGATGCCTGTGGCAGCACTTGCGCTCATTTTGCACATAAATGAGAACTTCTTTCTCCAGCGAACACAGTTTGCTTGTACCACCTCCCTGAAGGAAAGAAAAAAAGAGCCAATTAATTAACTATTATTGATGACATGTTAAAAAGCACACCCATACTTTCACTCAAGTCTAACATGCAAAAATAATGTGCTAAAAGCCAGTATTTGTAAACAGTGTTAACAGGAAGGAAGCAAATTCCTAACAATGTGATCTGAAAATCTTTGGAAGGTTTTAATTATCCACAGGAAGCTGGAAAAAAAGTGAATTTACTTTATCAATTCAATCAATATATATTAGGCTACACCATTCATTCATTCAACACATAATGTACATTTACTTTATACGTTGCGCATGTGGTACGTGTTTAAAACATAAAGATGAGGACAGAGTTCCTGACTTTGTAGGGCTTATATTCATAGTTAATGCAAGAGGCATAAATATGAACAAATGCTTATTCTAGGAATAAGCAAATCCTTATTTTAAGCGGAACTACTGTCATAGTTTTACTTCAGCCACAACAGCAAGAACAGCTACCATTTATTGAGAGCTTACCATATGCTATGAAACTTCCCAATAACCTTGTGAAGTAGCTGGCATTTTCTTCACTTTATTTATTTATTTATTTTGAGACAGAGTCTTGCTCTGTCACCCAGACTGGAGTGCAGTGATGTGATCTCCACTCATTGTAACCTCTGCCTCCTGGATTCAAGCTATTCTCCTGCCTCACTCAGTCTCCTGAGTAGCTGGGATTATAGGTGCCTGCCACCACGCCAGGCTAATTTTTTTGTGTGTTTTTAAGAGACGGCATTTGGCCATGTTGTCCAGGCTGGTCTCGAACTCCTGACCTCAGGTAATCCACCTGCCTCGGCCTCCCAAAGTGCTAAGATTACAGGCGTGAGCCTCATCACTTTAAAGATAAGAAAATGAAGTGTGATGAGAGAAGTGAACTCAAGGTCGTTTAAGTAGGAGGTGGTAGAGAAGAACTGGCTTCAAACCAGGCCTGTTTAACTCTAAAGCCCACTTGTCCACAAAGGAAAATCTGTATTTTTCCACAACTTTGCTCTTTCAAGCTCCCAGGCCTTTGTACATACTGTTCTCTCTGCTATCATGTGTAGGTACTGGGGTGGAGGGTGCTCAGCCTAAGAAAAGGAAAACCATTCCTCTAACATAGGAAGGAGACAAAGATAACGGATGAAATAAAGAGAAAACTAGAGAAAGCAAAAGAGAATGGCAGGAGAGCCCAGGTTGAATAGTTTTGATTTTCTTAGGGGAGTAATAAGTAATGTCTATGGAGTGATAGGACTGGGAGGTGAGTTGAAAATTTAGATAAAGGCTTAGAGACAGGAAAACCGCTGTGGTGAAAGTGACAGGCAGTCAAACTTATAGCTGCCTCAGGGAATAAAACAGATTTTTATTAGGATCTATCAGTTATTTTTTGTTGTTGTTATTGTTTTTGAGACAGGGTCTCACTCTGTCACCCAGGCTGGAGTGCAGTGGTGCGGTCACAACTCACTACAGCCTTGACCTCTCAGGTCAAAGACATCTTCCCACCTCAGCCTCCCAAGTAGCTGGGAACACAGGCATGCACCACTAAACTCGACTAATTTTTGTAATTTTTGGTAAAGATGGGTCTTCCTATGTTATCCAGGCTGGTCTCAAACTCCTGGGCTCAAGCGATCCTCCTGGCTCAGCCTCCCAAAGTGCTAGGATTACAGGTGTGAGCCACCTGGCCTGGTTTTTCTGATTTCTCCATCAATACACAGAAATCCAAGAACAGGAATTACAAAAAAACCAAACATAATTTAAAAATCAAGTATGTATTTGTGTGTCATACATGTATGCGTGTTTACTTTTATATACTAAACAGACACACAAATGGGAGAGGAGGGAATGCATTTTACCATCAGTTCTACTATGATAACTTTGGCCATTTTTTCCCTTAGGAACCCTTAAGTGATTTAAGGAATCATGATATGAAGAATGTATGTGTAGGTTCACAGTGGAATCTCCCTTGAAATCCAGGCAGGGTGTAATTTATTGGTACAGTCACAATGCAGGCGAGATGAGTGTTATTTGACAAAGGATGGACCTGGAGGTACTTGTCAGGCAGCTGGAGGACTCCTTGGTAAGGAGGGCAGTTGCTAACCTGTATACTCAAAAATAAATACATTAAAAAAACCGTGAATAGTAATAAAAATAAGCAAGAAAAAAAATCCAGAATTTTTTTTTTTCTTGGACACAGAGTCTTGCTCTGTTGCCCAGGCTAGAGTGCAGTGGTATGATCTTGGCTGACTGCACCCTCCGCCTCCCGGGCTCAAGCAATTCCCATGCCTCAGCCTCCTGAATAGTAGCTGGGATTACAGGTGTGCAGCACCACACCTGGCTAATGTTTGTATTTTTGTAGAGACGAGGTTTCACCATGTTGGCCAGGCTGGTCTCAAACTCCTGGCCTCAAGCGATCTGGCCATCTCGATCTCCCAAATTGTTGGGATTACATGCGTGAGCCACTGTGTCCGGCCTAAAATTTTTTATTATTGTTTCTCTCCCAACATCTCTTGGCCTCAAGACTTGCTGGAGCCATCAGCTATGGTGTCTGGTGCTCCCAACAAGGAGATATAGATAGAAACATTGATGTCCTGGACCCTTCAAGGTCCACTGAGCATCAAGGCGCTTGGTTGTTGCTGTCACTGAGACCACTGATATATGATCAGATATCAATAAATAACATTTACAATAAAACTCTTACTTTTCTTACAAAATTATATACAAATTTATAGTTAAACATGGCAGGTTAATTGCATGTATTAGCCTCTGCTCCTTCCCCAAACCTCCTAAAATAAAAACAAGTAAAGGCATTATCTCACAGGCACAAAGAGAACTAGAGACAAAAATAAGTGGCCACAGACAGACAAGTGATAACTAATTTAGCATACTGAGGATATTTGAACCTTACACTGGTAATAGTAAAAGCCAAGAGTAGGAAACTTAAACAGGCTTTGAAGTCGAATGAAGGAGGGACACGGCAGAGGATTGATCAAAAGCTGTTTTAGAAATAGACTGCAGACTTCTCCTTCCCTGACTCCTGCGGATGACTGAGATGTATTCCCCTAATAAGATGAAACAGAAGGATCTCTGGACAGCCTGAAGTGAGGGCAAGTATCAGAAACAGCACAAAGAGCACAACGGCATGCTGGCTGGGGTAATGAAAGATGACTTAATGCTGAGACTTCCAACCTTCTTCCCCTAACCTGGCTTCTCACAATGCCAGAACCAGGCACCTGTTCTTCAAGATGTGGGAAGAATATTCTCTGGGGAATCCAACCAGCCTCAAAGAAAAGATTTCATGAGACGGATGTTGAGGGTTCCCAATGACACAGCCAGCCAAATCAGCCTACAATAAAAATCTGAGATGACAAGCACCCACCACATACACAAAGCTCCTAATCAACTTTTAGTGTTTCACAGTTAAATATGGGCAGATAAGTGAGGAAAGTCTCTTAATATGAAATAAACCAAGATGAATAGAAAAAAAACTAACTTGGCTGGTTGCAGGGGCTCATGCCTGTATTTCCAGCACTTTGGAAGGCTAAGGTGGAAGGGTCGCTTGAGCCAGGAGTTTGAGACCAGCCTAGGCAACAACAGGAGACCCTGTTTCAATAAAAAAATTAAAACTTAGCTGGGTATGGTGGCGTGCACCTGTAGTCCCAGCTACTTGAAAGGTTGAGGCAGAAGGATCACTTGAGCCCAAGAGTTCAAGGCTGTAGTGAGCCATGAGTGTGCCACACTGTACTCCAGTCTGGGTGACAGAGCAAGACTCAGTCTTAAAGAAAAAAAAAAAAGAAGAGAAAAATAGCAACTTGAACAAAACAGAGCCTGTGCTTGAAGAAGAAAAAAAATTCTGAGTGATATAAAAAAGAAACTGCATCTACCATACAGGAATAGGATGCTATATTTAAAAAAAAAAAGCATACAGGAAATTAAAGTGCTCATGGAAATCCAAACTACTGGGCTTGATATTTTGTCATTCCAGATTCACTCTACCCTTCTCTGTGGTCCAGGAGGCCAGTCTTATGAATTACATCAATCAGGCTCCCTTGCCTTCTACCTCCGATTGTGCTAAAGTGACAAACACTGCAAGGATAGAGGGCAGGAGGAGAGGGAAGCTGATGCATTTATTCTTCTGGCTCCTTCCCTGTTGGGCCATGTGAGAAACAGGTAGTGGTTGGGGACTATGCTGTTTCATAATATGCCTTGTAGGACTTAGACTCTAAATTATTTGTATTTATGACTTTGTTAAAATAAAAACTTCTTCAGCATAGCATTCTAAATACGGGCAGGTAATTAGAATTACAGTGTAAAATAGAGATAGAGAACTGGTTTTCATACAGCAAGTGTCTTTTAATCTTAAGGGAAAAAGTACACTTCCCACAATTCCATGTCCTCATCTACTTACTATCACTCTGCCTTCAGGTCCAAGCTCCCTGAAGATGATGATACTAAGGATAACGATAACAGCATTTATTGAGTGCTTATTATTGAGTGCTTATTATTACAGGCCTTGTTGTAAATACACATATTAAAAATTACACATATTAACTACTAAATCCTCAAAGCGACTATATGGGGAGGGTACTACTAACTCCATTTTATAGATAAAGGAACTAAGATACACAGAAATTATGTGACTTGTCAAAGGTCACTCAGCAGGAAAGGCTGGAACTGAAATTTGAAGAACTGTCTCTACAGTATAGACATTTTCCATCTCCTCACCTCCCAGTTACTTTTCAGTCCCTCTTAATCAGGCTTCTACCCCCCACAATTCCATTGAAACTGCTCACCAGTGTGTAATTAATTGCCAAATCCAAGGGTAATTTTTTTAGTATCATACTTGACCCTTCTATAAATTCTTGCAATAGTCTTGTTCTTGCTATTTATGTGACTATTTCTTTGCAGTTTCTTGTTCCTCTGTCTCCTTAAAATGTTGATGTCCACCAAGCTTCTATCCTTGGCTTTCTCATTTTTTTTTTTTACTCTGATAGACTTAACTATTACGCATCTACTGAGAACTTAAAAATCTAAGTCTTCAGGCTCGGCGTGGTGGCTCACACCTGTAATCCCAGCACTTTGGGAGACCAAGGCAGGCGGATTGCTTGAGCTCAGGAGTTTGAGACTAGCCTGGGCAATATGGCGAAACCTCATCTCTACAAAAAAATATAATAATTAGTCGAGTGTGGTGGTGTACGCCTGTAGTCCCAGCTTCTCGGGCGGCTGAGGTGGGAGGACTGCTTGAGCCCAGGAGGTTGAAGCTGCAGTGAGCCGAGATTGTGCCAGTGCACTCTAGCCTGGGCAACAGAGCGAGGCTTTATCTCAAAAAACAACAACAACAAAATAAACAAAAGAAAACAAACAAACGAACAAAACTAAGTCTTCTTCTTTAGTCCTCAGATTCATATATCAACATGTTAACTGGTGAACTCACCTAGTAGTCCTAGCCTCTAGGTAAGGCTTTAGGTCTCTGATATCTGTTTATCATGGTACTTCCCAGCAGGCTAGTAAGTAAGCTAGCAGCCTGACTAGTCAAATGGTTTGCCCAGGAATGTATGTGGCAAAGACTGTCAGTTACTTATCCAATATGCAGTCTCTCTTCTTCCTTAAAAGGAGAACCCTGATTTTACTCAAACTGGCAATATGTCCAGTTAAAAGACTGCATTTTCCTGCCCTCCCTTGCAGCTACAGGGTAGGCATGGGATGGAGTACAAGCTAATGAGATATAAATGGAGGTTATTGGGTATAACTTCTGGAAAGGCAAAGTAAAAGAGGGATAGTTGAAATGTACCCTTTTACCTTTTATTCTTTCCTCTGCCTGGAAAACTGTCATGATGATGATTAGATTCTCAACAGCCATTTTGGACCACGAGGTTACCCTCAGGAAAAGCCACGTGATGATGGTGCAGAGCCAGAAGGAAGGTGGGTCTCTAATAAACATGTAGCCCTGGACTGTCTCCCTCCAAACTCCCTGCCTCCCTCCCTCCCTCCCTCTCTTCCTCCTCCTTCTCTTCCTCCTCCTCATCCTCCTCCCCTCCCTGCCTGCCTGCCTGCCTTCCTGCCTGCCTGCCTGCCTTCCTTCCTTCCTTCCTTCCTTCCTTCCTTCCTTCCTTCCTTCCTTCCTTCTTTCCTTCCTTCCTTCCTTCCTTCCTTCCTTCCTTCCTTCCTTCCTTCTTTCTTTCTTTCTTTTGACAGAGTCTCACTCTGTCACACAGGCTGAGTGCAGTGGTGCAATCTCAGCTCACTGCAAACTGCACCTCTCAGGTTCAAGCAAATTTCCTGTCTCAGTCTCCCGAGTAGCTGGGACTACAGGTGTGCGCCACCACGCCTGGCTAATTTTTGTATTTTTTGTAGAGACAGGGTTTCACCATGTTGGCCAGGCTCGTCTCAAACACCTAGGCTCAAGTGACCTACCTACCTTGGCCTCTCAAAGTGCTGGGATTACAGGTGTGAGCCACCGTGCCTGGCCAAGACACCACACCTGGCCCAAACTTCTTAAATCTTATTATTTAAAATGTTTATTTTAGGTTTTGTTATATGCAGCTGAACTAAATCCTAACTGACATAGACTAAGTCTTACCATTTCCAAGAAATCTGTAAAGTTCAAGTGTTATTCACACTGTTGTAGGTGGTCCATTCCAGAGTCCTGTTCCCCTCATTTAAGATTAAGTATATGGATGAAATACATTGGAACCTATTGCACATATTTTTCATGACCTGTAGAGTCCCACCCAATGAAGACACAAATAAGCTCCGATTCACTTCCCGGGCAATAAGCCCCTATCCAAACACATAGATACTGCCTCCCAAGTAGTAGACTGACAAATGTGCTATGACTCTGAAACAGGTTCTTATGTAAGAAAGTCAAATAAGCCAAGACAAGAGATCAGGTTGGGATGAACTAGAGCTGTGCAATGTGCACTTGTCTATTAATTACCTCATGATGTGCAAACAAAGACTCCTTAATGGAGAAGAAACCCAGAAATGATGAAGGTGGGAAAGAGTACAGCATAACACTAATCATTTGCCAAACACAGTAAACAATAAAGATTTGTTGACCAAATGAATAACTGAAGTCACGTATGGGCCACAAATGACTGGTTCCAGCTACCAATTCTTGCCTGTATTACTTCCTAACTCTTTGTAAATTAAGCCCTTTCCTGTGTCTAGCGCCTACTACAATTCAGACTCTCAATATTGTTTCCCTCAAGCATGGCAACAGTCTGCTTAACAGTCCCCGTGCAGATCTATCTTCCTCATTGGTACCAGAGAAGTCTTTTAAAAATACAAACTTGAAAATGTCATTTCTGTTTAAAATCCTTCACTGCTTCCTCTTATAGGATTAGGTTCAACCTCCTTAATGCGGCCTCTTTATGTTAAGGCCCTGCCTGTCTTTAGTCTTATCTCTTGACCCTTTCTTTCTGTCTCATACTGTTTGTCATTCCCATTTACTTCACACTATTTCTCATTTGTATGCCTTTGTTCATGACTTTTTCTTTCCTTCTATTCCATCCACTCTCCTTTCAACTTCCCGCACTCACCAGTTTAATTCTAACTCACCTAGTTTTGCCATTACCTCCTCTAGAAATCTCTCTGCAACTCGGTGTCCCATATGACCAGGCCTGCCTTGGTTCCCTTCTCAGTGTCCTCTTTTCCTTACCCTACAGCACTGTTCCCAGGGGCAGGGTGGGGAAGAGCTGGCTGCCTCCACTTCTTCCATCATTCACTCAGTCTTCAGTGTCCCAAGACAGCGTCCTCATTTCCCTTTTTCTCTGCCTTGTTTCTGGCAGAGTCTTTTATGATTGATATATTTTAAATAAACAAATATTATAAATGAATTTTTTAAATGTATGGGCTTAGAAATTGCTGACTGTATCCTTTCTTAATAGGAACTGAAGTAGAAAGATATGTTAAGTAACCTTTATAGTTTTGTAACATCAAAATCATAGCCTTGGATTCTTAAACAATCTCTCTAAAAAAAAGTTTTGTTTGTGCAACTAAGGCAATTACTCAGACTTTTTTTGCATGTGATAATCTTTAATGTGTACATACAGGCACATACACAGCTGTCAGAAAGCTGTCCAAACGAAACAAACAACCAAAAAAGTAGCAAAGTTAGTTTGCGACCATTTGTTATACTGATGGGTTACCATGGAAACAAACTCAGACTACTTGGCATGGGAGACAAAAGTCACATTAGTAAATGCTTTCCGTTATGTGAGTCATTAATTTCCTATGACTTTTATACAGTTGCTTAACCACTTTCCAGAAACAAAGCAACAGAATATGATTTGTGTTGATCCTGTGAAAACCCAAGCATTTCTAAGATAAAGTGATACAGCTGCTGACATAAAATAAGCAGAGGACTCAAAAGAAGATAATGTTACGATGGCCTTGTGTTTCAAAGGAGTCGAAGAAAATCTAGAAAGTCTTTAAAAAATAAAAGTAATATAAAAGCAAAATTACGGATCCATTTTTTGTGACTAATTACTGTACCAGCAAAATGCATTACTTATTCTCAGAATAACTTGCATATGTATACCCTAGGTACACATTTAAAATTATGCCATGTCTTGGTAATTCTGTGTATTTTTAACTTTTTAAAAAACAGTGATAAGAAACTGCTATGAAGAATGCAAACCGTTTGCCAGATAGTATTGCATGGAGGTTAAGAGCTTAGATCCAGAGCCAGGCTGCTTGTGTTCAAATCCTGCCTCTGCTCTCTGCCAACTGTCACTCTGGACACGTTCCTAACCTCTCTGTATTCTGCATTTCCTCCTCTGTGAAACAGGATGTAACAATACGTACAACTCATGGGAATTTGGGGAAACCAAATGAATTACTACACACAGAGTTTAGAACAGTGCCTGGCTTACAGTGTATCTCAGTAATAAATGTTGCAAGTTATTATAAAGGATGTATATAGTCCACCTGAATTTGCCCACCAGAGTGAAATGGTCAAATTTATAAGGAAAGTTTTTTTTCAATGTTAATGAAGATTTCTACTTCTTAAAAGATACAGACTCTTGAGAAAAAAGAAACCTGTGAGAACAGAGGCAAAAACAAGTATTTTAACACTCCAAGGATAAATCAGATCTAAAAAATTGTAACTTTTAATTACAACACTAAGGATAAATGAACATCTCAGACATCAGAGATATTTTTGGCTTGAGTAAATGGGTGAAAAGTAACATCAATTCATCGGGAAGAATTGGACAGAAGAATATTTTGTTTTATTTATTTCTTATTTATTCACTCATTCATTTTGCTAGTGGGATTAGGGAGTGAGAGAAATGATAATCCAGTTTTGGACATTTTGAGGTTGAGGAGCTTGTGGGTCCCCTATTTGGAAATGTCTAGGAGGCAGACAGATACACAGATCTAGAACTCAAAGGTGGTCAGGGCTGAAAATACAAATGTAAAAGACTGGCTGCACATGATGGCTCAAACCTATAATCCTAGCTACTTGGGAGGCTGAGGTGGGAGGACTGCTTAAGCCTGGGAGTTTGAGGCTGCAGTGAGCTGTGACTGCATCACTGCACTCCAGCCTGGGTGACAGAGTGAGACCGTGTCTCAAAAAAAAAAAAAAAAAAAAAAAAAAAAAAAAAAAAAAGGACAAGAGACCTCAGCATGTAAATAGTCACTGAAGCTATGGGAATGGATGAGGCCATTCAGGGAGAGTGGGTAGAGGAGAAAGGGAAGAAGGCAGAGTTTGGAACTCCAAGAAACACGAACACTTAGGGTATAGGAGAAGAAGGGGTACAGGCAAAGGAGGCTAACACGCCAACAGTGGGAGAAGCAAAGGAGATTACGTTGTCACCAAAGCCAAGGGGAAAACCTTTAAAGAAAGAATTGTTGAACTATCAAATGTGGCAGAGAGATCAGGTAAGATAAAGGCTTTAAAAAAATTAGCAATAAAGAATTCACTAATAACACTAGCAAGTGTAGTTTCAGTAAAAGGAGGGATGGAAGCCAGATTACCATGAGGAGTGGAGACAGGGAACACAGACATTTCAAATATTTTAGTAATAAAGTGGAGAAAATTAGGGTGGCAGCGAAATGGGGTTATGCATAAAGGGAGGATTTCATTTTAACATGTAAGAAGAGACTTAAGCATGGTTTAGTGCTGATAGTAAAGAACCTGCCAGCACGAACGGTGAGGAGAAAAGATTTGAGAGGGTATGAGTAATGGTGCCAGAGGAGGTCTACCCTTGAGAATGCCAGAGAGGACGTGATCCAGGTGACAGCTAGGGGGACTGGCCCTGAACAGGAGAAGAGGCTCCTCTTCCATCATGAGGAGACAAAAAGAAAAGAGTGAGCTTTAATGCAGGGAAGTTTGTCAGCAGACAACTGTTCATTGTCTAGAACTGTTCATATGAGAAATTTCATATAAAAATACAGCACTAATTGGCACACAGTAGGTCCTCAAATGAATACTTGTTTATAATCTTCTATATTACAAAAAGTCTTATAGCTTCATGCAGGGTTTTTATTCAGTGACTGACAGATGTCTTGATGAAAAATTTCATTAAAAAACATATGTCCCCTACAGAGGGGAGCAAATATTTACAAACCATATAGCTGATAAGGGGTTAATATCCCAAATATATAAGAAACTCATACAACTCAACAGCAAAAAAAAAAAAAAAAAAAAAAAATCAAATAACCTGATTAAAAAATGGGCTAAGGACTCGAATAGAGATTTCTCAAAAGAAGACAAACACTAAGAGAGTAAATTTCAAATGTTACCACAAAAACTCATAAATTATGACATCTCTTTTTATACCATAATTTACACAATTACAAATTGTCAATTTGCAATAAAAAAAGAAGACATACAAATGGCCAAGAAGTATGTGAAAAGATGCTCAATTAATCATCAGAGAAATACAAATCAAAACCGCAAGGAGTTAACACTTCCTATCAATTACAATGGATATTATCAAAAAGACAAAAGACAAAGTGTTGGTGAGGATATGGAGAAAAGGGAACCCTTGCACACTGCTGGTGAGAATGTCAACTGGTACAGTTTGGAAAGCAGTATGGATGTTCCTCAAAAAATAAAAAATAGAACCATGATATAACCCAGCAATTCCACCTCTGTAATATATCCAAAGGAAATTAAATTAGTATTTTGAAGAGATATCTGCACCCCCATGTTCATTTCATCATTATTCACAAGAGACAAAATACGGAAACAACATAAATATCCATTAACAGATGAATGGATAAAGAAAATGTGGGGTGTATATATATACAATGGAATATTATTTAGCCTTAAAAAAGAAGGAAATCCTGCAATTTGTGACAACATAGATAAACCTGGAGGATATTATGCTAAGTGAAATAACCTAGGCACAGAAAGACAAATATCACATAATTTCACTTATATGTGGAACCTAAAAAAGTCAAACTCACAGAATTTATTTTGCTCTAACTACACAAATTCTACATAGCATCACCTCTCCACTTTCTAGAAAGAACAATACAGATGCAGAGGACACAATAAAAATGAAATAACAGGAGAAAAAATATTCCTAGATTAATTTAAGGAAAGACTTCATACTGAAAATTTCAGAATACACATCATAGCCTGGGAAATTTGATGAAAACTACACAAAATTTTCCTACCAATAAGGTAAAAATCCTGCGAGGATATAGGTAATTAAAATTAGCTTATGAACTATGACATACTGGAAAAGGCAAAACTACAGATAGTAAAAGAATCAGTGATTGTCAGGGGTTGGGAGTAGGAGGGATGAACAAGTGGAGCACAGAGGATTTTTAGGGCAGCGAAACTTCTCTGTATGATGCTATGATGGTGGATACATGTCATTATACATTTGTCAAAACACGGAATGGACAACACCAAGTGTGAAGCCTAATGTAAACTTTAAAGTACTTTAGATGATGCTGCGTCAAGGAAGGGTCATCAACGTTAACAAATGCACCACTCTGGTTAGGAATATTAATAGCTGGGGATACTGTGTGTATGTGGGGACAGAGGGTATAGGAGACATTTCTGTACCTTCCACTCAATTTCTCTGTGATGCTAAAACTGCTCTAAAAAAGTCTATTCAAAATCAGATTATGCACATAGAGATGAAAATATGTTCTCCAAAACTCTTAAAAACAAGGACACAGGGAATAAATAACTTCACAAAACCCAGAAGTTGATGTGAACTATGTATTCTATAACCAGCCCAAACTAAGCATTGTGTAGGAAGGAAAAAGAAAGATAACTCTTAGGCAAAAAACTATCACCCAAGTACCCTTTCTGAATAAAACACTTGAAGAAATGAAAAATGAATTACAAGTTAGATCTTAAGAAACAGGAAAAGGTACATTGGTGTTGTATAGGAAAAAGAAAAGGCAAGAAACCAAACTAGTAGGTTACTTGTTCTTCCAAAAAGACTTTACTTTTGAACAAAAAGACTTTTTATTCTTTCTAAATATTCTAAAAAGGTGTGGGAAAATAATAGCTGTAAACAGTTTCTTCAATTACAGATCCAATCAGCCAGTTTCCAGATCAATAAACTTATGGCTTCTTATGTATGTACATGAAAAACCAAACTCTTCAGCTAGTATTCAGTCTTCTCCCTTTAACCTCTCAAATTTGCGTCCCTACAGTTCTTCACTATTTTCTGCCCTGGCACTATGCACCTGCATGTCTGCCTTCTTGGCTTTCCCATCCTTTAGGATGCCCTCCCAAATGTCTTCTTATCCTTTCCTAGTATACAGCCTCACCCACATGGTAAAAAGAGGAGGGAACAAATTTTAGACTCAGCAGATCTGAGCTCAAGTTTAATTTCAACACTGAATGGATGGTGAAAGTAATTTGTAATTATTTTCCTCTGCATAAATTTCCTCTTATAAAATGTTTTATAGTCAGGTACAAAATGGTAAACATATGTTGTCTGAATCTAAAATGCTTATAAAAACTTACTAAATTAAATGGCATTACACACACACACCACCCCCCCCCCCCCCACTGCGTAAACCACCAAGTGTTATAATTCAAGACATTGCTCAAAAGCTCTTCCTATGATGCATTTCCTGAGTCCTTGGGTAAAATGATTCTTTGGTTCCTATAAACTCCTGGAGTCTTCTGCATGCATGTCTGGAGTAGCTTCCTTGCAAATGAAAGCTACTGAGAGTAAGGGAAATAGGAGTTTAGTGAAATTTCTGTTATGTATTATTAGTTTTGCCATCCTCCAGTACTGTGAAAAATATTGCCACATATTATGAAAGTATTCCTCTGTTGGTATTTTCACAAGTATAATTATCAAAAGGGAACTCTATAATATCAGAGAAGTAAAATGTATCAGTTTTCTGGAACAGGAATATTAAGCAGTAAGTTCAAAAGAATATGTCTGGGTCACCAAGACATCCTTGGAAATATAGGTAAGGAGATGGCAGGGTGTTTACATTCTTATGATCAAGAGAGAAATGAGCCAACGACATGGCCAGGGTATGACAAAACAGCACAAAGAGTTAGTACAAACTGTACCATGAAGGCTCTGCTCTGGTTGTTTTGCTTATCCTTATAACTAATGATATTACAATAATTCAGAAATGATGCAGATGAAGTAACTTATAATCAAAGGCACAGCAGCACAGCCTACTATTAATATAGCTCTACTTTGAAGGAAGGTCTGGGGAGATGGAAGGGATCATATGCATTGGTGAAAGGATGAGATTATAGATGGCTGTACATAAAAGGACTGTAGTGAGCATACATGCTGGGACATTCCTTGAGTGGCACAGACCTGCTGAGGTATCTCCTGCTGATATTGATCGCAGCCAGTGTAAACAGACTTCATGTTTATGCCTTACATTGTGTTTCTTGACTTATCTGACACCACTCCTCACATAGAAGAAAACCCCAGAGGGAGCAGGGTAGGCGAGTGAGAGAAACTCTAACAAACAGTTAACTAGCTTCTTAATTATTTTGAATGCTGGATTAATGTTCCTTTGAAGGCAATACAGTACCAGCAGAGAGTCATGTGGCAGCTAGGGCTTATATAAGTTATCTTAGCAAAAATAGCTCTTGAATTCATTTTGACTTACTACCAGTTGGTAACAATTTTCAGTTTCTTGAATGAGCAAGTAAGAGCTAATGCTGCAGTTATTACTGAGTTCCTACTTGCTTCAGGAAGGCTTACACTTGATTAGCATAATGACGGAAGTTACAGTTTTCAATTGTGTATAATTACAAATGCATATTATCTGTATTACTAGTCTGATGATTATGTTTACTTTTCTATTAACGGAAATTATAAAGGTAATTTATGATTGCTTATAAGAGATTATTAATTTAGCTTAAAGCAAAATCTTGCAACCAATTACCGTTTTTTGGAAGGACTATGAATAATCTTTTCTAACTACTTCCTGAGGCTATTTCTAAAACTGTTTTCTGCCTCATACATAAAGGAAATAGTGATGTCCACAGAACTGCCCACATAATGCCTCAGGTGCATTTCCTGTAAGTCATTTCTTAACCATAAAGATGCCTTGGATGGTACACAGAGGTGATACTTTAACAATACAAAACCTTACGGTAACCTGAACTGGCCTCAAAAAGGTAACAACAGAAGATAAACTGTTAATAACTTTATATGTAGACACCAGCACTAGAGAATTCTCAGAAATTGCCATTGAAAAGTGGTTGCAATCTGTGAACAAGGAAATACAGAACGTGTTAACTAGAAATAAAATGTCACTAAATGCTTTTATGCTCATGCTATGCTAGCGATGACTCACTTAAATAAAACAAAGCAAACATACAAAGCCCAAAATCAATACTATGGGTAGTTCCTCATTTCAGTAAGATAAAGTAAGGCTCGGGTGTAAGCCAGTTTTTAAGCCACAATGCTTGGAAATAGCATTTGATTAGGAAAAGCCTGGGAATTTCTTCTTAAACTAGTAATCAGGTTTTAAGACAGAAAAAAAAATATATTTTTAAAGAAAGCATACAGACTCTCAATCATGAGTTTGTTTTTAATATTTGTATCACTATTTTCATTTACAGTAATCCTTTGCCTCAAAATATAATCAAGTTCAAGTCCCTCTCCTAAAAATAAATAAAATATTGCTGTTTATTCTTATCTCTTTTATCCAATTGCATTTTTCTCCTTTTCTTCATTAACAAGGCTTCCAAAAGAAGTTACACTCCATGCTTCTGCTCCTTCACCACCTGCTCACTCTCTAACCCCTTAAAACCTGGTTTCTGCTCCTACAACTCCATTGAAACTTTTCTCTCAGAATTCACTGAAGACTTGCTGATTGCCAAATAAACAGAGCATCTCTAGCTGAACACCCTCTCCTCTAATGTACTTTCCATAGTTAGCTTTGCTGATTGCCAAATAAACAGAGCATCTCTCATATTACCCCATCTCTCCACACTATGGCAGAGCTGAACACCCTCTCCTCTAATGTACTTTCCATAGTTAGCTTTGCTGATTGCCAAATAAACAGAGCATCTCTCATATTACCCCATCTCTTCACACTATGGCAGAGCTGAACGCCCTCTCCTCTAACGTACTTTCCATAGTTAGCTTCTGCGATACCACATACCTCCCCAATGTTTGGTCTCATTGGCCCCAATTAGGTCTTTTCTACCAAGGTTCTGTCCTCTGGCCCTTGTGTTTTGTTCTGCATACTATCCTTGGCTTTATTATCTTGTCCCGGTGGATTTTCTTAAAATCTAGGTCTGCAACCCTAACTATTTTGCAATCCTAACAGTTTATGTCGGTTTTCAGACTTAAATTTTCAGCCACCTACCACATACTGTCATATACCTTGCTTCTTATACTCAACTGTTTTAAGGGAAACAGTTCAGAATTAGCAATAAAGGGAATACACAGGAAACAACAGTAATAACCAAAACAGAAGAACTGTTACTTAATTTACACTCCATCCATGAAAGAATATGTATAGTATTATTGAAATAAATACACTAAAGTTTTTAGTAACATGGGACATGCTTATATTACAGTGTTCAGTTAAAAAAAAAAAAAAAAAAAAAGCAGGAGGGTTGGACACGATTGCTCATTCCTATCCCGGCACTTTGGGAGGCTGAGGTAGGTGGATTGCTTGAGCTCAGGAGTTCAAGACCAGCCTGGACAATGTGGCGAAACTCCATCTCTACAAAAAATACAGTATTAGCAGGTGTGGTGGTGTGCACCTGTAGTCTTAGCTACTCAGGAGGATCACCTAAGCCCGGGGAGGACAAGGGTGCAGTGAGCTATGACTGTGCCACTGCACTCCAGCCTGGATGACAGAGTGAGATCCTATCTCAGGGAAAAAAAAAGAAAAAAAAGCAGGATAAAAAATTATGTACGTAATGTGGTTTCAACTGTGTAAAACACAAACTGCAAGAAACTGGAAAGCTATATTCCAAGATATTAGCAGTGATTACCTCTTATAGGCAACATATTCTTCTAATTTTATATATTTTCTACATTTTGTATGCTGATCAGGAAAAAGTGTGTGTGTGGGGATTCAAATCATATTACCTAAAGAATAAAATCCAATCTTCAAATCCAAGAATAAAATCCATCCAAGTCCTGCCAAATTCTGGTTCCCAAAGGACTTTTCCAGTCTTGTCCTTCACTGTATCCCCCAAATATGCTCTACTCTGCTCCCCAACTCAGCCACTATATTCTCTGCAATGTATCTTTCCATGTGCTTTTCAAGTCTGTTTCTGTCCTACCCCAAAGCAGGACATTTCTATCCTTAATATCTTTGCTGCCTAAACCCTGCTACAGAGCTGGAGGGCAATGCTCAAAATTCTCTCTTGGATTTGCTTAAGAAAGAAAAAAATTCTGTAAGTCTTTTATTCAATCCATGATGATTATTAGTGGTAGTAATAACAAACATAAAACTCACTGGCTAAAATGACATGATAGCATTTGCTCTTGACTATAAATTGCCACAAAAAAATTAAAAATTCTTAACAGAATTTAGGTATGTAAAATCTAGTCCTGAAAAACTGAATTTAATAAAAATTATAGCCATTATATATATTATGGCAGATTAATACAAATTAGGATAGATATTACAATCTTTATACTTTGTGCAGATAAGATAATAAACACTAAAAAATAATCTCATAATGTAAAAAAAATTGCAGTGAAGAATAATTTAAATAGTTCAATGGCCTGGAATATAGGCATATATCAGGGATATTATGGGTTCGCTTCCAGACCACCACAATGAAGCAAATATCACAATAAAGTGAGTCACATTAATTTTCTGGTTTCCCAGTGCATAAAAAAGTTATGTCTATACTATATTGTAGTCTATTAAGTGTATAACAGCATTATGTCTAAAAAATGTATATACCTTAATTTAAAAATACATTATTGCTAAAAAATGCCAACAATCATCTCAGCTTTAAGTGAGTAGTAATCTTTTTGTTGGTAGCAAACCTCGATGTCGATGGTTACTGACTGACAGGGTGGTTGTTGTTAAGGGCTGGGGTGGTTGTGGCAATTTCTTAAAATAAGAGAACAAGGAAGTTTGCTGCATCAATTGACTTCCTTTCATAAAATATTTCTCTGTAGCATGTGATGTTTGACAGAATTTTACCCACAGTAGAACTTCTCTCAAAATTAAAAATCCCCTCAAACCCTGCTGCTTTATTAACTAAGTTTATGGTTTATGAACTATTCTAAATCCTTTGCTGTGAGTTTAACAATTTTTACAATATCTTCACTAGGAATAGATACCATCTCAATAAACTACGTTGTTTGCTCATATGTAGAAAAGCACCTCATTGTCCATTCAAGTTTTATTATGAGATTGCAGCAATTCAGTCACATCTTCAGGGTCAATTCTAATTCTTGTTCCCTTGTTATTTTCACCACATCTACAGCCAGTGAAGTCTTGAACCCCTCAAAGTCATCCATGAGGGCTGAAATCAACTTCTTCCAAACTCCATTAATGTTGGTATTTTGACCTCCGCCCATAAATCACAAACAAGCTTAATAGCATCTAGAATGGTAAATCCTTTCCAGAAGGTTTTCAATTTAATTTTTTCAGGTCCATCAGAGGAATCACTATCTAAGGCAGCAACAGCCTTACAAAATGTATTTCTTAAATAACAAGACTTGAAAGTTGAAATTACTTTTTGACCCACAGGCTGCAGAATGCATGTTGTTTTAGCAGGTGTGAAAACAGTATTTATCTTACACATGTTCATTAGAGCTCTTGGGGACTAGGTGTATTGCCAACGATTTGAAAGTATTTTGAAAGGAATCTTTTTTTTTTTTTTTTCTTTTTTCTGAGCAGTAGGTCTCAACAGTGGGCTTAAAATATTCAGTAAACTATGCTGTAAATAGATGTGCTGTCATCCAGGCTTTGTTCTTCCACTTATAGAGCACAGGCAGAGTAGACTTAGCATCATTCTTAAGGGCCCTAGGATTTTCACACTGATAAGTGACCATTGGCTTCAACTGAAAGTCACTAGTTGCATTAGCTCCTAACAAGAGAGTGAGCCTATCATTTGAAGTTCTGAAGCCAGGCACTGACTTCTCTCTAGCTACGAAAATCTTAGATGGCATTGCCTTCCAATAGAAGGCTGTTTTATCTACATTGAAAATCTGTTGTGGCCGGGCGCGGTGGCTCACACCTGTAATCCCAGCACTTTGGGAGGCCGAGATGGGCGGATCACAAGGTCAGGGGATCGAGACCATCCTGGCTAACACGGTGAAACCCCGTCTCTACTGAAAAATACAAAAAATTAGCCGGGCGTGGTGGCGGGCGCCTGTAGTCCCAGCTACTCGGGAGGCTGAGGCAGGAGAATGGCGTAAACCCGGGAGGCGGAGCTTGCAGTGAGCCGAGATCGCGCCACTGCACTCCAGCCTGGGCGACAGAGCGAGACTCCGTCTCAAAAAAAAAAAAAAAAAAAAAAAAAAAAAAAAAAAAATCTGTTGTTTAGCATAGCCCCCTTCATCAATGATCTTAGCAAGATCTTCTTGATAAGTTGCTGCGCTTTTACTTTAGCATTTGCCGCTTCCCCTTGCACTTTTATGTTATGGAAATGCCTTCTTTCCTTAAACCCCGTGAATCAACCTACGCCAGTTTCAAACTTTTCTTTTGCATTTCCCTCACCTTTTAGACTTCGTAGAATTGAGGAGAGTCAGGGAATAGGTTTTGGTTTAAGGAAATATTGTGGCTGGTGTGATCTTCTGTCCAACCACTAAAATTTTCTCCATATCAGCAATAAGGCTGTTTCACTTTCTTATCATTCATGTGTTCACTGGAGTAGCACTTTTAATTTCCTTCAAGAACTTTTCCTTTGCATTCACAGCTTGGCTAAATGTTTGGTGCAAGAGGCCTAGCTTTTGGCCTATCCCAGCTTTTGACATGCCTTCCTCACTAAGCCTAATCATTGCTAGCTTTTGACTTAAAGTGAGAGATGCGCAACTCTTCCTTTCACTTGAACATTTAGAGGCCACTGTCGGGCTAATTAGCCTAATTTTAATATTCTTTTGTCTCAGGGAATAGAGAGGTCCCAGAAGCGGAAGAGAGATGAGGGAATGGCCAGTGAGTAGAGCAGTCAGAGCACACACAACACTCACTAAGTTTACCACCTTCTCTGGGTGCAGTTCATGGCTCCCCAAAACAATTACAACAGTAACATCAAAGATCACTAATCACAGATCATCATAAGAGCTATAACAATAATGAGAAAGTTTGAAATGTTGTGAAAACTACCAAAACGTGGCCTAGAGATACGAAGTGAGCTCATGCTGTTGGAAAAATAGCACTGAGCCAGGCACAGTGGCTCACACTTTGTAATCTCAGCACTTTGGGAGGCTTAGGTGAGAGGATGGCTTGAAGCCAAGTGCTCGAGACCAGCCCAGGCAACATAGCAAGACCTTGTCTCAACAGAAAAATGAAAAATTATCTGGGGGTGGTGGCATCCACCTATAGTCTCAGCTACTCAGTATAGAAGCAGAATAAAACAATATATTACCTAGGCAGGTATTTGCTAAATTAAAAAATGAATTGCCCAGGAATTGTATTAGTTTAGGGGAATTTTGTCAAAAAATGCTTTTTTAAAAAAAGCTTTTTTAGGAGCCAGGCACAGTGGTGCGTGCATGTGGTCCCAGCCACTTGGAAGGCTGAGGCGAGCAGATTGCTTGAACCCAGGAGTTTGAGAACAGCCTGGGCAAACAGTGACACCTCCATCTCACACACACACATACACAAAACAAATAACATTAAAATGGAAAAGCCTGTTTTATTGAGATGTAATTCACATATATCATCCACATATCGTATCTCATTTTAAGTGTACAAATTCATTGCTTTTAGTATATTCAGTTTGTGAAACCATCGCCACAGTCAATTTTAGAACATTTTCATCACCTCCAAAAGAAACCTCATATCCACTAGCAGTCACTGCCCATTTCCCTCCAGTCCCTCAGCCCTAGCCAACCACTAATTTACTTTCTGTCTCTGTAGATTTTTGCTTATTCCAGATGTTTTATATCAATTGAATCATAGAATATGTGTTTTTTTGTGACTGGCTTCCTTACTGATCATGATGTTTTCAAGCTTCATCCATGTTGTTGCATCTAGCAGTACTTCATTTCATCTTATTGCTGAGTAACATTCCATGCTATGGATACATCACGTTTCATTTATCCATTCATCAGTTGATGGACACTGGGGTTGTTTCAACTTTTTGGCTGTTATGAACAATGGTGCTAAGAAAATTCATGTACACATTTTTGTGTGACATATTTTCTTTTCTCTTGAATACAGAATTTCATTCCACCTAGGAGTGGAATTGCTGAGTCATATGGTAACTGTTTCCCTTTTCTGTTTAAGTCCCACCAATCCCTGAAAGTTCCCAGAAGGAACGGAGCTATTAATTTTAGCTGAGAAATTAGGGAAGACTCCTTAGAAGAGATGGCATCTATGAGCTTTAAAGGATTAGTAGGACTTAACGAGGAAGGGGAAAAATGGGATAATAGAATGTCAGACATTTTGACTCTAATAACATTTTGACTTGTGCTTATTGTGAAAAACCACTTTAAAGGGTGCTATAGCAACCCTGAGTCTTCATCAGGGAAGCATTTCGCAGTGTAGCCTCTTTGAAAAACAGTCTGGCAATTCCTCTGATGGTAAACAGTTATCATCTGACAGAGGGATTTTTCTAAAACTGTTAAATAAAAATCAATTACTGTTTAAGCCCATATGTGAATATTCTACTAAATCACATTAGTTGGTAGAATGATTGCATGAACTCATCATTGCTACTGCAGAAAAATTCATAATAAAATGTTCCTAAATTACGAAGTTTAAAAAACAGAAAACTTTTTTTTTTAAATACAAGTCTACATTAGTTGAATATATTAATGTACAAATAATTGGTTTGGCTTAATAAAAATTTGGGGGGGGGTGAAATATTTATTCATTTAAAAAATTGTGGTAAAATACTCATAAAATTGACCACTTAACCCCCCACCCCCTTTTTGTTTGAGATGAAGTCTAGCTTTTGGCATCCAGGCTGGAGTGCAGTGGTGTGATCTCGGCTCACTGCAACCTCTGCCTCCTGGGTTCAAGCGGTTCTCCTCCCTTAGCCTCCCGAATAGCTGGGATTACAGGCGCCCACCGCCGCCCAGCTAATTTCCGTATTTTTAGTAGAGATGGGGTTTCACCATGTTGGCCAGGCTGGTCTTGAACTCCCGACCTGAGGCGATCTGCCCGCCTTGGACTCCCAAAGTGCTGGGATTACAGGCATGAGCCACCACGCCCGGCCCATCTTAATCATTTTTAAGTGTACAGTTTAGTAGTGTTAAGTACATTCACATTGTTGTGCATTCAATCTCCAGAACTCTTTTTATCTTGCAAAACCAAAACTCCATATCCATTACACTCTTCATTTTTCCCTACCCCAGCCCCTGGCAACCACCATTCTATTTTCTATCTCTATGACTCTGATTACTTTTGGTACCTCATTTAAGCAGAATTACAGAGTATTTGTCTTTTTTTTTTTTTTTTTGTGATTGGATTATTTAGCATAATGTCCCCAACCTTCACCCATGTTGTAGCATGTGTTGGCATTTCCTTCATTTTTTAAGGCTGAATAATATTCCACTGTATGTATATACCACATTTTGTTTATCCATTCATCCTGTGATGGACACTTAGTTTTCTTCCACCTTTCAGTTACTTAGAATAATGCTGCTATGAACATGGGTGTCCAAATATTTAAGTCCCTGCTTTTAATTCTTTGAGTATACATCCAGAAGAATTGCTGTTTTAAAGTTTTTTGAGGGACCACCATACTGTTTTCCACAATGGCTGCCCCATTTTACATTCCCAACAATGCAAAAGGGTTCTAATTTCTCCACATCATTGCCAATACTTGTTATTTTTTTGTTTTTGTTTTTTGTTTTTGACAGTTGCCATCCTAATGAGTGAGAGGTGATACCTCACTGTGGTTTTGATTTGCATTTCCCTAATGATAAGTGATGTTGTGTACCTTTTCTTGTGCTTTTGGCCATTTGTATAACTTCTCTGGAGAAATGTCTATTCAAGTCCTTTGTCCACTTTTTATTGGGTTGTTTGGTGTTTTTGTTGTTATTGAGTTGTAGGAGTTCTTTATTCTTGATATCAATCCCTTATGAAGTACATGATTTGCAAATATTTTCTGAGTTGCCTTTTCACTCTTGGCCTAATACATTGTAAATACAAACAAATTCTTGGATTTATGGGAGACTCTAATATCCTCATCACTAAAGGCCCTAGCAAAGACTATAGTTACTTTTCCAGCCTATTCCCTTTCCCAGCCAAGGCTATACGAGGTACTGTAGTTTTTCAAGGATTGTGTAGAAGTTTTTGGCCTGGACCTCCAGGTGAGAAATGTAAACTCTATTTCTCTGTTATGTAATAAAGAGGTCACATAAGATAATGAAAAAGTCTTGGATGAGTCAGCAGGAATCTTGAATTTTAGACCTGCTCTATCACTTACTACTAGTATAATGTTGGGTAAATAATTTACCTTTTCTGATCTTTTTTTTTTTTTTTTTTTTTTTGAGACGGAATCTCAAAAAAATTTGCAAAGTAGAATCCTAATAATTGCCCTCCTTGCCTCACAGATCCTGTAAAGCCTTTAAAGATGGGTGGGCAATACTCTTCTAATATGACCCAGCAGTCGTGCTCCTCAGTGTTTAACCAAATAAGGTGAAAGCTTATGTCCACACAAAAACATGCACACACATGTGTATGGCAACTTTATTCATAATTGCCAAAACTTGGAAGCAACTAAGATATGTAGATGAATGGATAGACCACAGTATATCCAGATAATTACTATTGTTCAGTGCTAAAAAGAAATGAATTACGAGGCCATGAAGGAAGAGGAACCTTAAATGCATATTACTAAGCGAAAGAAGCCAATATGAAAAAGTTACATACTGCATGATTCCAACTATATGACATTCTGGAAAAGGCAAAACCATGGTGAAAGCCCATCTGTACTAAAGACACACAAAAAAATTAGCCAGGTGTGGTGGTGCGCTCCTGTAATCCCAGCTACTTGGGAGGCTGAGGCAGGAGAATCGCTTGAACCTGGGAGGCGGAGGTTGCAGTGAGCCAAGATTGCACCATTGCAAATGCACTCCAGCCTGGGCGACAGGGCAAGACTCCGTCTCTAAATAAATAAATAAATAAATAAATAAATAAATAAATAACATAAATCAAGGATTAGAGGAGAAAGAGGAATGAAAGGTGGAACACAGAAGATTTTTAGGGCAGTGAAACTATTCTGTATGACACTAGATAGGTGAATACATGTTATTAGATACTTGCCAACCCCTTAGAATGTACAACACCAAGAGTAAACCCTAATGTAGGCTGTGAACTTTGGGTGATAATGATGTGTCAATGTAGGTTCTCTACTGGCAAAAATGTACGACCGTGTGGCAGGATGTTGCTAGTGGGGGAGGCTATGTGAGCAGGAGGCAGTGGGCATATGGAAACTCTGTGTATTTTCCATTCAATTTTGCTCTGAAAATAAAGTCTATAAAAAAAGGGCAGGCAGAAGAAGTGCCTTCAAGCAATTCAGAGAAGGAATTAGAGATGTGAAGAATAGGATTCATGGAAGTCAAGATAGTCAAGTTTCAAGAAACAGGTAATTTTCAGAGTGTTTCAAACCGAGTACAAAGGTACAAATGAGAAAATACTGACTAGACATGGCAATCAGGGATGACTGATGGTATTAGCAAAAACAGTTTTAGTTGAGTGCTGGATCAACAGTCAGAGTACAAGATTGAGGGGAGAGCACAAATGCTTAAGAGACAGGAAATGTAGATATATTTCTCATGAAGTTGGTATCAGAATTGTATAGAGAAGGAGAACGAAGGTAAACAAGGATAGGATCAAAGATACAGAGAAATGGCAAGGAACAGGAGGAAGAATAGTTCATCCTCTGAAATGATAGTTAAAAGATTGGTGAGGATGAAGATTAAGTTTGTCAGTAGAGGGGTGTGACACAGTAAGAAAGAAGGCACAACTTCCTAGGCAGTGGGTGGCAGGACCTAACGCAACCTCATTTTTACACTCCAAGAAGTAGCAGCTGGAGAAACTGTCTTGTATCACTTTTAATTGAAAACTGAAAATTTTAAGGCCAGTCAGTTCAAATTATACCTTTCATTCCTGGAATCTGTACGAAAAATTATACCTTTCATTCCTGGAATCTGTACGAAAAATCTATTCTCCCTAAATCCTCAATCTGCTCTGTCCTACTGTTCTGTTCTTCCTCACTCCGACTTATTCTCTTGCTCCTCTCTCTCCCAACTCATTCCATGATACCACCTGAAACCTCTGTTCCAGGATTAAACAAACCCTCATACTCTCAGCCTCTTCACAGAACACTCCTCTTACTGCCTAACTGAAACCCGGCTATCTCACGAGGACACTAGCTGTATTGTATCCCCTACAGCAGAGGCGATGTTTATTCTCCACCCCCATCTTCCACAGGTCCAGAGGCAGTGCCAGCACTCTCCAAACAATTCATTGCCACATGCAGGCTGTAACTCTTCTAGTTTTAAGCTTAGGGCTTAAAAGCTTGAGGCACATGATGTCTGGCTTATGTCACACTCTTCCCTTCCAGGTTGATGAGACACTGAAGTAGCTGTTTTGCAGTCTTTTTCTCTTCAATCCAACACCTGCAATCATTCTGGCTATCTTAATACCATGCAAACAGCACGCCCTAGACTCAGGGTTCTTTGCCCTATGCCATTCTTCACACCATCTCAGCAACATCCATACCAACACCCAACTGTGGACTGCTCTACTGAAATAATCACAAGCATTAATATCCCACTCTGAGCACAGCCCCTCCCCACCACCTAATTCTGCACAGCGTCTTTCCTTCCACACATATCTTCCTTTAACATCACTGAGACCTTCATCCTCCAACTGTTCCATATTTTCCTTATTTATTCCTGGCCTGGTTTTGCTCCTTATGAAATCTGGACTCCATTACCAATTCTTTAGATTCCTTTTTCACTAGTACTCCCAATTGCCTTAGGCCTTTCCACATTCCTATAAACATCCAAACCTGAATCAATTCTACTACCCACTGCCTCCTATCCTAATGTACAAGCCCTGCTGGAGAAAACTGCATGAATGCGTATACTGCTATCATTAAAATTCATGTTTTTAAATTTCGGTTGGGACTTTTGGACTTGTCTTTGGTCAGCTTCCTCTCCCATTCCTTGTGGAAGTTTTTCTGATCTTTCATCATTATCCTCATATCCCTTACTCTACCTTTCTTGGTTGCTACTGAGAAAGCTAAGGTCATGTGTCAGATGAGAATTCTCTTCAATTCCAACCCTAAACCAAACCACTAACTTTGCATATCACTCCCTGCTTTTGGCTCCCTAAACTACAGCACAGAACCAAGTCTAGGCTCCTTGAAATGACCACTTCCTCTCCCTCCCTCTATGTGGCAGCAGTTATACACCACTCTACCCACTGTGCCCTCAACACAACACTGCTTCATGTCACTGTGTCTTCTGTTCCCTTTATCACTCCGTTTTCCCCTCCAGCTAGACTTTTAAAAAAACCCTGCTAAGGAATTCTCTTCCATGACACTTCCCCTGATCCCACCCCCACAAAAAAACTCCCAGTTAAACACTTTCACCTTTCTACCTATTCTTGAATTTGTTTTTATTACTGCAAATTGTACACCGTATGGTAATTTTTCATGAAGGTAACTGAAAGAGTAAATTTGGTGTGAAATGACTGGTAGCAACAAGAACTGTAAGAATTGAGTGAGAAGTGAAATCACAGTGGGATGGTGAGAAAAGTTTTCATTCATTCAACAAGTAACGAACATTAATTAAGGGTACAGTATGTATAGTAATGTTAGCAGCAGTGGGTGGACTGTAGGTTGGACACGTATGGGTATAAAACTGAGAAGATATCTGATTTAGATCTTAAAGAATGGCTGAAATATAGATTGACTAAAAGAAGGGTGAAGGAGAGGATATCAAGGAGACACAAATGCATATATAATTGGCTGATATAAGCTGTCCAGACCCAGCTATAATGAAAGGATTAGGAAGAGTAGTATTAAAAGACAAAATTGAAAGCTTAATCATAGAATTTTGGAGTTAGAAAGGGCCTTAAGAATCATTTAGGTGAGGCTAGGTACAGTGACTTACACCTGTAATCCCAGCACTTTAGGCGGCTGAGACAGGAGGATTGCTTGAGGCCAGGAATTTGAGACCAGCCTGGGCAACATAGCAAGAACACATCTCTACAAAAATAGAAAATTTAGCATGTTCCTGTGGCACATACCTGTAGCCCCAGCTACTCAGGAGGCTGAGGAGAGAGGATCGCTTGAGCCCAGGAATTCAAGGCTGCAGTGAGCTATGATCGTGCCACTGCACTCAAGCCTGTCTAGCCTGGGCAACAGAGTAAGACTCTGTCTGTAAAAAGAATAATCAGCATCATCATCTAGATGACCCATCCTCCTAATGATGAGTAACATTCCTGACAAAAGGGTGAGGTCATTCAACTGTTAGTAGTACTGAGGTAGCCTACTCACTATTGTACTCTCCTAAATGTTATAACTTATTTGTTTTAATATTATCTGAATAGAAACATGCCTTCTTTAACAGCTCCCCACTGGTCCTAGTTCTGTCCTCAGCTGCACCCAGCATAAGTCTATTCCCTCTTTATGGGACAATTTTTCAAATATCTTTCATTAGTTGATATGTGACTTTGGACAAATTATTTTCTAAGGATCAACTTTCTCATGTCTAAAAGAGCGGTATGACAGAGGCTAATTATCCTGATATCTGTCCTCTCCTCCCTTTATTCTAAGTGAGTGTTTTGCTAGGCATATAGGCACCCAGCAAAGACTACATTTCTCAACCTTGGGGCTGGATGTGGCATGGTGCTGATGTCCTGGTCAATGGACTGTGAGCACAAGGGACCTCCTCTTCCCCTCTCCTCCTTCCCAGTGGCTGGAATTCGGATGTGGGGTAAGCCAAGTTAGTCCCTGTGGATGAGAACAATACCCTGAGAGCAACAAGACAAAAAGACTCCAGGCCCCTGACAACTGGACAGAGCACAGCTACCACACTAGCTTGGACTTCATATGAAAAAGAAGTAAACTTCTATCTTGGTTAAGCCACTTGTTACTTTTTAAAAATACCTTGTTATAGCACCTGCTATTCATCCTAAACCAAAAACAGGTGACAATGGTTTTCTACTTCTATTAAAGGGGTTTTGTAAAAATCAAATAAAATTAGGAATGTAAAATATACATATATACAAGTCAATTTTTTAGTATTTGAAGACCATTATCTTCTCTCAAGACTAACCCCAGTCTCCTGCTATTAGCATAACTCAAGATTCTTAAGAATCCCAATACCTTCCTTGGACCTCCATTTGATAACCCTCAAAGACCTACACTCCAAACTGAACATAATTTTTCATAAGCTGCGTAGATAAAACAGGATATACTTCCCCCATATATTTAGTTTAGTGATCTCTGCATATGTGTCATCTTTAGCAAAACTACAACAGATCTTTTCTCCAAATATTTGCTTTCTTTCAATATTTACAAAATGCCTGCTATGTAAGGCTCAGTGACACAATGGTGAATATTAACTTATGGGTGTAAAATGGCATTAATACTATTTTTATAAGATATGACTCTCCAATAATGTGACTAAATTTTGTGAACTTGGTTGTACAAAGCCACATCTTGAAAAAAAAAAGTAGAATGAGTACCATTTTTCTTTTCTTTTTTCTTTTTTTCTTTTTTTTTGAGACAGAGTCCTGCTCCATCACCCAGGCTGGAGTGCAGTGATGCAATCATGGCTCATTGCAGCTTCAATCTCCCAAGCTCAAGCGATTCTCCCACCTCCTTCTCTCTGAGTAGCTGGGAACACAGGTGCATGCCACGACACCCCGCTAATTTTTAAATTTTCTTCAAAGACAGGGTCTCACTACGTTGCCCAGGCTGTTCTTGAATTTCTGGGCTCAAGTCACCCTCCTGCTTCAGTCTTCCAAAGTGCTGGGATTACAGGCATGAGCCCACAAAAATGCCCAGCTGCACTTTACTTAGCTTTCATATACAACTGCCTCAAATCTAAAGGGGCCAGGTCTTGTAACCTGTTTAATGATGTCACATATTGGAACCAGTTTTCTGAAACTGACATTCAGAAAAAGTTATAGTATATCTATATATTTATCTACCATTTTTATAAAACATAAAAATGAGAAAGCATACAACACAAAGCCTGAAGGGCAGTAGAATTTAGTGATTAACAGTGGTCCTTGGAGCTAGAATGCCTCCTAGCTCTACCACTTACTAGCTGAGTAACTTTCAGCATCCCTTTGTGCTTCTGTTCCCCCAGGTATAAAACGAGAGTAATAGCAGCAATAATCATGGCAAGGGTACTCATAATGGTAATGACGTAATAATAGCACCTTCCTCACAGGAATATCTTGAAGATTAAATGTAAAGGCTTAGAAAAGTTCCTGATGCACTGGGAAAGTGCTCAAATAAGTGTCAGTTGCTATTATTCCTGGTACTTTAATAATGTGAACTGATGACTCCATTTCTGGTCAGGGTATAAGGAACTTTTTTAATTAAAATTTTTAAAATTTTAAAATTTTAAAATTTTAATTACTTATCTATATTAAAATATAGTTGACAAATAAAAATTGTATCTACTCACTGTGTACTATGTAATGTTTTGATATGTGTATATATTGTGAAATTGTTAAATCAAGCCAATTAACATATCCATCAACTCACACACTTATTTTTTTGCTGTTGGAGAACACTTATGATCTGTTCTCTTAGCAATTTTCAAGTATAATACATTATTATTAACTATAGTCACCAGTTTGTACAACAGAACTGAACACATTCATCCCATCTGTACCCTATGACCAATAGTTCCCCATCTCTCTGTTCCCTCACCCACTATGAGTTCACCTTTTTTATATCCCACATATATGTGAGATGATGTAGTATTTGTCTTTCTGTGCCTGGCTTATTTCACTTAAAAAGAAAAGTCCTCCAGGTTCATCCATGTTGTCATAAATGACATGATTTCCTTTTTTTTTTTTTTTAAAGGCTGAATAATTTCCATTGTATATACCACATTTTCTTTATCCATTCATGTGTTTACAGACACTTAAGTTATTTCAATAACTTGGCTATTGTAAATAATGCTGCAAAGACAATGAGAGCACAGAATTCTCTTCAACATACTTATTTCAATTCCTTCAAATGTATACCTAGGAGAGGGGTTGCTGGATTTAGGGTACAAAGAATTCTGTGCCATATGGTCAGATAGTACTTTCTACTGCTAGTAACTTTTGATAATTTGCTGCTTGTTAGTGATTACTGATCTTAAAAAATCAATTTAATGCACTGAAGAGCAAGTTGAAAATATATATCAAAACCCTTAAAAATCTGCACGCCCTGTGACTCTATAATTCCATTTCTAAGTGTTAATCCTAAATAAATAATAATAGATGTATACCAAACTTGGTTATAAGGATGTTTATTGTAGTTTATTTATAAAACTATTAATAAAAAAGAAAGGAAAGGAGAAAGACTTTAAAAGTGACTTGGTTCAATAAATGATGGAAACTCATACAATAGAATAATATGCATCTATTAAAATAATTTTGTAATTGAATATTTAATGATATGAAAAGATATATGAAGTAAAAAACTGTACTAAGTATAGTATAATCTCATTTTGGCTTAAAAAGGATATGTGATAGTCATGTGGGGGAGTGTGGGTATACATGTATGTGTACGGATCAATAAAGGCTCCTCATTTCTATACTAAAATATTTATAATAGTGATTATCCCTGGGTGGTTCATTTATGGGCAATTTTTGTTCCTTTCTTTTTGCCTTTCTATTTTCTAAAATTTCCACATGAATCTGTATTACTTTTTCAATAAGAAATGTTTACTAAAAACAAATACACAATGTGCAGTGAACTAAAATCTTGAAAACAGAAGGATGTACTCTGGCCAAAAGAAAGAAATTCTTTCCGCTTGTTTACAAAGTAAAAGGTCCAGTACACAGATGTGCTCATCGGCTTCCCGGACACTCCCCAAATTCACATGTGTTTCTGCCACAGCCTCATGTGAAACTTAGAAAACTATTTGGCTATCAGCACAAAAAAAAGATGAACAAAATAAGGCAAACTAGGGAATTCTAAAAGATATAGGAAAAATGTCTTCCAATTATTCCTTTAAGTAGGCCACAATTAAACCTGCCCTGACAGTTTTAATAAACCTCAAAAGTGATTTAAATGCTTTTGCAGAGGAAGTACTGTGAAAATATTTAAATAAAATAATATTGTCCTTTTGAAACATCTTCAGAAATACAGTCATGTACTGCATGAGGACATCTTGGTCAACAACAGACCAAATATACAACGTGGGCAGAGCAACAGGCTATACGATATAGCCTAAGCACGTAGTAGGCTATACCATCTAGGTTTGTGTAAGTACACTCTGACTTTTGCACAATGATGAAATCGCCTAAGGATGCGCTCCTCAGAACAGATCCTCATTGTTAAGGGATACATGACTATATTTTATTAGGCAACAATTTAGCCTCAGTTGAATAGACCACTATAATTGTACAATGTATTTTCCAAATATTTTATTAACTATGGCATGTAAAAATCTGACAATTTACCCTGATCATTTTAACAACATTTATCACAAATAATTACCTTTTAGTCTTTATATTTTTCCAATCTCTTCATTGAAAACAATACTGAGAAAAACTGGATTCTAAAATTAATTTTCACTAATAATCTTTATTTTTATTTATTTATTTTTGAGATAGGGTCTTACTCTGTTGCCCAGGCTGGAGTGCAGTGCCGGTGATCTCGGCTCACTGCAACCTCTGCCTCCCGGGTTCAAGTGATCCTCCCACCTCAGCCTCCTGAGTAGCCGGCACTACAGGTTCCCATCACCACATCTAGCTAATTTTTTGGTATATTTTTTGTAGAAATGGGGTTTTACCATGTTGTCCAGGCTGGTCTCAAACTCCTGAGCTCAACGAATCTGCCCACCTCGGCCTCCGAAAGTGCTGGGATTTACAGGCATGAGCCACTATGCCTGGCCTTTTTTCAGTAATAATCTTTAAAAGGGTAAAAACAATGTAAGGAAATTCTAAATAAGTTTAGTAAGCAGTCCTATATGGCTCCAATAGACAACATCTAAGAAATCCACATACCGTAATAAATGCCTCCAACTACTCATCAGGCTCACTGTCACCTCAAATGTAGAGTGCTAAGCATGCAACTTAACCCACCATATCTTCCACCACCATATGCAATATTCCCCTTAAACAAAACAAATTATTTTCCTGACTTCTTTACTTCTGTCGTGGCATCAAGGCATCTGTCATAATATAATCATTTATCAGTCACTTACATGAGACAACTCTGAGTTCAGGTTCTCATTAGCTCCTGCTTGGGTTATTTTAATAGCTTCCTAATTTGTCTCCCTATCTCTAATTTCCCCCCCACCCAACCTTGAATACAAATAGCATCAGCCTATCAGCCAGGTTAAACACCACTTTAATCACACAAGTCAGTTCAAGAATCTTGGGTTTAATTTTACCCTGAAAGCAACTCTCATTTGTAGAAAGAGAGTAGAAAGAAACTCTTTACAATGGTATTCAAAGTGTTTCTCTAATCTGGTCTTCTGCTTCTGTCCAACGTGAACGCTCTGCAATCAGGCTGATCTATCATCAACTCTTATTAATGACTTGCTCAAGCTGTCCTCCCACCCTCACTTTGTCAATGCAAATTCATCCTCCCAGCGTGCTCCACTGAAATACCAATGTGGTTGTTAGTAACCATTACAGTTGTAAATAAACTCTTTTGCTTTAGAATTTCAACAACACTCATATATTGTCTGATCCATTCATTGGGCACTAAGTCACACTGTCTTCTACTGTCAAGCAATTATACATCTATGATCTAATTTCATTAGAAGTAATTCCCTTGTGGATCCTCATATTTGTTGTACTTCTCACAATCCCAGATGGAGAGCCATAAATAGAAACCTGGTAAATGCTCAACTAATATTTGGTGAACAATAAATGATCTGCATGTTTAGTTGTTGTACAAAGCCAAATATATTAATATATATATCAAATGTATATGACCTATATATATTTGGGTCTCTCTATTTATATCTATATCTATATATGTAATTTTCTGTGTGCCTCTAAGGCTTTTCTGTAGCAAGATGAGTATTATTTTATATAGGTTCATCCATCGGGGAGTCTGCAAGACTAATCCTGAATTTGGTGATTCATTAGGACTCACAGGACTCAGCATCCAGTCCCACTCATGGCTAAGATTTACTACAATGTAAAGATACAAAGTCGAATCATCACACACTTAATTTCCCTAGCATTCAATTGTGATGTGCTGTCTAACAGGGAAACTCACAAGAGACTCAATGCCTAAAATTCGTATTAGGGTCGGTCATGCAGGCTGCCTGGCAAGAACCAAAATTCCAGACGGAATTTAGCATAAACCACTCTGTACAGTCTAGGCACAGTGAGCCACTCTTATCATTTAGGTAGTTTTATATCATGTATGGAACCATTTACCATTCAAGCTCCCAGATGCCAGCCAAGGGCCAGCCACGTACATAGGCCTTTCTAAGAATAGTAGTCTTGAGCCTGCTATGTTACCTCTTTTCTATGTAACTCATTTCATATTTTTACAGGAGAAATGTTACAGTGTTAATTATACGTGACTTTTAAGAGGCACATAGAGCAATTTTTAAAAAGTTAAAATCTAGCGTTCAATTAGAGATGCACTGCCTTGACTGGCACCCACTAATTAAAAGTTCTGTGATTTTGAAATAATTCACTTCCTTTAGATATTTCAGATTTTCTTTCTTTCTTTTTTTCTTGTAAAATAAGGCCTCCTTCTCAAACCAACAATTTTGTAGTTGTTAGGATAAAGGAATCAAATATAACATCTAAAGCAATTGGACCTTCTTGGACAAGTCCCTGGTCTCCTCTTTAAGTGCCAACTGGATGCTAAAGCACTGTTTAGGTGTTTTGGGCACATCATCTCACTAAATCCTCACACCACCACATGTCAGTGATGGTTTCCATTCCACATACAGAAGTTTTGGGACTCTAAGTAACCCATCCAGGTTTACCATTGTGGAACTGGGGTTTAAGCTTAGACCCACCACATTCCAAACCCTTGCTCTTAGCTTTACACCAACTATCTCTACCTAATGTCAAAGGCACAGGCTCCTTATTATGAGTCATTTCCCTCACACTATATGGCTTTTTGGTGCTATACAGAGCACTATTCCTAATCTTACTTAAAATCAAATTGATCAAAGTCAAATTTTAGTTGGAAGAAAAAGGCGTGAGTTTAACCCAAGATACTCAACTTTTTCATTTCTAAGTCTTGCGGAGTATACTTCTTGCTCATTAAAGTCATTAGGAAGCTCCTATTCAGAAACTTTCATATATGGCACACGATTTACTCCTTTATCTGGCATCACCCTGTTTGAAGTTACACAGACCTGATCAGAATCTGGCATCGCACTTACCAGCTGAGGTGACCTTAGGAAAGTGAGTTATGCTTTCTGAGCCTCAGTTTATTTATCTACAAAATGGGACCCCTACCTTATAGACTTGCTGTGAGAATTAAATAGGATAATATATTTAGAAGCCAACATATATTGGCTGAATAAATGACTGCCTACAACGAAAGAATAACTGACTCGTGGGAAGTAAGTCAAATCAACATAACTGAGGTAGGAAGGAAGCCCGGTAGACAAATGCCCTGACCACCAGGTGTCACTACTGGCCCAGGAGCGCCAGTCTAACTGCCTGATATAGGGGGTGGGATCCTGCAGAAAAACAGTCTAGGCCTCAGGGTAAGACTGTCACCTGCACCAACAGGACCTTCACGAATTGGCTTAGGCTTTTTCACAACTAAGAGACGGTCCAATATTTTTTTTTGCACCAAAATAGGTTACATTCTTCTCTAACAGGTGTTTAAAATACTTAGCTGAATATCTACTGATGTGTCACCACAGTTTAATTTTAAAAACTGTCTTCAGCAAACTATTAATTTCATATATCCTTTGGTTTAGCCAACTAGACATTTTCTGGCTTCCATAGCCTTCAATATGGCCCCAGAAGACAAGTTTCTGGCCCCAATTCCACAATCCAGTGACATTATTTCCTTTACATTATAAATGGGATGACTGAATTTTTTTTTAAGTAGAATATTTTTAGGGCAAAAATAAAGTCTAAGACCAGTATATATGGGCAAAATAAACATTAACTTTTAACCCTTCTTGATCTCAGGAACTGCAAAGTTCATTAAAAAAATTGTTTTCTCTCTATATACATATTTAAAGAAAGCACCTTAGGGTACATCTGTCAACCTGTGAGTAGCTCTGAAATTACTCAAGAAACACTGCCACACCTATTATTAATGCCACACCTATTATTTAATAGCTTCATTCTGTAACCTGCTAATGCCTCTCTCTCTCTGGGAGTGCCCAGGGGCTCATTTTAAAATGAGGGCTGGGCCTGGGCTACCCGTCTGGCTCTAAGCTCTCCACAAGGAGATCCACTAGTGGCCGCTTCAAGACTAATTCATCCAGCATTAGCGTCTAACTGGAGACGCCGCTCTCTGATGAGGCACAGACTGTTGTTTCGTCTGCCAGGAGCACTTGACTCAAGTCAAGCCCGGCCAGGCCTACCCCAGTCTCAGACTGGGTGGCCAAGTCCCCGTGTAACCTACAAGGGAGAAAGAATTGTGCTAAGCCTAGGTTTCTGTTCAGAGCTGGGCTCTTGGAACTCCAGCAGTTAGTGTTATTTTTGTTTTTAACAGCTCAAGTTCTACTTTGCATTTCACAAATATGGACATGTCTTAAGAGAAACCAGAAGCATCCTCTCTCTCCGGCCATTGCTCCCATTTCTAGAGGATTTGGGAGGGAAGAGCAGACACCAGGCACCATCTGGAGTCAGGAGCGCAGGAGCCAAGGCCAGCTGAGAAGAACCCATTTGCAAAGCACTTTGCAGATCAATAAATTCGACTGATTTCAGAGCGGTCCCTAGGGAAAGGCGAGCAAATGGGCCAAGGAGAGATGCTGCCTATCCAACAAGCCCTGGCCAAGCAGACACGGGCGAGGCGGCGCGGGAGGCGAGTTACCTGGAGGACTCGGCGGTGAAGCTGCCGCCGTCCAGCAGCCGCATCTTGCAGAAGAGGACCCCATTGACGAAGGGCACTGAGGAGAGCTCCTCGAGCTCGAAGTCCACCTTAAACTTAAACTTCTTCTTCTTCATCATCGTGAGAGCCAGGCGCCTGCAAGCTGGGCGCACGGCCGGGCGCCGCCGCCTCAGCTTGGCCGAGCCCTGGATCCGCCCAGCCCCATGGCCGGGGCCGCGAGCTGCGCTCGGGGGCGCGGCCGGGGGGCGCCGCAGGCCGGCCGCGGCCGGGGCCGCTGCCGCCGCCTCTCGCGGCAGCCTGGGCCGGAGCGCGGCGGCAGCTGCGGCGCGGACCCCGACCGCCCGCGGGGAGCGGTCGTACTGCAGCTCGCCCGGAGAGGTGAGCGCCCTTTCCGTGCGCAGCTCGCCGCCGCCGCCGCCGCCGCCTCCCGTCTGGGAGTCGGGAGAGGAGAGGCTCGAGGAACCGCCGCCTCAGCGCCTCGGGGGTCGGGGGCGCCCCCAGCGGCCGCGGCCTGCAGCGCACGGCGGGGCGGAAGCGGGAGGACGGGCGGGGACTTTGTGGGCGGGCGCGGGCTTGGCCGCGGACTCTAACCCGCGACGGCAGTTAGCACGTCACGCCTTTCTGGGGTTAAAAAAAGACAAACCCGAGAGAGAAAGCTTCCTTCTACCGCTTCCTCTCTGGCTTTCTTTTGAGCTTTTGCACCGCCTCCTTTCTCCCCCACCCCCTCCAGTGGTTTCTTTCCTTTGGGGTTGAGAGTCATGGGTTAATAGAGGCAATTAAAATCTCAGCGTTGTTTTGGTCAAATTGAAATCCTAAAACTAAAATTTTCTTTAGGTACTTTAAATTCACGAGCCTTCAAATATAAAAGGAAGATAAGGTAAGAAAAGGGAAAATGATGTATTGAGGGCCTATCAAGTGCCCAGGCACCATACTGCTGCAGGCACTTTCTTTCGGGTATAGCTTAGCTAGTGCCTGTCACCCAGGACAAAAGATAAAAGAGCAAAGAAGCAGTTAAAATAATACCTTCCCTTTAAAAATTTGTCTGTCTATACTGAGAACTGAAATGCTTAAAATCAAATTCTGCAGGGAACCTGGCGTGATGTCGCGCGCCTGTAGTCCCAGCTACTCGGGAGGCTGAGGACGGAGGTTAGCCTGAGCCGGGAAGCGGAGCTTGCAGTCATCCAATATCGCACCACTTCACTCTAGCTTGGGCAGCAGAACGAGACCCGGTCTTAAACACAAAACAAAATTATCAGGGCAGGCTTAAAACACACACACACACACACACACACACACACACACACACCCCCCCAAAAAACCTCCCTAGATGAATAACAATTACCTGCCTTCTATAATCATGCATATATTGTTACAATGAATGTTGTAAAGTTGGTTACGTGATGTTCATGTTTTTAAACTGAGTTATTGTCATTTTCACTAAGATTCTGTCACAGTAATCTCTGAAAGGGTTTAATTGAAAAGATTTTCTTTCTCAGTTTACTCATTTACTCCTTCATTCATATAAAAAATTTTAAAAATTGCCTAAAATGTCAATCATTGGCTAGACCCAATAACCAAAAGCCAGTAACTGCCCTCAAGAATTTTACAATCTAGTGAGGAAGATATGTTTAGACAGGTCATTAAAAAAACAAAACCTAGCACCAAGTTATGTAGAACTCAGAGAAACAATTGATTGAAATTAATCAGTTTTTTGAATTTCAAAGGATGAAAATGATTTGGGACAAAGTGGGGTAAGGTGTTCCAGGAGAAAGAAATAAAAAAATAAAGACTCAGAGGCAAAAAGACTCAGAGGCAGGTTCGGGGGTGGGGATTGGTAATGGGTAAAGCTTCTTACCCTGCAGGGCAGGGGGCAAAGACAGTGAGATGCATTAGGGGACTTTGAGGTTTGTCATTTAGAGCACTGGATGAATGTTAATTTCATTGACTGAAATTGAAAGCAGGAGGAGGGCAGGTTGGGAATGGAAGAGATAATGAGTCTTTATGGGATTTGCTTGCAGTACATGTAGAGAGAGAGAGAGGCAGCCTTAGCTCATAAAAATGCATTGGGAATTGAAAATATACGTTTGGAAATTGAGGTAATCACTGATAGCTGAAGCCCAAAAGATGGATAAGGATGAGTTCCTCTGAAGAATATTTAAAGGGTAGACAAAGAGGAGGTTGTGAAGGTGCCTAAGAACAAGCAGTTAAGAGAAAAAGGAGATGAAGAAAGAGATGGCCCGGAAGCCCAGAGAGTTTTAATCATGTAACATTCATAGTTACAAAGTTCCGTTGTGTGCCAGGCACTATGCTGTTTACTAGAGATGCAAATGAATGACACATAGGAGCTTATAAAGGAATGGAGAAAAACAGAGATATGCAAACAGATCAACTAAAGTGTGTGCGTGTGTGTGTGTGTGTGTGTGTGTGTGAGAGAGAGAGAGGGAGAGAGAGAGAGAGAGAGAGAGTGGGCGATCCGTGATCCATGCAGGATAGAGGATCATTTCAAGAGAGTGCTGCAGAGCAGTCCCAGAGGATTTGGAATGAAAAGAAGCTACTGAATTGAAGGTCTAGGAGGTCGTTGGTAATCTTGGCAAGAGAAGTCATCATAAAAGATAGTGACAAAGTGAGATGAAAAGTGACAAAGTAAGTGAAAAGATGATAGTGAAAAGTACGATAGTGACAAAGTAAGGTGGGTAAATAAAAATTATATTTTTCTGACTTTTTTGTCAGTGAATGAAAAGAGAGAGAATGGTGACCAGAGGAGGACAGTTCAAGCTTTTTCAATAACATTCAAAACTATCCAATATTTATTGAGTGTCTATTAGGTGCCAAGCACCTTAATAGGTCCTATGGATCTGAGATGCAGTCCCTGTCTTAGATCTCATGGTCTACTGGAGGACACAGAGAAGTAAGCAGGCAGTTGCGGTACAATGTAACACCGAGTGCTCTCTGTGTATGATGGTGAATGGAGGCTGCTGTGGGAGACTATAAAAGCATCTAACAGGGATAAGTAGTAGGTTTATGGAATGCTTTCTGGGGTAATTGAAGCCTGAATTCAGGCCTTTGAGCTGAGGCCTGAATAATGAGCATGGGTGGGGAGCAGTTTCCAGGAAGGAGGTAGTGCCTGTGCAGAGGCTCAGAGGAAAGGAGACCATGTTGCAGAGGGAACTGAAATTAGTTCTGTCTGGCTGCAACTTAGAGTCGGGTACAGTGACAGGGGTTAACAAAGAGCCATTGAAGTTTTAAAGCAGAGGAATGATATATTCAGATTTGCATTTTATAAAACTCTTCTACTTTATAAAATGGAAGATAGGAGACAGTCTGTTACTCTTTTTTAGACTCATGGTTTATTATTAAACACCTGATAGGAGTCATAGGCAAGGCAGGAAACAGATATCATGTTCAATGTGTTTAAATGAGGAAAGTTTAATGAAAGGACTCTTCACAGAGTTGACAGGGTAAGGGACCCACAGTCTGGTGAGAAGCTGAAAGGAAGAAGGGTACATATCCTGATTTCTCTCACCTCTTACTTTCTGATCTCTTGGTGGTGCCTCCCGTGATCCAAAAACCAAGCAAGGCCAGAGGGTAGAGGGGCCCAAAACATGCTGTTCATAGAGGACAGACTCCTGGGGCACAAAGTAGGGCACTGAAAGGTAGAGAATGGATGGAGGTAAGGGGACGGAAAGCCACCAGCACACAAATGATACAGGCAGGGTTCACTGTAGGAAGCTGAAACCACTCTGGATATTTAAAAACAAAAAAACAAAAAACAAAGGGCTTTCATCCAAGCAATTCACTGCTTCTGAAATCTGTGGAAGAGCTGGAGAAGTTGAGGTCAGCAGGCTGTTGAATTCAAAGTCACATGCTTTGTGGTGAACATTACTAGTATTCACTAGTATCTGGTCCTCCTTGACTTCTGAGCATATGGGAGTTTACAGTTCCTAGTTCCCTTGCAGTTAGGTGGGGCCTTGTGATGAGTTCTAGCCAATAAAATGCGAGAAGTGACGTGTCACTTCCAGGATGAGACAGTGAAAAGCCTTTGGGCAGTTCTCTAGACTACCTCTTCCCTGCCTCAATAGTTATAGAGGAGACCTTGGGTTAAGATGTAGCAACCACAAGATTGAAACAGCCCAAATCTCTTAAGTCAGCACATGGAGAGCAGCTGCCCACACCTGCAGGAAGCATTTTGTCTGTGAGAAAGAAACTTTTATTATATTAAGCCACTGAGATTTTGGAGGATGCTTGTGACTACAGCATAAGGCTAGTTTATTCTGACTAACATACACTGTAGCTGGGATGGGAAGCTGACACTGGAACACTGCTACTGCTGCTGCTAGCACCAATGGCTCTCACACCCATTAAGACTATGAGGAGTCTGAATGCCACAGACATGTCATCACATCTTGCTTGCAAGTGACATAGCAGCAAGAAGACAGCCTCCACTTCACTTGCACCTGTGTTTTCATATGGACATTTATTTGGCAGGCCTTATTTGCACCCAAAAATTGAGTGGCAAGGGAGTCTGAGAAATGTAATTTTCAGCTTTCCAACTTCTTCAGATAGGATGGTGGAATGAATGTTGAGGCAGCAGGTCTAAGTATCTACTCCAGTACTTACAATGCAAGTTTCTTAAAGGCAGGGGTGGTTTGCTGATCATCTTTGTATCTTTTCTGAATAGCCCAGTACCTAGTGGGTATTCAATACATGTTTCTTGAAATGATCTGAATTTATAGACCTATCCAAAGTGTTTTAACTCTCAGGTAAAACAATAGAGTGAATAGACTGCTTGCTGCCAGAGGTGTGACAGTTCTTATAGGCTTATTCAATTTCCTTGAAAAGCATTTACTACACCTTAAAATTTCGTACACTCCCCCTTTACCTATCCCCTACAAAGAGGATATTTAAGTCTCAACCCTCTGGTCTTTCTTTGAGTCTCATATTTGCAGGACTACTCTGTCCATGTGCACGAATAAATTTGTATGCCTTTTCTCCTGTTAATCTGTCTATTGTCAGTCATTTCAGCAAAGCTTCAGAAGGCAGAAGGGAAGCTTTCCCATCAACCTTATACCTACAATAATTTGGAAAGAAAGTAAGATACCTATAAAACCCTTAGTTCTATAAGAGGTTGAAAAATGGAATGTTAGTAGGTTATATTTATTGGCTGCTTTCAGTAAGATATTGGAAACATAAGATGAACTCATGCAATAATTAAGAGGTTTGGAAGCATAAATTAAAAGGAATATAGACAGTCCAGAAACTTGGAGCCTCAAGGGATTGGAAAAACTAACTGCTGTATACCTCAAAGAATAAGAAATAAGATTGAAAAAGCTCTTGAGCAACAAGGACCCATTAAGACTCAGCCATGAAACAAAGGTTATATTTAGGGTGTGGTCTTCACATTTAAGTTTGATGGTCTCAAAGTAGCCTCCTTAAATTGAAAGGAAGAGAGGCATGGAGTGAAGAAGCAAAGAAATAATCAGGATTGAGAATTATCTCTAGGAAACCTTAGTGTTGCTGGCATATGGAACTGACTGGAAGCAGAAAGATCAAAGACTTTTCAGTTTTTGAGGTACCATATTGCTAAAGAAATCGTGAGCCGGCATTAAAAGTTGTACTCCCCTCAAGAAAGTCACGTTCCTCAACACTCATTTTAAATGTGGGCTTAGAGGGAAAATTTCCAGAGGGCAGAGCCAGGGACCACAGAGGACAACAGATAAGCAGATTCCTCACAGAGAATGGAAACAGGGTCTAGCTGAGAAACAGCTGCCACTGCCAGCTCAGAGCCATCACAATGCCTCCCTGCAAAATTTCATTTTTGTGATGGGCCAGGGTCCCACTTTTCCCCCTTTCCTACCTGGAAGTATTTACTATATTTGTTATATCACTATATATTGGATGTGAGTGAGGGAAGATATTTTATTAGATAATAGGCCACAGCTCTAATTGAAATGTTAAACTAGACAATTCTTTGCAGTGGGGCTGTCCTGTGTATTGTACAAGGTTTAGCAGTTTCCCTGGCCCCTACCCATTAGTTGCCAGTATCATCCCCCTCACTCCCAGTTGTGTCAATCAAAAATATCTTCAGACATTGCCTAATATCTCCTGGAGGACAAAATCATTCTAGTTGAGAATAACTGGGTCACAGTACATTGTGGAATTATATTCAGATCGGACGGAGAATTCTGTGCATTACGTGGAAATCCTGCACTTTGAACTTGAAGCAGTGACTGGGTGGATTTTAGGTTATCTCATTTGGTGACGATAATGAGTGTATCGTTTATTTGGGAAGAAGAGTGAAATGGCTTTTTTTGGTGATCAAATGGATGGACTATGGCATAGATTACTAGGTCATCACCAAACCTGTTTTGTTGAGTACACAGTTCCACTATCTTTTCCAGTCTCCCTTGCAATTAGGTGCTGCTGCAAGACTGACTTCCAGCCAGTAGAATGTGTGCAACTTCCAGGCCTGGCCCATAAAAACCTCTTACATGTGAGCCTTTCATTCTTCTCCCATCTGATAGCTGGATGTTGACGTCAAGGATGATGCTGGACGCCAGATGTGGAAGATGGAGAAGCCTCTACCTGCCTGGGTCTCTACTGGCAATTTATAACCAGGAAATCGGTCTGCGAGGTAAGTGAGAAATTAGCATTTAATTTGCTGTGTGTGATTTTAAACATTACTATTTTAAAAGATTGTGGAAAAATACATATGACATAAAATTGACCATGTTAACCATTTTTAAGTGCACATTTCTGTGGCATTAAGTATAGTCACACTGTTGTGCAACCATCACCACCACCCTTTTCCAGAACTGTTTTCATCTTGCAAAACTGAGATTCTGTACCCATTTAACAATAACTCCCCATTCCCTGGAAACCACTCCTTTACCTTGAGTCTCTATGAATGGAATCACACGATATTTGTCCTTCTGTAACTGGCTTATTCACTTAAACGTTTAATCTTTTAAGCCACTGAAATTTGGGATGTGTTTGTTATAGCAGCTAGAATTACATACTGTGTGCCTAGAAAAGAGTAGATCCTCAAAAAAATGTTTTCTGAGTAAGTGAACATTCAAATATTGTTAATTTGAAACGTATGTTTAGGACATTACATTGTATTTAATTTATAAATTTATATTGTTTTATAATGATATAAAGGTTATAAGATGTTTAATTTTATGTGTAATATACATTTAGGTAACATTATAATTACAATAATTTAAATCAACATCAGGAGTCCATGACTTTTTACCCCTATACATCATTTATTTTTGGGAAAAACTGCTATATTGGATTGTTTAAAAATGCATATATTCTAAGAAAATTGAATCGAGAACTTGCTTTAATTTTCCATTGCCTAAAACCAAACTCGACTAGAGTTGTTGAGGATTGATTATCAGAGAATGACATAGGAGCTTGAATAATTACATTCCCAGGCAAGCAAAAAGTTTTTTAGTTTATATCAAAGGAAATATGACAGTTAAAAAAAAAAACAGCAGCAACAACAAAAAAAAAACTTCTCTCTTTGGCCTGTGGTTGAATAGGGATGCTATTGATACCTAAGTACTGACATTTTATCATCTTGATTACTAGTCTGTCTGACAGGAGAATAAAGGCTTTCAAGGAAAGAACCAGATACTTTCTGAGGCACCTCCTTTAATTCTAAAACTTGATCTCTTTCATAACTAGTTCTTTTTCATCTAATTTTCAAATTTCTATGGAAAGATGGCAAGTTGCCTTTGTAATTCTTAAAAGTAACACAAGATTATATACTTTTTTATCAGAAACCACAGTATTTATTCAATAACTTCTTTCCAGTCAAGACATATCTAGAATGGATCAAAAAGTGTTCTTTGAGCAATTGTAATATCCCTAAGAACCCTAGACTGATAGCATGCAGGTGATTTCAACTCCAATTTTGCCCCCTCTTCCTTGCCTCCTTCACATTCTAATGTTAGGATAGCTATGGGGATGATCGCTTCCTGACCTCATATAATTATTCCTGTCCCACCAGGTAGAACTGGATTTCTCTTTCTGGGAAATACTAAATACTAATTTTATAACAACACACATTTACAGAAGTTGTAGAAAATAAGGCTCTTTCTCTAAGAAAGAGCATTTTAGAAAATACTGATACTTTCTAAAAGAGTTGCGAAAATCTTTTAAGAATTTAAACCAAACCCATCTTAAATTCCAAATCTGGAAAATCTTAGTAATTTGTTGATTTGCTTTTCTTATATAACCTGTACATATGTGTATGTGGAAATGGTTGGGAGGTGTGTGTTTTTCTCCAGTTAGTCTGGTTCCCATCTCCTTAGAGGTGCACTGAATTATGTTTTCTGTCATTGTACTTTTTTCTTTTTTAAGACCAATTTTCTTGCAGTTCTTTGGTATGCACTCACATATCTGGTGATGTTGTATTAAAATATGGCCTTTGTTTTCAATTTTTAAAAATCCCCTTTGTTTTTTGAAAAAAGTAACCTGTTGATTTGGATCCATATAATTTTCAAAAATTAATAAACCAAAGAGGAATGCTTTTAAAAAACCCAAGCAAAAAGCACATTCAACCAGAGCCTACGCTATGCATTTTCTAAGTAAATTGTCACAAGACCAGAATACTATAATATTTTATTTAGCTAGATACCTGGAAAGTATTTTCAAAATTAGCATTATTTTTTTCTTTTTATACCAGAGGTACAGAAGTTCCAGGTACATTTTTATACGTGTTATGTATATTTTTATCAAACATGCAAATTGATCAAGTAAAATACAAAAATAAAATCGCTTCTATGACAATAATAAGACAAAGACGATGTTTTCCCTAGTATCATACCATAAGCTCATATGGAGCTTTAAGTTAAGGCTACATACAGTTAGAATTCTGAAATGAATCAGAGGTATGACTCAACAACAGTGGATATTGATCTAGGAGTTCCCAGTTTTAATCTCAGTTCTGCTTCTGATGGTTTAATTTTGAGCAAGTGACAACTTCCCTGAGCTCATTCTGTTCTGCAAAGTGAGGGAAATAGTCTAGATCAACACTGTCCAATAGAACTTTCTGCAATAATGGAATATTCTCTGCTTTGTCCAATATAGTAGTCACTAGCCACATGTAGTGACTGAACACTTGAAATGCAATAGGTGTGACTAAATAACTGAATTTAAAATTTTGTTTAATTCTAATTAATTTAAATAGCCACATGTGGCTAATGGCTATATTGGATAGCAGAGGTCTAGACTCACTCTCATTTACTCACTTAGCAAGCATTCAAGTGCCTACAATCTGCCAAGCAAGCATCTGGCTAGGTGGGGAAGAACATCACAACATCTTTGTCTTGAAGGACTTAACTTGAAGAAAACTAAGTACTTGCTAGTACCTGTGCTTCAATAAGCATATGCAAAAAGCTCTGTGTACTCATAGAGGAGAGAGCAATAACCAGAAGGTATATCATCTCTAAGGTCCTCTCCAGCTCTAAAATTAAATAACTATAGATATATATGTATCTATATATCTACAGATATATATCTATATATGTATATCTATGTATATATATTAGATAGATACATATTTAGATAGATTTAAATGGATATATATTCATAAATATCTATGAATATACCTGTGCTATCCAATATTCTAATATATAAATATATTTAAATATATACATATATGAATATATAAATGTAAATATATATTAAAATGTATAGTGATAGAGATATATACATATCTATGTGTATCTATATCTATATATTTTAGAGCTATCTAAATATCTAGATAGCTCTAAAATATATACATAAATATACATATGTACATATGTATCTATCTGTATATTTTAATATATATTTATATATATTCATATATTTATATATTTAAACCTATTTATATTTTAATATATATTTATATATATTAAATATATATTTTAATATTTATATGTATTTATGAATCTCTATGTACATGATATCTATCTATCTATCTGTCTGTCTATCTATTTTTAAAATTAGAGAAGGAGGTCTCACTATATTGCCCAGGCTGGTCTTGAACTCGGGGCTTCAAATGATTCTCCTGCCTCAGCCTCCCAAAGTGCTGGGATTAGAGGCATGAACCACTGTGACTGGCCAGCTCTAAAATTATATGAATTAAACTCAACAAAAATTTACTGAGCACCTGTTTTTGTGCAACTGTTTATCAGCTCAATGTATTGGTGCAGGATTATCACTCAGAGGGTAGTAGCTACACTCCTATCAGCACTCTTGTTGATTTATTGATTGATTCATTTAATATTTGGTGAATGTTTATGTACCAAGCACTTCACTAGGCACACATGAAAAAAAATGAATTTTATGATGATTTCCAAGGTTCATAGTGAAACATCGACTTTAACACTATTTTTCAGGAAATGAATTACCAGATTCTGGGTTCACTTTGACCATATTTAAAACTGATGGTGTTTCAAATGTTATTTCAACTTTCTAGAGCCAAATCATCAGCATTTCCTAGTATTAGTAATAAATAAAGTGAAAATGAAAGAATTGGGTATATTTGGTCGTTAAAAACTATGCACATGCTTTACAATAGAATATATTGATTAAAGTAAATACTCTGAGATCTTTCTTAGAAAAGATTCTTTCATACTGTTACCTAGGTATAAATATTTATTCCTTTTCAATGTACTTGTTTTTTGCTGATGTCTAGCTACAGTGTCAAGTACAGTATTTTTCTGTGTGTTAGATCATGTCTTCTTTTACATAAAACTGATGTGATGTTGTCTCTTATTTGTTGGATATACACATATTTATTTCTTCAACCATTTATTTAGTTGACCAGCATGCAAATATTGCTGTGCTATTTTGCACTATCAGAGTGCTATTCAATTAGAGAATACAAAAGCAAATAAGAGTTGGATCGTCTTCTTAAGGAGTTGGTAAAGAAAATAAGAAACAGAAGAAAGTTGAGAAAGAGGCTTTTTCAAAATGTCCTCCAGAGTACTTTGAAGGTGGAAGCAGTTACTTCCAAATGAGACATTAAGAAAAGGCTTTGCAGAGGATGTGGCACTGAGCTAGACCTTGAGCCTTGAAGGAAGTGTAGAATCTGCAACAGCAGAGAAGGAAGGAAAGGCCATTTCCGAGGCAGGAAAGCACGAAATGAGGGAGGAGAAGAATGTGAGTTAAAACAAAGGAAAAAATAGCTGTGAAAAAGTAGAGGAAAATCTGATTTTAAACATAGTTTGTGGCTAGATCCTGCTTTTAAATGCTAGGCTGGGGAGTCTAGACTTTATGTAAGGCGTTTGCGCAAGGGGATGAAAAATCAGACTTGTTCATTAGGAAAACTAATCTGGCAGAAGTATTTAAGTTATGTTGGGGTAGGGAGAGGCTAAATGCAGGGACCAGTTATTAGGCTAGTTATTACAGCCATGCAGATGATAGGTTGCTATGAGGCCCTGAATTAGGATACTACCAGGAGATTAGAGAGGAGGGGGCTCACGAGGGGTTATTGTAAAAGTAGAATCAATAAGACCTGGCAACTTATGGCATATAGTGATAGAATAAGGAAAAGAAGAAGTAAAAATGTCTCCAATATTGTACATCTTCATAAAAGAGGAGGAAGAGAAACAGATTTAGACTGATGTAGAAAATATACTCTGTAGGGAAGAAAAATATTTTACATTCTGGTTGAACATGTATATATATATTCAACTAACTTTAACTGATGCTAGTGATGAAAATGTGAAGTGCATTGGGGATATCTTGAATTTTTGCACTGTGATAGTAATCTGAGTAGCTGAGTTACTTATATTCAATGTTGTGTCTTTTATTATTTAAGTATATTTATGTTCTCTGATGAGTTGGATAAATCCCTCTTGTAACCTTAACCTGACCTTGGTTTAGCCAAGTGTCCGAAGTATATAGATTTTCTTACTGCATTCAAGATCTTTCAACAAGGAGATTCTTAAAATAGCACAAAAGATCTTTATCTTTAACAACAAAATTTTCCATCCATGGATGGCCTTGATTTAAGCTTTTAGCTCATACGCTTTTTGAACACTTAAATTGAAGAGCTTTCTAGATTAAATCTGATGTGGTTAATATATTTAAAACAAATAGCCTGCAGACAATTACCATCATAAAATGAAATATAATTTCTCAGTTGGAAAGCATAATTTTTATTCAACCTTTCTAAGAAGGAACATTCAGGTTTCAGTAGAATTGGTTAAAACAATGTTTTTAAGGGTTTAACAGTTGTTTTACTGGAGCATTTTCTCCAATAGGTGGATAGAGAAGATTTGTTATTACCAGTGAGTCTGTAAAAGACATAATGTCTCAAGCGGTACTTTACTCCATATCTATGGTTTTTCATTTTCAATCTAAAAAGAATAACAGTAGGAATATGCAGTAGGCCTATTTAGTATGATAATTATAATGCCATATTTAACTTTACTAATTTTTAACTCTCCTTTATATCTTAAGAGCCATCTTTCTAAAAGGATATGTGTGTATATATATATATATACACACACACACACTTTTAAGTTCTAGGGTGCATGTGCACAACTGCACAACATGCAGGTTTGTTACATAGGTATACATGTGCCATGTTGGTTTGCTGCACCCATTAACTCGTCATTTGCATTAGGTATTTCTTCTAATGCTATCCCTCCCCAAGTCCCCCACCCTACGACAGGCCCCGGTGTATGATGTTCCCCGCCCTGTGTCCAAGTGTTCTCCTTGTTCAGTTTCCACCTATGAATGAGAACATGCAGTGTTTGGTTTTCTGTCCTTGTGATAGTTTGTTCAGAATGATGGTTTCCAGCTTCATCCATGTCCCTGCAAAGGACATGAACTCATCCTTTTTTATGGCTGCATAGTATTCCATGGTGTATATGTGCCACATTTTCTTAATCCAGTCTATCATTGATGGACATTTGGGTTGGTTCAAAGTCTTTGCTATTGTGAATAGTGCTGCAATAAACATACATGTGCATGTGTCTTTATAGTCACATGATTTATAATCCTTTGGGTATATACCCAGTAATGGGATGGCTGGGTCAAGTGGTATTTCTAGTTCTAGATCCTTGAGGAATCGCCACACTGTCTTCCACAATGGTTGAACTAGTTTACACTCCAAGCAACAGTGTAAAAGCATTCCTATTTCTCCACATCCTCTCCAGCATCTGTTGTTTCCTGGCTTTTTGATGATCGCCATTCTAACTGGTGTGAGATGGTATCTCATGGTGGTTTTGATTTGCATTTCTCTGATGACCAGTGATGATGAGCATTTTTTCATGTGTCTGTTGGCTGCATAAATGTCTTCTTTAGAGAAGTGTCTGTTCATATCCTTCACCCACTTTTTGAGGGGGTTGTTTTTTTTCTTGTAAATTTGTTTAAGTTCTTTGTAGATTCTGGATATTAGCCCTTTGTTAGATGGGTAGATTGCAAAAATATTCTCCCATTCTGTAGGTTGCCTATTCACTCTGATGGTCATTTCTGTTGCTGTGCAGAAACTCTTTAGTTTAATTAGATCCCATTTGTCAATTTTGGCTTTTGTTGCCATTGCATTTGGTGTTTTAGTCGTGAAGTCCTTGCCCATGTGTATGTCCTGAATGGTATTGCCTAAGTTTTCTTCTAGGGTTTTTATGGTTTTAGGTCTAACATTTAAGTCTTTAATCCATCTTGAATTAATTTTTGTATAAGGTGCATGGAGGGGATCCAGTTTCAGCTTTCTACCTATGGCTAGCCTATTTTCCCAACACCATTTATTAAATAGGGAATCCTTTCCCCATTTGTTATTTTTGTCACGTTTGTCAAAGATCAGATGGTTGTGGATGTGTGGTGTTATTTCTGAGGCCTCTGTTCTGTTCCATTGGTCTATATCTGTTTTGGTACTAGTACCATGCTGTTTTGGTTACTATAGCCTTGTAGTATAGTTTGAAGTCAGATACTGTGATGCCTCTAGCCTTGTTCTTTTTACTTAGGATTGTCTTGGCAATGCGGGCTCTTTTTTGGTTCCATATGAGCTTTAGTTTTTCCAATTCTGTGAAGAAAGTCATTGGTAGCTTGATGGGGATGGCACTGAATCTGTAAACTACCTTGGGCAGTATGGCTATTTTCACAATATTGATTCTTTCTATCCATGAGCATTGAATGTTCTTCCATTTGTTTGTATCCTCCTTTATTTCGTTGAGCAGTGGTTTGTAGTTCTCCTTGAAGAGGTCCTTCACATCCCTTGTAAGTTGGATTCCTAGATATTTTATTATCTTTGTAGCTATTGTGAATGGGATTTCACTCATGATTTGGCTCTCTGTTTGTCTGTTATTGGTGTATAGGAATACTTGTGATTTTTGCACATTGATTTTGTACCATGAGTTGCTGCTTCTCAGCTTAAGGAGATTTTGGCCTGAGATGATGGGGTTTTCTAAATGAACAATCATGTCATCTGCAAATAGGGACAATTTGACTTCCTCTTTTCCTAATTGAATACCCTTTATTTCATTCTCTTGCCTGATTTCCCTGGCCAGAACTTCCAACACTATGTTGAATAGGAGTGGTGAGAGAGGGCATCCCTGTCTTGTGTCAGTTTTCAAAGGGAATGCTTCTAGCTTTTGCCCATTCAGTATGATGTTGGCTGTGGGTTTGTCATAAATAGCTCTTATTATTTTGAGATACGTTCCATCAATACCTAGTTTATTGAGAGTTTTTAGCATGAAGGGCTGTTGAATTTTGTCAAAGGCCTCTTCTGCATCTATTGAGATAATCATGTGGTTTTTTGTCATTGATTCTGTTTATGTGATGGATTACCTTTATTGATTTGTGTATGTTTAACCAGCTTTGCATCCCAGGGATAAAGCTGACTGGATCGTGGTGGATAAGCTTTTTGATGTGCTGCTGGATTCGGTTTGCCAGTATTTTATGGAGGATTTTCATACCGATGTTCATCAGGGATATTGGTCTAAAATTCTCTTTTTTTTGTTGTGTCTCTGCCAGGCTTTGGTATCAGGATGATGCTGACCTCATAAAATGAGTTAGGGAGGATTCCCTCTTTTTCTATTGATTAGAATAGTTTCAGAAGGAATGGTACCAGCTCCTCTTTGTACCTCTGGTAGAATTCGACTGTGAATCTGTCTGATCCTAGACTTTTTTTGGTTGGTGGGCTATTGATTATTGCCTCAATTTCAGAGCCTGTTATTGGTGTATTCAGAGATTCAACTTCTTCCTCGTTTAGTCTTGGGAGGGTGTATGTGTCCAGGAATTTATCAATTTCTTCTAGATTTTCTACTTTATTTGCATAGAGGTGTTTACATTATTCTCTGATGGTAGTTTGTATTTCTGTGGAACCAGTGGTGATATCCCCTTTATCATTTTTTATTGCATCTATTTGATTCTTCTTTCTTTTCTTCTTCGAATTTTCTTGATCTTTTCAAAAAACCAGCTCCTGGATTCGTTGATTTTTTGAGGGGTTTTTTGTGTCTCTATCGCCTTCAGTTCTGCTTTGATCTTAGGTATTTCTTGCCTTCTGCTAGCCTTTGAATGTATTTGCTTTTGCTTCTCTAGTTCTTTTAATTGTGATATTAAGGTGTCGATTTTAGACCTTTCCTGCTTTCTCTTGTGGGCATTTAGTGCTATAAATTTCCCTCTATACACGGCTTTTAATGTGTCCCAGAAATTCTGGTATGTTGTGTCTTTGTTCTCATTGGTTTCAAAGAACATCTTTATTTCTGCCTTCATTTCGTGATTTACCCAGTGGTCATTCAGGACCCGGTTGTTCAGTTTCCATGTAGTTGTGTGGTTTTGAATGAGTTTCTTAATCCTGAGTTCTAATTTGATTGCAGTGTGGTCTGAGAGACAGTTTGTTGTGATTTCTGTTCTTTTACATTTGCTGAGGAGTGTTTTACTTCCAACTGTGTGGTCAATTTTGGAATAAGTGCGATGTGGTGCTGAGAAGAATGTATATTCTGTTGATTTGTGGTGGAGAGTTCTGTAGATGTCTATTAGTTCCACTTGGTGCAGAGCTGAGTTCAAGTCCTGGATATCCTTGTTAACCTTCTGTCTCATTGACCTGTCTAATATTGACAGTGGGGTGTTAAATTCTCCCATTATTATTGTATAGGAGTCTAAGTCTCTTTGTAGGTCTCTAAGGACTTACTTTATGAATCTGGGTTCTCCTGTGTTGGGTGCATACATGTTTAGGATAGTTAGCTCTTCTTGTTGAATTGATCCCTTTACCATTATTTAATGTCCTTTCTGTCTCTTTTGATCTTTGTTGGTTTAAAGTCTGTTTTATCAGAGACTAGGATTGCAACCCCTGCTTTTTGTTGCTTTCCATTTGCTTGGTAGATCTTCTTCCCTCCCTTTATTTTGAGCCTGTGTGTGTCTCTGCATGTGACATGGGTCTCCAGAATACAACACACTGATGGGTCTTGACTCTTTATCCAATTTGCCAATCTGTGTCTTTTAATTGGGGCAGTTAGCCTGTTTACATTTAAGGTTAATATTGTTATGTGTGAATTTGATCTTGACATTATGATGTTAGCTGGTTATTTTGCCTGTTAGTTTATGCAGTTTCTTCCTAACATCGATGGTCTTTACAATTTGGCATGTTTTTGCAGTGGCTGGTACCAGTTGTTCCTTTCCATTTTTGGTGCTTCCTTTAGGAGCTCTTGTAAGGCAGGCCTGGCGGTGACAAAATCTCTCAGCATTTGCTTGTCTGTAAAGGATTTTATTTCTCCTTCACTTATGAAACTTAGTTTGGCTGGATATGAAATTCTGGATTGAAAATTCTTTTCTTTAAGAATGTTGAATATTGGCCCCCACTCTCTTCTGGCTTATAGAGTTTCTACCAAGAGATCTACTGTTAATCTGATGGGCTTTCCTTTGTGGGTAACCCGACCTTTCTCTCCGGCTGCCCTTAACGTTTTTTCCTTCATTTCAACCTTGGTAAATCTGACAATTACGTGTCTTGGGGTTGCTCTTCTCGAGGAGTATCTTTGTGGTATTCTCTGTATTTTCTGAATTTGAATGTTGGCCTGCCTTGCTAGGCTGGGGAATCTCTCCTGGATAATATCCTTAAGAGTATTTTCCAACTTGGTTCCATTCTCCCCATCACTTTCAGGTACACCCATCAGATGTAGATTTGGTCTTTTCACATAGTCCCATATTTCTTGGAGGCTTTGTTCATTTATTTTTACTCTTTTTTCTCTAAACTTTTCTTCTTGCTTTATTTCATTAATTTGATCTTCAATCACTGATACCCTTTCTTCCACTTGATCGAATTGGCTACTGAAGCTTGTGGATGAGTCACATAGTTCTCGTGCCATGGTTTTCAGCTCCATTAGGTAATTGAAGGTCTTCTTAACACTGTTTATTCTAGTTAGCCATTTGTCTAATCTTTTTTTCAAGGTTTTTAGCTTCATTGCAATGGGTTCGAACATCTTTGTTTAGCTCAGAGAAGTTTGTTATTACCAACCTTCTGACACCTAATTCTGTCAACTTGTCAAAGTCATTCTCTGTCCAGCTTTGTTTTGTGGCTGGAGAGGAGCTGCAATCCTTTGGAGGAGAAGAGGTTCTCTGGTTTTCAGAATTTTCAGCTTTTCTGCTCTGGTTTCTCTCCATTTTTGTGGTTTTATCTACCTTTGGTCTTTGATATTGGTGACATACAGATGGGGTTTTGGTGGATGTCCTTTTTGTTGATGTTGATGCTATTCCTTTCTGTTAGTTTTCCTTCTAACAGTCATGTCCCTCAGCTGCAGGTCTGTTGGAGTTTGCTGGAGGTCCACTCCAGACCCTGTTTGCCTGGGTATCACCAGCAGAGACTATAGAACAGCAAATATTGCAGTACAGCAAATATTACTGCCTTATTCTTTATCTGGAAGCTTCGTCCCAGAGGGTAACCTGCCTTTATGAGGTGTCAGTCGGCCTCTACTGGGAGGTGTCTCCCAGTTAGGCTACACGGGGGTTAGGGACCCATTTTAGGAGGCAGTCTGTCTGTTCTCAGAGCTCATACGCCATGCTGGGAGAACCATTGCTCTCTTCAGAGTTGTCAGACAGGGATGTTTAAGTCTGCAGAAGTTTCTGCTGCCTTTTGTTCAGCTATGGCCTGCTCCCAGAGGTGGAATCAACAGAGGCAGTAGGCCTTGCTGAGCTGTGGTGGGCTCTGTAAAAGGCTATGTTTTGTTTGTTAGGTTGTTTGAGGGACAGGAGGGCCAAATCTTAAGGTATGTTGAGACACCCAGTATCATTTTCTTGCTTTGGCATGCTTCCAAATACTAAGAAAAGATGGGAGGTTGCTATGTGGGAACAGGAAGACTGCTGCATGCTTGGCAAGTAAGTTTGGCCAAAGGAGATTGTAGCAGAATCTCACCCTGATGCTTTTAATCCATCAGGATGCAAGTAAAGCAAGAAAGCAAATGAACAGACAAACCAACACAACAACAAAATGTCAAAACAATAATTGTGGATGATAAAAAGAGGAAATATTCCTCTCAGTGATGTGTAGGAAATGAAGCTGAGATAAATGCAGAAACAACTTACTTAAAAGCAAGTTTTATCAAAATTATTCAGTGTTTGGCTTCAATTTTTGGCTTTACTTTTAGTGCAGAAGTGATTTCTTAACATGTAGCTTAGCTAATCAAGCACCTTCATTTGTGGAACCCCGTTTTCAGGCTAAGTATTTTGGTCTTGCCCTAATATGATAAGCCTGGGCTATAGTATGAATCATGTTGCTGCCTTCAAGATAGAAGTTGTTAGTAAGAGGGGGATATAGTGGTTATGTGGAGTAGAGGGGGCAAGGGCAGGAGGAAAGGGCTCCATCTGTCTTTGCTGATTATAGTGACATTAAGTATTGAAGAATTCAGCTGTCCTTTAATTTATCCTGTAGGTGTATTCCTGAAAAGTTGTATATAAACTGATTTATTTTGGTTGTTAATCAAATCTGAATGACTACATTGTATTTTCAGAATTATTTTTATTTCATATTGATTTGTAATTGGAAGCAGTTTTTAATACTTTCATTCTGAGTTTCTCTGTTATTTCTTACCTCTCATGCAGTTAAGGCCTGCTTTGTAAATACCAATACATATTTATTGGTTATGACTTTAAAAATTCCTTTAATGTGAAAAACGGCCCTTTCCTCTACTTTCTTAAAACACTGAAAATCTGGAATTCTGTAATAATAATAATGTAGAAATATTTATTGAGTACCTACAATGTATTATACTATGCATTGTTCTAGTCTAAGAACTTCATGTATTCATTTATTTAAGCCTTGCACTCTATGAAACAGATGATATTATTCTTCCATTATACAGATGAAAAAACGGAGGCACAGAGAGATCAGGCATCTCTCCCAAGGTTACCCAGTCAATAAATGACAGAATGCTCATATGTCAGGGTTTCCTAAATGTGGCTCGTAACTGTGATTGAGTCGAACTTGGAAGGTTTTATGGTCATTTGTTTATAATCCATTAATCAATTTGTTTATTTAACAAATACGTATTGAGTTCCCACTCATTGGTAATGACTCTTCTATGCACTGAAGAAACAGCAATGTACAAGGCAAACAAAATTCCTGCATTCATGAAGCTTCCATTCTGGCAAGTGAGATGATATTTAAACAAAGAAGCAAATATGTAATATCAAATAGTAATAACTTCAATGAAAAAAATAAAATAGAGTAAGAGTCAGGGCAGGGACAGTGGGAGGAGGCAAGGTGCTATTTTTGATAGACTGGACAAGCCTTCTCAAGGATGTCTGAATGAAGTGTAGCACAAAGCCATAAGTAGATGGTAGAACAGAGTTCCAAGCAGGGAAATAGCAAATACAAAGGTCCTGAGGCAGGAATGAGCTTGCTTCTTTCAAGGAACAATAGGAAGATTTGAGAAGAGTGTGCAGTGGAAAGTGTGGTAGAAAATGAAGTCAGAGCAGCCAAGAAGCAGGAGGCCATGAAAAAATGTTTGAATTTTTTTGAGTGTATCGGAGTGTACAAAGGTTTTGAACAGGGAAGTGGCGTTATCTGATTTGAATTTTAAAAAGTTCACTCACCCTAGATGTTGTGTGAAGAACTCATTATATGGACATCAGCTATCACTGGATGAGATATGATGGTGGCTTAGATTCATCTGCTCACATGTGGAAGACTGTGGGAGGAGGTTTTTGGAGAGAAATAAAGAGTTCTGTTGTGTACATGTTAAACTTAAGGAATTTTTAGACAGCCAAGTAGAGACTTTGAGGAGGCAGTTGAATATAGAAATCCAGAACTTCACTGGAATTAATAGCTCTGGAGATAAAAATGTGGAAGTTGTCAATGGATAGATGTATTAAAAGCCTGGGACCAAATGTGATCATCTGGAGGTGAATATAAATAGAAAAGAGAGTCCACTATTCCTATCAAACTACTAACTTCATTTTTCACAGAAATAAAAAAAGTTATTCTAAAATTTGTATGGAACCAGAAAAGAGCTCACATAGCCAAAGCATCCTAAGCAAAAAGAACAAAGCCAGAGACATCACATTACCTGACTTCAAACTGTACTGCAAGGCTACGGTAACTAAAAAAAGCATGATACTGGTACAAAAATAGAAAATCGCCAATGGAAGGAACAGAATAGAGAACCCAGAAATAAAGCCACACATCTACAGCTAGTAAGCAATGGGAAAAGGACTCTATTCAATAAATGGTGTTGGGATAACTAGCTGTCCATATGCAGAAGAATGAATCTGGACCCCTATCTCTTACCATATACAAAGATTAACTCAAGATGGATTAAAGACTTAAATGTAAGACCTGAAACTATTATAGAAGAAAACCTAGGAAATATCCTTCTCAACATCAGCCTTGGCAAAGAATTTATGGCTAAGTCCTCAAAAGCAATTGCAATTAAAGCAAAAATTGACAAGTGGGACCTAATTAAACCAAGGAGCTTCTGAATAGAAAGAGAAACTAACGACAGAGTAAATAGACAACCTAGGGAATGGCAGAAAATATTTGCAAGCTATGTATCTGACAAAGGTCTAATATTCAGAATCTATAAGGAACTTAAATTAACAAGCAAAAAACAACCCCATTAAAAATGGGCAAAGGACAGGAACAGACACTTCTTAAAAAATATATACAAGCAGCCAATGAACATGAAAAAATGCTCATCACTAATATCAGAGAAATACAAATCAAATCCACGATGAGATACCATTTCACCCTGTCAGAATGGGTTTGGTTAAAATGCCAAAAAATAGCAGATATTGGTGGGGCTATGGAGAAAGGGGAATGCTTATACATTGTTGCTGGGAATGCAAATTTGTTCAGCCTCTGGGGAGAGCAGTTTGGAGATTTCTCAAAGAAATAAGAGTTGAACTACTATTCAACCAAGCAATCACATTACTGAGTTTATACCCAAAGGAAAATAAATCATTCTACCAAAAAGACACATGCACCTGTATGTTCATTGCAGCACTGTTCACAATAGCAAAGACATGGACCCCACCCAGGTGCCCATCAACAGTGGACTGGATAAACAAAATGTGGCATTAATAGTAATATACCATGGAGTACTATGCAGCCATAAAAAAGAATGAAACCATGTTCTTTGTAGCAACATGGATGCAGCTGAAGTAATGCAGAAACAGAAAATCAAATAACACATGTTCTCACTTACAAGTGGCAGCTAAACATGGAGTACACATGGACATAAAGAGGAGAACAATAGACACTTGAAAATACAAGAATGGGAAAGGAGGGGGGCAAGGGTTGAAAAAATGCCTATTGGGTTCTATGCTCACTTCCTGGATGATGGGTTTAATCATACTCCAAACCCCAGCATCATGCAACATGCCTTTCTAACAAACCTGTGTGTGTACCCTGGAATCTAAAATAAAAATTGAAAAAAAACAAAAGAAAGAAAAGAGAGCCCAGGATGCAATGAAATATATTTAATATCTGTGAATATTCTCAAAGCTTCCTCTTCCCATCACAAATAATAGCCATTGATGATCATTGTCTAGATTCGTGAATTCATTAGGGTTTAATATAGTGGTAATCTAATTCTGTCATTCTTTCTTCAATTTACTTGCTGGAATACTTCTATAAGAGAAAATTCAATGACTTAACCTAATGAAAGTTTGTTTTTTTGCTCAAACAATAGTCCAGTGAGGCTGCTGCTGATGTCTTGACTATACTGGACTCTCCCCTCTAAGCACTAACTCAGATCACTTTCCTCTTGTAATTCTATGCTCTTTTGGGTCTTTTGAATCTTCTCTATTAATTTGGTGAATGGAAAAAAAGAATGGGGGATCAGACATGGCAAGATTTTACAGGCCAGGCCTAGAAGTATTCTTTTTCTACCTACATTCCATTGACTACAACAGTCAGATGGCTGTACCTAACTGCAAGGGAGGCTGGGATATGTAGTTCAACTGTATGTCCAGGAGGAAAGCAGAAATAATTGGGTAAATCGTTAACCAGTTTCTGGCCATATGGCCATAAACTTGAAAATACACAATCACACATTTACAATTTGTGGTAAATGCTGTAATGTAAAATAATATATATGAATGAGAATAGTTGGCTGGGGGTGGAGAGCTATAATACTTCAGGAAAGTCCTTTGCTATGAGATAATATTTAAGCTGAGACCTAACAAATGAGGACAAGAGTGGTAGGAGAAAGAATGTTCTAGGCATGTATGAAGGTCCTGAGGTAGGAAAGAGCTTAGAGAATCCAAGGACCTGCAAGAAGACCCATGCAGCTAAAGCTGGAAAAGAGAGTTATGAAACAAGGCTAGACAGGTAGGCAAGGCCCATATCATGCAGTGCTCCAAAGAACATGGTAAAGAGTTAGCATGTAATAGCAATAGCAGTGGAAGGACATAATATGATTAGTGTTTTTTTAGCATTTAATGCTAATGGCAATGGAAAGGCACGATGTGGTTAGTATTTCTAACAGAATGTTAAAATAGGACTCTTCCTGACTCACCACAGCTGAGGGCCTAATTACCCCCACATTTCAAAGTGCAGTGAGTCGGATCATGTATAGCAGAATTATGGAAGAGGTGCTGAAACCACTTCTGTGGATCTTCACCCATTTGCCTATCTTAAGGCTATATAGGAACTAAAATTGAAAAGGCCAAGGAGATAGTTGAGATTTGGAAATTCCCATTGAGAGAATCTCCAATGCATTGTGTCTTCCCTATAACCCCATGAAAGATTGGTAGGACAGGTATTTTTACCTTGCCTCAGGTGTGCTAGTGAGGGATGCTCCAAGGAGACCATATGGAAGGTTTGATTTGTAGCCTATGAAGTCCATGGGTCACAGAAATACCCGGTAAATAGCTTACTGTCATCAAAGTAAGAAACTGCATTTGGAAAGTTAACTGGTATTGAGAGTTTCATTGGCAGCTCCAAGGTATGAAATCCTTGGCAGGAATATATACATGTGGTCATTTAAAAGGGAATCATGCTTAAGAGACCTTCTGCCCACACCAGACAACCTTAGCAGAAAGAGGCTGGAGATGTCTTCAGATTCAGTTCACATGTCAAGTTGATCGTGGGGCTGGAGTGGATGTGTAAGCATCCAGCTAAGGTCGAGGCTTTGCCTATTTCAGTGAGCTCCAATCAGAGGAACTTACAGGGACTATCTAGGCTGCGTTTAAAAAAAAAAAAAAAGGAGATCGAGACCATCCTGGTTAACACGGTGAAACCCCGTCTCTACTAAAAAATACAAAAAATTAGCCAGGTGTGGTGGCGGGCACCTATAGTCCCAGCTACTCGGGAGGCTGAGGCAGGAGAATGGCATGAACCCAGGAGGCAGAGCTTGCAGTGAGCCCATGCGCCACTGCACTCCAGCCTGGGTAACAAAGCGAGACTCTGTCTAAAAAAAAAAGTCCTGAGAGCAAGAGTCAGCTTTAAACACCTGCCACCTGCCATGGCCACCTGCAACGGCCAGAGTCTAAAAAAAAAAAAAGTCCTGAGAACAAGAGTCAGGTTTAAACACCTGCCACTGCCACTGCCACAGCCAACCTTGGCTGGCTGAAGTGGCTGAGACAATGAAGAGGAGGAGGCCAGGAGAGAGGAGCCAATCCCACCACAAAGGCTGCCAGCCCAAGCAGGTTTGGGGTTTGGATGGGTAGTAGGGAGAAAGTATTAACTGTAATGAAGTTCAGAAGTTCAACCAACACGTTGAACTGGGCATTTTTATTATTGAAATGAGACCATTTGCGACTAAAAGAGAATTTGTATTAACTGAGAGCGCCAAAAAAATGTCAAGGGACTTGCCCCAGGCGCCAGGAAAGAACCTGTCCCGCAGAGCCGGTTTGATCAGGCTGTTGGGAAGAAAAGAATAGAAGTTGTTTTCTGTTCTCACTTCAAGGTTTCTGGTTCTGTATAAAAGTTACTTGTTTAAACAATCACACTGGTTGCTGTGTGGAAATCAGACCAGAGGATGGCAGGTGTGAATACAAAGGGTCAGTGAGGAGGGGACAGCTGGCTCCTCCACTTCCTAGCTGTGTGATGTTGGGAAAGTCAGTTAAATTCTCTGTGCATCAGTTTCTTCATCTTAAAGTGGTACTAGAATGCTTTATAGGGTTATTGAGAAGCATAAATCAGCTAATGCATTTAAAGCACTTAGAGGGGTACCTGACCCATAATAAGGATTATAAGGTGTTTGCTACTATTTTTATTTAAAAATTCTGATTGTAGCATTGTAAGCCCCAATGTAAGACAGTGTTGACTTGGACTACCTTTAACCAGAGAGTGTGAAAAAGCTCATGATGTATTTTAGAATGATATTCAACAGGGCTTTGTGGGGGATGATTTGATATGGAGACTGAGGTAGAGGGAGAGGACAAGAATCACTCCCAGGGTTCTGGTTTGGACATCTGGATGGAATTGAGATGACTGAGGTTGAGGAGGACAAGAATGGTGTGCAATCTTAATAGAGATTCCTGGTTACTGATGCTTTAAAAGCTATGCATTTTATTTTATTTTTTAGAGACAGCGTCTCACTATTATCTGGGCTGGAGTGCAGTGATGCAATCATAGTTCACTGTAGCCTCAAGCTCCTGGGCTCAAGTGATCCTGCCACCTCACCCTCTAGAGTAGCTGGGACTACCGGTGTGTGCACATGTCTGGCTAATTTTTGCATTTTTTAAATTGTAGAGATGGGTTCTCACTATGTTGCCAGGCTGGTCTTGAACTTCTGGACTCAAGCCATCCTCCCGCCTCGGCCTCCCAAAGTGTTGGAATTACAGACATGAGCCACTGTGCCTGGCCAAAAGTCTGTGGTTTAATAGCATTGAAAGCTCTGAGCATCACAGGAGTGATTTTTCTGAAATGTAAAGGCTCTAAAACAAAGTACTTGTTTTGCTTGGTCACCTTCTGATCCTTTGTCCCACTCTTTTAGATAATGGTGTTGGGGGGAGTCTAGGTAATTATAGGCAATCAGTCCTTGCCTAATAAACACTGTTAGAAAATAAATGGCGGCCGGGCGCGGTGGCTCAAGCCTGTAATCCCAGCACTTTGGGAGGCCGAGACAGGCGGATCACGAGGTCAGGAGATCGAGACCATCCTGGCTAACACGGTGAAACCCCGTCTCTACTAAAAAATACAAAAAACTAGCCGGGCGAGGTGGCGGGCGCCTGTAGTCCCAGCTACTCGGGAGGCTGAGGCAGGAGAATGGCGTGAACCCGGGAGGTGGAGCTTGCAGTGAGCTGAGATCCGGCCACTGCACTCCAGCCTGGGCAACACAGTGAGACTCCGTCTCAAAAAAAAAAAAAAAAAAAAAGAAAAAGAAAATAAATGGCATAATGTTAACAGTTCTAAAACTAAAGTTATTGTATTTGACAGATGTCTTCTAAAATTGTTGTATGTCTAATAAATTTAGTAAAAAATATATTTATCCAGTGGGGACTGCAATACAGGCCTTTTTTTTCAAAAGCACACACATAAATGTACGGATAAAATTTTAGTACTTATGTTTTAAATACCTTGAATGGCTTGTCACCTTACCTTTGCTATTGTAAGTTGATCTTTGAAACTAGGTAACAGCCTGATTCCCATCCTAAAGATATGCTGTGGAGATATAGAAACACTGTCCTTTGATATTAATTCCCTGTTTTCTTCCCTACCCTCCTGGGATAGAGTGTTGAGAATCAGAATTTCTCTTTCACCTGAGGTCTTGCCAAAAGCTATCTTTGTTACCCCCTCCTGGCTTGCTAGGGGTTGTGGAAGAGCATTTATATTAGATGCTAGGGCTGACCAATGAATAAGTGGCTGAGGGCCATTTTTAGTCTCAGTCTTTAAATTTTGTAGAAACTATAAAAGTGACTCAAATAACTCTTTGTAGATTTGCATATCCCCTCATCAGAACTTTCCTCTTAGTTGTCTTTTTTTGACAGCACTCCACTAGGAAAGGCTAGGTCCTTCAGGGCTCTGTGATTGGGAAGAGCAGGGTGTTCTCTGAGACCTTGGTGTCCGTGGTCACACCACCCACCTGGCCTGGGGCCTCATCTGGCTTAATGACTACAGTATTCTTGATGTAGCAAGTATTCTTTTAGGTAAAAATAATAAATCTGCAGTTTAGTGACAGATGTTTGGTTTGGCATGTTACTCTTGCTTTTGGCAAACTCATACAATGGCGAAGCCAATCCACATGATCCAGAAGGGAGAAAATAAGATCAAATGTTAAAATACTATACTAATCCCCTAGCAGATAACAGATGGATGGGAGAGGAGGCCTTGGCTTTCAAACAGTGACTATCTTAGATAATAGAGGAAAAATTTGAAATCCATACAGGTACATTTCAGGGAGTTAAAGTGCCTAAAACCAAATGTTTAATGTTATTATATCTCCTTTTATTTTTATAGCCATAGTGATCAATTGGTAACATCAGCTTTGAAAATTTCCAAGGCCAACGTCATCTCAGTTATGAGGTATGGTACTTTAGGGAATCTATTGGATGTTTGTTTACGTACTAGAGTGAACCTAGAACTGCTTATTCCTTTGCTTCTTTAAAAATGTATTTTCTAAAGTCAGCTGATTAGCAAAAAAATTGAAATAAAATTTATTGTCTTTTAATTTTCATCAAAGTAATATGTATACATAGTAAAAATAAGGTAGTGCTGAGGAGTTTGTACTGAAAAACAACAGCTGTATGCCACACTTCCCAATCCCACTTTTCAGAGGAAAACCACCTCCCTTTTTTGATTAAAAAAAATTGCATTTTTTTTTTTTTTGAGACAGGGTTTTACTCTGTTGCCCAGACTGGAGTGCAGTAGTGTGACCATGGCTCACTATAGCCTTGACCTTCCAAGCTCAATGGATCCTCCCCCTCGGCTTTCTGGGTACTGGGACTACAGGAGTGTGCCCCTGTGCCTGGCTAATTTTTTCATTTTTTGTAGACACAGGGTTTCGCTGTGTTGCCCAGGCTGGTCTTGAACTCCTGGGTTCAAGCGATCCTCCCACTTCTGCCTCCCAAAGGCCAGGATTATAGGCGTGAGCCACCGTGCCTGGCCAAGATTAAAATTTTAATCACTGATTTTTATCCCTTTATTCCTTTAAACTGCCTCCTGCAAAGTTACAACTGCAAGTAATTTGGTGTGTATCTTTCAAGACTTTTTTTCTATGTGTTGTACTTATTCTCTATAATAAAAACAAGGATTTAGCTACCCTCTCCCAGTTTTTGATAGTTATTATTATAGTTTTATTCTTAGTTGCTTTTATACCTTTAAATAATACACTTAAACCTCTAGCTTTTGTCCCATCAGCCATATATAATACCTCTTGACGCCCAAGCTGTATTTATATAATCATGATTATTTATTGGGTACTTACTATGGTGACAGGCACTGTTCTAAGTGCTCAGTGAACGAAACAGAGCTCTCAGGCTCATTGGCACTTACATGGTAGTTGGGGGTAGGGTTGTTCAGATACAGAAATTATATAGTAGACATCAATACATTCAACATAGAAAAAAAGTAAGACAGGAAAAGATAGTTCAGGAGTCTGGAAAGTGGGGATAATAATTTTAAATCGGGTGGTCAGATTTAACTTCACTGAGAGATGACGTTTGAGGAGACACAAAGGCAAGGAGGATATTATTCACGCGAGCATTTTAGGGAAGAGAGTTGCAGGCAGAGGCAACAGCAAAGGCCCCAAGGAAAGAGTGTGCCTGGCACATTCAAGGATTGCAGGTGGCTAGTAGGGCTAGAATGGAGTGAGCAAAGGGCAGCGTGGTGGAGGATGAGGTCAGAGAGATAACAGGGTGAGATGATATAGGACCATGTGGATCAATATAAAGAATTTTTGCTTTTACTTTGGGTACAATGAGAAGCCATTGCAAAGTTTTGAGCAGAGGAGTGACCCAGTCTTACTTGTGGATTTGTATAGCTTCCATGTTGAGAACTGTAGGAAAGCATAGGGGGAGGTAGGGTAGTAGTCGGGAGGCTCTTACAGTCATCAAGACAGAGATATGGGTAGTACTGATCAGGAGGTACTCATGGAGTTGGTGAGAAGAGGTCACATTCTGGAGATACGCTGATGAGACTATTGGCCCTTTTCTCCTTTCTTCCACCTTCTACCCTTCCACCTACCATAATATTCTGTCAAGTATATATATATATATTTTACTTTTGAAACAGGGTCTTGCTTTATTACCCAGGCTGGAGTACAGTGGCATGATCTTGGCTTACTGCAACCTCCACCTCCTGGGCTCAAGCAATCCTCCTGCCTCAGCTTCCCAAATAGCTGGGACTACAGGCAAGTTCCACCATGCCTGGCTAATTTTTGTATTTTGTATAGAAATGAGGTTTCAGCATGTTGCCCAGGCTGGTCTCGAACTCCTGAGCTCAAGTGATCCGCCCACCCTGACCTCCCAAAGTGTTGGGATTCCAGGCATGAGCCATCAAGTCTGGCCTAGACTTTTGTTTTTATGTTTTCAGAGTTAATGCTAACTTCTTTCTTTATTGTAACCCATCTTTTATGTGTTGCTTAGTTTGATTCTGGGAATTAAAAATCAACATAACCCCCCAATTTATGTTATTATGACTATTTAATTAATATTCATTTCATAGGCAAATAATATGCCAAAATTACACTTCTTTTTTTATAGGTCCAAGACCATGACCTCTGGGCTCTTTGAAGAAAGATATTCTAGAGTCTAAATTAAATAAATTCTCTTTTATAATTACAGAAATTGCTGAAAATTGTGCCACATTTTAGCTGGCTTCATATTTGTATCTTGACTTTTCTATATAATTCTTGTTTTTTTTTTCCCTGGAATTTCCAATTATCTTTCTTTAATCTTGCTGAGAGAAGAAACATGTTTTCTTCGCCATGTCACTGATATCATCTATTTCCACGGTCATGCTATTTTTTTGTGTAAACTACATTTCATTTTTCTTCCTGAATATAGTATCAATGTTATACTTGAGACCCACTGACTCCCTCTTCTGATTTAGATTGTTCTGTAAACCCCATGCACAGCTGTCACTCCGAAATGACTTTTCATTCTACTCCTGAATGAGTTCTACTCTTTCTTGTATTCCATATCTTCCTTTTTGTTGGTTTGCACCTCACTTCTCTGGAATATCTCCAAAAGTATCTTCATCAGAAAAAACAGATGGGAGATGAAATTTCTGAGTACTTGAAAATCTGAAAATGTCTTTAGTATGCCTTCACATTGGTTTATAGTTAGGTAGAGTACAACATTCTATATTCAAACATTTTTTCCCTTAAGAACTGTGAAGGAATTGTTCCACTGTCTTTAGCATGGAGTATTACTAATAAGAAGCTTGGGCCGGGCACAGTGGCTCACGCCTATAATCCCAGCACTTTGGGAGACTGAGGTGAAAGGATCACTTGAGCCCAGGAGTTCACAACCAGCCTGGGCAACATGGCAAAATCCTATCTTTACAAAAAATACCAAAACTGGGTGTTGTGGCCCGTGCTTGTAGTCCTAGCTATGCAGGAGGCTGAGGTGAGCAAGACCCCGTCTTGGCAGAAAAAATAAAAAGAAGCAGCAGCTTGATGCTGGTGTATTATTGTTCCTTGGTAGGTGACCTTTATTCTCTTCCTTTCTAGAGTCTTCCCATGTTCATTGCAACACTATTCACAATAGCCTAGATGTGGAAACAACCTACATGTCCATTGATAGATAAATGGATCAAGAAACTTTGGTATATACATAAAATGGAATATTATTCAGTCATAAGAAAGGAAATCCAGTCATTCGTGACAACATGGATGAATCTGGAGGGCATTACGCTAAGTGAAATAAGCTAGTTGTCCATTTCTATGGCAGGGAGTAGAATGGTGGCTGCCAGGGACTGAGGGAGGGGGAAATGGAGAGGGCTGTCCAGTGGGTGTAAAGGTTCAGTTATGCAAGATGATTAAGTTCTAGAGGTCTGCTGTATAGCATTGTGTTTACAGTTAATAGTACTGTAAAGTTAAACTTTTTTCAGAAGGTAGGTCTTATGTGTTCTTACCACAGTAAAGAAATTAATTAATTAACTTAAAAATCTCTTAATATTTAATGTTCCAAGATTTCATAATGTGGTGTCTAGTTGATCTTTTTTTCATTCATTTTGCCTGGCACTCATTTACGCCCTTCACTGGTAATAGTTACATCTTTCTTTAACTCTTGATGAGACATATATATATATATATATAGTGTGTGTGTGTGTGTGTGTGTACCCACATACATACTATAGCTTTAAAAGATGTTTCATTCCTTGTTTTTTTCTTTTTGGAACTTCTATTTGCTGGATATAGGATCTTCTGGATTTATTCTCTTTGTTTCATCTTTCTTCTGACATTTTCTCTCTTTTCATCTTTTGCTTTATGTTGTAGAGGTTCTAGGCTGTCTTTCAACCCTTCTGATTTTTAAAATGTCAGCAATTATATGCTTAATTTCCAAGAACTCTTTCTTCTTTTGGATTTTTATTTTGGTTTGTGTGTGTGAAGTCAGGATAGGGTGTAGGAGTATCCAGTCGTAGTTTCTTGGAAGCAGTATCTTTTCAAATGTCTCTGAGATCACTAATTAAAAATTTAATATTTTCTATTCCATAGATAATCTCTGTTATTTTCTTAGGGTAAATACTGTTTATCTTGGTCTTTCTCTTTTGTGTTGCTTGTTTTCTTTCTTGTGATCTTTAGTTGTCCATCATATTTCAGAATGAGACTTCTAAGTAACTTTTAGGAGTTTCTTACTGTGATATATACAAGTCTGTTTTCCCATGGGATATCTGCCAGTAGTTGGGAGCTCTGTGTACATGGGTGGTGGACGCGGGGTGGCGGGGGGATTGGTGCAGATAATTGATTGTGGTAATGCTAGTTATATAAATTTCAATGGCTTTACATAACAGATGTTTGTTTCTCATCTGTATTGTGGTCCAGTGCTTGATTGGCAGGTGGCTTCTTGCATGTGGTGATTCAGAGACCCAGGCTCTTTCGCCTGGCACTACTAGCATCTCTGCAGGCTTTGGTGCCTTCTGCCTCTGGCTGGCAGAAGAGTAAATAAGAAAGTGCAAAGGCACATCTACTTTCTTAAAAGCCCTGGCCTGTAAGTGATACATATCACTTCTACTTATATCCCATGTAGCTAAATGACTATATTGGAATGCAAGCAAGGCTGGAAAATATAGTCCCTGGCCTGGAAGTTACCTCCCACAAGAGGCATCACAGTAAGGAATGAGGAACACAAATTTTTGTCACTCACTTCTAGCCATTGCTTTTGAAAGTAGACTTATCCACTAGTCGTGTTCATTTTAGGGTTAGAATGCTGGAGCCTTTTAGTTTTTGTAGGGAGGAATGGTGTTACAAACCAGTTTACTCAATTTTTCAAGAAAAGAAACTTTTTTTTTTTTTTTTTTTTTTTTTTTTTTTTGTGGCCAGGTTTCTATACTAGTTGGTATTCTGTGTATTTAGGAGTGGGAGAGGAGGGTTGGGAGTGTAGGTAGGTGTCTGGTGTAGACTGTGCACTAGGCACACTTTCAATTAACCCTTCTATTTTTACCTCTCCTCTGCCCCTAACCTCTGAGGCACCTACCAGCTCAGCCCTGGGCTTTTGTGGGTTTCTGCCATAGAGACAGACCCACTTTGACATTAAAACCCTTTATTGCACATTCTAGGCTGCTGGTTCTCTCTTATCTAGCCATAGACTTCTAGTATCTTTCTGTCTTCCGTTGTTTTAAACTCTCATCCACTGGTGACCCTCTTACTGTTCTCTTTACTGTTCTGAGTTAACCTGTATGTTATCCTTAGGTCTCAGAAGGTAGAGAAGAAAAAGCTTTGTGCTGGGTCTACTGTATTGGACTTGAAGGCCCCAGAACCTTTTCATTAGGAAATCCCAAGTTTCCCTGCAGGAACCATTCAGGTATTTGTCTAGAGTTGTATTTTGACAGGCTAGTGACTTCATTTTTCTTTTGTAGAGGCAGGATCTCACTATGTTGCCCAGGCTGCATTTTTATTTCATTGTCTTAGAAATGTAACTTTTCTAAACAATTCTAAAATTCATATGGAACCAAAAAAGAGCCCACATAGCAAAAGCATCCTAAGAAAAAGAACAAAGCCAGAGACATCACATCACCTGACTTCAAACTATACTACTAGGCTATAGTCACCAAAACAGCATGATACTGGTGCAAGAATAGACACAGATGAATGGAACAGAATAGATAACCCAGAAATAAAGCCATATAGCTACAACCATCTGATCTTGAACAAAGTTGACAGAAATAAACAATGGAGGTAGGACTCCTTATTCAATAAATGGTGCTGGGAAAACTGACTAACCACATGCAGAAGAATCAAACCGGACCCTTATCTTTAACTATATATAAAAATTAACTCAAGATGGATTAAAGGCTTAAAAGTAAGATCTGAAACTACAAAAGTCCTAGCAGAAAACTTTGAAAAATTCTTCTGGATATTGGTCTAGGCAAAGAATTTATGACTAAGAACTCAAAAGCAAATACAATGAAAACAAAAATAGACAAATAATTAAATGAATGAGCTTCTGCACAGTGAAAGAAACAACAGAATAAATTAAGACAACCTACAGAGTGGGAGTGATATGGTTTGGCTTTGTGTCCCCACCGAAATCTCATCTCGAATTGTAATCCCCATAATCCCCACACGTCAAGGAAGGGACCAGGTGGGAGGTGATTTGATCATGGGGGGTGGTATCCTCCATACTGTTCTCATGGTAGTGAGTGAGTTCTTACGAGGTCTGATGGTTTTATAAGGGGCTCTTCCTCCTTCGAGCCACACTTCTCTCTCCTGCTGCCTTGTACAGAAGGACATGTTTGCCTCCCCATATGCCATGATTATAAGTTTCCTGAGGCCTCCCAGTCACGTGGAACTATGAGTCAATTGAACCTGTTTCCTTGATAAATTACCCAGCCTTGGGCAGTTCTTTGTAGCAGTGTGAGAACAGACTAATATAAGGAGAAAATGTTTACTTACTATGCATTCAACAAAGGACTGATATCCAGAATCTATAAGGAACCCAAACAAATCAACAAGAAAAAGCAACCCCATAAAAAAGTGGGCAAAGGACAAGAACAGACATTTCTCAAAATACAAGTAGCCAACAAACGTGAAACAAACAGAAAAAATGTTCAACATCATTAATCATCAGCGAAATGCAAAGTAAACAACAATGAGAAACCATGTCACATCAGTCAGAATGGCTTTATTAAAAAGTCAAAAAATAACAGATATTGGCAAGGATGCAGAGAAAAGGGAATGCTTATACACTATTGATGGAAATAAAAATTAGTACAGCTCCTGTGGAAAACAGTATAGAGATTTCTCAAAGAGCTAAACATAGAACTATCATTCAACTCAGCAATCTACAGGGAATCTACCCAAAGGAAAAGAAATTGTTATGTCAAAAAGACCTGCACTCATATGTTTATCACAGCACCATTCACAATAGGAAAGTCAAGTGTACATCAATGGTTGATTGGGAAAAGAAAATGTCATATATATGAGATATATATATTTGTAATATGTCATATTTATATATATATGACATATATATCATATATATCTTTTATATATATATAGGAATACTATGCAACCATAAAAATGAATAAAATCATGTCATCTGCAGCAACATGGATGGAACTGGAGGCCATAAGTGAAATAACTCTGAAACAGAAAATCTTTCACTTGTAAGTGGGAACTATACAATAGGAACACAGGGACATAAAAATGGAAATAATAGACACTGAGGACTCCAGAAAAAGGGAGAATGGGAGGAGGATGAGGGCTCAAAAAATACCTATTGGGTACAATATTCACTATTGCTGGTTGGTTCATTAGAAATCCAAACATTACCACTACATAATATATTCATCTGACAAACTGGAACATGTACCTCCAAATGTAAAATTTAAAGAAATATGTAATTTATCTGTCAGTTCACTTGTTTTTAAAGCATGTATAGATTTAGCAGCTCTGAATATTGGCTTTCTGTGTTCTCATCAGTGAGCACAGGAAGGTAGAGTCTACTATCCCATACCTAACAAATGCCTAGGTGGGAAGGTGATATTTGAGGGGGTGAGTTTGAAGGGTGTTTGTTTTAGTTACAATCCAGTTACTTTAACTTGTATTCTTGGAATAAGCTGGAATCATTGGCTTGTGTTATCTTGGCCCTTCCCATAACTGCCTTGACTGAGTTGTGTTTTAGCATTATGGCCTCCACTATAACAAAACAATTGATAAGAAGCAGTCTTTTAAAGCTGATTTTGCAATTATTTTAGCAATTTTAAAAGGACATTATCTACTCCCTTCATCACTCAGCAAGACATTTTTAAACAACTCATAGCAAAACTTGGCTTTTCCAAAGGAGCTGATGCATTCTCTTTTTTCTAATAATGAGAATTGTGCAACAGACTGTATTTCCCTTTATCATCTCTATTTCAGCATTCTCTGGTCTTGACTGTGTTAAAACTGTGATAATATCTCTGAGATAATGTAAATTCAGATGGAATTCAACTGGCAATTGGCTCCCCTTCTTTACCTGGGTGCAATTCTCAAATGAAGACCAGCTAAAGGTATTATGTTCTGCATGGTGAAGAGTCAGGAAGTGACTACTTTGTGATAATTTGGGGCTTTCTCAACTCAGTGTATGCTACATATTTTGTAATAATTGGTCTATTTCTTACACAGCTAATAAATGAAAACAAATAAAGCACACATTAACTGGAAGACTAATTGAGCAGTTTTTTTTTAAACTTTGCAATAATGTAGACATGGATTTTATGTGATTAAACTTTTTAGACTGCACGTATAGTAAGGATTTTACTATATCTTCCTTTATTACTGAATCTCTAATTTTACAGTGTTAATAAAAACTATACACTATTGACAATGAGCAGCATATATTTTATGCTGCGCATATTATAAACTAAGTCTTTTTATTGTAAGACACCCCAAAACCCTCATAGAACAAGGCAAGGTATAAATATAAATATTTAAAATGTAAACATAAATATACATAAATATAAAAATAACATAAAATAAAATAAAAAGACTCAGTTGAATGTACTTTGGGATGTGTCTATTCTAAATATAACATATTCAGTATTCATATTATATTTCCATAAAGGAATTTTCTTCCTTTTTACAATTTATTTGAAGACATACTAAATAGTATTACTATACTTCTACTGGGTTGAACAATGTCCGCCCAAATTCATATTCATCTGGAGCCTCAGAATGCGAACTTATTTGGAAATAGGGTCTTTGCAGATATAATTCATTAAGATGTGGTCATATTAGGTTAGAGTGGGCCCTAAATCAATGACTGGTATCCTTATAAGAAGGCTACATAAAAACACAGATGGGGGTTCTGGGCAAGATGGCTGAATACGAACAGGTCTGGTCTGCAACTCCCAGCGAGACCAATGCAGAAGGTGGGTGACTTCTGCATTTCCAACTGAGGTACCCGGTTCGTCTCACTGGGACTGGTTAGACAGTGAGTGCAGCCCACGGAGGGTGAGCTGAAGCAGGGTGAGCTGTTGCCTCACTCGGAAAGTGCAGGGGGTTGAGGAACTCCCTCCCCTATCCAAGGGAAGCAGCGACGGACTGTGCCATGAGAGATGGTGCTATTCGGTCCAGATACTACATTTTCCCCATAGTTTTTACAACCCACAGACCAGGAGATTCCCTCAGGTGCCTACACCATGAGGGTCCTGGGTTTCATGCACAAAACTGGGCGACCACTCGAGCAGACACTGAGCTAGCTGCAGGAGTTTTCTTTGGTACCTGAGTGGCACCTGGAACACCAGTGAGAGAGAACCATTCTCTCCCCTGGAAACGGGGCTGAAGCCAGGGAAGTGGTCTTGCTCAGTGGGTCCCACCCCCATGGAGCCCAGCAAGCTAAGATCCACTGGCTGGAAATTCTCGCTGACAGCACAGCAGTCTGAAGTCAACCTGGGACACTCAAGCTTGATGTGGGGAGGGGCATCCACCATCACTGACACTTGAGTAGGCGGTTTTCTCCTCACAGTGTAAACAAAGCTGCTGGAAAGTTCAGACTGGGCAGAGCCCACTGCAGTGTGGCAAAGCCACTGTAGCCAGACTGCCTCTCTAGATTCCTCCTCTCTGGGCATCTCTGAAAGAAAGGCAGCAGCCCCAGTCAGGGCCTTATAGAAAAAACTCCCATCTCCCTGGGACGGAGCACCTGGGGGAAGGGGCAGCTATGGGCGCAGCTTCAGAAGACGTAAACGTTCCTACCTGCAGGCTCTGAAGAGAGCAGTGGATCTCCCAGCACAGTGCTCGAGCTCTGCTAAGGGACAGACTGCCTCCTCAAGTGGGTCCCTGACCCCCTTGCCTCCTGACTGGGAGACACCTCCCAGCAAGGGTCAACAGACACCTCATACAGGAGAACTCTGGCTGGCATCTGTTGTGTGATCCTCTGGAATGAAGCTTCCAGAGGAAGAAGCAGGCAGCAGTCTTTGCTGTTCTGCAGCTTCTGCTGGTGATACCAAGGCAAACAGGGTCTAGGGTGGACCTCCAGCAAACTCCAGCAGACCTGGAGAAGAGGGGCCTGACTGTTAAAAAGGGAAACTAACAAACAGAAAGCAATAATATCAACATCAATGAAAAAGACACCCAAGCAAAAACCCCATCCAAAGGTCCTCATCATCAAAGATCAGAGGTAGATAAATCCACGATGATGAGGAAAAACCACACAAAAATGCTGAAAATTCCAAAAACCAGAATGCCTCTTCTCCAAAGGATCAGAACTCCTTGCCAGCAAGGGAACAAAACTGGACAGAGAATGAGTTTGACGAATTGACTGAAGGACCTTTCAGAAGGTGGGTAATAATAAACTCCTCCTAGGTAAAGGAGCATGTTCTAACCCACTGCAGGGAAGCTAAGAACTTCGATAGGCGGTTACGGGAACTGCTAACTAGAATAACCAGTTTAGAGAAGAACATAAATGACCCGATGGAGCTGAAAAACACAGCATGAGAACTTCATGAAGCATACACAAGTATCAATAGCCAAATCGATCAAGCAGAAGTAAGGATATCAGAGATTAAAGATCAACTTCATGAAATAAAGCATGAAGACAAGATTAGATTAAAAAGACTGAAAAGGAACAAACAAAGCCTCCGAGAAATATGGGACTATGTGAAAAGACCAAACCTACGATTGATTGGTGTACCTGAAACTGACAGGGAGAATGGAACCAAGTTGGAAAATACACTTCAGGATATTATCCAGGAGAACTTCCCCAACCTAGCAAGACAGGCCAACATTCAAATTCAGGAAATACAGACAACACCACTAAGATGCTCCTTAAGAAGAGCAACCCCAAGACACATAATAGTCAGATTCACCAAGGTTGAAATGAAGGAAAAAACATTAAGGGCAGCCAGAGAGAAAGATCAGGTTACCCATAAAGGGAAGCCCATCAGACCAACAGTAAATCTCTCTGCAGATTCCTACAAGCCAGAAGAGAGTCGGGGGCCAATATACATCATTCTTAAAGAAAAGAATTTTCAACCCAGAATTTCACGTCCAGCCAAACTAAGCTTCATAAACAAAGAAGAAATAAAATCCTTTACAAACAAGCAAATGCTGAGGGATTTTATTACTACCAGGCCTGCCTTATAAGAGCTTCTGAAGGAAGCACTAAATATGAAAAGGAAAAATTGGTGCCAGCCACTGCTAAAAAACATATGAAAATATAAAGACTAACGACACTATGAAGAAACTGCATCAGCGAATGTGCAAAATAGCCAGCTAGCATCATGATGACAGAATCAAATTCACACATAACAACATTAACCTTAAATGTAAATGGGATAAATGCCCCAATTAAAAGACACAGACTGGCAAATCGGATAGAGTCAAGACTCATCAGTGTGTTGTATTATTGAGACCCATCTCATGTGCAGACAAACATAGGCTCAAAATAAAGGGATGGAGGAATATTTACCAAGCAAAATGGAAAGCAAAAAAAAAAAAAAAAAAAAAAAAAAAAAGCAGGAGTTGCAATTCTAGTCTCTGATAAAACAGACTTTAAACCAAAAAAGATTTAAAAAAACAAAGAAGGGCATTATATAATGGTAAAGGGATCAATGAACAAGAAGAGCTAACTACCCTAAATATATATTCATCCACTACAGGAGCACCCAGATTCATAAAGCAAGTTCTTAGAGACCTACAAAGAGACTTAGACTCCCACACAATAATAGTGGGAGACTTTAACACCCCACTGTCAATATTAGATCAATGAAACAGAAAATTAACAAGGATATTCAGGACTTCAACTCAGCTCTGGACCAAGCGGACCTAATAGACATCTACAGAACTCTCCACCACAAATCAACAGAATATACATTCTTCTCAGCACCACATAGCATTCATTCCAAAAGTGACCACATAATTGGAAGTAAAACACTCCTTAGCAAATGTAAAGGAACAGAAATCATAACAAACTGTCTCTCAGACCACAGTGCAATCCAGTTAGCAATCGGGATTAAGAAACTCACTCAAAACCATGCAACTACATGGAAACTGAGCAAGCTGCTCCTGAATGACTACTGGGTACATAATGAAATTAAGGCAGAAATACATAAGTTCTTTGAAACCAATTAGAACAAAGACACAATGTACCAGAATCTCTGGGACACAGGTAAAGCAGTGTTTAGAGGGAAATTTATAGCACTAAATGCCCACAAGAGAAAGCAGGAAAGGTCTAAAATCGACACCCTAACATTACAATTAAAAGAACTAGAGAAGCAAGAGCAAACAAATTCAAAGGCTAGCAGAAGGCAAGATATAACTAAGATCAGAGCAGAGCTGAAGGAGATAGAGACACGAAAAACCCTCCAAAAAAATCAATGAATCCAGAAGCTGGTTTTTTGAAAAGATTAACAAAATAGATAGACCGCTAGCCACACTAATAAAGAATATAAGACAGAAGAATCAAACAAACACAACAAAAAATGATAAAGGGGACGTCACCACTCATCCCACAGAAATACAAACTACCATCAGAGAATACTATAAACACCTCTATGCAAATAAACTAGAAAATCTAGAAGAAATGGTTAAATTCCTGGACACATACACCCTACCAAGACTAAACTAGGAAGAAGTCCAATCCCTGAATAGACCAATAGCAAGTTCTGAAATTGATGCAGTAATTAATAGCCTACCAACCAAAAAAAGTCCAGGACCAGACGGATTCACAGCCAAATTCTACAAGAGGTACAAAGGGGAGCTGATACCATTCCTTCTGAAAGTATCCCAAACAATAGAAAAAGATGGACTCCCCCCTAACTCATTTTATGAGGCCAGCATCATCCTGATGCCAAAACTTGGCAGAGACACAACAAAAAAAGAAAATTTCAGGCCAATATCCCTGATGAACATCATTATGAAAATCCTCAATAAAATACTGGCAAACTGAATCCAGCAGCACATCAAAAAACTTATCCACCATGATTAAGTCAGCTTCATCAGCTTCATTACTGGGATGCAAGGGTGGTTCAACATACACAAATCAATAAACGTAATCCATTGCATAAACAGAACCAATGACAAAAACCACATGATTATTTCAATAGATGCAGAAAAGGCCTTCTATAAAATTCAAGAGCCCTTCATGCTAAAAACACTCAATAAACTAGGTATTGGTGGAACATACCTCAAAATAATAAGAACTATTTATGACAAACCCACAGCCAATATCATATTGAATGGGTAAAAGCTGGAAGCATTCTCTTTAAAAACCAGCACAAGACAAGGATGCCCTCTCTTACCACTCTTATTGAACATAGTATTGGAAGTTATGGCCAGGGCAATCAGGCAAGAGAAAGAAATAAAGCATATTTAAACAGGAAGATAGGAAGTCAAATTGTCTCTGTTTACAGATGACATGATTGTATATTTAGAAAACCCCATCATCTCAGCCCAAAATCTTTTAAAGCTGATAAGCAACTTCAGCAAAGTCTCAGGATACAAAATCAATGTGTAAAATTCACAAGCATACCGAAACACCAATAATAGACAAACAGAGAGCCAAATTACTAGTGAACTCCTATTCACAATCGCTACCAAGAGAACAAAATACCTCGGAATCCAACTTACAAGGGATGTGAAGGACCTCTTTAAGGAGAACTACAAACCATTGCTCAAGGAAATAAGAGAGGACATAAACAAATGGAAACACATTCCATGCTCATGGATAGGAAGAATCAATATAGTGAAAATGGCCATACTTCCCAAAGTAATATATAGATTCAATGTTGTTCCCATCAAGCTATCATTGACTTTCTTCACAGAATTAGAAAAAACTACTTCAAATTTCACATGGAACCAAACAGGAGCCTGTATAGCCAAGAGAAACCTAAATCAGAAGAACAAAGGTGGAGGCATCACAGTATCTGACTTCAAACTATACTGCAAGGCCATAGTAACCAAAACAGCATGGTAGTGGTACCAAAACAGATATATAGACCAATGGAACAGAACAGAGGCCTCAGAAATAACATCACACATCTGCAACCATCTGATCTTTGACAAACCTGACAGAAACAAGCAATGGAAAAAGGATTCCCTATTTAATAAATGGTGTTGGGAAAACTGGCTAGCCATATGAAGAAAACTGAAACTGGACCCCTTCCTTACACCCTATACAAAAATTAACTCTAGATGGATTAAAGACTTAAACGTAAGGCCTAAAACCATAAAAACCCTAGAACAAAACCTAGGCAATACCATTCAGGACATAGGCACTGGCAAAGACTTCATGACTAAAACACCAAAAGCAATGGCAACAAAAGCCAAAATTGACAAATGGGATTAATTAAATTAAAGAGCTTCTGCACAACAAAAGAAACTATCATCAAAGTGAATAGGCAACCTACAGAATGGGAGAAAAATTTTTGCAATCTATCCATCTGACCAAGGGCTAATATCCAGAATCTACAAGGAACTTCAACATCTTTATGAGAAAAAGGCAAACAACCCCATCAAAAAGTGGGCAAAGAATATGAACAGACACTTCTCAAAAGGAGACATTCATGTGGCCAACAAACATATGAAAAAAATGTCATCATCCCTGGTCATTAGAGAAATGCAAATCAAAACCACAATGAGATACCATCTCATGCCAATTAGAATAATGATCATTAAAAAGTGAGGAAACAACAGATGGTGCAGAAGATATAGAGAATAGGAATGCTTTTACACTGTTGGTGGGAGTGTAAATTAGTTCCAGCACTGTGGAAGACAGTATGGCAATTCCTCAAGGATCTAGAACCAGAAATACCATTTGATCCAGCAATCCCATTACTGGGTATATACCCAAAGGATTATAAATCATTCTACTATAAAGACACATGCACGTGTATGTTTATTGCAAGACTATTTACAATAGGAAAGACTTGGAACCAACCCAAATGCCCATCAGTGACAGACTGGATAAAGAAAATTTGGCACATATACACCATGGAATAGTTTGCAGCCATAAAAAAGAATGAGTTCATGTTCTTTGCAGGGACATGGATGAAGCTGGAAACCATCATTCTCAGCAAACTAACATAGGAACAGAAAACCAAACACCACATGTTCTCACTCATAAGTGGGAGTTGAACAATGAGAACACATGGACACAGGGAGGGGAACATTACATACTGGGGCCTGTCAGCGGGTAGGGGCAAGGGGAGGGATAGCATTAGAAGAAATACCTAATGATTGCAGCGCTTAAAACTTAGATGATGGGTTGGTAAGTGCAGCAAACCACCATGGCACATGTATACCTATGTAACCAACCTGCACATTCTGCACATGTATCCCAGAGCTTAAAGTATATATAAAAAAACTCACAGACACCCACAGAGAATGCCATGTATGGTGGAGGCAGAGACTAGAGTGATGAAGCCACAAGCCAAGGAATGCCAAGGATTGCTGGCAACCAGGAATGAAGCAGGGAACAGATTCTCCCTTAGAACCTCTGGAAGGAACCAACCCTGCCAACATTTTGATTTTGGTCTTCTGGCCTCCTGAACTGTGAGAGACTAAATTCTTATTGTTTTAAGCCACCCAGTTTCTAGTAATTTGTTAAGTCAGTCCTAGGAAACTAAAACAGCATACTAGCCTAACTCAAAGTTTCAAAAATCTCTTCCTCTCAACATACATAAATTGAGCACCTAGTGTGTGCTCCACAAATAACTGCTAATTTATACCCTTGAAAAGGGAGAGTTAATTGTCTATAATGACATAAATAAGAGGCACTTTCACAATAATTGTAAGCAAAATATATTCGGATGAAGAAAAACCACTTTCTCTTTTTGTAGAACATACACTATAATAACATAAGTAAGAGGCACTTTCACAATAATTTTAAACAAAATATATTCTGATGAGGAAATGCCGCTTTGCTGTAGTTGCATTTTAAAGAGTTTTATCATGTGAATATTATATATGAAATATTACTGTTGGCCGGGCGCGGTGGCTCAAGCCTGTAATCCCAGCACTTTGGGAGGCCAAGACGGGCGGATCAGGAGGTCAGGAGATCGAGACCATCCTGGCTAACACGGTGAAACCCCGTCTCTACTAAAAAATACAAAAAACTAGCCGGGCGAGGTGGCGGGCGCCTGTAGTCCCAGCTACTCGGGAGGCTGAGGCAGGAGAATGGCGGGAACCCGGGAGGTGGAGCTTGCAGTGAGCTGAGATCCGGCCACAGCACTCCAGCCTGGGCGACAGAGTGAGACTCTGTCTCAAAAAAAAAAAAAAAAAAAAAAAAAAGAAATATTACTGTCAAAAGAATGGCATAAATGAGGGTTATTAAATTTCATGCTTCAAAAAGATGCTACCCACAGATATAAAGATTTTTATCATTCTTTTGTCAACAGCCATAGCTGTCGCCATGCACCCATCACATTGGCTTTCATTAACTTGACCCTTAACGTGAAAGATACCAATAAGACAACCTGTATTTGTAACACTTATGAGAAAAAACTGATGCAATGTATTTCCTCGGTTGATGAGCTTTCCTGATATTGTAACATGGAGGAAAAAAATGTAATAAAGAATAACAAGTAAAACAGGAATAAGTGAAAATTGCTGTTTTTTTCACCTTGCTTTTTCCAAATTATGAATGCATTTTATTTATAATTTCCTCATGTACTTTTGTATTCATAGTTAAATATGTCATTGAGTTTATGGAAAAATATTAATTGAATGAATTGTCTATAGAAAAATACTTACAATGTGGTCTAAAGGCATTCTTAAGCTGTCATTTTGATGTTCTATCACCCTCTACTGATCAGTGAGACAAATTACATTTAGCCTTTTTCCCCACCAAAATTGGTATCTTTTCCAAGGCTAAAAAAATATTTTTTTGTCCATTTGCTAAATCTATAAAATCTGTTCATAAATAAAAACCCATACTGAAAATAAACAGAGAGAAAGTTATCTGTTTACGTCTCTGTTAGCTCCTCAATGGAAGTTAGAGACTATTTTATATTCATATCCCTAGCAGCCAACATACTGTGTAGCACTGTGTATATACTCAATAAATATTGGCTAAATGAAATGCTGAGGTAATTTGCACAATTGTTGCTGTCTTCATTTATCATTTTTACAAAGTTTTTTATTTCATAAATATCATTACTATGTGGACTTATAAAAGTTAGTAAAACAGATATTTCTAATCTCTTGATTTCATATAAATGCAAAAGTTATTTTGACTTCAATTTAATTAACAGTTTCAAACCCTATATTGATAGGGTTTTCACTGTGGTTTAACATGGGCATTTTTGTGGTGATCTGTTACTCTGAATAGTTGTACTTTATTCATTGGAGCTTTTTATTGGTTAGATTTACAATCAGTTGGGGGTGGTGGAGAAAACCTGAAATACTAGTGGCTTAAGGTCCAATCCGAGTTTATTTCTGTCACACATAAACCTATGTAATACAGGATGACATGAAGTTTCCATAGTCATCAGGATCCTGGATCCCTCTGTTGTTCAGTTCCTAATGCCTAAACTCTGTACACTAAGAGGAATAGATAGGCACAGAGCCTCTCGGATTGTAGATTAGAATAACTGCGTGTCATAGCATAGTGGAGGCTAGTATACTCTGACAAAAGGTTATGATGTGATGGTCCACTGAAGCTACATAAGATCAGTGTGCTCAGTTGTGAGCTACTTGATGCACTGCAAGTTTCACGAATTGATATCCTAAAAAATTGTAATTGCAAATTGGTGCTCATAGTGCCCAGTTTCTCTGGTAACATAGTCTCCCAGTCTCCATAAAAATGATGCTATACCTTCTTCAAATCCCTTCAAACTTCTGGTCCTCACATCCTGTCTTTCTGATCCTCTCTCCCTCACATCCTTACATCCTCACTTTTACCACATGCTTCATTCTTCACTGAAGACATGGAAGCCATTTTATGGGCCTCCTTCATCTTTCTGCTACCATATATGCAAATTCTTAACCGACTTTGTACCCGTTTTTCAGCTGCATTGGAAGAAGTGTGCCTATAGCTCCAGTTAGCCACAGAGGTGAAGTTGCAGGGATTTACTCAAGGTTATGGTTTTGCCAAATGAATAAGGGAAATAAAAGAGGCATCAGGGAGTAAAGGGATATGTAAGGTATTGGTTAAGATGATGGATCATGGAATCTAAGTGGGAGTAAGGAAAGAAATGAGAGCACAGTGAGGTGAGGACTGCGATAATGTAGAAATACGAATAAGTTGTAGGTCCTGTGGGGTCCCTTTTCATGTTCTTTGCTTATTCATTACATTATTTGTCTTTTTCTTATTGATTGATCGAATTTCTTATATACTCTGAATACTATCTTTTGTTAGTTGTAAGGTTTGTATTTTTGTTCTGTGGCTTTTATTTTTCATCTTTCTAATGATGTATTTTGAGGCACAGATGTTTTCAATTTTACCGAATTTGTATTTTATGATTTATGATTTTTCCCTAAAGACCAGATTACAAGCTTCAAGATTTATTTTTAAAATAATCACATCTTTTATTTGTATAGAATTATGAATTACAAACTATTGTTTTGCTTAATCCTTTTAACTACCATGTGAGACAGAGAGGCTAGAGGATATTAGCTCGCATTTTATAGACCAAGAGTGGAAACGCTGTACCCATATTTAGTATAAGAGAGAGCTGGGATGTAAGCCCTGGGTTTCCATACCCACAACTGCTTTTCTCCCATGACTTAGTGATACATTATTTTAAAGTAATCTGATTTCACAATGTTTAATTACAGTGTAAGAATAACATCTATAGCACATCTTCCTAATAGGTTACCTCTGGAGCCAGGTTACCTCTGGAGCCAACCAACCTAATTAATTACCTCATAGGCTGAAACGTTTTAAGGCACTGTTATACCTTGAGCTCAATTTCCCAGCCATGTTTGAGGGCCCCATGAGCCAAAATTGCAGCAAAACTGACCTGAAAGGACCAGGGAATGCAAGGTCAAGCATGTTTTCAAGTGTAACCTAGGCCTGGCACATCCTCGCCAATTGCTCAGATGGCAAGTGGAGGCAACCAAGTGAAGGGAGTATTGGGAAGGCCCACTTAGGGGTGGACACTCATGAAAAACACTACAGTGTCAGACCCACTGTTTTCAGGATTAAAATCCCCAGAAGCCCAGTTGCTGGTCTACTCTCTACTACTGTATCATTACCAGCAGGAGACTAGAGTCTCCTGGACTAGACTACTGGAGACTAGAATATGCCAAGAAATGCTAATTAACTTGCCTGGGGCCCAAAAAATCAAACTGCACTAATTTTATCTATGCCAAACCAAGAAAATGGTTCACTCCTTTTTGATCTGGGTTTTAAGGAGAGTGCTGATCATCAGGGAAACCAGGACATTCCACCCTGAAGCCCAAGAGAAGATATGACGGATGACGGGCATTTCCCAGAGTTATAGATGGTGCAGGGGGCAACACAATCTGCCACAGTGAAGGGAAAAAGCTGTCTTGGTAAGCTTTGGTCTTCCATGGGACATGGAACCAGAGACAAGCAAGATCAGGGCCTGGATGACCAATCCTCATAAGAGCAGGACTTCCTCACATAAGGTGCATAGGTCCCTGAGGAGAAGGGTCTAAACATCCTGAAACTGCAAGCAAAATTTTGAGTACATACATGTTTTTCTGGTGAAGGGGTCCTTCATTCTCAAATCCTGAGCTTTTAGAGAAAAGGACTAAGCTAGTTGCAGGCTATGATACAAAAGCCAGCAGGTATACTAGATCCAGCCAGGTCTGAGCACTCTCAAAGACATCAGTGAAAAGTTGGAACATAGACTCACAAGAGACAACCCACTACTTGTTTTTGTGCCCATCTTCCTAATTGTATTTCAAGTCTTTTCAAAACAAGGCCCTAGGAACTCTCAGATTCAATTATGTCCTTGGGCTTGGTCCATTGCTGCAGGAGTCTTAGGGGGCCTTGTGCAAATGTGACACAGCAGGACTCCTTTCATGACATGTGGTTATTTCAGAGGAGGTGACAGCCAGTGTAGGAAACACTGGAATGTTTCCTTGGAGCTGGACTGTGATGAGAGGTGCCTGCCATGTACATAACTTGCTGTAGTTTCATTGACTCTTCTCTTCCAGTTTTTGAAGATAAAGCAGGAAATACTCTTCCCTCAAGCTACAATTCCAGTTGTTATTTTTGATAACAATTCAAAAAAACAGAAACACATGCTTCCAATGCACCATGCATTCAGGTATTCTGGGTCTAGTTCAGCTGGTGAATGAGCTGATTGATGCATTTACTCTGATAGCCAGGCGAGCCCATCTCCTGGAAGAACCTCACTCTATTCTTGGTAGCGTGATGGGCCACCAAGAGCTGGGAAGGGTGCAGGAACCATGAGATCTCCTGGAAATACTTCCTTGGGAAGGCAATATCATGAATGAAATCTTCTAAGCAAATGACACCAAACTTCCTCAGGTGCTCCTAACTGTGTTGTCTGTTGGAGAGATAGTCTTATTCTTGACCTTGGCTTATCCATGTTTGAAGATGAGTTCCCAGATGGGCTTCAGATTTTGAAATCCCCAGGTCATATTAGATTCCAATATATACAACAGTTTTAGGCTCTGGAGGTGACTTTTACAAAGACACCACTAAAAATTTTCTTTAGGTGAACCATTTTCTTCTTGCAGTGGTTCTGTGCACCAGTAAACTCATGCTATTAATTTTCAGGATGTGTACAACAAAGGCCAGGGAATGTTTATTTGGCAATTCCAAGGCATGAGGTTTCACTTCTAGTCATCTGAGAGGCATCTTGTTGTGTTTCTGCCGCCAGAAACCATGTAGGAATGCTTCCAGTTGCTTACACCTGAGGCCATTTCTTTTTTTTTTTTTTTCTAAAAGTGTATTCTTTGCCTGAGTGGCTTTGAGGATAATAATGCACTAAATAATATTTGCTTCTGTATCTTTTCAAACTTTCCAGTTGATCCTTATTTTCTTTATTCCTTTAAAGAAGTGATTGATACTTCAGAAATTTATCGATGCTCTCAAGTTAACAGGTATAAATATTTCTAAAAAAGAGGCAGAGAAGATTCTTGAAAGGTCAGCCCTTATATATGTATGTATATATTAAACTTAATTTTTATTATTATTAATTTTATTATCTCTAAACCCTTTTTAGTGATAAAAGTGATGACTATGGAAATGTTAGAAAAATATGAATAAATGGCTTTTCATTATTGAACATCTGTCTGCTAGCACTCTTCTAAGAATATTACATATATTATCTCATTTAATCCTCACAGGACTTTAGAGGCAAAGTCTAATATTTTTCACAGAAGAGGAAATTGTTGACAAGTGAGGTTGAGTAACTTGCCCAAGGTCACCATAATACAATCACCCAAATGTTAACCTGGTATCATTTTAGTGTATATATTTATTGCTTTTTATAAGATTATGTCCTTTATATTTATCAAGTTTGATCCTTTTTGCTGGGCATGTACTAGCGAATAAGGATGCAATGGTAGCCTGGCCCTTGTGCCTGTCCTTACAGAGCTGACAGTCCACTGTGTGTGTGCGTGTGTGTGTGTGTGTGTGTGTGTGTGTGTGCACGTGTGCTAACAGTGAACAGGCAGTTGCAATGTGGCAAGGATTGTGACAGAAATACATAGAAGAACAACAAAGAAAAGTATCTTATCGGGATAGTGCTGAATTTTATTAAACTATATAAATGTGTCATTTGACTTATTTACGTAATGAATTATAGTAATAGATTTTCTCATGTTAAACATTCCTGAAATAAAACTAACTTGTTAAGAACTATTTTAGGGGCGGAGCAAGATGGCCGAATAGGAACAGCTCCAGTCTCCAACTCCCAGCGCGAGCGACACAGAAGACCGGTGATTTCTGCATTTTCAACTGAGGTACTGAGTTCATCTCACTGGGGAGTGCCGGACGATCGGTGCTGGTCAGCTGCTGCAGCCCGACCAGCGAGAGCTGAAGCAGGGCGAGGCATTGCCTCACCTGGGAAGCGCAAGGGGGAAGGGAATCCCTTTTCCTAGCCAGGGGAACTGAGACACACAACACCTGGAAAATCGGGTAACTCCCACCCCAATACTGCTCTTTAAGCAAACAGGCACACCAGGAGATCATATCCCACACCTGGCCGGGAGGGTCCCACACCCACGGAGCCTCCCTCATTGCTAGCACAGCAGTCTGTGATCTACCGGCAAGGCAGCAGCGAGGCTGGGGGAGGGGCGCCCGCCATTGCTGAGGCTTAAGTAGGTAAACAAAGCTGCTGGGAAGCTCGAACTGGGTGGAGCTCACAGCAGCTCAAGGAAACCTGCCTGTCTCTGTAGACTCCAACTCTGGGGACAGGGCACAGTAAACAATAACAAACGCAGCAGAGACCTCTGCAGACGCAAACGACTCTGTCTGACAGCTTTGAAGAGAGCAGTGGATCTCCCAGCACGGAGGTTGAGATCTGAGAAGGGACAGACTCCCTGCTCCAGTGGGTCCCTGACCCCTGAGTAGCCTAACTGGGAGACATCCCACACTAGGGGCAGTCTGACACCCCACACCTCACAGGGTGGAGTACACCCCTGAGAGGACGCTTCCAAAGCAAGAATCAGACAGGTACTCTCGCTGTTCAGAAATATTCTATATTCTGCAGCCTCTGCTGCTGATACCCAGGCAAACAGGGTCTGGAGTGGACCTCAAGCAATCTCCAACAGACCCACAGCTAAGGGTCCTGACTGTTAGAAGGAAAACTATCAAACAGGAAGGACACCTACACCAAAACCCCATCAGTACATCACCATCATCAAAGACCAGAGGCAGATAAAACCACAAAGATGGGGAAAAAGCAGGGCAGAAAAGCTGGAAATTCAAAAAATAAGAGCGCATCTCCCCCGGCAAAGGAGCGCAGCTCATCGCCAGCAACGGATCAAAGCTGGATGGAGAATGACTTTGACGAGATGAGAGAAGAAGGCTTCAGTCCATCAAACTTCACAGAGCTAAGGGAGGAATTACGTACCCAGCGCAAAGAAACTAAAAATCTTGAAAAAAAAGTGGAAGAATTGATGGCTAGAGTAATTAATGCAGAGAAGGTCATAAACGAAATGAAAGAGATGCAAACCATGACACGAGAAATACGTGACAAATGCACAAGCTTCAGTAACTGACTCGATCAACTGGAAGAAAGAGTATCAGCGATTGAGGATCAAATGAATGAAATGAAGCGAGAAGAGAAACCAAAAGAAAAAAGAAGAAAAAGAAATGAACAAAGCCTGCAAGAAGTATGGGATTATGTAAAAAGACCAAATCTACGTCTGATTGGGGTGCCTGAAAGTGAGGGGGAAAATGGAACCAAGTTGGAAAACACTCTTCAGGATATCATCCAGGAGAACTTCCCCAACCTAGTAGGGCAGGCCAACATTCAAATCCAGGAAATACAGAGAACGCCACAAAGATACTCCTCGAGAAGAGCAACTCCAAGACACATAATTGCCAGATTCACCAAAGTTGAAATGAAGGAAAAAATCTTAAGGGCAGCCAGAGAGAAAGGTCGGGTTACCCACAAAGGGAAGCCCATCAGACTAACAGCAGATCTCTCGGCAGAAACTCTCCAAGCCAGAAGAGAGTGGGGGCCAATATTCAACATTCTTAAAGAAAAGAATTTTAAACCCAGAATTTCATATCCAGCCAAACTAAGTTTCATAAGTGAAGGAGAAATAAAATCCTTTACAGATAAGCAAATGCTTAGAGATTTTGTCACCACTAGGCCTGCCTTACAAGAGACCCTGAAGGAAGCACTAAACATGGAAAGGAACAACCGGTACCAGCCATTGCAAAAACATGCCAAAATGTAAAGACCATCAAGGCTAGGAAGAAACTGCATCAACTAACGAGCAAAATAACCAGTTAATATCATAATGGCAGGATCAAGTTCACACATAACAATCTTACCCTTAAATGTAAATGGACTAAATGCTCCAATTAAAAGACACAGACTGGCAAACTCGATAAAGAGTCAAGACCCATCAGTCTGCTGTATTCAGGAGACCCATCTCACACGCAGAGACATACATAGGCTCAAAATAGAGGGATGGAGGAAGATTTACCAAGCAAATGGAGAACAAAAAAAAGCAGGGGTTGCAATACTAGTATCTGAGAAAACAGACTTTAAACCATCAAAGATCAAAAGAGACAAAGAAGGCCATTACATAATGGTAAAGGGATCAATTCAACAGGAAGAGCTAACTATCCTAAATGTATATGCACCCAATACAGGAGCACCCAGATTCATAAAGCAAGTCCTTAGAGACTTACAAAGAGACTTAGACTCCCATACAATAATAATGGGAGACTTCAACACTCCACTGTCAACATTAGACAGATCAACGAGACAGAAAGTTAACAAGGATATCCAGGAATTGAACTCATCTCTGCAGCAAGCAGACCTAATAGACATCTATAGAATTCTCCACCCCAAATCAACAGAATATACATTCTTCTCAGCACCACATCGTACTTACTCCAAAATTGACCACGTAATTGGAAGTAAAGCACTCCTCAGCAAATGTACAAGAACAGAAATTATAACAAACTGTCTCTCAGACCACAGTGCAATCAAACTAGAACTCAGGACTAAGAAACTCAATCAAAACCGCTCAACTACATGGAAACTGAACAACCTGCTCCTGAATGACTACTGGGTACATAACGAAATGAAGGCAGAAATAAAGATGTTCTTTGAAACCAATGAGAACAAAGATACAACATACCAGAATCTCTGGGACACATTTAAAGCAGTGTGTAGAGGGAAATTTATAGCACTAAATGCCCACAAGAGAAAGCAGGAAAGATCTAAAATTGACACTCTAACATCACAATTAAAAGAACTAGAGAAGCAAGAGCAAACACATTCGAAAGCTAGCAGAAGGCAAGAAATAACTAAGATCAGAGCAGAACTGAAGGAGATAGAGACACAAAAAACCCTCCAAAAAATCAACGAATCCAGGAGTTGGTTTTTTGAAAAGATCAACAAAATTGACAGACCACTAGCAAGACTAATAAAGAAGAAAAGAGAGAAGAATCAAATCGACGCAATTAAAAATGATAAAGGGGATATCACCACCGACCCCACAGAAATACAAACTACCATCAGAGAATACTATAAACACCTCTACGCAAATAAACTGGAAAATCTAGAGGAAATGGATAATTTCCTGGACACTTACACTCTTCCAAGACTAAACCAGGAAGAAGTTGAATCCCTGAATAGACCAATAGCAGGCTCTGAAATTGAGGCAATAATTAATAGCCTACCAACCAAAAAAAGTCCAGGACCAGATGGATTCACAGCTGAATTCTACCAGAGGTACAAGGAGGAGCTGGTACCATTCCTTCTGAAACTATTCCAATCAATAGAAAAAGAGGGAATCCTCCCTAACTCATTTTATGAGGCCAACATCATCCTGATACCAAAGCCTGGCAGAGACACAACAAAAAAAGAGAATTTTAGACCAATATCCCTGATGAACATCGATGCAAAAATCCTCAATAAAGTACTGGCAAACCGGATTCAGCAACACATCAAAAAGCTTATCCACCATGATCAGGTGGGCTTCATCCCTGGGATGCAAGGCTGGTTCAACATTCGCAAATCAATAAACATAATCCAGCATATAAACAGAACCAAAGACAAGAACCACATGATTATCTCAATAGATGCAGAAAAGGCTTTTGACAAAATTCAACAGCCCTTCATGCTAAAAACGCTCAAGAAATTCGGTATTGATGGAACGTACCTCAAAATAATAAGAGCTATTTATGACAAACCCACAGCCAATATCATACTGAATGGGCAAAAACTGGAAAAATTCCCTTTGAAAACTGGCACAAGACAGGGATGCCCTCTCTCACCACTCCTCTTCAACATAGTGTTGGAAGTTCTGGCTAGGGCAATTAGGCAAGAGAAAGAAATCAAGGGTATTCAATTAGGAAAAGAAGAAATCAAATTGTCCCTCTTTGCAGATGACATGATTGTATATTTAGAAAACCCCATTGTCTCAGCCCAAAAATCTCCTTAAGCTGATAAGCAACTTCAGCAAAGTCTCAGGATACAAAATTAATGTGCAAAAATCACAAGCATTCTTATACACCAGTAACAGACAAACAGAGAGCCAAATCAGGAATGAACTTCCATTCACAATTGCTTCAAAGAGAATAAAATACCTAGGAATCCAACTTACAAGGGATGTAAAGGACCTCTTCAAGAAGAACTACAAACCACTGCTCAGTGAAATAAAAGAGGACACAAACAAATGGAAGAACATACCATGCTCATGGATAGGAAAAATCAATATCGTGAAAATGGCCATACTGCCCAAGGTTATTTATAGATTCAATGCCATCTCCATCAAGCTACCAATGAGTTTCTTCACAGAATTGGAAAAAACTGCTTTAAAGTTCATATGGAACCAAAAAAGAGCCCGCATTGCCAAGACAATCCTAAGTGAAAAGAACAAAGCTGGAGGCATCACACTACCTGACTTCAAACTATACTACAAGGCTACAGTAACCAAAACAGCATGGTACTGGTACCAAAACAGAGATATAGACCAATGGAACAGAACAGAGTCCTCAGAAATAATACCACACATCTACAGCCATCTGATCTTTGACAAACCTGAGAGAAACAAGAAATGGGGAAAGGATTCCCTATTTAATAAATGGTGCTGGGAAAATTGGCTAGCCATAAGTAGAAAGCCGAAACTGGATCCTTTCCTTACTCCTTATATGAAAATTAATTCAAGATGGATTAGAGACTTAAATGTTAGACCTAATACCATAAAAATCCTAGAGGAAAACCTAGGTAGTACCATTCAGGACATAGGCATGGGCAAAGACTTCATGTCTAAAACACCAAAAGCAACAGCAGCAAAAGCCAAAATTGACAAATGGGATCTCATTAAACTAAAGAGCTTCTGCACAGCAAAAGAAACTACCATCAGAGTGAACAGGCAACCTACAGAATGGGAGAAAATTTTTGCAGTCTACTCATCTGACAAAGGGCTAATATCCAGAACCTACAAAGAACTTAAACAAATTTACAAGAAAAAAACAAACAACCCCATCAAAAAGTGGGCAAAGGATATGAACAGACATTTCTCAAAAGAAGACATTCATACAGCCAACAGACACATGAAAAAATGCTCATCATCACTGGCCATCAGAGAAATGCAAATCAAAACCACAATGAGATACCATCTCATACCAGTTAGAATGGCGATCATTAAAAAGTCAGGAAACAACAGGTGCTGGAGAGGATGTGGAGAAATAGGAACACTTTTACACTGTTGGTGGGATTGTAAACTAGTTCAACCATTATGGAAAACAGTATGGCGATTCCTCAAGGATCTAGAACTAGATGTACCATATGACCCAGCCATCCCATTACTGGGGATATACCCAAAGGATTATAAATCATGCTGCTATAAGGACACATGCACACGTATGTTTATTGCAGCACTATTCACAATAGCAAAGACTTGGAATCAACCCAAATGTCCATCAGTGACAGATTGGATTAAGAAAATGTGGCACATATACACCATGGAATACTATGCAGCCATCAAAAAGGATGAGTTTGTGTCCTTTGTAGGGACATGGATGCAGCTGGAAACCATCATTCTTAGCAAACTATCACAAGAACAGAAAACCAAACACCACATGTTCTCACTCATAGGTGGGAACTGAACAATGAGATCACTTGGACTCAGGAAGGGGAACATCACACACTGGGGCTTATCATGGGGAGGGGGGAGGGGGGAGGGATTGCATTGGGAGTTATACCTGATGTAAATGACGAGTTGATGGGTGCAGCACACCAACATGGCACAAGTATACATATGTAACAAACCTGCACGTTATGCACATGTATCCTACAATTTAAAGTATAATAATAATAAATAAATTTAAAAAATAATAATAAAATAAAAAAAAGAACTATTTTATACAGAACAATAAAGAGAATAATATAACCAAAAACCATACCTACCACTGGGTTTGTAATATTTAACATTTTACATATTTGACTCAGATTTTTAAAAATAAAATATTATAGGCAGCAAACATTTTCAATGTATTATTCTCTAAACCCATTTCCTCCATTCCTGCCAGAAGTAGCTACTATTCTGAACTTATCATTCTCATATAGATTTTTATATTTGTGTACATTTTACTATAGATACACTCCTAAAATATAGGATATTGTTTCTTATGCCTTAAGCTTTTAAATGGTGACATACTGGATTTTTTATGACTATTTTCTAATCCTTCAATTTTTGGAGATTTATTTATGTCAATGCATATAGCTCTGGTTCAATCATTTTAACCACTGTATGGTTCCATTTAATAAATATAACTCAATTTACTTATGAATTCTGATGGTGGTTATTTAGGTTAAAAGTTTCTTTTTTTGCCAATATAATATAATATAATACTGCAATGGATATTCTTGTGTACATCTCCTTGTGTATTACTTGTGGTGGAATTGTTTGGTCATAGGCTTTACAGACATTTACCTTTCTTTTTTTTATTATACTTTAAGTTCTAGGGTACATGTGCACAACGTGCAGGTTTGTTACATATGTATACATGTGCCATGATGGTATGCTGCACCCATTAACTCATCATTTACATTAGGTATATCCCCTAATGCTATCCCTCCCCCCTCCCCCACCCCACAACAGGCCCCGTGTGCGATGTTCCCCACCCTGCGTCCAAGTGTTCTCATTGTTCAGTTCCCACCTATGAGTGAGAACATGCGGTGTTTGGTTTTCTGTTCTTGTGATAGTTTGCTCAGAATGATGGCTTTCAGCTTCATCCATGTCCCTACAAAAGACATGAACTCATCCTTTTTATGACTGCATAGTATTCCATGGTATATGTGTGCCACATTTTCTTAATCCAGTCTGTCATTGATGGACATTTGCATTGGTTCCAAGTCTTTGCTATTGTGAATAGTGCCACAATAAACATACGTGTGCATGTGTCTTTATGGCAGCATGATTTATAATCCTTTGGGTATATACCCAGTAATGGGATGGCTGGGTCGAATGGTATTTCTAGTTCTAGATCCTTGAGGAATCGCCACACTGTCTTCCACAATGGTTGAACTAGTTTACACTCCCACCAACAGTGTAAAAGCATTCCTATTTCTCCACATCCTCTCCAGCACCTGTTGTTTCCTGCCTTTTTAATGATCACCATTCTAACTGGTGTGAGATGGTATCTCATTGTGGTTTTGATTTGCATTTCTTTGATGGCCAGTGATGATGAGCATTTTTTCATGTGTCTGTTGGCTGCATAAATGTACAGATATTTAACTTTAATTAAATATCCCAAATTGCTCTCCAAAGTAGTTGTACCACTTTATATTCCTACCAAAAATGTATTTCCATTCCAACACTTGGTACTGTAGTATTCTAATATTTTAATATTTTCCAAACCTATGTGTCAGAAATATTATCTCATTATTTTTAATGTAACTAAATATAATTAATTATATTCGTTATTACTAGTAAAACTAATTATCTCTTCATATATTTGCTGGCCATTTGGATATTCCTTTTCTGTGAATTACCTGTTCATTCCTTTTGTCAATTTTTCAGTGGGATTGGTTGTCTTTTTCTTAATAGCTTGTAGGTGTTCTTTCTAAATTCTGGATATTAATCCTACGTTAATATTATGCAATATGAATATCTTTTCCCAGTTTGTTGCTTATTTAAAAAAATTTTTTTCAGTGCTTTTTTTGTTGTGCAGACATTTTAAATTTCAATGTAGTTTTATTTGTCTCTTTTTCTTTTATGGTTGTGCTTTTGACATATTGAGAAATTCTTCCTTACCCTGGGGCATGAAGATATTCATCAATATCTTATTTAAATTTTTTGATATTTCATATTTAGTTCTTTAATTCACCTGTAATTGATGTTTGTGTGTGGTGTGAAATAAGGATTCAATTTCATTTTTTTCCTCTATAGTCAGTTGTCCTATCACCATGTATTGGTTAGTCCCATCCTTTTCCTACAGATTTGAAATGCTTACCTCTAGTCATATATTAAATTTTCATCTGTGTATGAATGTATTTCTGGTTTCCTTTTCCTGTTATATTAGTTGTTGTCTACTGTGTATCAATACCACATGTCTTAATTACTATCACTGTATAATACCTCTTGATATCTGGACTTACATTCATCTCCAGTAGTGTCAATGCTATTTTTGACCCTTTCCTCTTCTATATGAATTTTAAAATCAGATTGTTTAGGTATATACATGTGCATACACATGTGCACACACACACACACACACATATATATATATATGATTTTTGGAATTTTGATGGCAATTTATTGAATTTATAGCTTAATATTGGGGAGAACTGACGTATTTATGATGTTTCATCCTCTATTTCTTGAACATTTTATGTGTCTTCATTTTTTAGATCTTTTCTTTTTTAAACAGAAAAGAACAGAAATAACATTATTGGAAAATATCCATTGGATCTGGCATTTGGGAGATTTTTGGGGATCTCAGTGAAAGGAGTTTGAGTAGGGTGGTAAAGGGTTAAGTCAGGTTGCATAGGGCTGTTGAGTGAGTGAGGGTGAGGATGTGAGGACTGTGGTTTAAGAGAAATGGTTAATGTGGGTATGTGGTTTAAGAGAAATTTAAATGATACGAAAAGACAAGTCTTTTTAAATTTTATTTTTATTATCATTTGGAGGATAGGAGAGATCTGAGAAGTAGCCATCAGAGAAGGACATGTTGGATCTGTTATAGAGACAGGAGATGACTGATTGGGAGAAAAGGGTTCCAACAGCTCAAGACAGAGAGTCCTTGAATAAGACTCAATATTTCAACCTCTGAGTGTAAAGCACAAGAGGTGGCGATGAAGAGTGGATTTATTTATTGTCTAACAAATATTTATTGAGTGTCTGTGGTACGCCTGTCATTTATCTAGGTGCTAAGGATGCAGTAGTGAAGGAAATAGGCCAAAATCTTCGCTCTCATAGAGCTCACTATAAACAAGAGGAGAAAAACAATTAACTAAATAAATAATTAAGCTATGTTAGATGATGAAAAGTGCTAAGGGGAAATAAAACAGAAGAGGGAGACTCGTGTGTGTGTGTGTGTGTGTGTGTGTGTGTGTGTGTGTGTTGGGGAAATGCAATTTAACTGTGGTGAGTAGGGAAGTCTTGAAAGTGACATTTGAGTAGAGATATGAAGGAAGTAAGAGAGGGAGCTATGATGATCTTTGGGGGAAGAGCTTTCCAGGCAAAGGAAATGGCAACAGCAAAGGGTGAAGTAGGCAGTGTCTCTGACAGGGTTAGGGCATTGAGAGGAGGCCAGTGTGTGCAGAATAGAGTGAATTAGGGAGAGCATGGTAGAAGATGAAATCTAGAGGTAATAGGAGGCCAGATCACATAAGGCATGCAGGAAATTGTAAGAACTTTGGTTTTTACTCGGTTAAGTCATTGGGTGGTTTTAAACAGAGCTGTGACATGATCTAACTTAAGTTTTAACCATGTCATTCTGGCTGGTGCACTGAGAATAGTTTGTCGGGGCAAGGGTGAAACAGAGAGACCAATTAAGACAGTGCTGCAATAATAACAGACAAGATTTTAGGACGGCTTGCACCAGGATGGAGGAAGGTGAGAAGTGAGTGGATGCTGGATAGAGTTTGAAATTTTGACAAGATTTACTTCTGGATTATGTGTGGGGCATAAAAGAAAGTGAATAGTTAAGGATACTACCAAAGTTTTTGGTCTGAGCATCTAGGAGGCTGTAGCTGCCTTAATGAATTGAAATGAGTAAGACTGTGAGAGGAGCAGATTTAAGATGGAGTAGATCTCAGAGTCCTATTTTGTTCTCAAGTTTCAGATGCTAATCAGACCTCCAAGTAGAGATATCAAGTAGGTATCTTGAAATGAGTCTGGAGTTCAGATTTGGGAGTTACGGGCTTGTAGATGATGTTTGAAGCCATGAGAATGGCTGAGATGACCAGGGAGGGAGTACAGTATGCTGAGTCCTGGTATGCTCTAATGTTAATGTGGCAAGGGAAATGAGGAGAAACCAGGGAAGGAGAATAAGAGGAAAGAACCAGAGAGAAAGGAAGAAAACCAGGAGAATACTTTGTTCTGGAAGCCAAATAAAGAACACATTTGAGAGAGGAGACAGTTCTGTCTGTCAAATGCTGATAGACTAAGTTGAGGACAGAGAATGGACCACTGGATTTAGTGCCATGGAGGCCACTGGTGGAGTAATGGTGGTGAGAGCCTGAGAGTGGGCTCAAGAGAGAATTACAAGAAGAAGGTGGACATGCAAGGGAAACAAGTCTTTAAGGGGTGTTGCTGCAAAGGCAAAGAGAGAGAAAGGTGATAGTGGGGAAAGTGGGGTCAAGAGGTTTTTTGTTTTTGTTTCTTTAAAGATGAGATTGCTTGCACACTCATATTTCAGGGAGAAATAGGGAATGACATGGCCTGAAAGTGAGTATCAGGAATTCACTGGATGGCCTGAGGAGATGCATGAAGTTTAGCAATAGTTGCTGATGAAAGTGAGAAAGGGATTGACTGAGACAAGAACCTGGGAGGCAGAGGTTGCAGTGAGCCGAGATCACACCACTGCACTCCAGCCTGGGAAACAGAGCAAGACTCCGTCTCAGAAAAAAAAAAAAAAAAGAATTAACAAACCCTTTTAATTTGTTTTAAATATTTTTAAGTTTTAAAAAGTGTTTAAAGTTCGTAATTCCTAGTAGGAAAGCATTATCTCCATGAATACCCTAATGGCAAACCACTGTAAAATGCTTTAGTTGCATTTGGGGTAGATGGGTAGGGATTATCTTCAAAGCACCCCAGCTGTCTTGATAAGGTCAGAGGTACACTGGTTTGCATTATTGCAGCATCGATTAGGTGATCTAGATTGCTTTTCCTTTAGCAAAGGCTTTATTTATCAGAAGGGCATTACGCTTGACCTCCAAATTTGGCTGACAATTTATGGATGAGATTCATAACCTTCAGGTTGCTCTGGCATTTTGATGTATTTTCTGGGTTCTGGGCCACATCCTGGAAGGCCACCATAATTTCTGAACACTGCATGGCTGTGAGAACCTCTGGTCACTAAGAATTTTGAGTCCAGGCATTCCTGCCATTCCAGATATGTCCCCACCCATTCCAAGCATTTCTCTGAGAAAATTACCAGGCATTCTCCCAGAAAGCCACTTGGAAAAGAGCCTTACTGAGCTCCGGATCATCTTCTGGCTTCTTCCTCCCTCTGGGCTCTCTCATGCTTTTCTCAAGAGCCTTCTTAACCTTTTCTATTCTTTCTTTGATCTCTTACTCTGCATGTTTTCACTCATACTTTCTCCAATGTTTTATAATTTTCTAGGCCCTAGGTTTGAACTTCTTTCAGCATTTTACTAGCATCTTCATCATAATCCAATTTCCAGGCAAGGGCAAGGGCATGGGCTGGTTCTTCCCAAAGACCCAGAAGTCTATGTGTGTTTTCTCACCACTTGTAAGGCTGAAATGAATCAGGATTTATCTCAATGGCTCTGTCACGGTCTTGAATGGCAGCATTGGGCTTCTATAATTTGATGAAGACACTGGCTCTCTTGGCACACAGAATGGCCAAGTGAGGATTCAGCTTAATGGCATCTGTGAATGAGCCAATGGCTTTTTGCAGTTCACCATCATTTACGGTTTCAGTGGCAACCACTTTCTTACCATTTGCTGATCCATCATCTCCTCTGTTTTCTCTGCATTCTTCATCTCCCATTTCTTGAGGGGCATCAGTATCTTGTTCAGTCACACCATCATTATCAATTTCTAGATCAGTTTTCTCACTTGATGGTTCATCTGTCTTTACGTTTTCTTTCTGTCTTCTTGCTCTCTGTTTTTCCTTCCTTGATATTTTCTTCTGATTTAGCTTTCTGAATATCAGGTGGTACTTTACCCCACATGCTCTTCACCCATTCCCTCAGAAAGTGCATTTCCTTGGTGTGCAGAACACCCGGATCCTGCTTTCACAATTGCATGAAGGCCCCAGGCTTGCTCACTTGGTGGGGGTCCATGGTCAAGAGGTGGAGGGTGAAGCTTGGGGACTGTGGCCCAATTCCAGGCACAGGAGCTGGCTCAGCATGACCGTGCAGAAGGGCTTTCTTCAAATTCTTAACTGCATTCAGGGATTTGAGAAATTCTTCAATGAGAATTCCTAACATTCTTTTTTTTCCTTTAAAAAAATTTTTATTTTATTTTAAGTTCTGGGATACAGGTGCAGAATGTGCAGGTTTGTTACACAGGTATACATGTGCCATAGTGGTTTGCTGCACCTATCAACCTGTCATCTAGGTTTTAAGCCCTGCATGCATTAGGTATTTGTTCTAATGTTCTCCCTCCCCTTCTCCCGCACCCCCTGACAGGCCCCAGTGTGTGATATTCCCCTCCCTGTGTCCATGTGTTCTCATTGTTCAATTCCCACTTGTGAGTGAGAACACACGGTCTTTGGTTTTCTCTTCCTATGTTAGTTTGCTGAGAATGATGGTTTCCAGCTTCCTCCATGTCCCTGCAAAGGACATGGACTCATTCTTTTTTATGGCTGCATAGCAGAGAATTCCTAAAATTTTTAAAATTGACTTGAGTCAGGGACAGTGGCACTTGCCTGTAGATCCAGCTACTCAGAAGGTTGAGGCGGAAGCATAGCTTGAACTTGGAAGTTCAAGACTAGCCTGGGCAACATAGTAAGACCCTGTCTCAAAAAAAGTTGGCTTCAAAACTATTATTTCATATTAATGGGAATTATATTTCCATGGATATATGGACATCTTGATATTTTGGATACTGGATATTTTATAGCCATAGAAAATGTATATTGTCTTATAAGATCCATAACCAAAAAGGGTAATTGTCAACCATTCTTTGCTAGAGAACATACAAGAAGTTACAAAATGAGGTTATAAGACAGAAAGAAGGAGAAATGTTTAAGGAGAAATGTTTAAGAAGAAATACTAGAAAATTGGGATGCGGTACTACTGACTTACAAGTTCTGTAGTTCTTTGTAAACTTATTTAATAGTCTAATAGCTCTGGGTTATAGGAATTATTCTCACATAAACTGAAGTTCAGAGATGTTAAGTGGACTCTATATCATAAAAGTAACAACAGGAAGAACTCAACTATAACCTAACTTTTCTGACTTTAAGAATATGTCATTTCGATAATGTTTTTTGAAATATGTGAATCGTAATTTATATTTGAGCATATTCTTCTTCAATAATATACAGCACGGATATTGACAGGTCAATGACAGTGAATTGGGTTGAATGGAGGAAGTATTTTTTACTTAAACCTGCAAAAAAAGATGTTGAAGTTGCCCATTACCGGAATCATTTTACTGAAAGTGGTCTCTTTCTCACTATTGGTATATTTTATGCTATGCATCATGGGCATTAAAATGTCATACATTATAAACTGTTAGATTTGCTAGTGAGATCTTGCTGATTAAACAAGTGATGCTATAGAATGTTGTTTCCTTAGAAATTTGTACAATGCCAAGAATTGGCATATAATATCTACTTCAACCAGAGTCTCAACTTGCAAAAAGCATCCATTTATTGAGAACAACTACATTCTTAAGAGTTGATTACTGCCAGGCGCTGTGGCTCACGCCTGTAATCCCAGCACTTTGGGAGGCTGAGGTGGACGGATCACGAGGTCAGGAGATCGAGACCATCCTGGCTAAACCCCGTCTCTACTAAAGATACAAAAAATTAGCTGGGCGTAGTGGTGGGCACCTGTAGTTCCAGCTACTCAGAAGGCTGAGACAAGAGAATGGCTTGAACCCGCGAGGCGGAGCTTGCAGTGAGCCGAAATCGCGCCACTGCACTGCAGCCTGGGCGACAGAGCAAGACTCTGTCTAAAAAAAAAAAAAAAGTCGGTTACTCCTACTCAGCACACCATCACGCTGTATGATAGTTGCCTATTTACTTACCTGAAAGTAGGAATTGTGAATTGTAGATTTAGATAATGCTTTCCTAATATTTACTGGATGAATGTATAAACCATAACTGGAATTCTCTTGAAAGAATGGCAAGGCACATAGTCATATATATATCATAGTCTGCATAGCATTTGTCTCCAAGTACTCTTAGAGATCTATGCTTCAAAATGTCTTAAAATTTGAGGCCAGGCATGGTGGCTCATGCCTGTAATCCTAGCATTTGGGAGGCTGAGGAGGGCAGATCACCTGAGGTCAGGAGTTCAAGACCAGCCTGACCAATATGGCGAAATGCCATCTCTACTAACCAAAATTAGCCTGGCTTGGTGGCACATGCCTGTAATCCCAGCTACTTGCGAGGCTGAGGCAGAATTGCTTTAACCTGGGAGGCGGAGGTTGCACTGAGCCCAGATCACACCATTGCACTCCAGCCTGGGCAACAAGAGTGAAACTCTGTCTCAAAAAAAAAAAAAAAAAAAAAAAAAAAAAGTCTTAAAATTTAAAAGGTTTTAAAAAATTTCTTAAAAATGTTGCTTGGTGATTCCCAGTTATAATCTACACTGTTCTTCTGTGTACTACAATATGCTTCTACAACTCTAAGGTAGGGATTATTATTCCTATGTTATAGATGAGGAAACCAAGGCAGAGAGAGGTTAAGTAACTGGCCTTTTCTTTTTTTAAATTTTTTTGAGACAGAGTTTCTCGCTCTGTTGCCCAGGCTGGAGTGTGGTGGCGTGATCTTGGCTTACTGCAACCTCCCAGATTCAAGCAATTCTCCTGCCTCAGCCTCCTGAGTAGCTGGGATTAGAGGCATGTACCACCATGCCCAGCTAATTTTTTTGTATTTTTAGTGGAGACAGGGTTTCACCATGTCTGACTGGTCTCAAACTCCTGACCTCAAGTGATCTGCTCGCCTCAATCCCCCAAAATGCTGAGATTACAGGCATGAGCCACTGCACCCAAGTAACTGGCCTCTAAAGGTAAGGAGGCTAGTGTAACATTTAAGCTCATGAACTCTAGAATCATACTTCCGGAGTGTGCTTCTTAGTGCCCCTACTTAGTATCCCTGTGACCTTGGGGACATCATTTAACCTTTCTAAGTCTCGTTTTTTTGAACTATAGAGGTGATATTACCTACTCCGTAGGGCTGGTGAGAGGATTAATGAGACAATCGTACTAAAATACTGAATACAGTGCCTTGTGAACAGGAAATAATTAATGCATGCTGGTCAGTGGTCAGGAGCAAGGACTCTGGAGCTAGCTTGCTTGAGTTCAGATCTTAGTTCCACCTTTACAAGCTGTGACCCCTCTTTACTTCAGTTTCCTAATGTTTGTAAAATGATCTATGGACAGTACCTACACCTTAGTTGTTTTGAGGATTAAACTAGTTAATATAGGCAAAGCACTTACAACAGCAGCTGACACATGTTAAACACCGTAAGTATTAGCTATTATTATCAATTATTGGTAGGAAATAACCTTGAACTGAAACTTGTATTTCAAATCTGTGACATCTATTGTTTCTTTATGAAAACTATGTTTTTTTCTTTCATTTTTCTTTAACATTAGGACTTTCTTTTAATAGTCTATGTATTTAAGAAAAAGTTGCAATAAATACCAACCTGCCACCATCCTATTTTCTATAACTCCCCAAATCCCAAGATGCGTAAGTCAAGTATGTGAAAGCTAAGCCTAACTTAACTCCTTTTAACTGCCTTCTAAGGAAACTGAACTAAGTGAAAACAAGTTTTGCATGAAGCTCTATAGCTTTTCCTATATCTTTAAGAGATTGCTCTGAGAAAGAGAGATGATCAGTAGAATCACATTACTATTGACAGGTAGAAAAATCAAAGACATTCCACTATAGCCTTAGCTTGAATAGCGTGTTTTCTTAACTCTTACCACATTACTTACGACGCTCTTCAGTTACCAACATTATTTTAATTTAAAACATATGTAATCATTAGGCGAATATGTTATCTTTTTGGTACTTTTTCCTCTGTACTCTTAAAGATGATTAAAGGAAATTCAAGTCAATGAAAAAATACATTTGTTGTCTATGCCTACCATAGGATAAGTTTTCTGTTTGATAATGAAGATAAAAGGAAGATAAATACATGGGAAATAGCTATTTTGAAGATTCAATGACATATTGTCTGTGACAATCTAATAGAGAAATATAAATTAAATTCAATAAACTGTCTTTTTAAGTGTAGTGCTAACAAAGGGTGCGTCATTTGTTCCAGGGGCACCTTCACTGTTTGGCTTATAGTAATTTCATGAGAAACAAATAGGTTTGGCAGTATAGCTGTACAGCAAAGAAGTAGAAAACAGCCCGTTTTCAGGGTGGAATACAGAGTGCAGGCTCTGGATTCAGGCTGCTTTGGTTCAAATCCTGGCTCTGCCACTTACTGGGTGAATTGGGGTAAATTAGTTAATCTCTCTGGGCCTCAGTTTTCTTAACTCTAAAACTGGGATGATAATACTTCTCAGGGTTATTATGAAAACTAAAAATGACACATATAGCTTTAATATAGTACTGACTTTGCTCTGCAAATGTTAGTTTTTATATATGTAACAGATACTAACCTATTTTTTAGTCACATTATTGCTAATGACTATGCATAGCATAGGCACTGGACGCCCAAATGCCACCAAAGAGTCTGTGTTTTACAACTGATAATACCAGTAACTAACATTCACTGAGTCTCTTTTAGTGCGAAGCACTGTGATAAGTGCTTTATGTACTTTTAAGTCATTTAATCTTAAGAACTCAACAAAGTAGGTATTACTATTGTCTCCATTTTGCATTTGAGGAAATTGAGACCCAGAGAGATCATTCAATTAGGAATTCAGGAGGAATTCAGAATTTGAATTCTATCTGGCTCCTGAGCCCAGGTCCTTAATCATGACAAATGTTATCAAACTTCTGGGCCCTCAAAATATTCCTACTTTATGATATATGTGTAGCAGAGCTTACTATCTGCTTTGGGCATTACATAGAAAGACCTAATTTTTTGTCACTTCCACCGTAGGTAAAGATGTAAAAGGAAACTGCTTTAAATGTGTGTTGTATATTTTATATCTGTTTCATTAAAAGCAAAGAGTCTGACTGAAGATATTAGGTTGGTGGAAAAGTAATTGTGGTTTCTACTATTACTTTCTTACTTCTTTTTTGAGACGGAGCCTTGCCCTGTCACCCAGGATGGAGTACAGTGGCATGATCTTGGCTCACTGCAACCTCTATCTCCCAGGTTCAAGTGATTCTCCTTCCTCAGCCTCTGGAGTAGTTGGGATACAGGCGCATACCACTGCACCCAGCTAATTTTTGTAGTTTTAGTAGAGATGGGGTTTCACCATGTTAGCTAGGCTGGTCTCAAACTCCTGACCTTAAGTGATCTGTCTGCCTTGGCCTCCAAAAGTGCTGGGAGTACAGGCGAGAGCCACCATGCCTGGCCTCTTTTCTTAATTTTTATTTTTATTTTAAGTTCCAGGGTGCATGTGCAGGATGTGCAGATTTGTTGCACAGATAAATGTGTGTGATGGTGATTTGCTATACCTGTCAATCCATCACCTAGGTATTAAGCCCAGCAAGCATTAGCTATTTTTCCTAATACTCTCCCTCCTCCCACCCACCTCCTGACAGGCCCCAGTGTGTGTTGTTCCCTTCCCTGTGTCCATGTGTTCTCATTGTTCAGCTCCCACTTATAAGTGATAACATGCAGTGTTTGGTTTTCTGTTCCTGTATTAGTTTGCTGAGGATAATGGCTTTCAGCTTCATCCATGTCCCTGCAAAGGACATGAACTCATTCCTTTTTATGACTGCATAGTATTCCATGGAATATATGTATCATATTTTCTTTATCCAGTCAATCATTGATGGGTATTTAGGTTGATTCCATGTCTTTGCTCTTGTGACATGTGTTTGCTGTAGTGCTGCAGTGAACATATGTATGCATGTATCTTTGTAATAGAAATATTTATATTCCTCTGCAATATAAATATTTATATTTATATTCCTCTATACCAAGTAATGGAATTTGAGTCAAATGGTATTTCTGGGTCTAGATCTTTGAGGAATCATCACACTGTCTTCCACAATGGGTGAACTAATTTATAGTCCTACTAACAGTGTAAAAGTGTTCCTATTTCTCTGCAACCTCTCCAGCATCTGTTGTTTCTTGACTTTTTAATAATTGGCATTCTGACTGGCGTGAGTTGGTATCTCATTGAGGTTTTGACTTGCATTTCTCTAATGATCAGTGATGTCAAGCTTTTTTTTTTTTTTAAATATGTTTGTTGATCACATGAATGTCTTCTTTTGAGAAGTATCTGTTCATGTCCTTTGCCCACTTTTTAATGGAGTCATTTGTTTTTTCTTGTCAATTTGTTTAAGTTCCTTGCAGATTCTGGATATTAGACCTTTGTCAGATGCATAGATTGCAATAATTTTTTCCCATTCTGTAGGTTGCCTGTTCACTGTGATGATAGTTTCTTTTGCTGTACAGCAAAGAAACTAGTTTAATTAGTTTGATTGGATCCCACTTGTCAATTTTTGCTTTTGTTGCAATTGCTTTTGGTGATTTCATCATGAAATCTTTTCCTGTGCCTATGTCCTGAATGGTATTGCCTGTATTTTCTTCTAGGGTTTTTATAGTTTTGGGTTTTACATTTAAGTCTTTAATTGATCTTGAGTTAATTTTTGTATAAGAAGGGGCCCAGTTTCAATTTTTTGGGTATGGCTAGCCAGTTCTTCCAGCACCATTTATTAAATAGGGAATATTTTCACCATTGCTTGTTTTTGTCGGGTTTTTTGAAGATCAGATGGTTGTAGATGTGTGGTCTTATTTCTGAGTTCTCTATTCTATTCCATTGGTCTATGTGTCTGTTTTTGTACCAGTACCTTGCTCTTTTCGTTACTGTAGCCTTGTAGTATAGTTTGAAGTCTGGTGGCATGATGACGCCTCCAGCTTTGTTCTTTTTGCTTAGGATTGTCTTGGCTATGTGAGCTCTTTTTTTTTTTTTTGGTTCCATATGAATTTTAAAATAGTTTCTTTATTAATTTATAATTGACAGTACTTCAAGCTTATTTGTGAGTTATTTTAAATTGTGCTAGTTAGTGAAGCCCAATATTCTTGGAGAGGATATTAATTTACTGTGGATCTGAGATATATAAAACATTATTTAGATCTTATAAGGTGATAAAATTTTTATTTGAGTTCATCTAATTATTATTATTATTTTTTAAAATAAGGAATTGATATGGGAGATAAATGGACTTTTTGTAACAAATTTCATTGATGAAGGAAGAAAATCTGGCCTGTTGTGGAAATATCTGTTGGCTGGAGGCATAGCTGGTACTTATGCTCAGACATGCACAATGCCATTAGATCATCTGAAAATTCTGCTGCAGGTATATTGCATAGTTCGTGTGTATGATTTTCAGTGATATGTATCGGGGGAACCAGTCCTCAGTATTTCAATGTAGGTTGTTTTCTATTTTCCCTAAGTGTCGGCCAGTCTGAGAAATAAAGAGAAAGAGTACAAAGAGAGAAATTTTACAGCTGGGCCTCGGAGGGTGACATCACATATCGGTGGTTTCTGTGATGCCCACCTGAGTCACAAAACCAGCAAGATCTTATTAAGGATTTCAAAAGGGGAGGGATATATGAATAGGGAGTAGGTCACAGGGATCACATGCTTTCAGAGGGCAATAAAAGATCACATGGCAGAGGGTGAAATTAGAATTACTGATGAGGTTCCAGGTCCCACTGGGCATGCATTGTCTTGATAAACATCTTAACACGAAACAGGGTTTGAAAGCAGACAACCAGTCTGACTAGAATTTCCCAATCCTGGTAAGCCTGAGGGCACTGCAGGAGACCAGGGCGTATTTCATCCCTTATCTTCAACTGCATGAGACAGACACTTCCAGAGCGGCCATCCATAGACCTACCCCTGGGAATGCATTCCTTCCCCAGGGTTATTCCTTGCCGAGAACAGAATTCAGTGATATTTCTCCTACTTGCTTTCTGCAAGAAGAAAAATATGGCTCTATTCTGCCTGACCCTTCAGGCAGTCACACCTTAAGGTTATCTTCCCTTGTTCCCTGAAGATTGCTGTTGTTCTGTTCTTTTTCAGGGTGCCCTGATTTCATGTTGCTCAAACACACATGTTTTACAAACAATTTGTACAGTTAACGCAGTCATCACAGGGTCCTGAGGTGGCATACATCCTCAGCTTATGAAAATGGTGGGATTAAGAGATTAAAGTAAAGACAGGCTTAGGAAATTATAAGAGTATTGATAGGGGAAGTGATAAATGGCCACAAAGTCTTCACAATTTATGTTCAGAGATTGCAGTAAAGATAGGCATGAGAAATTATAAAAGTACTAATTTTGGGAACTGATAAATGTCCATGAAATCTTCACAATTTATGTTCTTCTGCCGTGGCTTCAGCCAGTCCCTCTGTTCAGGGTCCCTGACTTCCTGCAACATTATGAATGTTTGATAATTTTTGAAAGAAGGATTTCAGAGGTGTTAATATTATTATCTGATGCTCTCATGTGCAAATGGCTTCATTACCAATAATCTACTAGACTAATTTCTTCAACAAGCTGCCAGGCACTGAACTCATCTTGACAGTACAAAAACCAAATATATATCATTCTCAACCATATGCATTTTGGAGTTTAGTGATGAAGACAGATCTTTAAAAAAAATAATTAAACATAGTCTAATAATGTAGCTCTAGTGTTCTAAGGAGGGACAAAATTAGAGAAGCCTCCTTTTTATGGGGAGGTATGTAGAGGTGGATCTAAACCATTCTGTGATTCTCTCTATGAGGTAGAAATTTTGACACCAAAAGACAGAGACTGGTCAAAAAGTTGTACTCACTCTGTGTTCCTTACCAAATGCAGGGTCATATAGATGGAATTCTTTAATTGTGTGAAAGGTTTTGGGTCCTAGAACTGTTCTGGTCTCTTTGAAGATAGGACAAGCAATGGAGAAACTCACTGTGCAACCAGGATAGGGGAGAAGGGTTTCCACCTTCTTCATTGCTCTACTCAAGGCAGAAATTATGGGCCTGTAACAGTCACTATCTCCTTTTACATTTTTTGGGCCATCAAGGAACGTATTTCTTTCTAATTTTTATAGACACATACAAAGCAAGCAAGTATGCCTGGCTGCTGGGATTCTGGGTTCAAAGCAGAGAAAGAGGCAGAAGGCCTTCTATCCATCGTGCATTTTTTTTTCACTGAATCCCTGTGTTTCCAGTCCTTACAGAATTATTGAATTCTGTATTCTTTATTCTTGAATCAAGAACTTCTTCATTTTCTCCAGAGAATAAAGCCTCCAGGGGTGTTTAAGGGCAAATCAACTTCTATGTGCATTCCCTTTTGTAGAATTTGTTGTAATTTTTATTCTGCTAAGTCAGTTATCACTTTTCCATTTGCTTTCCACCTCCTCTAAATCTGTTGAAATTGATGGTATTTTTTTTTTAATTTGTAGATTAGTTATAGGGTGACCATATAATTTTCATACAGACCAAGATCCTTTTGGAAGTGAAAGGGGACCGGGGGTGGTGGCTCATGCCTGTAATCCCGGCACTTTGGGAGGTTAAGGTGGGTGGATCACCTGAGGTCAGGAGTTCGAGACCAGCCTAGCCAACATGGTGAAACCCTGTCTCTACTGGAAAAATACAAAAATCAGCCTGCTGTGGTGGTGGGCGCCTGTAATCCCAGGTACTCGGGAGGCTGAGGCAGGAGAAACGCTTAAACCCAGGAGGTGGAGGTTGCAGAGAGCCGAGATCTTGCCACTGCACTCCAGCCTGGGCGACAGAGCGAGATTCCGTCTAAAAACAAACAAACAAAAAAGTGAAAGGGAGTGCTTAGTAATCACCAAGGGACAACACTTGGGCAAAGAAAGATATGTGTACCACCCTAGATACTGCCTTCTTTATTACGTTATTGGTGTTTTTGTGTGGTTTTGGGAGGGAAAGAGAAAAATATGTGTGGTCAATGGCCATTTTTACTGAAAGTTAATTTCTTGCATGTCTAAAAATTATTTTATTTTGCTTTTTTCCTAGACTGGCAGTTTGGCTGAGTTTGAGCATCAAGTTCAAAAATGCTTTCCCTCAGAGCTGTTAAGGCATTGATTACCCTGTTAATTTTTAGCATCTAGTGTTATTTCTGAGAAGCCTGAACCACTCTGATTTTTCATATATGACCTGTTTTTCCTCTATGCAAACTTTTAGTCATGCTTCTATCCTGGCTGTTATGAAATTTTACAATGTGAATTTAGGTAGGTTTTCTTTTCATTCACTATGCTTGACATTTAGTGGGCTCTTCCTAACTATAAATTTATTTTTTCTTAGCATTAGTGTATTCTATTATTTTTCTTAATTTTCTTCCTTCTCTTTTCTATCTCTAGAATTCTTATTACTTGGATGTCATACCTTCTGGGTTGACCTTGTGTGTTAGTCAGGGTTCTCTAGAGAAACAGACCTTGTGTGTTAGTCAGGGTTCTCTAGAGAAACATATATATATATATGATATATATATCTTTTATAGTTGTTTTGTTCAAGGCAACGCATCTGACTGAGGATAACATAGGGATCTACGAAGTCTTGAACACTGAAGACACTTTGTTGTTATTGCCAGTTAAATAGTTACTACCTCATCAGTTGTTTGTGTAGCCTGTGTTTCATCATAGCTAAAATTATTATTAGAATTTAGAAAATCATTCTTTTTGTATTCAGTCTTTGATAGATATTTCTATATCAGAAGTTTATTATGGGAATTGGCTCATGGGATTATTAGAAGGTGTGGATTCCACAATAGGCTCTCTGCAAGCTGGAGAACCAGGAAAGCTGGTGCTTTCCAATTCCAAGTCCAAAGGCCTGAGAACCAGGGGAGCTAATGGTGAAATTCCCAGTCTAAGGCCAAAGGCCTGGGAACTAGGATGGAGGGCAGGGCCATTGGGGTAAGTATCAGAGTCCTCAGGCCCAAGAACCAGGAGCTCTGATGTCTGAGGGCAAGAGAAGATGGATATCCTAGCTCGAGAAAACAGAGAAACAGAGACACAGACAGAGACAGAGGGATTTTGCCTTTCTTCTGCTTTTTTGTTTTATGTGGGCTCTCAAATGACTGGATAATGTCCACCCACATTGGTGAGAGTGGATCTTCTTTACTCAGCATATGGATTGAAATGCTAATCTTTTTCTTAAACAGCTTCACAGTCATACTCAGAAATCGTATTTCATCAGCTGTCTGGAAATTCCTTAGTCTAGTCAAGCTGACACATAAAATTAACCATCTCACCCTCCATGCATCTTATTTGTTTATTTATTTTTGAGGCAGGGTCTCACTCTGTCACTCAGGAATGGAGTACAGTGGCATGACCACAGTTCACTGCAGCCTCGACCTCTTGGGCTCAAGTGATCCTTCCACCTCAGCCTCCCAAGTAGCCAGGGCTATAAGTGTTCACCATCACACCTGCCTATTTATTTATTTATTTTTATTTATTTATTTTTTTGGAGACAAGGTCTCACTAAGTCACCCAGGCTGATCTCAAACTCCTGGGCTCAAGTGATCTGCCCTCTTCAACCTCCCAAAGTGCTGGGATTACAGGTGTGAGCCATTGCACCTAGCTGCATCTTATCTTTTCATAAATATTTTCTATCACTATGTCATTTTCTAGGACATTTCTTCAATCATATAGTTTATCCCTTCTATTGAACTCATGTCAACAATCACATCTTTACTTCCAAGAGCTCTTTTTATCCCTTTGATTGCATTTATCCCTTTTCATAGTTCCTTGCTTGGTAGTTTTTTTCTTAATTATCATCTTGATTCTTTTTGAGGATATTAGAGGTGCTTTATATAGTTTTGTTTTAGTTGACTGTAGTTTCCTGAATTGTTACTATATTCTCTGGAATTAGTTACTGTGTTTATCTTAGTTTTAGATTTTTATGCTGCCATTCATGCCCCCAAACATGTGGTGATCCTTTGTTGTTGTTTCATGGTCAAAATGAAAGACTTCATATTTTAGGTAGCTGATACAGATTTCTCTACAGTTAGTTGTATTTTCTAGTTATGTTTCTCTCACAGAATTTTTGTTATAAAAGGAATCTACACATTCTGTTTATGTTCTCTTTGTCATCAAGAGGACTGAGGAATGACCACAGAACTAAAATCCCTTTGAACCGATTTCTTGACAACTCCCCAAATGTTTTGTAGTGTCATTGTTTCTGTCGCCAGCTTCCTTTACCCTCCCTGCATGGCAGGCTCAAGGTTCTACACTCTGCCGCCCTCGCTCAGACTTCTCTGCTAAGGCTGAACCCCCAGGGCCATGGGGCAGGAACCTTTCCAGACCTTGCCCTCCCCTTGGAGCTCTATCAATTTTTCCTTTATATGTATTGAGGCCAAAAGCTGATATGCTCGTGGTAAGCTGAATCTTTTATCATTGTGAAGTGATCAAACTAACCTTCTGTCCCTGAGACAAATCCCCCTTGGTGCCTGTAATCCCAGCACTTTGGGAGGTCTGACACGGGCAGATTATTTGAACTCAGGAGTTTAAGACCAGCTGAGGCAACATGGTGAAACCCTGTCTCTACAAAAATAATATTTAAAAAATTAGCTGGACGTGGTGGTGCATACCTACGGTCAGAGCCACTTGGGAGGCTGAGGAGGGAGGATTGCCTGAGCCCAGGAGGCAGAGGTTGCAGTGAGCCGAGATCACGCCACTGCACTCCAGGCTGAGTGAGAGTGAGACTCCATCTCAAAAAATACGTATTTTTAAAAGAGTCAAATATAAAAAAAGTCTAAACATTCAGCAGAATATATTTTGTCTTACTTGGATTTTCGGGTTCCATTGGAATGAGGTAGAATTTTTATTTCTGGAAACCAGAGAAAAAGAAAGATGAAAGGAAATCCTTCAAACTAAATTTTCAATGAAGCAAAGGAACAAGAGAACACATGCTGTATGATTACAGGTAAAACCCAGACCTATTAGGAATGCACAATGTGTATTTGGTGTGTGTGTGTGTGTGTGTGTGTGTGTGTGTGTATGTAACACATATACAATGCCGTATTTTTCAGCCATGAAAATGAAGGAAACCCTGTCATTTGTGATAATATGGATGAACTTGGAAGACATTATGCTAAGCAAAATATGCCAGACACAGAACAACAGGTACTGCATGATCTCACTTATACATGGAAACTAAAAAAGTTGAACTCATGGAAGCAGACAGTAGAATGGCGGTTACCAGAGGTGGGTGGGAGATGGGGAATGCGGAGATGTTGGTCAAAGGATACAGAGCTTCAGTTATGTAGAATGAATTGTAACAGATTGCCACAATTTCTCCTAAGATAAAAAAAGAATGGGTTATTTTATTATTATTATTATTATTATTATTATTATTATTATTATTATTATTTTCTTCTCTTCTCCTCTCCCCTTTTCCCCCTGTTCTCTGTTGTCTACGTAGTCCTTTGGAAATGCAAACATAACCTATCACCTCCCCATCACCAGACATACCCTTTAAACAAGTTTCAAGACAGATCTCTCCTCAGGAGTGCACAGTCGATTTGCAGACCAAACCATACCCATCACAGAACTTCCACCATACAGGGTCATCTCAGAACTTTTACCTACTAGGAGGGCATGTCGAAAGCATGCCCACCTGGTCACTTTTACAACTTACTTCTGACCAGAAAGATACCAACTTGACTGCCCAGTGGATAACTGCCTGAGAGCAGGGAGACCCCTCTGTCCTTGCTCACTTCTCCCTTTAACTTATAAAAATTCCACTTTTTGCTCCAAAGGTGAGGTGACACATTCAAAGCAGGACATGTTATTCTTCTTTCCCCAAGCCAGCTTTGGAAATAAATTCACTTTTTTTTTTTTTTGTGCCAGGCCTCACACTTAATTGCACTCTGCATGTGGTGAGCAACTAACCTGCTTTTGGTTACACAATGAGTTTTAGAGACCTAATGTATGTCATGGGGACTATTGTTCATGCTGTATTGTATACTTGGAGTTTGCTAAAGGAGTAGATCATGTGTTCCATTACTCTTAAAAAAAAGGAGCTATGTGAAGAGGTGGATATGCTAATTAGCTTGAATATAGCCATTAGTTCATTATGTAGATGTATGTGGAAACATCATGTTGCAGACCTTAAATATATACAATTTTACTAAAATTTTTAAAAAGATTATTTTAAGCAAACATTTACAGTAGCATGAAAATATAAAAACTACATTGCAAAGGATGTGGAAACCCATATGCTGAAGACTACACAATATTGCTGGAAGCAATTAAAGACCTTTGGAATAGGAGGTGTTTGTTCTTATTTTTCAAGGTTGTTTTTGCTATTTGGGAATACTTGCAATTTTTTTCTGAATAAGAAGTTCTTCTTTTTTATTTCTGAAAAAAAAATAGGCCACAGAATTTGGATAAGATTGTATTGAATCTGTAGATTGCTTGGAGTAGTATTTCTATATTAACTATATTAAATTTTCCGACCCATGGACACAGGATGTTTTCCCATTTATTTAATTCTTCTTCGATCTTTTTATGCCATGTTATGTAGTTTTTAGTGTACATATATTTCACCTTCTTAAATTTCTTCCTAGGTATGTTATTCTTATGGGTGCTATTATAAATGAAATGTATTAATTTTTCTTTAAGATTTTTCATTGCTAACAAACCTGATTTTTATCTGTTTATCTTGTATGCTGCAAGTTTGCCGAATTAGTTTATTAACTCCAGTAATTGTGAGTGTGTGTGTGTGTGTGTGTGTGGCAGAGGGTGGGGGGTGTTAGTATTTGGTATTTTCTCTATATAGGGTCATGTCATCTGCAAATTGAGATAATTTTTTTTTTCTTTCCAAAACTTTTTTGCTCATCTTCATTTTTGAAAGATATTTTGACTGGGTATAGAATTCTAGGTTGACAGTGTTTTCTTTTTTCAGTACTTTAAAGCTATTGCAAACTTTTTGTTTGTAACAGTTCTGATGAGAAATTGGATGCCATCCTTACAGTTAGTCCTCTGTATGTAACATGTCTTTTCACCTTTTATTCCTCTGAGGAGTTTCTCTTCATCACTGGTTTTGATCAGTTTGAGAATGATGTTTCTTGGTGTAGTTTTCTTCATGTTTCTTATCTTCAGGATACATTATGTTTCTGGGATATTTGGGGTTTATGGTTTTCATGAAGCTTAGAAAGCTTTCATCCAGTATGGTTTAAATATTTTTCTATCGCTCTTACCCACTCCATTCCCTTCAGGGATTCCATTTACCCCTACAGTAGAGTATTTAAAGATTTCCCACTGATGGGGTTTTTAGTTTTTAAATTCATTTTTTCTCTGTGTGTTTCATTTGTGTTAGTTTCTATTGCTATTTCTTCTAGTTCAATATTTTCTACTGCAATGTTTAATTCAGTGCATTTTGAAAATTTCAGACTGTAAACTATAGTTTTCTCTTATGGAATTTGATATTTTAAAATATCTCCAACATCTTCACTTAAATAAAATTATAACTGCTTTAATGTCCTTATCTTCTATTTTTAACATGTGTGTCATTTTCAACGGAATTATTACATTCTTCATTATGTTTCATGTTTTCCTTTCTTTTTTGCCTGTTTGATTCTGGGATTTGATGCCAGACATTTGATGTCGATGCCCAAATGTGTCCAGTGACACAACTCGGCCTCAGTTTTTTTTTTTTAATTTTTAAATTATACTTTAAGTTCTAGGGTACATGTGCACAATGTGCAGGTTTGTTACATATGTATACATGTGCCATGTTGGTGTGCTGCACCCATTAGCTCGTCATTTACATTAGGCATATCTCCTAATGCTATCCCTCCTCCCTCCCCTCTCCCCACAATAGGACCCGGTGTGTGATGTTCCCCTTCCTGTGTCCAAGTGATCTCATTGTTCAATTCCCACCTACGAGTGAGAACATGCGGTATTTGGTTTTCTGTTCTTGCGATAGTTTGCTGAGAATGATGGTTTCCAGCTGCATCCATGTCCCTACAAAGGACACGATCTCATCCTTTTTTATGGCTGCATAGTATTCCATGGTATATATGTGCCACATTTTCTTAATCCAGTCTGTCACTGATGGACATTTGGGTTGATTCCAAGTCTTTGCTATTGTGAATAGTGCCGCAATAAACATACGTGTGCATGTGTCTTTATAGCAGCCTGACTTATAATCCTTTTGGTATATACCCAGTAATGGGATGGCTGGGTCAAATGGTATTTCTAGTTCTAGATCCTTGAGGAATCGCCACACTGTCTTCCACAATGGTTGGACTAGTTTGCAGTCCCACCAACAGTGTAAAAGTGTTCCTATTTCTCCACATCCTCTCCAGTGCCTGTTGTTTCCTGATTTTTTAATGATGGCCATTCTAACTGGTATGAGATGGTGTCTCATTGTGGTTTTGATTTGCATTTCTCTGTTGACCAGTGATGATGAGCATTTTTTCATGTGTCTGTTGGCTGTATGAATGTCTTCTTTTGAGAAGTGTCTGTTCATATCCTTTGCCCACTTTTTGATGGGGTTGTTTGTTTTTTCTTGTAAATTTGATTGAGTTCTTTATCTGGATATTAGCCCTTTGTCAGATGAGTAGATTGCAAAAATTTTCTCCCTTGGCCTCAGTTTTTATACATACCCAAGCTCGTTCAGCAGGAGTGGTAGAGACACTATGACAAATGAAGTGTCCTCTGGAAATTTGTAGTGAAGAGAATGAATGAAGTAACTGGCAGAAATTAGAGGTCCTGGTAGAACAAAATAGAATCCCAGAATGCGAACACACACCATGCATGTCGCTGAAAGCAAGACAATGTTTCCTAAAATCTCAAGAAAAATCACTTTTGGTAAGTATCTTATATCAAGTGAGGCGTCCATGTACCAAGGCAGTGGGAAAAGTTTATTAAGGATGCAAAAATCAGTGAGACCTGATTCTCTCATGAGGACATGGTTAAGGATGAATGCTACTCAGTAAGTGATGCCTAGGACATGCACTTTTGAATAGCTCGTGAGCAGCAATGTATTTAATTGTGAATCTAAACCAAAAACCAAGGTGGGGACAAGGTGGGAGACATAGGCTGTCACTGGTATATGTTTGGGTTGAAATAACACTATCAGAAATGGCAGGTAAAGAGGTCAGAGAAGAGGAAAATAATGTCTTTGATTGTTACAGTGTTAAAATTTGAAGTTGAAAGATATAATTTTAAATTTGTAAACCAAATATTAGAAATGTGTTAGGTTAAAAGGGGACCAGTGATGTCAAAAACTTTTTAGTGCAATGTTAAATAGGATCTATACAATGCTTCCTAAATAACAAACAAAAGGCACACACATGCACACACACACAAACACACAAAGAAAACAAATAACATCGACAAAGAAATATAGTAAATACAATCTACTACATATGATAAATAAGACTAAAATATGGAACAGTTTAGAATATAAACAGGTAAATAAGAAGGTTTTTATTAATCTATATTCTTATCCACAAAACCAATAATAAAATAAAAGCTTAAAACATTGTATGTAAAAAATCTACTAGTCCAGGGTGATAGGCAAAACAATTTAATTAAAGAGATTCAAAACTTAAACATTTTAACTTTAATAGACTAAAATTAATTTTGGATGAAAGTTAAACTTTGGGCAGGGAATGTTCTTTTCTATGACAGAATGCCAGCAAAGACAAGCATATAGTAAAATTTTGAGAAAGACAATTTCCAATGTAAAAACATCAATATAATAACTGATACAGGCAGGGGTGATTAATTGATGATAAAATACTCAGAGAAAGATTGTTAGAATACAGGATATTGATACTATTTCAAACCACTTTCGAAATTAATTATAAACAAGGTGTCTTTACAAGGGATAGAGCTCCTAGATGCCTCCTTTAGCAAGTGACCATCCTAGTATCACAACAATGGGGATGGACACACTGGGCCTTCTCTGCCTGCAGATGGACTGAGGTAGGAAGCTCACAGCGTGGACTCTGCAGTGTTCTTGGCAAAATGTTTACGCTGAATTTATTCATGAGGACATTTTCAGGTAATTTCAGAATGTAGACCATCGAGCCACACAGCTGACCTGTCCTCTACAAACAAGTCCATGTCACCACCATCAATGACAACAATAAAAAGATAAAGATACATTTTGGGTTCAAAATGACTAAAAAAAGCATAAGATACTTAGTATTTTTACTCTTTTTGAGCCCAAAATGTCTCTTCTCCTTTTTGTTGTGTTCTTGGTGGTGACATGGACTGTTTGAAGGAGACAGGTCAGTTGTCCTGTTCAATGTTCTACATTCTGCAGTTGTCTGAGGGTTACCTCCTATGAAACTCAGGCTAAGCGTTTTCAGCAAGAACATGGCATTGTTCATACTCTGCCCTGGCAGAGTCCCGGCTGACATGCAGTCTCCTGCCAGCAGCTCCTGACTCCTGTTCTCTACACGATGGGAATTGAGAGGAGCAGGGCTAAGGCCTGTGAATGCTGTTTGTCCATCTGGGCATTGGTCTCCCTAGGCATTGATTACAATTGGAGGGGGATGGACTGTGGCTTCTCAAATCAAAGGAGTGTAGTGGGTTGAAATCATCAAGAGTATTCTGTGTCTAAAATTCAATCCTCAGTGAAGGACCCCTGCAGTATTGTGTTTGGACTTGAACTTGCTTTGCTGTTTTAGTTGTTTTCATCAAGTGGAAAAGCTACTTTTTGTGACATCCTTTCACCCTTTGCATCCTTCCAGCAGTATTTGGTATCTGTAGGGGAGAGAGAGAAAAACTCAAATGAGCATTTTTGTCAGGTCCTCCTGATGGTTATCTGGAGGGGTTGCTAAGTAGTGATATCTCAGGGGCAAACTGATCTCCTGCTGGGAGGATGAGCTGAAAGGTGAGCCATGGGCTGGCTGAAGGGGGAAGCACCATCCACAAGTGAGAAGAAAAAACTCCTGAACTTCCCTGAACTTCCAGTCAACCTGGGGTGCAGGATATAAGGACCGCACCTAGGCCCAACCAGGAGCGGAGAACATCAGCCCCTTTCCTCCTGATCCCCTCTGTCTGGAGCAGAGTGATGGCTTTTCCTCCCAGTGAGGATGTGCTCAGCATCCATCATGCCTGCCAAGAAGCAGAGAGGAGCAGAAGGAGAGGACCTTTTGCAGAGAAACCCACCCCATTACAACTCCATGTGCTAGTCTTCTAGGGAGGAATGGGAAGGCCATGGGAAGAACCCCAGATGTGAGAAGCAGCAGTGACCTGAGACAACATCCACGTCCAGGTCCACCTTTTACAACAGAGGAGTAGTGATGCCACAGGGGTAAGATTGAAATAAAGCTATATGACTTGCTATTGACAACCCAGGAATTAGAATCCACCCACTAAGGCCCTTTCAATAAAGATTGGAGAAAGCGAGAGGAAAGGCTCCAATCTGGAGGTCTCAACAGTCATCAGAGGCAGTTGGGTCACCTTAGCTAGAACAGGAATAAGGTTTTACAAAGAAATGTGATGTTGCTGCTGCTTGTTTGGTTTGTTAAAAATACCAAAACAAACAAAAAGGAGAAATGTAAATATTCTCTCAAAGGGATCAGTAAAGAAGGAAAAAACAAGAAACTCAAAATGGAGTTAGCAAAGAGAGAGTGGAGACTGTAACTGTGGCCCAACTTACTTGCCCTAATGGCCTGAAGTTGATACCACACCTGGTTACACCTTAAGGCATTTCTAGAAATATTCTCAATATCTTGACCAACAAAACCCTGAAATAGAAAGCGAAAAGGATTAGTTTGTGTTTTACTACATTCTCCTCTCCCTCTTATTTTTTTCCAAAGTACTTTTTGGGAATGATTTCTTTTTCATATTTAGTGCCCGTGTCAAGAATGGGATAAAGAAATATTTATACACAACCTCTTCCAGAATTTCAGTCTTACTTTGTTATTGTATTCTCTTCAGGAGAGTGAGACCAATCAGTTCTCTTTGTGGATTTTGCAGAATGACAATAATTGATCAAAAGTAAAATTTTCACATTGCAGAGCTAAGCCCATTAGTGGGTTATGAAATGTAAACTGGAGGTTTTATTTTAAAATACAAAAGAAAACACTGGATTGCACTATATGTAATATGGGAGGTATTGTTTCTGTATATTAGGTGTTAATATAATGACTATCTTGTATTCAAAATCAAGCAAGGGTGGTTCAAGCAGAGGCTAAAGGTCTAATCTATTAATTTACTTGTTTTTCTTCTTGATTTTTTATATGCTATACAAATAGTACTATTGAGAAGAGAATGGGATCTGTATCCCATCAAAGGTTGATGGATGCTCAGCCTTTTCTGTGGGGTAGCCACACATATAGGGCACTTCCATGTTGGTAACCTGAGGTCACAGTAGACCAGGAGTCCTTGTCATCTTTAGCCATATATTGGAATCACACAGGAGCATTTTAAAACTACAGGTGCTCAAACCACACTCCAGGCCATGTAAGTGAGAATCTCGAGGTGTGAGTTCAAGGCATTCATCTTAATTGAAATCTCACCAGATGCTTATTACATGGAAGTAAGATTTAGAGATACTGAATGGACCAGCCCAATTTCTCATCATTTCTTTCTTTTCCCCATTTCTCTCATGATTGGCTTTGTTCCCAGTGGTTCCATGGATTTTAGTCTTCTTTTTGACAATTTCAGTTAAGTCTCTCTCTTATCAATTGGGCTGGCCCAAGGCAAAGTTTGTCCTGTAGAAAGATTCTTATCTATCATCTTGTGTATGCATAAAGCTGGCCTTGAAGTCACTTTTCTCGAAGTTAATTCATATAATGTTCTTTCATATACTCTGGCCTCAATATTCATCTGATTTGCATTTCAGATCCTTAACGGGACTTATAGAAGTAGAAATTAGAACAGAAAGGAGAGGTTAGAATGATGTACCTTCTGATCTATACAGTTTTGAAGTCCTGCCCTCTGCATATACTTTTGGAGTGATGTCCCTTTAGAATGTCATAAATGTCCTCCAGTTAATGTCAGCTCAAATGAATCCATGAGGTGAGGACACTGACAGTAACAATGGGAACACAGCAGAGTTCAGAGAGCAAAGCAAAGATGCGTACAGAAGGGCCTGACAGGGTGGGAGCCCATGGAACACAGAGGTAAGACTGAACAGAGGTTATAGCAACTGCTGGAGAGAACAAATGAGGAACAGAAAAAGCAGTGGAAGAATGAGCTGTCATCATAGACAGAGAGAAATAATAAGTGAGTGCAGCTAAGAGCCATAAATGTCATTACCCCTGAGCCCTAAGCTTGCAGGCCAGGGAATCTGCACGCCAATCTCCACTTGCTGAATGGTAGTTTTTTTTTTTTTTTTCATTTTTTTTTTTAAATTATACTTTAAGTTCTAGGGTACATGTGCACAATGTGCAGGTTTGTTACATGTGTATACATGTGCCATGTTGGTGTGCTGCACCCATTAACTCGTCATTTACATTAGGTATTTCTCCTAATGCTATCCCTCCCCGCTGCCCCATCCCACGACAGGCCTCCTCGTGTCTGATGTTCCCCACCCTGTGTCCAAGTGTTCTCGTTGTTCAATTCCCACCTATGAGTGAGAACATGTGGTGTTGGTTTTCTGTCCTTTGCAATAGTTTGCTCAGAATGATGGTTTCCAGCTGCATCCATGTCCCTACAAAGGACACGAACTCATCCTTTTTTATGGCTGCATAGTATTCCATGGTGTATTTATGCCACATTTTCTTAATCCAGTCTATCATTGATGGACATTTGAGTTGGTTCCAAGTCTTTGCTATTATGAATAGTGCCGCAATAAACATATGTGTGCATGTGTCTTTATAGTCGCATGATTTATAATCCTTTGGGTATATCCCCAGTAATGGGATGGCTGGGTCAAATGGTATTTCTAGTTCTAGATCCTTGAGGAATCGCCACACTGTCTTCCACAATGGTTGGACTAGTTTACAGTCCCACCAACAGTGTAAAAGTGTTCCTATTTCTCCACATCCTCTCCAGTACCTGTTGTTTCCTGCCTTTTTAATGATCGCCATTCTCACTGGTGTGAGATGGTATCTCATTGTGGTTTTGATTTGCATTTCTCTGATGACCAGTGATGATGAGCATTTTTTCATGTGTCTGTTGGCTGCATAAATGTCTTCTTTTGAGAAGTGTCTGTTCATATCCTTCGGCCACTTTTTGATGGGATTGTTTTCTTCTTGCAAATTTGTTTGAGTTCTTTATAGATTCTGGATATTAACCCTTTGTCAGATGAGTAGATTGCAAAAATTTTCTCCCATTCTGTAAGTTGCCTGTTCACTCTGATGGTAGTTTCTTTTGCTGTGCAGAAGCTCTTCAGTTTGATTAGATCCCATTTGTCAATTTTGGCTTTTGTTACCAATGCATTTGGTGTTTTAGTCATGAAGTCCTTGCCCATGCCTATGTCCTCAATGGTATTGCCTGGGTTTTTTTCTAGGATTTTTATGGTTTTAGATCTAACATTTAAGTCTTTAATCCACTTGAATTAATTTTTGTATAAGGTGTAAGGAAGTGGCCAGTTTCAGCTTTCCACTTATGGCTAGCCAGTTTTCCCAGCATCATTTTTTACATAGGGAATCCTTTCCCCATTTCTTGTTTTTGTCAGGTTTGTCAAAGATCAGATGGTTGTAGATGTGTGGTATTATTTCTGAGGACTCTGTTCTGTTCCATAGGTCTATATCTCTGTGTTTGCACCAGTACCATACTGTTTTGGTTACTGTTGCCTTGTAGTATAGTTTGAAGTCAGGCAGCGTGATGCCTCCAGCTTTGTTCTTTTGGTTTAGGATTGTCTTGACAATGCAGGCTCTTTTTTGGTTCCATATGAACTTTAAAGTAGTTTTTTCCAATTCTGTGAAGAAAGTCATTGGTAGCTTGATGGGGATGGCATTGAATCTATAAATTACCTTGGGCAGTGTGGCCATTTTCACAATATTGATTCTTTCCATCCGTGAGCATGGAATGTTCTTCCATTTGTTTGTGTCCTCTTTTATTTCATTGAGCAGTGGTTTGTAGTTCTCCTTGAAGAGGTCCTTCACATCCCTTGAAAGTTGGATTCCTAGATATTTTATTATCTTTGTAGCTATTGTGAATGGGAGTTCACTCATGATTTGGCTCTCTGTTTGTCTGTTATTGGTGTATAGAAATACTTGTGATTTTTGCACATTGATTTTGTATCCCGAGTTGCTTATCAGCTTAAGGAGATTTTGGGCTGAGACAATGAGTTTTTCTAAGTGTACAATCATGTCATCTGCAAACAGGAACAATTTGACTTCCTATTTTCCTAATTGAATACCATTTATTTCTTTCTCCTGTCTGATTGTCCTGTCTAGAACTTCCAACACTATGTTGAATACGAGTGGTGAGAGAGGGCATCCCTGTCTTGTACAAGTTTTCGAAGGAAATGCTTTTAGTTTTTGCCCCTTCAGTATGATATTGGCTGGGGGTTTGTCATAAATAGCTCTTATTATTTTGAGATACATCCCATCAATACCTAGTTTATTGATAATTTTTTAGCCTGAAGGGCTATAAATTTTGTTGAAGGCGTTTTCTGCATCTTTTGAGATAACCATGTGGTTTTTGTCTTTGATTCTGTTTATGTGATAGATTACATTTATTGATTTGCGTATGTTGAATTAGCCTTGCATCCCAGGCATAAATACAACTTGATCGTGGTGGATAAGCTTTTTGATGTGCTGCTGGATTCAGTTTGCTAGTATTTTATTGAGGATTTTTGCATCAATGTTCATCAGAGATATTGGTCTAAAATTCTCATTTTTTTGTTGTGTTTCTTTTTTTTTTTTTTTTTTTTTTCTTTTTTTTTTAAAATTTATTTATTATTATTATACTTTAAGTTGGAGGGTACATGTGCATAACGTGCAGATTTGTTACATATGTATACTTGTGCCATGTTGCTGTGCTGCACCCATCAACTCGTCATTTACATCAGGTATAACTCCCAGTGCAATCCCTCCCCCCTCCCCCCTCCCCCCTCCCCCCTCCCCCCTCCCCCCTCCCCCCTCCCCATGATAGGCCCCGGTGTGTGATGTTCCCCTTCCTGAGTCCGAGTGATCTCATTGTTCAGTTCCCACCTATGAGTGAGAACATGCGGTGTTTGGTTTTCTGTTCTTGTGATAGTTTGCTAAGAATGATGGATTCCAGCTGCATCCAAGTCCCTACAAAGGACTCAAACTCATCCTTTTTTATGGCTGCATAGTATTCCATGGTGTATATGTGCCACATTTTCTTAATCCAATCTGTCACTGATGGACATTTGGGTTGATTCCAAGTCTTTGCTATTGTGAATAGTGCCGCAATAAACATACGTGTGCATGTGTCTTTATAGCAGCATAATTTATAATCCTTTGGGTATATACCCAGTAATGGGATGGCTGGGTCATATGGTACATCTAGTTCTAGATCCTTGAGGAATCGCCATACTGTTTTCCATAATGGTTGAACTAGTTTACAATCCCACCAACAGTGTAAAAGTGTTCCTATTTCTCCACATCCTCTCCAGCACCTGTTGTTTCCTGACTTTTTAATGATTGCCATTCTAACTGGTGTGAGATGGTATCTCATTGTGGTTTTGATTTGCATTTCTCTGATGGCCAGTGATGATGAGCATTTTTTCATGTGTCTGTTGGCTGTATGAATGTCTTCTTTTGAGAAATGTCTGTTCATATCCTTTGCCCACTTTTTGATGGGGTTGTTTGTTTTTTTCTTGTAAATTTGATTGAGTTCTTTGTAGGTTCTGGATATTAGCCCTTTGTCAGATGAGTAGATTGCAAAAATTTTCTCCCATTCTGTAGGTTGCCTGTTCACTCTGATGGTAGTTTCTTTTGCTGTGCAGAAGCTCTTTAGTTTAATGAGATCCCATTTGTCAATTTTGGCTTTTGCTGCCGTTGCTTTTGGTGTTTTAGACATGAAGTCTTTGCCCATGCCTATGTCCTGAATGGTACTACCTAGGTTTTCCTCTAGGATTTTTATGGTATTAGGTCTAACATTTAAGTCTCTAATCCATCTTGAATTAATTTTCGTATAAGGAGTAAGGAAAGGATCCAGTTTCAGCTTTCTACTTATGGCTAGCCAATTTTCCCAGCACCATTTATTAAATAGGGAATCCTTTCCCCATTTCTTGTTTCTCTCAGGTTTGTCAAAGATCAAATGGCTGTAGATGTGTGGTATTATTTCTGAGGACTCTGTTCTGTTCCATTGGTCTATATCTCTGTTTTGGTACCAGTACCATGCTGTTTTGGTTACTGTAGCCTTGTAGTATAGTTTGAAGTCAGGTAGCGTGATGCCTCCAGCTTTGTTCTTTTGACTTAGGATTGTCTTGGAGATGCGGGCTCTTTTTTGGTTCCATATGAACTTTAAAGCAGTTTTTTCCAATTCTGTGAAGAAACTCATTGGTAGCTTGATGGGGATGGCATTGAATCTATAAATTACTTTGGGCAGTATGGCCATTTTCACGATATTGATTCTTCCTATCCATGAGCATGGTATGTTCTTCCATTTGTTTGTGTCCTCTTTGATTTCACTGAGCAGTGGTTTGTAGTTCTCCTTGAAGAGGTCCTTTACATCCCTTGTCAGTTGGATTCCTAGGTATTTGATTCTCTTTGAAGCAATTGTGAATGGAAGTTCATTCCTGATTTGGCTCTCTGTTTGTCTGTTACTGGTGTATAAGAATGCTTGTGATTTTTGCACATTAATTTTGTATCCTGAGACTTTGCTGAAGTTGCTTATCAGCTTAAGGAGATTTTGGGCTGAGATGATGGGGTTTTCTAAATATACAATCATGTCATCTGCAAACAGGGACAATTTGACTTCTTCTTTTCCTAACTGAATACCCTTGATTTCTTTCTCTTGCCTGATTGCCCTAGCCAGAACTTCCAACACTATGTTGAATAGGAGTGGTGAGAGAGGGCATCCCTGTCTTGTGCCAGTTTTCAAAGGGAATTTTTCCAGTTTTTGCCCATTCAGTATGATATTGGCTGTGGGTTTGTCATAAATAGCTCTTATTATTTTGAGGTACGTTCCATCAATACCGAATTTATTGAGCGTTTTTAGCATGAAGGGCTGTTGAATTTTGTCAAAAGCCTTTTCTGCATCAATTGAGATAATCATGTGGTTCTTGTCTTTGGTTCTGTTTATATGCTGGATGATGTTTATTGATTTGCGAATGTTGAACCAGCCTTGCATCCCAGGGATGAAGCCCACTTGATCATGGTGGATAAGCTTTTTGATGTGTTGCTGAATCCGGTTTGCCAGTATTTTATTGAGGATTTTTGCATCGATGTTCATCAGGGATATTGGTCTAAAATTCTCTTTTTTTGTTGTGTCTCTGCCAGGCTTTGGTATCAGGATGATGTTGGCCTCATAAAATGAGTTAGGGAGGATTCCCTCTTTTTCTATTGATTGGAATAGTTTCAGAAGGAATGGTACCAACTCCTCCTTGTACCTCTGGTAGAATTCAGCTGTGAATCCATCTGGTCCTGGACTTTTTTTGGTTGGTAGACTATTAATTGTTGCCTCAATTTCAGAGCCTGCTATTGGTCTATTCAGGGATTCAACTTCTTCCTGGTTTAGTCTTGGAAGAGTGTAAGTGTCCAGGAAATTATCCATTTCTTCTAGATTTTCCAGTTTATTTGCATAGAGGTGTTTATAGTATTCTCTGATGGTAGTTTGTATTTCTGTGGGGTCGGTGGTGATATCCCCTTTATCATTTTTAATTGCGTCGATTTGATTCTTCTCTCTTTTCTTCTTTATTAGTCTGGCTAGTGGTCTGTCAATTTTGTTGATCTTTTCAAAAAACCAACTCCTGGATTCATTGATTTTTTGGAGGGTTTTTTGTGTCTCTATCTCCTTCAGTTCTGCTCTGATCTTAGTTATTTCTTGCCTTCTGCTAGCTTTCGAATGTGTTTGCTCTTGCTTCTCTAGTTCTTTTAATTGCGATGTTAGAGTGTCAATTTTAGATCTTTCCTGCTTTCTCTTGTGGGCATTTAGTGCTATAAATTTCCCTCTACACACTGCTTTAAATGTGTCCCAGAGATTCTGGTATGTTGTATCTTTGTACTCATTGGTTTCAAAGAACATCTTTATTTCTGCCTTCATTTCGTTATGTACCCAGTAGTCATTCAGGAGCAGGTTGTTCAGTTTCCATGTAGTTGAGCGGTTTTGATTGAGTTTCTTAGTCCTGAGTTCTAGTTTGATTGCACTGTGGTCTGAGAGACAGTTTGTTATAATTTCTGTTCTTGTACATTTGCTGAGGAGTGCTTTACTTCCAATTACGTGGTCAATTTTGGAGTAAGTATGATGTGGTGCTGAGAAGAATGTATATTCTGTTGATTTGGGGTGGAGAGTTCTATAGATGTCTATTAGGTCTGCTTGCTGCAGAGATGAGTTCAATTCCTGGATATCCTTGTTAACTTTCTGTCTCGTTGATCTGTCTAATGTTGACAGTGGAGTGTTGAAGTCTCCCATTATTATTGTATGGGAGTCTAAGTCTCTTTGTAAGTCTCTAAGGACTTGCTTTATGAATCTGGGTGCTCCTGTATTGGGTGCATATATATTTAGGATAGTTAGCTCTTCCTGTTGAATTGATCCCTTTACCATTATGTAATGGCCTTCTTTGTCTCTTTTGATCTTTGATGGTTGAAAGTCTGTTTTATCAGAGACTAGTATTGCAACCCCTGCTTTTTTTTGTTCTCCATTTGCTTGGTAAATCTTCCTCCATCCCTTTATTTTGAGCCTATGTATGTCTCTGCGTGTGAGATGGGTCTCCTGAATACAGCAGACTGATGGGTCTTGACTCTTTATCCAGTTTGCCAGTCTGTGTCTTTTAATTGGAGCATTTAGTCCATTTACATTTAAGGTTAAGATTGTTATGTGTGAACTTGATCCTGCCATTATGATATTAACTGGTTATTTTGCTCGTTAGTTGATGCAGTTTCTTCCTAGCCTCGATGGTCTTTACATTTTGGCATGTTTTTGCAATGGCTGGTACCGGTTGTTCCTTTCCATGTTGAGTGCTTCCTTCAGGGTCTCTTGTAAGGCAGGCCTAGTGGTGACAAAATCTCTAAGCATTTGCTTATCTGTAAAGGATTTTATTTCTCCTTCACTTATGAAACTTAGTTTGGCTGGATATGAAATTCTGGGTTTAAAATTCTTTTCTTTAAGAATGTTGAATATTGGCCCCCACTCTCTTCTGGCTTGGAGAGTTTCTGCCGAGAGATCTGCTGTTAGTCTGATGGGCTTCCCTTTGTGGGTAACCCGACCTTTCTCTCTGGCTGCCCTTAAGATTTTTTCCTTCATTTCAACTTTGGTGAATCTGGCAATTATGTGTCTTGGAGTTGCTCTTCTCGAGGAGTATCTTTGTGGCGTTCTCTGTATTTCCTGGATTTGAATGTTGGCCTGCCCTCCTAGGTTGGGGAAGTTCTCCTGGATGATATCCTGAAGAGTGTTTTCCAACTTGGTTCCATTTTCCCCCTCACTTTCAGGCACCCCAATCAGACGTAGATTTGGTCTTTTTACATAATCCCATACTTCTTGCAGGCTTTGTTCATTTCTTTTTCTTCTGTTTTCTTTTGGTTTCTCTTCTCGCTTCATTTCATTCATTTGATCCTCCATCGCTGATACTCTTTCTTCCAGTTGATCGAGTCGGTTACTGAAGCTTGTGCATTTGTCACGTATTTCTCGTGTCATGGTTTTCATCTCTTTCATTTCGTTTAGGACCTTCTCTGCATTAATTACTCTAGCCATCAATTCTTCCACTTTTTTTTCAAGATTTTTAGTTTCTTTGCGCTGGGTACGTAATTCCTCCTTTAGCTCTGAGAAATTTGATGGACTGAAGCCTTCTTCTCTCATCTCGTCAAAGTCATTCTCCGTCCAGCTTTGATCCGTTGCTGGCGATGAGCTGCGCTCCTTTGCCGGGGGAGATGCGCTCTTATTTTTTGAATTTCCAGCTTTTCTGCCCTGCTTTTTCCCCATCTTTGTGGTTTTATCTGCCTCTGGTCTTTGATGATGGTGATGTACTGATGGGGTTTTGGTGTAAGTGTCCTTCCTGTTTGATAGTTTTCCTTCTAACAGTCAGGACCCTCAGCTGTAGGTCTGTTGGAGATTGCTTGAGGTCCACTCCAGACCCTGTTTGCCTGGGTATCAGCAGCAGAGGCTGCAGAAGATAGAATATTTCTGAACAGCGAGTGTACCTGTCTGATTCTTGCTTTGGAAGCTTCCTCTCAGGGGTGTACTCCTCCCTGTGAGGTGTGGGGTGTCAGACTGCCCCTAGTGGGGGATGTCTCCCAGTTAGGCTACTCAGGGGTCAGGGACCCACTTGAGCAGGGAGTCTGTCCCTTCTCAGATCTCAACCTCCGTGCTGGGAGATCCACTGCTCTCTTCAAAGCTGTCAGACAGAGTTCTTTGCGTCTGCAGAGGTGTCTGCTGCGTTTGTTTAGTTTACTGTGCCCGGTCCCCAGAGGTGGAGTCTACAGAGATAGGCAGGTTTCCTTGAGCTGCTGTGAGCTCCACCCAGTTCGAGCTTCCCAGCAGCTTTGTTTACCTACTTAAGCCTCAGCAATGGCGGGCGCCCCTCCCCCAGCCTCGCTGCTGCCTTGCCGGTAGATCACAGACTGCTGCGCTAGCAATGAGGGAGTCTCCGTGGGTGTGGGACCCTCCCGGCCAGGTGTGGGATATGATCTCCTGGTGTGCCTGTTGCTTAAAGCGCAGTATTGGGGTGGGAGTTACCCGATTTTCCAGGTGTTGTGTGTCTCAGTTCCTCTGGCTAGGAAAAGGGACTCCCTTCCCCCTTGCGCTTCCCAGGTGAGGCAATGCCTCGCCCTGCTTCAGCTCTCGCTGGTCGGGCTGCAGCAGCTGACCAGCACCGATCGTCCGGCACTCCCCAGTGAGATGAACCCAGTACCTCAGTTGAAAATGCAGAAATCACCGGTCTTCTGTGTCGCTCGCGCTGGGAGTTGGAGACTGGAGCTGCTCCTATTCGGCCATCTTGCTCCGCCCCCTTTTTTTGTTGTGTTTCTTCCAGGCTTTGGTATCAGTATGACGCTGGCCTCATAAAATGAGTTAGGGAGGATTCCCTCTTTTTCTATTGGTTGGAATAGTTTCAGAAGGAATGGTACCAGCTCCTCTTTGTACCTCTAGTAGAATTCGGCTGTGAATCCGTCTGGTCCTGGACTTTTTTTGGTTGGAAGGCTATTATTGCCTCAGTTTCAGAGCCTGTTATTGGTCTATTCAGGGATTCAGCTTCTTCCTGGTTTAGTCTTGGGAGGGTGTATGTGTCCAGGTCTTTTGCTATTTTTAAATGATCTTTGTAATTTCATTTCTGATTATGAAACTGGCACATATTTACCATATAGAAAAATATAGGAGACCACAGAGGAAAAAATACTCATGATTTCACTTTCCAGAGATTTAAGTGTATAAGTTGAGTATCCCTAATCTGAAAATCTGAAATACAATTTATTGTTAAGTAGTGATCTCATGTCCTGTAACCCTGATGAACTTATTAATTCTAGTAGTATTTTAGTACATTCCTTGAGGTTTTCTCCATATGAGAACATATAATCTTCAAATAGAGGTAGTTTCACTTCTTCTGTTCCAATCTGGATACTTTTATTTCATGCTCTTACCTAATTGTCCTGGCTACTATCTCTAGTACAACATTGAATAGAAGTGGTGAGAGTGAATGTCTTTGTATTATTCCTAATCTAAAGGTTAAAACATTTGGTCTTTCACCACTAAACATGATGTAAGCTGAAGATTTCTCACAGATGTCCTCTCTCAGGTTGTGGAAGTTTGCTTCTATTCCTTGTTTGTTGAAAGAATACTGAATTTGTCATATGTCTTTCTCACATCTATTGAGATGATCACATTAATTTTGGTTTATTTTCTACTGATACTACATTAATTGGTTTTCAGATGTTAAACTAACCTACTATCCCTGGGATAAATCCCACTTAGTCATCATGTATAATTTATGCAGATGTTATTGGATTCAGTTTGCTAATATTTTGTTGAGGATTTTGTGTCTATATTTAAAGACTATATTCATTTGTAGTTTTCTTGTGATGTCTTAGAGTGTTGGGGTAATACTGGCCTCATAGAATAAGCTGGGAAGTGTTCTCTCTTCTATTTTTGGAAGAGTTTGTGAAAAATTGATATTAACTCTTCTTTAGATATTTGGTAGGATTTAGCAGTGAACCTGTCTAGGCCCAGGCTTTTCTTGGCATGTATTTTTTTTTTATTGCTAATTCAATCTCTTTAGTTTTAGAAGTCTATTCAGATGTCAGTTTTGATGGCTTGTGGTTTTTTTTTTTCAGTATTTAAAGCTATTGCAGACTTCTAGTATGTAGTGGTTCTGATAAGAAATCGAATGTCATCCCTACATTTAGTCCTCTGTATATAATGTGCTTTTTCTCCTTTTATTCCTCTTAGGATTTTCTGTTCATCACTGGTTTTGATCAATTTGAGTATGGTGTTCCTTGGTGTAGTTTTCTTCATGTTTCTTGTCCTTAGGATACACTATGTTTCTGGGATATTTGGAGTTTATGGTTTTCATTGCCCATCCATGATAGACTGGATAAAGAAAATGTGGTACATATACACCATGGAATATTAAGCAGCCATAAAAATGAATGAGATCATGTCTTTTGCAGGGACATGGTTGAAGTTAGAAGCCATTATTCTCAGCAAACAAATGCAAGAACAGAAAATCAAACACCGCATGTTCTCACTTATAGGTTGTAGCTGAATGATGAGAACACATGGACACATGGGGGAAACAACACACACTGGGGCCTGTCAGAAGTGAGGAGTGGGGGTTGAGGGGGGAGAGAGCATCAGGAAGAGTAGCTAATAGATGTTGTGGTTAATAGCTAGGTGATGAGATGATCTGTGCAGCAAACCACATGGCACATGTTTACCTATGCAACAAACCTGCACATCCTGCACATGTACCCCTGAACTTAAAATAAAAGTTGAAGGAAAAAACTAAAAAAGATTTTAAAAATCCACTTAAATCTCCATACTTGCATCACAATTAAATCAAAATTAATTACAGTACTAAATGTAAACTGCAAAACTAGAGAACTTACAGTAGAAAACATAAGAGAAAATCTTCATGATGTGGAGTTAGGCTAAGTATTCTTAGTTATCACGTCAACAAAACGATTAAAGAAAATATGATCAATTCAACTATATACTAATTAAAAATTCTTGGTCAGCACAAGACACTATTCACAGAATAAAAAGACATGCTACAGATTGGGAGAAAAATATGAAAATCACTAATATGACAAAGAACTTGTGTGATAGTTAATTGTGTGTGTCACTGTGACTGAGCCCCAGGGTGCCACGACATTTGTTCCTATGTTATTCTGTGTGTGTACTGGAGGCGGGATCTGGATGACATTAACACTGGAATAGGCAGTCTATGTGAAGCAGATTGCCTTCCCTGAGTGGGCCTCATCCAATCAACCAAAGGCCAGAGGAGAAGTAAAAGGCCCAATAAGAAGGAAATACTTCCTTGGGTATCTGCCTTTCCGTCTTGGGAATTTCAGCCTCCAGAATCTCATGACCAAACTGTGTTTATATACATACACATGAACACAAACACAAACACAGACACACAAAACACACACAGACGTATATGCCATATACATATACATGCATATATAAATATATATGTATACACACACACACACACACACACACACACACACACACACACACTTCCTAGGTAAGTAGGAAAGATTGCATTTTGTAAAGCTCAGCCATTCAACGATAATTGTTGAAGTCGGCTAGTGATTATGGGGATGTTCTAGTATAGGATTCTGTCTCCTTTTTTATACTATTGAAGTTCTGCATTTGAAGAAGTAGGATAGAATAATAGCTGAATTTCTCCACATACACGTCGAAGCCCTGGGGATTAACACAGAGTTGAAAATACCACCCATAATCCTGCCCCCAACCAGGGCTAGAGAACTCTGGGGACTCCAGGTGATTTTATTTAGCCAGATCTGGGAGCCACATAACAGCAGAGGGAGAGGAAGCACCAGGCAAATAGAGGCCAGCACAGCAGTGAGGGCCTGTTAATGACAAAACACAGGTAAAACCTTCCTCGGAAAGCGAGTGTGGAGAAACACAGATGAGGCCTGAGACCTGGTGGATCAGAACCCTGCTACTGGGGTATTGAAAGGCAAGGGCTTCACAGTGCAGACGACCAGAGGGGCCAGTCTTCGAAGGGCAGAATTGCTGGGAGACGGGGAGGCCTGGACAAAGGAAGCATCCTCTGGAGACTTGTGAGGAGAATGAATGAAGTAACTGGCAGAAATTAAAGGTCCTGCTTGAACAAAATACAATCCCAGAATGAGAGCACACATGCCTGTTCCCCAAAGCCAGACAATATTTCCTAAAATCCCAAGAAAAAATCATTTTTGCCAAGGACCTTATATCCAGTGATGCAATCCATGTATCAAGACATTGGGAAAAGTTTATTATTAAGTATGTTAAAGTCAGTGAGACCTGATTCCCTCATGAGGACTCTGTTAAGGATAAATTCCACTCAACGAGTGATGCTTAGGACACACTTTTGAATAGCTCATGTGCATCAACATATTTAAATGTAGATCTCAACCAAAAACCAAGGTGTCACATGGGCTGTCACTTTATGTTTGGGTTAAAATAACAAATAAGAAATGGCAGGTAAAGAGGTTAGAGAAGAGGAAAATAATGTCTTTGATTGTCATAGTGGTAAAAAGTTGAAGTTGAAAGAAATAATTTAAAATGTATAAACCAAATAGTAGAAATGTGTCACGTTAAAAGGGGATTAGTGACATCAAAGCCTGTTCAGTGCATTGTTAAATGGGAGCTATACAACTCTTCCTAAATAACAAACAAAAAGCACACACACATACACAAACAAAAAAGAAAACAAATAACATCAACAAAGAAATCCAGTAAAACAATCTACCACATATAGTAAACATAGACTAAAACATGGAAGAGTTTAGAATATAAACAGGGAAATAAGAATGTTTTTATTAATCTAAATTCATATCCACCAAAATCAATCATAATAATAAAAGCTTAAAACATTATACGTAAAAAATCCAATAGTCCAGAGTGAGAGGCAAAATGTTTTAATGAAACAGATTTAAAACTTAAACATTTTTAACTGATGGACTAAAATTAATTTTGGATGCAAGTTAAAATTGGGGCAGAGAATATTGTTTTTCACAACAGAATGCCAGTGAAAAGAAATTAAAATTAATTTTGGATGAAAGTTAAAATTTGGGCAGGGAATATTCTATATTATGAAGAATGACAGCAAAAGCAAGGATAAAGTAAGATTTTGAGATAGAAAATTTTCAATGTACAAACATAAATATAGTAACTGACACAGGCAGGGGTGATTAATTGGTGATAAAATAGTCAGAGGAAGATTGTTAGAATACAGGATGTTTATACTATTTCAAACCACTTTCCAAATTAATTATAAACAAGGTGTCTTTACAAGGGATAGAGCTGCTTGTCCCCTCCTTTAGCAAGTGACCATCCTAGTATCGCAACAATGGGGATGGACACACTGGGCCTTCTCTGCCTGCAGATGGACTGAGGTAGGAAGCTCACAGCATGGACTCTGCAGAGTTCCTGGCAAAATGTTTAGGCTGAATTTAATCATGAGGACATTTTCAGATAACTTCAGAATGTAGACCATTGAGCCACACAGCTGACTTGTCCTCTACAAACAAGTCCATGTCACCATCCTCAATGACAGCAACAAAAAGACGAGGAGACGTTTTGGGTTCAAAATGACTAAAAAAGCACAAGCTACATAGTCTTTTTACTCTTTTTGAGCCCAAAATGTCTCTTCTCCTTTTTGTTGTGTTCTTGGTGGTGACATGGACTGTTTGAAGGGGACAGGTCAGTTGTCCTGTTCAATGTTCTACATTCTGCAGTTGTCTGAGGGTTACCTTCTATGAAACTCAGGCTAAGCGTTTTCAGCAAGAACATGGCATTGTTCATACTCTGCCCTGGCAGAGTCCCGGCTGACATGCTGTCTCCTGCCAGCAACTCCTGACTCCTGTTCTCTACATGATGGGAACTGAGAGGAGCAGGGCTAAGGCCTGTGAATGTTGTTTGTCCATCTGGGCATTGGTCTCCCTAGGTATTGATCACAATTGGAGGGGGATGGACTGTGGCTTCTCAGATCAAAGGAGCATAGTGGGTTGAAATAATCAAGAGTATTCTGTGTCTAAAATTCAATCCTCAGTGAAGGACCCCTGCAGGGTTGTGTTTGGACTTGAACTTGCTTTGCTGTTTTAGTTGTTTTCATCAAGTGGAAAAGCTACTTTTTGTGACATCCTTTCATCCTTTGCATCCTTCCAGCAGTATTTGGTATCTGTAGGGGAGAGAAAGAAAAAATCAAATGAGCACTTTTTGTCAGGTCCTCCTGGTGGCTGAGTCTGGAGGGGTTGCTAAGTAGTGATATCTCAGGGGCAAACTGATCTCCTGCTGGGAGGATGAGCTGAAGGGTGGGCCGTGGGTTGGCTGAAGGGGGAAGCGCCATCCACAAGTGAGAAGAAAACATTCCTGAACTTCCCTGAACTTCCAGTCAGCCTGGGGTGCAGGATATAAGGACCCCACCTATGCCCAACCAGCAGTGGGGAACATCTGTCCCTTTCCTCCTGATCTTCTCTGTCTGGAGCAGAGTTATGACTTTTCCTCCCAGTGAGGATGTACTCAGCATCCATCCTGCCTGTCAAGAAGCAGAGAGGAGCAGAAGGAGAGGACCTTTTGCAGAGAAATCCACCCCATTACAACTCCATGTGCTAGTTTTCTAGGGAGGAACGGGAGGGCCATGGGAAGAACCCTGGATATGAGAAGCAGCAGGAACCTCAGACAACATACACGTCCAGGTCCACCTTTTACAACAGAGGAGTAGTGATGCCACAGGGGTAAGACTGAACTAAGGGGACATGACTTGCTATTGACAACCCAAGAATTAGAATCTATCCACTAAGGCTGTTTCAATAAAGACTGGAGAAAGCGAGAGGAAAGGCTCCAATCTGGAGGTCTCAACAGTCATGAGAGGCGGTTGGGTCACCTTGACTAGGACAGGAATAAGGTTCTAGAAATAAATATGATGTTGCTGCGCTTCTTTGGTTGGTTAAAAAAATAAAATATATATATAATTATAAGTATTTGTCCAAAGGGGATCAGGAAAAAAAGGGAATTTAAATAGAGACTCAAAATGGAGTTAGTAAAGAGAGAGCGGGGACTGTAACCATGGCCCAGCTTATTTTCCCTAATGCCCTGAAGTTGATTCCACATCTTATTCCACCTTAAGGCATTTCTAGAAATATTCTCAGTATCTAGACCAAGAAAACTCTGAAGCAGAAAGAGAAAAGGGTTAGTTTGTGTTTTACTACAGTCTCCCATCCTATTTATTGTTTTCCCCAAGTACATTTTGGGAAAGGTTTGTTTTTAATATTTTATGCCAGTGTGAAGAGAGGCATGAAGAAGTATTCATACACAATCTCCTGCAGAATTTCAGTCTTACTTTGTTATTGTATTCTCTTCAGGAAAAGTGAGACCAATGAGTTCTCTTTGGGGATTTCGTGGAAGGTTAATAATTGACCAAAAGTAAAATTTTCACATTGCAGTGGTGAGTCCATTAGTGGGCTATAAAATGGTGTGGAGAAATGTAAACTGGAAGTTTTCTTTTAAAATGCAAAAGAAAATACTAAATTCCAGTATATGTAATGTGGGAGGTATTATTTCTCTACATTAGGTGTTAATATAATGACTATTTCTTATCTTTTATTCAAAATTGAGCAAGTGTGCTTCAAGCAGATGCTAAAAGTCTAATCGATTAATTTTCTTGTTTTTCTTGTTGTATTTTTTTCGATGCTTTACAAACAGCACTACTGAGAGCAGAATACAGATCCCATGAAAGGCTGATAGATACTCAGCCTTTTTTGTGGAATAGGCACACGTATGCGACACTTCCATGTCGCTAACCTGAGGTCACAGTAGGCCACGGGTCCTTCTCATCTTTAGCCACATATTAGAGTCACATGGGAGCATTTTAAAACTACAGATGCTCAAACCACACCCCAGGCCATGTAAGTGAGAATCCCGAGGTGTGAGTTGAAGGGATTCATCTTAATTGAAATCTCACCAGGTGCTTATTACATGGCAGCAGGATTTAGAGATACTAAATGGACCAGCCCAATTTCCCATAATTTTCTTCCCTTTCCCCATTTATCTCATGATTGGCTTTGTTCCCAGTGGTTCCATGGATTGTAGCCTTGTCTCTGACAATTTCAATTCAATCTCTCTCTTATCAATTGGGCTGGGCCAAAGCAAACATTGTCCTGTAGACAGATTCTTGTCTGTCATCTTGTGTATGCATAAAGCTGGTCCTGGAGTCACTTTTCTCAAAGTTAATTCATAAAATGCTCTCTCATATACGCTGGCCTCAAGATGCATTTTAGACTTGCATTTTAGACCCTTCACTGGACTTGTAGAAGTGGAAATGAGAATAAAAAGGAGAGAGGTTGGAATGATGAACCTCATGATGTATGCAGTTTTGAAGCCCTGCCTTTCCATGTACTTTCGGAGTGATGTCCCTTTAAAATGTGATAAATGTTCTCCAGTTATCGTCAGCTCAAGTGAGTCCATGAGGTGAGAACACTGAGACCCTGGCAACCCCACCCATGTTGGCACTAGGCTGCACATCTTGGGCTGAAGACAAACCTGACTCCAGGCCAGTGGGGAACTCCCGCCTGTGACCCTGGTTCTAATTTAGTTTCCTAAGTGGGGCTCTTTGTGCTTAGTTTTAACACTTCCCGTTGAGAGGAACAAGTGATGATCAAGTTTTGACTTAGTTGGGTTGCTCAGAAGAAGACTCAAGAGGAAAATCGATGTGTAAATGATGTATTAAAGCAATGATTTCTGCAGAAAGAGGCAATGGAGCTGGGAACGAAGGGAGGAAAGGTAAATTTCCCAAGAGAGAGTGTGATTCCAGGCAAATATTCCTGTGTTCAGCAGATTAAACTATGCACTTGGATGAGGACAAGGAGGCCTGGCTCTCCTGTGGCCATGAGAGGGACAGTCAAGACACTAGAAGAAGGAATAGAGCAGAGTTCTGAGAGCAAAGAGGACATGAGGACAGAAAGGGCCTGTCAGGGTGGGAACCCGTGGGACACAGAGGTAAGACCAGACATAGGTTAGAGCAGCTGTTGGAGAGAACAAACGGGTGAGAAAAAGCAGTGGGAGAATGAGCTGTCAATAATAGACAGAGAAATAAGGAGTGCAGCTATCAGCCATAGATGTGATTACCTCTGCACCCTAAGCTTGCAGGCCAGGGAATCTGCATGCCAGTCTCCACTTGCTGAGTGGGAGTTTTCTTTTGATGATCTTTGGTTTCAGGACACTGGAGGCATGAATCTGGCCAATGACTTGACGCCCTTGTGTGTTCTCTGCTGAGCCTTTAAGTGCATCACCTCCCAGCTGGGGAGGGTTCTTCATCCCCAGGGAGGGCTCTAAAACCAGCTCTGAAAATAAAACCACAGCCAATGGGATCCACTGGCACCCACGATCTTACTGTGACTTTCTCTTCCACCCAGAGGACATCAAATCAGGAAAGTGGCCTTGGAGAAGAAAGTCCAAAGGGTGAGGGGAAGCCAATAGAGTCACTTTAATATTTTCTTTTTTCTTGATCTTTCCTACATTACTGAGCAATGGTAAGATTGCCAGGAGCCAAAGGTACTGCCAATTCACAAAAATATTCAAGAAACATAGGATTAAGAAACACAAGTAGCTTCCAGGTAGATAAGGCAAAGGCAAGGAAATAACACTGTATGTAGGCTATGCTTTGGGGAGAGCAGAGATTACAAAAATCAAAGTTAAATCAGAGCTGGGTTCAAACAGGAGATGGGAATGGAAGGGCCTGGCAGGGTGGCAGCCCATGTGGCACAGAGGTGGGGGTGTGAGAATCCATAGAGAAGCAAAGGAGAGTCCAATGGGAAGAAATCAGTTTAAATAAGTCATCCCGGCAAGTGTCAGGGACTGCGTATCCCCCGACACTCCCTGAGCGCCTTCCATGTGTCCTCTCCATGGGCCCAGATGGTGCTCGTTATCTCACGCAACCCTCCCTCCTCCTGAGGACAGGGGTCCCCTCATTCCTCAGCCGAGGGCATCGCCTGACAGATGAGCACCAGGCAGCCCCAGGGGCTCCAGGAGGAGATACTGAGTGGGGCGGAGAGTGAGAATGAACACGACCCAGGGTTTTAAGGAAATCTGAGCAAAAGTGGATCCCTGTGAGACAGAAACTGAGGACATGGCCATGGACATGAGTGGAGAATTTAAACTAAATGGAATTTCATAAAAAACACTGATGTGAACACTTTCCATGTGAAAGTTGCCCTTTTATTTCAAAAAAAGCAGGAAAAAAGGAGAGGAAACTGGACATGTCAGGAGACTGAGTGTGGGCCCAGGATTTACACTGTTACTCAATGTGCCTCATAGGTTGTTACTGAAAGTGCCTGATAGGGGAAAATTGGCTTCATGAGGGATGGGGAAGGACAGGACGAAAACTGGCAGAGGAGTCTGTGTGAGAAAGGAAAGGAAGAGGGGCCCTAGAAAGCAGAGATCTTCATAACTGCTCTACCTCAGAGGACACATCATCCGTGAAGTCACTTTCTAAGTGCAAATTGAGCTGAAAGATCTTAAAAGGATTAGATAACACCCATTCATAAGTTTATTGGGCAATTCTTATGGAATCAGGCCCTTTGCAAATTATCATAATTAATATTCCCAACAATGATTGCAGGTAGATATTATTTTTCAGGTATCTCAGATGAGGGAACAGAGATGTAAATAGCAAAAAGACAAAAACCTTGGCCAAAGTCAACAAGCAGAAAGTGGCAAACCCAGAACCTGAGAGCAGATTTGGTTCTAAGCCCCAGGCCTTTGCTCATCTCACTGGGTTGTAGCATCGTGAATTTCAGCTTGACCCTGAGGAAGCATGGGAGGCCCCATTCTCTCCTGCACCCACAGCACCGTGACCACCAACACCTGGATTAGAGCTTCATGACTCCGTTTCCTTCCCTACCTTGGAAGTTCCATTGGTTCCCAGAATCAGTGTTGGCTGTGAAACTGCAGGTGGTGGAGGAAAGGCTCCGCCTGGCCAAGCCATTCCCTTGATCCAGCTGTAGTCGCAGACAACTGGGCACCAGGGTGCTTGGTTCCAGCTGTGCATGTGCAACCTGCACCTCTGACAGGTGGTGGCTCAAGTCTGCACTCCAAGTCCCTTGGGGACAGGCCATCTTGGTGGGAGCTGAAAGGAGAAGGCGCTTCAGTAGAAACAATCTGAGTTTTCCCTTTGTTAAGACACCCAGAACACCCATCCCTGATGTCTCTGCTGTCTGTAAAGCCACCCAGTGACCCACGCCACACAGACAGACATCATGTCAGTGCAGGCGACGTCACCTTTCCTGTCTGTGCCTGGGGACGCTGACACAGCAGGGTCCCAGGCTGGGGTGTCCCTGAAATGAAAAACCTTTGCTTCAGCCCAGAGGGCTTTGGATTGTCTAACAAGACCATCACGATTATTCTGTTGTTATTCATCTCTTTCTTGTGACAAGAGGGAAAGTTCTAGAGAGGCCTCAGAGCACAGGAGAGGAGGAGCTGTTTTTCTTCACACACAGGGATGTAAGAACAGGCCAAGAGTTAGAGCTGCGAGGCTTTGAGAAAGAACCACGAGAAAGGGGGCTGGGAGGCTACAGACCAAACACTAACTGAGGCAAACTTTTATGGGTTCTGGGACACTTTGAGTTTCCCATTGACTATAATGGTTTGACCCTCTACCCACACATATCCATCCTATTGCCATATAGTGGGTGTCAGCAGACAGAGTCAATGTAGGAGAGGGACCAGTCCCTTCCCGGAAATTCAGGGGCCACAAGAGCCACAGATCAGCATGTGCGGTTCCTTAGGAAGGCAACAGAGGACACGATCCTCACATTACCCACTGCTCCAGTGGGGTTCGGGTGGCACCCCTTAAACAAATTCTTTCCATTTCCACAGGGCGAGGAACACACATTCTGAGTGGACTAAGAAAAGACTTCCAATGACCTCACGCCAGTCCAGGTTGGGCTCAGGATGGGGACGGGGCCTGTAGGGCTGGATCCACGTTGCTGTAGGGCTCCTGTCTCTCCTCCCCTCTCCACATCCTCGTTCTCTGCAAGGTTTTCTAAGTTTTCTTAAAAACGCCTCAGTGCCCTCAGCTCTAATATGCAAATGCCACTGCCTGCTTGGGAGTGTCCTTTGAGCCCTGAACAGGTTATAGCAAGACAGAGCTTGCTTGCAAAGGGGCAGGACATACAGCAGGTGCAAGGTCAGTGTGTATTTTAATTGTTTCATGAATCACTGTGATTCTAGAAAAGCATTTGCTGTTTTGAAACTCAGGGAGAAATGCAAAATGGGAAAGGGGATGGTCCCAGTAAGAAAGGCACTTACTGACCAAAATAGAATAGAGGCCAACATCTTTGTTGCTAGTTTCTTTCTTTTTGTGTGTGTGCCTGTGTGTGTGTGAGTGTGAGTGTGTGTGACACAGGGTCTCACTTTGTTGCTGAGGCTGCAGTGCAATGGTGCAATCATGGCTCACTGCAGCCTCAACTAACCAGGCTCAGGTGACTCTTCTACCTCAGCCTCCCGAGAAGCTGGGACTACAGGTGTGTACCACCACGCCCTGCTAATTTTTTTGTAGAGACAGGGTTTCACCACGTTACCCATGCTGGTCTCAAACTCCTGAGCTCAGGCGATCCACCTCCTTGGCCTCCCAACATTCTGGAATTAAAGATGTGAATCACCACACCTGGCATTTTTGCTAATTTCATTACAACATAATCCAATATACTGAGGGACATCACAGAGTTACTTGCTCTTACTAGAAGATAATGTAATGGGTAAAATCCCCAACAATCCACATCAAATTCCCAGAATTGAAGTTATAAAAAAGAGAATGAGCAAGAAGAAACGAAAATTGGATTTTGTTTTTACACGTCCTGTGAAGCTGCTATCTCAAGGGGCACTTGCTCAGAGGAAGGGTTTTCTGGACGTCGTGGGGACAGGACCACTCTGCTTTGCTCATCGGTTACGCCAGAACCTCATGAGGGACACTAGTTGTCGATGGTTTTCATGAGAATATAGCACTGAGACCAAAACTTGATTGAAACTAAAACCCACATGTGGAGAAAACCACTGGAGCTCTGCAGAGGATGCAAGCCTGGCCACGCATAAAGGAAGGGACGCTGGACTGCGTCAGTGGAGGGAAGACCCCTCGGAGGAAGTAGAGCCGCAGTCCCCAACCTTTTTGGCACCAGGGTCTGGTTTCATGGAAGACAGTTTTTCAGGGACCAGGGTAGGAGGGATGGTTTTGGGATGATTCAGGCACATTACATTTACTGTGTACTTTATTTCTACAAATATTACATTGTAATATATAATGAAACAATTATACAACTCACCGTAATGTAGAATCAGTGGGAGCCCTAAATTCGTTTTCCTGCAACTAGATGGTCTCATCTGGGGGTGACAGTCACTGGGAGACAGTGACAGATCATCAGGCATTAGATTCTCATAAGGAAAGCACAATCCAGTTTCCTGGCATGTGCACTTCACAATAGGGTTCGAGCTCCTGTGAGAATCTAATGCCCCTGCTGATCTGACAGGAGGTGGAATCCAGGCTGAAATGCTCTCCCAACGCTCACCTCCTGCTCTGTGGTCCAGTTCCTAACAGGTCATGGACCCATAATGACCCATGGCCTCAGGGCTGGGGATCCCTGAAGAAGAGAATCTAGCTTAGGACACAGGAATCATGAAACAGGCCTCCAAATAATCGGGAAAAACTCCCAGCATATCTGGATGGCCAGAGAAGAGATAAGGGCATGTAGTTAGCAACATAATTTCAGAAAAGAGAGTTTCCCTATCTTAAAGAAGGAGGTCTGTTATATAAATTTCTTCAGCTAAGCTACTGTGGCCAAGACTTTGCAATAAGTCCTTACCACATCCCTCTCTGGCCTGTTTTGATAGCCACAGCCTACTCTTGTGAGAAGGATCCAGGTGACAGAGGAGTCACTTGGGACAGGAGAAGAGGAAGTTCTACCCAGTGGATGTCTGTGCTTAAAACTGGACCCAAGAGCCAGATTCAAAACAGGATCAGTGTCTAGGGCCTGCCTGCAGAGGTGGTCTCTCTGAGCTGCACAAGTTGCAGAAACAAAACATACAGAGGCTGCCTGGGATGACAGTGGATCTTTGTGACCTCCAGGATGGAGTACTCACAGGCTATATCCAAAGCAGAGCAGGCAAGTTGATCCTCCAATGAGTACAAGGTGCTGCTATAAGGCTGGTGACAGTCAGACAGGTCACGATGAACTGAAGGAGTCAAGTAAACTTCATCCACGGAGTCCTCTGGGATTTCCTGCTCCTTCACCTCTGGCAGCTCCTGGCTGAGCCTGGGGTAAAGAAGACAGAAGATAAACGCCAGAGAGAACCAACACCACTGCGCCCAGCTGGTTCTATAGGGAGGCCCTCAGGAAGGCCCAGAGGAAGCAAAGTACAGTCTCCTCAGGGAGATACAACCATCATTCCCTGTCTCGAGAAGGAGACAGAGCGTGAGAGGCTTTGAGTGCACTGGGCAGGAAATGAGCTGGGGAGGAAGGAAATGGAGTGATCCCTGTGGGAAACTGTTGCATACATTTTATTGAAATTAGCATCATTGGCCAAATGAATACAGACTCTTGAGTCTTCACAGAGTTCCTGTATCCTCAACATCTCTTGTTCTCAACATTGTAGCATGACATGCATTATTTTCATTAACTTTCCTGCTGTCAAATACTTGTAAACATGGTACTGTCTAATACTTGTAAACATGGTAATGCCAAAGAGGCAGACATCAAGTGTGCAACTCCACTTTAATCAAAAAGGACAGAAAAGGGGACTGCAGAAAATGTCTGTGACTGATCAGTTCAACAGAGTCAACTGAATGCACATTAGTAGAATTGAAAAAAATTAATAAGGAAATACAAATACAGGTGTACAATGAAAAGAGTCAACCTTATGAATACGGCTATTTCATGGCTGGCTGAACAGGTGGAGCAGGTATATTCTGCACACTCTGATTTTCCCTGCATCCGAGACTCCAGATATCTACAGTGAATTAACTGTCCCTGATTCCTCAGAGTTACCTGGGGCACGGTGGGTCTTGATCTTCTAGCTCCTCTTGATCCTTTTCAGTTTCTGCAAATAAATTCAGACAGAGACAGACACATTAAGCAGGTTCTCCTACACACACAAACAATCCACTGTGCAGTCCTAACATAGGAACATCAGTTTCCTCAGTGGGAGAACAGGACAGTGTGAGAGAAACATTCCAGGAGGCCTGAGGCCCTGTCATGAGAGAGATGCCTTGGTTTTCTTCCCTGAGCCTAGGAATGAAATCTCCCTGTTCTGGTAGATCATTATCCCAACATCAACCGTCCTGATTTTGTGCAAATAGTTATGCAAGTTTTTCACACCAATTCAAGGCAAACACCTCATCAGCTTTCTAGAAGGAAAACTGCACTATTCAGCCTTCAGTCATCAAATACCCACATTGTTCATGGTGGCAAGGAGTTTAGACACTGAAATTTGAATGAAGGAGAGAACGTACAGACCCTCGAGTCAAAATGAATCTTTGGTACTACAAAGAGACATTGGCATTTCGTGACATCTAGGAGTGACAAGGCCCAGTCTTGTTTCTAGACACATAACAAAAGCAAATGTACTGCTCACCTAAAACAGGCCAACATCAAGGACACAGGGAATGAGGCTAGGTTCTTTAAAACCTAGGTAATATCTTTAACGAAAAGTAGACAAAGATGCCACTGGCCTTGGGCAGGCATAGAATCTCAAAGGACATGGCTGGGGAAAGAAACTTGTAAGGAACACAATAGCTGGCAAGACGAATCTTATTCAGATTAAGAGGCCTGACAGATACCTGTTGGGCACGTGCTGCGTAGGTTGGTGTGAATTTGTCAGTGTCATGACAGTGGCCCAGGGTGACACAGGCCTGGTCTGAGATGAGGAAGAGAGCAAAGCTCACTGACCCACCCCATGTCTGTGCTTCCAACTTGATTTTTGATTCTGATGCAAATCATCCTGTGTCTGTGAGTCATGCCCACCCCAATGACATGTCTCAGTCCAGCCAGGGGTGCAAGGATTACGGAGTCTACCTGGGACACCAATTGGAGATTTATTGTGGTCACAATGGAGTACTCACTGTCTACGAGAGCCAAGCTGACTTGCATTTCTTCAAAACAGTACGAAGTGCTCCCATAAGGGCGGTAGGAGTGAGGTAGGTCAGGAAGGATGGAAGGAGTAAAGCAACATCCATCCAGTGACTCCTGGGGGACTTCATGCTTGTCCCCCCTCAGCGGTCCCCTGCTGAGCCTGTAAGGTAGGAAGGAGTAAGGATTAATCCAAGGAGTTTCAGCGCCCAGCTGCCTTCACGTGAGGCAGGAGGCAGTGATGGCAGAAACAAATGGGGCAGCCCATTAAAGAGTTCAATATTCTCCTCTTTGTGGTGGGTCACGGTGTGGTTGCCATGGGGTGGGTTGCAATACAGAGAGAGGGAAAGAGAGATGAGAGAGAGAGAGAAGCATCAGGAGCTCAGCGAAGTGGCCAGATCACGATTTTCTGAGGAAGGAGACTGAGTGTCTCTGTATGGTGCAGTCGTGACTCACTGAATATCCTGTTCCATAACGGTGGCTTCATTCCATTCTTTTAAATGGTGTTAAATTTCATGTGTAGTGACCAATTAAACATAGCTTTTGAGGCATAATAATATCCCCGAAATCTCATGCCATCAAGTCCTTCTTCTCTCATTACTATATGTGGTATAATAATAATCTTTTTCTACCTAATTTCCTTACCTTGAAATGCTTAGCATTGTGTTAATGCAAAACAGCAGAAAGCAGATATGAATCTCAGGCTGGTTGAAAACATGAGAAGAGATAGCTGCTTTACAGAAATCTCTGGGACTGATTAGTTGTTCACAAGATAACTGGTTTTATGTACTGAACCTGAGAAGTTAATACAAAATGGCCAACAATGCAAGTATCACAATGAAAATGTAAAACATGGTTAGAAAGGATCATTTCTGGTTGGCTGAAGGGATGAATTAGGTATATTCAGGACTTTCTGGTTTTCTGGGGATATGAGTTCCACAGGTGTCACCCTGAATTGAGAGCCCCGATTTTTTTTAATTACCTGGGATCAACTGTTTCTTTTCCTTTCACCTCTTCAAGGTTATTTTGCTTTTCTGCAAGTATATTAAGAGAAGACCAGTCACATGAACTTGATTCCATTCATACATGCACAACCTTGTGTCCAAATCTACCTAGGGGCATAAATATACTCGGTGTGATAACAGGCTATTGTGAGAGAAATTTTCCAGGAGGCCTCAGGGTGAGCCTTGTGAGAAGTCACTAGGTTTGCTTTCCTGAGCCATGGAGCAAATCTCCCTGATATGACAGGTCATCATCACAGTCCCTTCTGTCCTGAGTCACAGCAAAATGTTAACCATATCCTATTTACTAACAGATCCTGGAGATCTACTTAAATGCTTCCTAGCAGGTTACTGCAGTATTCAGCATGTTTCCTTCAGATAAGCTGTTTTCGGTGTTTTTGTAGAATGTACATTTAGAGGGACAGATTAAATCAAATGAATCTCTAACGCTACGTGGATACATTGGTCTTTCATGTGGCAGGGAGTTCCAGGGCCCAGCCTCCTTTCAGAAACATACAAAATCTAATAGTGGTGTCATGTTCTGGTACTCACAGACCTCTTAGCTAAGACAAGCCTGCTAAAAGGGGAGGGAGTCTAGCCTGAGAGAAGTGAACGAGGGTAATGACAGGATATACATAAGGCTGCCAGTGGCCTTGGACAGGCAGAGAAACTCAGGTTGTTTGGGAGGGAAAATTAGAAGATTTCATGTGAGGTGACAGATGAAATCTAAATCAGGAGGACTAGTGGTTACATCCTGCACCCAGGCTGCAGAGGTGGGTATGAATTTGTCAGGTCAACTTTGGGTACAGTGATTTGACAATGGGGCAAAGATGAAGGACAATGTGTGGTTTTGGACGAGGATGGAGCACAACTCTGACTCCTAGGATGCCTTCCTTCAAACTCAATCCTAGAGCCTGGTTCTAACCGGTGTGTAAGCATTGCGTCTTCCTGAAGGTATGAAATCTGTCATTATGGACAGATTATGGGATGCAAAGAATAGGGAGCCTACCTAGGAAGCCAAGTGGGGTTTCATCCCATTTGGATTTGGAGTAATCCCTGGCAACATCCTGAACAGAGCAAACTTTCTCTTCATCCAGTGCCAAGAAAGTGACTTCATGATGCAGGTAAGAGTTGGACATGTCACAGTGTCTAGAATGAGAAAAAACACATTCCTCTGGTAAGTCCTTCAGGACTCCCTTCTCTTCAGAATCCTGCAGCTTCCTGATGAGCCAGGTAGGATAGGAAAGACAGCCGATTAGATCAAGACAGACTCAGCACCACAGCATGTCATGTGATTTGATGGGACACAAAGGGAGTGGTCACAGAAAGCAAAGGGGGGACAAATGAGCTGCTGCAGGAGACCCAGACTCTCCCTGTAAACTAGCAGCATGACTTGCAGCAGAGAGATCTAACACGGGGCTTCACTTCCTTCACACAAATGGCGTTGATATTTACATGCAGCATCCACGTGAACAGAGCTCTTGAGGCATTCCAGACTCACAGCTGCTGTTTTTAAGGTCCCCCTTTTTCAATATTTTGATATCATATGAAATTTTTTTTTTAAATTTTCTGTCTTGCAAACTAAGTAGTTGCCAACATGCTGACACAAAACATTCAGAAAGCAGATATGCATCTTACTCTGGATTAACTACATGGGAGACCACAGGTGAGATCAGGAAATCCCTGAGTTTAGTCAGTTCACCTGGCTCAACTGATTGTCGGTTCCCATGCTTGAGATGGATTAAGAAATTGAAACCTATTCAAGTACCACAATAAAGAAGATAACATTGTGAAAGGGGTAATTTGCAGTTGGATGAATGGATGAGACAATTCTGTTCATCACTTCCTATTTTCCCTGGATCCGTGGTGTCCAGGTGTCACTACTGAACCAACAGCCCACAAATCCACAGTTACCTGGGGGGCACTGGCGCTTTCCCCTGTTCTTCCTCATGATCATTTTGATTTTCTGTAAACAAATTCAGAAGAGCAGGTCACAGTAAGGAAATCACACTTCACAAGAAGAAATCAGTGCCCCGTCAAGGCACAAGAACATAAATATCCTCAGTGTAAGAATGTGACATTTTGACAGGAAGGTTCTAAGGCGCCATACATTAAGTCTTGTCAGAAGTCGATAAGCCTTCTTTCCATACCCATGGAGCAAAATCTCCCTCATGTGGTAGATCATAATCACCTCTCCTCTGACATAAGTCTGTGCCGACAGTTAAACAAACTTTTCTCACAAGAATTCAAAAAGGCCCTAACTACTCTCCAGAAGTGTTGTTGCAATACTGATTTATCTTATCATATATCATGGTCAATGAACGGTTCAAGAAATTTATATAGGAGACTGAACTGATGGATAAATTCCAACAACCCTTGCAGAAAAAAGAGTGTGGTGCTACACAGAAACACTGGCCACTCATGGGGTGATGAACTTAGGGCCCAGCCTTATTTAGGGAAACTTCTAAGCAAGATAAAGGTAGCAGTGTTTATATCCTGCTTTCAAGGTGACTGCTTAGCTGAGACAAGCTGATTTAAAGGAGACCAAGTCTGGGGCTGAGAACAGTGAATCCAGAGAAACAACATCTCCAAATACACAGGCAAGACTGCCAGTGGCCTGTGACAGGCATAGAAACTCCAGGTACATTGTTCAAGGACACAAATAATTATTGCATGTGACAAGAGACATAGGAACTGAACCAGGAGACCTGACAGCTACCTCCTGTACACAGATGGCTATGACTTTGTCACACCTGCCTGTGGTCCAACATGCTGACATTGGGGCCAGGAAGACAAAGTCATGCCATGGGACAAGGAGTAGAGGAAAGTTCTCTGACCCTTGGATGGCTGTGTGCAATATTCCCTCATAGTTTCTTTCTTTACTTTTATCCATTTATTTCTTCATTTCTTTCTTTCTCTTTCTTTTCTTTCTTTCTTTCCTTTCTTTCTTTCTTTCTTTCTTTCTTTCTTTCTTTCTTTCTTTCTTTCTTTCTTTCTTTCTTTCTTTCTTTCTTTCTTTCTTTCTTTCTCTCTTCCTTCCTTCCTTCCTTCCTTCCTTCCTTCCTTCCTTCCTTCCTTCCTTCCTTCCTTCCTTCCTTCCTTCCTTCCTTCCTTCCTTTCTCTCTTTTTCTTTCTTTCTTTCTCTCTCTCTGCCTTTCTTTCTTCCTTTCTTTCTCTCTTTCTTTTTTTTTTTTTTAATTGATACAGAGTCTCTGTCTGTCACTCAGGCTGGAGTGCAGTGGTGCAATTATGGCTCATTGCAGCCTCTACCTCCTCGGTTCAGGTGACTCCCCTGTCAGCCGCCCGGGTAGTTGCAATGACAGGCACGCACCACCATGCCTGGCTAATTTTTCATATTCTGTGTAAAGGTGGGTTTCATCACATTTCCCAAGCTGGTCTTGAACTCCTGAATTTAAGTGACCCACCCACCTAGGCCTTGCAAAGTGCTGGGATTACAGCCATGAGCCACTGCACCCAGCTCTGTCTTAGTATGTAAATCAAACCAATATGTATGTATGCAGCCTGTCCTCAGAATTGATCTTCCTCAGCCTAGACAGAAGCAGGAGGGACAAAGAATAGAGAGGCTACCTGGGAGAATGTTTAGAGCTTCCTTCTCTTCATCATGAGAGGGTTCATTCTCTACAACCAGAGCAGAGTCGACTTTGTCTTCCTCAGATGTGATTTTGGTGCTCCTGTGAGGCTGGTTGGAGTCAGATGGGTCGTGACTATTTGAACAAGTGACAGCACATTCCTCCAGTGAGTCCTGAGGGACTTCCTTTCCTTCAGCCATCTGCACCTCCCTGATGAGCCTGGTGGGATAGAAATGACAGAAAATTAAACCAAAAGACATAGGACCCCAGGAAGTCCTACTGGTTTTGACAGGAGGCATAAGAGAGTGGTCTCAGAAAGCAAAGGGGAGTTTCCCTTTAAGAAGGAACAGACAATCCTCTCCTCTCTGCAACAGAGCAGAGAAAATCAGAGAGGAAACAGCAACTAGAGATCATTGCACTGGGTAGATAGGAGCTGAGGAAGGAGACTCGGCTCTCTCTGTATGGTACAGTCTTGAGAGCACACAGAGACTAAAAACAGCTGCCACATGGTGTGTCTAAGCTGGGTTGTAGTTAACATATGGTGACCACGGGATTGCAGGTGTTTGAGCCATTGTAGACTCCAGAGATGGTGTGGCTTCTAATTTTTTTTTAATTTATATATTGTGCCATGAAATGTAAACTTTTTGTCTAGGTGCTTTTCTTTGTGTTCAACTTTGCTAGGTACTTCCTAATTCCTCTGCTTGTTGCCTCTCTGTTATTTATCTTTCCGTAAAAGAACATAAAGTCTGCCATGTAGGAAGCAGCTTTGCGCCTCCTCCTGGCTTTCACTGCAGGGGAGAACATGTCTCATCTATGTGTGCAGGAAGTCCCTTGGGCTGTGTGTTCGTCTAGGGTCATGCTTACGGGTACCAAGAAGACAGTGGACAAGCATGTTAACAGGGCTAGTTCCTGTTGGGTGAATGCATGGAATCAGTGGACTCTGCAGCTTTCTTATCCTGCATCTGGAATCTGTAACTACCTTCACCCGACTTGTGTTCTTTCTGAGACCCTTTTCATATTTTACCACCCATTACCTGCTCCTGATTATTCAGTGTTACCTGGGAGCAGGTGATTCCTGTACTTTCTCAACCTCCGCATCTTTCTCATCTTCATCCTCATCTTCATCAGTTTCTGCAAATACAGAAGTGTCCATTCAGATATTTCCCACTTCACCTATGCAAGCACAGTGAGCCCTATGTGCATGGACACATGAACATCTATATATATGGGTCTGCACTGTACTGAAAGCTCTCATGTTTTATCTCTAACAAAATGCCCTGGAATGGTTTCCTGATGCATGAGGCAATCGTTTCTGATCTTGGGGGTCACCATCAAGATGTGGCCAAATATTGAAAAGACTTTTTCCTCTTCACATCACTGCAGGCTTGTCCAGCCTCTCTCTGAACTTCAGCAGCTGTCTCCCCAATCCTCCCACAGATGTGATTCCCAGGCACAGGCTCTGTGTCCTGTCACAGCTCGCATTTAGAACCTATATCTTTCTCTTAGAACAGGACAAACAGCCTTGTCCCACAATACACCGTACATCAGGGACTTCATGGGCCCCCTATGTGGCTTCGATTGTGTTATCCAGGGACACTGTCTCCATGGGGAGTGCTCCAGCCTCAACCACTTCCTACCACCAAATGCCAGCACTTCAAATACCTTCTCCAACAGCACACAGCGAGGGGCTTTATCTCATGTGCAATAGAGTCATAAGTGTTCCCACATTTGAATGCCAGAGACAATTTGTTTGCCTTTACAGATTTAGAGACAGAAACCCAGGAAGGATAAATTAATCATTTGGGCACAGTTGCTAAAGACATTGCTGAAGACAGAGCCTGGGAACCTTCACTCTTAGTCCGGGTCTCTTTTCACTCTAACAAGCTGCCTCCTGTCACAGCCTCCTTCCAGTCCTTTAAAACTGGACGAATGCTGCCTCTTGCTCCAAAGACCACGTTCCATCAAGAAAGGAGGAGACATTTGCAATACTGTGACCTCCAACCCCATGGGTTTCCCATCTCTATTCCTACTCAGGAAGTCCCGATCATGTCATGGCCACAGATATTTACTGGAAAGATACTCTACCCATAAAATTGTCATTGTGGAGGTATAGAGGTCTGGGGACTTTCATAAGCCTAGAGCTGTGTGTTATCAGGGCCTGTCGCCACCTCACCTGGACTGAGCTTGTGGAGAAGGCGCTCTGCCAGCCGGCGCCCCTCAGCCAGTTGCTCTCGGAGGTCCTGACCCTGGAACTTGTCAAGGTCATCAGGAGCGAGGAGGGCCTTGAAATGCTGATTCAGTGAACGGGAGGCATCTCTCCCTTCCTGTAACTTCTCCCGTAACTGGGTCAGCTCTCGTGCCTGAGAGTGAACCAGGGCTTTATATTGCCTAAGGTGAGATAGTAGAGAACATTTAATAATGGAAAGGGATGAGTGATCAGTTCTAATACTGCAACAGAGGTTTCTGTGAGAATGTCCTCAAGGAGCTTTCCAAGCAGAAGGTCAGCACATATTTGGGGAAATGTCTTTGTCACGGAGAAAAATACAATATTAACAAAATATATATATATTTAAGTTATACATATGTATATATTTTTAAAGGGTTCCTCTACATAAGAGAGTGCTCCTGTAAGATCCTTGATGATGTTCCATTCATCTTTCTTTTCTGTAAACAAATGCTGGTGTCTTCCTAGATCAGTTCCAAATGGATATCCTTTCAGTTCCTCACTTTGGCCATGGACATTTCTATACGGAAATTCACACAGTGCATCTTGCAGTGACTTGAACTAAAGCCACGCATAGAAATGTGACCAGGTGCAAATGGGGTGGATTTGAAAGATGTAGGAAGAAAAAAATGACAGGGTTAAGAAGGCAAGATTGATTGAACAAATGACATGCGGCAGTCAGTCAGGAGGTGATTCTAAGAGTAAATGGGGTGGTGATCACACACCATTTGAGTGTGCTAAATGCTGCTGGGTGGTTCACTTTCTTTTAATTAACTTTGGTTATGCAAATTTCACCTCAACAATGCCTTGTTTTAAAAAGAGAAAACAAGGTTCAAGAAACAACTGCAACCCATAACTTACTAACATGACTGTTCTCTGTTTTATAAATGTTTGTGTGACATGTGCCTGCCATGTAAATGCCTGCCCTTGTCCTGGCCCAGCTTAGCTCTTAGTTCTCCCAGCTGAGTTGCTGCACTTCAGAGATTCACACCCCTGCCCATCTGCCTGCCCCCAATGGGGCCTACTCACCCGAGCTCCTCAGCTTGTCTGAGCTTCTCTGCCAGCTTCTCCACGAACTGCAGTTCATCCCTCAGCACAGAGTCTATGATGTCTTTGTACTCTTCACACTCTGAGAAAAGACAGACACACCTGCCTCAGTGCAAGGCTGGACATGCTGCTGGGATCACTGCCGTCAGGGCAGGCAGCAGCATCCATCCCAAGGACGAAAGCAGCCCCAGTACCAGGCTCCAGGCGGGCATTTCCACATCTTTATTTATCAACCTCCCAACATTCTAGCAACTGATACTCTCCAACTTAGAGATGGGGAGAAAAAAACTCAAGGGCATATCAAGTAACTGGACAAGATGATCCACCTGGAACAAGGCAGAGTCAGAATTCACAGCCCCTGAGGTCTGACTCTGAATCTTGGGACACTTTCCCAAGATTTAGAAGAAATAGATAATGTTAAGTCATTGCAGCACTTTTCTGAGGTACATATTATTATAGTACCCAATGAACAGATGAGGAAACTTAGGCACCGAGAAGATAGGCAACTTGGATGGAGCCCAGGAGCCCAGGGCCCCTGCTCTGCACACGACACTGCTACCTCCACAATGTCTTATGTGCCAGCTTTCTTCCTCTTTAGGAATAAGAGCCTGTGCCCCAGGAAGCAGGACTTCCCTCTCACTATGGTACTCCCTGCTCTTGATGCTGTCACTTAATGGCTGCCACAGTTACTATTAGAAGCAATCTCCTCTTTAAACTCCTTAGTGCAGGTGCTGTGTACTGTCACTATGTTTCCCCCAGGGTGCCCAGAATAGAGCTTTGCCTACTGGGCCTCAAAGAAGTCTGAAGTGAATGGAAGTTCATTAGTCCCAGATGTTTAGACCAACAGACTAGATGTTATTTGTCTGCAGCATCTTACATGGTACAGAGAGGATTCTCATAAACATGATTTAGCCTCTTGCTGAGAAGAACAGGTGGTTCTGTGCCTGTGTCAGCAGTCAATATGTTGGATTTTAACTCTCCTCTCACCTCACACCAGACTGCAAATGTGGAAAAGTTGCTAAATACTTTGTGCCTGTGTTTTCCATCCTTAACACCATGAAGTTAAAAAACCCATTTCTATTTTCCTAGAAGTATGGGAAGGATGACATTAATTTTGATGAAGAGATCGTTCAGTTTCTCAGAGAGAAGACAGGTGATCGGTCCTCACTTTCGTGATGGTGAATCTATAGAACTTACTGTATTTCTTCAGCTGGTTGGCCAGGGAGTAGGCAGTAGCTTGAGTTATAAGGAATTTCTCTTTGAGGTCTCGGAACTGCTGATTGCTCTCTGCCAGCTGGGAGCGCAATTCCTTGTTGATTTCTAGGATGTTCATCTCTGCCCTCTCGCCGGACAAAGGGTCGGCAGATACCACCATGCTGACGTTTGTGGCAGAAGAGGTAGAGCCAGGGACTGGGGAGAAGAAACCCAAACACATGATGGCTCAAAAACTAGTGAAATCAGTTAGGTTTCATTAGGACTGAGAGATGACAATAACTGGAATTGTTAACTTACAGTTGAGAGAAACTTGATCAACACCCACAACACTTTAGAGTCCTTAACCGCAAAAACAGGGTCCAGGCTGCCTGAGCTCAGAGTTGAAGGCCCTGCCTATAGCTCCAACTCTGATAAGAGTGAGGGAGGTAGCAGCCAGCGTGCCAGGTAACAGTCTGCAGTTGCAATAACAGAATTCGAAGGTGGGGGTGTCGTGGAATCTTAGGAGCCCTGCATTCCAATTGCCCAGCCTGTGCTGAAACACTAGGGCCCTGATCTTACCTGAGGGTCACTGATGGGGACCATTTCTTCAGCAGTCACTCTCAGTGTTAGTGCACCCTTGTGACAATGCTACAGGCCCACCTCTTTCCCAATACATCTAAGCATGTTCCTCATTGCTCATCTCTTGTGTGTATAAAATCATCAAAGTAGAGGTAGTTTCCCAAAAGCTTGTATTTTCTTAGTGGTAGTCACAAAATCACTCTACCTTCTCTAAGTTGAATCAGATCCTAAGGCTTTTCCACATGTGAAAGATATCAGATTTAGACTGCCATGATATCCCCTGGGTCTTCTGCATTTTTTTTTTTTGTAGCTACTGAAAAGTGAATGAATGATTCATTTTTAGAAAATATTTTCTCTCCTGGATCATTATTCCTCTTGCTGCATCCCATTGTTATGTTCATTTATTTTCTCTTACTGGGGCAGCATCTTGGCTTTTCATTACACTTAAGACCAGTTTCACATCCCTATGTCTATAGCTCTTCCTCTATGTGTAGGTTGATTTGTTTTTTTAATGTCACTGAACACTCGTTTCATACTTGTCACTTACGAATATCATTCTGGTCCCACAAGAGCTCTTTTCAAGATATCAAGTGATCAAAATCATTTGTACATATCCCCTGAAAACATGTGTGACCGTGTATCTTGGAAAGTCTTGCAAACCTGATGCTATTTTGTTGTTTTTAGTTTTCCCATATATTGGAAAGAATAGGGCCTGGAACGCTTCTCAGAGAATATTGTTGGATATATCTATATCTATCTCTATATCTATATCTATATCTATCTTTATCTATAGTTGCTCTAACAGTGTTGATGTCTGGTTGCATTCCACCTGGCAAGATCAAGCTCACGATCAGGTGTGGTTGGTGATCCTCAGTGTTCCTGTGCAGTAGAAGGTGAGTTTGAGATGAGAGGGTCGAGTAGGGGAGCGTGCTCCCCTAAACCACCTCCTCACTTTCTCAGCTTCCATCCTCAACCAGTTTTTGTGAGGCTAGGACTTGGGAGTTTGTCCTGTAGCCCAGGTCCCCTAAGTGTGGCTGTTGGACTTGCCTGAGTTGAGGGCGTGATGAGTGTGACCACGGGCTACCCAACATTCATGTGGAAGCGAAGGGAGGAGGACTGGATCAATCCCATTGGAAAGCGCTCCTCTCAGTAGCCCGCACTGTCCTCTAACTACACTGTGTAATGACAGTGCTTTGAGATGTATTAAAGGCTGTAAATTTATCTACTCTCTGATGTCTCAGAGACCTGACATTCTGTGTCAGAATGAAAATCTATTTTCGTCATTTTAAAAATGATGAAACTGCAGATTCACAAAGTTACGTGGTTTACTTGAGGTCACACAGGGATGAGTTTTGAGCATTGCCAATAAAAGGAATCACAATAATTATTCAGTAATTATTTATAGAATCCATGTAATTCAGTAAATAGTCACAAAATTATTTATTGACCAATTCATACTAAGCATTTTGTTCAAAACTGTACACATGCTTGGATATCATATTTTCATCATAATCCTTAAGGCAATGTTATTATCCATAAGAAACAGGTAAGAAACCTGAAGAAGAGGGATAGCAAATCATGTATTTGGCCGTATTCCTATTTTTTGGTTTCTGTGATGCTGGAAGAATGACCAGAATGAGTCAGGAATGCTCAGGAAGAGCATTCATCCCTGTGTCATTTTCTAGGACAGAGGTGTGCCCTCCTTCAGCACTGGGACCAAAATTCAGAAGTGTCTGTAACCTTGCTTTAACAGTGCGGGAAATAACCTTTATTACCTGGAATTTCACTGGAACTTTGGAATATACAAGAGAAGTATGACACCTGGGTCTTCCCTTGGCTGTATTTATTTCACTCTTCTATTGAATACCAATGGTTCTCTTTAAGACTTTGCCTTTTCATAACCACAATATATATTTTATGGAGAAGATTTTACTGTTAGCTCTATTTAGAATGAAGAAATATAAGCTATGGTTTAGGTTTTATGTCCTGGACTTAATATTTTTTCTGATCTCTCTTTTGAGATTAAATTCTCATGTAAATAGAAAAATGCTTCTTACTACTTATAAGAGCAAATTAGTTATTGGTTTGAGTTTCTGAAGTCGAAGCACAAACTTTTGTTCTTAATCTTTCTCCCCATTAGTGCCACTCATTGTCTCTCAGTATGACCTGGCCGTGCTTCTGCACTTACCGTCATCCTGCTGAACCATTTCCATCCACTGTACAATTCCATCAGTGATTCGGGCTCTTCCCAAAGCTCCCTGAGATGGGTCCAGGTCCCAGGATGTCAGACACCTTCCAGACACAAAAGCAACCCCTTCTGTAGAGTGGGTAGCTGGGTTCCCACCTCACTGAAGTTGGCAGGGATGTCCTAGGGTAGGAAGGAATGTTTTACCTTTTTAGGGGGTCTTGTCTTCATGTCTCAGTGCCTCTGATCTAGTGAACACAACTGTCCTGAATGTGAAAGAATTGCTAAATTTCTGGTTTCTTTTTCGGTGGCTAGAACAGGTTTATAAGACTTCCTTACTTATCCATGTCTGCTGAAGTTTGAGTTCTTGGTAGTATGATTTTTGTTTATTTCCTTGTAAGGTGAGCGGCTTGCAGAAGACTGGCCTTGTTGCTGTACAAAAAGACGTAAACTTAATTTCCACTCAAAGCGAGCTTGAATTTGAAACTAGGACTTCCACTGTTCCAAAGTTCGACTGTCACTGCCTCAGGCGTGTGTCCTGAAGGGCTCGTGTCTCTGCCATACTTAGGACAAAGTTAAGATGGAGCCCAGCAAACCAGGTCTCCTTCAATTCTAGGTTCCCCCAAGAATTTTCTCCACTTTAAGAGACTGCATTGAATATATATTTGTTCTGCCTTCGTGTTTTGGCTTTGGAATGATGTGATGCAGTTCAATGGTTCCCACCCCCAAGTTGGTCAGAGTAAGAAACACTTGGGAAGGTCGGTGCAAATACAAGTCCAGTGTCCTCCTTGCAGGAATTCTGATTCAGTGCGCTCAGGTGGGGCCTGGAATTTATTTGTTAACATGACTCAGATGTGCAGTCCGTTTGGGGGACCCTCTGATACCACGGACCTTATAGTTGATGGGATGATTCTATTTTGCTGATGAAGAAACCAAGGCACAGAGAGTCTGCAACTCGCCCAAGTTCCCTTTGCCGTAAGGACTGAAGCCAGATCTCAGGTAGAGTCCGCCTCCCACAAGCCCCATTCCATGTTTTCCAATTCCGTTGTGTGGGTTCTTTCCAAGTAAGTGTTTCTCTTCCCTGTACCTCATTTCTGCCCCCTGCCTCAAAAAAACATGTTGGATTTAATTTGTTTCATCTAATACATTTCCTCTCAACATGCTGTAAGCAACTTATCTGGCCACTTACTATGTGACATGCCTCTTTTTGAGACAGGGTCTCATTCTGTTACTCAGGCTGAAGTGCAATGGTCTGTACTGCTCACTGCTACCTCAGACTCTTGGGCTCAAGCCATCCTCCTGTCCGAACTTCCCAAGTAGCTGGAACTCTAGGCACACATCACCATTCTGGCTAATGTTTTTATTTTTTGTAGAGATGAGGTCTTGCTATGTTGCTCAGGCTGCTCTCGAACTTCTGGCCTCAAATAATCCTCCCACCTAGGTCTCCAAAAGTGCTGGGATTATAGGAGTGAGCCACTGAACCTGGCCCTAAAAAGCTTTTTTTTTTAATTTTTTTTTAAGTAAATATATTTAAATAAAAATATAGGGCATGGAGATGTGGAAAGATACGTCTCTGTATTACTTTTGTTATTATTACTTCTAAAGTATAATTCATATATCACAAAATTCTCCACTTTTATGCATACCATTCAGCATCTTTTACTATATTCCAAAGGTTTTGCAGCCATCACCACTACCTAATTTCAGAATACTTTCGTAATGCTGGAAAGAAAGCCTGTACTTACTGGCAGCCACTCTCCAATTCCCCCGTTTTTGCCGTCCCTGACAAACACTAATCTACCTTCTGTCTATATAGATACACTTGTTCTGGGCATTTCCTGTATATGGAATAATGCAACATCGCCTTTTGCATCTGCATCTCTTACTTAGCACAATGTTCTCAAGGGTCATCCTTGCTATAGCATGCATCAGTACTTCAATCCTTTTTGTGGCCAAATGATACTCCATTTTATAGTTATACCACATTTTGTTTACCTGTTCATCAACTGATGGCAGTTTGGAACATTTCCACTTTTTCACTATTATGAATAATGCAGCTATGAACATTTTTATACATGTTTTTGAGTGAGCATCTGATTTTAATTTTCTTGGTTACATACCTAGGAGTGCAATTGCTGCATCATATATGTCTTTATGTTTAAGTTTTTGAGGAACTGACAGACTGTTCCAATCTCAGTGGCTACAGCATTTTACATTCCCACTAGTAATATATGAGAATTCCATTTTCCCCATAACTTTCCAAACATTTGTTGTGTTTTTGTTAACGTCACCCTTGTGGGTCTGAAGTGGTATCTCATTTTGATTTAAGTTTACATTTTCCTAATGAGGAAAAGCATTGAACATCTCTGCATGTGCTTGTTGTATGTATCCTTTACAGAAATGTCTATTCAAACTTTTTTCCCATTTTTAAATTGTCTTTTTTGCTCACTTATATGAATTCTTTATATACTGTAGATACTAGACACTTGTTAGGCATATGATTTGCAAATAGTTCTCTCATTACATGGATTATCTTTTCACTTCCTTGACAGAGTCCTTGGAAACATGAACGATTTTTTATTTCAATGAAGAACATTTATCTTTCTATTTTGGGGTTGCTTGTGCCTACTAAAGAAATGTCTAATCCAGAATCACAAAGATTTGTACCTGTGTTTTCTTCAAGACATCGCTTTTGGAATGAGACTTTTCCTGGGTTTTAGTGGAGGATGTGCATTATTTATTTATGCCTCTTGTCTGTTACCGATATTTCTCTTGATTGGTATACGTATGTCCACTGCCCCTCCATGGAGCATCCCGTGGCTTGGAACAGAGCTCTGGGGACTGGCATCCTTCCACTGACTTTGATGCTGATGAGAGCCCTGATCATATGATTCAACTGGCTTTAACCCAACCCACATGCACGTATTCTTCGGACATCTAGAGCCGAAGTCCAGAGCCTCTGTGGGAACGCTTGGCAGCCCACGCTGTTCTAAGGCTGGAGCAGACTTTCTTAGTCTATTCCAGGCAGACAGGACTGCAGGGTGTCCAGCCCCTACAAGCCCCTCTGTCTGGAATAGACTGAGTTCATCTCTGGTGTTAGAAAGCAGGCCTGTTTCACGGTTTGGGGAAGGTTGTTTGATGTGAAGTGGGTCCTCTCTTAATTATTTTAACTGTATGTGTGACTTCTTCCTAGAAAGAATGGGAGAATATTTATGTTAGAACATTTTATCTATTCTTTGTCAATTGTTGTTTGTCTGCAATTTTAAAGTAGATAAAGGAGAGCTCAATGTAAATATATTCTTAATACTTTATTACGATTGATGTCCACTGCCATGAGATCATATTTACTTCTATATACTATCTATTACTTAGGTATTGTCCTGCTCCTGATGGGAAAAGAGACTCAGAAAGATTACAAAATAACTCTCGGTCGCAAATCTTGTGAGGAGAAGAATAAGAATTAGAAACCAGTTTCTTTTGGCCTTCAAAGATAACCTTATACCATTAGATGGAACTGAATGACAGTACTTTTGCTAGACTAAGTCTCAGAGTTTGTGGTTCTGCATTGTTTTTCCAAGGAAACAGTGTGTCACTTTAATATTATTTCAAATTTTTAAATGTCGAACTCTTTTTTTGTTAAATAAAACTTTTTTGTGTTCGTTCTATTCCATTGTTTTTGTACTTTTTTTTCTCAAGGGATCCCTGTTATTTATCTGCTGAATATTTGTTACCTATCTTCTGTCAATTTTTACTTTTTTGAGTGTTTGTTATCTGTCACTTTGTTTCATGCTACCAGCTATTCACAAAGATATAATTTGCATGGAGGAAACTACAAAAAAACCTAAGGGTACAGATTAATGACTTTTAATATAATTATATCTTATATAATAACACCCAAATCAAGAGAGGGAACATTTTATTCTATGCCAAAAGGTTCTGACGTGCTCCATGCCAGTCAACACTCATCCCCAAAATGAAGAAAATATTCTAAATTTTGTCACTATGTTAGTCCTTTTGTCCCTTTGCAATGCTATAAAGGAATACCAGAGGCTGGGTCATTTATAAAGAAAAGAGGTGTATTTCGCTCATAGTTGTGTAGGCTGCACAAGAAGAATGGCACCAACAACTGCTCTTTATGAGGGCCTGAAGCTGTTTCCCCACGGGGCAGAAGATGAAAGGGAACCAGTGTGTGCAAAGATCAGATAGTGGGAGAGGAAGCAAAAGAGAGAGGAAAAGCACAAGGCTCTTTTTAATAACTAGCTCTTGTGGGAACTAATAGAGTGAGAATTCACTCACTGCCTTCTCCCAGGGAGGGGGTTAATCTCTTCATGGGGATCCACTCCCATGACCCAAACACCTCCCATTAAGCCCCACCTCCAACATTGGGGATCAAATTTAAACGTGAGATTGGGAGGGGACAAATATGGAAACTATAGCAGCCACAACAGATTAATTTTGCTTAATTTTGTGCTTCATAACAATGAAATCATTCAGTATCTTCTCTTGTTTTGACCTCTCTTAATCAGTTGGATATATATGCTACTAATTTGTTTGATTGTGGTTTTCTTTCATTTCATTTTGTTTTGGCCTAGAAATATCCTATTTATTGTATAATTATCACACAGTTTGATATCCACTTTTGTGATGGTAGACAGGTTTACTTGTTGTCTTTTATATATAAGTAACTGAAAATATTCTTGTAAACTTCTTTCTGTGAAGATACATACTCATTTTTCCTGGGTATCTATAGCTAGGGATGGAATTGCTTGGTGAAAGACTGAAAATGGACACAGAGTTTTGCATAAAGTTTGTATTATTTTGCATTTCTATGAAAAATGTAGGCTGTTTCCAGTTGCTCTACATTCCCACACACTTATTATTTTCTCTCTTTTAAGTTTTAGCCTTTCTACCAGGTGTGTAGTGATATCATCTGTTTTGTTTTTCACATGCCTATTGGTCATTTAGATATCTTTTTATGTAAAGCACCTTTTCAAATTTTGCCACTCATTGATGTACTGGGTTGTTTGTCATTTTCTTTGCGATCTGTTGGAGTTATTTATATATTTTGAATGAGTCCATTTTTTCACATATGAATGTGTGAAGTGTTGAAGTTGAGAGGCTCTCTGAGAATGCTTGGCAGCCCGTGCTGTTTTAAGGCTAGAGTGGACTTCCTCAGTCCATACCAGACAGAGGGGACCATGCGGATTGGACCCAATATAGACATATATATATATGTATTATATAATTATTTATAACATGAATATATGTTGCAAATAATTATTCTTGGTCTCCAGATAGCTTTTGCCTTGTTAAACACTAACCTATAATCAGAAGAAGCTTTTTAAAGGTGAAGTACAATGTAATTGGTTTCTTATTGTGGTCAGTGCTACAGTACCTGGTCTAAGAAATATTTTCCTTTGTCAAGTTCATGAAAATATTTTGTATTTTTTCCTTTACAAGGTTTCTAATCTAACTTTCACATCTTAAGTTAATTTCAATGTATGGTAGAAAGTGGTTGTTACCATTAAGTTTTTAAAACAACAAATATTATTTCACTCAGAAACTTTCTATAGAAAAATCTCTCATTTCCCCAATGAAGGACATTGATGTCTTTGTTTTAAAAAAATTTAAATAACTGTGCATACCTGGCATATTGTTTGAATCTGTATTCTTTTACTTTGATATATTTATGTATACTTACACCTGTACCATAGCTTTTAAATTATTGTGGCTCTAAAATGAATTTTGAATTCTAGCAGAGTAAGTCCTCTGTCTTTTTCAAGACCAAATTGCCTATCCTAGATTATTTCATTTAAATACATTTTTAAATTGGCATCTACATTTCTCTAAAAACTCCTACTAGAATTCTTAATCAGAATTATGTTGATGTGATATCCTCACAAAATTGAGTCATTCAATCCATGAACATGATATATGTTTCTATATATAGTCTTCTTTAATTTCTCTCACCAATAGCTTTCAGGCACTTTGTATGTGCTTCATTATATGTATTCTTAAGCATGTAATGATTTTGGATATTAATCTTTATTATGTTTTATTGAATTTCATTTTCTAATTGCTAGTATGGAGAAATTAAGATGGTCACATCAATGTTATAAAGGTATACATTAAGTACAATAGACTGCAACACTTTAAAATGTAATTAAATGCATGTTTACCAATATATACACAAATGGAACAACTGCTATAATCAAGTATGAGAATTTCCATAAGCTCAAAGTTTCTTGTAACCCTTTACAGTTCATCACTCTTTCAAACCTCATCCCCAAGGAGCCAGTGTCACTTTAGGTCAGTTTGCCTGTTTAACCATTTTCTGCAAATGAAATTATACTTGTGTTCTTTTGTGTCTGCCTTCTTTCATGCATCACATTAATTTTAAAATCCATCCATATGAGTATTTTCATCAACAGTTAATACCTCATAATTGCTGAGTAGTGTTCCTTTGTGTGGTTACACCATGTTTGATTATACATCCACTTGTTACTGGACATTTGTGTCATTCCAGGTTTGGGCTATTATGAATAAAGTATAAGCATCCACATACAAATCACTGTGCAGACATAGTATGTAAATTCCTAGGAATGGAACGATTGTCCATCTGATTTGTATTTGTTTAAACTTAGAAGAAACTGTTAGCGAAATTTTTAAAGGAGTTGTACCATTTTTCATTCACACAAGTATAAGACTTCCAAGTGCTTTATATCCTCATCAACATATGGCATTTTCAGTCTTTTGAATTTTAGCGTTCTCATGGATATGTAATAGTATCTCATCGTTGTATTGATTGATGTCCCTGAAGACTAAAGAGGTGAGCATCTTTTCTTGTTCTAATTGACCATTCATGTGCCTTCTCTTCTGAAGTAGCTATTCAAGTATTTTGCCAATTTGTTTCATTGTGTTGTTTATCATATCAGACTGCATTATATATATACTATTTAAAAAATCCTTTTTGGAGATAAATATAGTATCTCCTATATTATGGCTTCTTTTTAAGTTCTCTTAATGTCCCCTATTTTGGAGATAAAGATAGATAATCATCAAAAAGGTGCTTATATATACACATATAACTATATTCATGTCTAAGAATCATTAGTCAAGCATATAGGTAAGGATCTATGTCTGACTTCTCTCTTCTCTTCCATTGACATATGTTCTGTTTTTTTTAACAATACACATGATTTTGATTTCCATAGCTGTACAGTAAATCTGGAAATAGGTAGTGAGTTCATTCACCATTGTTCTTTTATAATGTTGGTTTTTTATTATTCTTGATCATTGACATTTCCATATAAATGGTAGCATCAGATTGTAAATTTCTACCAAAATGCCTGTTGGAGTTTTTACCAGAATTGCATTGGATCTGGAGATCAATTTGGGAAGAATTCACTTTTTAACTACAACAACTCTTCTGATAAATGTGACAACATTTATCTCCCCACTAATTTAGTTCTTTTATAATTTCTTAAAGCAATGTTTTGTAGTTTTCAGCATACTGGCCTTACATCAATTTTGTTCAATTTATTACTAAGCACATCATGTATTTAGATGTTAGTTTAAATGAAATTGTATAAATTTCACTTTCCAAATGCTCATTGGTAATATACAAAAATACAGCAGACTATTTATATTGAACTTATATTCTGCAAAATTGGAAACTCACTTATTAATTTTTATAGATTTTTGTAGATTTCTAGGAATGTGTACATACACAATCATTATCTGTTAATAAAGACAAATTCTATTCTTCCTTTTCAATCTTTTCAATGCTTCATTTCCTTTTTCTTACTTCATTGCATTGGTTAAGATAGCTAATCTAATGCTGGATTGAAAAAGTAAAAGTAGATATTCTACCTTTTTGTGTGATTTAATAGAAAAGCATTTGATCTTATACCATTCAATATAATGTTACCTGTGGGTTTCCCACATCTGCCCTTAGTGGGGTTGGAAGTGTTGCCTTCTGTTCTTCTCAAGCTGAGAGTTTTGTGGGGTTTATTTTTTATAATCATGAAATAAAGTTTTCAGTTTTACCAAATGCTTTTTTTCTGTGTATGTCAAGGTAATCATACAGTCTTTTGCTTTTGTCCTGATAATGTAGAGAATTACATTGGGTTTTCTGCAAATATAAAAAAGATTTATTAAATCAAGCTATGACAGTTTTCTAATATTTTAAATTGTTTTAACAACTATATTGAGATATAACTTACATGCAAGAGTGAACATAATTAAACTGTATAAATTTAAAAGTTTGAATATATGTATACCTCTGTAATCCAGATAGTGGATATAGGCTGGACACTGTGGCTTGTGCCTGTGATCTTAGAACTTTGAGAGGTCAAGGCAGGCAGATTGCTTGAGCTCAGGAGTTCAAGACCAACATAGGAAACATGGTGAAACTCCATCTCTAAAAAACCAAAAAATTAGCCAGGCACGGCAGCAAGTGCCTGTAGTCTCAGCTACTTGGGAGGCTGAGTTACGAGGATGGTTTGAGCCCAGGAGACAGAGGTTGCAGTTAGCCGAGACTGTGCCTCTGCACTCCAGTCTGGGTGACAGGACCAGACCCTGTCTCAAAAAAAAAAAAAAAAAAAGGTAGTGGATATAGCTACCACTTCGAAAGTGTCCTTGTGTCCTAGTAATTCCTCCCTCATGTTTCTCCCCCAACCTCAGACAAACACTGCTTGACTTTCTGTCATAATAGATTAATTTAAATTTTCTCAGGTTTTCTATAAATAGAATCATACACTATGTTTACATTTTTGGTTTATATATTTATATATTTTGGTATTTTTGTATATCTTTTTCACTCAGAATAATTATTTTGATTTGTAGCCATGTTTTCATGTGTATTAATAGATCACTCTGCTATACTGCTGAGTAATGTAATATTCCATGTGATAGATATATCACGATTTATTTTATTCATTCATCTGTTAATGGGTTTGGATGGCTTCTGAAAATTTGAATGGCATTTGAAAATTTGATTGTTAGCTCTTTATTAATAAACTTTGAGGGTTCCCTTAGTATGTACACAGAGGTCCTTTATCAGATATGTGATTTCCAAGTATTTTCTCCCTAAGTGTGGCTTGTCCTTTCATTCTCTTACCAATGTCTTTGAAGAGCAATTTTTAAAAAGCCTTGTTGAAGTGTAAATTATTGCTTTATTCTTTTACCAGTTTTTAGGCTGAATGCTTCCAGCTTTTGCCCATTCAACATGATGTTGACTGTGGGTTGGTCACAGATAGCTTTTATTATTTTGAGATATGTTCCTTTAGGGCCTAGTTTTTTGGGAGTTTTCACATGAAATGATGTTGAATTTTATCAAAAGTCTTTTCTGCATCTATTGAGAGAATCATGTTGTTTTTGGTTTTAGTTCTCTTTTTATAATGAATCACATAACATATAATTTACCTTTTGCATCTGGTAACTCTCCATGTCTGCCTACTTTGTGGGAGGGGCCCTTTGGTGCATCAAACTAGGAGGATTCAATGTTAGAGACATGGAGACTCCACTGAAAGCCCTGGACCCCGAGAGTGAGCAGTGCCCTGGTGTAGACCAAGAACTCTCAGCGCTGAGGCTCCTGACACTCAGGAGGATGGTAAGGGTCAATCTCTTGGTGAGCGACTAGGTCCCTGGAACTCTCACCTGGGTCTCAATGGGCATATGGGTAGCTTTTCTTTGGACAGGCCCTAGCCAGGTGACCCAGGTGCTGGCTGCATCCTAGGTAATCCACTGAGGACCATAGAATTGCACCAATACTAATGCTGGTCTCTTTGATCATTTTAAGTGTTGCTTTTACTTCCCAATAGGCTGACTTCAGTGGCAGAACCCTCATAGGAAGCAAAGACCACATGGAAAGGAGGAAAAGGCCATGACAGAGTAGGTGAGCCTGGGGCTGCATTAACCTTCCACTCTGAACATTCAGGTAGGTCTAAATGGAGAAGCTGGGTAGTTTGCTTAGAACCTGCCTTGGCCTGACGTCCCTCCTGCCCCCAGCTCCTAGGACCATGGGGATCCTTGTACACTTGCCCCCCAACCCCCAAGTGGACACAAGAAAGCAGCATGGTCCTTCCCCTTGGAGGTCCCTTGCAGAAGAGGAGGACACCTGGAATATTCAAGTTCCTGGGAGACGGGTCCAGTTGTTAGCCAAGGACCAATGTACTGGTGCTTCCTTACTATTGGTCACACCATGTCCAAGCTTGGCCTAACTCCTGTGCTGCCCTGGCCTCAGGATTTGTCTTTGGAGGCTCCACCCTACAGCTGGAGCCATATTGCTTTGTCTCCTCAAAAACAGGTACTGACAACACAGAAATGCAATTGTGCTTCTCCTGCTAGCATAAAGCATTCCTTCAGCTTCTCAGACTGCGGCAACCCTTTCCAGTGTTGACCTGTATCCTGTGTGTGTGAAAGAAAGAGGAGGTGACAGGGCATGGGGGAGGGGGAGCAGGAAGAGGAGGGAGAGTGGTGACAAAAAGGCTGAAGGACAGAATGAGGACAGAATAAGGAGGAGGGGAGGAGTGGGGAGGCAGGATGAGGAGGACCAGGAAAGGGAGAGGACCAGAGACTGAATACCAAGGAATCCATATTCTTAGCCCCAGAAGGGCAACCCTGTCTCTCCGGAACTCCACTAACTTCATCCTCTACACATACACACACACACACACACACACAGACACACACACACACAGACACACACACACACACACACACACACACACACACACACACACACACACACGGTTCTCTGATCCTCCAGCGTCTTCTCTTCCTATAAGAAGAGCCTCTCACCCTTCCTCCCATTCCTCATCCTGGGGATTCTTCTTTTTCCACTGGGTCTTCCAGGGCTGGTTCAGGTCCTTCACCTGCAGCCAAACCCTTGCCTTGTGGTTCTGGAGAGTCCAGAGCAGTGAAAGCTCTCAGGAAAAGGAAGTGCAGGGCATGTGAAGTCACAGGGTCACCCTGCAGAATCTGAGTACAGTTGTCCAAGGTCAGATGTCAAACTTTTCCCAAAGAAAATCAAAGAAGATCCTTGGTCCAGGTCATTCTTTCTTGTGGACAATTAAGCTATGAAACCATTGTGCCCAATTCTCTTTCTGAAGCCAAAGATCAGCTTTAACCAGGGTAAGAGTAGGTGTGGATGCAGATTACAGAAACTGAGCACTGAGGAAAACTTGGGCAGCTCCCACAAAGGCCCAGGGAGGAGCTGCCTAGGCCAGGGTCTAAGAAACCTTCTGTATTAGTGAGCTCAGGCCGTCATCACAAAATACCATCAACAGGGTGGTTCGAAAAGCAGAAATGTACTCTTTCACAGGTCTGGATTCTAAACGTTCAAGATCAAGATTGGATTCCAGTGAGAGCTCTCTTCCCGCCTTGGAGATGCACACAGACTCTCTGTGCCCCCACACGGCCTTCACTTGCTGTGTGTGATTTGTGGGAGGAGGAGTGGGGTGAACAAGCTCCCTGAGTTTCTTCTTAGACGGACACTAATCCTATCAGATCAGGGCCCCATGTTTATGACCTCACTTCTCTTAATCACTTCCTTAAAGGCCTTTTCACTATATAAGTCCCACTGAGGTTAGGGCTTCAATATGTACATTTTGGAAGGCTGTAAACCTTCAGTTCTGGCTCCTCCTCAGCCTGCTCCCCACATTCAGATGTCAGCAGCTCCCAGCTCTGAGGGAGCCTCACAGGCACTGGATCCTCAGGTTCTTCTCCCCCAGAGTTTCTCCTCTTCTCTCTGATTCAGATCCCTTTGCAGTGGAACTTGCATAGTCTTTCTTTATAGTTTCCCCCTTCCTTGCATTCTCTTCTTCTTTCTGTTTTCTTTCTATGTAATTCTATACATGTAACATTAAGGCACTTGTCAGATGAAGAGACCACCTCATAACCTGTGTGTTAATAAACAGAAGTCTGAATTTATTGCTTCTTAAATGGAGAGAGCTCTGCTGATCATTCAGTCTTTCTGAGCAGACTGGACTTAGAATTTGTGGAAAGTGTGGGGTTCAGAGACTGGCTAAGGGCACAGACATCAGTGAGCTGGTGTTGATTTGTTGGCACTCAGAGCTGCTCATTGGGCAGAGTTGCTTTCAATTGACTTACTTTCAGAAGTGAGGGTCAAGCACTGACTGAGGGGCTTGCAGAAATGTGTTCACTGAGGTGAGTGGCTGTGGTAGGCAGAATAAACTCCCCTAAAGGTGTCCAATCCTAATTCCTGGGACCTGTGAATGTGTTACTTCACATGGCAGAAGAGACTTTGGAGAGGTGTTAAGTATGTTGAGAAAGGCAGATTATCCAGGAGAGCCCAGCACCCTCACAAGGGTGCATGTAAATGAGAGAGGGAGGAAGGAGAGTCCATGTCGGAAAGGTGCAATGTGACAGTAACTTGACATGCAACAGAAGGACTTATGTTTGGGGGTTGAATTCCTTCTCTCCCCTAGCAATCACTTTTTTCCCACATGGTACACATTTCTTTCAATCCACTCTGAAACATCTTGTGGATATGATTTGCTCAACTTTTGTGGTTGCTTTTAATGTTTCTGTAACCATTGCCGCACCCTACTCTAACACGTGTAGACATCTGTGCTCCCCTCCTGCAAATACACTTAAACCCCTGCAAACTCTGTCTCACTAACAGGTGACTTGCAAACCTTTGTGAATTTCAGCCAGGTTCTCCCACCCCTTGCACTTCCCGGGTGAGGTGACACCCCACCCTGCTTCTGCTAGCACTCCCTGTGCTGCAGCCACTGTCTCACCAGTCCCAGTGAGATGAGCCGGGTACCTCAGTTGGTAATTCAGAAATCACCCACCTTCTGTGTTGGTCTCGCTGGGAGCTACAGACCAGAGCTGTTCCTATTCAGCCATCTTGCCCCACAAAAGATCTCTGGGAGGATAATTTTATTGTGCAATACATTTTGAATTTGGGTGTCCTAGTAGTCTTTAGTGAAACAATCATTTTAAGTTTTGGCTCACTTACATCACATTAAGCTAATTGGAAATTTCATCAGGTTTTCCGTCATTTAGGAGATGGAATTCCAGGTAAAACACATTCCATCTCTTGCGGTGCCTATCTACTAACCCCATTCCATCCTCCAAAGTAAATGCAAACAATTCTCAACCATAGAAATATGGCTCTTACTTACCGGAAAATAGCCATCATCACTAAAATATGTAAATACTTCTCACTTCAAAATAGTTGTGTTAAATTCAAACTGCCTTAAAAACAACGTACCACAGCATTTTGAAATGCTTAAAAAGACTATATTAAGACTGTTTCTAGATTTTCAGAATTTATTTAAATTATGTCCTAAAGACTGATTTATCTAAAATTTAAAAAAATACTTTGTAGTTCCAAGAATCAATAATCATGGAACTTGATTGATATTTTACACTTATTTTTTATATATAAAGCCCCACCTCCCTCCTTTCCTTCTTTCCGTCCTTCCTTCCTTCTTTCCTTCCTTCCTCTCCTCTTCCTTCTTCCTTCCTTCTTCATTCTTCTTTACTTCTTCCTTCCTTCCTTCCTTGCTTCCTTCCTCTCTTTTTCCTTCCTTCCTTTCTCCTTGCTCCTTCCTTCCTTTCTTTCTCCTTCCTTCTTCCTTCCTTTCTCCTTCCTTCCTTCCTTCCTTCCTTCTTTCCTCCTTCCTTCCTTCCTTCCTTCCTTCCTTCTTTCCTCCTTCCTTCCTTCCTCATCAGATTAAACTCATTAGGCAGGCTTGAATGACGAAAGCTGCCCAACCAGAGCCAGAACTTAGGAAGGAAGGTCGCTGAGAAGGGCAACAGCCTAATAAGACTGAGGGATTGGTTATGCACAAGAGGATTGAGCAAATAAATATGTTGAGGATACTGAGAGCTAAGTCAGAGAAGCGAGTTACAAATGTGAAAAGAATTAAGCTAGAATGAACCCTATAGTGTTGGATTATAATTAGTAGTGTTCAGGCGAGTTCATGGTTTTGAATATTTTTAGATACAGAAATAAAAAGGGATATGTGTGTGTATGTGTGTAATGTGTGTGTATGTATGTATGAACACACCGACATACATATATTTTCTACCTGTGTCCACTGACAGGGCCTAGTAGCAATGAGCACATCCAGTACCCAGATCTTTCTTTCTAAATACCACTCTCTGAAAGAAACTAGGGGACCTTGGAGAAATAGCTGATTCCAGGGTAGGGATAACAAAGGTAAAATATAAGCCCAGAACATCTGTTTCACCAGATAGTAAGTGCTCAAAGAATGGAGTAGTGTCAAAAGGACACAGAGTCAGCTTGAAGGGGCTCTCCCTGGAAAACCCTAAGACAGTTTGGGCATCAGAATAAACGGTGTTAGCAGATTATATCACATCAGATGAAACAGGAATCCATCAATCCACATGGATGTCATACAAAGGGGATAAAAGAAATTTCTTTAAAGTTGAATGCCAACTAATAAATATTAGTGGAATGATGGAATTGGGATATCACCATCTGGTGATTATCATGGTAAAAGTAATTAACTCAGGCAAAAAAAAAAAAAAAAAGTCAAAAAACGCTAACACTCAGTGGGTAAGAGTTGGATAAGAAATGTGATATTTACCCTGTTTCAAACTGTGTCTCAATAAAATATTATACATTACAAATGGAACAAAGAGTTTATAGTGAAGAAGCTTAGCAAATACTAGCTTACTCCAATGACCAAATTTAACGTCACCAGTAACAGGAAAGAAGATCCTGGGTCATGTGATAGAGAGAACATCACTTCTGTGATAGTCCCAACAAAATGCATAACCTGAATCGAATCATGAGGAAACATCAGAGAAAACAAACTTGAGGATATTCTACAGAATAACCAGCCTGTAATCTTCAGATATTGAAGTCCACAAAGATCAGGAATGACTGTTGTTCTGAGTTGAGGAAACTAAAGAAATCTGACAAGTAAGTGTAATATGTGGGTCCAAAGGATGTTGTTGGGACATTTGGTGTGAAACGTGGATGGAATCTCTGGGTGAACGTATATAGGCATTCCTTAAAGTGTGCTTGCAACTTTTTTGTACATTAATTTTTTTTAACGTACAAACTTCTAATGCCCTTTAAAAAGCCCTCCCTAACTTCCTCAGATTGTACCACTCCTCAGGTTTGCCTGTGATATATTTTCCCCTGCAAACTGCCTCTGTGTGATCTAAACAAAACCCACCTATAATACTGTATTCGATCAGCAGTGCAGTATAGCAAAAGTGGTCAAAGTGATGCTAGACTGATGGAATACCCGCTGTTGTTGCCTAGTTTCATGGCCATGAATGAAGTTACAGCAGATAATTTACCTTCCTGCAGTCTCTCCACTTGTGATGCCCTCTCTGATGCTGCTAGCATCACGGAGAAGGGCTTAGAAAGCTGGCATGAAGATGGCTGCAAAGGTGAGTGGAAGCAGTGATTATTCCATACCCACAAAGGTCGCTAAGGAAAAAGGGAATTGCATACTAGGTGCATAGCGTATGATCCATCCTTAACCTGAGAGAATCACAAGGTAAGATTACACTGGCATTGGTTCAAAAAATTCCCTCTAGAATACCTTCCTTCTGCTTATTTTGGGGCCAAATGTGTAAAAGAAGGGGTGAAAGAAGAATAAACCAAATTCCCCTAATACCCACATTTCTTCCTATTTGTGTAGGAGACATTTCAAATAAGCACTGGCAAGATGCAATGTATGTAATGGGCACTGAGCATAATTGATGTTGTTTCTTACGTACTTTGAGAATACATTCTATGAAAAAAGTTCATAAAGACTCCAAACTTTCCCAGGTTTCATTTGAGGACATCATGTGCCAGGAGCAAAATGTGTTCTATTTGTTAGGTGATACGTGGAGATAACACCTCATTCATATGAAGATGGAATTCTCAACTCCACACAGAGGCTGTGCACTAAAACCCTGATTTTTGGCCCTTATTCGGAGACATAGTCAATTTTATTTAATATCTGGCTCTTGCCATATTTGCTTAATTGCTTTCCAGCAGAAGAGCAGGTTCATAGCAGGAAAGCCTATAGGGTAGCTGGGGAGAGGTCAGGAATGTCTGAGCCAGGCATAATGACAGAAGAGACTAGTGGGTGGAGGAAGAGCTAACATCCAAGAATTTCATTACAACACAAGGCAATCGTAAATATTAAAACAGAAAGAAAACATAACTCCAAAAAAGGCTAATTATTATCTACGTTCTTCGCATGAGGAGACAGGGAATTGCTACTACATTAATTAAAAGTTTACATAGGATTATTTAAAGAGAAGTTCAGTTACATAAATCCTCTTATATAAACTACTTCCCCCCAATCATCTTAGATGTATAAAGTTTTACAAGAAGAGATCCAAACACTGAAGAGTTAGGTACCATATTGTAACAATGGTGATCAAAGTTCTAAGAAGAAAGGGCTCTAAGTAAGATGGAAATAAAAGGACTAATCTCAAGTGGTTCCATAATAAACTCTTTTGTGCTTTTCAAAGTGCAAAGCAGGTGTGAGTAGACATTTCTTCCCACATTGTTCATTCAACTATTAAATATTTATTGAGTGTCTACTATGTGCCATAGAGAGATCTTCATATAGGGGATGCAGCAGTAAAGAAAACCAACAAAATTCTCAGTCTTCCTACAGCGTATAATCTAGTCAGGGGATACAGGAAATAAGTTTACCACACTTAAAGGGTTTTGTAGCTGGAAGAAATTTGGGTTGTATAAATAACAATTAACCTAAGAATCTATAAAAATTGCTCCCCTAACATTCATTTTAACAGCTAACACACGCTGCAGAGAAAAATTTTAAATGCACATTTCTTATTTTAAAGTATCTATTACTCATTTTTAAAGTAGAACTTTTTGCTATTTTTTTCATGCATTTTGCCAAATATACTCAAAAACGGAATGTCCTTTACACTAAAGTCTGATTGTATCTTAAAATCATGACTACTTGTTTCTTTGCAGTAATGTGGCTGTAAATGTATAATTGTAATAAGTTTCAAATAGTTTGAGAGCAATTGAATTTGCAGAGAGTTCATCTCTGTAGTGCATTTTCAAAATATTATTTTGAAAATTATATTTTACTTCTGAAAGAAAGGCACCCACTAATGAAAAACGGACACAATGTAATGTTGCTAACAGTTCAGCAGAGGGTGCTGAAACTTAAAGTTGAAGAATGGCTCTGGGCTAGATTACAAAAGCTGAAAGCTGAATGCAGGCCTCCAGGAGGGCTTAAGAGGGAAAAAAACTAAGTGGATCTTTACTTTTTTACGCATCGCTACAGTTACAGAGCCTTAAAATACAGCAACAAACAATACAGAGCTAAAATATGATTTAAAACCTGAGTGTAACACTTTTTTTTGTTTTAAAAATATTATCTGTCCATATTCACTCACTGTGCATTACAATATTATTAAAAAAAAAACAAAAGAAATGTAATACATTTAGCTTTTAAAATTATATTATATATTACAAAAACACTTACATCAGCATCCCTCCACCAATAATAAAATAAAAGGTTGATATTGAGTCAGGACTTTTGTAATTCCTGTGAATGATTTATGCATGACTCAGTCATCTATTTAAGACTGAAGTGTATAATGTAACTTTCTGGTGCTAAAATGGCATGAGATGGTTAAAGTTAGCTTTCTTTTCTTTTCTTCCTTTATTTTATTGAGACAGGGTTGCCCAGGTTGAAGTGCAATGGCATAATCGTGGCTCACTGCAGCCTCAAACTCCTGGGCTCAAGTGATCCTCCTGCCTCAGCCTCCCGTGTAGCCAGGACTACAGACGTGCACCACGATGCTCAGCTAAGTTTTAATTTTTTTTGGTTAACACTGGGTCTCACTATTTTGCCCCGTCTGATCTCTAACTCCTGGGTTCAAGGAATCCTCCCACCTTGGCTTCCCAAACTGCCTGGATTACAGGTATGAGCCACCATGCCTGGCCTTATTTCTTAATTGTGGTAAAATGCACATAACATAACATTTACCATCTTAACCATTTTTAAGCGTACAGTTCAGTGGCATTAAGTACATTCACACTAGTGCAACCAAACTCTAAAACTCTTCATCTTACAAATTGGAAACTTTGTACCCATTAACACTAACTCCTTATTCCTCCCTCCTGGAAGCCCCTGGCATCCACCATTCTACTCTATTTATGAATTTCTCTATTCTAAGTAAATTATATAGTATTGGTCCATTTGTGATGGGCATATTTCATTTAGCAAAATGTCCTCAAGTTTCATTCATATTGTAACATGTCAGAATTCCTTTCTTTTTTAAAGTAGAATCATATTCTATTGCATGTATACACTGTATTTCTTATCTCCTCTTCATGACAAACAGAAAGTTTGATGCAAGTGTCATGAGTTTTGAGGACACAGCGAATATAATTAAGAAAGCTAAGCTAACAGTTCTTACAATAAAGTGAAAGAGAAACTGCTGCCTTGGGCAAGTTTCTCTCTCAGTTTGATGAAAGGAAGAATATATGAATTTTTCTCCTGTACCAGATATTGGCTGTGCAAGACAGTCAGGGTGGGATTTTCTTAGATTTTTTTCTGAAAGGGATTTCTGGAAGAAATACAGATTTCAGCAGGGGAAAAAATGTTGAGGCACCATCAGATGTCTAGGACCTGAAAAAGGAGCCATAAGTGACCAGCCAGGGAGGAAAGAACCTGATCCCCACTAAGAAACTACATGAAACATCCATAGTAATAGGGTGGGGTAGGGAGTCTCCATATAACTCCCCAAAAAGAGCCATAAGAGAAAGAGAGGGTTTTAAAAGCTCTCAGGGCAGAGAACGTAGTGCAGCTCACAACTGTATGAGTCAAGTAGGAACCTGCTGACTGCCCGCTTCCTCTCCTCTCTACCCTGTTGTGACTCTGGTGTGGTTAGAGAGCCAGAGAAGGAACAATCCTGGAAGGAGAAAAAAGAAAAAGGCCGACACATCCACTTTCTCCGCTGCAGGCTTTTGGTCTGCAGCTGGCCTACCTGCAGGGAGAAGAAGTTTTAGCTTGAAATTGAGGTTGAAGTTTTGATGACCACCCTGGGTCTCACATATGAATTCCTTTTTTGAAGAACCTTTCATTAACTGGAAGTGATAAGTTGTAGGAGTTGCCCTTTCATCTAGAGCAAGGGAAGAATTAATCCCACAGAAGAAATTCAAGGTGACCCAGGGAATCACAGTTAAAATTGTCTATAATTGCATCCCCCAGTCATGCTTGTTTCCATGCTTAAAATATTCAGCTACAACTGTCTCCTCAATGTGAAAATATTTAAGAGAAATGAATGGAGATGGCTGTTAAAGAAACATCCTAAATTCTAGATGATTAACATATATGATTCCTATTTAAGTCTTATAATATTTCAGCAAAGTTGGACTTAATACCTTTTTTTACATATGTGAAAACTGATTATCAGTGAGATTGAGTGACTTTCCCAAATGACAGAATCATGACTCTTATCTATGCTTGTCTGGTTCCAACCACCTTGTCCTTTCTGAATATCATCCTGGTTCACATTTCCTTCTCTTATACATCTTCAACTTCAGGCAAATTAACTGAAAATCTCTAAGTTCCAGTTTCCTTATGTACAAGACCAAATTCATAATACCGGCTCCGCCATCCTGCAAGGAGTATTGAAAGAATCCTGAGATCCACACAGTACACTCTAAAGTACTACATAAACTCAGGAATGTTGTTATTGGCGGAAGAGAGCGACACCTTATGTCCTCACTCTTCTGCAGACTGAAGAATTATACTGGAAGCAATAACATGTGTTTGGGGACGAAGAATCCTAATCATAAATTGTTTAGAATATACTATTACACTAAAGGTCATTATGTCTTCTCTTAAGAAAAAATGTTTAAAAATAAGCGTAAGTTGGCCAGATTTTGTGGCATATACCTGGTAGTCCCACATACTCAGGAGACAAAGGTGACAGGATCACTTCAGCCCAGGAGTTTGAGGCTGCAGTCAGCCATGATCACACTTCTGCATTCCAGGCTGGATGACAGAGTGAGACACCGACTCTAAAACAATTATTTTTTTAATTTACAAAAATGTATATTGGTCTAAAAACAATAACAGTGCTACCAAAAATACAAGTAGAGAAATGAAGATCATTGTTCTTCATTTGTATCACTAAATGTAAATAATGATTTGGATTATTATTATTGTTATTTTGAGACACAATCTTGCTCTGTTGTCCAGGCTGGAGTACGATGGCACAATCTCGGCTCATTGCAACCTCTGCCTCCTGGGCTCAAGTGATTCTCGTGCCTCAGCCTCCCGAGTAGTGGGAATTACAGGTATGTGTCACCCTACCCAGTTAATTTGTGTATTTTTAATAGAGACTGCATTTCACCTTTTTGGCCAGGCTGGTCTCGAACTCCTGTCCTCAAGTGATCTACCCGCCTCGGCTTCCCAAAGTGCTGGGGTTACAGGTGTGAGCCACTGGCCCGATCACCTATTTGGTTTATTAAATCATTACCAACCTAATGATGACTTGGCTACAGTAATCCAGATTGCACATGCATGAACTGGAGTACTGGCTACTATGTGCACCCATCAGAATTTTATTTAGCCAAATATATGTGTTAAACCTCACAACTTCCTGCTACCCACCAAACATCTTTCACAAACTTTCTGGTAGCCTTTTGCAACCCGACAGGATGAATCAATGAACAGCATTGTAAACAACATTTCGCTTGCATTGAAATATTACCGTGCTCCCCCTGGAAGAACATATGTTATTTATGAAAGCAGTGGTGACTAAGAAAATCAACTCCTATAAAATTACTAAGTTTTAAAAATAGATTAAAATACATTTGTTTTATTCTCATTATATGCTGTCTAAGCAATGTATCTTAAAAACAAAGAAACTACATTAGCTAACTGGGTTACATTAGAATGATTTTTTTTCAGCAACCTTAAAATTATCTCCTTCATACAAATTTCTTTTGCTGCTTTTAAACGATCTTTGTAATTTCATTTCTGATTATGAAACTGGCACATATTTACCATATAGAAAATACAGGAGATCACAGAGGAAGAAATACTCATCATTTCACTGTCCAGAGATTAGACATTTGGTATCCCTAATTTGAAAATCTGAAATACAATTTATTGTTAAGTGCTGATCTTATGTCCTGTAACCCTGATGAACTTATTAATTCTGGTAGTATTTTAGTACATTCCTTGAGGTTTTCTACATGAAGAACATATCATCGGCAAATAAAGGTGGTCTAAATTCTTCTGTTCCTATCTGGATACCTTTTGTTTCATTCTCTTACCTAATTGTCCTGGCTACAATCTCCAGTACAACATTGAATGGAAGTGGTGAGAGTGGACATCTTTGTATTATTCCTAATCTAAAGGTGAAAGCATTCGGTCTGTCCCACTAAACATGATGTTAACTGAAGCTTTCTGACAGATGTCCTCTATCAGGTTGAGGAAGTTCCCTTCTATTCCTTGTTTGTTGAAAGAATATTGAATTTTGTCATATGCCTTTCCCACGTCTATTGAGATGATCAGATTAGTTTTGGTTTATTTTCTACTGATACTACATTAATTGGTTTTCAGATGTTAAACTTATCTTCTATCCCTTGGATAAATCCCACTTGGCCATCGTGTATAATTTATGCTGATGTTACTGGATTCAGTTTGCTATATTTTGTTGAGGATTTGTGTCTGTATTTAAAGACGATACTCATTTGTAGTTTTCTTGTGATCTCTTGGAGTAATACTGGCCTCATAGAATAAGCTGGGAAGTGTTCTGTCCTCTATTTTTGGAATAGTTTGTGAAAAATTGATATCAACTCTCCTTTAGATGTTTGGTAGGATTTAGCTGTGAACCCGTCTGGGCCCAGGCTTTTTTTGGCATGTATTTTTTTTGAATGCTAATTCAATCTCTTTAGTTTTAGAAGTCTATTCAGATGTCAGTTTTGATTGCTCGTGTTTTTTTTTCAGTGTTTAAAACTACCGCAAACCTCTAGTTTGTAGTGGTTCTGATAAGAAATCAAATGCCATCCTTACATTTAGTCCTCTGTATGTAATGTGCTTTTTCTCCTTTTATTCCTCCTAGAATTTTTCTGTTTATCACTGGTTTTGATCAATTTGAGTATGGTGTTCCTTGGTGTAGTTTTCTTCATATTTGTTGTCGTTAGTATACACTATGCTTCTCGGATATATGGGGTTTATAGCTTTCATTGCCCATCAGTGATAGACTGAATAAAGAAAATATGGTACATATAGACCATGGAATACTATGCAGCCATGAAAAGGAATGAGACAATGTCTTTTGCAGGGACATGGTTGAAGTTAGAAACCATTATTCTCAGCAAACGAATGTAGGAACAGAAAACCAAATGCCACATGTTCTTACTTATAAGTTGTAGCAGAATGACGAGAACACATAGACACATGGGGGAAACAACACACACTAGGGCCCGTCAGAAGTGAGGGGTTGGGTTGGGGGGAGGGCGAGCATCAGGAAGAGTAGCTAATAGATGTTGTGCATAATAACTAGGTGATGAGATGATCTGTGCAGCAAACCACATGGCACATGTTTACCTATGCAACAAACCTGCATCTCCTGCACATGTACCCCGCAACTTAAAATAAAAGATGAAGGAAAAAACTAAAGATTTTAAAAATCCACTTAAACCTCCATACTTGCATCACAATTAAATCAAAATTAATTACAGAACTGAACGTAAACTGCAAAACTAGAGAACTTACAGTAGAAAACATAAGAGAAACTCTTCATGATGTGGAGTTAGGCTAAGTATTCTTAGTTATCACATCAACAAAACAATTAAAGAAAACATTGATAAATTCAACTTTATACAAATGAAAAATTCTTGGTCAGCACAAGACACTATTCATAGAATAAAAAGATATGCTACAGATTGGGAGAAAAATATGAAAATCACTAATATGACAAAGAATTTGTGTGATGGTTAATTGTGTGTGTCCCTGTGACCGAGCCCCAGGGTGCCAGGACATTTGTTCCTATGTTATTCTGTGTGTGTACTGGAGGGGTCTCTGGATGACATTAACACTGGAATGGGCAGTCTACGTGAAGCAGATTGCCCTCCCTAAGGTGAGTGGGCCTCATCCAATCAACCTAAAGCCAGAGGAGAAGTAAAAGGCCTAATAAGAAGGAAACACTTTCCCAGGTATCTGCCTTTCCGTCTTGAGAATTTCAGCCTCCAGAATCTCATTTCCAAACTGTCTGTACACACACACACCCCCCACAAACACACACACAAACACACACACATAAGCCATATACATATACATACATATATATTAATACACACACACACACACACACACACACACACACACACTTCCTAGGTAAGTAGGAAGGATTGCATTTTGTAAAGCTCAGCCATTCGATGATAATTGTTGAAGCTGGCCAGTGATTATGGGGATGTTCTACTATGGGATTCTGTCTCCTTTTTTAGACTGTTGAAGTTCTGCATTTGGAGAAGTAGGATAGAATAATAGCTGAATTTCTCCACAGACACTTCAAAGCCCTAGGGATTAACACGGAGTCGAAAATACCACCCATAATCCTGCCCCCAACCAGGGCTAGGGAGCACTGGGGACCCCAGGTGATTTTATTTAGCCAGGTCTGGGAGCCACATAACAGCAGAGGGAGAGGAAACTCCAGGCAAAGAGAGACCAGCACAGCAACGACAGCCTGTTAATGACAAAGCACAGGTAAAACCTTCCTCAGAAAGCGAGTGTGGAGAAACACAGATGAGTCCTGAGACCTGGTGGATCAGAACCCTGCTACTGGGGTATTGAAAGGCAGGGGCTTCACAGTGCAGAGGACCAGAGGGGCCAGTCTTCGAAGGGCAGAATTGCTGGGAGACGGGGAGGCCTGGACAAAGGAAGCATCCTCTGGAGACTTGTGGTGAGGAGAATGAATGAAGTAACTGGCAGAAATTGAAGTTCCTGCTTGAACAAAATACAATCCCAGAATGAGAGCACACATGCCTGTTTCCCAAAGTCAGACAATATTTCCTAAAATCCCAAGAAAAAATCATTTTTGGCAAGTGCCTAATAGACAGTGATGCAATCCATGTGTCAAGACATTGGGAAAAGTTTATTATTAAGTATGTTAAAGTCAGCGAGACCTGATTCCCTCATGAGGACTCTGTTAAGGATAAATTCCACTCAACGAGTGATGCTTAGGACACACTTTTGAATAGCTCATGTGCATCAACATATTTAAATGTAAGTCTCGACCAAAAACTAAGCTGTCACATAGGCTGTCACTTAATGTTTGGGTTAAAATAACAAATAAAAATTGCAGGTACAGGGGTTAGAGAAGAGGAAAATAATGTCTTTGATTGTCATAGTGGTAAAAATTTGAAGTTGAAAGAAAGAATTTAAAATTTATAAACCAAATAGTAGAAATGTGTCAACTTAAAATGGGATTAGTGACATCTAAACCTTTTCAGTGCAGTGTTAAATGGGAGCTATACAACTCTTCCTAAATACCAAACAAAAGGCACACACACATACACAAACAAAAAAGGAAACAAAATCAACAAAGAAATACAGTAAATACAATCTACCACATATGGTAAATGTAGACTAAAACATGGAAGAGTTTAGAATATAAACAGGGAAATAAGAATGGTTTTATTAATCTAAATTCTCATCTGCCACAATCAATCATAATAATAAAAGCTTAAAACATTATACGTAAAAAATCCAATAGTCCAGAGTGAGGGCAAAAAATGTTTAATGAAACAGATTTAAAACTTAAACATTTTAACTGATGGACTAAAATTAATTTTGGATGCAAGTTAAAATTGGGACACAGAATATTCTTTTACACAACAGAATGCCAGCAAAAAGAAATTAAAATTAATTTTGGATGAAAGTTAAAATTTGGGCAGGGAATATTGTTCTTTACGAAGAATGCCAGCAAAGGCAAGTATAAAGTAAGATTTTGAGATAGAAAATTATCAATGTACAAACATAAATATAGTAACTGACACAGGCAGGGGTGATTAATTGATGATAAAATACTCAGAGGAAGACCGTTAGAATACAGGATATTGATACTATTTCAAACCACTTTCCAAATTATTTATAAACAAGGTGTCTTTACAAGGGACAGAGCTCCTAGACCGCTCCTTTACCAAGTGACCATCCTAGTATCGCAACAATGGGGATGGACACACTGGGCCTTCTCTGCCTGCAGATGGACTGAGGTAGGAAGCTCACAGCATGGACTCTGCAGAGTTCCTGGCAAAATGTTTAGGCTGAATTTAATCATGAGGACATTTTCAGATAACTTCAGAATGTAGACCATTGAGTCACACAGATAACCTGTCCTCTACAAACATTCCATGTGATCACCATTAATGACAACAACAAACAGATGAAGAGATGTTTTGGGTTCAAAATGACTAAAAAGGCGTAAGCTACACAGTCTTTTTACTCTTTTTGAGCCCAAAATGTCTCTTCTCCTTTTTGTTGTGTTCTTGGTGGTGACATGGACTGTTTGAAGGGGACAGGTCAGTTGTCCTGTTCAATGTTCTACATTCTGCAGTTGTCTGAGGGTTACCTCCTATGAAACTCAGGCTAAGTGTTTTCAGCAAGAACATGGCATTGTTCATATTCTGCCCTGGCAGAGTCCCGGCTGACATGCAGTCTCCTGCCAGCAGCTCCTGACTCCTGTTCTCTACACGATGGGAATTGAGAGGAGCGGGGCTAAGGCCTGTGAATGCTGTTTGTCCATCTGGGCATTGGTCTCCCTAGGCATTGATTACAATTGGAGGGGGATGGACTGTGGCTTCTCAAATCAAAGGAGCGTAATGGGTTGAAATAATCAAGAGTATTCTGTGTCTAAAATTCAATCCTCAGTGAAGGACCCCTGCAGTATTGTGTTTGGATTTGAACTTGCTTTGCTGTTTTAGTTGTTTTCATCAAGTGGAAAAGCTACTTTTTGTGACATCCTTTCATCCTTTGCATCCTTCCAGCAGTATTTGGTATCTGTAGGAGAGAGAGAGTAAAAAATCAAATGAGCATTTTTGTCACGTCCTCCTGATGACTGAGTCTGGGGAGATTGCTAAGTAGAGATATATCAGGGGCAAACTGATCTCTTGCTGGCAGGGTGAACTGAAGGGTGAGCCGCGGGATGACTGAAGGGGGAAGAGCCATCCACAAATGAGAAGAAAACACTCCTGAACTTCCCTGAACTTCCAGTCAGCCTGGGGTGCAGGATATAAGGACCCCACCTATGCCCAACCAGCAGCAGGGGACATCAGCCCCTTTCCTTCTGATCCCCTCTGTCTGGAGCAGAGTGATGGCTTTTCCTCCCTGTGAGGATGTGCTCAGCATCCATCATGCCTGCCAAGAAACAGAGGGGAGCAGAAGGAGAGGACCCTTTGCAGAGAAACCCACCCCATTACAACTCCATGTCCTAGTTTTCTAGGGAGGAACGGGAGGGCCATGGGAAGAACCCTGGATGTGAGAAGCAGCAGGGACCTCAGACAATATCCACGTCCAGTTCCATCTTTTACAACAGAGGAGTAGTGATGCCACAGGGGTAAGACTGAACTAAGGGCACATGACTTGCTATTGATGACCCCTGAATTAGAATCCACCCACTAACGCCATTTCAATAAAGATTAGAGAAAGCGAGAGGAAAGGCTGCAATCTGGAGGTATCAACAGTCACGAGAAGCGGTTGGGTCACCTTGGCTAGGACAGGAATATGATTTTACAAATAAATATGAAGTTGCTTCTGCTTCTTTGGTTGGTTAAAAAAATTAAATGAAACAAATATAATTATAAGTATTTGTCCAAAGGGAATCAGGAAAGAAATGGAATTTTAAAAAAAGTGACTCAAAATGGAGTTAGTAAAGAGAGAGCTGGGACTGTAACCACGGCCCAACTTATTTTCCCTAATGCCCTGAAGTTGTTCCACATCTGGTTCCACCTTAAGGCATTTCTAGAAACATTCTCAATATCTAGAGCAAGAAAACTCTGAAGTACAAAGTGAAAGGCATTAGTTTCTCCCCTCCCACTTACTGTTTTCCCAAAGTACATTTTGGGAAAGGTTTGTTTTTAATATTTTATGCCAGTGTGAAGAGAGGCATGAAGAAGGATTCATACACAATCTCCTGCAGAATTTCAGTCTTACTTTGTTATTGTATTCTCTTCAGGAAAGTGAGATCAATGAGTTCTCTTTGGGGATTTTGCAGAAGGACAATAACTGACCAAAAGTGAAATTTTCACATTGCAGTGGTGAGCCCATGAGTGGGCTATAAAATGGGTGTGGGGAAATGTAAAGTGGAAGTTTTCTTTTAAAATGCAAAAGAAAATACTAAATTCCAGTATATGTAATGTGGGAGGTATTATTTCTGTGCATTAGGTGTTAACACACTGACTATTTCTTATCTTTTATTCAAAATTGAGCAAGTGTGCTTCAAGCAGAGGCTAAAAGTCTAATCTATTAATTTTCTTGTTTTTCTTCTTGATTTTTTCTATGCTATACAAACAATACTATTGAGAGGGGAATACAGATCCCATCAAAGGCTGATGGATACTCAGCCTTTTCTGTGGAGTAGCCACACATATGGGACACTTCCATGTTAGTGCCTTGAGGTCACAGTAGGCCAGGGGTCCTTGTCATCTTTAGCCACATATTAGAGTCACATGGGAGCATTTTAAAACTCCAGATGCTCAAACCACACCCCAGGCCATGTAGGTGAGAATCTCCAGGTGTGAGTTCAAGGCATTCATCTTAATTGAAATCTCACCAGGTGCTTATTACGTGGCAGCAGGATTTAGAGATACTAAATGGACCAGCCCAATTTCCCATCATTTTCTTCCCTTTCCCCATTTATCTCATGATTGGCTTTGTTCCCAGTGGTTCCATGGATTGTAGCCTTCTCCTTGACAATTTCAGTTAAATCTCTCTCTTATCAACAGGGCTGGGCCAAAGCAAAAACTGTCATGTAGACAGATTCTTGTCTGTCATCTTGTGTATGCATAAAGCTGGTCCTATGGTAACTTTTCTCAATATTAATTCATAAAATGCTCTCTCATATGCACTGGCCTCAAGATGCATTTTAGACTTGCATTTTAGACCCTTCACTGGACTTGTAGAAGTGGAAATGAGAATAAAAAGGAGAGAGGTTGCAATGGTGAACCTCATGATGTATGCAGTTTTGAAGTCCTGCCTTCTGCACGTGCTTTAGAACTGATGTCCCTTTAGAATGTCATAAGTGTTCTCTGGTTAACGTCAGCTCAAGTGAGTCCATGAGGTGAGAACACTGAGACCCTGGCAACTCGATCCACATTGACACTAGGCTGCACATCTGGGGCTAAAGATTAACCTGACTCCAGGCCAGTGGGGAACTCCCGCCTGTGACTCTGGTTCTAATTTTGTTTCCTACGTGGGGCTCTTTGTGCGTAGTTTTAACACTTCTCATTCAGAGGAACAAGTGATGATTAAGAGTTGACTTAGTTGGATTTCTCAAAAGAAGACTCAAAAGGAAAATCGATGTGTAAATGATGTATTAAAGCAATGATTTCTGCAGAAAGAGGCAATGGAGTTGGGGATGAAGGGAGGAAAGGTAAATTTCCCAAGAGAGAGTGTGATTCCAGGCAAACGACCCTGTGTTCAGCAGCTTAAACTACGCACTTGGATGAGGACAAGGAGGCCTGGCTCTCCTGTGGCCATGAGAGGGGCTGTCAAGACACTAAAAGAAGGAATAGAGCAGAGTTCAGAGAGCAAAGAGGACATGAGGACAGAAAGGGCCTGTCAGGGTTGGAGCCCATGGGACACACAGGTAAGACCAGACAGAGGTTAGAGCAGCTGTTGGAGAGAACAAACGGGTGAGAAAAAGCAGTGGGAGAATGAGCTGTCACCATAGACAGAGAATTAAGGAGTGCAGCTATCAGCCATAGATGCGATTACCTCTGCACCCTAAGCTTGCAGGCCAGGGAATCTGCATGCCAGTCTCCACTTGCTGAGCGGGAGTTTTCTTTTGATGATCTTAGGTTTCAGGACACTGGAGGCATGAATCTGGCCATTGACTTGACGCCCTTGTGTGTTGTCTGCTGAGCCTTCAAGTGCATCATCTCCCAGCTGGGGAGGGTTCTTCATCCCCAGGGAGGGCTCTAAAACCAGCTCTGAAAATAAAACCACGGCCAATGGGATCCACTGGCACCCACGATCTTACTGTGTCTTTCTCTTCCACCCAGAGGACATCAAATCAGGAAAGTGGCCTTGGAGAAGAAAGTCCAAAGGGTGAGGGGAAGCCAATAGAGTCACTTTAATATTTTCTTTTTTTTTGATCTTTCCCACATTACTGAGCAACGGTAAGATTGCCAGGAGTCAAAGGCATTGCCAATTCACAACAATATTCAAGAAACACAGGATTAAGAAACACAAATAGCTTCTGGGTAGATAAGGCAAAGGCAAGGAAATAGCAGTGTATGTAGGCTATGCTTTGGGGAGAGCAGAGATTACAAGAATCAAAGTTAAATCAGAGTTGCGTTCAAATAGGAGATGGGAATAGAAGGGCCTGGCAGGGTGGCAGCCCATGTGGCACAGAGGTGAGACCAGACAGAGGTGACAGCAGCTGATGAGAGGAAAGAATCAGGAAGGCTAAAGCTAGAGAATTTACAAAAGTTGCATCATTATATGATCTACTGCATCTATATACACCCTATGTAGTATATACACCAGATATACATAGTCACACATAATAGGACAAATGATATAAATGCATATATCTGTACATGTTAATTTAAAGGAAAAACATTATATAGGGATTTGGGAGAGATTGAATGTCACAGTATCATCACTGTTCTGGTCCATTGAAATGGGAAAAAAAATTAGAGACATGAGGAGAATAAGAAAGAAAAGGTGTGGGAGAAACAAATGACCTGGTAGACAGCAGGGAGAAATCACCAGGTGAAGGAAAATATTAATGAAACAAAAGGCATTCACTCTGTCCTCTTACCTGGTGCCTGGTTCAGGCTCTGGACTCCAGGGAAAGTGAGCAACAGGGAGTGTGTCTGAGCCAGTGGGGTGAGTCTTGGCTGGGGGTGTGAGAATCCACAGAGTTGGAAAAGAGAGTCCAGTGGGAAGAAATCAGTCTAAATAAGTCATCCCGACATGTGTCAGTGACTGTGCATCCCCTGACACTCCCTGAGCACCTTCCGTGTGTCCTCTCCACGGGCCCAGATGGTGCTCGTTATCTCACGCCACCCTCCCTCCTCCTGAGGACAGGGGTCCCCTCATTCCTCAGCTGAGGGCATCGCATGACAGATGAGCACCAGGCAGCCCCAGGGGCTCCAGGAGGAGATACTGAGTGGGACGGAGAGTGAGAATGAACACGACCCAGGTTTTAAGGAAATCTGAGCAGAAGTGGATCCCTGTGAGACGTAAACTGAGGACATGACCGTGGACATGAGTGGAGAATTTGAACTAAATGGAATTTCATAAAACAGACTGATGTGAACACTTTCCATGTGAAAGTTGCCCTTTTATTTCAAAAAAAGCAGAAGAAGCTGGACACTTCAGGAGAGTGAGTGTGGGCCCAGGATTTACACTGTTATTCAATGTGCCTCATAGGTTGTTACTGAAAGTGCCTGATAGGGGAAAATTGGCTTCATGAGGGATGGGGAAGGAGAGGAAGAAAACTGGCAGAGGAGTCTGTGTGAGAAAGGAGAGGAGGAGGGGCCCTAGAAAGCAGAGATCTTCATAACTGCTCTATCTCAGAGGAGACATCATCCGTGAAGTCACTTTCTAAGTGCAAATTGAGCAGAAAGATAAAAGGATTAGATAACACCTATTCATAGATTTATAGAGCAATTCTTATGGAATCAGGCCCTTTGGAAATTATAATAATTAATATTCCCAACAAAGATTGCAGGTAGATGTAATTTTTCAGCTATCTCAGATGAGGGAACAGAGATGTAAATAGCAAAAACACAAAAACCTAGGCTAAAGTCAACAAGCAGAGAGTGGCAAACCCAGAACCTTTGCTCATCTCACTGGGTTGGAGCATCGTGAATTTCATCTTGACCCTGAGGAAGCACAGAGTGGTCCCATTCTCTCCTGCACCCACAGCACCGTGACCACCAACACCTGGATTAGATCTTCATGACGCCGTTTCCTTCCCTACCTTGGAAGGGCCGTTGGTTCCCAGAATCAGCATTGGCTGTGAAGCTGCAGGTGGTGGAGGAGGGGCCCCGCCTGGCCAAGTCATTTCCATAGTAGAACCCTTGATCCAGCTGTAGTCTCAGACAATTGGGTGCCAGGGTGCTTGGCTCCAGCTGTGCCTGTGAAGCCTGCACCTCTGACAGGTGGTGGCTCAAGTCTCCACTCCAAGTCCCTTGGGGACAGTCTGCCTGGGTGGGAGCTAAAGGAGAAGGGGTTTCAGTAGGAACAATCTGAGTTTTCCCTTTGTTACGCATGCCCTGAACACGCATCCCTGATGTCCCTGCTCTCAATAAAGCCACACAGTGACCCATGCCACACAGACAGACATCATGTAAATGCAGGCGATGTCACCTTTCCTGTCTGTGCCTGGGGACGCTGACACAGCAGATGCCCAGGCTGGGGTGTCCCTGAAGTGAAAAACCTCTGCTTTAGCCCAGAGGGCTTTGGATTGTCTAACAAGACCATCCAGATTATTCTTTTATTATTCATCTCCTTCCTGTGCCTAGAGGGAAAGTTCTAGAGAGCCCTCAGAGTGCAGGAGAGGAGGAGCTGTTTTTCTCCCCACACAGGGTTGTAAGAACAGGCCAAGAGTTAGAGCTGCGAGGGTTTGAGAAAGAACCACGAGAAAGGGGGCTGGGAGGCTACAGACCAAACACTAAGTGAGGCAAAATTTCTGGGTTCTGGGACATTTTGAATTTCCCATTGCCTATAATGGTTTGACCCTCTACCCACACATATCCATCCTATTGCCATATAGTGGGTGTCAGCCGACAGAGGCAATGTAGGAGAGGGACCAGTACCTTCCCAGAAATTCAGGGGCCACAAGAGCCACAGATCAGCATGTGCGGTTCCTTAGGAAGGTCACAGAGGACACGGTCCTCACATTACCCACTGCTCCAGTGGCGTTCGGGTGGCACCCCTTAAACAAATTCTTTCCATTTCCCCAGGGAGAGGAACACACATTCTGAGTGGACTAAGACTTCCAATGACCTCACGCCAGTCTAGGTCGGGTTCAGGATGGGGACTGGGTCTGCGGGGACGGGGCCTGCAGGGATGGGGCCTGTAGGGCTGGATCCATGTGGCTGTGGGACTCCTCTCTCTCCTCCCCTCTCCACATCCTCATTCTCTGCAAGGTTTTCTAAGTTTTCTTAAAAATGCCTCAATGTCCTCAGCTCTAACATGGAGATGACACTGCCCACTTGGAAGTGTCCCTTGGGCCCTGAATGTGTTATAGCAGGACAGAGCTTGCTGGCAAAGTATACAGCTTGCTTGCAAAGGTGCAAGGTGCAAAAAACAAATTTTAATTGTTTCATGAATCACTGTGATCCTAGAAAAGCATTTGCTTTTTTTGAAACTCAGGAAGAAATGCAAAGTGGGAAAGGGGATTGTCCCAGTAAGAAAGGCACTTACTGACCAAAATAGAATAGAGGCCAACGTCTTTGTTGCTAATTTCTTTCTCTCTCTCTCTGTGTGTGTGTGTGTGTGTGTGTGTGTGTGTGTGTGTGTCAGTGTGTGTGAGACACTGGGTCTCAGTTCACTGCTCAGGCTGGAGTGCAGTGGTGCATTCGTGGCTCACTGCAGCCTCAACTAACCAGGCTCAGGGGATCCTTCCACCTCAACCTCCTGAGAAGCTGGGAGTACGGGTGTTTACCACCATGCCCTGCTAATTCTTTTTTCGTGGAGACAGGATTTCACCATGTTACCCACACTGGTCTCAAACTCCTGAGCTCAGGCGATCCACCTCCTTGGCCTCCCAAAGTGCTGGAATTACAGGCGTGAATCACTACACCTGGCATTTTTGCTAATTTCATTACAACATAATCCAATATACTGGGAGACATCACAGAGTTACTTGCTCTTACAAGAAGATAAAGTAATGGGTAAAAGCCCCAACAATGCCCATCAAATTCCCAGAATAGAGGTTAAAAAAAAAAAGAGAGAGAATGAGCAAGAAGAAATGAAAACTGGATTTGGTTTTTACACGTCCTGTGAAGCTGCTGTCTCAAGGGGCACTTGCTCAGAGGAAGGGTTTTCTGGACGTCGTGGGGACAGGAACCACTCTGCTTTGCTCATCGGTTACGCCAGGACCTCATGAGGGACACTAGTTGTCGATGGTTTTCATGAGCATATAGCACTGAGCCCAAAACTTGATTGAAACTAAAAACCCACACGTGGAGAAAACCACTGGAGCTCTGCAGAGGATGCAAGCCTGGCCACGCATAGAGGAAGGGACGCTGGACTGCGTCAGTGGAGGGAAGACCCCTCGGAGGAAGTAGAGCCACAGTCCCCAAGCTTTTTGGCACCAGGGTCTGGTTTCATGGAAGACAGTTTTTCAGGCACCAGGTTAGGGGGAATGGTTTTGGGATGATTCAGGTACATTACATTTACTGTGCACTTTATTTCTATAAATATTACATTGTAATATATAATGAAACAATTATACAACTCACCATAATGTAGAATCAGTGGGAGCCCTAAATTCGTTTTCCTGCAACTAGATGGTCTCATCTGGGGGTGACAGTCACTGGGAGATAGTGACAAATCATCAGGCATTTGATTCTCATAAGGAAAGCACCATCTAGATTCCTGGCATGTGCACTTCACAATAGGGTTCGAGCTCCTGTGAGAATCTAATGCCCCCGCTGATCTGACAGGAGGTGGAATCCAGGCTGAAATGCTCTCCCAACGCTCACTTCCTGCTCTGCGGACCAGTTCCTAATAGGTCATGGACCCATAACGGCCCATAACCCCAATGCTGGGGATCCCTGAAGAAGAGAAACTAGCTTGGGACACAGGAATCATGAAACAGGCCTCCAAATAATTGGGCAAAACTCCCAGCATAGGTGGATGGCCAGAGAAGAGATAAGGACATGTAATTAGCAACATAATTTCAGAAAAGACAGATGCCCTATCTTAAAGAAGGAGGTCTGTTATATAAATTTCTCCAGCTGAGCTACTGTTGCCAAGAATTTGCAATAAACCCTCACCACTCCCCTCCCCGGCCTGTTTTGATAGCCACAGCCTGCTCTTGTGAGAAGGAGCCAGGTGACAGAGGAGTCACTTGGGACAGGAGAAGAGGACGTTCTACCAAGTGGATGTCTGTGCTTAAAACTGCATCCAAGAGCCAGATTCAGAACAAGCTCAGTGTCTAGGGCCTGCTACAGAGATGGTCTGTCTCAGCTGCACAAGTTGCAGGAAACAAAACATATAGAGGCTGCCTGGGATGACAGTGGATCTTTGTGACCTCCAGGCTGGAGTACTCACAGGCTCCATCCAGAGCAGAGCAGGCAAACTGATCCTCCAATGAGTACAATGTGCTGCTATAAGGCTGGTGGCAGTCAGATAGGTCATGGTGAACTGAGGGCGTCAAGTAAACTTCATCCACGGAGTTCTCTGGGATTTCCTGCTCCTTCACCTCTGGCAGCTCCTGGCTGAGCCTGGGGTAAAGAAGACAGAAGATAAACATCAGAGAGAACCAACACCAATGCGCCCAGCTGGTTCTATAGGGAGGGCTTCAGAGAGGCCCAGAGGAAGCAAAGTATAGTCCCCTCAGAGAGATGCAACCATCCTTCCCTGTCTCAAGGAGGAGACGCATCGTGACAGGCTCTCAGTGCATTGGGCAGGCAATGATCTGGGGAGGAAGGTAATGGAGTGATCCCTGTGGGAAACTGTCAGGACACAGTGCATTCGGCACTTTTGCATACATTTTGTTGAAATTAGCATCAGTGGCCAAATGAATGCAGGCTCTTCAGTCTCCACAGACACAGTTCCTGTATCCTCAACATCTCTTGTTCTCAACATTGTGAGCATGACAGAGTTATTTTAAATCACTTCCCTGGTATGGAATACTTGTAAACATGGTAATGCCAAAGAGGCAGACATCAGATGTGCAGCTCAACTTCTCTTTAAGCAAAAAGGACAGAAAAGGGAACTGCAGAAAATGTCTGTGATTGATCAGTTCAACAGAGTCAACTGAATGCAGATTAGTAGAATTGAAAGGAATTAATAAGGAAGAAATACAAATACAGGTGTACAATGAAAAGAGTCAACATAATGAATACAGCTATTTCATGGTTGGCTGAACAGATGGAGCAGGTATATTCTGTACACTCTGATTTTCCCTGCATCCGAGACTCCGGATATCAACACTGTATTAACTGTCCCTGATTCCTCAGAGTTACCTGGGGCACGGCGGGTCTTGATCTTCTACCTCCTCTTGATCCGTTTGAATTTCTGTAAATACATTGACAAAGGGACAGACACATGAAGCAGGTTCCCCCACACACAAACAGCCCACTGTGCAATCCTAACATAGGAACATCAGTTTCCTCAGTGAAAGAAAAGGACACTGTGAGAGAAACATTCCAGGAGGCCTGAGGTCCGGTCATGAAATCTCCCTGTTCCAGAAGATCATTATCCCAACATCATCTGTTCTGATTTTGTGCCAACAGTTATGCAAATTTTTCACGCCAATTGAAGGCAAATACTCCAGCTGCTTTCTAGAAGGAAAACTGTAATATTCAGCCTTCTATCATCAAATACTCACGTTGTTCATGGTTGCAAGGAGTTTAGACACTGAAATTAGAATGCAGGAGGGAATCCACACACCCTCCAATCAAAACGAATCTTTGGTACTACACAGAGACATTGGGTATTCGTGACATGTAGGAGTGACAAGGCCCAGTCTTGTTTCTAGAAACATAACCAAAGGTAATGGACAGCTCGGCTAAAACAGGGTAACATTAAAGACACAGAGAATGAGGCTAGGTTCTTTGAAAACTGAGTAATATCTTTAACAAAAAGTAGACAAAGATGCCACTGGCCTTGGGCAGGCATAGAATCTCATAGCACATGGTTGGGGAAAGAAACCTGTAAGGAACACAATAGCTGGCAAGACAAATCTTATTCAGATTAAGAGGCCTCACTGATACCTGTGGGCACGTGCTGCGTAGGTTGGTGTGATTTTGTCAATGTCGCGACAGTGGGCCAGGGTGACACAGTCATGGTCTGAGATGAGGAAGAGAGCAGAGCTCACTGACCCACCCCATGTCTGTGCTTCCAACTTGATTTTTGATGCTGATGCAAACTATCCTGTGTCTGTGAGTCATGCCCACAGTAATGCCATGTCTCAGTCCAGCCAGGGATGTGAGGTGCAAGGATTACAGAGTCTACCGGGGATAACAACTGGAGATTTATTGTGTTCACAATGGAGTACTCACTGTCTACAAGAGCCAAGCTGACTTGCTTTTCTTCAAAACAGTACAAAGTGCTCCCATAAGGGCAGTAGGAGTGAGGTAGTTCAGGAAGGATTGAAGGAGTCGAGCAACATCCATCCAGTGACTCCTGGGGGACTTCATGCTTGTCCACCCTCAGCGGTTCCCTGCTGATCCTGTAAGGTAGGAAGGAGTAAGGATTAATCCAAGGAGTTTCAGAGCCCTGCTGGCTTCACGTGAGGCAGGAGGGTGTGATGGCAGAAACAAATGGGGCAGCCCATTAAAGAGTTCAATATTCTCCTCTTCGTGGTGGGTCACAGTGTGGTTACCATGGGGTAGGTTGCAATACAGACAGAGGGAAAGAGAGATGAGAGAGAGAGAAGCATCAGGAGTTCAGCAAAGTGCCCAGATCACGATTTTCTGAGGAAGGAGACTGAGTTTCTCTGTATGGTACAATCGTGACTCACTGAATATCCCGTTCCATAACGGTGGCTTCATTCCTTTCTTTTAAATGGTATTGAATTTTATGTGCAGTGGCCAAGTAAACATAGGTTTTGTGGCATTATAATATCCCCCAAATCGCAAGACATCAAGTCCTCTTTCTCTCAATATTGTGCATGGTATAACAATAATTTTTTCTACCTAATTTCCTTGCCTTGAAATGCTCACCACTGTGCTAATGCAAAATCAGCAGAAAACAAATATGCATCTCAGGCTGATGGACACCATAAGAAGAAGATACTTATTTTAAGGAAATCTGTGTGAGTGATTAGTTGTTCACAAGGTCAATTGGTTTTATGTACTGAACTTGAGAAGTTAATAAGAAATGGCAAACATTACAAGTATCACAATGAAAAGTGTAAAACATGGTTAGAAAGGATCATTTCTGGTTGGCTGAAGGGATGAAGTAGGTATATTCAGGACTTTCTGGTTTTCTGTGGATATGAGTTCCACAGATATCACCCCTGAATAGACAGCCCCTGATTTTTCTCAATTACCTGGGATCAATTGTTTCTTGTCCTTTCACCTCTTTAAGATCATTTCGCTGTTCTGTAAATAAATTAAGAGAAGACCAGCCAGATGAACTTGATCACATTTATACATTCACAACCTTGTGTCCAAACCTACCTAGGGGCATAAATATACTCGGTGTGATAACAGGCTACTGTGAGAGAAACTTTCCAGGAGGCCTCAGGGTGAGCCTTGTGAGAAGTCACTAGGTTTGCTTTCCTGAGCCATGGAGCAAATCTCCCTGATATGACAGGTCATCATCACAGTCCCTTCTGTCCTGAGTCACAGCAAAATGTTAACCATATCCTATTTACTAACAGATCCTGGAGATCTACTTAAATGCTTCCTAGCAGGTTACTGCAGTATTCAGTATGTTTCCATCTGATAAGCTGTTGTTGGTGTTTTTGTAGAATGTACATTTAGAGGGACAGATTAAATCAAATGAATCTCTAATGCTACATGGAAACATAGGTCTTTCATGTGGCAGGGAGTTCCAGGGCCCAGCCTCCTTTCAGAAACACACAACATCTAATAGTGGTGTCATGTTCTGGTACTCAGAGACCTCTTAGCTAAGACAAGCCTGCTAAAAGGGGAGGGAGTCTAGCCTGAGAGAAGTGAACGAGGGTAATGACAGCTCCAAGGATATAGATAAGGCTGCCAGTGGCCTTGGACAGGCAGAGAAACTCAGGTTGTTTGGGAGGGAAAATTAGAAGATTTCATGTGAGGTGACAGATGAAATCTAAATCAGGAGGACTGGTGGATACATCCTGCACCCAGGCTGCAGAGGTGGGTATGAATTTGTCAGGTCAACCTTGGGTACAGTGATTTGACAATGGGGCAAAGATGAAAGACAATGTGTGGTTTTGGAGGAGGATGGAGCACAACTCTGACTCCTAGGATGCCTTCCTTCAAAATCCTAAAGCCTGGTTCTAACCGGTATATAAGCATAGTGTCTTCCTGAAGGTATGACATCTCTCATTATGGACAGATTATGTGGTGGAAAGAATAGGGAGCCTACCTAGGAAGCCAAGTGAGGTCTCATCCCATTTGGAATTGGAGTAATCCCTGGCAACATCCTGAGTGGAGCAAACTTTCTCTTCATTCAGTGCCAGGAAAGAGACTTCACTGTGCAGGTAATAGTTGGACATGCCATGCTGTCTAGAATGAGACAAAACACATTCCCCTGTTAAGTCCTACAGGACTCCCTTCTCTTCAACATCCTGCAGCTTCCTGAGGAGCCGGGTAGGATAGGATTGACAGAAGATTAGACCAAGAGTGATTCAACACCACAGTATGTCATGTGATTTGATGGGACACAAAGGGAGGGGTCACGGAAAGCGAAGGGGGAGTCTCCTCCAAGAGAGAAAACTCATCCTTCTAAATGTGGGGTGGATGTGACTGCCCTGGAGACAGAGCAAACACAAGCAGCAGGTGCTCAGTGCACTTGCCACAAACGAGCTGCTGCAGGAGACCCAGACTCTCCCTGTAAACTAGCAGCATGACTTGCAGCAGAGAGATCTAACACAGGCCTTCACTTCCTTCACACAAATTGCGTTGACATTTACATGCAGCATCCAAGTGAACAGATATGTTTAGGCATTCCAGACACACAGATCCTGCATTTTTAAAGTCCTGTTTTTTTCAATATTTTGACATATGAAATTTTTATTTTTAATTTTCTCAATTGCATTCAAGTACTTGCCAACATGCTGACACAAAACATACAGAAAACATATATGTATCTCATTCTGGATTAATCACATGGGAAACCACAGCTCAGATCAGGAAATCCCTGAGTTTGGTTTGTTCACCTGGCTCAACTGATTGTCAGTTCCTATGCTTGAGAGGGATTAAGAAATTGAAACCTATTCAAGTACCACAATAAAGAAGACAACATTGTGAAAGGGGTAATTTGCAGTTGGATGAATGGATGAGACAATTTGATTCATCACTTCGTATTTTCCCTGGATCTGTGGTGTCCAGGTGTCACTACTGAACTAACAGCCCACAAATCCACAGTTACCTGGGGGGCACTGGTGCTTTCCCCTCCTCTTCCTCATGATCATTTTGATTTTCTGTAAACAAATTCAGAAGAGCAGGTCACAGTAAGGAAATCACACTTCACACAAGACCAAATCAATGTCCAGTCATGGCACAAGACATAAATATCCTCAGTGTAAGAATGTGACATTTTGACAGGACCATTCTGACTTATTTTCAGAAGTAGATGAGCCTTCTTTCCAGATCCATGGGATAAAATCTCTCCCATCTGGTAGATCATAATCACCTCTCCTCGGACCTAAGTCTGTGTCAACAATTAAACAAAACTTTTTCCACAAGATCTTCAAAAATTGCCCTAACTACTCTCCAGATGTGTTGTTGCAATACTGATTTATCTCATCATATATCATGGTCAATGAATGGTTAGAGAAATTTATATAGGAGACTGAACTGATGGATAAATTCTAACAACCCTTGCATAGAAAAGGATCTGCGGTGCTACACAGAAACATTGGCCACTCACGGGGTGAGGAACTCAGGGCCCAGCCTTGTTTAGGAAAACTTATAAGCAAGATAAAGGTAGAAGTGTTTATGTCCTGCTTTCAAGGTGACTGCTTAGCTGGAACAAGCTGACCTAAATGAGACCAAGGCTGGGGCTGAGAACAGTGAATCCAGAGAAACATGTCCAAATACATAGGCAAGACTGTCAGCGGCTTGTGACAGGCATAGATACTCCATGGACATTATTATTGCAAGTGACAAGAGACACACGAACCGAGCCAGGAGGCCTGACAGCTACCTCCTGTATACAGGTGGCTATGACTTTGTCACACCTGCCTGTGGTCCAATATGCTAATATTGGGGCCAGGAAGACAAAGTCCATGCCATGGGCCAAGGAGGCGAGGAAAGTTCTCTGACCCTCAAGTAACTGTGTATATTATTCCATCATAGTGTCTTTCTTTCTTTTTCTTCTTTCTTCTTTTCTTTTCTTTTCCCTTCCCTTCCTTTCTCTCTCTCTGTCTCTCTCTCTCTTCTCTCTTCTCTCTCTCTCTCTCTCTCTCTCTCTCTCTTTCTTTTTCTTTTTTTGAGACAGAGCCTCACTCTGTCACTCAGGCTGGAGTGCAGTGGTATAATTATGGCTTACTGCAGCCTCTACTTCCGGGGCTCAGGTGATTCTCCCCCCCTCAGTTGCCTGGGTAATTGGGATGACAGGCATGCACCACCATACCTGTCTAGTTTTTCATATTCTTTGTAAAGGTGGGTTTAACCATGTTTCCCAAGCTGGTCTTGAACTCCTGAACTCAAGTGATCCACCCACCTGGGCCTCCCAAAGTGCTGGGATTATAGGTGTGAGCCACTGCACCCGGCTCCATTATAGTTTGTGATTCAAACCAATACATATGTATACAGCCTGTCCTCAGAATTGATCTTCCTCAACCTAGACAGAGGTGGGAGGGACAAAGAATAGAGAGGCTACCTGGGAGAATGGTTAGAGCTTCCTCCTCTTCATCATGAAAGCGTTCACTCTCTACAACCAGAGCAGAGTCAACTTTGTTTTTCTCAAATGTGATTTTGGTGCTCCTGTGAGGCTGGTTGGAGTTAGAAGGGTTGTGACTATTTGAACAAGTGACAGCACATTCCTCCAGTGAATTCTGAGGGACTTCCTTTTCTTCAGCCTTCTGCACCTCCCTGATGAGCCCAGTGGGATAGAGATGACAAAAGATTAATCCAAAAGTGATTGGAGCCCAAGAAGTCCTAGCTGGTTTTGAAAGGAGGCTTAAGGGAGTGGTCCCTGAATGCAAAGGAGAGGTTCCTTTTAAGAGGGAACAGGCAATCCTTTTCTGTCTGCAACAGAGCATGGCTGCCATGGGAACCAGAGAGGAAGTGAGCAGCTAGTGATCAATGCATTGGGTAGATAGGAGCTGAGCAGGATGGAGACTCAGTTGTCTCTGTATGGTACAGTCTTGACAGCACACACAGAGATCCAAAAACAGCGGCCACACTGTGTGTCTAAGCTGGGTTGTAGTTCACTGTGGCCACGGGAATACAGGTGTTGAAGTCATTGTGGACTCTAGAGATGGTGTGCCTTCTAGATTTCTTTTTTAATTTTAATATTGTGACATGAAATGTAAATTTTTTTGTCTAAATACGTTTCTTCGTGTTCAACTTTGCTAGGTGCTTCCTATTTCCTCTGCTTGTTGCCTCTCTGTTATTTATCTTTACTAAAAGGAACCTAAAGACAACCGTGTATAAAGCAGCTTTGCATGTCCTCCTGACTTTCACTACAGAGAAGAAAAGTTCTCCTCTGTGTGTGCAGGAAGTCCCTAGGGCTGTGAGTTCATCTAGGGTCATGCTTACGTGTACCATGAAGACAATGGACAAGCATGTTAACAGGGCTATTTCCTTGCTGGGTGAGTGCATGAAATCAGTGGACTCTGCAGGTTTCTTATCCTGCATCTGGAATCTGTGACTACCTTCACCCGCCTTGGGTTCTTTCTGAGACCCTTTTCATATTTTACCACCCATTACCCGCTCCTGATTATTCAGTGTTACCTGGGGGCAGGTGATTCCTGTACTTTCTCAACCTCTGCATCTTTCTCATCTTCATCCTCATCTTCATCAGTTTCTGCAAATACAGAAGTGTCCATTCAGATGTGTCCCACTTCATCTACGTAAGTACAGTGAGCCATATGTGTACAGAGACATGAAGATCTATGTGTGAGTCCACACTGTACTGAAAGCTCTCATGTTTTATCTCTAAAAAAATGCCCTGGCATGTTTTCCTGATCCATGAGGCAATGCGTTTCTGATCTTGGGAGTCACCATCAAGATGTGGCCAAATATTGAAAAGACCTTTTGCTCTTCATATCACTGGAGGCGTGTCCAGGTTCTCTGAACTTCAGCAGCTGTCTCCCCAATCCTGCCACAGATCTGATTCCTAGGCACAGACTCTGGGTCCTGTCACAATTCGCATTTAGAACCTGTATCTTTCTTTTAGAACAGGACAAACAACCTTGTCCCACAATATTCCATACATTACGGACTTCATGGGCCCTCCAAGTGGCTTCCATTGTGTTATCCAGGGACAACCTGTCCATGGGGAGTACTCCAGTCTAAACCAGTTCCTACCACCAAATGCCACCACGCAAGTGACTTCTCCAACACGACACAGTGAGGGGCTTTATCTCATTGAGAAATATAGTCATAAGTGTTCCTACATTTGAATGCCAGAGACAATTTGTTTGCCTTTACAGATTTAGAGACAGAAACCCAGGAAGGATAAATTAATCAGTTGCCCACAGTTGCTAAAGACATTGCTGAAGATAGAGCCTGGGAACCTTCATTCTTAGTCTGGGTCTCTTTTCACTCTAACAAGCTGCCTCCTATCACAGCCTCCTTCCTGTCGTTTAAAACTGGACAAATGCTGCCTCTTGCTTCAAAGACCATATTCCATCAAGAAAGGAGAAGACCTTTGCAATACTGTGACCTCCAACCCCATGGGTTTCCCATCTCTATTCCTACCCAGGAAGTCCTGGTCATGTCACGGCCACAAATGTTTACTGGAAAGATACACTACCCATAAAGTTGTCATTGTGGAGGTGTGGAGGTCTGGGGACTTCCATAAGCCTGGAGCTGTGTGTCATCAGGGCCCATGGCCAGCTTACCTGGGCTCAGCTTGTGAACAAGGTGCTCTGCTAGCCGGCACCCCTCAGCCAGCTGCTCTCGGAGGTCCTGACCCTGGGACTTGTCAAGGTCATCAGGAGCGAGGAGGGCCTTGAAATGCTGATTCAGTGAGCGGGAGGCATCTCTCCCTTCCTGTAACTTCTCCCGTAACTGGGTCAGCTCTCGTGCCTGAGAGTGAACCAGGGCTTTATATTGCCTAAGGTGAGATAGTAGAGAACATTTAATAATGGAAAGGGATGAGTGATCAGTTCTAATACTGCAACAGAGGTTTCTTTCAGAATATCCCCAAGGAGACCTCCAAGTAGAAAGTCAGAACATGTTTGGGGAGATATCTGTGGCCAAGAGAAAGAAGAATATATGTGTTTGTATATACATACACACACATATAGACACACACATATATATACACATACATATACATATATATACACACACACACACACACACACACACACAGAGCCTTCTGATATATCAGAGAGTGCTTCTGTAAGATCCTCGATAATGTTCCATTCACCTTTTTCTTCTGTAAACAAAAGTCTATGTCTTCCTAAATCAGTTCCACAAGAATGTCCTTTGAGTTCCTCACTTTGGCCATGGGCATCTCTATGTGAAAATTCACGTAGCGCATCTTGCAGTGACTAGACACAAGCCATGCACAGAAATGTGGCCAGGTGCAGATGGGGTGAATTGAAAAGATTAAAGAAGAAAAGAATGACAGGGTCAAGAAGGCAACACTGATTGAATGAATGAAACGCCGCAGTCAGTCACGAGGTGATTCTGACTAAGAGTAAAGGTGGTGGTTATCGCACACCATTTTGAGTATCCTAAATGCTTCTGAGTGGTTCACTTGTTTTTGGTTTATTTTGTGTTATGCAAATTTTACCTAAACAATTAGTGGCTTCAAGAAGAGAAAACAAGGCTTAAGAAACAACTGCAATCAATAACTTACTAAGATGACTGTTCTCTGTTTTATAAATGTTTGTGTGATATGTTCCTGCCATGTAAATGCCTGCCCTTGTCCTGGCCCAGCTTAGCTCTTAGTTCTCCCAACTGAGTTGCTGCACTTCGGAGATTCACACCACTGCCCCTCTGCCTGCCCCCAACGGGGCCTACTCACCCGAGCTCCTCAGCTTGTCTGAGCTTCTCTGCCAGCTTCTCCACGAACTGCAGTTCATCCCTCAGCACAGAGTCTATGATGTCTTTGTACTCTTCACACTCTGAGAAAAGACAGACATGCCTGCCTCAGCGGAAGGCTGGACATGCTGCTGGGATCACTGCCTACAGGGCAGGTGGCAGCATCCATCCCAAGGATGAAAGCAGCCCCAGTACCAGGCTCCAGGCAGGCATTTCCACATCTTTATTTATCAACCTCCCAACTTTCTGTTATCTGATACTCCCCAACTTAGAGATGGGAAGAAAGAAACTCAAGGGCCCATCAAGTAGCTTGAGAAGATGATTCACCTGGAACAAGGCAGAGTCAGAATTCACAGCCCCTGAGGTCTGACTCTGAATCTTGGGTCACTTCCCCAAGCCTTGCAGCCTCTTCTGTAAAACACTGCGCTGGGGCATGAAGTAATGATATCCTGCACAGTCGGGAAGACCCTTAGCACTATGGGACTCATGGTTTCCCTTGTACCGGGAATTTCAAGTGCAAATATATGAAACATATAAAAAATCATATCTGGATATAATTGCATAAAATATGAGGCATAAGACCGTGGGGCAACAATAGAAATATTCCCAAATACTAATAAAGTTAGAATTAAGTTAGAAACAGTAGAATGAAGAACTAATAGAGAGTGTTTTCTCTGTTCCAAGAACTGTTCTAGAAAATGTAGAAGCAATAGGTCATGTAATTCATTGCAGTAATTTATAGAGGTAGGTATTATTATAGTACCCAATGAACAGATGAGGAAACTGAGGCACAGAGAAGATAGGCAACTTGGATGGAGCCCAGGAGACTGGCCCAGGGTCTCTGCTCTGCACACTACACTGCTACCTCCACAATGTCTTATGTGCCAGCTTTCTTCCTCTTTAGGAACAAGATCCTGTGCCCCAGGAAGCAGGGCTTCCCTCTCACTGGGACACTCCCTGCTTTGAAGGGTGTCACAGATACCACAGTTTCTGTTAGGAGCAGTCTTTTCTTTGAGGTCCTTAGAGTGGGTACAGGGTACGGTTGCCACGTTTCCCCCAAGAGTCCCCAGGACGGAGCTTTGCCTATTGGGCCTCAAAAAAGCCCGAACTGAATGGAAGTTCATTAGTCCCAGATATTTCGACCAACAGACTAGATGTTATATGTCTGCAGGATCTTGTATGGTACAGAGAGAATTCTCATAAACATGATTTAGCCTCTTACTCAGGAAAACAGGTGGTTCTGTGCCTGTGTCAGCAGTCAACATGTTGGATTTTAACTCTCCTCTCACCTCACACCAGACTGCAAATGTGGAAAAGTTGCTAACTACTTTGTGCCTCTGTTTTCCATGTTTAACAAAATGAGGTTAAAATACCCACTTCTATTGTCCTAGAAGTATGGGAAGGATGACATTAATTTTGATGAAGAGACCGTTCAGTTTCTCAGAGAGAAGACAGGTGGTCATTCATCACTTTCGTGATGGTGAATCTATAGAACTTACTGTATTTCTTCAGCTGGTTGGCCAGGGAGTAGGCAGTAGCTTGAGTTATAAGGAATTTCTCTTTGAGGTCTCGGAACTGCTGATTGCTCTCTGCCAGCTGGGAGCGCAATTCCTTGTTGATTTCTAGGATGTTCATCTCTGCCCTCTCGCGGGACAAAGGGTCGGCAGATACCACCATGCTGACGTTTGTGGCAGAAGAGGTAGAGCCAGGGACTGGGGAGAAGAAACCCAAACACATGATGGCTCAAAAACTAGTGAAATCAGTTAGGTTTCATCAGGACTGAGAGATGACAATAACTGGAATTGTTAACTTACGGTTGAGAAAAACTTGATCAACACCCACAACACTTTAGAGTACTTAACCGCAAAAACAGGGTCCAGGATTCCTGAGCTCAGAGTTGAAGGCACTGCCTAAAGCTCCGACTCTGACAAGAGTGAGGGAGGTAGCAGCCAGCGTGCCAGGTAACGGTCTGCAGTTGCAATAACAGAATTAGAAGGTGGGGGTGTCATGGAATCTTAGGAGCCCTGTATTCCAATTGCCCAGCGTGTGCTGAAACACTAGGCTCCCTGGTCTCACCTGAGGGTCACTGATGGGGACCATTTCTTCAGCAGTCACTCTCAGTATTAGTGCACCCTTGTGATAATGCTACAGGCCCACCTCTTTCCTAATACATCTAAGCTTGTTCCTCGTTGCTCATCTCTTGTGTGTATAAAATCATCAAGGTGGAGATAGTTTCCCCTAAGGTTATGTTTTCTTAGTGGTAGTCACAAAGTCACCCCACCTTCTTTTTAAGGTAAAATGATCTCAATGCTTTTCCACAAGTGAAAGATATCAAATTTTAGACTGCTATGATATCTTTTGGGTCTTCTGCAGTTTTTTCTGTGTCTACTGGAAATGAATGAATAATTCATTAAAAAAAAATTTTCTATCCTTTCTCAGTATTCTTGTTGCATCCCATTGTTATGTTGGTTTCTTTTCTCTTACTGGGGAAGCATCTTGTCTTTTCACTACACTTAAGACCAGTTTCACATCCCTATGTCCATAGCTCTTCCTCTATGCATGGATTGGTTTGCTTTTTTAATGTCACTGAACACTCGTTTCATACTTATCACTTACAAAGATCATTCTGGTCCCACAAGATTTCTTTTCAAGGTGTCAAGTGATGAAAATCATTTGTATATATCCCCTGAAAGCATGTGTGACCATATATCTTGGGAAGTCTTGTAAACCTGTAACTATTTTCATTTAGTTTTCCCATATATTGAAAAGAACAGGGCCATGAACACTTCTTATGGAACACTGTTGGATATATATACATTTTGAGTTGCTCTAAACCATTGATGTGTGGTTGCATTCCAGTAACAGAACCTGGCAAGATCAAGCTCATGGTCAGAGGTGGTTGGTGATCCTCAGTGTTCCTGTGCAATAGAAGGTGAGTTTGAGATGAGAGGGATGAGTAGGGGAGCGTGATCCCCTGAACCACCTCCTCACTTTCTCAGCTTTCATCCCCACCCAGATTTTGTGAGGCTAGAACTTGGGAGATTATCCTGTAGCCCAGGTCTCCTAAGTTTGGCTGCTGGACTTGCCTGAGTTGAGGTGTGATAAGTGTGACCACGGGCTACTCAGCATTCATGTGGAAGTGAAGGGAGGAGGACTGGATCAATCCCATTGTAAAGCGTGCCTCTCAGCAGCCTGCACCATCCTCCAACTACACTGTGTAATGACAGTGCTTTGAGATGTAGCAAAAGCTGTAAATAAATCTATTTTCTGGTGTGTGTGAGACCTGATATTATACGGGAGGAAGAAAAATTTGCAAAATTTCTTCATTTTAAAAATGGTGAAACTGCAGATCAGAAAGACCAGAAAGTTATATGGCTTACTTGAGGTCACACAGGGATGAGTCTTGAGCACTGTCAATAAAAGCAATCACAATATTTATTCAGTGATTATTCATAGAATCCATAGAATTCAGTGAATATTTATATAATTATGAGTAATATTAATCGACCAATTGGTACCAGGCATTTTCCCCAAAACTGCACATATTTAGACTTTGTATTTTCATCATAAACCTTAAGGTAATGTTATTATCCATAAGAAACAGGTATGAAACCTGAAGAAGAGGATAGCAAATCATGAATTTGGCCATATTTCCATTTTTTTGTTTCTGTGATTCTGGCAGAATGACTATATTGAGTCAAGGGAATAGTATTCATTACTGTATCATTTTCCAGAACAGAGATGTGCCTTACTAGAGTATTTGGAGTCAAAGTTTAGAAGTGTCTGCAACCTCGCTTTAACAGTATGGGAAATAACCTCTATTACCTGGAATTTCAATGGAACTTCCTAATATACAAGAGAAGTATGACACTTGGGTCTTCCCTTGGCTGTATTTAATTCACTCTTCTATAGAATACCAATGATTCTCATTAAGATTTCTGCCTTTTTGTAACCATGATATATATTTTTTATGGAGAAGATTTTACTCTTAACTCTATTTAGATAGAATAAATATAAGCTATGGCTTAGGTTTTATGCCCTGGACTTAATAGTTTTCTGATTTCTGTTTTGAGGTTAAATTCTCATGTAAATAGAAAAATACTCGTTATTACTTATAAGAGCAAATTAGTTATTGTTTTGAGTTTCTGAAGTCGAAGCACAAACTTTGTTTTTAATCTTTGTCTGTCCCCATCAGCGCCACTCATTGTCTCAGTATGACCAGGCCGTGTCCTGCACTTACCCTCGTCCTGCTGAACCATTTCCATGTGCTGTCCAATTCCATCAGTGATTCGGGCTCTTCTCAAAGCTCTCTGAAATGGGTCCATGTCTCAGGATATCAGACACTTTCCATACACAAAAGCAAGCCATACTGTAGAGTGGGCAACTGTGTTCCCACCTCCCTGAAGTTGGCAGTGATGTCCTAGGGCAGGAAGGAATGCTTTCCCTTTTTAGGGGGTCTTTTCTTCATGCCTCAGTGCCTCTGATCTAGTGAACACAATTGTCCTGAATGTGAAAGAACTTGCTAAATTTCTGGTTTCTTGTTAGGTGGCTAGAATAGATTTATAAGACTTACTTACCCAAGTCTGCTGAAGTTTGAATTCTTAGCAATATGATTCCTTTTCTTGTAAGTTGAGCCGCTTGGAGAAAATTGGCCCTGTTGCCATGCAAAGAGATGTAAACGTAACATCTGCCCAAAGCAAGCTTGAATTTGAAACTAGGGCTTCCACTGTTTCAAAGTTGGACTGTCACTGCCTCAGGCATGTGTCCCGAAGGTCTCGTGTCTCTGCCATACTTAGGATAAAGTTAAGATGGAGCCCAGCAAGGCATGCCTCCTTCACTTCCAGGTTCCACCAACAGTTTTCTCCTCTTTAGAGACTGCATTGAAAAACATTCTTGTTCTGCTTTTGTGTTTTGGCTTTGGAATGATGCGATGGAGCTCAATGGTTCCTACCCCCAAGTTGATCAGAGTAAGAAACGCCTGGAAGGTCAGTGCAAATAGAAGTCCAGTGTCCTCCTTGCAGGAATTCTGATTCAGTGCCCTCAGGTGGGGCCTGGAATGTGTTTGTTTACATGACTGAGATGTGCAGTCAGTTTGGGGACCCTCTGATACAATGGACCTTACAGCTTATGGGATGATTCTGTTTTGCTGATGAAGAAACCAAGGCACAGTCTGTAACTTGCCCAAGTTCCCTTTGCTGTAAGTACTGGAGCCAGATCTCAGGAAGAGTCCCCCTTCCCGAATCCCCTTTCCACATTTTCCAATTCAGTTGTGTAGGTTCTTTCCAAGTAGGTGTTTTTCTCCCCTGTACCTGATTTCTGCAAAACAAACACACACACATTAAAACAGACAAACAAAAAACAAAACAAAACAATAAAACCTTCTTGAACTCAATTTGTTTCATTTAATACATTTCCTCACAACATGCAGTCAGCATTATATTCTGGCCACTTACTATTAATGTGAGATGCTTGTTTTTTTTTTTTGAGACAGATTCTCATTCTGTCATCCATGCTGGAGTGCAGTTGTTATTAGAGCTCACTGCAACCTCGAACTCCTGGGCATAAGCGATCCTCCTGCCTCAGCTTTTCAAGTATCTGGAACTCTAGGTACGCATCACCATTTCTGGCTAAGTTTTTGTTTTAAATTTTTTTTGTAGAGACGAGGTCTTGCTATGTTGCTTAGGCTGGTCTTAAACTTCTTTCACTCAAGAACTTTTTATTGAAAAGTCTTTCATTTCCCCAATGAGAAGCATTGGTGTCTTTGTTTTTAAAAACTTTAAATAACTGTATATATATGAGCATAATGTTTGAGTCTATATTCTTTGTATGTGATATACTTCTATATACTTACACTAGTACTATAGTTTTTAAATGATTGTAGCTCTAAAATGAGTTTTGAAATCCAGCAGAATAACTCCTACAACTTACTGCTCCTTCAAGACTGACTTGCCTGTTCTGGGTTCTTTGATTTTCAAATACATCTTGAAATTAGGTTTTACATTTCTCTAAAAATTCCTACTAGAAACATTAATCAGAACTATGTTGATGTAATATCCTAACAAAATTGAATCTTCCAATCCATGAATGTAATATATTTCTCTATTTAGTCTTCTCTAATTTCTCTCACCAATAGGTTTCAGGGGCTTTGTACCTGCTTCATTATATGTATTCTTTTTTTTTTTTTTTTTTTTTTGAGACGGAGTCTCGCCGTGTCTCCCAGGCTGGAGTGCAGTGGCGTGATCTCGGCTCACTGCAAGCTCCGCCTCCCGGGTTCACGCCATTCTCCCACCTCAGCCTTCCAAGTAGCTGAGACTACAGGCGCCCGCCACCACGCCCGGCTAGTTTTTTGTATTTTTAGTAGAGACGGGGTTTCACCATGTTAGCCAGGATAGTCTCGATCTCCTGACCTCGTGATCCACCCGCCTCAGCCTCCCAAAGTGCTGGGATTACAGGCTTGAGCCACCGCGCCCGGCCTATTATATGTATTCTTAAGCATGTAATGATTTTGGGTATTAATCTCTATTATTTTTTATTGAATTTCATTTTCTAGCTGCTAATTGCTAGTATGGAGAAATTAAGGTGACTAAGTCAACATTATAAAGGTACTTATTAGGTACAATAGACTGCACCACTTTAAAATGTGTAATCCAATGCATGCTTACTAATGTATACACTAATGGAATTACTGCTACAATCAAGATATAGGAATTTCCATAAGCTCAAAGTTTCTTGTAACCCTTTGCAGTTAATCAGTCTTTCAACCCTCAGGTCTGAGGAGCCACTGTCACTTTCTGGCAGTGCATTTTTAACCATTTTCTATAAATGAAATTATACCTGTGTTCTTTTGTGTCTGCCTTCTTTCATGTGTTATATTAATTTTAAAATCCATCCATGTGAGTATTTTCAGCAACAGTTAATGCCTTGTAATTGTTGAGTAGTATTCCTTTGCGTGGCTATACCATGTCTGTTTATACATTCACTTGTTGCTGGACATTTGTGTCATTCTAGGTTTGGGCTATTTTTTTAAAAAATTTATTTATTATTATTATACTTTAAGTTGTAGGGTACATGTGCATAACGTGCAGGTTTGTTACATATGTATACTTGTGCCATGTTGCTGTGCTGCACCCATCAACTGGTCACTTACATTAGGTATAACTCCCAATGCAATCCCTCCCCCCTCCCCCCTCCCCATGATAGGCCCCAGTGTGTGATGTTCCCCTTCCTGAGTCCGAGTGATCTCATTGTTCAGTTCCCACCTATGAGTGAGAACATGTGGTGTTTGGTTTTCTGTTCTTGTGATAGTTTGCTAAGAATGATGGATTCCAGCTGCATCCAAGTCCCTACAAAGGACTCAAACTCATCCTTTTTTATGGCTGCATAGTATTCCATGGTGTATATGTGCCACATTTTCTTAATCCAATCTGTCACTGATGGACATTTGGGTTGATTCCAAGTCTTTGCTATTGTGAATAGTGCTGCAATAAACATACGTGTGCATGTGTCCTTATAGCAGCATGATTTATAATCCTTTGGGTATATACCCAGTAATGGGATGGCTCGGTCATATGGTACATCTAGTTCTAGATCCTTGAGGAATCGCCATACTGTTTTCCATAATGGTTGAACTAGTTTACAATCCCACCAACAGTGTAAAAGTGTTCCTATTTCTCCACATCCTCTCCAGCACCTGTTGTTTCCTGACTTTTTAATGATTGCCATTCTAACTGGTGTGAGATGGTATCTCATTGTGGTTTTGATTTGCATTTCTCTGATGGCCAGTGATGATGAGCATTGTTTCATGTGTCTGTTGGCTGTATGAATGTCTTCTTTTGAGAAATGTCTGTTCATATCCTTTGCCCACTTTTTGATGGGGTTGTTTGTTTTTTTCTTGTAAATTTGTTGGAGTTCTTTGTAGGTTCTGGATATTAGCCCTTTGTCAGATGAGTAGATTGCAAAAATTTTCTCCCATTCTGTAGGTTGCCTGTTCACTCTGATGGTAGTTTCTTTTGCTGTGCAGAAGCTCTTTAGTTTAATGAGATCCCATTTGTCAATTTTGGCTTTTGCTGCCGTTGCTTTTGGTGTTTTAGACATGAAGTCTTTGCCCATGCCTATGTCCTAAATGGTACTACCTAGGTTTTCCTCTAGGATTTTTATGGTATTAGGTCTAACATTTAAGTCTCTAATCCATCTTGAATTAATTTTCGTATAAGGAGTAAGGAAAGGATCCAGTTTCAGCTTTCTACTTATGGCTAGCCAATTTTCCCAGCACCATTTATTAAATAGGGAATCCTTTCCCCATTTCTTTTTTCTCTCAGGTTTGTCAAAGATTAGATGGCTGTAGATGTGTGGTATTATTTCTGAGGACTCTGTTCTGTTCCATTGGTCTATATCTCTGTTTTGGTACCAGTACCATGCTGTTTTGGTTACTGTAGCCTTGTAGTATAGTTTGAAGTCAGGTAGCGTGATGCCTCCAGCTTTGTTCTTTTGACTTAGGATTGTCTTGGAGATGCGGGCTCTTTTTTGGTTCCATATGAACTTTAAAGCAGTTTTTTCCAATTCTGTGAAGAAACTCATTGGTAGCTTGATGGGGATGGCATTGAATCTATAAATTACCTTGGGCAGTATGGCCATTTTCACGATATTGATTCTTCCTATCCATGAGCATGGTATGTTCTTCCATTTGTTTGTGTCCTCTTTTATTTCGCTGAGCAGTGGTTTGTAGTTCTCCTTGAAGAGGTCCTTTACATCCCTTGTCAGTTGGATTCCTAGGTATTTGATTCTCTTTGAAGCAATTGTGAATGGAAGTTCAGTCCTGATTTGGCTCTCTGTTTGTCTGTTACTGGTGTATAAGAATGCTTGTGATTTTTGCACATTAATTTTGTATCCTGAGACTTTGCTGAAGTTGCTTATCAGCTTAAGGAGATTTTGGGCTGAGACAATGGGGTTTTCTAAATATACAATCATGTCATCTGCAAACAGGGACAATTTGACTTCTTATTTTCCTAACTGAATACCCTTGATTTCTTTCTCTTGCCTGATTGCCCTAGCCAGAACTTCCAACACTATGTTGAATAGGAGTGGTGAGAGAGGGCATCCCTGTCTTGTGCCAGTTTTCAAAGGGAATTTTTCCAGTTTTTGGTTTTGGGCTATTTTGAATAAAGCATCATGAGCATCCACATACAGATCATTGTGTGGATATAGTGTGTAAATTCCTAGGAGTGGAAGGACTGTCCATCTGATCTGTACATGTTTAGTCTTACAAGAAACTGTTAGCCAGATTTTCAAAGGAGTTTTACCATTTTTCATTCCCACAAGTATAAGACTTCCAAATGGTTTATATCCTCACTGATATGTGGTATTTTCAGTCTTTTTAATTTTAGCCATTCTCATGGATAAGTAATGGTATCTCATTGTTGTATTGATTGAGCTCCCTGATAACTAAAGAGTTGAGCATCTTTTCATTTGCAAATTGACCATTTATGTATCTTATTTTCTGAAGTATCTATTCAAGTCTTTTGAGAAATTGTTTCATTGTGCTGTTTATCTTATCAGACTGCATTATATATATATACTATTAAAAAATGTTTTGTTGGAGATAAATATAATTTCTCCTATATTGTGGCTTCTCTTTATGTTCTCTGAATGTTACCTGTTTTGGAGATAAAGATAGAAAATCATCAAAAGGTGATTATGTATATATACATATAACTAGGTTCATGTCTAAGAATCATTTATTAGACATATATGTAAGGATCTATTTCTGAATTCTCTTTTGTCTTATATTGATATATGTTCTATTTTTTCAACAATACACATTATCTTGATTTCCATAGCTGTATAGTAAATCTGGAAATAGGGAGTGAATACATTCACCATTGTTCTTTTATAATATTGCTCTCATTATTATTGATCATTGACATTTTCATACAAATCAGCTTATAAATTTCTACCAAATTGCCTGTTGGAATTTTTGTTAGATTTGCATTGCATCTGGACATCAATTTGGGTAAAACTGACTTTTTAACTACAACAGCTCTTCTGATTCCTGACAAGGTTTATCTCCCCACTAATTTAGGGTTTTTTTTTTTTTTTTTTTTTTACAATTTCTCAAAGCAGTGTTTTGTAGTTTTCAGTGTACTGGCCTTACATAAATTTTTTGAATTTGTTTTTAAGCACATCATGTTTTCAGATGTTACTTTAAATGAAATTGTATTTTTATTTTATTTTCCAAACACTCATTGCTAATATACAGAAATACAACAGACTATTTATATTAAACTTACATTCTGCAATGTTGCCAAATTCACTTAATAGTTTTGGTAGATTTTTGTAGATTTCTGGAATTGTTTAAATACATAATCATGATCTTGAAGAAAGATATCTTCAATTCTTTCTTTTCAATCTTTGCAATGTTTCTATTTATTTACTGTTCTTACTTTATTGCAATGGATAATATCTCTAGTATAATGCTGGATTGAAAGAGTAACAGCAGACATTCCACGTTTTTCTCTATTTAATAGAAAGCATTCAATCTTATTAATGTTACCTGTGGGTTTTTCAAATCTGCCCTTAGCTGGGTTGAAAGTGTTGCCTTCTGTTCTTATCAAGCTGAGAGTTTATTTTTTTTAATCATGAAAAAAGTTTTCAATTTTCCAAATGCTTTTTCTGTGTATGTCAAGGTAATCACATGGTTTTTCTCCTTTGTCCTGATAATATACAGAATTATATCAGTTTTTTAAATATAAAAAGATTTATTAAATCAAGCTATGGCAGTTTTAAAATATTTTAAACTTTTAGCAATTATATTGAGATATAACTTACATGCAAAAAACTGCACATAATTAAAGTGTATAATTTAAAAAGTTTGAACATCGTATACATCTGCAATCAGGATAGTAAATATATACAGGCATGGTTGCTCATGCTTGTAATCCCAGCACTTTGGGAGGCCAAGGCAGGTGGATAGATTGAGCTCAGGATTTCAAGACCAGCATGGGAAACATGGTGAAACCCCGTCTCTAAAAAATATACAAAAATTGGCCAGGCATGGTGGCATGTGCTTGTAGTCCCAGCTACTTGGGAGGCTGAGTTTCGAGGATGACTTGAGCCCAGGAGAAAGAGGTTGCAGTGAGCCAAGAATGTGCCACCGCACTCCAGTCTGGGTGACAGAACCAGACTCTGTCTCAAAAAAAAAAAAAAAAAAAAGATAGTGGATATATCTACCACTTCCAAAGTGTCCTTGCATCACTAGTAATTCCTCCCTCACCTTTCTACCCCACCTCAGACAACTACTGGTTGGCTTTCTATCATAATAGATTAAGTTTTCTATAAATAGAATTATACACTATGTAAATTATTTTGGTTTGATTTTTTAATTCAGAATAATTATTTTGTGATGTAGCCATGTTGTCATGTGTATTAATAGATCACTCTGCTATACTGCTAATATTCCATGTGATGAATATATCACAATTTATTTTATTTATTCATCTGTTCATGGATTTGGATGGCTTCTGGTTATAAAACTAAAGCTTTTGTCAACGAATCTGTATGGACATATCCTTCCCTTTCATTTCGGTGAAATAGCAGTATCATATGGTAGGTACAGGTTTACTATTTTAAGATGCTGCCAAACTGTTTATAACGTGCTTGTAAAGTTTCACATTCCCATCAGCAGTGTATTAGAGTTTTTGTTTCCATACATCTTTGCCAATATGTGGAATGGTGATTCTTTTAACTTTAGTCATTTTACTTGGTATACAGTGGTTTAAATTTGCACTTGCCTAATGACTAATGATACTGAATTCCTTGTCATATTGTTATATGCCTTCCATATATCTTCTTTGCTGAATATCTCTACAAATCTTTTATTCACTTGAAAGTTTGATTGTCTCTTTATTAATAAATTTTGAGAGTTCCCTTAGTGTTGCAGACAGAGGTCCTTTATCAGATCTATAATTTCCAAACATTTTCTCCTTAAATATGGCTTGTCTTTTCTTTCTCTTACCAATGTCTTTGAGGAACAATTTTTTATAGTTTTATTGAAGTGTAATTTATTGTTTTGTTCTTTTACCAGTTTTTAGGGGGAATGCTTCCAGCTTTTGCCCATTCCATATGATGCTGGCTGTGGGTTTGTCATAGATAGCTCTTAGTATTCTGAGGTATGTTCCTTTGGTGTGTAGTTTGTTGGGAGTTTTTTTTAACATGAAGTGATGTTGAATTTTATCAAAAGCCTTTTCTGCATCTACTGAGATAATCATGTTTTCAGTTTTAGTTCAATTTATGTGATGAATCGTATAATGTATGTTGAACCAACCTTGCATCCCAGGAATGAAGCCTGCTTGCTCATGGTGCATTGGCTTTTTGATGTGCTGCTGGGTTGGATTTCCTAGTTTATTGTTGAGGAGTTTTGTGTCTGTGTTCATCAGGCATATTGGCCTGAAGTTTTCTTTTTATGTTGTATGTCTCTGCCAGGTTTTGGTATCAGAATGATGCTGGCCTCCTACTATGAGTTAGGGTGGAGTCCTTCCTCCTCAAGTTTTTGGAATAATTTCAGTAGAATTATTAGCAGCTCTTCATTATAGAAGAATTTAGCAATGAATCCACCTGTTCCGGGCCTTTTTCTGGTTGGTTGGCTTTTTATTACCAATTGAATTTCAAAACTCCTTATGGTCTGTTCCAGGATTTCAGTTTTCTCCTAGTTCAATCTTGGGAGAATGTATGTTTCCAGGAATTTACTCATTTCTTCTAGTTTTGTTTTCTGGATTTGTTGAGCTTTTGTATGTATTTTCACATCTCAGTTTTATTCAGTTCATCTCTGATTTTGGTTTTCCTTTCATGTGCCAGCTTTGGGGTTGGTTTGCTTTTCTTTTTCTAGTTCCCCTTGGTCTAATGTTAGGTTGTTAATTTTTTTTCTTTGATTTTTTTCAGCACAGAGTTGTTGATTCATAGATTTTTCATTTGAGCTCTTTCTAACTTCTACAAGAATGCCCACTTTTACCATTCTTATTCAACATGGTACTGGGAGTCCTAGGCAGAGCAATCAGGCAAATGAGTGAAATAAAAGGCATTGAAATACAAACAGAGGAAGTCAAAGTATCTCTCTTTCTTGATGATTTAATTCTATACCTAGAACACCCCATTTTTTTTCCCCAAGACTATCCTTTCCTCATTGGATGTTATTGGGGTCACAGTCAAATGTAGTTGACTGAATGTCTTTGCCCAAAGGCTCCTAGAAATGATAAGCAACTTCAGTAAAGTTTCAGGATATAAAACCAATGTACAAAAGTAGTAGCATTTCTATACACCAGTAACATCCAAGCTGGGAGCCAAATCAAGGATGCAATCCCATTCAAAATAGCCACAAAGAGAATAAAATGCCTAGGAATACAGCTAACCAGGGAGGTGAAAAATCTCTACAACAAGAATTGTAAAACACTGTGGAAGGAAATCAGAGACAAGACAAACAGATAGAATAACATACCATGCTCCTAGGCGAATTAATGCAGAAACAGAAAACCAAATACTGCACGTTCTCACATATAAGTAAAAACATCATTTGTGATGGACATTTAAGTTGTTTCCATATCTTGGCTATTGTGAATAATGCTGCAATGGATATGGGAGCGCAGATATCTCTAGTAGGTGCTGATCTCATTTCTTTTGGATATATACTCAGAAGAGGGATTGCTGGGTCATATTTTTAACTTTTTGAGAAAACTCCATGCTCTTCTTGATAAGGACTGCACCAGTTTACATTTCTACCACCAGTGTACAAGTGTTTCCTTTTCTACACACCCTTACCAACACTTCTCCTTTATCTTTTATACAGTTGCCAACCTAACAAGTGTGAGGTGATACCATGATTTTGACTTGCATTTCTCTGATGATTAGTGATACTGAGCAACTTTTCATATACGTGTTGCCCATCTGTTTGCTCTCTTTGGAGAAATATCTATTCAGGTCCTTTGTCCATTTTTTATTTATTCGGTGATTGAGTTCTATGAGTTCCTTATATTTTGGATTTAACCTCCTTAACAGATATATGGCTTGCAAATATTTTCTCCAAATCCATCGGCTGCCTTTTCATGTTGTTGATTGTTTCCTTTGCTGTGCAGAAGCTAATTGGTTTGATGTAGTAACTGTTTTTTTTGGCGGAGTTTCGCTCTTGTTGCCCAGGCTGGGGTGCAATGGTGCAATCCTGGCTTGCTGCTACCTCCACTTTCTGGGTTCAAGCGATTCTCCTACCTCAGTCTCCTGAGTAGCTGGGATTACAGGCTTCCACCACCATGCCTGGCTAATTTTTTGTATTTTCAGTAGAGATAGGGTTTTGTTATATTGGCCAGGCTGGTCTCATACTCCATTTTGAGTTGATTTTTGTGTGTTTTGTATATGAATCCAATTTCATTCTTTTGCATGTGGATACCCAGTTTTCCTAACACTCTTTATTGAAGAGACTATCTCTTCCTCATTGTGTGTTATTGGGGCATGGTCAAAAAGTAGTTGACTTTATGTACTTGGGTTTATTTCTGGGCTGTCTATTCTGTTTCTTGTCGATGTGTCTATTTTAATGCCAGTCGCATACAGTCTTGATTACTATAGCTTTGTAATATAATTTGAAACTAGCTAGTATGATCCCTTCAACTCTGCTTTTCTTTCTCAGGACTGCTGTGTCTATTCTGGTTTTTTGGTGGTTCCATAGAAATTTAGAGTTTTTTTTTTTTTTTCTATATCTGTGAAAAATGCTATTGGAATTTTGATACGGATTGTATTGAATTTGTAGATCAGTTTAGGGCAGTATGAACATTTTAACAATATTCATTCTTCCATACCATAAACATGGGATATCTTTCCATTTATTTGTACCTTCAATTTCTTTTAACAATGTTTTATAATTTTCAGTGGATAGATCTTTGCCTCCTTGGTTAAACTTATTATTATTATTATTTTTTGAGACGGAGTCTTGCTCTGTCACCCAGGCTGGAGTGCAGTGGCCGGATCTCAGCTCACTGCAAGCTCCGCCTCCCGGGTTTACGCCATTCTCCTGCCTCAGCCTCCTGAGTAACTGGGACTACAGGCGCCCGCCACCTCGCCCGGCTAGTTTTTTGTATTTTTTTTTTTTAGTAGAGACGGGGTTTCACTGTGTTAGCCAGGATGGTCTCGATCTCCTGACCTCGTGATTCGCCCGTCTTGGCCTCCCAAAGTGCTGGGATTATAGACTTGAGCCACCGTGCCCGGCTGGTTAAATTTACTGATGATTTTATTCTTCTTGATATTATCATAAATAGGATTTAAAATTTGTTATTGAATAGGTCACTATTGGTGTACAGAAAAGCAACTGATTTTTGTTAGTTGATTTTATATCTTACAACTTTACTGAATTCATTTATTAGTTCTAACAGGGCTTTCTTGCAGAGTCTTTAGAGGTTTCTACATATAGGATCATATTATCTGCAAACAGGGATAATTTCATTTCTTCCTTTCCAATTTGAATGCCTTTTAATTTCTTTTTCTTTCCTGGTTGCTTTTGTTAGTACTTCCAGTACTATGTCGAATAGAAGTGGTGAGACTGGGCATCTTTGACTCGGACTGGATCTTAGAGGAAAAGCTTTCAGTTTTTCTTGTTTGAGTATCATGTTAGCTGTGGGCTTCTCATAAGTGGCCTTTATGATGTTGAAGAAATTTTCATCTATGCCTTATTTGTTGAGAGTTTTTCTCATGAAAGGATGTTGAGGTTTGTCAACTGCTTTCTCTGGATCTACTGAGATGATCATGTGGTTTTCATCTTTCATTCTGTATCACATTGATTTGCATATACTACACCAAACTTATACTCCAGGGATAAATTCCACTTGGTTAAGACATATATTCTTTTTGATGTGTTGCTGAATTTGGGTTGGTACTATTTTATTGAGGAATTTTGCATCTATGTTCATCAGAGATATTGACCTGTAGTTTTCTTTTCTTCTGGTGTCTTTGGCTTTGCTATCAGAGTGATGCTGGCTTCATAAAGTGATTTTGGAAGTATTCTCTGTACTCCTATTTTTGAGATGAGCTTAAGAAGAAATGGCATTAATTCTTTTTTGAATGTTTAGTAGAGTTCAACTGTGAAGCCATTTGGTCCTGAGTCCTGGTCCTGGCTTTTGTGTTTTGGGTGGTTTATAGTTACTACTTCAATGTTTTTATTTGTTATTGGTCTGTTCAGGCTTTGTATTATTTCTTGATTGAATCTGTGTAGGTGTATGTGTCTAGGAGTGTATCCATTTTCTCTAGGTTATCCAATTTGTTGCTATATAGTTATTTATAATAGTTCCTTATGATACTTTTAATTTATGACGCATCTGCTGAAATACCTCCACTTCATTTCTGATGCTATTTATTTGACTCTTCTCTTTTTTTCTTAGTCTAGTGAAAAGTTTGTCAATTTTATTTTTTCAAAAAGTTAACTCAGTTTTGTCAATTTTTCTAGTTTTTCTATTCTTTGGTTGATTTGTTCCTGCTTTGATTTTTATTATTTCCTTCCTTTTGCTAACTGTATTTCAATATTTTCCTAGTTATTTGAGGTATAATGTTAGGTTACTTATTAGAGACCCTCTATCTTAATGTGGGTTTCTCTTTCTTTTCTTCCTTCCTTCTTTCTTTCCTTCCTTCCTTCCTTCCTTTTCTCTTTCTTTCTTTCTCTTTCTCTTTCTTTCTTTCTCTTTCTTTCTTTCTTTCTTTCTTTCTTTCTTTCTTTCTTTCTTTCTTTCTTTCTTTCTTTCTTTCTTTTCTTTCTTTCTTTCTTTCTTTCTTTTCTTTCTCTCTTTCTTTCTTTCTTTCTTCCTTTCTTTCTTCCTTTCTTTCTCTCTCTCTCCTCTCTCTCTCCCCCCTTCCCTCCCCTCCCTCCCTCGATCCTCTCCTTCCTTCCTTCCTTCCTTCCTTCCTTCCTTCCTTCCTTCCTTCCCTCCCTCCCTCCCTCCCTCCCTCCCTCCCTCCCTCCCTCCCTCCTTCCTTCCTTCCTTGTTTCCTTCACAGGATCTTCCTCCATTGCATAGACTGGAGTGCAGTGGCATGATGTTGGCTCACTGCAACTTCTACCTCCTTGGTTCAAGAAATTCTCCTGCCTCAGCCTCCCTGAGTAGCTGGGATTACACGTGCGTGCCACCATACTGGGCTAATTTTTGTACATTTTGGGTAGAGATGGGGTTTCACCATGTTGGTCAGGGTGGTCTCGAACGCCTGACCTCAAGTGATCTGCCTACCTCGGCCTCCCCAAAATGCTGGGATTACATGCATAAGCCATTGTGCCCAGCCAATGTAGGCATTTATCATTATAAACTTGCCTCTTAGATCTGCTTTTGCTGTTTCCAAAGGTTCCATTATGTTTGTTTTCATTTTTGTTTGTCTCAAGATATTTTTAAAATTCCCTTTTGATTTGTTCTTTGACCCATCAGCTGTTCAAAAGCATGTTATTTAATTTCCACTTATATGTGAAATTTTCCAGTTTTCCTTCTGTAGATTTTTAGTTTCATACTATTGTGGTCCAGAAAAATACTTGATGTGATTTCAATCATCATAAATGTGTTTATGATCTACTTTTCATTAATGTTTTAATTGATGTATAGTAGTTGTACATGTTTTGGGGGTATGTGTGATAATTTGATACATGTATATAATGTGTAATGACCAAATTAGGGTAATTAGGATATCTATCACCTCAAACTTTTATCTTTTCTTTGTGTTACACACATTCCAATTCTTTTCTTATAGCTATTTAAAAAAATATACAATAAATTATTGTTAACAATAGTCTCCCTACTGCACTATTGAACACTAGAACTTATTTCTTCAACCTAACTGTATGGCACAACCTAACCTAACCTAATGTACCCATTAACCAACTTCTACCCTCTCCCCACTCTTGTTCCCAGCCTCTGATACACACTAATTTTTATATATGGAATGACACGTGAATCCGATTTTTACTTATTTTTATATGCACATAGATGTCATGTCCATTTGTTTAAAAGAAAATCCTCTACCATTTGTTGAAAGTTTATACATTTATAAATATTTTTCTTTTTCATGTTTATCAAATATCTTTTTCTCCATATATGCATTGGTTTATTTTTGGACTGTGTATTTTGTTCCTCTTTTATCAATTTTTTTTTCTTTTCTTTTTTTAAGACACAGTCTCATTCTGTCACTCAGGCTGGAGTGAAGTGGTGTGATCTCCACCTCGCGGGTTCAAGCAATTCTCATGCATCAGCCTCCCCAGTAGTTGGGATTACAGGAGTGTATCACCATGCCCGGCTTTTTGCACTTTTAGTAGAGATGAGGTTTCCCCATGTTGCCCAGGCTGGTCTCGAACTCCTGAGTTCAGGCAATCCACATAGAGGGATTGCCTCAGCCTCCCAAAGTGCTAGGACTACAGGCGTGAGATCATATCCCAGTACCACTCTGTTTTGATTACTATAACTTTATAAAAGTTCTTCAAATCAGGTAGAGCTAGTCCTCCAAGTTTGTTCTTCGTTTTACTAGCATTTTGATTATGCTAGTTCATATTAATTTTGGAGTCAGCTGATCACTTTCTACCAAAGATGGTCACTGAGATTTTGAGCGGAATTGCATTGAATTTATAGATCAAATTGGGGAAAATTAACATCTCAACAATATTAAGTCTCTTGACCCACGAACAAAGAATTTCTCTCTAGTTTTTAGGTATTCATTGTGTTCTCTGTGAAACATTTTGTAATTTTCAGTCAGATTTATCTCTATGTATTTTATACATGTAACACTATTGTAAGTGGTATTGCTTTTTACATTTCAAGTGTGCATTGGAATTACATAAAATAGAATTGATTTTTGTATATTGATCTTGTATCCTGCTAGAAACAAATGCTTTTCAGATTGAAGTTACATTTGGCAGTGACAACATCTTTGTGGGGGGTGGGGGGGGGGTCCTGCGTATTTACCAGGTGAAAAGAATCTTTTTCATTTTACTTGGAGCTTTATCATCAGCCCAAGGAAGAGGAACATCCCAATCTATATTAAGTTTTGAGGCTGGGCAGAATGTGTACCTTGTGGACTAATGCATATGAAATGTTCTGTTATGTTCATCAATAGGTTTTCCTTAAGAGTGCTCATGCAGTTGATGAGGCTTCCCATGTGCGTGTCTGTTTATCTGCAATGTTATCCCTCATTTTTAAATTTAGTATTCAATAATTTATCCCAGCATTATGTAGTATCAGGGACTTTGTGATGGTCTTCAATGATATATCTATCAAGTTATGAGTTTATACCGGATCCTGACTATTCTTATTTCTGATGTGATCTATTATAAAATGAGACCAAAAGCTTTAAAATAACTAATAATGTTTGGCTGAGGGGATTTCTTTGTGGGATACTCAGCCTTAGGAGACAGTAGATCGTATCACACATCTGAAGTAGGAGCCCACTCACTTCGGTATGTGAGCATCAGGACCCTGATTCTGCAGTCCCCTGCTGTATCAGCTTCATTCCCTCAAGGGAGAATGAATGACCTTCAGTTTGTTATGTCACAGTTGACATGTGTATCACATTTGAGTACCTCTTTAGTTATTGACCTAGGTTTATATCCAATCATGTGAAGTTTGCTCACCTGGGTGACTCACAAGGTCACATTCCCAGTGGGTCAGTTGACTGTGTCACAAAAAACAAAAGCATTCATTTGTCATTATGTATCTCTCCTACAGTTCAAACTTGATAGGCTAAAACATGGCTCACAAACAGCTTTAAAGGTGGTTTCTTAAATGTTTGTCTGTGGTTTACTAAAGTCTAGTTACTTAAATGAATTTATCTTATACTCCAGTTTTTTATTTCTCAATGTTCTGCCTCTATGACAGAACCCAAGAGCCAGTACAAACATAGATTTAATTCCACTGATTTATAACCAATCAACAGTTTGTATATTACATATGAATCTGTACACTGGGTTGTCAGCCTTCTTCCTTCTTTTACCTGTTTCCTGTTGGATGTTCAGATGATATGGGCCGAAGGTGATGGCTCAAGCTTGTGATTCCAGTACTTTGGGAGGCTGAGGTGGGAGGATCACTGGAGTTCAGGAGTTTAAGACAAGCCTGGGCAACACAGTGAGACCTCATCTTTTTTTTTTTTCTTAAAAGATGATGTAATGTTATTTGCCACTTTTTTTTTTTTTTTTTTTTTTTTTTTGAGACGGAGTCTCGCTGTGTCTCCCAGGCTGGAGTGCAGTGGCGTGATCTCGGCTCACTGCAAGCTCCGCCTCCCGGGTTCACGCCATTCTCCCGCCTCAGCCTCCCAAGTAGCTGAGACTACAGGCGCCCGCCACCACGCCCGGCTAGTTTTTTGTATTTTTTTAGTAGAGACGGGGTTTCACCATGTTAGCCAGGATAGTCTCGATCTCCTGACCTCGTGATCCACCCGCCTCGGCCTCCCAAAGTGCTGGGATTACAGGCTTGAGCCACCACGCCCGGCTATTTGCCACTTTTATTAACATCCCTGGACTACCGTTCTAACATTTCTTTTTTTAGAAAGCATATTTTATTATCATAAGATGTGCTTAAATCTTCATATGTGTGAGCATCATTGATATTATTAATAGTTAAAATCTATAATGGTCAATTCATTGGTTAGGTCAGAGACTAAAATCTGAAAATTAGAAAATCACTATTTCTTTCAGGTGTGTGTGTGCTATTGTGCTAATCCCTCACCTCTCTCAGAAAAGTCATTGTAGGCCCAAGGCAATAAGTAGACAGTCTGTGAAAGAATGAATGCAGATCCTAGAATAAATATGTAGTGCCCACTGAGTGGAGGAAAATTTTGCAAAAGTTGTTCTTCTATAATTGTGCAATGTTCCTCTGAGCCAGTTCGTCTGCTGCTTCATAGGCCCCAAATAATTTTTTCATCATCAAACTCCATTCTGCCCCTGCCTATGTCACCTACCATGCAATCTGTTTCACTGCATGGCCCTAGAGGCACAGACATTTTTCCAGTTTTAAGTGTATTAAGGTTCTCCTGTTTCTGCAAGATAATGGAAGTTAGGGGTTCTCTCTGTTTTTTGCTATTTAAGTCCATCATTAGGGTCAGTTGGGAAATATGTTTTCTCCAGAAGCTGTTAGATGCTGTTCAGTGCAATGATTTTTCACTTCTTACACTACAATTGATCCCATCTATGCATTATAGTTCCTAAAATCACTTTCTGCGAAGTCCCTTGATCACTTTTTAAAAATCAACAGCCCACCCAGCAGCATTATCATATCTTTTCTAATCATTAGAAGGAACATCCTCACGCTCCTTCTGCTGATGTTCCTACTAACAACGTGTAATCTGTGAAATAAAACAGTGGGAGGAGACCCATGCCACTCTGTGACACTCACCTATGACAGTTGGCAGCTGGGCACTCTCTGCAGAAGTTTCTCCTGAGGCTGATTGATCAGAATCCTTGGGAGGTTGAAAGCCCAGCCCTATCAGAACCACCATCACAAGGCCAGGTGTGGTGGCTCACGCTGTAATCCCAGCACTGTGGGAGGCCAAGGAGAGAAGACTGCCTGAGCCCAGGAGTTCGAGACCAGCCTGGGCAACATGGCAAGACACTATCTAAAAAAAAAAAAGAAAAAGAAAAAACCCACCATTTATTATCATCTCCCTTTTACCAGAATAAGCCTGTGGGTGTTGGCTATTGATTTACTCACAAACCCAGGCTGAGCTGGGCACAGATACCCAGTGTAACCAGCACAGAGCTTTACTCACAAGGGCTCAGGAAATGCATTTGTTGAGCTCAACAAATTGACAATCCAAGTTATCTCGATAAGCAGAGATTTTGTAGTTTAGAGAATTGAATACGGTAAGCAGAGCAACAAAACAGAATGTCATTTTATTTTGTTTCTAAGAGTACAAAAATGATAATCACCAACCTCTTGGGAATCCCAAGGCAGAATTTTATTGCCAGATCCCCCAACATCCTCACTACATACATGGAAGTTGCTTTACTCCTTTCTACCTTAGTTATTTGACCTATAATTAGAGGATAAAGTACAATATTCTAAAATCCTGGTAATACGGCAGATATATACTTTTATTTTTGATATGGGTGAAAGTCTTGAAGTCTGTAAAGCATTTAAGTTATTAAAAGACAGATCATCATCATCACTCGCCATCAGAGAAATGCAAATCCAAACCACAGTGAGATACCATCTCACATCAGTTAGAATGGCAATCATTAAAAAAATCAGGAAACAACAGGTGCTGGAGAGGATGTGGAGAAATAGGAACACTTTTACACTGTTGGTGGGACTGTAAACTAGTTCAACCATTGTGGAAAACTGTGTGGCGATTCCTCAAGGATCTAGAACTAGAAATACTATTTGACCCAGCCATCCCATTACTGGGTATATACCCAAAGGATTATAAGTCATGTTGCTATAAAGACACATGCACATGTATGTTTATTGTGGTACTATTCACAATAGCAAAGACTTGGAATCAACCCAAATGTCCATCAGTGACAGACTGGATTAAGAAAATGTGGCACATATATACCATGGAATACTATGCAGCCATAAAAAAGGATGAGTTCATGTCCTTTGTAGGGACATGGATGTAGCTTGAAACCATCATTCTCAGCAAACTATCTCAAGAACAGAAAACCAAATACCCCATGTTCTCACTCATAGGTGGGAACTGAACATTGAGATCACTTGGACACAGGAAGGGGAGCATCACACACTGGGTCCTACTGTGGGGAGGGGGTAGGGGGGAGAGATAGCATTAGGAGATATACCTAATGTAAATGATGAGTTAATGGGTGCAGCACACCATCATGGCACATGTATATATATGTAAAAAACCTGCGCGTTGTGTACATGTACCCTAGAACTTAAAGTATAATTAAAAAAAAAGATAGATCATCACTGATCATTATGGCAAGGACAAATTTAGAAGACTTATTAAACTTACCTCTGTGGGGAGGGGCCAAGATGGCCGACTAGAAGCAGCTCTGGTCTGCAGCTGCTGGTGAGAGGAAGGAGGAAGGTGGCTGATTTCTGCATTTCCAACTGAGATACCCAGATCATCTCACTGGGACTGACTAGACGGTTGGCATGACCCACAGAGAGCGAGAAGAAGCAGGGTATTGCTTCACCCAGGAACTGCACAGGGCAGGGGGACCTCCCTCTCCAGCCAAGGGAAGTGGTGAGGGACAGTGCTACCCACCAAGGGTACTAAGCTTTTCCCACAGATTTTTGCAATCCACAGATCAGGAGATGCCCTCGGGAGCCTACATCACCAGGGCCTCAAACACAAAACTGGGTCTCAAAGACAAAACTGGGCAGACCAATGACAGGTGCTTTTGTTGGTGGCTGTTGGGCAGGTGCTGAGCTGCAGAAGTTTTTTTTTTTTTTCTTTTTTCTTTTCTTTGTCGGAGTCTCGCTCTGTTGCTCAGGGTGGAGTGCAGTGGTGCAATCTTGGCTTACTGCAAGTCTGCCTCCCGGGTTCACAGCATTCTCCTGCTTCAGATTTCCGAATAGCTGGGACTACAGGTGCCCGCCACCACGCCTGGCTAATTTTTGTATTTTTAGTGGAGACAGGGTTTCACCTTGTTGGCCAGGATGGTCTGCATCTCCTGACCTCGAGATCCACCCGCCTCGGCCTCCCAAAGTGCTTTGATTACAGGCATGAGTCACGGCGCTCAGCTCAGGAGTTTTTACATACTCCCGCAGCACCCAGAACTCCAGTGAGGTAGGAGAAATGTCCACTTCAGTGGAAAGGGGGCTGTAGCCAGGGAGTCAAGTGGTCTGGCTCAGAGGGTCCCACCCCATGGAGCCCCAGAAACTAAGATCCACCGGCTTGAAATCCTCGCTGACGTCAGAGCAGTCTGGAGTCCGCCTGTGACAACTCAGTTCCCAGGGGCGGGGCGACCATCATTACTGAGGCTTTATTTGGAGGTTTTCCCCTGACAGTGCTAAGGAGACTAGGAGGTTTGGATTGGGTGGAATTCCCCCACAACGCAGCAAAGTGGCTGTTGCAGATCATGGCCAGACTGCTTCCTTTGTGGGACCTGAAGCCATCCCTCCTCACTGGGCAGGGCATCCCTGTAGGAATTCCAGTAGCTAGAGTCAGGGGTTTACAGACAAACTCTTATCTCCCTGGGACAGAGCACCTGGTGGGAGGGGCAGCCATGGTCTCAGGTTCAGCAGACTTAATCTTTCCTGCCTACTGGTTCTGAAGAGACCACCTGATCCCCATGAGGGCTACTCCTCCAGTACAGCACACCAGCTCTGCTAAGACACAGTCAGTCTGCCTCCCTAAGCAGGTCCTGGATCCAATCCCGTGCTTCTTGACTGGGTTAGACCTCCCATCAGGGGTCTCCAGATACCTCATGCAGGAGAGTTCTGGCTGACATCAATCAGGTCGATGCCACTCTGGGAAGAAGCTTCTGGAGGAAGGAGCAGACAGCAATCTTTGCTGTTCTGCAGCCTCCACTGGTGATACCCAGGTGAACAGGGTCTGGAGTGGACCCCCAGCAAACTGCAGCAGACCTGCAGAAGAGAGGCCTGACTGTTAGAAGATAAACAAACAGAAAGTAATAACAACAACCACAACATCAACACAAAAGACCCCACAAAAACCACATCCAAAGGTCAACAGCCTCAAAGATCACAGGCAGACAAAACCATGAAGATGAGGAAAAACCAATGCAAAAACACTGAAAATTTCACAAGCCCGAATGCCTCTTTTGTTCCAAACGATCTCAACCCTTCTCCAGTAAGGGCACAGAACAGGGCTGAAGCTGAGACTGATTAACTGACAGAAGTAGGTTTCTGAAAGTGGGTAATAATTAATTTCACTGAGCCAAAGGATTATGTTCTAACCCAATACAAGAAGTTAAGAACCATGATAAAAGATTACAGGAGGTATTAACTAAAATAACCAGTGTAGAAAGGAACATAAATGACCTGATGAAGCTGAAAAACACAGCACAAGAACTTCATGATGCAAACACAAGTATCAGTAGCCAAAGCAACCAAGTGGAAGAGAAGGTATCAGACCTTCAAGACTATCTTGCTGAAATAAGGCAGGCAGACAAAATTAGAGAATAAAGAATGAAAAGGAACAAGCAAAACCTAAGAGAACTATGGGACTATGTAAAAAGACTGAACCTATGACGAGTACCTGAAAGAGTTGGGGACAATGGAACCAAGTTGGAAAACACACTTCAGGATATCATCCAGGAGAACTTCCCCAACCTAGAAAGACAAGCCAATATTCAAACTTGGGAAATCAAGAGGACCCCAATAAGATACTCCACAAAAAGATCTACCCCAAGGCACATAATTATCAGGTTCTCCAAGGTTGAAATGAAGGAAAAAGTGTTAAGGGCAGCCAGAGAGAAAGGCCAGGTCACGTACAAAGGGAAGCCCATCAGACTAACAGCGGACCACTCAGCATAAACTTTACAAGCCAGACAAGACTGGGGGCCAGTATTCAACATTCTTAAAGAAAAGAAATGCCACCCATAATTTCATATCAGACCAAACTAATCTTCATAAGCAAAGGAGAAATAAAATCTTTTTGAGACAAGAAAATGCTACGGGATTTCGTCACCACCAGGTCTGCCTGGCAAGAGCTCCAGAAGGAAGCACTAAACATGGATAGGAAAATCACCTGCAAAAACACTCTGAAGTACACAGACAAGTGACATGATGAAACAACTACATTGACAAGTCTGCAAAATTAACCAGCCAGTATCATGATGACAGGTTCAAATTCACACATAACAACATTAACCTTAAATGTAAATGAGCTAAATGCCCTAATTAAAAGACACAGAATGGCAAGCTGAATACAAAGCCAAGACCCATTCGGTATGCTGTATTCAAGAGACAGATCTCATGTGCAAAGATGCACATAGACTCAAGTTGAGGGATGGAGGAAAATTTACGAAGGAAATGGAAAGCAGAAAAAAAAGGGACAGGGGTTGCAATCGTAGTCTCTGACAAAATAAACTTTCAACCAACAAAGGTCAAAAAAGACAAAGAAGGGCATTACATAATGGTAAAGGGATCTATTCAACAGGAAGAGCCAACTACCCGAAATATACATGCACCCAATACAGGATCACCCAGATTCATAAAACAAGTTCTTAAAGACCTACAAAGAGACTTACACCCCCACACAATAATAGTGGGAAACTTTAATACCCCACTGTCAATATTAGACAGATTGTCAAGACAGAAAATTTACAAACATATTCAAGACTTGAACTCAGCTCTAGACCAAGTGGACCTGATAGACATCTACAGAACTCTCCACCCCAAAACAACAGAATATACATTTTTTTTGGTGTCACATGGCACTTAATCTAAAATTGATCACAGAATTGGAAGTAAAACACTCCTCATCAAATGCAAAAAGAACTGAAATAATAACAGTCTCTCAGACCACAGTGCAATCAAATGAGAACTCAAGATTAAGAAGCCCACTCAAAACCACACGACTACATGGAAATTGAACAACCTGCTCCTGAATGACTCCTGCGTGTATAATGAAATTAAATCAGAAATCAGGAAGTTCTTTGAAACCAATAGGAACAAAGAGACAATGTACCAGAATCTCTGGGGTGCAGCAAAAGCAGTGTTAAGAGAGAAATTTATAGCACTAAATGCCCCATCAAAAAGCTAGAAAGATCTCAAATCAACACTCTAACATTATAACTAAAAGAACTAGAGAACCAAGAGGAAACATACCCCAGAGCTAGCAGAAGACAAGAAATAGCCAAGCTCAATGTGAAACTGAAGGAGATAGACATGAAAAACCCTTCAAAAAAATCAACAAATCCAGGAGCTGGATTTTGAAAATAATAAAAAAAAAAGTTAATAAAATAGACCACTAGCAAGACTAATAAAGAAGAGAAGAGAGAAAATTCCAATAAACACAATCAGAAATGATACAGGGGATTCATGTGCCTCAGCCTCCCAAGTAGCTGGGACTACAGGCATGCACTACCATGCCTGGCTAATTTTTTACCCTGTTGACCAGGCTGGTCTCGAACTCCTGACCTCAAGTGATCTGCCTGCCCAGCCTCCCAAATTGCTGGGACTACAGGTGTGAGCCACCGTACCTGGCCTGTTTCATTAGTTTCTACTCCTATCTTTACTATTTTCATGCTCCTTTCTTTCTGTTTATTTTCCTGTTTAGTCTCCTGGGTTTGAAGTTTAGGTCATGGGTTGGCAAACTTTGGCCTGAGGGCCCAATCTGACCTGCCACCTATTTCTGTAAATTGAATTTAATTTAACACAGCCACTTCTATTTGTTTATGTATTATCTATGGCTACAAGGGCAGAATTGAGTAACTGCGAGAGATCACATGGCCTGCGGAGCCTAAAATATTCACTCTCTGGACAGTTACAGAAAAAGGTTGCTAATTCCTGGCTTAAATAATTGACTTTTTTTTTTCTTTTCTAGTATATTAATTTAAAGTTTTAATTTCTCTCTAAGTACTGCTTTCCCTAAACTCAATAAATTTTGGTATGTAATGTTTTCATTATTGTTCATTTCAAAATGTCCAGTTTCCATCGTGATTTCTTTTTGACCCATCAGTTATGTAGAAATATCTTGCTTAATTTACAAACATTTAGGGATTTTTCCAATTATCTTCCTGATGGTGAACTCACGTTTTAATTGCACTGCCATCAGAATGTGCTCTGTGTGATTTCTGTTTTTTGAAATAAATGGATTTTGAAGTTGTATTTTGTGTTCTATATATGTGTTCTATAAGATCAATTAGTTAAATGTGTTATTCAAATGTTTTAGATTATTATTAACTTTTTTGTCTGCTTTTCTTACTGGCTACTGAAAAAGGTAAATCTCTAACCATGTTTATATCTCTAACCATGACTGCAGATTTCCCTATCACTCCTCTACATTTGCCACTTTAGCTTTATATATTTTGAAGCTGTATTATTATGTACACACAAATTTAGGATTGACCCTTTTATTATTATAAGATGTCCCTCCTTATTGCTTGTAATAAGAAAGAAAGTCACTGCTTCAAGTTATGGGAGGGCAAACAATGGGACAGCAAACAATGCAAGCAAAACAAAGAGAAGAAAAGTACACTGACATAAGAACTTCATTCACCCTGTTTTTTTCTTTAGATATTTAACAAATTTCAGCTTAGGTGAATAGGGTCCAAGTTACTGGACATATGGTAACTATTTGAGAAAGAAAACAAAGATGTTATTGAACTGAGGAGACAGTAAATTGCACAGCCTCTCCTACGAAGTATTTTTACTCAAATTTTTTTTTTTACGACAATCTGACCATGTCTTTAGAACTGTAGAAAATACAGGCGATGGAGGAACACGTTAAATAATACCATTAAAAAACAATCAAACAAATCATGACTGTGTAATATTCTATAAGACAGTTGGGCTGGGTTCTTCAAAAAGTCATTGTTGTGGGAAAAACAGTATTGGTGGTGGACTGGTACCAGTCTTGATTAAGAGAATAAACATTATAAGGGCAATGGGTAAATTTATTTGGATATTAGTTTGAAAAAATCTGTAAATGGCATTTTTGGGGACAATTGGGAAAATTTGAATACAGAATAAGTATTGATGGTATAGAAGTTATTTATTTGTTTGTTTATTTATTCATTTATTTTTAAAGAGACAGGACCTTGCTATGTTGCCCAGGCTGGCTTCAAACTCCTGAGCTCAAGTGATCCTCCTGCCTTAGCATCTCAAGTAATAGAGAATTATTTTTAAATTTCTCAAATATCATCATGGCATTGTGGTTACATAAGCCTGTTTTTAGGATATGTCCAAGTACTTCATGGTTAAGTGTCATCATATCTGTAACTTACTTTCAAATGGCTCAGATAGACACACACACATTTACATACATATTTAAGTAGAATGGAGAGAGACAAAATGTAATTATGGCAAAATGTTGCATTTTATAGGTGGTGAATATATAAATGTTCATTGTGCTATCCTTTCTAGAGTTTACAGTTTTCATAATAAGTTGGGAGAAAATCAATGGGCAAAGTAAGTTCAACATTAGAAAAAAGTAAGAAAGTTTCCAATTTAATTATGAAACTATATAACCTGGAGGGGATGTTATTAGTTTCTGATTAAAAAAACAAAAAGATGCATATAGCAACAGAACATTTTCCAAGAAATTCCATGGCAAGTCAATATTTTCTAAATTTTCAAGGGATCTTCTCTACATTTTAGAGGAGTTATTTAATTTCTTGTAGGGGTGGGTGGGAGGGGGAAAGAGAATGTTTAGACTAAAACGAACAGTGAAAGACTTACTTTTCAATTTTCTATTGATTTTACTCTATTTAGCTACATCAATTTTGGGAACATAATATAAAGATTAGAGTGAAGAATACTAGGATAATATAAAGATTAGAGAGAAAAATACTAGCTATTGTAATTTGAGAATTTAAGGTAGCCAGGTACTGTGCAACAAGCCAAGCACATGGTATTTGGGTGAGCAAAAAGAGACCCTGCTGTTATAGAATTGACAGTCTAGTAGGGAAGATAGAAATTAATTAAAAATGTATACAAATATATAGTTATAAACTGCGATTAAAAGGGAAATGTCATGGATACCTTCTAGGGTTTCAGTTGCAGAAGCTATATGAATGGTGCAGTCATTCCCTGAAAAGTGAAACACAGAATGAGAAACATACATATATTTTTTGTTGTTTCTAAATTTGAGACGTTCTTAAGACATGAGAGGTTGAATGAAGGTACCTGTGTATGTCTAGAGAATTTTTTAAATTGTAACTCCACAGTAATCATAAGTAGATTTCACCATTAGTGGACAGACTTTGTTCCTAAAAGGAAGGAAAATTAAATAGTGATGATCATCAAATAGTTCCATGAGAGCCTCTGACTATAAACTATAATTAACTAGAGATTTTCCCTTGGGGATCCTTGTGCAGCAATTTAATTAATTTTATTTTATTATCTGTTTTAGCATGTTTTAACTTAATATTTAAGAAAGCTAAAATATCAAATTAATTGGCCTTTTCCCTTCCTTTGCATTCTCTAGCTGCAATATGAGTCCCACAGCTAAATATGATCAGCTTATTTTGTCAAATTTATAAAAGGAGTAGAGTGACAGGGTTTTCCAGAGGCGTGACTCCAAGTTTCTTAACGTTTCTTATGTCAGTGTGTTATAAACTGTGTGGTTTATGAATCAGCAAAACTGCTCTTGGGAATATTTTAGAAATGAAATCTTGAGACTGGGCGCGGTGGCTCACACCTGTAATCTCAGCACTTTGGAAGGCTGAGGTAGGTGGATTACCTGAGGTCAGGAGTTCGAGACCAGCCTGACCAACATGGAGAAACTCTGTCTCTACTAAAAATACAAAATTAAGTGGGTGGTGGTGCACGCCTGTAATCTCAGCTACTCAGGAGGCTGAGGCAGGAGAATCACTTGAACCCAGGAGGCAGAGGTTGCGGTGAGCCAAGATTGTGCCATTGCACTCCAGTCTGGGCAACAAGAGTGAAAATGGTCTCAAAAATAAAAAATAGAAATGAAATCTTGAACAGTCATTATCTGGACACTTGTTTAGAAATATGAAAATGTCTTGGCTTTTTCCTTAATTTGCAAAAGGTCTGTATGAAAGGATGCTATATCCATTTTCCCAAAAGGTAAACATACAAATTAGACTTAAATATTGAATTTTAAGTAAACCAGAAATAAGTTTATTAATTTCTTGGTGAATTAAAATCTGCAATATTCACAAAATCTATTTATATTTTTCCAAATGTTAATGAACAGTCATAGAAATTTGCATTTAAGTGGATTAAAATGCAATTTATAATACAGAATATAACCTAATTATATAATTGCCCTAGTATAATTTCATATTAAAGAGTTAGAATATTTTGAAGCTTTTCTGAATTCTCTACTTGTATTTTAAAAGCTAATATTTTAGTGCTTTATGTGCATTTTAAATTTATTTTTATTTTTTCACCTCTCCTTGCCATATGTGCATATTTAAAATGTTTGAAAGTACTAATAGAAAACTCATGCATTTAAAACTATAATTCACAGTAAAACAGTCAAGTTGGGGGTCCTTTTCCTTCTCTAAAATAAACAAAACAAAACAGAAAATCATAAATACAATTTCATGGCATCAGAATACCTCAGTCTCCTACCAGTGTTGTGAATGGAATAATTACAAGAAAGTCACTAATGTAACCAAAGTAATTCAGAAAAATGTGTGAGCTCTTTTTTTTTTTTTTTTGAGACGGAGTCTCGGTCTGTTTCCCAGGCTGGAGTGCAGTGGCGCCATCTGGGCTCCCTGCAAGCGCCGCCTCCCAGGTTCTGTGTGAGCTCTTATACTTAAATTTGTGTTTAAAAAGACTGAGTTTTTCTTTTTTTCTCTATGTACTTTATACTTTACTTTCAAGCTCCGATCTACTAGAATGAAGAAAGGCTGACTAGAACTTCCCTTTTCAGTCTTAAACTTATATGAATAGTATTCTTCTCCATCTCTCCTTTTTTTGCCTCTATCTTTTCCATTTATGTTGGAAGAGACTAGGCCAAAGATTTTTAAAGATGTCTATGTATAGCTACATTATAAAGATTAGATGCATTCTAAAATTGTGATTTCATAAATTTAACTATAAGTATATAATTTATAAATACCAAAATGTAGTTAAAATCTGCTCTCACTGTAAAGTGTTAAAATTCAGAAGAATATTTGATATAATCTTTTTCCCTCTTGTTAAATGCCATGTTTGAATTTGCTGTGACATTAGAGAAATTTAACTTTCTCAGGTTGGGATAGGGTACTTAATAAACGATTAATGATGGAATTAAGTTGTTACATTTTCTAAAAATTGAAATGAATATACTCGCACAATTAACATAAATTTGAGTAACCAAAGTCAATTTTTAGACAGATTATCCGTTTTTTTCTTAATAGGATTAATAGAAAGATTTGAAACATATATAATGAACTCATACAGTTTACATAAATGTGACTAATATAAAGCACATCTTGATAAATTAGTATGTGTTATCATGCCTCATAATTAACAAGCAATTAGAAATTAAATTTGTTTATTTGAACTTCTATTCTAAAATATAGAGGAAAAATAAATGGGAACTGGATCCCTTAATAGCCCTATAGATAATAAAACTCAGAGATTGAATTAAAATAAATGCATACCAAAAATACTTTGAATGCTTCAGATCTACTTGAAAGTATTTTGCTATTTACTTTTTCTCTCTATTTTAGAACAAAATTTATGAATAGAAATGTGGCATACAAATTGGAACTGTTATGATGTGTGTTTCGTATTTCTGGATTTGGAGAAATGTTCTCATTTTAATCGTATGTATCTTACCTCTATTTATTATTTATTTTTATCTTTCGTTTATTAATAGAGATAGAAGTATTTCTGCACACAACCCAACTAACTGGAAAAAGGTTACATAAAAACATGAAAAGTCTAATCCCACTATGGCCAAAATAGGTTTGCCAATATGGGCTAAGCCGGCAAGGAGGGAAGAGAGAGACAGGAACAGGGCAGAGGCTCCTCAGGAGGCCTTTCCTCTTTAGACCTCTTTTGCGGGGTCACGGGGATCCTGACCTCTAGGTGCAGGTCCTCCTGGGAGGAAGGGTGGCGCCAGAGTACTGGATGCTGGCATAAGAGCGCGTCTGAGCAGCTCACTTCTTGCCATATCTCCCGCGGCAGTGACTTCCGGCAGGCACTGAGTCTGCATCGCGAGAATCTCACACCCGCGAGTACCCTTTCGAGCCTGCTGGGGAATGCGCTCCCTTTCCCCAAACGGCCCTCGGCTCTCCTTTCGACCACCCGTCCAGGGGTCCTGGGTACCCAACGCGACCACGTCTGGCTACTCAACTCACGTCTGGCACCTCACCTCACACCTGGCGCCTCAGGTGTCTCGTGGCGCCTCGGCCAGAGGTCCCACAAGGTGGCGCCGCCTCTCCGTGGCGCCCGGGAGCCCGCAGGCGCGGGTGGCTTGGCCCGCATGGACTCCGAACTGCAGCGGCTCCACCAGACAGTTGCAGAAGCTGGTTGACTGCCGGGACCCCGTGCTTTGCGCAGCCAGGCGTCGAGGAGGCGGCGGCTAGTCCCGCGGTGCGGGCGGGGTTGCCTAGTGGTCCCCGCAGCCTCTGGACCCAGCCATGCTGCTCTGGATGCAGGGCTTCGTGCTGGAGGCGGTGGCTTGCCAGGATGACGATGACTACTTACACTACGGGATCCTCTTCGAAGACCTGGACCGCAGTGGGGACGGCATGGTGGACATCACTGAGCTTCAGGAGGGGCTGAGAAACTGGAGCTCCGCGTTTGACCCGAACTCCGAGGAGGTGAGACCGGAAGGTGGCACGGGCAGCCTGGGGAGACGTTGGGCAGAGGGTGAAGCAAACCCTGCCCTTTCCAGAGCTGCTTTCAAAGGCCTTTGGAGTAAGGGTGGGGTTCTCCTCTGTGAGCCTCCTCATGCAGAATAATGCGACTCAGGGAAACATGTTCTGGGTCTTCTTAAAATAGCCCCTTTCTGGCCAGGCGCGGTGTCTCACGCCTGTAATCCCAGCATTTTGGGAGGCCCAGGCGGGTGTATCGCCTGAGGTCAGGAGTTGGAGACCAGCCTGGCCAACATGTTGAAACCCCGTTTCTGCTAAACAAAGACAAAAATTAGTCGGGCGTGGTGGCACGCACCGGTAATCCCAGCTACTCCGGAGGCTGAGGCAGGGGACTTTGAGGCCAGCCTTTTGTTTCAGCTTAAAGAACTCTCTTTAGCCATCTTTGCAAAGCAGGTCTCATGGTAATGAACTCCCTTAGCTTTTTTTCTGGGAACGTTTTTATGCCTCAATTCTGAATTACAGTTTTGTGGATAAAGTCTTCTTGGTTGTCAGTTTTTTTTTTTCTTTAGCACTTTGAATATATCATCTTTAGCACTTTGAATATATGTCTCCTAGCCTGTAGAGTTTCTGCTGAGAAATCCACCGTTAGTTGTATTGGCACCCCTTTTTATGTGGTGTATTTCTTATCTTTTGCTGCTCTCAGAATTTTTGTCTTTGATTTTTGGTGGTTTGATTATTATGTGTCTTGGTGAACTCTTTTTTGAGTTGAATTTGATTGAACATCTCTGTGTTTCCTATACCTGGATATTGGCATCTATCCCCGATTAGGGAAGTCTTTAGCCAATGTATCTTTAAATACGTGTTCTTGTCCTTTATCCTATTATGCAAAGGTTTTTTTGTTTTTTTGTTTGTTTGTTGTTTTAGACAGTCTCGCTCTGTCGCCCAGACCCGAGTGCAGTGGTGCAATCTTGGCTCACTGCAAGCTCCGCCTCCCGGGTTCACACCGTTGTCCTGCCTCAGCCTCCCAAGTAGCTGGGACTACAGGCACCCACCACCATGCCCCAGTAATTTTTTTGTATTTTTAGTAGAGACAGGGTTTCACCATGTTAGCCAGGATGGTCTCGATCTCCTGACCTCATGATCCACCTGCCTTGGCCTCCCAAAGTGCTGGAATTGTAGGTATGATCCACTGTACCCAGCCAGGTTTGATCTTTTGATGGTGTCCCAAAGTGCTGGAATTATAGGTATGAGCCACTGTACCCAGCCAGGTTTGATCTTTTGATGGTGTCCCATAGTTCCTGTAGGTTTTCTTCATTCTTTTTGAGTCTTTTGTCTTCTTGTTCCTCTGACTGGATAATTTCAAATTTTCTATTTGTTGGCCCATTGATTTCATCAGAAGCAAGATCGAGTCTGTTGTTAATAATTTTTACTGAATTTTTCAGTCCAGTGATTGTATTCTTCATCTCTAGAATTTCTACTTGATTCTTTTTAATGTTTTTATTTTATTATTGAGCCTCTTACTTTGTGTATTGTTTTGCCAAATGTCATTAAATGTTATATTTGTATACTCTTGTGTTGATCTTTTAGCGGATTATTTTGAATTCTTTGTCAGTAATTTCATAGATCTTCTTTTCTTTGGGGTCTATCATTGATACTTTATTAGTTTCTTTTGGAGGCGTTATGATTCCTTGATATTTTGTAATCCTCATGTTCTTGTATTGTTATGTGCACATTTGCAAGGCAGCCCCTCTTCTGTCCTTTAAAGTTGTTTTGAGGCAGGGATAAATCTTCGCTATTTAGTCCAGCCTGTGATTCTGGAAGGACCAGGATGGGAGAAGATTCATTTTTAATGACCCCTGCCCAATTGTCTAGAAGGATTTCCAGGCCTTATGCCAATAATGGAGGCAAGGGAATTCATGTGGGCTGGTCTACTATCACATTCACTAGTTAGAAGGATGGAAGGCCCCATGTGAACTGACCTGGTTAACTTCTCTCACTGTATTAGTCCGTTCTCATGCTGCTAATAATGACATACTTGAAAGTGGGTAATTTATAAAGCAAAGAGGTTTAGTGGACTCACAGTTCCACATGGCTGAGGTGGCCTCACAATCATGGCTGAAGGCAAATGAGGGGCAAAGTCACATCTTACATGGTGGCAGGCAGGAGAGCTTGTGCAGGGAACTCCCATTTATAAAACCATCAGATCTCATGAGACTTATTCACTACCATGGGAACAGTATGGGGGAAACTGCCCTCATGATTCAATTATCACCACCTGGCCCTGCCCCTGACACTTGGGGATTATTACAATTGAAGGTGAGATTTGGGTGGGGACACAAGCCAAACCATATTAATCACCAAGAAAGCATCTAAACCCCTGCTCTGTTCAGCCAAAATGTCCATGGAATGCTGTTGCAAATATGTGAATGAAGTAATTATTAAATGTAATTTCATCGTTAAGATTGTTTTTTTGGATAGAGCTTTTTGGGGATTGAGGAAATGGAGGGAAAGGAACTAACATTTACTGAACTCTACTCCTTGCCATATTTGTTCTACCTATTTTACCTTCTACATCTTATTTTTATCTCACACAATCATCACAGCAGCTACGTTTTATAGTTGAGAACTCTAAAGCTTAGGAAGGCTCAATAATTTTGCTTACGTTGGGTATCCCAATGAACCACACGTCTCAGGATTCATGCCCTTTTGTTGCCATGTGCCACACTGACCTGGGCTTGGCCATTTAGCTTACTTTAGCCCTTGGAACATAAGCAAATCTTGATACAAGTACTTGTACATTGGGGCTTGTCTTCTTGAGTGCTGTCTCTTGAACACTGTAAACCACCAGAAAAAAGCCTAGCTGACATGGGATTATTTTGGTGCTTCTTCACCAGGTGGAAACCTTTGTGGCTGATGGCGCCTTTGCCCAAGTGTTGCTTGTGCCCACTGTGCTTGCTCTGCCCACTTGGGCTGGCAGGCTACATTCAGCTTGTGCTGGTGGCCTGGATCCCACCCCTGCTGGCTCTGCACTCAGCCCGTGACTAGTCCAGGCATGCTGCCTTGAATGCCTTCCACCTTGGGCACCAGTGTCTAGATAAGGGGGATGCAGTAGCACTTGGCAACTCAGAGATGACAGCAATTGCAGAGCCCTAAGATGCATTACAGCCTTTTGCTCAGGGAGTTCTGAGCACTGGCCACCAGGAAACGTTGCAGCTTGTTTGAGTTACAGCTCATTTGTTCCTGCCATCCACCCACTTTGGCAAATGGGGGCCTGTCACAGCTTGTTTGGTCCCACCACCCTTCTCCAGTCATAGCTCCTGGGCTGACCCAGCCCTGCTGCTGCGGCTTCCCATCACATAGGGTGGCAGCCCATTGCTGGGGAGAAGGGTTACTGTGTTATAGCTCTGACTTGGGGAATTCTGAGGTCTGGACCCCGAGAAGTGTCGTTGCTTTTCGTTCCCATAGTCTGGCAAATGGGAGCATGTCACTGCCTGTAGCTCAGAGAGTTGGCCAGGAATGTGTTATAGCCTTTTTTGCTCCTGCTGTTTGGCAGGCTCTGAGTTCTTGTCCTATAACCAAGAAGTATGAGTTTACATGGACACTGGAGAGTCAGCAAGGCAGGGCAGAATTTTATTGAGTGAAAGGAGGAAAGCTCTCAGCAGAGAGAGGACTTGAGGGCGGGTGGCCCTGTGTGTGGGAGTGGGCCTGAAAGTGGGTAGTACAACGTGTGGCTGAGTCTGGGGTTTCTAGTGAGCTCCGAATGGGGGAGTGCATGCTGACTGGTCCATGGGCAGGCCTGGAAAAAGCACCATTTCATTGGGTAAAAGACATTGAGGAAGTTCTCGCATTAGTCGTGGACTCTGGTAGCTCACTTTTCAGACTTTGGGCTGTCTTTGGTTTGACGGTTGGGTTTCAGCGGGGACTTGCTCATTTCTGCCTGGGAATTCGTCTGCCTCCTGCTGCTATCATAGCTACCCAGGGGGAGAGATCACCTGGAGACAGCTACCCAGTGAGTCCTTAACTGTTCTATATTCTCATCTGAGGTGACAGACATGTGATTGAAGTAATCTTGGCCAGCTGCAGTGGAACCAATAGTTGATTAAATTTACATGAATGACCAAGACCAGATCAGAAAAGGAACCAACCAACTGAACCAACAAGTTTAACCAAACTCAGATTGCATATTCATAACTAAATATAATCTTTGTAAGCCACTAAATTTTGGGGTGGTTTGTAACTTAGCAATAGATCACTGGTACGGGAATGGAATATTTTACATTTCTCCCTGGAATTACATTGTTAGAATGGTTGCAGTCCTTCCCTCCATCTCTCTAAATACTGTTATCCCATTCGATTTGTTTCAATTCCGTCTTCTCAGTGAAAGCTTACTGCATATAATTAAAGACAACACTGAATGTCCCTTTAAGCCCATAGACCTTGATTATGTTCTGGATTGGATTACCTATGTTTTTTTTCTACATATTTGCCTGAATTCTAGGTTCTTTTAGATAAGGATTACTTCATATATTTTAGTCAATTAAGCAAACAGTATTCAAGCATTATATATGAGCTAGTGCACTAGGAACTGTGTTAACAAAAGTCTTCAGAAACACAGTTTTGGGTGGAGTAATAAAAGACGTATATAGCTATACACAAGGTAGACTATGATCATTGCTATAAAAGTGATACAAGAAGAACTTAATTGTGTCCAGGCACAATTAAGATTTGTACTGGGTTAATATATAAACAGAAATGAAAAGAAACGGTTTCTTGAGCGGAGACAATAGCTTGAACAAAGGCATAGTTGGGAAATTACCAGAGAAGGTCAGAGCTGATTAAATGACATTTCCAGTTTGTCCCTGACTTACTATTTTTTTGGAACATTTCATTGATATATAACATATACTGCAAAATACATAAATTATAAATGTAAGCTCCATGAATTTTCACAAGGCAAACTTGCAGCATGAAAATAGCATCTAGACTAAGAAGTAGATTATTACAAGCATCTCAGAAACATTCCTTTTTTACCCACTCCAAATCACTACCCCTGCTCTGCAGGTACCTACTGTCCTGATTTCTGATACCATATGTAAGTTTTCAATACATCTTAGTTAAATAAATATGTGTACCTTGCTCATACTGTACCTATTATTAAAATGCTTTTTGTTTCTTTGGTGGTCTCTTGTTTATCCTTTATAGCATCTCATTTGTAACTCTTATTTACTCCTTAATTTACCCTTCCATTGCATTTTATTCCTAGCTCTTCTATTAACAAACATTTAGCAGTAGTTATTTTTAAAGTAATTGGTGCATCTATACAAATTGGTAAACTCCTTTGGGGTGTTTATTAATTTTTGGATTCCTTCACATTTAGCATAGTGATTTGCATAGTAGGTTTTCAAATTTTAAAAATTATTAAATTGAATTGGAGAGTATAGTATTTGAAGATTATAATGGTATATAAGGCAGAGGATCCTGCCTCCCCTGTTGAAGAAACTTTGATTTCTAGGTTGAGTAATTGACCAGTAAACTACATTCTATGGAACTTGAAATACTGGAGGCCCTTGAGTCATTGCAAAGAGTCTGAGATTCTGCAGATGAATAATGGGCTTTGTCTATTGACCAAATAAGTAACATCTCATACATATATGTGTGTGTGTAAAGGTATGCATAGGCAGCTGTAGTTCATAAATACAAATTAAAAGTGTGACTAAATTTATAGTAACTTTTTGACATTATGTATTTTTCAACTAGGAGACACTAAAGGTAATTTATTTTTACATTAAAATATTGTCCTTATATTTAAAAATATTGGATATCCTCACTACTTGCTTTATGCAAGGGAGGAATCAAAGTTTCTTTGGCCTTGGAGAGTGATAGGATTAGATCTGTGTTTTAGAATTTGAGGAGAATATGCAATACTTAATTATCCCTTCACAACGTCCAACATTGTGAGTGAAATGCATAGTAAGCTTATATTAAATATATTCATTGATTTGAGTTATTTAACATAGTATATGATGTGTTAAAACATATACTATGATTTAATATATGAATCATATAGATTTGATTTATATATTATCATAATATAACATATCATATATCATAATATATACATCATATACATCATATTATGTGTTAAATCATGAGTTTGGTGTTGTATTTTAAGTCAATTGTTTCTTTGAAAGCTTACCTTATAAAATATTGACTGGCCTTATTTCAGTCCCATGGATCAAATCTTCAGAATTGACTTTTTCAGTTCTTTTCAAGTTAAGAATATCTTATAGACCTACAATTCCATTGGAAATGTCTGGGGCCAAATATGGTTTGAAATTTAAAATTTGGATTTTAGAAAAGTAATGCAGTACATATATGATATGGGGACTGTGGGGTACCACCATGTAGTTATAAGTATGAATGCTTCTGCAGTGAAACGTGAATATTCACACTAAATTAGATAAGTAATTGACTAAAATTAACCTAATGTCTGTTTAAGGTAGATTTTGCCACCAAATGAACTTTGGTACCAATTTTCCAAAAAGTTTGTTAGGCTTTGACGTGCGGATATGGGATTATAGGTCAAAACATATGGGCCTTATAGGTCAAAACCATATGGTCCTTTAAAGCCTTTTACATTGTAAGTATATTTGCCTTATTGTCTTTTCAGATACTTTAACTTGACATTTTTTCATTTTTCAAGGAGTAATAGATGCTTCAGAAATAATTGCTGCTTTGAAATCTCTGGATATGCATATTTCTGAAGTCCAGGCAAAAACAATTCTGAGCAGGTCAGTCCTTGTCTTTATTTTTAATAACTTTTTCTTGTGTTTTATACTTGATGTTAGGAACTAATTGCTGTAAATGTGGCATTTCACCCCTTATTCTATAACTTGGTAAACAAACCTGCTTGTGTGTTTGCTCAATTCTATCTTACTTGAAATCTATTCCTTTAAGAGCAGCCTGCAATGTCATTCCCTAGGTTGACCATTTAAGCCACAGAAACCAAATGAAATTACACATACTACCAGTGTAATGATTTTTCAAACTGTTCTTAAGAGGGGCCTCTGTGTATTTGTGGGAGGAGGGAAGGAGAGCCAGATCAGAATGAGTTTCTGGCTTCCAACTATTGCTTGAACCAAACAGTTCTGCCTTCATTTGTTTTATGTCTTAAACTTTCAGGAAGATTTCTTTTGAAGAAGGGATTCCATGGTTGAAACCATTAGTCTCTTATAGAAAGGGACAGAGACAATTTATCCTAAGGAGAAATTTTAAAAGAGCATGAGGGAGGGGGAAGTAGAGGAAGGTGGAATTGAAAAGAAAACCTTATGTTTTCTGGACGCTTTTACTCACGCTTAATCTGCCATTGTCTCTTGTACCTGCAAAGCACAAAAGCTTGATAGTAGTATGCTGGTTCTCAAACTTCCTTGGGCTTGAGAGTAAGAACTGTGAAGTGAGCACTTCGGTTAACTGTAGGATCCTCTGGAGGTGGTAGATGGGTTTTCAAACCCTCTTTCAGCTAGCTCATCCCTTAAGTTACAAGAGTTTGGATTTGCCCATAATGCTGCCAAGTGTCTAGTGCTTCATATGCCCTCTGCATAGAATAGATTCTGACTGGGTTAGAATGATATGTTTAATGATATCTGTGACTTTAAACAGCCTCAAGTGTGATATTCTAGTTTTTAACAAGGATGCAAGATGTGTTTATACCTTGAGAAGAACCAGATAAATTGTGGTGTGGGAGGTGGAAGAGACAGAAGCTATAATTGCCATGTAAGATACTACTCGAAAGATAATACTGTGAATTCTGGTGGTTTTATTTCTGTCTTTCCAACCCTTAGACCTTTGCTCAATTAGTTTTTCTATTCTTGCTAGAATGCTGTTGGTAGTGATGGGCATTCTCTTTCCTGATCTTAAAGGGAATACTTCTAGTATTTTACCATTAAAAGTGGTTTATCATCTTCGTCATGTTAAGAAAGTTGCCTTCTATTTTTATTATTATTATTATTATTATACTTTAAATTCTAGGGTACATGTGCATAACGTGCAGGTTTGTTACATAGGTATACTTGTGCCATGTTGGTGTGCTGCACCCATCAACTCGTCAGCACCCATCAACTCGTCATTTACATCAGGTATAACTCCCCATGTAATCCCTCCCCCCTCCCCCCTCCCCATAATAGGTCCCGGTGTGTGATGGTCCCCTTTCCGAGTCCAAGTGATCTCATTGTTCAGTTCCCACCTATGAGTGAGAACATGCGGTGTTTGGTTTTCTGTTCTTGGATAGTTTGCTGAGAATGATGGTTTCCAGCTGCATCCATGTCCCTACAAAGGACACAAACTCATCCTTTTTTATGGCTGCATAATATTCCATGGTGTATATGTGCCACATTTTCTTAATCCAGTCTGTCACTGATGGACATTTGGGTTGATTCCAAGTCTTTGCTATTGTGAATAGTGCCGCAATAAACATAGGTGTGCATATGTCTTTTGTCAAGAGACTTTTAAAAATTACACATGGGTTTAGATTTGTGAGGTGATCATATATATCTTTCTTTAATCTGTTAATGTGGTGAATTAACTTACAGATTTTTCTCTGTTGATTCATCCTTATATGAGGATAAACACAACTTAAAAATATTGTGGTGGATTCGATTTGCTAAAATTTCATTCATAGCTTTTACATTTATGTTCATGGCTAAAATTGTCTTGTTCTTTTCTTTCTCTACTGTCCTAATCTGATTTTGTTTCTTAGATTGCAATGACCTCATGGAGCGAGTTGTGGTATAGTCTCTCTTTTTATATTCTCTGTAAGAGATTGAATGTAATTGGATTGATTGTAATACGATTTACAGTATTTATAGGGTTTTCTTTTTTTCTTTTTCCTTTCTTTTCTATAAATTTTTATCATCTTTTTTCTTATTTTTTTTTTAGTGGTTTGTATTTATATACTTTGTTTCTTGGTAGTAGTTAGGCTTGAAATTTTACTATACAAGTTTAATTTAAAGGCTGAAGTTAAACAAAATCTTTATACCCTCTTCAAACAGTAGAGTTTAGAACACTTTTAGCTCCAGTTACCCCTCTCCTAATTTATATGCTGTTTTATTCTCTTTTTAAACTGAACAAATAGGTATTGTAATTGTTACTTTATAGAGAAAATTTGATTGATGTTTTTATATTTAGAATCTTATTTACTCACCTTTCTTCCTTGCATCCCACACTACTCATCCAGGATAATTTTTCTTCATGAACTGCATCCTTTGGAAATTCTTTTAGTGGAAATATATTGGTACTTAACTCTTAGTTGTTGAGCATCTGAAAGCATGTCTATTTCACTTTTGTTCTAGAAAGAGAGTTTTGCTCGATACACAGTTTTAGTTTGACAATTATTTTTACTCAGAACTTTGAGATATTATTCTACTGCTGTTAGATTAAATGACTAGATGGAAAATTGGGCTAGTCTTTATATTGATCCTTGGTAGGGGATTTGTCTCTTCTCTCTGTGTTCTCTTATGATCTTCTTTTTGTCTTTTGGGTTCTGTAGCTTTTTATCTAGTGAATAGGCCTGTCTTGCTTTCTTTTCATTAATTTTACTTCCTCAGTGTTAATGTTGTACTTCTTGAAACTATGAGTTTATGTCTTATGACAGTTTAAAAAGATTCTCAATCTTTATATTTTAAAATACAGTTTCCTCTTCATTTTCTTTGTCTTTTTAAAATATTTTCTACTTTTTTCTTTTTCTGTGCAGCATTCTGGGTAAGTCCTTCAAATATATCTTCAATTCCCCTCTTCATCTATCTCTTTTCTTCACTTAACCATTCTACTGAGTTTATTAACAATTTTTTACTTATAGAAGTTTATGTCATTTGGTTCTTTTTCAGATACGTTTGATAATTCCTTATAGTTTATTATTTCTTGATTGTTTTATGATTCTATCTTTTATGTCTTAACATGAAATATATCCTGTTAATCTGTATCTTATATCTGACAGAATATTTTGGCTGTTGCTGTGGACAAAATCTAATTACATACTGTTACAAGAGGTATATTTTTAAGTAAATGGAAGTGTTAGAAGAAAAGGATGGAGAAAGCAAAACACTACAAAAATAAAAAGGGGCATTTTGTAATGATTAGGGATTTTATTTACCCAGAAGATAGAATTCTAAATTTGTATAGGTTTAATAATATAGCCCAAATTTATAAATCAAGAATTAACAAACGTACAAGGGAGAATAGATAAGTAGTCAATGATTATAGTAAGAGAGTTTAACTCAGATTTCTTAGCATTTAATAGAACAAGCGGATAGAAAATGCCATTAAAGATTAAATATAGCAATACCATCACCCACCGTTACCTAGAAAACATTCATAGAATATTACACTCGAAAACTGAAGAATATGTTTCTCTTAAAGCACACGTAGGACATTGATAAGATTTGCCCATACAGTGGGTCATAAAGGAAATGTGAAATATTTTAATAAAGAACTGGAATCATACAGAATATGTTCTCTATTCGTAAGTAATTAAACAAGAAATAAGCTTTCTTAAAATAAAAAATAGGATATTTTTAAAAAAGAAGTAACAGATAGGTCAAGTTTGATAGAAACTTGGGAGTTTTGTCAATCTATGGATTTTTTTCATTGATATGACAAATGGTATTTTATAAGCCATTACTCACAAAATTATATGTTGCTATACTGTTTTTGGAAAATTTGAAATACACTGCTGAATCATACTCTGATTAATTATGAATTACTGATAGCAATGATTTATTCAAAATTTATTTATAGAACTTCTATAAACATCAGTCATAGCTGTAGCTACAAAAGATGCAGTTGTGAACAAGCCAAAGTCCCCACTTGAGGGTTTCAGGCTAGTAAATAATTCCAGATGATTACAATGTAATGTCATAAGGCAAAGCAGATTGAAGCGGTACACATTGCCCACAGGTGAATTTTGTAGGGACTATTTAGTTTACCTGAAAATGTCTTTATATAACCTTCATTTTTGAAGGTTATTTTTATTGCAGTTGCATTCTAGGTTGAATTTTTTTTTTTTTCCAGCACTTTGAAGTTATCACTAAAGATATCTACTATTGGCCAGGCGCAGTGGCTCACGCCTGTAATCCCAGCACTTTGGGAGGCCGAGGCAGGTGGATCACCTGAGGTCAGGAGTTCGAAACCAACCTGGCCAACATGGTGAAACCCTGTCTCTACTAAAATCACAAAAATTAGCTGGGTGTGGTGGCAGGTGCCTGTAATCTCAGCTACTCAGGAGGCTGAGGCAGGATAATTACTTGAACCTGTGAGGCGGAGGTTACCGTGAGCCTAGATCGTGCCACTGCACTCCAGCTTGGGCTTGGCGACAAGAGCCAAACTCCGTCTCAAAAAACAAACAAACAACAACAACAACAACAAAGATGTCTGCTATCAAGAGCTGACTCTGATGTCAGTGGTTGCTTTTTTTTAGTTCCCCCTGTATGTAATGTTTCTTGCCCTCACTTCCAACTTTACTTTCTTTTTTGAACTCCAGTATTGCTCAGCTACTGAATTTCTACAAACTCACAGTCCTTCAGTAGCTATTTTTGTCAGGCTGATGGAGTCAAGTGTAGCTTAGTATTCGGCGAAAGATTCAAGGTTACCTGTATAGTTTCTGGAACACCGTCCAAAATTTGACCTGAAAATTCCTGCCGTCTCAGCAACCCTGAGCTCCAATCTTTGTTTATTCTACCCACCTGTTCTTAATTTAGGCTCCTACTTGTCTATGCTACTATTTGAAGTGTCCCCAGCCAAAAACGAGAATCAATGGAGAGCTCAACTTCTCGGTTTCCTTCTTTCAAGTATCATAACCCTGTCCTGTTTGTAGACCGATGCCTGAAAACAGTTGTTTCATATATTGTGTCCAGTTTCAGATTGGTTTACTGTGGCAATCTAAGTTCTGTAGCCACTATTTTGTCTTGGCTAGAACTGGAAATTGTACTAACCTTTTTGTTGGCAGAATGGAATTTGTTTTTTAGAATTTGTATTTACAATAATGCTACCTACAAAGCATTTCACTAACTCCACCTTTTAGTCAGACAATGAAACAACTTAAAAAAATTGAGATGCTTAAAAATTGAGTAAATCCTAAATTTTCCATGGTAAAAAGTGAGTTTTTAAATTAATAAAAGGTTGTTTTAAAGTTGATTAAAAAGCTATAAATAGGGAGAAAAGGATCAGAAGTAAAAATAATACTTGAAGAGCCAAAAGATATAAAATTACCCTTCAATCATTTTTATTCACTTTTCATCCATTTATTCATTGATTCAACAGATATTTATGGAAGGCTAAGTGTTGGAGATACACAGATGACTTGGTCTTTCCCTTCAAAATATCATTGGAAAATATGGGAGAAATACATACAAGTAAATAGTTAAAAAGCAATATGGAATAAAATCCACTAGAGAGGCATTCTGCCAATTACCTGATCAGCACTCCTTGAAGTATCAAGGTTATCAAAAACAAGGAAAGAGAAACTATCATAGCCAAGAGAGCCTAAGGAGACGTGATGACTAAATAGAATGTGCCATTTCAGCTGGGATCCTGAAACAAAGAGAGGACATTAGTTAAAAATGAAGAAACTCTGAATAAAGCATGGACTTTAGTGAATAATAATGTAGCAATTAATAATATTGGTTCATTAATTATAACAAATGTACCATAATAATGTGAAATGTTACCAATGGGGAAACTGAGTGTGGGGATATATGGGACTCTCTGTATTATCATCTCAATTTTTCTGAAAATCTAAAATTGCTTAAAAAATAAAGTCCATTTAAATAACAATATGAAAATACAGTAATTTCATGAAGTCCAAAGGAGTGGCTCCAACAATAAATATTTAATAAGTATTTATTTTTATAGTGGTGCTAACTTTGATATAAATGTTTCAAACACTATTTTCTTTTTTAAAAAATTTCAGCATGGATACTGATGGGTCAATGACAGTAGACTAGGATGAATGGAAGTACTACTTTTTACTGCATCCTGCAATAAATGTCACTGAAATTATTCATTTCTGGAAGCGTTCTACTGTAAGATTACTTTGTATTTTACTTTGTTTTTATTTTGTTCTAAATGTCATAGCTGTTATGATAATATCACCCCTACAATCCTTGCAGCCTCAGGGGCTAAACTTACAATATTTCCCCCCAATAATGTTCTGCTAATTTAACGAGGGGTATTAGTATTACGTGTATAAACATAGCAAAACCTAGAACTCAACATCATAATCTACCTGTTGAAAGTGCCTACTTTGTGTTAAGAATTAATTTCCATGACATAGTATTTAGATCGTCCTAGAAAAGTAAAAAATAATATATTTTTCTTTTTTTACAGATATGCTGTATTTAATTGGTCTTCTGTCATTAAAAACATAAAGTCAAATATTAGGATTTGAAAATTTTAGAACCAGAAAGGGTCAAATATTTGATAATCTACCTGCTCATGTTATATAAGCACTTGACTTGGAGTTGTAACAAGGAGATCTTGTAATTGAAGACTTTGTTTCCGTTTGCAGATCTCAGGTGTAGGGGTTAAGTTAATTATTTTTTCATGGCATACTATTCTCATTCACCCTCCTGAGTTTTTGCCTCCTCTCCATAGAGAACATAGGGGAAGCAAAGAGTACAGGCTCTGGACTGCCTGGGCTTGAATTCCACATCTGCCACCCACTTGCTATATCAACCTCTCTGTGCATCATTTTCCTCAGTTATATAGTAGAGATAAAAATGATAAACGTTTTGAGAATTAGTACATTAGTTAGTATATTTAAAACAGGACTGAGCACGTACGTGTTCAATACATGTTAGTTGTTATGATAGGCACTTATTCTATCTAATATGTTTCATTTGTGTTCTAGGATATTTATATATTTACATATTCTTAGGATGCATGTAGTATTGTTTCACACATGTGTTTTTGATTTGTATAGCTAGTGTTGTGCTAGAGGCCACATCTGATTTCTTACTTTATGATTTGTCCTTGACGTTATATGCTCATCTAATCTATTGCTTCTAACAGACTCATAGTATGAACTTATTACTTCTTTCTTGTCTATTCGCCAAGAAATGGACATCTATATTTTTCTCCAACTTCACCCATAAAAAATGCTTTCCTTTTATGTACTTTAGAGAATTTCACACAGTTTTGTCAGAGGGAATACATTTTACAACTGCTAAGGTATCCAGATTCAATTTTATTTTAATTTCATGAAATATTGCCATATTTTTTTTTCCAGAATGGCTAGCTGTAGCAATTCACACTCCTGCCAGAATGTATGAAGGTTCCCATTTCTTTATGTGTTGTTTATTACTTGGTATTATTCAGTTTTATAGTATTTGCTGTTCTGTTGGGCATAAAGTAGAATTTCATTGTTTTAACATGCATCTCCTTGATTCCTAGTACATTCTGAACATCTCTTCATAGGAAGATGATATTCACATATTCTTTTCTATGAATTGTCTGTTTATATGCTTTATCTAGTTTTTTATGGATTTTCTATCATGTCCCTAACGTTTCATAAGAGTTACATATTTTCCTAGATAGTAATCTTTGGTGTACTCAGACTTGCACGTATTTTTTCTAGTATGCCATTTGTCTGTTGTTTCTTTGTTTTGTCCATGATATTCCTGGTTAAACAGAAATCTTTGATTTTTGGTAAGTAAATCCACAAAATATGTAATGGTTTACAATTGTGGTATCTTATTTAAGAAGTACTTTCATACCTCTTGGTCACAAAGATGTTCTCTATCTTCTATTAATTCTATGGTTTCTGCTTTTACATTTAGGCCTTTAATGCATCTGTTAGTTCAGATTTCTATACGATTAAAAGCAGGGCTCTGATTTTATTGTTTTTATATGTAGAGGGAATTTTCTCACACATCAAGCTTCCATAAATACTTGGATATTTTCTTGAGCTCTCTTTTCTGTTCCATTGTTTTTTTTTTTTTTTTAATGCCAGTATTGAACTGCCTTTATGACTATGGTTGTGTAGCATAATACTGACCTGGTAAATCTGGTAAATACTTCCTCTTTGTCTTCCTTCCCTCATTGATTTTTCTTATCTTAAAATAATTATTCATTGTATTTATTTTTTTCATTTATTTATTTATTTATTTATTTATTTATTTATGTATTATACTTGAATTTCTGGGATATATGTGTGGAATATACAGGTTTGTTACATAGGTATACATGTGCCATGGTGGTTTGCTGCACCCATCAACCCATTACCTGGGTTTTAAGCCCTGCATGCATTAGGTATTAGTCCTAATGTTCTCCCTCCCTTTCCCCCTCACCCCCTGACAGGCCCTGGTATGTGATGTTTCCCTCCCTGTGTCCATGTGTTCTCATCGTTCAACTTCCACTTATGAGTGAGAACATGTGGTGATTGGTTTTCTGTTCCTGTGTTAGTTTGCTGAGAATGATGGTTTCCAGCTTCATCTATGTTCCTGCAAAGGACATGAACTCATTAGTTTTTATGGCTGCATCGTATTCCATGGTGTATATGTGCCACATTTACTTTATCCAGTCTATAATTGATGGGCATTTGGGTTGGTTCCAAGTCTTTGCTATTGTGAATAGTGCTGCAATAAACATATGTGTGCGTGGATATATACCCAATCATGAGATTGATGTGTCAAATGGTATTTCTGGTTCTAGATCCTTGAGGAATCTCCACACTGTCTTCTGCAATGGTTGAACTAATTTACACTCCCAACAGTGTAAAAGTGTTCCTGTTTCTCCACGTCCTCTCCAGCGTGTTGTTTTCTAACTTTTTAATGATCACCATTCTAACTAGCATGAGATGCTATCTCATTGTGGTTTTGATTTGTATTTCTCTAATGATCAGTGAGGATGAACTTGTTTTCATATGTTTGTTGGCTGCCTGAATGTCTTATTTAGAGAAGTGTCTGTTTGTATCCTTTGCCCACTTTTTGATGTGGTTGTTTTTTTCTTGTAAATCTGTTTAAGTTCCTTGTGGATTCTGGATATTAGACCTTCATCAGATGGATAAATTTCAAAAGTTTTCTCCCATTCTGTAGGTTGCCTGTTCACTCTGATGATAGTTTCTTTTGCTGAGCATAAGATCTTTAATTTACTTAGATCCTATTTGTCAATTTAGGCTTTTGTTGCAATTGCTTTTAGTGTTATGAAGTCTTTGTCCATGCCTATGTCCTGAATGCTATTGCCTAGGTTTTCTTCTAGGGTTTTTATGATTTTAGGTTTTACGTTTAAGTCTTTAATCCATCTTGAGTTAATTTTTGTACAAGGTATAAGGAAGGGGACCAGTTTGAGTTTTCTGCATATGGCTAGCCAGTTTTTCCAGCACCATTTATTGAATAGGGGATCCTAAAGAAGCAAGAGCAAACAAATTCAAAAGTTAGCAGAAGAGAAGAAATAACTAAGATGAGGGCAGAACTGAAGGAGATAGAGACACAAAAAACTCTTCAAAAAATCAATGAATCCAGAAGCTGGTTTTTTGAAAAGATTAACAAAATAGAACAGTAGCCAGACTAATAAAGAAGAAAAGAGAGAACAATCATAGAGACACAATAAAGATAAAGGGAATATCACCACTGACCCCACAGAAATACAAACTACCATCAGAGAATACTATAAACACCTTTATGCAAATGAACTAGAAAATCTAGAAGAAATGGATAAATTTCTGGACACATACACCCTCCCATGACTAAGCCAGGAAGAAGTCGAATCCCTGAATAGACCAATAACGAGTTCTGAAATTCAGGCAGTAATTAGTAGCCTACCAACCAAAAAAAGCCCAGGACCTGATGGATTCACAGCCAAATTCTATCAGAGGTACAAAAAGGATCTGGTACCATTCCTTCTGAAACTATTCCAAACAATAGAAAAAGATGGACTCCTCCCTAGCTCATTTTATGAGACCAGCATCAATCTGATACCAAAACCTGGCAGACACACAACAAAAAAAGAAAATTTCAGGCCAGTATCTTTGATGAACATTGATGCGAAAATCCTCAATAAAATACTGGCAAACCAAATCCAGCAGCACATCAAAAAGCTTGTCCACCACGATCAAGTTGGCTTCATCCTTGGGATGCAAGCTGGTTTAACATACAGAAATCAAAATGTAATCCATCACATAAACAGAACCAGTGACAAAAACCACATGATTATCTCAATAGATGCAGAAATGGCCTTCGATAAAATTCAACACCCCTTCATGCTAAAACCTCTTAATAAACTAGGTATTGACGCAACATATCTCAAAATAATAAGAGTTATTTATGACAAACCCATAGCCAGTATTATACTCCATGGGCATAAGCTGGAAGCATTCCCTTTGAATACCAGCACAAGACAAGGATGCCCTCTCTCACCACTCCTATTCAACATAGTGTTGGAAGTTCTGGCCAGGGCAATCAGGCAAGAGAAAGAAATAAGGGGTATTCAAATAGGAAGAGGGGAAGTCAAATTGTCTCTGTTTGCAGATGACATGATTGTATATTTAGAAAACTCCATCATCTCAGCCCCAAAACTCCTTAAGCTGATAAGCAGAGTCTCAGGATACAAATTCAATGTGCAAAAATCACAAGCATTCCTATACACCAATTATAGACAAACAGAGGGCCAAATCATGAGTGAACTCCAATTCACAATTGCTGCAAATAAAATAAAATGCCTAGGAATACAACCTATAAGGAATGTGAAGCACCTCTTCAAGGAGAACTATAAACCACTGCTAAAGGGAATAAGAGAGGACACAAACAAATGGAAAAACATTCCGTGCTTATGGATAGGAAGAATCAATATCATGAAAATGGCCATACTGTCCAAAGTAACTTATAGATTCAATGCTATTTCCATCAAGCTACCATTGACTTTCTTCACAGAACTAGAAAAAACTACTGTAAAGTTCATATGGAACCAAAAAAGAGCCTGTATAGCCAAGACAATTCTAAGCAAAAAGAACAAAACTGGAGGCATCAGACTACATGACTTCTAACTGTACTAGAAGGCTACACTAATCAAAACAGTATGGTACTGATACCAAAACAGATATATAGATCAATGGAACAGAACAGAGGCCTCAGAATTAACACCACACATCTGATCTTCGACAAAACTGACAAAAACAAGCAATGGGGAAAGGATCTTTCTTATCAAAATTAGCTTTGTTTTTTTTAAAAAAAGAAGAACCTCTGTTTTAGATTTTAGATTTTCTTAATTTCAACTGAATTTTTGATTTTCTTAATTTCAACTGTATATTTTCAGAAACTTGATTGTGATTACATTTGTCTTGGTTTGGGCTGCTCTAAGAAATTACCATGTGCCAGGTGATTCAAACAACAAATCTTGATTTCTGAGAGTTCTGGAGGTTAGAAATTTGAGATCAGGGTGCTGATATAGTCAGGTTCTTGGTGAGTGCACTTTTCCTGGTGTACAGAGGGCTGTCTTCTTTTTATTCCCTCACATAGTGGAAAGAGAGCTAGCTAGCCCTCTGGTGTCATCTTGTAAAGGCACTAATTCCAATTATGATGGATTCACTCTCATGACCTAATTGTGTCCCTAAGGCCCCCAACTCCAAATATCATCACATTTTGATTAGGATTTCAATATATGAATTTGGAGACATACATTTCATTCATTGCATTCTTCCCCTGGCTCCCCCAAGTTCATGTTCTTCTCACATGCAAAATAAATCCATTCCATTCCAACAGCCCCCAAATACTTAACTGGTTCCAGCATTATCTTTAAAAGTCTGAAGTCCAAAGTCTCATCTAACTATCATGTAAATTGGATGTGGGTAAGATTTGAAGTACAATTCATCCTGAGGCAAATTTCTCTCCAGCCGTGAACCTGTGAAAGTAAGCAAGTTATGTGCTTCCAAAATATATAGGCATAGGAGAGACATTCCCATTCCGAAAGAGAGACAGAGGAAAGAAGGAAAGGAAAGATGGATCCTAGGCAAGTTAATAGCAAGGCAAGCTCTGTGAGATCTTAAGGCTCAAGAATAATCATTTTGATGTTCTACCCTCTGGACTCATGGTGGCAGTGGTTCCTCTTTTATGACTCTGCCCAGTGGGGGTGGTATCCCAGTGGGTCCCAGCAGCCCTGCCCCATGGCTCTGCTGGGTGTAGGTCCCACCCTTTGAAACTGAGGTGGAGGCAGCCCCATTCTCAGGCTCAGCCCATGGCACTCTGGGCCGATGGTGGGAGTGGCAGCTCTGTGGATTTCTGAATCTCCTTTGGAGTCCTTCTTCCCTTGTTTTGGATAGTGCATGTTTGCTGTTTAGTGGTTGAGTCCTGTAGTCCTGAAGTTCTAAGAAGTCTGATGGTCTTCCTTAATTGTATCCTATTTTCTCTTTCTTTTAGTCTCAGCTTGCTCGAGATTTCCTCTTGCTAATTTCTGCTAGAATTGCCCTATCTCTGTTCCTGGTTTCTGTTGAGATGGCTGATTAAGTCCATGGTTCACACTTACACGAATCTCCTTTTCAAGTGGTTAGTTCACCATACCCTTAGTGTTCTCTTCTGAACATGCTTTTTAAAAATTTTTTTGTAACATTAACAGTTCAGAATTTTTCAAATATTTAAGTTTTGGTTCCTTTTTGGTTAACGATTCCATCTTCAACTTATTTCTCTCTTCTTACGTTTTTCTATAAGTGATCGGGAAGAAGTAAGCCACTCCTTTAACACTTTGCCTAGAAATTTCCTCTGCTAACTATCCAGTTTCATCACTTACAAGTTCCACGTTCCACAAAACACTAGAACATAAATACAATTCAGCCAAGTTTTTTACCACTTTGTAATAAGGATGGGCTTTCCTCTAGTTTCCGATAACATGTTTCATCATTTCCATTTGAGGTTTTATCAGAATGGCCTCTACCATCTAACATCATTCATAATTATGTACTGTCTTAAGAACACAGAAGCTTTCCATACAGCTGTCCTCTTTTATTTCTGAGCCATAATCACACTTGCCTTTAAAATCCCATCATGGCAGCATTGACATTTTCTAGGAAGTACTTCACAGTTCTTGTAGCCTCTGCCCGTTACCCACTTCCAAGACTGCTTCCACATTTTCATGTACTTGTTATTGCGTTGCCTCATTTCTGTCTTAGCCAGTTCATGATGCTATATATACTGGGCTACTTAAACTGCAGGCATTTATTTTTCAGAGTTCTGAAAGCTGGAAGTTGTAGATCAGGTTGCCAGCATGGTTGGGTTCTTGGGGAATGCCCTCTTCCTGGTTGACAGAGGGCCATCTTCTTGCCATCCTCATAATATGGGAAGGGAGCTAGCTAGCTGTCTGACTTCTTATGAGGCTCCTGAGGTAACTATTTCTCAAAGGCCCCACCTCCAAATACCATCACACTGGAATGAGGGTTTCAACATTTGAATTGATGGTGGAGGGGGATACAAACATTCAATCCATTGCAGCATAGAATTTATAGACTAATTTGGGTAAAATAGGTATTTTCATAATTTTAAGTTACTGTATCCACAAACATGATCAAATTCTCTCTATTCAGATCTCTTGTTATATTATTATACAGAGTGTTACATTTTTTTCCCTGAAATGGTCTTCTGTACTCTTTATTAGGTTAAATCTTAGATGCTGTATAGATTTTGCCACTATTGTGAATGTATCTTCTTTCCTATTAAATTTTCCACTTGATTATTTCTGCTTTCAGAAACTCCTTTTTGTAATTTGATCTTCTATGTGGTACTTTGCTGAACTCTCTTATTTATTATAACAATTAATGCTTTTGTTTTGCCTTGTTTATATTTTCTTAATGATTTTATTTCTTTTGTTTTAGTTCCCACATGAAAATCTTTTTAGCTTATATCTTTGGCCAGAATCTTCATTACTATGTTAGATGGTAGCAGGGATGGCAATCATTGTTTCTTATTCATGAAGCAGTTTTTTAAATGCTTCTAAAATTTCTTCTATTAAATATGATGCTTGCTATGTTGTTCTTATAATTATTAGCAAACTAAGGAAGTTTTCAGAATTTTAAAAATAGAATTATTTAAATACATTTATATAACATAAAATTCACCCATTGTAAGAGTGCAAATAAATTCAATTATTTTAGTAAATTACGAGAACAGTACAACAATCACCATAATCCATTTTTAGAACATTTCCATTATCCCAAAAATTCCTGGTACTTGTTTACAGTTAATCTCTACTCTTCTACCTATCCCTGGACAACTGCTCTTTACTTTCAGTCAGACATATATTTTTTAATGATAAATCAGTGATGAGATTTATTAAATGCCTTTTTTGCTTCCATGGAGATAATTTCCAAGAAGCAGTGCAGTATAGCATACTGGTTAAGAGACAGACTCTGAAACTACACTTCCTAGTCTCAAATTATAACGTTGACAATGACTGATTGGCTGTGTAACTTGGGCAAGTTATTGAATCCGTCGGTGCTTCAATTTCATCAGTAAAATGAGAATAATGATATGAACTATATGAAATTTCTGATATCCAACTGTTTTTGACCTACAAGAATGGTAATTTGCAGAAAATCCCCATCAGTGAGCAGGTTCTCACAGATGTGGCCCCTCACCCTTGGACTTCTCAGCCTCCATAATTGCATGAGCCCAGTGAATAAATTTCTGCAATAAACTATCGATCCGTCTGTCTGTCTGTCTCTCTCTCTCTCCATCCATCCTATTGGTTCTGTCTTTCTGGAGAGCCCTGACTAACACAGAGTGCTACCATGTTTTCACCATTTCATGTTTAGTGAAGGATGTATTTTTTGTGTTTTTCAAACTACTGGTACCTGTATTCTATGAGTTTTTCTTTCCTAGGCTCCAAGTGATACCATATATGTTTTGATATATGGTGTTTGTATTGTCGTTCAGGCACCATTCATTTTACAATTTCTCTCTGAGATTTCCTCTTCAATCCTAGAATTAATTAGATATATCTTTATTTTATATGTGTGCATAATTTTCTGGCCAAAGATTTCCTTTTAAAGACATCCTTTTGTTATGTATGATATTGAAATATAGTCAGGAATTATAGAGGGTATGATATAGATTCCTGGGAATTTATTGTGGCTTCCTTTGTAGCCTATTAAATGGTCGATTTAAAAAAATATATTCTATGCATGCGTCCTAAAAATAATACATATTTTTTTGCTTGTTGGATGTAAATTTCTATATAAATCAATTAAGCTAAAGCTTCTTATTTTATATGCATTATAATTTTTATTCTGTTTGATCTGTAAAATTCTGAGAAGAATATTTTTAAAACTAGCAAGTATAGTTGTTAATTTATTTCTTCCTGTATTTCCATTGGTTGTTGCTGAAAATATTTTGAGGCAATGTGGTTAACGTGTATATATGTTCATGATTTTTATATCTTTTTGATTAGTTGTTCCTTTTAACAGTCTCTCATGGTGTTTTTCTTCTCAAGTTCAATCTGTATCTTCTCCTAAACAATATAGGTATACTTCAAAATAGTCTTACTTCCGTTTGTTTTTTGCCATAACCCATATTTTCTTGGTACTATCTAGAATTTTAGTGGATTTTATTGGATATAATTGTATGTGTACAGTGTGTATCTTTGCCTTTTCTAAAAAATAATATATTTTAGCTGACTTTATTTATTTATCCTTGCTTTTCTTTATGTTTTAATGTTCTCCTGGGTTTATTTCTCTGTTTGCTGGAGTGCCTCTTCCAAGAGTGTTTTCTTTTTTCTTTTTTTATTTATTATTATTATTATACTTTAAGTTCTAGGGTACATGTGCATAACGTGCAGGTTTGTTACATATGTATACTTGTGCCATGTTGGTGTGCTGCACCCATCAACTCGTCAGCATCCATCAACTCGTCATTTACATCAGGTATAACTCCCAATGGAATCCCTCCCCCCTCCCCCCTCCCCATGATAGGCCCTGGTGTGTGATGGTCCCCTTCCCGAGTCCAAGTGATCTCATTGTTCAGTTCCCACCTATGAGTGAGAACATGCGGTGTTTGGTTTTCTGTTCTTGTGATAGTTTGCTAAGAATGATGGTTTCCAGCTGCATCCATGTCCCTACAAAGGACACAAACTCATCCTTTTTTATGGCTGCATAGTATTCCATGGTGTGTATGTGCCACATTTTCTTAATCCAGTCTGTCACTGATGGACATTTGGGTTGATTCCAAGTCTTTGCTATTGTGAATAGTGCCACAATAAACATATGTGTGCATGTGTCTTTATAGCAGCATGATTTATAATCCTTTGGGTATATACCCAGTAATGGGATGGCTGGGTCATATGGTACATCTAGTTCTAGATCCTTGAGGAATCGCCATACTGTTTTCCATAATTGTTGAACTAGTTTACATTCCCACCAACAGTGTAAAAGTGTTCCTATTTCTCCACATCCTCTCCAGCATCTGTTGTTTCCTGACTTTTTAATGATCGCCATTCTAACTGGTGTGAGATGGTATCTCATTGTGGTTTTGATGTGCATTTCTCTGATGGTGAGTGATGATGGGCATTTTTTCATGTGTCTGTTGGCTGTATGAATGTCTTCTTTTGAGAAGTGTATGTTCATATCCTTTGCCCACTTTTTGATGGGGTTGTTTGTTTTTTTCTTGTAAATTTGTTTGAGTTCTTTGTAGGTTCTGGATATTAGCCCTTTGTCAGATGAGTAGATTGCAAAAATTTTCTCCCATTCTGTAGGTTGCCTGTTCACTCTGATGGTAGTTTCTTTTGCTGTGCAGAAGCTCTTTAGTTTAATGAGATCCCTTTTGTCAATTTTGGCTTTTGCTGCCGTTGCTTTTGGTGTTTTAGACATGAAGTCTTTGCCCATGCCTATGTCCTGAATGGTACTACCTAGGTTTCCTTCTAGGATTTTTATGGTATTAGGTCTAACATTTAAGTCTCTAATCCATCTTGAATTAATTTTCGTATAAGGAGTAAGGAAAGGATCCAGTTTCAGCTTTCTACTTATGGCTAGCCAATTTTCCCAGCACCATTTATTAAATAGGGAATCCTTTCCCCATTTCTTGTTTCTCTCAGGTTTGTCAAAGATGAGATGGCTGTAGATGTGTGGTATTATTTCTGAGGACTCTGTTCTGTTCCATTGGTCTATATCTCTGTTTTGGTACCAGTACCATGCTGTTTTGGTTACTGTAGCCTTGTAGTATAGTTTGAAGTCAGGTAGTGTGATGCCTCCAGCTTTGTTCTTTTGACTTAGGATTGTCTTGGCGATGCGGGCTCTTTTTTGGTTCCATATGAACTTTAAAGCAGTTTTTTCCAATTCTGTGAAGAAAGTCATTGGTAGCTTGATGGGGATGGCATTGAATCTATAAATAACCTTGGGCAGTATGGCCATTTTCACGATATTGATTCTTCCTATCCATGAGCATGGTATGTTCTTCCATTTGTTTGTGTCCTCTTTTATTTCACTGAGCAGTGGTTTGTAGTTCTCCTTGAAGAGGTCCTTTACATCCCTTGTAAGTTGGATTCCTAGGTATTTGATTCTCTTTGAAGCAATTGTGAATGGAAGTTCAGTCCTGATTTGGCTCTCTGTTTGTCTGTTACGGGTGTATAAGAATAAAGAGGGTCTTTGTGTGCTAAGTCTGCTGAGATGTTCAACAGTTGAGAATATTGTTCTTGTATTTTAAGGGATATTGCTTTTAAGTGTTATTTTTGTTTAAAATTCTAGATTAAAGGTTTCTTTCATTGATTGGTTTTAAAATATTACTGCGTTACCTTCTCACACCATATGACCTCAGTTGGATTCTTGTTTGTACGTTGTCCCTAGGTATCCACAGGCATTGGTTCCAGGATCCCACTCTCCCCCTCAACGCCTGCTGTCAATACCAAAATCCATGCATACTCTAGTCCCGAAGTTGCCTTGGTAGAACCTCTTATATGAAAAGTCAGTCTTTGGTATCAGCAAATTGCACATCTTATGAATACTGTATTTTCAATCTTTTTGGTTGTAGACATGAACAGATACAGAGGGCCAACTCTATTTATTGCAAAGAATCTGTGTATAAGTGGACCTACACAGTTCAAACCTGTGTTGTTCAAGGATCAGCTGATTTGTTCTTTATCTCAGAACACTTAGAAAACTTTTTCTCTCCTCGTCTTTGATGTTTTAAAATTTATTATAATGCATTTGGATGGCCAGGAGTGGTGGCTCATGCCTGTAATACCAGCACTTTGGGAGGCCAAGGTGGGCAGATCTCTTGGGCTTAGGAGTTTGAGGCCAGTCTGGGCAGCATACCGAAACCCCACCTCTATCAAAAAAATACAAAAATTAGCCAGGCATGGTGGTCAGGAGGGTCAGAAAGGTGAAGTGGGAGAATCATCTGAGCCCAGGAAGTGAATGCTGAAGTAAGTGATGATAGTGCCACTGCACTCCAGCCTGGGTGATGGGAGTGAGATCTTGTCTCAAAAACAACAACAAAAAAAAAACAAAAAAAAAAAACAAAAAAAAAAACCTATATATATATATGTGTGTATATATATAAAAAATATGTAACTATGTATATCCATATATTATATATGTATATATAATATATAATATATATGTATATCTATATATTATGTATAATATATGTATATCTATATATTATATATAATATATATCTATGTATATCTATATATAGTTTCTATATATATGTAGTATATAATACATTTAGGTAAGCTTTTCTCAAATATCTTCTCTGAGCCCTTCCAATATGAGGTGCTTCATCTCTCTCCAATTTTGGAAAATTGTTGGTTATTCTTATATTTTCTTGACATTTATTTTTTCTACTATTTAAAGACTCCTTTCTTGTTCTATCTTCACAGTCTCTTACCTTTTCATTTCTAGTCTCTGTGCCTTTCTTCCTGCCTGATGTTTTCTGGGAGAGTTCCTTTACTTGATCATTGTTTGGCTGTAGCCATTTGGTTATTTATTCCATCGGTGGGTAAAGTTATATATTTCATGTCTAATATTTCTACTTCGTTCTTCTTTATAACTCAATGCCCCCATTTGGTGAATAATATGTAATATAGCTCCAATATTTTGGAGAATATTTATTATTATATTTATTATGTATATTTAAATTCTTGATTTGTCTATCTATTAATCCTAATAGATAATGTATCCTCATAGATAATATAGTAGAGCTTCAATTTGTATTCTTTCTTTTTGTAGGTGTTATGGATTTCTTTTTTGTAAATTTTATTTTAGGTTCAGGGGTACATGTGCAGATTTTTTAAATATAGGCAAACTCATGTCATGGGGGTATGGTGTAGAGACCATATTTTCACCCAGGTACTAAGATAGTACCCAACAGTTATTTTTCCTGAACCTCTTTCTTCTCCCACTCTCCTTCCTCAAGTAGGCTCCAGTATCTGTTGTTGTCCTCTTTGTGCCCATTGGTACTTATTATTTAGCTCCCACTTATAAGTGAGAACATGACGTATTTGGTTTTCTTTTCCTGCATTAGTTTGCTAAGGATGTTGGCCTCCAACTCCATCTATATTCCTGCAAAGAATATGATTTTGTTGTTTTTTAAGGCTGCATAGTATTCCATGATATATATGTACCACATTTTCTTTATCCAATCTGCCATTGATGGGCATTTAAGTTGTTTCCATGTCTTTGCTATTGTGCATAGTTCTGCAGTGAACATACATGTGCATGTATCTTTATGGTAGAATGATTTATTTTCTTTTGGGTATATACCCAGTAATGGGATTGCTGGGTTGAATGGTAGTTCTGTTTTAAGTTCTTTGAGGAATTGCCACACTGCTTTTCACAACGGTTGAACTAATTTACATTCCCACCAGCAGTGTATAAGCATTCCTTCTTCTCCACAACCTCACCAGCGTCTGTTATTTTTTGAGTTTTTAATAATAGCCATTCTGACTGGTGTGAGATGGCATCTCATTATGGTTTTGATTTTCATTTCTCTAATGATCAGTGATTATATTAGTTCATTTTCACACCGCTGATAAAGATATACCCGAGATTGGGAAGAAAAAGGTTTAATTGGACTTGCAGTTCTGCATGGCTGAGGAGACCTCAGAATCATGGCAGGAGGTGAAAGACACTTCTTACATGGTGGTGGGAAGAGAAAATGAGGAAGAAGCCAAAGCAGAAACCCTTAATAAACCCATCAGATCTTGTGAGACTTATTCACTATCATGAGAATAGCACGGGAAAGACCTGCCCCCATGATTCAATTACCTCCCCCTAGGTCCCTCCCACAACACGTGGAAATTCTGGGAGATACAATTCAAATTGAGATTTGGGTAGAGACACAGGCAAACCATATCATTCTTCCCCTGGTGCCTCCAAATCTCATGTCCTCACATTTCAAAACCAATCGTGCATTCTCAACAGTCCCCCCAAATCTTAACATTTTAGCATTAACCTATAAGTCCACAGTCCACAGTCTCATCTGAGAAAAGGCAAGTCCCTTCCACCTCTAAGCCTTTAACATCAAAAGCAAACTAATGATTTCCTGGATACAGTGGGGTTACAGGTATTGGGTAAATACAGCTATTCTAAATCAGAGAAATAGACCAAAACAAATGGATTACAGGGCCCATGTAAGTCCAAAATCCAGTGAGACAGTCAAATTTTAAAACTCCAAAATGATCTTCTTTGACTCCAGGTCTCACATCCAGGTCATGCTGATGTAAGAGGTGGGTTCCCATGGTCTTGGGCAGCTCTGCGCCTGTGGCTTTGCAGGGTACAACTTCCTTCCCAGCTGCTTTCATGGGCTGGCATTGAGTATATGTGGCTTTCGCAGGCACACAGTGCAAGCTGTCAGTGCATCCACCATTCTGGGGTCTGGAGGACAGTGGCTCTCTTCTCACAACTCCAGTAGGCAGTGCCTCAGTAGGGACTCTGTTTGGGGGCTCTGACCCCACATTTCCCTTCCACAGTGCCCTAGCAGAGGTTCTCCATGAGGGCGCCACCCCTGCAGCAAACTTTTGCCTGGGCATCCCGATGTTTCCATACATCTTCTGAAATCTAGGCAGAAGTTCCCAAACCTCAGTTCTTGACTTCTGTGCACCTGCAGGCTCAACACCACATGGAAGCTGCCAAGGCTTGGGGTTTCCACCTTCTGAAGCCACAGCCTGAGCTGTATATTGGCCCCTTTCAATCATAGCTGGAGCATCTGGGACACAGGGTACCAAGTCTCTAGGTTGCACACAGCATGGGGACCCTGGGTCTGGCCCAGGAAGCCACTTTTTCCTTCTGGGCCTCCAGGCCTGTGATGGGAGGGGCTGCCATGAATGTCTCTGCCATGGCCTGCAGATATTTTTCCCATGGTCTTAGGGATTAACATTAGGCTCCTTGCTACTTATGCAAATTTCTGCAGCTGGCTTGAATTTGTCCCCAGAAAATGGGTTTTCTTTTCTATCACATAGTCAGGCTGCAAATTTTTCAAACTTTTATGTGCTGCTTCCCTTATAAAACTGAATGCCTTTAGTAGCACCCAGGTCACCTCTTGAATGCTTTGCTGCTTAGAAATTTCTTTCACCAGATACCCTAAATCATCTCGCTCAAGTTCAAAGTCCAGAAATCTCTAGAGCAGGGCCAAAATGCCTCCAGTCTCTTTGCTAATACATAACAAGAGTCATGTTTACCCCAGTTCCCAACAAGTTCTTCATCTCCATCTGAGATCACCTTAGCCTGGACCTTTTTGTCCATATAAATATATTTAAATAAAAATATAGGGCATGGAGATGTGGAAAGATACCTCTCTGTATTACTTTTGTTATTATTACTTCTAAAGTATAATTCATATATCACAAAATTCTCCACTTTATGCATACCATTCAGCATCTTTTACTACATTCCAAAGGTTTTGCAGCCATCACCACTACCTAATTTCAGAATACTTTCGTAATGCTGGAAAGCAAGCCTGTACTTACTGGCAGCCACTCTCCAATTCCCCCGTTTTTGCAGTCCCTGACAAACACTAATCTTCCTTCTCTATAAATAGATGTACTTGTTCTGGGCATTTCCTGTATATGGAATAATGCCCTTTGCATCTGCATCTCTTACTTAGCACAGTGTTCTCAAGGGTCATACTTGCTATAGCATGCATCAGCACTTCAATCCTTTTTGTGGCCAAATGATATTCCATTTTATAGCTATACCACATTTTGTTTACCCATTCAACAACTGAGGGCTGTTTACACTTTTTTTCGGATGTTTACACTTTTTCACTGTTATGAATAATGCTGCTATGAGCATTTTTGTCCATGTTTTTGAGTGAACATCTGATTTTAATTTTCTTGTTTATATACCTAGGAGTGCAATTGCTGCATCATATATGACTTTATGTTTAAGTTTTTGACTGACTGACAGACTGTTTTCCGATCTCAGTGGCTACAGCATTTTACATTCCCACTAGTAATATATGAGAATTCCATTTTCCCCATAACTTTCCAAACATATGTTGTGTTTTTATTAAAGTCACCCTTGTCAGTCTGAAGTGGTATCTCATTTTGATTTATATTTACATTTTCCTAATGAGAAAAAACATTGAACATCTCTGCATGTGCTTGTTGGCCATTTGTATGTATGCTTTACATAAATTTCTATTCAAGCTTTTTTTTTCCCATTTTAAAATTGCCTTTTTTGCTCACTTATATGAATTCTTTGTATAATCTGATACCAGACCCTTGTTAGGTATATGATTTACAGATAGTTCTCTCATTACATGGATTATCTTTTCACTTCCTTGACAGAGTCCTTGGAAGCATGAAAGATTTTTTATTTTAGTGAAGAACATTTATCTTTCTATTTGAGGATTGCTTGTGCCTGCCTCAGAAATGTCTAATCCAGAGTCACAAAGGTTTGCACCTATGATTTCTTCAAGACATCGCTTTTGGAAGGAGAACTCTCCTGGTTTTTAGGGGAGGAAGGACATTGTTTATTTATGCCTCTTGTCTGTTACCGATATTTCTCCTGATCGTATTCATATGCCCACCACCCCTCCATGGAGCATTCAATGGCTTGGAACAGAGCTCTTGGGACTGGCATCCTTCCACTGACTTTGACGCTGATGAGAGCCCTGAACATGTGATTCTACTGGCCTTAATCTAACCCACATGCACGTATTCCTTGGGACATCTAGAGCTGAAGTTGAAAGCCTCTGTGAGAACGCTTGGCAGCCCATGCTGTTCTAAGGCTGGAGCAGACTTTCTTAAGTCTATTCCAGGCAGTCAGGACTGCAGGGTGTCCAGCCCCTACAAGCGCCTCTGTCTGGAATAGACTGCTTTCATCTCTGGTGTTAGAAAGCAGACCTGTTTCAGGGGTTGGGGAAGGTTGTTCGGTGTGAAGTGGGTCCTCTCTAATTATTTTTACTGTATGTGTGACTTCTTCCTAGAAAGAATGGAAGAATATTTATGTTAGAACATTTTATCTATTCTTTGTCAATTGTTGTTTGTCTGCAATTTTAAAGTAGACAAAGGAGAGCTCAATGTAAATATGTTCTTACTACTTAATTATGGTTGATGTCCACTGCCATGAGATCATATTTACTTCTATATACCATCTATTACTTAGGTATTGTCCTGCTCCTGATGAGAAAGCAGACTCAGAAAGATCACAAAATTACCCTAGGCCACATCTTGTGAGGAGAAGAATAACAATTAGAAACGAGTTTCTTTGGGCCTTCAAAGTTTAACCTTATACCATTAGATTGAACTGAATGACAGTACTTTGGCTATAATCGGTCTCAGAGTTTGTGGTTCTGCATTGTTTTCCCAAGGAAACAGTGTTCCCCTTTAATGTTATTTCAAGCTTTTAAATGTCAACACCCTTTTTTTAAAAAAAATAAAACTTCTTTTTTGTTTTTTCTATTCCATTGTTATTTTTTTTTTTCTCAAGGGATCCATATTATTTATCTGCTGAATATTTCTTACCTATCTTCTGTCAATTTTTAGTTTTTGAGTGTTTGTCCTCTGTCACTTTGTTTTATGCACCAGCTATTCACTGAATATAATTTGCATGGAGTAAACTACAAAAAACCTAAGCGTACAGATTAATGACTTTTAATATAATTATACATTGTATAATAACACCCTGATTAAGAGAGGGAACATTTTCCTCTATGCCAAAAAGTTCTGAAGTGCTCCTTACCAATCAATACTCATCCCCCAAATGAAGAATATATTCTAAATTTTGTCACTATATTAGTACCTTTGTCTCTTTGTGTTGCTATAAAGGAATACCAGAGGCTGGGTCATTTATAAAGAAAAAAGAGGTATTTCGCTCATAGTTCTGTAGGCTGCACAAGAATAATGGCACCAACAACTGCTCTTCATGAGGGCCTGAGGCTGCTTTCCCCCAACAGCAGAAGATGAAAGGGAACCAGTGTGTTGCAAAGATCAGATAGTGGGAGAGGAAGCAAAAGAGAGAGGAAAAGCGCAAGGCTCTTTTTAATAACTAGCTCTTGTGGGAACTAATAGAGTGAGAATTCACTCACTACCTTCTCCCAGGGAGGGGGTTAATCTATTCATGGGGGATCCACTCCCATGACCCAAACACCTCCCATTAAGCCCCACCTCCAACATTGGGGATCAAATTTCAACATGAGATTGGGAGGGGACAAATACCGAAACTATAGCAGCCACAGCAGATTAATTTTGCTTAATTTTGTGCTTCATAAGAATGAAATCATTCAGTATCTTCTCTTGTTTTGACTTAACCAGTTGGATATATATGCTACTTTGTTTGTTTTTTTCTTTCATTTCATTTTGTTTTGGCCTAGAAATATCCTATTTATTGTATAATTATCACACAGTTCGATATCCATTTTTGTGATGGTAGACAGGTTTACTTGTTGGCTATTATGCATAAGTAACTGAATATTCTTGTAAACTTCTTTCTGTTAAGATACATACTCATTTTTCCTGAGTATCTATAGCTGGGGATGGAATTGCTTGGTGAAAGGCTGAAACGGACACAGAGTTTTGCAAATTTTGTATTTTTGTATTTTGCAAAGTTTGTATTATTTTACATTTTTATGCAAAATGTAGGCTATTTGCATACATTTTAGTCTTTTGAGTCTTTTAAGTTTTAGCCATTCTCCCAGGTGTGTAATGATATCATCTATTTTGGTTTTCACATGACTATTAGTCATTTAGATATCTTCTTATGTAAAGCACCTTTTCAAATTTTTCCACTCATTGATGTACTGGGTTGTTTGTCATTTTCTTTGTGATCTGTTGGAGTTCTTTATATATTCTGAATGAGTCCATTGTTTCACATATGTACGTGTGAAGCATTGAAGTTGACAGCCTCTCTGAGAATGCTTGGCAGCCCATGCTGTTCTAAGGCCAGAGTGGACTTCCTCAGTCCATGCCAAACAGAGGGTACCATAGGGATTGGACCCAGTCAAGACATATATATATAAAATATATAATTATTTGCAACATGCATATATGTTGTAAATCATTATTCTTGGTCTCCAGATAGCTTTTGCCTTGTTAAACACTAACCTATAAGAAGAAGAAGCTTTTTAAAGATGAGGTACAATTTAATTGATTTCTTACTATAGTCAGTGCTACAGTACCTGGTCTAAGAAATAGTTTCCTACGTCAAGTTCATGAAAATATTTTGTATTTTTTCCTTTACAAGGTTTCTAATTCTAACTTTCACATCTTAAGTTAATTTCAATGTATGGTAGAAAGTGGTTGTTACAATTAACTTTTTAAAACAACAATTATTATTTCACTCAGAAACCTTCAACTGAAAAATCTCTCATTTCCCCAATGAAGGGCATTGATGTCTTTGTTTTTTAAAAAATTAAATGACTGTACATAGGGGGCATACTGTTTGAATCTGTATTCTTTTACTTTGACATATTTATGTATACGTACGACTGTACCATAGCTTTTACATTATTGTAGCTCTTAAATGAGTTTTGAAATCTAACAGAGTAAGTCCTCCAACTTTTTCAAGACCAACTTGCCTATTCTAGATTATTTGATTTTCAAATACATTTTTAAGTTAGCATCTATATTTCTCTAAAAACTCCTACTAGAATTCTTAACCAGAATTATGTTGACACGATAGCCTCACAAAATTGAGTATTCCAATCCATGAACATGATATATATTTCTCTATTTAGTCTTCTTTAATTTTTCTCACCAATAGCTTTCAGGGGCTTTGCACCTGCTTCATTATATGTATTTTCAATCATGTAATGATTTTGAATATTATTCTCTAATATGTTTTATGAAATTTCATTTTCTAGCTGCTAATTGCTAGTATGGAGAAATTAAGATGATTAAATCAATGTTATAAAGGAATAGATTAAGTACAATAGACTGCAACACTTTAAAACATAATTAAATGCGGGTTTACAAATGTATACACAAATGGAGCAACTGCTATAATCAAGTATGGGAATTTCCACAAGCCCAAAGTTTCTTGTAACCCTTTGCAGTTCATCACTCTTTCAACCCTCCGCCCCAAGGAGCCAGTGTTACTTTAGGTCAGTTTGCGTTTTTAACCATTTTCTGTAAATGAAATTAGACCTGTGTTGTTTTGTGTCTGCCTTCTTTCATGCCTCGCATTAATTTTAAAATCCATCCATATGAGTATTTTCATCAACAGTTAATACCTCATAATTGCTGAGTAGTGTTCCTTTGTGTGCAGGTTTGTTTATACATTCACCTGTTATTGGACGTTTGTGTCATTCTAGGTTTGGGCTATTAGGAAGAAAGTATCATATGCATCCACATACAAATCATTGTGCAGACATAGTATGTAAATTCCTAGGAATGGAAGGACTGTCCATCTGATTTGTATTTGTTTAAACTTACAAGAAACTGTGAGTCAGATTTTCAAAGGAGTTGTACTGTTTTTCATTTCCACAAGCATAAGACTTCCAAGTGCTTTATATCCTCACCAACATGTTGTATTTTCAATCTTTTGAATTTTAGTCATTCTCATGGATATGTAATGGTATCTCATCGTCGTGTTGATTGATCTCCCAGATGACTAAAGAGTTGAGTATCTTTTCCTGTGCTAAATGACCATTCATATACCTTCTTTTCTGAAGTATCTATTCAAGTCTTTTGCCAAATGGTTTCATTGTACTGTTTATCTTATCAGACTACATTATATATATCCTATTTAAAAAATCCATTGTTGGAGATAAATATAGTATCTCCTATATTGTGGCTTCTTTTTAAGTTCTCTTAATGTTCACTATTTTGGAGATAAAGATAGATAATCACCAAAAAGTTGATTTTATATATATATACATATAACTATATTCATGTCTAAGAATCATTAGTCAAACATATATGTAAGGATCTATTTCTGAATTCTCTCTTCTCTTCCATTGATATATGTTCTGTTTTTTCCAACAATACAAGTGATCTTGATTTCCATAGCTGTACAGGAAATCTGGAAATAGGTAGTGAATTCATTCACCATTGTTCTTGTGTAATGTTGCTTTTTTATTATTCTTGATCATTGACATTTCCATATAAATGGTAGCATCAGATTATAAATTTCTACCAAAATGCCTGTTGGAATTTTTACTAGAATTGCATTGGATCTGGAGATCAATTTGGGAAGAATTGACTTTTTAGCGACAACAACTCTTGTGATCCATGACAATGTTTATCTCCCCAGTAATTCAGTTCTTTTATAATTTGTTAAAGCAATGTTTTGTAGTTTTCAGCATACTGGTCTTACATCAATTTTGTTGAATTTATTTCTAAGCATATCATGTATTTAGATGTTACTTTAATTAAAATTGCATTTTTATTTCACTTTCCAAAAGCTCGTTGGTAATACACAAACATACAACAGACTATTTATATTGAACTTATATTCTGCAGCATTGGAAACTCACTTATTAATTTTTATAGATTTTTGTAGATTTCTAGGATTGTGTACATACACAATCATTATCTGTTAATAAAGGCAGAGTCAATTCTTCCTTTTCAGTCTTTTCAGTGCTTTATTTACTTTTTCTTGCTTCATTGCATTAAGATCGCTAATCTAATGCGGGATTGAAACAGTAAAAGTGGATATTCTACCCTTTTGTTTGATTTAATAGAAAAGCATTCGATCTTATGCCATTCAATATAATGTTACCTGTGGGTTTCTCAAGTCTGCCCTTAGTGGTGTTGGAAGTGTTGCCTTCTATTCTTATGAAGCTGAGAGTTTTGTGGAGTTTGTTTTTTATCATCATGAAAAAAAGTTTTCAATTTTACCGAAAACATTTTTTCTGTGTATGTCGAGGTAATCGTATAGTCTTTCACTTTCATCCTGATAATGTAGAGAATTACATTGGGTTTTCTGCAAATATACAAAAGATTTATTGAATCAAGTTATGACAGTTTTTTAATATTTTAAATTGTTTTAACAACTATACCGAGATATAACTTACATGCAAAACTGAACATAATTAAACTGTATAAATTTAAAAGTTTGAACATATGTATACATCTGTAATCAAGATAGTGGATATAGGCTGGACACAGTGTCTTATGCCTGTAATCTCCGAACTTTGAGAGGTCAGGGGAGGCAGATTGCTTGAGCTCAGGAGTTCAAGACCAGCATGGGAAACTTGGTGAAACTCTATCTCTAAAAAAACAAAAAATTAGCCAGGCATGGCAGCGTGTGCCTGTAGTCTCAGCTACTTGGGAGGCTGAGTTGTGAGGATGGTTTGAGCCCTGGAGACAGAGATTGCAGTTAGCCAAGATTGTGCCTCTGCACTCCAATCTGGGTGACAGGTCCGGACCCTGGCTCAAAAAAAAAAAAAAAAAAAAAAAAGTAGATATATCTACTACTTCCAAAGTGTCCTTGTGTCCCTAGTAATTCCTCCCTCAGCTTTCTCCCCCAATCTCAGACAACCACTGCTTGGCTTTCTGTCATAATAGAGTAATTTAACTTTTCTCAAGTTTTCTGTAAATGGAATCATACACTATGTATACATTTTTGTTTGTATACTTATATATTATGGTATTTTTGTATATCTTTTTCACGCAGAATAATTATTTTGATTTGTAGCCATGTTTTCATGTGTATTAATAGATCACTCCGCTATACTGCTGAGTAATGTAATAAATGTAATATTCCATGTGATGGATATATCACTATTTATTTTATTCATTCATCTGTTAATGGGTTCGGAAGGCTTCTGGTTTTAAACCAAAGCTTCTCTCGCAAAGTTGTATGGACATAGCCTTTCTTTTCATTTGGGTGAAATAGCAGTATCATATGGTAGGTACAGGTTGACTATATTAAGAAGCTGCCACACTGTTTTATAATATGCTTGTAAAATTTCACATCCTCATCAGCAGTGTGTGAGTGTTTTAGTTCCAGTACATCTTTGCCAACATGTGGAATGGTGAGTCTTTCAACTTTACCCGTTTTACTTGGTTTACATTTGCATTTCCCTAATGACTAATGGTGTTGAATACCTTGATAGGCTGTTATGTGCCTTCTATATGTCTTCTTTGTTGAGGCATCTTTACAAATCTTTTATTCATTTGAAAATCTGATTGTTTGTCTCTTTATTAATAAACTTTGAGAGTTCCCTTAGTGTTATACACAGGTCCTTTATCAGATATATGATTTCCAAATATTTTCTCCTTAAATGTGGCTTATCCTTTCATTCTCTTGCCAACGTCTTTGAAGAGTACTTTTTTAAAAGTGTTGTTGAAGTGTAATTTATTGTTTCGTTCTTTTACCAGTTCTTAGGCGGAATGCTTCCAGCTTTTGCCCATTCAGCATGATGTTGACTGTGGGTTGGTCATAGATAGTTCTTATTATTTTGAGATATGTTCCTTTAGGGCCTAGTTTGTTGGGAGTTTTCACATGAAGTGATGTTGAATTTTATCAAAAGTCTTTTCTGCAGCTATTGAGAGAATCATGCTGTTTTTGGTTTTAGTTCTCTTTATATAATGAATCACATAACATATAATTTACCTGTTGCATCTGGTAACTCTCCATATCTGCCCACTTTGTGGGAGGGGCCCTTGGTGCAACAAACAAGGAGGATTCAATGTTAGAGACACGGAGACTCCACTGAAGCCCTGGACACCGAGAGTGAGCAGTGTCCCTGGTGTACACCAAGAACTCTCAGCACTGAGGCTCCTGACACTCAGGAGGATGGTAAGGGTCAATCTCTTGGTGAGCAGCGAGGTCCCTGGAACTCTCACCTAGGTCTCAATGGGCATATGGGCAGCTTTTCTTTGGACAGGCCCTAGCCAGGTGACCCAGGTGCTGGCTGCATCCTAGGTAATCCACTGAGGACCATAGGATGGCACCAATACTAATGCTGGTCTCTTTGGTCATTTTAAGTGTTGCTTTTACTTCCCAATAGGCTGGCTTTAGTGCAGAACCCTCATAGGAAGCCACCACCACATGGAAAGGAGGAAAAGACCACAACAGAGTAGGTGAGCCTGGGGCCGCACTAACCTTCCACTCTGAACATTCAGCTAGGTCTAAATGGAGAAGCTGGGTAGTTTCCTTAGAACCTGCCCTGGCCTGACCTCCCTACTGCCCCCAGCTCCTAGGACCATGGGGATCCTTGTATACTTGCTCCCCCACCCCCAAGGGGACACAAGAAAGCAGCATGGTCCTTCCCCTTGGAAGTCCCTTGCAGAAGAGCAGGGCACCTGGAATATTCGAGTTGCTGGGAGACGGGTCCAGTTATTAGCCAGGGACCAAAGTACTGGTGCTTCCTTACTATTGGTCACACCATGTCCAAGCTTGGCCTAACTCCTGTGCTGCCCTGGCCTTAAGGTTTGTATTTGGAGGCTCCACCCTACAGCTGGAGCCATCTTGCTTTGTCTCCTCTAAAACAGGTCCTGACCACACAGAAATGTAATTGTGCTTCTCCTCTGGCGTAAAAGATTCCTTCAGCTTCTCAGACTGTGGCAACCCTTTCCGGTATTGACCTGCATCCTGTGTGTATGAAAGGAAGAGGAGGTGACAGGGCATGGGGAAGGGGGAGCAGGAAGAGGAGGGGGAGTGGTGACAAAAAGTCTGAAGGACAGAATGAGGGGAGGAGTGGGGAGGCAGGATGAGGAGGACTAGGAGAGGAAGAGGACCAGAGCCTGAATACCAAGGAATCCATATTCTCAGCCCCAGAAGGGCATCCCTGTCTCTCTAGAACTCCACTAACCTCATCCTGGGCACACACACACCTACACACACACACACAGAGTTCTCTGATCCTCCAGCCTCCTTTCTTCCTTTAAAAAGAGCCTCTCACCCTTCCTCCCATTCCTCATCCTGGGGGTTCTTTCTTTTTCCACTGGGTCTTCCAGGGCTGGTTCAGGTCCTTCACCTGCAGCCAAACCCTTGCCTTGTGGTTCTGGAGATTCCAGAGCAGTGAAATCTCTCAGGAAAAGTAAGTGCAGGGCAGATGAGGTCACAGGGTCACCCTGCAGAATCTGAGTGCTGTTGTCCAAGGTCAGATGTCAAACTTTTCCCAAAGAAAATCAAAGAAGATTCTTGGTCCAGGTCATTCTTGTGGACAGTTAAGCTATGAGACCATTATGACCAATTCTCTTTCTAAAGCCAAAGGTCAGTCTTAACAAGTGTAAGAGTAGGTGTGGATGAAGATTGCAAACTGCGCAGTGAGCAAAACTTGGGCAGCTCCCACAAAGGCCCCGGGAGGAGCTGCCTAGGCCAGGGTCTAAGAAACCTTTTGTATTAGTGAGCTTAGGCCGCCATCACAAAATACCATCAACAGGGTGGTTTGAAAAGCAGAAATGTACTCTTTCACAGGTCTGGATTCTAAATGTTGAAGATCAAGACTGAATTCCAGTGAGAGCTCTCTTCCCGCTTTGGAGATGCACACAGACTCTCTGTGTCCCCACGTGGCCTTTCCTCGCTGTGTGTGATTTGTGGGAGGAGGAGTGGGGTGAACAAGCTCCCTGACATTCCTCTTAGAAGGACACTAATCCTATCAGATCAATGCCCCATGTTTACGACCTCACTAATCTTAATCACTTCCTTAAAGGTCTTGGCACTATATAAGTCCCACTGAGGTTAGGGCTTCAACATGTACATTTTGGAAGGCTGTAAACCTTCAGTTCTGGCTCCTCCTCAGCGTGCTCCCCCACAGTTTCTCCTCCTCTCTGTGATTCAGATCCCTCTGCAGTGGCACTTGCGTGGTCTTTCTTTATAGTTTCCCCCTTCCTTGCATTCTCTTCTTTCTGTTTTCTTTCTAGGTAGTTCTATACATGTAACATTAGGCATTTGTCAAATGAAGAGACCACCTCATAATTTCTGCATTAATAAACACAAGCCTGAATTTATTTCTTCTTAAAGGGAGAGAGCTCTGCTGATCATTCAGTCGCTCTGAGCAGACTGGAGTTAGAATTTGTGGAAAGTGGGGTTGAGAGACTGGCTAAGGGCACAGACATCAGTGAGCTGGTGTTGATTTGTTGGCACTCAGAGCTGCTCATTGGACAAAGTTGCTTTCAACTGGCTTACTTTCAGAAGTGGGGGGCAAGCACTGACTGAGGGGCTTGCAGAAATATATTCACTGAGGTGAGTGGCTGTGGTAGGCAGAATAAACTCCCCTAAAAGTGTCCAATCCTAATCCCTGGGACCTGTGAATGTGTTACTTTACATGGCAGAAGAGACTTTGGAGAGGTGTTAAGTATGTTGAGAAAGGCAGATTATCCAGGAGAGCCCAGCACCCTCACAAGGGTGCATGTAAATGAGAGAGGGAGGAAGGAGAGTCCATGTCAGAAAGGTGCAATGTGACAGTAACTTGACATGCAACAGAAGGACTTATGTTTGGGGGTTGAATTCCTTCTCTCCCCTAGCAATCACTTTTTATTTCACATGGTACACATTTCTTACAATCTACTCTGTAACGTCGTGGAAATGCTTTGCTCAACCTTTGTGGTTACTTTTAATGTTTCTGTAACCATTGCCGCACCCTACTCTAACACGTGTAGACATCTGTGCTCCCCTCCTGCAAATATACCTGAACTCCTGCAAACTCTGTCTCACTAACAGCTGGCTTGCAAACCTTTGCAAACTTCAGCCAGATTCTCCCGCCCCTTGCACTTCCTGGGTCAGAGGACACCCTACCCTGCTTCTGCTAGCCCTCCCTGTGCTGCACCCCCTGTCTAACCAGTCCCAGTGAGATGAGCCAGGTACCTCAGTTGGTAATTCAGAAATCACCTGCCTTCTGCGTTGGTCTCCCTGGGAGCTACAGACCAGAGCTGTTCCTATTCAGCCATCTTGCCCCACAAAAGATCTCTGGGAGGATAATTTTATTGTGCAATAAATTTTGAATTCGGGTGTCCTAGTAGTCTTCAGGGAAGCAATCATTTTAATGTTTGGCTCACTTACATCACATTAAGCTAATTGGAAATTTCATCAGGTTTTCCAAGTCATTTAGGAGATGGAATTCCAGGTAAAACACATTCCATCTCTTGTTCTATCTGCTAATCCCATTTCATCCTCCAAAATAAATGCAAACAATTGTCAACCATAAAAATATGACTCTTAGTTACCAGAAAATAGCCATCGTCACTAAAATATGTAAATACTTCTCACTTCAAAATAGTTGTGTTAAATTCAAACTGCCTTAAAAACCCCATACCTCAGCATTTTGAAATGCTTAAAAAGACTATATTAAGACTGTGTCTAGATTTTCAGAATTTATTTAAAGTATGTCCTCAAGACTGATTTATGCAAAATTTAAAAAATACTTTGTAGTTCCAAGAATCAATGATCATGGAATTTGAATTGATATTTTACACTTACTTTTTATATGTAAAGCCCCACCTCCCTCCCTCCCTCCCTCCCACCCTCCCTCTCTCCTGCCCTCTTTCCTTCCTTCTGTTTTTCCTCCTTCCTTCCTCATCAGATTAAAGTCATTAGGCAGGCTCGAATGAGGAAACCTGCCCAACCAGAGTCAGACCTCAGAAAGGAAGGTCGCTGAGAAGGGCAACAGCCTAATGAGGCTGAGGGATTGGTTATACAGAAGGGGATTGAGCAAATAAGTATGTTGAGGATAATGAGAGCTAAGTCAGAGAACTGAGTTACAAATATGAAAAGAGTTAAGCTAGAATGAACCCTATAGTGTTGGATTCTAATTAGTAGTATTGGTGTGAGTTCATGGTTTTAAATAGTTTTAGATATATAAATATAAACAGATGTGTGTGTATATATGTGTCTAATGTGTGTGTATGTATGTATGTACACAATAACATATACATATTTTCTAACTCTGTCCACTAACGGGGCCTAGTAGCATGAGCGCATCCAGTACCCAGGTCTTTCTTTCTAAATATCACTCTCCAAAAGAAACTACGGGACCTTGGAGAAATAGCTGATTCCAGGGTAGGGACCACAAAGGCACAAAATAAGCCCAGAACATCTTGTTTCACCAGATAGTAAGTGCTCAAAGAATGGAGTAGTGTCAAAAGGACACAGAGTCAGCTTGAAGGGGCTCTCCCTGGAAAATCCTAAGACAATTTGCACATCAAAATAAATAGTGTTATCAGATTATATCACATTAGATGAAACAGGAATCCATTAATCCACATGGATGTCATACAAAAGAGATAAAAGGAATTTCTTCTCTAAAGTTGAATCCCAACTAATAAATGTTAGTGGAATGATGGAATTAGCATATCACCATCTGGTGATCATCATGGTAAAAGTAATTAATTCAGGCAAAGAATATCAAAAAAGGCTAACACTCAGTGTATAAGAGTTGGATAAGAAATGTGATATTTACCTTGTTTCAAACTGTTTCTCAGTAAATTATTACACATTAAAAGGGAATGTAGAATTTTTAGTGAAGAAGCTTAGCAAATACTAGCTTACTCCAATGACTAAATTTAACGTCACCAGTAACAGGAAAGAAGATCCTGGGTCACGTGATAGAGAGAACATCACTTCTGGGATAATCCCAACAAAATGCATAACGTGAATCTAATCATGAGGAAACATCAGAGAAAACAAACTTGAGGATATTCTACAGAGCAACCAGCCTGAACTTTCAGATATGTAAAGTCCACAAAGATCAGGAATGACTGTGTTGTTTTGAGTTGAGGAAACTAAAGAAATCTGATAAGTAAGTGTAATATGTGGGTCCCAAGGATGTTGTTGGGACATTTGGTGTGAAATGTGGATGGAATCTCTGGGTGAACATATATAGGCATTACTTAAAGTGTACTTGCAACTTTTTCTTCAATTAATTTTTCTTAACATACAAACTCCTAATGCCCTTTAAAAAGCCTTCCTTAACTTCCTCAGATTATACCACTCCTCAGGTTTGCCTGTGATATATTTTCCCCTGCAAACTGCCTCTGTGTGATCTAAACAAAACCAACCTATACTACCGTATCAGATCAGCAGTGCAGTATAGCCAAAGAGGTCACAGTGATGCTAGACTGATGGAATACCCGCCTTTGTTGCCTAGTTTCGTGGTCATGAATGAAGTTACAGCAGATAATCTCCCTTCCTGCAATCTCTCCACTTGCGATGCCCTCTCTGATGCTGCTAGCATCATGGGGAAGCGCTTAGAAAGCTGGCATGAAGAGGGCTGCAAAGGTGAGTGGAAGCAGTGATTATTCCATACCCACAAAGGTCGCTAAGGAAAAAGGGAATTGCCTACTAGGTGCATAGCATATTATCCATCCTTACCCTGAGAGAATCACAAGGTAAGTTTACGCTGGCATTTGTTCCAAAAATTCCCTCTAGAATACCTTCCTTCTGCTTATTTTGGGGCCAAATGTGTAAAAGAAAGGGTGAATGAAGAATAAACCAAATTCCCCTAATACCCACATTTCTTCCTATTTGTGTAGGAGACATTTCAAATAAGCACTGGCAAGATGCAATGTATGTAATGGACACTGAGCTTATTTGATGTTGTTTCTTATGTACTTTCAGAATATATTCTATGGAAACAGTTCATAAAGGCTCCAAACTTTCCCAGCTTTCATTTGAAGATATCATGTGCCAGGAGCAAAATGTGTTCTATTTGTTAGGTGATACATGGGGATAACACGTCATTCATATGAAGACGGAATTCTCAGCTCCACACAGAGACTGTGCACTGAAACCCTGATTTTTGGTTCTTATTCGGAGACATATTGAATTTTATTTAATGTCTGGCTCTTGTCATATTTGCTTAATTGCTTTCCAGCAGAAGAGCAGAATCATAGCAGGAAAGCCTCAAGGGTAGCTGGGGAGAGGTCAGGAACGTCTGAGCCAGGCACAATGACAGAAGAGACTAGTGTGTGGAGGAAGAGCTAACATCCAAGCTAGAATTTCATTACAACACAAGGCAATCACAAATATTAACACAAACAGAAAGAAAGGGTAACTCTGAAAAGGCTGATTATTATCTGCATTCTTCACTTGAGAGGACAGGGGAATTGCTACTACATTAATAAAAAGTTTACATAGGATTATTTAAAGAGAAGCACAGTTACATGAATTCTCTTATATAAACTACCTTCCCCCAATCATCTTAGATGTATAAAGTTTTACAAGAAGAGATCCAAACACTGAAGAGTTAGGTACCATATTGTAACAATGGTGATCAAAGTTCTAAGAAGAAAAGGGCTCTAAGTAAGATGGAAATGAAAGGACAAATCACAAGTGGTTCCATAGAAAACTCTTCTGTGCTTTTCAACATGCAAAGCAGGTGTGTGTAGACATTTCTTCCTACATACTTTGTTCCTTCAACTATTAAATATTTATTGAGTGTCTACTATGTGCCATACGCAGATCTTCATATAGGGGATGTAGCAGTAAAGAAAACCAACAACATTCTCAGTCTTCCTACAGCATATAATCTAGTTAGGGGATACAGGAAATAAGTTTATCACACTTAAAGGGTTTTATAGCTAGAAAAAATTTGCGTCATATAAATAACAATTAACCTAAAAATCCATAAAAATTGCTCCGCTAACATTCATTTTAATAGCTAACACACTGTGCAGAGAAAAATTTTAAATGCACATTTCTTATTTTAAAGTATCTATGACTCATTTTTAAAGTAGAACTTTTTGTTATTTTCTTTCATGTCTTTCTGCTAAATATACTCAAAAGCTGAATGTCCTTTAAAGTCTGATTGTATCTTCAAACTCATGACTACTTGTTTCTTTGCAGTAATGTGGCTGTAAATGTATAATTCCAATAAGTTTCAAATAGTTTGAGAGCAATTGGATTTGCAGAGAGTTCATCTCTGTAGTGCATTTTCAAAATATTATTTTGAAAATTATGTTTTACTTCTGAAAGAAAGGCACCCACTAATGGAGAAACCGCGACAATGTAATGTTGCTAACCGCTCAGTAGAGGGTGCTGTAACTTAAAGCTGAAGAATGGCTCTGGGCTAGATTATTAAAGCTGAAAGGTGAATGCAGGCTGAGGGGGTAAGAGGAGAGAAAACTAAGTGGATCTTTCCTTTTTTATTCATCGCTACAGTTATAGAGCCTTAAAATACACCAAGAAACGATACAGAGCTAAAATATGATTTAAAACCTAAGTGTAACACTTTTTTTTTTTGTTTTAAAAAATAATCTCTGTCTATATTCACTCACTGTGTACTACAATCTTACTAAAAAAGAAAACAAATGTAATACATTTATATTTCAAAATTATATTATATATTGCGAAAACGATTACATCAGCATCCCTTCAACAATAATAAAATTAAAGGTTCATATTGAGTCAGGACTTTTGCAATTCCTGTGAATGATTTATCCATGATTCAGTCATCTATTTAAGCCTAAAGTGTATAATGTAGCTTTATGCTGCAAAAATGGCATGAGATGGTTAAAGTTAGTTTTGTTTTGTTTTCTTTCTTTTTCTTGTTTTATTTTATTGAGACAGGGTTGCCCAGGTTGAAGTGCAATGGCATAATAATGGCTCACTGCAGCCTCAAACTCCTGGGCTCAAATGATCCTCCTGCCTCAGCCTCCAATGTAGCCAGGACTACAGATGTGCACCACGATGCTCAGCTAATTTTAAAATTTTTTTTGTAAACACTGAGTCTCACTATTTTGCCCTGTCTGACCTCAAACTCCTGAGTTCAAGGAATCCTCTCACCTTGGCTTTCCAAACTGCCTGGATTGCAGGCATGAGCCACCATGCCTGGCGTTATTTCTTAATTGTGGTAAAATTCACATAACGTAACATTAACCATCTTAACAATTTTTAAGTGTACAGTTCAGTGGCATTAAGTACATTCATACTAATGCAACCAAACTCCAGAACTCTTCACCTTACAAAACGGAAACTTTGTGCCCATTAACACTAACTCCTTATTCTTTCCTCCTGGAAGCCCCTGGCAACCACCATTCTATTCTATTTATGAATTTCACCACTCTAAGTACTCATATAAGTAAATCATACAGTATTGGTCCTTTTGTGATGGGCATATTTCATTTAGCATAATGTCCTCAAGGTTCATTCATACTGTAACATGTCAGAATTCCTTTCTTTTTTCAAGTGGAATAATATTCTATTGCATGTATACACTGCATTTCTTATCCCCTCTTCATGACAGACACAAAGCTTGATGCAATTGTCACGGGTTTTGAGTACACATCGAAATAATTAAGAAAGGTCAGCTAACAGTTCTCACAATAAAGTGAAAGAGAAACTGCTGCCTTGGGTGAGTTTCTCACTCAGTTTGATGAAAGAAAGAATATATGAATTTTTCTCCTGTACCAGATGTGGGCTGTGCAAAACAGCCATGGTGGGGTTGTCTTGGATTTTTTTCTGAAGAGAATCTTCTGGAAGAAATACAGATTTCAGCAGGGGAAAAAATGTTGAGGCATCATCAGATGTCTAGGACCTGAAAAAGGAGACATAAATGACCAGCCAGGGAGGAAAGAACCTGATCCCCACTAAGAAACTACATGAGAGATCCATAGTATTGCGGTGGGGTAGGGAGTCTCCATATAACTCCCAAAAAAGAGCCATAAGAGAAAGAGAGGGTTTTAAAAGCTCTCAGGGCAGAGAACGTAGTGCTGCTCACAACTGTATGAGTCAAGTAGGAACCTGCTGACTGCCCGCTTCCTCTCCTCTCTACCCTGTTGTGACTCTGGTGTGGTTAGCGAGCTAGAGAAGGAAGAATCCTAGACGGAGAAAAAGAAAAAGGGAGACATGTCCAGTTTCTCCACTGCAGGCTTTTGGTCTGCAGCTGGCCTGAGTGGAGGGAGAAGTAGTTTTAGCTTGAAATTGAGATTGAAGTTTTGATGACCACCCTGGGTCTAACATATGAATTCCTTTTTGAAGAACCTTTCATTAACTGAAAATGATAAGTTGTAGGAGTTGCCCTTTCATCTAGAGCAAGGGAAGAATTAATTCCACAGAAAAAATTCAAGGTGACCCAGGGAATCACAGTTAAAATTGTCTATAATTGCATCCCCCAGTCATGCTTGTTTCCATGCTTAAAATATTCAGCTACAACTGTCTCCTCAACATGAAGATATTTAAGAGAAATGAATGGAGATGGCTGTTAAAGAAACATCCTAAATTCTAGATACTTAACATGTATTATTCTTATTTATGTCTTATAACATTTCAGGAAAGTTGGACTTAATACCTTTTTTTACATATGGGAAAAGTGATTATCAGTGAGATTGAGTGACTTTCCCAAATGACAGAATCATGACTCTTATCCATGCTTGTCTGGTTCCAACCACCTTGTCCTTTCTGAATATCATCTTAGTTCACATTTCCTTCTGTTAGACATCTTCAACTTTGGGTGAATTAACTGAAAATCTCTAAGTTCCAGTTTCCTTATGTACAAGACCAAATTCATAATGCCGGCTCTGCCATCCTGCAAGGAGTATTGAAAGAATCCTAAGATCCACGCAGTACACTGTAAAGTACTACATGAACTCAAGAATGTTACTATTGGAGGAAGAGAGCGATACCTTATGTCCTCACTCTTCTACAGACAGAAGAATTATACTGGAAGCTACAACATGTGTTTGGGGACCAAAATTCATAATCGTAAATTGTTTAGAATATACTATCACACTAAAGGCCATTATGTCTTCTCTTAAGAAAAAATGTTTAAAAATAAGCATAAGTTGACCAGATTTGGTGGCATATGCCTGGTAGTCCCAGATACTCAGGAGGCAAAGGTGACAGGATCACTTCAGCCCAGGAGTTTGAGGCTGCAGTCAGCCATGATCACACTTCTGCATTCCAGGCTGGATGACAGAGTGAGACACCGACTCTAAAACATTTTTTCTTTTGTTTTAAAAAGGGTATATTGGTCTAAAAACAATAACAGTGCTACCAAAAATAAAAGTAGAGAAATGAAGACCATTGCTCTTCATTTGTGTCACTGAATATAAAAAACTATTTGTATTATTATTTTTTTGAGAGAATCTTGCTCTGTCGCCCAGGCTGGAGTGTGATAGCACAATCTTGGCTCATTGCAACCTCTGCCTCCTGGGCTCAAGGGATTCTCGTGCCTCAGCCTCCCGAGTAGTGGGAGTTACAGGTATGGGTCACCACACCCTGTTAATTTGTGTATTTTTAGTAGAGACTGGGTTTCACCATGTTGGCCAGGCTGGTCTCGAACTCCTGTCCTCAAGTGATCTGCCCGCCTCGGGTCCCCAGCGCGCTGGGATTACTGGTGTGAGCCACCAGCCGGGTCACCTATTTGGTTGATTAAATCATTATCAACCCAATGATGACTGGGCTGCAGTAATCCAGATTGCACATGCATGAACTGGAGTTCTGTCTACTATGTGCACCTGTCAGAATTTTATTTAGCCAAATTTATGTGTTAAACCTCACAACTTCCTGCTACCCACCAAACATCTTTCACAAACTTCCTGGTAGCTTTTTGCGACCCGACAGGATGAATCAATGAACAGCATTGTAAACAATACTTTGCTTGCATTGAAATATTACCGTGCTCCCCCTAGAAGAACAAAGGTTATTTATGAAAGCAGTGGTAACTAAGAAAATCAACTCTTATAAAATTACTAAGTTTTAAAAATAGATTGAAATACACTTGTTTTATTCTGATTATATGCAGTCTAAGCAATTAATCTTAGAAACAAAGAAACTACATTAGTTAACTGGGTTATATTAGAATGATTTTTCCGGCAACCTTAAAATTATCTCCTTCATACAAATTTCTTTGCTATTTTAAATGATCTCAGTAATTTCATTTCTGATTATGAAACTGGCACATATATACCATATAGAAAATATAGGAGATCACGGAGGAAAAAATACTCATGATTTCACTGTCCAGAGATTTAAGTGTGTAAGTTGAGTATCCCTAATCTGAAAATCTGAAATACTATTTATTGTTAAGTACTGATCTCAATTTCTGTAACCCTGATGAACTTATTCATTCTAGTGGTATTTTAGTATACTCCTTGAGGTTTTCTTCATGTAAGAACATATCATCCTCAAATAAAGGTAGTTTAACTTCTTCTGTTCCAATCTGTATACCTTTTTTTTTTTTTATTTCATTCTCTTACCTAATTGTCCTGGCTACTATCTCCAGTACAACATTGAATAGAAATGTTGAGAGTGGACATCATTGTATTATTCCTAATTCAAGGTGAAAGCATTGAGTCTGTCCCACTAAACATGATGTTAACCGAAGCTTTCTGACAGATGTCCTCTATCAGGTTGAGGAAGTTCCCTTCTATTCCTTGTTTGTTAAAAGAATACTGAATTTTGTCATATGCATTTCCCACGTCTGTTGAGATGATCACATTAGTTTTGGTTTATTTTCTACTGATACTACATTAATTGGTTTTCAGATGTTAAACTAACCTTCTATCCCTGGGATAAATCCCACTTGGTCATCAAGTATAATTTGTGCAGATGTTACTGGATTCAGTTTCCTAATATTTTTTGAGGATTTTATGTCTGTATTTAAAGATGACATTCATTTGTTGTTTTCTTGTGATGTCTTGGAGTGTTGGAGTAATACTGCTCTCATAGAATAAGCTGGGAAGTGTTCTCTCCTCTAATTTTGGAAGAGTTTGTGAAAAAGTGATATCAACTCTCCTTTAGATGTTTGGTAGGATTTAGCTGTGAACCCATCTGGGCCCAGGCTTTTCTTGGCATGTGTTTTTTTTTTTTTTTTTTTTATTGCTAATTCAATCTCTTTAGTTTTAGAAGTCTATTCAGATATTCAGTTTTGATTGCTTGTGGTTTTTTTTCTGTATTTAAAGCTATTGCAAACTTCTACTTTGTAATGTTTGTGATAAGAAATAGAATGTCATCATTTCATTTAGTCCTCTGTATGTAATGTGCTTTTTCTCCTTTTATTCCTCTTAGGATTTTCTGTTCATCACTGGTTTTGATTAATGTGAGTACAGTGTTCCTTGGTGTAGGTTTATTCATGTATCTTGTCCTTAGGATACACTATGTTTCTGTGATATTTGGGATTTATGACTTTCATTGACCATCAATGATAGACTGAATAAAGAAAATATGGTATATATACACCATGGAATACTCTGCAGCCATAAAAAGGAATGAGATCATGTCTTTTGCAGGGACATGGTTGAAGTTAGAAGCCATTATCCTCAGCACACTAAGGCAAGAACAGAAAACCAAGCGCCACATGGTCTTAATTATAAGTGGTAGCTGAATGATGAGAACACATGGACACATGGGAAAACAACACACACTGGGGCCTGTCAGAAGTGAGGGGTGGGGGTTGGGGGGAGGGAGAGCATCAGGAAGAGTAGCTAACAGATGTCGTGGTTAATAGCTAGGTGATGAGATGATCTGTGCAGCAAACCGCATGGCACATGTTTACCTATGCAACAAACCTGCACATCCTGTACATGTACCCCACAATTTAAAATAAAAGTTGAAGGAAAAAACTAAATGAAGATTTAAAAAATCCACTTAAACCTCCATACTGGCATCACAATTAAATCAAAATTAATTACAGAACTAAATGTAAACTGAAAAACTAGAGAAATTACACCAGAAAACATAAGAGAAACTCTTCATGATGTGGAGTTAGGCTAAGTATTCTTAGTTATCACATCAACAAAACGATTAAGGAAATCATTGATCAATTCAACTTTATACAAATTAAAAATTCTTGGTCAGCACAAGACACTATTCATAGATTAAAAAGACATGCCACAGACTGGGAGAAAAATATGAGAATCACTAATATGACAAAGAACTTGTGTGATGGTTAATTGTGTGTGTCCCTGTGACCGAGGCCCAGGGTGCCAGGACATTTGTTCCTATGTTATTCTGTGTGTGTACTGGAGGGGGATCTGGATGACATTAACACTGGAATAGGCAGTCTATGTGAAGCAGATTGCCCTCCATAAAGTCAGTGGGCCTCATCCAATCAACCAAAGGCCAGAGGAGAAGTAAAAGGCCTAATGAGAAGGAAATACTTTCCCGGGTATCTGCCTTTCTGTCTTGGAAATTTCAGCCTCCAGAATCTCATGTCCAAAGGGTCTGTATACACACACACCCCCCACAAACACACACACAAACACACACACATACCATATACATATACATAAATATATATTAATATATACATATATATACACACACACACACACTTCCTAGGTAAGTAGGAAGGAATGCATTTTGTAAGGCTCAGCCATTCAATGATAATTCTTGAAGCTGGCCAGTGATTATGGGGATGTTGTAGTGTAGGATTCTGTCTCCTTATTTATACTGTTGAAGTTCTGCATTTGAAGAAGTAGGATAGAATAATAGCTGAATTTCTCCACAGACACTTCAAAGCCCTGGGGATTAACACAGAGTCAGAAATACCACCCATAATCCTGCCCCCAACCAGGGCTAGGGAACTCTGGGCCCCAGGTGATTTTATTTAGCCAGGTCTGGGAGCCACATAACAGCAGAGGGAGAGGAAACACCAGGCAAACAGAGGCCAGCACAGCAGCGAAGTCCTGTTAATGACAAAACACAGGTAAAGGCTTCCTCAGAAAGCCAGTGTGGAGAAACACAGATGGGCCTGAGACCTGGTGCATCAGAACCCTGCTACTGGGCAATTAAAAACCTTTTCAGTACAATGTTAAACGGGAGCTGTCCAACTCTTCCTATAAAACAAAAAGCACACACACATACACAAACACAAAAAGAAAACATCAACATAAAAATACAGTAAATACATTCTACCATGTATGGTAAACATAGACTAAAACATGGAAGAGTTTAGAATATAAACAGAGAAATAAGACTTTTTAAATTAATCTAAATTCTTATACACCAAAATCAATCATAATAAAGCTTAAAACATTATCCATAAAAAATCCAATAGTCCAGAGTGAGAAGCAAAAAATGTTTTAATGGAAGAGATTTAAAACTTAAACATTTTAACTGATGGACTATAATTAATTTTGGATGCAAGTTAAAATTGGGGCAGAGAATCTTCTTTATCACAACAGAATGCCAGCAAAAAGAATTAAAATTAATTTTGGATGAAAGTTAAAATTTGGGCAGGGAATATTTTTTCTTATGAAGAATGCCAGCAAAAGCAAGTCTAAAGTAAGATTTTGAGATAGAAAATTTTCAAAGTACAGACATAAATATAATAACTGACACAGGCAGGGGTGGTTAATTGATGATAAAATACTCAGAGGAAGATTGTTAGAATACAGGATGTTGATACTGTTTCAAACCACTTTCCAAATTAATTATAACCAAGATGACTTTACAAGGGACAGAGCTCCTAGACGCCTCCTTTACCAAGTGACCATCCTAGTATCACAACAATGGGGATGGACACACTGGGCCTTCTCTGCCTGCAGAAGGACTGAGGTAGGAAGCTCACAGCATGGACTCTGCAGAGTTCCTGGCAAAATGTTTAGGCTGAATTTAATCATGAGGACATTTTCAGATAACTTCAGAATGTAGACCATTGAGCCACACAGTCGACCTGTCCTCTACAAACATTACATGTGATCACCATCAATGACAACAAAAAGAGGAAGAGATGTTTTGGGTTCAAAATGACTAAAAAAGCACAAACTACATAGCCTTTTTAGTCTTTTTGAGCCCAAATTGTCTCTTCTTGTTTTTGTTGTGTTCTTGGTGGTGACATGGACTGTTTGAAGGGGACAGGTCAGTTGTCCTGTTCAATGTTCTACATTCTGCAGTTGTCTGAGGGTTACCTCCTGTGAAACTCAGGCTAAGCGTTTTCAGCAAGAACATGGCATTGTTCATACTCTGCCCTGGCAGAGTTCCGGCTGACATGCTGTCTCCTGCCAGCGGCTCCTGACTCCTGTTCTCTACACGATGGGAATTGAGAGGAGCAGGGCTAAGGCCTGTGAATGTTGTTTGTCCATCTGGGCATTGGTCTCCCTAGGCATTGATTACAATTGGAGGGGGATGGACTGTGGCTTCTCAAATCAAAGGAGCATAGTGGGTTGAAACCATCAAGAGTATTCTGTGTCTAAAATTCAATCCTCAGTGAAGGACCCCTGCAGTATTGTGTTTTGATTTGAACTTTCTTTGCTGTTTTAGTTGTTTTCATCAAGTGGAAAAGCTACTTTTTGTGACATCCTTTCACCCTTTGCATCCTTCCAGCAGTATTTGGTATCTGTAGGGGAGAGAGAGAAAAAAATCAAATGAGCATTTTTGTCAGGTCCTCCTGATGGCTGAGTCTGGACGGATTGCTAGGTAGTGATATATCAGGGGCAAAAGGATCACCTGCCAGGAGGATGAGCTGAAGCGTGGGCCGTGGGTTTACTGAAGGGTGAAGCACCATCCACAAGCGAGAAAAAAACACTCCTGAACTTCCCTGAACTTCCAGTCAGCCTGGGGTGCAGGATATAAGGACCCCACCTATGCACAACCAGCAGTGGGGAACATCAGCCCTTTTCCTCCTGATCCCCTCTGTCTGGAGCAGAGTGATGGCTTTTCCTCCCAGTGAGGATGTGCTCAGCATCCATCATGCCTGCCCAGAAACAGAGGGGAGCAGGAGGAGAGGACCCTTTGCAGAGAAACCCACCCCATTACAACTCCATGTCCTAGTCTTTTAGGGCGGAATGGGAGGGCCATGGGATGGGAGAAGCAGCAGGAACCTCAGACAACATCACATCCAGGTCCATCTTTTACGACAGAGAAGTAGTGATGCCACAGGGGTAAGATTGAACTAAGGCCACATGACTTGCTATTGACAACCCAGGAATTAGAATCCACCCACTAAGGCCGTTTCAACAAAGATTGGAGAAAGCAAGAGGAAAGGCTCCAATCTGGAGGTCTCAACAGTCATGAGAGACGGTTGGGTCACCTTGGTTAGGACGGCAATAAAGTTTTACAAATAAATATGATGTTGCTGCTGCTTCTTTGGCTAGTTAAAAAAAAAAAAAAGAAGATAATTATAAGTATTTGTCCAAAGGGGATCAGGAAAGAACGGGAATTTTTAAAAAGCGACTCAAAATGGTGTTAGCAAAGAGAGAGCGGGGACTGTAACCACGGCCCAACATATTTTCCTTAATGCCCTGAAATTGATTTCACATCTGGTTCCACCTTAAGGCATTTCTAGAAATATTCTCAATATCTAGAGCAAGAAAACTCTGAAGTACAAAGTGAAATGGATTAGTTTTTGTTTTACTACATTCTCCCCTCCCACTTACTGTTTTCCCCTAGTACATTTTGGGAAAGGTTTCTTTTTAATATTTTATGCCAGTGTGAAGAGAGGTATGAAGAAGTATTCATACACAGTCTCTTGCAGAATTTCAGTCTTACTGTGTTACTGTATTCTCTTCAGGATAGTGAGACTGATGAGTTCTCTTTGGCGATTTTGCAGAAGGACAATAATTGACCAAAAGTAAAATTTTCACATTGCAGTGGTGAGCGCATGAGTGGGCTATAAAATGGGTGTGGGGAAATGTAAACTGGAAGTTTTCCTTTAAAATGCAAAAAAAAAAAAGAAAAAAGAAAAAATACTAAATTCCACTATATGTAATATGGGAGGTATTATTTCAATACATTAGGTGTTAATATAATGACTATTTCTTATCTTTTATTCAAAACTGAGCAAGTGTGCTTCAAGCAGAGGCTAAAAGTCTAATCTATTAATTTTCTTGTTCGTCTTATTGATTTTTTCTATGCTATACAAACAGTACTATTGAGAGGGAAATACAGATCCCATCAAAGACTGATGGATACTCAGCCTTTTCTGTGGAGTAGCCACACGTATGCGACACTTCCATGTTGGTAACCTGAGGTCACGGTACACCAGGGTTCCTTGTCACCTTTAGCCACATATTAGAATCACATGGGAGCATTTTAAAACTCCAGATGCTCAAACCACACCCCAGGCCATGTAAGTGAGAATCTGGAGATGTGAGTTCAAGGCATTCATCTTAATGGAAACCTCAGCAGGTGCTTATTACATGGAAGCAGGATTTAGAGATATTAAATGGACCAGCCCAGTTTCTCATCATTTGCTTTCCTTTCCCCATTTCTCTCATGATTGGCTTTGTTCCCAGTGGTTCCATGGATTGTAGCCTTCTCCCTGACAATTTCAGTTCAATCTCTCTCTTATCAACTGGGCTGGGCCAAAGCAAAGATTGTCCTGTAGACAGATTTTTGTCTGTCATCTTGTGTATGCATTAAGCTGGTCCTGGAGTCACTTTTCTCAAAGTTAATTCATAAAATGCTCTCTCATATACTCTGGCCTCAAGATTCATCTGACTTGCATTTTAGACCCTTCACTGGACTTGTAGAAGTGGAAATGAGAATAAAAAGGAGAGAGGTTGGAACGATGAACCTCATGATGTATGCAGTTTTGAAGTCCTGCCCTCTGCATGTACTTTTGGAGTGATGTCCCTTTAGTATGTCATAAATGTTCTCCAGTTAACATAAGCTCAAATGAGTCCATGAGGTGAGAACACTGAGACCCTGGCAACCCCACCCATGTTGGCACTAGGCTGCACATCTTGGGCTGAAGACAAACCTGACTCCAGGCCAGTGGGGAACTCCCGCCTGTGACCCTGGTTCTAATTTAATTTCCTAAGTGGGGCTCTTTGTGCTTAGTTTTAACACTCCTCATTCAGAAGAACAAGTGATGATTAAGAGTTGACTCAGTTGGGTTGCTCAGAAGAAGACTCAAGAGGAAAATCGATGTGTAAATGATGTATTGAAGCAATGATTTCTGCAGAAAGAGGCAATGGAGTTGGGATGCAGAGAGGAAAATTAAATTTCCCAAGAGAGAGTGTGATTCCAGGCAAATATTCCTGTGTTCAGCAGCTTAAACTATGCACTTGGATGAGGACAAGGAGGCCTGGCTCTCCTGTGGCCATGAGAGGGGCTGTCAAGACACTAGAAGAAGGAATAGAGCAGAGTTCAGAGAGCAAAGAGGATATGGGGACAGAAACGGCCTGTCAGGTGGGAGCCCATGGGACACAGAGTTAACACCAGATAGAGGTTACAGCAGCTGTTAGAACAAATGGAAGAGAAAAAGCAGTAGGAGAATGAGCTGTCAATAATAGACAGAGAAATAAGAAGTGAGTGCAGCTATCTGCCATAGATGTGATTACCTCTGCACTCTAAGCTTGCAGGCCAGGGAATCTGCATGCCAGTCTCCACTTGCTGAATGAGAATTTTCGTTTGATGATCTTTGGTTTCAGGACACTGGAGGTGTGAATCTGGCCAATGACTTGATGCCCTTGTGTGTTGTCTGCTGAGCCTTTAAGTGCATCATCGTCCAGCTGGGGAGGGTTCTTCATCCCCAGGGAGGGCTCTAAAACCAGCTCTGAAAATAAAAACACAGTCAGTGGGATTCACTGGCATCCATGACCTAATTGTGACTTTCTCTTCCACCCAGAGGACATCAAATCAAGAAGGGGGTCTTGGACAAGAACGTCCAACGGGTAAGGGGAAGCCAGTAGAGTCACTTTAAAATTTTCTTTTTTGTTGATCTTTCCTACATTACTCAGTAATGACAAGATTGCCTGGAGCCAAAGGCACTGCCAATTTACATCAATAAGAAACACAGGATTAATAGCTTCCAGGTAGATAATATAAAGCCAAGGAAATAATACTCTATGTAGGCTATGCTTTGGGGAGAGCAGAGATTACAAAAATCAAAGTTAAATCAGAGCTGGGTTCACACAGGAGATGGGAATGAAAGGGCCTGGCAGGGTGGGAGCCCATGTGGCACAGAGGTGAGACCAGACAGAGGTGACAGCAGCTGATGGGAGGAAAGAATCAGGAAGACTAAACCTAGAGAATTTACAAAAGTTGCATCATTATATGATCTACTGCATATATATACACCCTATGTAGTATACACACCAGATATACATAGTCACACATAATGGGACAAATGACATAAATGCATATATCTGTACATATTATGTTATTTTACTTTTTAATTTTTTTAATTTTTTTTTTTTTTGAGACGGAGTCTTGCTCTGTCACCCAGACTGGAGTGCAGTGGCGTGATCTCTGCTCACTGCAAGCTCCTCTGCCTCCCGGGTCATGCCATTCTCCTGCCTCAGCCTCCCGAAAAGCTGGGACTACAGGCACCCGCCACCACGCCGGGTTAATTTTTTTTTTTTTTTTTTTTTGTATTTTTTGTAGAAACAGGGTTTCACAGTGTTTGCCAGGATGGTCTTGATCTCCTGACCTCGTGATCTGCCTGCCTCGGCCTCCCAAAGTGCTGGGATTACAGGCATGAGCCACCACGCCTGGCCTGTACATGTTATTTTAAAGGAAAAATATTATATAGGGATTTGGGAGAGATTGAATGTAACAGTATCATCACTATTCTGGTCCAATGAAATAGGGAAAAAAAATTAGAGACATGAGAAGAATGAGAAAGAAAAGGTGTGGAAGAAACAAATGACCTGGTAGACAGCAGGAGAAATCACCAGGTGAAGGAAAATATTAATGAAACAAAAGGCATTCACTCTATCCTCTTACCTGGTCCCTGGTTCAGGCTCTGGACTGCAGGGAAAGTGAGCAACAGGGAGTGTGTCTGAGCCAGTGGGGTGAGTCTTGGCTGGGGGTGTGAGAATCCATAGAGAAGCAAAGGAGAGTCCAGTGGGAAGAAATCAGTTTAAATAAGTCATCCCGGGACGTGTCAGGGACTGCGTATCCCCCGACACTCCCTGAGCGCCTTCCATGTGTCCTCTCCTTGGACCCAGATGGTGCTCGTTATCTCATCCAACCCTCCCTCCTCCTGAGGACAGGGGTCCCCTCATTCCTCAGCCGAGGCCATCGCCTGACAGATGAGCACCAGGCATCCCCAGGGGCTCCAGGAGGAGATACTGAGTGGGAAGAGAGTGAGAATGAACACGACCCTGGGTTTTAAGGAAATCTGAGCAGAAGTGGATCCCTGTGAGACAGGAACTGAGGACATGGCCGTGGACATGAGTGGAGAATTTAAACTAAATGGAATTTCATAAAAGACACTAATGTGAACACTTTCCACGGTCCCTTTTATTTCAAAAAAAAGCAGGAAAAAAAGCAGAGGAAGCTGGACATGTCAGGAGACTGAGTGTGGGCCCAGGATTTACACTGTTACTCAATGTGCCTCATAGGTTGTTACTGAAAGTGCCTGATAGGGGAAAATTGGCTTCATGAGGGATGGGGAAGGAGAGGAAGAAAACTGGCAGAAGAGTCTGTGTGAGAAAGGAGAGGAGGAGGGGCCCTAGAAAGCAGAGATCTTCATAACTGCTCTATCTCAGAGGAGACATCATCCGTGAAGTCACTTTCTAAGTGCAAATTGAGCAGAAAGATAAAAGGATTAGATAACACCTATTCATAGGTTTATGGGGCAATTCTTATGGAATCAGGCCCTTTGGAAATTATAATAATTAATATTCCCAACAGAGATTGCAGGTAGATGTAATTTTTCAGCTATCTCAGATGAGGGAACAGAGATGTAAATAGCAAAAACACAAAAACCTAAGCTAAAGTCAACAAGCAGACAGTGGCAAACCCAGAACCTTTGCTCATCTCACTGGGTTGGAGCATCGTGAATTTGAACTTGACCCTGAGGAAGCACAGAGTGGTCCCATTCTCTCCTCCACCCACAGCACCGTGACCACCAACACCTGGATTAGATCTTCATGACGCCGTTTCCTTCCCTACCTTGGAAGGGCCATTGGTTCCCAGAATGAGCATTGGCTGAGAAGCTGCAAGTGGTAGAGGAAAGGCCCTGCCTGGCCAAGCCATTCCCTTGATCCAGCTGTAGTCGCAGACATTTGGGCTCCAGCTGTGCCTGTGAAGCCTGCACCTCTGACAGGTGGTAGCTCAAGTCTGCACTCCAAGTCCCTTGGGGACAGGCCCTCTTGGTGGGAGCTGAAAGGAGAAGGGGCTTCGGTAAGAACAACCTGAGTTTTCCCTTTGTTAAGACGACCAGAACACCCATCCCTAATGTCCCTGCTCTCAGTAAAGCCACCCAGTGACCCACGCCACACAGACAGACCTCATGTGAATGCAGGCGATATCACCTTTCCTGTCTGTGCCTGAATGCAAGCGACGTCACCTTTTCTGTCTGTGTCTGGGGACGCTGACAGGGCAGGGGCCCAGGCTGGGGTGTCCCTGAATGAAAAACCTCTGCTGCAGCCCAGAGGGCTTTGGATCGTCTAACAAGAACATCCCGATTATTCGGTTATTATTCATCTCCTTCCTGTGTCTAGAGGGAAAGTTCTAGAGAGCCCTCAGCTCGCAAGAGAGGTGGAGCTGTTTTTTCCCCACACAGGGCTGTAAGAACAGGCCAAGAGTTAGAGCTGCGAGGCTTTGAGAAAGAACCACGAGAAAGGGGGCTGGGATGCTACAGACCAAACACTAAGTGAGGCAAAATTTCTGGGTTCTGGGGCATTTTGAATTTCCCATTGCCTATAATGGTTTGACCCCCTGCCCACACATATCCATCCTGTTGCCATATAGTGGGTGTCAGCAGACAGAGGCAATGTAGGAGAGGGACCAGTCCCTTCCCGGAAATTCAGGGGCCACAAGAGCCACAGATCAGCATGTGCGGTTCCTTAGGAAGGTAACAGAGGACACGATCCTCACATTACCCACTGCTCCAGTGGCGTTCGAGTGGCACCCCTTAAACAGATTATTTCCATTTCCACAGGGAGAGGAATACACATTCTGAGTGGACTAAGAAAAGACTTCCAATGACATTACGCCAGTCCAGGTTGGGCTCAGGATACAGACAGGGCCTGCAGGGCTGGATCCACGTTGCTGTGGGGTCCTCTCTCTCCTCCCCTCTCCACATCCTCATTCTCTGTAAGGTTTTCTGTTTTCTTAAAAATGCCTCAGTGACCTCAGCTCCAACATGGAGATGCCACTGCCCACTTGGCAGTGTCCCTTGAACCCTGAATGAGTTATAGCAGGACAGAGCTTGCTTGCAAAGGGGCAGGACATACAGCAGGTGCAAGGACAGTGTGTATTTTAATTGTTTCATGAATCACTGTGATCCTAGAAAAGTATTTGCTTTTTTGAAACTCAGGGAGAAATGCAAAATGGGAATGGGGATGGTCCCAGTATGAAAGGCACTTACTGACCAAAATAGAATAGAGGCCAACATCTTTGTTGCTAGTTTCTTTCTGTGTGTGTGTGTGTTTGTGAGAGAGTGACACAGGGTCTCACTTTGTTGCTCAGGCTGGAGTGCAGTGGTGAAATCGTGGCTCACTGCAGCCTCAACTAACCAGGCTCAGGTGATCCTTCCACCTCAGCCTCCCGAGAAGCTGGGACTACAGGTGTGTACCACCATGCCCCACTAATTTTTTTTGTAGAGACAGGGTTTCACCATGTTACCCATGCTGGTCTCAAACTCCTGAGCTCAGGCGATCCACCTCCTTGGTCTCCCAAAGTGCTGGAATTACAGGCATGAATCACCACACCTGGCATTTTTGTTAATTTCATTACAACATAATCCAATATACTGAGGGACATCACAGAGTTACTTGCTCTTACTAGAAGACAATGTAATGGGTAAAACCCCCAAAAATCTACATGAAATTCCCAGAATAGAGGTTAAAAAAAAGAGAGAGAATGAGCAAGAAGAAATGAAAACTGGATTTGGTTTTTACACGTCCTGTGAAGCTGCTACCTCAAGGGGCACTTGCTCAGAGGAAGGGTTTTCTGGACGTCGTGGGGACAGGAACCACTCTGCTTTGCTCATCGGTTACGCCAGAACCTCATGAGGGACACTAGTTGTGGATGGTTTTCATGAGCATATAGCACTGAGCCCAAAACTTGATTGAAACTAGAAACCCACACGTGGAGAAAACCACTGGAGCTCTGCAGAGGATGCAAGCCTGGCCACGCATAGAGGAAGGGACACTGGACTGCGTCAGTGGAGGGAAGATCCCTCGGAGGAAGTAGAGCCGCAGTCCCCAACCTTTTTGGCACCAGGGTCTGGTTTCATGGAAGACAGTTTTTCAGGGACTAGGTTAGGGGGAATGGTTGTGGGATGATTCAGGTACATTACATTTACTGTGCACTTTATTTCTAGAAATATTACATTGTAATATATAATGAAACAATTATACAACTCACCATAATGTAGAATCAGTGGGAACCCTAAGCTCGTTTTCCTGCAACTAGGTGGTGTCATCTGGGGTGACAGTCACTGGGAGCCAGTGACAAATCAACAGGCATTAGATTCATAAGGAAAGCACAATCCAGATTCCTGGCATGTGCACTTCACAATAGGATTCGAGCTCCTGTGAGAATCTAATGCCCCTGCTGATCTGACAGGAGGTGGAATCCAGGCTGAAAAGCTCTCCCTCCGCTCACCTCCTGCTCTGCGGCCCAGTTCCTAACAGGTCATGGACCCATAACGGCCCATGGCCCTATGGCTGGGGATCCCTGAAGAAGAGAATCTAGCCTGGGACACAGGAATCATGAAACAGGCCTCCACATAATTGGGAAAAACTCCCAGCATAGATGGATGGCCAGAGAAGAGATAAGGACATGTAGTTTGCAACATAATTTCAGAAAACAGAGATGCCGTATCTTAAAGAAGGGGGTCTGTTATATAAATATACTGTGGCCAAGAATTTGCCATAAGCCCTCACCACACCCCTGTCTGGCCTGTTTTGACAGTCACAGCCTGCTCTTGTGAGAAGGAGCCAGGTGACAGAGGAGTCACTTGGGACAGGAGAAGAGGAAGTTCTACCCAGTGGATGTCTGTGCTGAAAACTGGATCCAAGAGCCAAATTCAAAACAGGCTCAGTGTCTAGGGCCTGCCTGCGGAGGTGGTCTGTCTCAGCTGCACGAGTTGCAGAAACAAAACATACAGAGGCTGCCTGGGATGACAGTGGAGCTTTGTGACCTCCAGGCTGGAGTACTCACAGGCTATATCCAGAGCAGAGCAGGCAAGTTGATCCTCCAGTGAGGACAAGGTGCTGCTATAAGGCTGGTGGCAGTCAGATAGGTCACGGTGAACTAAAGGAGTCAAGTAAACTTCATCCACGGAGTCCTCTGGGATTTCCTGCTCCTTCACCTCTGGCAGATCCTGCATCAACCTGGGGTAAAGATGACAGAAGATAAACAACAGAGAGAACCAACACCACTGCGCCCAGCTGGTTCTATAGGGAGGCCCTCAGGAAGGCCCAGAGGAAGCAAAGTACAGTCCCCTCAGGGAGATACAACCATCATTCCCTGTCTTGAGCAGGAAACAGAGTGTGACGGGCTCTCAGTGCACTGGGCAGGCAATGATCTGGGGAGGAAGGTAATGGAGTGATCCCTGTGGGAAACTGCCAGGACACAGTGCATTGGGCACTTTTGCATACATTTTGTTGAAATTAGTATCAGTAGCCAAATTAATACAGGCTCTTGAGGCTTCCCAGACAGAGTTCCTGTATCCTCAACATCTCTTGCTCTCAACATTGTAGCATGACAGAGTTATTTTCATTCACTTTTCTGCTGTCAAATACTTGTAAACATGGTAATGCCAAAGAGGCAGACATCAGATGTGCAGCTCAACTTCACTTAAGCAAAAAGGACAGAAAAGGGAACTGAAGAAAATGTCTGTGATTGATCAGTTCAACAGAGTCAACTGAATGCAGATTAGTAGAATTCAAATGAATTAATAAGGAAGAAATACAAATACAGGTGTACAATGAAAAGAGTCAACCTTATGAATACGGCTATTTCATGGCTAGCTGAACAGGTGGAACAGGTATATTCTGCACACTCTGATTTTCCCTGCATCCGAGACTCCGGATATCAACACTGAATTAACTGTCCATGATTCCTCAGAGTTACCTGGGGCACGGTGGGTCTTGATCTTCTAGCTCCTCTTGATCCTTTTCAATTTCTGCAAATAAATTCAGACAGAGACAGACACATTAAGCAGGTTCTCCTACACACACAAACAGCCCACTGTGCAGTCCTAACATAGGAACATCAGCTTCCTCAGTGGGAGAACAGGACAATGTGAGAGAAACATTCCAGGAGGCCTGAGGTCCTGTCAAGAGAGAGATGCTTTGGTTTTCTTCCCTGAGCCTAGGAATGAAATCTCCCTGTTGTTATAGATCGTTATCACAACATCAACAGTCCTGATTTTGTGCAAATAGCTATGCAAATTTTTCACACCAATTCAAGGCAAACACTTCAATGGCTTTCTAGAAGGAAAACTGCACTATTCAGCCTTCAGTCATCAAATACCCACATTGTTCAAGGTTGCAAGGATTTTAGACACTGAAATTAGAATGAAGGAGAGAACGTACAGACCCTCGAATCAAAATGAAACTTTGGTACTACAAAGAGACATTGGTTGTTTGTGACATCTAGGAGTGACAAGGCCCAGTCTTGTTTCTAGACACATAACAAAAGCAAATGTACTGCTCACCTAAAACAGGCCAACATCAGAGACACAGATAATGAGGCTAGGTTCTTTGAAACTTGGGTAATATCTTTAAGGAAAAGTAGACTAAGATGCCACAGGCCTTGGGCAGGCATAGAATCTCAAAGGACATGGTTACAGAAAGGAACTTGTAAGGAACACAATAGCTGGCAAGACAAATCTTATTCAGATTAAGAGGCCTGACCGACACCTGTTGGGCACGTGCTGCGTAGGTTGGTTTGAATTTGTCAATGTCGTGACAGTGGCCCAGGGTGACACAGGCCTGGTCTGAGATGAGAAAGAGAGCAAAGCTCACTGACCCACCCCATGTCTGTGCTTCCAACTTGATTTTTGATTCTGATGCAAAACATCCTGTGTCTGTGAGTCATGCCCACCCCAATGACACATCTCTGTCCAGCCAGGGGTGCAAGGATTACGGAGTCTACCTGGGACACCAATTGGAGATTTATTGTGGTCACAATGGAGTACTCACTGTCTACAAGAGCCAAGCTGACTTGCATTTCTTCAAAACAGTACAAAGTGCTCCCATAAGGGCAGTAGGAGTGAGGTAGTTCAGGAAGGATGGAAGGAGTCAAGCAACATCCATCCAGTGACTCCTGGGGGACTTCACGCTTGTCCCCCCTCAGCGGTCCCCTGCTGAGCCTGTAAGGTAGGAAGGAGTAAGGATTAATCCAAGGAGTTTCAGAGCCCTGCTGGATTCACGTGAGGCAGGAGGGAGTGATGGCAGAAATCAAATTGGTCAGCCCATTAAAGAGTTCAACATTCTCCTCTTCTCGGTGGGTCACAGTGTGGTTGCCATGGGGTAGGTTGCAATACAGAGAAAGGGAAAGAGAGATGAGAGAGAGAGAGAGAAGCATCAGGAGCTCAGCGAAGTGGCCAGATCACGATTTTCTGAGGAAGGAGACTGAGTCTCTCTGTATGGTGCAGTTGTGACTCACTGAATATCCTGTTCCATAACGGTAGCTTCATTCCTTTTTTAAAAATGGTATTAAATTTTATGTGTAGGGGCCAAGTAAACATAGCATTTGAGGCATAATTATATCCCCAAACTCTCATGCCATGAAGTCCTTCTCTCATTATTATGTGTGGTATAATAATTTTTTTCTACCCAATTTCCTTGCCTAGAAATGCTTAGCATTGTGTTAATGCAAAACTAGCAGAAAGCAGATATGCATCTCAGGCTGGTTGAAAACATAAGAGGATCGCTGCTTTAAGGAAATCGCTGGGACTGATTAGTTTTTTACAGGATCAACTGGTTTTATGTACTGAACCTGAGAAGTTAACACGAAATGGCTAACAATGCAAGGATCACAATGAAAATGTAAAACATGGTTAGAAAGGATCATTTCTGGTTGGCTGAAGTCCTGATATTCAGGACTTTCTGGTTTTCTGTGGATATGAGTTCCACAGGTGTCACCCCTGAATAGACAGCCCCTGAATTTCTTTAATTACCTGGGATCAATTGTTTGTTTTCCTTTCACCTCTTCAAGATTATTTTGCTTTTCTGCAAGTAAATTAAGAGAAGACCAGTCAGATGAACTTAATCACATTTATACATTCACAACCTTGTGTCCAAACCTACTTAGGGGCATAAATATACTCGGTGTGATAACAGGCTATTGTGAGAGAAATTTTCCAGGAGGCCTCAGGGTGAGCCTTGTGAGAAGTCACTAGGTTTGCTTTCCTGAGCCATGGAGCAAATCTCCCTGATATGACAGGTCATCATCACAGTCCCTTCTGTCCTGAGTCACAGCAAAATGTTAACCATATTCTATTTACTAACAGATCCTGGAGATCTACTTAAATGTTTCCTAGCAGGTTACTGCAGTATTCAGTATGTTTCCTTCAGATAAGCTGTTGTTGGTGTTTTTGTAGAATTTACATTTAGAGGGACAGATTTAATCAAACGCATCTCTAAGGCAACATGGATACATAGGCCTTTCATGAGGCAGGGAGTTCCAGGGCCCAGCCTCCTTTCAGAAACACACAAAATCTAATAGTGGTGTCATGTTCTGGTACTCAGAGACCTCTTAGCTAAGACAAGCCTGCTAAAAGGGGAGGGAGTCTAGCCTGAGAGAAGTGAACGAGGGTAATGACAGCTCCAAGGATATAGATAAGGCTGCCAGTGGCCTTGGACAGGCAGAGAAACTCAGGTTATTTGAGAAGGAAAATTAGAAGATTTCATGTGAGGTGACAGATTAAATCTAAATCAGGAGGACTGGTGGATACATCCTGCACCCAGGCTGCAGAGGTTGGTGTGAATTTGTCAGGTCAACCTTGGGTACAGTGATTTGACAATGGGGCAAAGATGAAAGACAATGTGTGGTTGTGGAGGAGGATGGAGCAAAACACTGACTCCTAGGATGCCTTTTTTCAAACTCAATTCTAGAGCCTGGTTCTACCAGTGTATAAGCATATTGTCTTCCTGAAGGTATGAAATCTGTCATTATGGACAGATTGTGGGGTGCAAAGAATAGGGAGCCTACCTAGGAAGCCAAGTGGGGCTTCATCCCATTTGGAATTGGAGTAATCCCTGGCAACATCCTGAGCAGAGCAAACTTTCTCTTCATCCAGTGCCAAGAAAGTGACTTCATGATGCAGGTAAGAGTTGGATATATCATGGTGTCTAGAATGAGAAAAATCACATTCCTCTAGTAAGTCCTGCAGGACTCCCTTCTCCTCAGACTCCTGCACCCTCCTGATGAGCCGGGTAGGATAGGAACGACAGCAGATTAGATCAAGACAGACTCAACACCATAGCATCTCAGGTGATTTGATGGGACACAAAGGGAGTGGTTAGAGAAAGCGAAAGGGGAGCCTCTCCAAGAGAGAAAAGTCATCCTTCTAAATGTGGGGTGGATGTGACTGCCCTGGGGACAGAGCAAATGCCAGCAGCAGGTGCTCAGGGCACTTGCCACAAAGGAGCTGCTGCAGGAGACCCAGACTCTCCCTGTAAACTAGCAGCATGACCTGCAGCAGAGAGAACTAACACAGGCCTTCACTTCCTTCACACAAATGGCGTTGACATTTACATGCAGCATCTAAGTGAACAGAGCTCTTGAGGCATTCCAGACACACAGATGCTGTGTTTTTAAGTTCCCCCTTTTTCAAATTTTGACATCATACGAAATTTTTATTTTTAATTTCTCTCTTGCAACTAAGTAGTTGCCAACATGCTGACACAAAACAGAGAGAAAGCAGATATGCATCTCACTCTGGATTAACCACATGGGAGACCACAGGTGAGATCAGGAAATCCCTGAGTTTAGTCAGTTCACCTGGCTCAACTGATTGTCTGTTCCTATGCTTGAGCGGGATTAAGAAATGAAAGGTATTCAAGTACCACAATAAAGAAGACAACATTGTAAAAGGGGTAATTTGCAGTTGGATGAATGGATGAGACAATTCTATTCGTCACTTCCTATTTTCCCTGGATCCGTGGTGTCCAGGTGTCACTACTGAACTAACAGCCCACAAATTCACAGTTACCTGGGGAGCACTGGCACATTCCCCTGTTCTTCCTCACGATCATTTTGATTTTCTGTAAACAAATTCAGAAGAGCAGGTCACAGTAAGGAATCAGTGCCCAGTCATGGCGCAAGACACAAATATCTTCAGTGTAAGAATGTGACATTTTGACAGGAAGGTTGTAAGGCACCGTAAATTAAGTCTTGTCAGAAGTAGATGAGCCTCCTTTCCAGGCCCATGAAACAAAATCTCCCTCATCTGGTAGATAACAATCACCTCTCCTCTGATCTAAGTCTGTGCCAACAGTTAAAGAAAACTTTTCTCACAAGAATTCAAGAATTGCCCTAACTACTCTCCAGAAGTGTTGTTGCAATACCGATTTATCTCATCATATATCATGGTCAATGAATGGTTAGAGAAATTTATATAGGAGACTGAACTGATGGATAAATTCTAACAACCCCTGCATAAAAATGGATCTGTGGTACTACACAGAAACATTGGCCACTCATGGTTTGAAGAACTCAGAGCCCAGCCTTGTTTAGGGAAACTACAAGCAAGATAAAGGTATAAGTGTTTATGTCCTGCTTTCAAGGTGGCTGCTTAGCTGGGACAAGCTGATTTAAAGGAGACCAAGCCTGGGGCTGAGAACAGTGAATGCAGAGAAACAACAGCTCCAAATACACAGGCAAGACTGTCAGTGGCCTGTGACAGGCATAGAAACTCCATGAACATTGTTGAGGGACACTAATCATTATTGCATGTGACAAGAGTCATAGGAACCGAGCCAGGAGGCCTGACAGCTACCTCCTGTACACAGATGGCTATGACTTTGTCACACCTGCCTGTGGTCCAACATGCTGACATTGGGGCCAGGAAGACAAAGTGATGCCATGGGTCAAGGAGGAGAGGAAAGGTCTCTGACCCTCAGATAACTGTGTGCAATATTCCCTCATAGTTTCTTTTCTTTTCTCTCCCTTCCCTTCCTTTCTCTCCTTCTGTCCTTTTTTCTTTCTCTCTCTTTCCTTTCTTTCTTTCTTTCTTTCTTTCTTTCTTTCTTTCTTTCTTTCTTTCTTTCTTTCTTTCTTTCTTTCTTTCTTTCTTTCTTTTCTTTTCTTTCTTTCTTTCTTTTCTTTTCTTTCTTTCTTTCTTTTCTTTCTTTCTCTCTTTCTCTCTCTCTCTCTGTTTCTCTCTCTCTGTATTTCTTTTTCTTTTTTTTTTGAGACAGAATCTCTGTCTGTCACTCAGGCTGGAGTGCAGTGGTGCAATTATGACTCACTACAGTCTCTGCCTCCTGGGTCCAGATGACTCCCCCCATCAGCCGCCGGGTAGTTGCGATGACAGTCACGCACCACCATGTCTGGCTAATTTTTCATATTCTGTGTAAAGACTGATTTCACCACATTTCCCAAGCTGGTCTTGAACTCCTGAACTTAAGTGACCCACCCACCTAAACCTTGCAAAGTGCTGGGATTACAGGTATGAGCCACTGCACCCAGCTCTGTCTTAGTATGTAAATCAAACCAATATGTATGTATGCAGCCTGTCCTCAGAATTGATCTTCCTCAGCCTAGACAGAGGCAGGAGGGACAAAGAATAGAGAGGCTACCTGGGAGAATGTTTAGAGCTTCCTTCTCTTCATCATGAGAGGGTTCATTCTCTACAACCAGAGCAGAGTCGACTTTGTCTTCCTCAGATGTGATTTTGGTGCTCCTGTGAGGCTGGTTGGAGTCAGATGGGTCGTGACTATTTGAACAAGTGACAGTACATTCCTCCAGTGAGTCCTGAGGGACTTCCTTTCCTTCAGCCATCTGCACCTCCCTGATGTGCCCGGTGGGATAGAAATGACAGAAGATTAAACCAAAAGGCATTGGACCCCAGGAAGTCCTACTGGTTTTGACAGGAGGCATAAGAGAGTGGTCTCAGAAAGCAAAGGGGAGTTTCCCTTTAAGATGGAACAGACAGGCCGGGCGCGGTGGCTCACGCCTGTAATCCCAGCACTTTGGGAGGCCGAGGCAGGCGGATCACAAGGTCAGGAGATTGAGACCACGGTGAAACCCCGTCTCTATTAAAAATACAAAAAATATAGCCGGGTGCGGTAGTGGGCACCTGTAGTCCCAGCTACTCAGGAGGCTGAGGCAGGAGAATGGCGTGAACCCGGGAGGCGAAGCTCGCAGTGAGAGGAGATCGCGCCACTGTACTCCAGCCTAGGGGACACAGTGAGACTCCGTCTCATAAAAAAAAAAAAAGGAACAGACAATCCTCTCCTCTCTGCAACAGAGCAGAGAAAACCAGAGACGAAACAGTGGCTGGTGATCACTGCACTGGGTAGGTAGGAGCTGAGGACGGAGACTCAGCTGTCTCTGTATGGTACAGTCTTGAGAGCACACAGAGACGAAAAACAGCTGCCACACAGTGTGTCTAAGCCGGGTGGTAGTTAACCTACTGTGGCCACAGGAATACAGGCCTTTGAGCCATTGTAGACTCCAGAGATGGTGTGCCTTCTAAATTTATTTTTATTTTAATATTGTGACATGAAATGTAAATTCTTTGTCTAGGTACTTTTCTTTGTGTTCAACTTTGCTAGGTACTTCCTAATTCCTCTGTTTGTTGCCTCTCTGCCATTTATCTTTCCTTAAAAGAACATAAAGACAACCGTGTAGAAAGCAGCTTTGCGCCTCCTCCTGGCTTTCACTGCAGGGGAGAACAGGTCTCCTCTGTGTGTGCAGGAAGTCCCTTGGGCTGTGAGTTCATCTAGGGTCATGCTTACGCGTACCATGAAGACAATGGACAAGCATGTTAACAGGGCTATTTCCTTGTTGGGTGAGTGCATGAAATCAGTGGACTCTGCAGGTTTCTTATCCTGCATCTGGAATCTGTAACTACCTTCACCCGCCTTGTGTTCTTTCTGAGACCCTTTTCATATTTTACCACCCATTACCCGCTCCTGATTATTCAGTGTTACCTGGGAGCCGGTGATTCCTGTACTTTCTCAATCTCCTCATCCATCTCATCTTCATCCTCATCTTCATCATTCTCTGCAAATACAGAAGTGTCCATTCAGATATTTCCCACTTCACCTATGCAAGCACAGTGAGCCCTATGTGCACGGAGACATGAACATCTATATGTATGAGACCAGACTGTACAAGAGCTCTCATGTTTTATCTTTAACAAAATGCCCTGGAATGGTTTCCTGATGCATGAGGCAATGCATTTCTGATCTGCAGGGTCACCATCAAGATGTGGCCAAATATTGAAAAGACTTTTTCCTCTTCACATCACTGCAGGCTTGTCCAGCCTCTCTCTGAACTTCAGCAGCTGTCTCCCCAGTCCTCCCACAGATGTGATTCCCAGGCACAGGCTCTGTGTCCTGTCACAGCTCGCATTTAGAACCTGTATCTTTCTCTTAGAACAGGACAAACAGCCTTGTCCCACAATCCTCCGTACATCAGGGACTTCATGGGCCCCCTACGTGGCTTCGATTGTGTTATCCAGGGACACTGTCTCCATGGGGAGTGCTCCAGCCTCAACCACTTCCTACCACCAAATGCCAGCACTTCAAATACCTTCTCCAACAGCACACAGCGAGGGGCTTTATCTCATGTGCAATAGAGTCATAAGTGTTCCCACATTTGAATGCCAGAGACAATTTGTTTGCCTTTACAGATTTAGAGACAGAAACCCAGGAAGGATAAATTAATCATTTGACCACAGTTGCTAAAGACATTACTGAAGATAGAGCCTGGGAACCTTCACTCTTAGTCCAGGTCTCTTTTCACTCTAACAAGCTGCCTCCTGTCACAGCCTCCTTCCAGTCCTTTAAAACTGGACGAATGCTGCCTCTTGCTCCAAAGACCACGTTCCATCAAGAAAGGAGGAGACATTTGCAATACTGTGACCTCCAACCCCATGGGTTTCCCATCTCTATTCCTACTCAGGAAGTCCTGATCATGTCATGGCCACAGATATTTACTGGAAAGATACTCTACCCATAAAATTGTCATTGTGGAGGTATAGAGGTCTGGGGACTTTCATAAGCCTAGAGCTGTGTGTTATCAGGGCCTGTGGCCACCTCACCTGGACTGAGCTTGTGGAGAAGGCGCTCTGCCAGCCGGCGCCCCTCAGCCAGCTGCTCTCGGAGGTCCTGACCCTGGAACTTGTCAAGGTCATCAGGAGCGAGGAGGGCCTTGAAATGCTGATTCAGTGAACGGGAGGCATCTCTCCCTTCCTGTAACTTCTCCCGTAACTGGGTCAGCTCTCGTGCCTGAGAGTGAACCAGGGCTTTATATTGCCTAAGGTGAGATAGTAGAGAACATTTAATAATGGAAAGGGATGAGTGATCAGTTCTAATACTGCAACAGAGGTTTCTGTGAGAATGTCCTCAAGGAGCTTTCCAAGCAGAAGGTCAGCACATATTTGGGGAAATGTCTTTGTCACGGAGAAAAATACAATATTAACAAAATATATATATATTTAAGTTATACATATGTATATATTTTTAAAGGGTTCCTCTACATAAGAGAGTGCTCCTGTAAGATCCTTGATGATGTTCCATTCATCTTTCTTTTCTGTAAACAAATGCTGGTGTCTTCCTAGATCAGTTCCAAATGGATATCCTTTCAGTTCCTCACTTTGGCCATGGACATTTCTATACGGAAATTCACACAGTGCATCTTGCAGTGACTTGAACTAAAGCCACGCATAGAAATGTGACCAGGTGCAAATGGGGTGGATTTGAAAGATGTAGGAAGAAAAAAATGACAGGGTTAAGAAGGCAACATTGCTTGAACGAATGACATGCGGCAGTCAGTCAGGAGGTGATTCTAAGAGTAAATGGGGTGGTGATCACACACCATTTGAGTGTGCTAAATGCTGCTGGGTGGTTCACTTTCTTTTAATTAACTTTGGTTATGCAAATTTCACCTCAACAATGCCTTGTTTTAAAAAGAGAAAACAAGGTTCAAGAAACAACTGCAACCCATAACTTACTAACATGACTGTTCTCTGTTTTATAAATGTTTGTGTGACATGTGCCTGCCATGTAAATGCCTGCCCTTGTCCTGGCCCAGCTTAGCTCTTAGTTCTCCCAGCTGAGTTGCTGCACTTCAGAGATTCACACCCCTGCCCATCTGCCTGCCTCCAATGGGGCCTACTCACCCGAGCTCCTCAGCTTGCCTGAGCTTCTCTGCCAGCTTCTCCACGAACTGCAGTTCATCCCTCAGCACAGAGTCTATGATGTCTTTGTACTCTTCACACTCTGAGAAAAGACAGACACACCTGCCTCAGTGCAAGGCTGGACATGCTGCTGGGATCACTGCCGTCAGGGCAGGCAGCAGCATCCATCCCAAGGATGAAAGCAGCCCCAGTACCAGGCTCCAGGCGGGCATTTCCACATCTTTATTTATCAACCTCCCAACATTCTAGCAACTGATACTCTCCAACTTAGAGATGGGGAGAAAAAAACTCAAGGGCATATCAAGCAACTGGACAAGATGATCCACCTGGAACAAGGCAGAGTCAGAATTCACAGCCCCTGAGGTCTGACTCTGAATCTTGGGACACTTTCCCAAGATTTAGAAGAAATAGATAATGTTAAGTCATTGCAGCACTTTTCTGAGGTACATATTATTATAGTACCCAATGAACAGATGAGGAAACTTAGGCACCGAGAAGATAGGCAACTTGGATGGAGCCCAGGAGCCCAGGGTCCCTGCTCTGCACACGACACTGCTACCTCCACAATGTCTTATGTGCCAGCTTTCTTCCTCTTTAGGAATAAGAGCCTGTGCCCCAGGAAGCAGGACTTCCCTCTCACCATGGTACTCCCTGCTCTTGATGCTGTCACTTAATGGCTGCCACAGTTACTATTAGAAGCAATCTCCTCTTTAAACTCCTTAGTGCAGGTGCTGTGTACTGTCACTATGTTTCCCCCAGGGTGCCCAGAATAGAGCTTTGCCTACTGGGCCTCAAAGAAGTCTGAAGTGAATGGAAGTTCATTAGTCCCAGATGTTTAGACCAACAGACTAGATGTTATTTGTCTGCAACATCTTACATGGTACAGAGAGGATTCTCATAAACATGATTTAGCCTCTTGCTGAGAAGAACAGGTGGTTCTGTGCCTGTGTCAGCAGTCAATATGTTGGATTTTAACTCTCCTCTCACCTCACACCAGACTGCAAATGTGGAAAAGTTGCTAAATACTTTGTGCCTGTGTTTTCCATCCTTAACACCATGAAGTTAAAAAACCCATTTCTATTTTCCTAGAAGTATGGGAAGGATGACATTAATTTTTATGAAGAGACCGTTCAGTTTCTCAGAGAGAAGACAGGTGATCGGTCCTCACTTTCGTGATGGTGAATCTATAGAACTTACTGTATTTCTTCAGCTGGTTGGCCAGGGAGTAGGCAGTAGCTTGAGTTATAAGGAATTTCTCTTTGAGGTCTCGGAACTGCTGATTGCTCTCTGCCAGCTGGGTACGCAATTCCTTGTTGATTTCTAGGATGTTCATCTCTGCCCTCTCGCCGGACAAAGGGTCGGCAGATACCACCATGCTGACGTTTGTGGCAGAAGAGGTAGAGCCAGGGACTGGGGAGAAGAAACCCAAACACATGATGGCTCAAAAACTAGTGAAATCAGTTAGGTTTCATTAGGACTGAGAGATGACAATAACTGGAATTGTTAACTTACAGTGGAGAGAAACTTGATCAACACCCACAACACTTTAGAGTCCTTAACCGCAAAAACAGGGTCCAGGCTGCCTGAGCTCAGAGTTGAAGGCCCTGCCTATAGCTCCGACTCTGACAAGAGTGAGGGAGGTAGCAGCCAGCGTGCCAGGTAACAGTCTGCAGTTGCAATAACAGAATTCGAAGGTGGGGGTGTCGTGGAATCTTAGGAGCCCTGCATTCCAATTGCCCAGCCTGTGCTGAAACACTAGGGCCCTGATCTTACCTGAGGGTCACTGATGGGGACCATTTCTTCAGCAGTCACTCTCAGTGTTAGTGCACCCTTGTGACAATGCTACAGGCCCACCTCTTTCCCAATACATCTAAGCATGTTCCTCATTGCTCATCTCTTGTGTGTATAAAATCATCAAGGTAGAGGTAGTTTCCCAAAAGCTTGTATTTTCTTAGTGGTAGTCACAAAATCACTCTACCTTCTCTAAGTTGAATCAGATCCTAAGGCTTTTCCACATGTGAAAGATATCAGACTTAGACTGCCATGATATCCCCTGGGTCTTCTGCATTTTTTTTTTTTGTAGCTACTGAAAAGTGAATGAATGATTCATTTTTAGAAAATATTTTCTCTCCTGGATCATTATTCCTCTTGCTGCATCCCATTGTTATGTTCATTTATTTTCTCTTACTGGGGCAGCATCTTGGCTTTTCATTACACTTAAGACCAGTTTCACATCCCTATGTCCATAGCTCTTCCTCTATGTGTAGGTTGATTTGTTTTTTTAATGTCACTGAACACTCGTTTCATACTTGTCACTTACGAATATCATTCTGGTCCCACAAGAGCTCTTTTCAAGATATCAAGTGATCAAAATCATTTGTACATATCCCCTGAAAACATGTGTGACCGTGTATCTTGGAAAGTCTTGCAAACCTGATGCTATTTTGTTGTTTTTAGTTTTCCCATATATTGGAAAGAATAGGGCCTGGAACGCTTCTCAGAGAATATTGTTGGATATATCTATATCTATCTCTATATCTATATCTATATCTATCTTTATCTATAGTTGCTCTAACAGTGTTGATGTCTGGTTGCATTCCACCTGGCAAGATCAAGCTCACGATCAGGTGTGGTTGGTGATCCTCAGTGTTCCTGTGCAGTAGAAGGTGAGTTTGAGATGAGAGGGTCGAGTAGGGGAGCGTGCTCCCCTAAACCACCTCCTCACTTTCTCAGCTTCCATCCTCAACCAGGTTTTGTGAGGCTAGGACTTGGGAGTTTGTCCTGTAGCCCAGGTCTCCTAAGTGTGGCTGTTGGACTTGCCTGAGTTGAGGGCGTGATGAGTGTGACCACGGGCTACCCAACATTCATGTGGAAGCAAAGGGAGGAGGACTGGATCAATCCCATTGGAAAGCGCTCCTCTCAGTAGCCCGCACTGTCCTCTAACTACACTGTGTAATGACAGTGCTTTGAGATGTATTAAAGGCTGTAAATTTATCTACTCTCTGATGTCTCAGAGACCTGACATTCTGTGTCAGAATGAAAATCTCTTTTCGTCATTTTAAAAATGATGAAACTGCAGATTCACAAAGTTACGTGGTTTACTTGAGGTCACACAGGGATGAGTTTTGAGCATTGCCAATAAAAGGAATCACAATAATTATTCAGTAATTATTTATAGAATCCATGTAATTCAGTAAATAGTCACAAAATTATTTATTGACCAATTCATACTAAGCATTTTGTTCAAAACTGTACACATGCTTGGATATCATATTTTCATCATAATCCTTAAGGCAATGTTATTATCCATAAGAAACAGGTAAGAAACCTGAAGAAGAGGGATAGCAAATCATGTATTTGGCCGTATTCCTATTTTTTGGTTTCTGTGATGCTGGAAGAATGACCAGAATGAGTCAGGAATGCTCAGGAAGAGCATTCATCCCTGTGTCATTTTCTAGGACAGAGGTGTGCCCTCCTTCAGCACTGGGACCAAAATTCAGAAGTGTCTGTAACCTTGCTTTAACAGTGCGGGAAATAACCTTTATTACCTGGAATTTCACTGGAACTTTGGAATATACAAGAGAAGTATGACACCTGGGTCTTCCCTTGGCTGTATTTATTTCACTCTTCTATTGAATACCAATGATTCTCTTTAAGACTTTGCCTTTTCATAACCACAATATATATTTTATGGAGAAGATTTTACTGTTAGCTCTATTTAGAATGAAGAAATATAAGCTATGGTTTAGGTTTTATGTCCTGGACTTAATATTTTTTCTGATCTCTCTTTTGAGATTAAATTCTCATGTAAATAGAAAAATGCTTCTTACTACTTATAAGAGCAAATTAGTTATTGGTTTGAGTTTCTGAAGTCGAAGCACAAACTTTTGTTCTTAATCTTTGTCCCCATTAGTGCCACTCATTGTCTCTCAGTATGACCTGGCCGTGCTTCTGCACTTACCGTCATCCTGCTGAACCATTTCCATCCACTGTACAATTCCATCAGTGATTCGGGCTCTTCCCAAAGCTCCCTGAGATGGGTCCAGGTCCCAGGATGTCAGACACCTTCCAGACACAAAAGCAACCCCTTCTGTAGAGTGGGTAGCTGGGTTCCCACCTCACTGAAGTTGGCAGGGATGTCCTAGGGTAGGAAGGAATGTTTTACCTTTTTAGGGGGTCTTGTCTTCATGTCTCAGTGCCTCTGATCTAGTGAACACAACTGTCCTGAATGTGAAAGAATTGCTAAATTTCTGGTTTCTTTTTCGGTGGCTAGAACAGGTTTATAAGACTTCCTTACTTATCCATGTCTGCTGAAGTTTGAGTTCTTGGTAGTATGATTTTTGTTTATTTCCTTGTAAGGTGAGCGGCTTGCAGAAGACTGGCCTTGTTGCTGTACAAAAAGACGTAAACTTAATTTCTACTCAAAGCAAGCTTGAATTTGAAACTAGGACTTCCACTGTTCCAAAGTTCGACTGTCACTGCCTCAGGCGTGTGTCCTGAAGGGCTCGTGTCTCTGCCATACTTAGGACAAAGTTAAGATGGAGCCCAGCAAACCGGGTCTCCTTCAATTCTAGGTTCCCCCAAGAATTTTCTCCACTTTAAGAGACTGCATTGAATATATATTTGTTCTGCCTTCGTGTTTTGGCTTTGGAATGATGTGATGCAGTTCAATGGTTCCCACCCCCAAGTTGGTCAGAGTAAGAAACACTTGGGAAGGTCGGTGCAAATACAAGTCCAGTGTCCTTCTTGCAGGAATTCTAATTCAGTGCGCTCAGGTGGGGCCTGGAATTTATTTGTTAACATGACTCAGATGTGCAGTCCGTTTGGGGGACCCTCTGATACCACGGACCTTATAGTTGATGGGATGATTCTATTTTGCTGATGAAGAAACCAAGGCACAGAGAGTCTGCAACTTGCCCAAGTTCCCTTTGCCGTAAGGACTGAAGCCAGATCTCAGGAAGAGTCCCCCTCCCACAAGCCCCATTCCATTTTTCCAATTCCGTTGTGTGGGTTCTTTCCAAGTAGGTGTTTCTCTTCCCTGTACCTCATTTCTGCCCCCTGCCTCAAAAAAACATGTTGGATTTAATTTGTTTCATCTAATACATTTCCTCTCAACATGCTGTAAGCAACTTATCTGGCCACTTACTATGTGACATGCCTCTTTTTGAGACAGTCTCATTCTGTTACTCAGGCTGAAGTGCAATGGTCTGTACTGCTCACTGCTACCTCAGACTCTTGGGCTCAAGCCATCCTCCTGTCCGAACTTCCCAAGTAGCTGGAACTCTAGGCACACATCACCATTCTGGCTAATGTTTTTATTTTTTGTAGAGATGAGGTCTTGCTATGTTGCTCAGGCTGCTCTCGAACTTCTGGCCTCAAATAATCCTCCCACCTAGGTCTCCAAAAGTGCTGGGATTATAGGAGTGAGCCACTGAACCTGGCCCTAAAAAGCTTTTTTTTTAAAATTTTTTTTAAAGTAAATATATTTAAATAAAAATATAGGGCATGGAGATGTGGAAAGATACGTCTCTGTATTACTTTTGTTATTATTACTTCTAAAGTATAATTCATATATCACAAAATTCTCCACTTTTATGCATACCATTCAGCATCTTTTACTATATTCCAAAGGTTTTGCAGCCATCACCACTACCTAATTTCAGAATACTTTCGTAATGCTGGAAAGAAAGCCTGTACTTACTGGCAGCCACTCTCCAATTCCCCCGTTTTTGCCGTCCCTGACAAACACTAATCTACCTTCTGTCTATATAGATACACTTGTTCTGGGCATTTCCTGTATATGGAATAATGCAACATCGCCTTTTGCATCTGCATCTCTTACTTAGCACAATGTTCTCAAGGGTCATCCTTGCTATAGCATGCATCAGTACTTCAATCCTTTTTGTGGCCAAATGATACTCCATTTTATAGTTATACCACATTTTGTTTACCTCTTCATCAACTGATGGCAGTCTGGAACATTTCCACTTTTTCACTATTATGAATAATGCAGCTATGAACATTTTTATACATGTTTTTGAGTGAGCATCTGATTTTAATTTTCTTGGTTACATACCTAGGAGTGCAATTGCTGCATCATATATGTCTTTATATTTAAGTTTTTGAGGAACTGACAGACTGTTCCAATCTCAGTGGCTACAGCATTTTACATTCCCACTAGTAATATATGAGAATTCCATTTTCCCCATAACTTTCCAAACATTTGTTGTGTTTTTGTTAACGTCACCCTTGTGGGTCTGAAGTGGTATCTCATTTTGATTTAAGTTTACATTTTCCTAATGAGGAAAAGCATTGAACATCTCTGCATGTGCTTGTCGTATGTATCCTTTACAGAAATGTCTATTCAAACTTTTTTCCCATTTTTAAATTGTCTTTTTTGCTCACTTATATGAATTCTTTATATACTGTAGATACTAGACACTTGTTAGGCATATGATTTGCAAATAGTTCTCTCATTACATGGATTATCTTTTCACTTCCTTGACAGAGTCCTTGGAAACATGAACGATTTTTTATTTCAATGAAGAACATTTATCTTTCTATTTTGGGGTTGCTTGTGCCTACTAAAGAAATGTCTAATCCAGAATCACAAAGATTTGTACCTGTGTTTTCTTCAAGACATCGCTTTTGGAATGAGACTTTTCCTGGGTTTTAGTGGAGGATGTGCATTATTTATTTATGCCTCTTGTCTGTTACCAATATTTCTCTTGATTGGTATACGTATGTCCACTGCCCCTCCATGGAGCATCCCGTGGCTTGGAACAGAGCTCTGGGGACTGGCATCCTTCCACTGACTTTGATGCTGATGAGAGCCCTGATCATATGATTCAACTGGCTTTAACCCAACCCACATGCACGTATTCTTCGGACATCTAGAGCCGAAGTCCAGAGCCTCTGTGGGAATGCTTGGCAGCCCATGCTGTTCTAAGGCTGGAGCAGACTTTCTTAGTCTATTCCAGGCAGACAGGACTGCAGGGTGTCCAGCCCCTACAAGCCCCTCTGTCTGGAATAGACTGAGTTCATCTCTGGTGTTAGAAAGCAGGCCTGTTTCACGGTTTGGGGAAGGTTGTTTGATGTGAAGTGGGTCCTCTCTTAATTATTTTAACTGTATGTGTGACTTCTTCCTAGAAAGAATGGGAGAATATTTATGTTAGAACATTTTATCTATTCTTTGTCAATTGTTGTTTGTCTGCAATTTTAAAGTAGATAAAGGAGAGCTCAATGTAAATATATTCTTAATACTTAATTACGATTGATGTCCACTGCCATGAGATCATATTTACTTCTATATACTATCTATTACTTAGGTATTGTCCTGCTCCTGATGGGAAAAGAGACTCAGAAAGATTACAAAATAACTCTCGGTCGCAAATCTTGTGAGGAGAAGAATAAGAATTAGAAACCAGTTTCTTTTGGCCTTCAAAGCTAACCTTATACCATTAGATGGAACTGAATGACAGTACTTTTGCTAGACTAAGTCTCAGAGTTTGTGGTTCTGCATTGTTTTTCCAAGGAAACGGTGTGTCACTTTAATATTATTTCAAATTTTTAAATGTCGAACTCTTTTTTTGTTAAATAAAACTTTTTTGTGTTCGTTCTATTCCATTGTTTTTGTATTTTTTTTTCTCAAGGGATCCCTGTTATTTATCTGCTGAATATTTGTTACCTATCTTCTGTCAATTTTTACTTTTTTGAGTGTTTGTTATCTGTCACTTTGTTTCATGCTACCAGCTATTCACAAAGATATAATTTGCATGGAGGAAACTACAAAAAAACCTAAGGGTACAGATTAATGACTTTTAATATAATTATATCTTATATAATAACACCCAAATCAAGAGAGGGAACATTTTATTCTATGCCAAAAGGTTCTGACGTGCTCCATGCCAGTCAACACTCATCCCCAAAATGAAGAAAATATTCTAAATTTTGTCACTATGTTAGTCCTTTTGTCCCTTTGCAATGCTATAAAGGAATACCAGAGGCTGGGTCATTTATAAAGAAAAGAGGTGTATTTCGCTCATAGTTGTGTAGGCTGCAGAAGAAGAATGGCACCAACAACTGCTCTTTATGAGGGCCTGAAGCTGTTTCCCCACGGGGCAGAAGATGAAAGGGAACCAGTGTGTGCAAAGATCAGATAGTGGGAGAGGAAGCAAAAGAGAGAGGAAAAGCACAAGGCTCTTTTTAATAACTAGCTCTTGTGGGAACTAACAGAGTGAGAATTCACTCACTGCCTTCTCCCAGGGAGGGGGTTAATCTATTCATGGGGATCCACTTCCATGACCCAAACACCTCCCATTAAGCCCCACCTCCAACATTGGGGATCAAATTTAAACGTGAGATTGGGAGGGGACAAATATGGAAACTATAGCAGCCACAACAGATTAATTTTGCTTAATTTTGTGCTTCATAACAATGAAATCATTCAGTATCTTCTCTTGTTTTGACCTCTCTTAATCAGTTGGATATATATGCTACTAATTTGTTTGATTGTGTTTTTCTTTCATTTCATTTTGTTTTGGCCTAGAAATATCCTATTTATTGTATAATTATCACACAGTTTGATATCCACTTTTGTGATGGTAGACAGGTTTACTTGTTGTCTTTTATATATAAGTAACTGAAAATATTCTTGTAAACTTCTTTCTGTGAAGATACATACTCATTTTTCCTGGGTATCTATAGCTAGGGATGGAATTGCTTGGTGAAAGGCTGAAAATGGACACAGAGTTTTGCATAAAGTTTGTATTATTTTGCATTTCTATGAAAAATGTAGGCTGTTTCCAGTTGCTCTACATTCCCACACACTTATTATTTTCTCTCTTTTAAGTTTTAGCCTTTCTACCAGGTGTGTAGTGATATCATCTGTTTTGTTTTTCACATGCCTATTGGTCATTTAGATATCTTCTTATGTAAAGCACCTTTTCAAATTTTGCCACTCATTGATGTACTGGGTTGTTTGTCATTTTCTTTGCGATCTGTTGGAGTTATTTATATATTTTGAATGAGTCCATTTTTTCACATATGAATGTGTGAAGTGTTGAAGTTGAGAGGCTCTCTGAGAATGCTTGGCAGCCCGTGCTGTTTTAAGGCTAGAGTGGACTTCCTCAGTCCATACCAGACAGAGGGGACCATGCGGATTGAACCCAATATAGACATATATATATATATATATGTATTATATAATTATTTATAACATGAATATATGTTGCAAATAATTATTCTTGGTCTCCAGATAGCTTTTGCCTTGTTAAACACTAACCTATAATCAGAAGAAGCTTTTTAAAGGTGAAGTACAATGTAATTGGTTTCTTATTGTGGTCAGTGCTACAGTACCTGGTCTAAGAAATATTTTCCTTTGTCAAGTTCGTGAAAATATTTTGTATTTTTTCCTTTACAAGGTTTCTAATCTAACTTTCACATCTTAAGTTAATTTCAATGTATGGTAGAAAGTGGTTGTTACCATTAAGTTTTTAAAACAACAAATATTATTTCACTCAGAAACTTTCTATAGAAAAATCTCTCATTTCCCCAATGAAGGACATTGATGTCTTTGTTTTAAAAAAATTTAAATAACTGTGCATACCTGGCATATTGTTTGAATCTGTACTCTTTTACTTTGATATATTTATGTATACTTACACCTGTACCATAGCTTTTAAATTATTGTGGCTCTAAAATGAGTTTTGAATTCTAGCAGAGTAAGTCCTCTGTCTTTTTCAAGACCAAATTGCCTATCCTAGATTATTTCATTTAAATACATTTTTAAATTGGCATCTACATTTCTCTAAAAACTCCTACTAGAATTCTTAATCAGAATTATGTTGATGTGATATCCTCACAAAATTGAGTCATTCAATCCATGAACATGATATATGTTTCTATATATAGTCTTCTTTAATTTCTCTCACCAATAGCTTTCAGGCGCTTTGTATGTGCTTCATTATATGTATTCTTAAGCATGTAATGATTTTGGATATTAATCTTTATTATGTTTTATTGAATTTCATTTTTTAATTGCTAGTATGGAGAAATTAAGATGGTCACATCAATGTTATAAAGGTAAACATTAAGTACAATAGACTGCAACACTTTAAAACGTAATTAAATGCATGTTTACCAATATATACACAAATGGAACAACTGCTATAATCAAGTATGAGAATTTCCATAAGCTCAAAGTTTCTTGTAACCCTTCACAGTTCATCACTCTTTCAAACCTCATCCCCAAGGAGCCAGTGTCACTTTAGGTCAGTTTGCCTGTTTAACCATTTTCTGCAAATGAAATTATACTTGTGTTCTTTTGTGTCTGCCTTCTTTCATGCATCACATTAATTTTAAAATCCATCCATATGAGTATTTTCATCAACAGTTAATACCTCATAATTGCTGAGTAGTGTTCCTTTGTGTGGTTACACCATGTTTGATTATACATCCACTTGTTACTGGACATTTGTGTCATTCCAGGTTTGGGCTATTATGAATAAAGTATAAGCATCCACATACAAATCATTGTGCAGACATAGTATGTAAATTCCTAGGAATGGAACGATTGTCCATCTGATTTGTATTTGTTTAAACTTAGAAGAAACTGTTAGCAAAATTTTTAAAGGAGTTGTACCATTTTTCATTCACACAAGTATAAGACTTCCAAGTGCTTTATATCCTCATCAACATATGGCATTTTCAGTCTTTTGAATTTTAGCGTTCTCATGGATATGTAATAGTATCTCATCGTTGTATTGATTGATGTCCCTGAAGACTAAAGAGGTGAGCATCTTTTCTTGTTCTAATTGACCATTCATGTACCTTCTCTTCTGAAGTAGCTATTCAAGTATTTTGCCAATTTGTTTCATTGTGTTGTTTATCATATCAGACTGCATTATATATATACTATTTAAAAAATCCTTTTTGGAGATAAATATAGTATCTCCTATATTATGGCTTCTTTTTAAGTTCTCTTAATGTCCCCTATTTTGGAGATAAAGATAGATAATCATCAAAAAGGTGCTTATATATACACATATAACTATATTCATGTCTAAGAATCATTAGTCAAGCATATAGGTAAGGATCTATGTCTGACTTCTCTCTTCTCTTCCATTGATATATGTTCTGTTTTTTTTAACAATACACATGATTTTGATTTCCATAGCTGTACAGTAAATCTGGAAATAGGTAGTGAGTTCATTCACCATTGTTCTTTTATAATGTTGGTTTTTTATTATTCTTGATCATTGACATTTCCATATAAATGGTAGCATCAGATTGTAAATTTCTACCAAAATGCCTGTTGGAGTTTTTACCAGAATTGCATTGGATCTGGAGATCAATTTGGGAAGAATTCACTTTTTAACTACAACAACTCTTCTGATAAATGTGACAACATTTATCTCCCCACTAATTTAGTTCTTTTATAATTTCTTAAAGCAATGTTTTGTAGTTTTCAGCATACTGGCCTTACATCAATTTTGTTCAATTTATTACTAAGCACATCATGTATTTAGATGTTAGTTTAAATGAAATTGTATAAATTTCACTTTCCAAATGCTCATTGGTAATATACAAAAATACAGCAGACTATTTATATTGAACTTATATTCTGCAAAATTGGAAACTCACTTATTAATTTTTATAGATTTTTGTAGATTTCTAGGAATGTGTACATACACAATCATTATCTGTTAATAAAGACAAATTCTATTCTTCCTTTTCAATCTTTTCAATGCTTCATTTCCTTTTTCTTACTTCATTGCATTGGTTAAGATAGCTATTCTAATGCTGGATTGAAAAAGTAAAAGTAGATATTCTACCTTTTTGTGTGATTTAATAGAAAAGCATTTGATCTTATACCATTCAATATAATGTTACCTGTGGGTTTCCCACATCTGCCCTTAGTGGGGTTGGAAGTGTTGCCTTCTGTTCTTCTCAAGCTGAGAGTTTTGTGGGGTTTATTTTTTATAATCATGAAATAAAGTTTTCAGTTTTACCAAATGCTTTTTTTCTGTGTATGTCAAGGTAATCATACAGTCTTTTGCTTTTGTCCTGATAATGTAGAGAATTACATTGGGTTTTCTGCAAATATAAAAAAGATTTATTAAATCAAGCTATGACAGTTTTCTAATATTTTAAATTGTTTTAACAACTATATTGAGATATAACTTACATGCAAGAGTGAACATAATTAAACTGTATAAATTTAAAAGTTTGAATATATGTATACCTCTGTAATCCAGATAGTGGATATAGGCTGGACACTGTGGCTTGTGCCTGTGATCTTAGAACTTTGAGAGGTCAAGGCAGGCAGATTGCTTGAGCTCAGGAGTTCAAGACCAACATAGGAAATATGGTGAAACTCCATCTCTAAAAAACCAAAAAATTAGCCAGGCGTGGCAGCAAGTGCCTGTAGTCTCAGCTACTTGGGAGGCTGAGTTACGAGGATGGTTTGAGCCCAGGAGACAGAGGTTGCAGTTAGCCGAGACTGTGCCTCTGCACTCCAGTCTGGGTGACAGGACCAGACCCTGTCTCAAAAAAAAAAAAAAAAAAAAAAAAGGTAGTGGATATAGCTACCACTTCGAAAGTGTCCTTGTGTCCTAGTAATTCCACCCTCATGTTTCTCCCCCAACCTCAGACAAACACTGCTTGACTTTCTGTCATAATAGATTAATTTAAATTTTCTCAGGTTTTCTATAAATAGAATCATACACTATGTTTACATTTTTGGTTTATATATTTATATATTTTGGTATTTTTGTATATCTTTTTCACTCAGAATAATTATTTTGATTTGTAGCCATGTTTTCATGTGTATTAATAGATCACTCTGCTATACTGCTGAGTAATGTAATATTCCATGTGATAGATATATCACGATTTATTTTATTCATTCATCTGTTAATGGGTTTGGATGGCTTCTGAAAATTTGAATGGCATTTGAAAATTTGATTGTTAGCTCTTTATTAATAAACTTTGAGGGTTCCCTTAGTATGTACACAGAGGTCCTTTATCAGATATGTGATTTCCAAGTATTTTCTCCCTAAGTGTGGCTTGTCCTTTCATTCTCTTACCAATGTCTTTGAAGAGCAATTTTTAAAAAGCCTTGTTGAAGTGTAAATTATTGCTTTATTCTTTTACCAGTTTTTAGGCTGAATGCTTCCAGCTTTTGCCCATTCAACATGATGTTGACTGTGGGTTGGTCACAGATAGCTTTTATTATTTTGAGATATGTTCCTTTAGGGCCTAGTTTTTTGGGAGTTTTCACATGAAATGATGTTGAATTTTATCAAAAGTCTTTTCTGCATCTATTGAGAGAATCATGTTGTTTTTGGTTTTAGTTCTCTTTTTATAATGAATCACATAACATATAATTTACCTTTTGCATCTGGTAACTCTCCATGTCTGCCCACTTTGTGGGAGGGGCCCTTTGGTGCATCAAACTAGGAGGATTCAATGTTAGAGACATGGAGACTCCACTGAAAGCCCTGGACCCCGAGAGTGAGCAGTGCCCTGGTGTAGACCAAGAACTCTCAGCACTGAGGCTCCTGACACTCAGGAGGATGGTAAGGGTCAATCTCTTGGTGAGCGACTAGGTCCCTGGAACTCTCACCTGGGTCTCAATGGGCATATGGGTAGCTTTTCTTTGGACAGGCCCTAGCCAGGTGACCCAGGTGCTGGCTGCATCCTAGGTAATCCACTGAGGACCATAGAATTGCACCAATACTAATGCTGGTCTCTTTGGTCATTTTAAGTGTTGCTTTTACTTCCCAATAGGCTGACTTCAGTGGCAGAACCCTCATAGGAAGCAAAGACCACATGGAAAGGAGGAAAAGGCCATGACAGAGTAGGTGAGCCTGGGGCTGCATTAACCTTCCACTCTGAACATTCAGGTAGGTCTAAATGGAGAAGCTGGGTAGTTTGCTTAGAACCTGCCTTGGCCTGACGTCCCTGCTGCCCCCAGCTCCTAGGACCATGGGGATCCTTGTACACTTGCCCCCCAACCCCCAAGTGGACACAAGAAAGCAGCATGGTCCTTCCCCTTGGAGGTCCCTTGCAGAAGAGGAGGACACCTGGAATATTCAAGTTCCTGGGAGACGGGTCCAGTTGTTAGCCAAGGACCAATGTACTGGTGCTTCCTTACTATTGGTCACACCATGTCCAAGCTTGGCCTAACTCCTGTGCTGCCCTGGCCTCAGGGTTTGTCTTTGGAGGCTCCACCCTACAGCTGGAGCCATCTTGCTTTGTCTCCTCAAAAACAGGTACTGACAACACAGAAATGCAATTGTGCTTCTCCTGCTAGCATAAAGCATTCCTTCAGCTTCTCAGACTGCGGCAACCCTTTCCAGTGTTGACCTGTATCCTGTGTGTGTGAAAGGAAGAGGAGGTGACAGGGCATGGGGGAGGGGGAGCAGGAAGAGGAGGGAGAGTGGTGACAAAAAGGCTGAAGGACAGAATGAGGACAGAATAAGGAGGAGGGGAGGAGTGGGGAGGCAGGATGAGGAGGACCAGGAAAGGGAGAGGACCAGAGACTGAATACCAAGGAATCCATATTCTTAGCCCCAGAAGGGCAACCCTGTCTCTCCGGAACTCCACTAACCTCATCCTCTACACATACACACAGACACAGACACACACACACAGACACACACACACACACACAGACACAGACACACACACACACACAGACACACACACACACACACACACACAGACACACACACACACGGTTCTCTGATCCTCCAGCGTCTTCTCTTCCTATAAGAAGAGCCTCTCACCCTTCCTCCCATTCCTCATCCTGGGGATTCTTCTTTTTCCACTGGGTCTTCCAGGGCTGGTTCAGGTCCTTCACCTGCAGCCAAACCCTTGCCTTGTGGTTCTGGAGAGTCCAGAGCAGTGAAAGCTCTCAGGAAAAGGAAGTGCAGGGCATGTGAAGTCACAGGGTCACCCTGCAGAATCTGAGTACAGTTGTCCAAGGTCAGATGTCAAACTTTTCCCAAAGAAAATCAAAGAAGATCCTTGGTCCAGGTCATTCTTTCTTGTGGACAATTAAGCTATGAAACCATTGTGCCCAATTCTCTTTATGAAGCCAAAGATCAGCTTTAACCAGGGTAAGAGTAGGTGTGGATGCAGATTACAGAAACTGAGCACTGAGGAAAACTTGGGCAGCTCCCACAAAGGCCCAGGGAGGAGCTGCCTAGGCCAGGGTCTAAGAAACCTTCTGTATTAGTGAGCTCAGGCCGTCATCACAAAATACCATCAACAGGGTGGTTCGAAAAGCAGAAATGTACTCTTTCACAGGTCTGGATTCTAAACGTTCAAGATCAAGATTGGATTCCAGTGAGAGCTCTCTTCCCGCCTTGGAGATGCACACAGACTCTCTGTGCCCCCACATGGCCTTCACTTGCTGTGTGTGATTTGTGGGAGGAGGAGTGGGGTGAACAAGCTCCCTGAGTTTCTTCTTAGACGGACACTAATCCTATCAGATCAGGGCCCCATGTTTATGACCTCACTTCTCTTAATCACTTCCTTAAAGGCCTTTTCACTATATAAGTCCCACTGAGGTTAGGGCTTCAATATGTACATTTTGGAAGGCTGTAAACCTTCAGTTCTGGCTCCTCCTCAGCCTGCTCCCCACATTCAGATGTCAGCAGCTCCCAGCTCTGAGGGAGCCTCACAGGCACTGGATCCTCAGGTTCTTCTCCCCCAGAGTTTCTCCTCTTCTCTCTGATTCAGATCCCTTTGCAGTGGAACTTGCATAGTCTTTCTTTATAGTTTCCCCCTTCCTTGCATTCTCTTCTTCTTTCTGTTTTCTTTCTATGTAATTCTATACATGTAACATTAAGGCACTTGTCAGATGAAGAGACCACCTCATAACCTGTGTGTTAATAAACCGAAGTCTGAATTTATTGCTTCTTAAATGGAGAGAGCTCTGCTGATCATTCAGTCTTTCTGAGCAGACTGGACTTAGAATTTGTGGAAAGTGTGGGGTTCAGAGACTGGCTAAGGGCACAGACATCAGTGAGCTGGTGTTGATTTGTTGGCACTCAGAGCTGCTCATTGGGCAGAGTTGCTTTCAATTGACTTACTTTCAGAAGTGAGGGTCAAGCACTGACTGAGGGGCTTGCAGAAATGTGTTCACTGAGGTGAGTGGCTGTGGTAGGCAGAATAAACTCCCCTAAAGGTTCCAATCCTAATCCCTGGGACCTGTGAATGTGTTACTTTACATGGCAGAAGAGACTTTGGAGAGATGTTAAGTATGTTGAGAAAGGCAGATTATCCAGGAGAGCCCAGCGCCCTCACAAGGGTGCATGTAAATGAGAGAGGGAGGAAGGAGAGTCCATGTCGGAAAGGTGCAATGTGACAGTAACTTGACATGCAACAGAAGGACTTATGTTTGGGGGTTGAATTCCTTCTCTCCCCTAGCAATCACTTTTTTCCCACATGGTACACATTTCTTTCAATCCACTCTGAAACATCTTGTGGATATGATTTGCTCAACTTTTGTGGTTGCTTTTAATGTTTCTATAACCACTATCCGCACCCTACTCTAACACGTGTAGACATCTGTGCTCCCCTCCTGCAAATACACTTAAACCCCTGCAAACTCTGTCTCACTAACAGGTGACTTGCAAACCTTTGTGAATTTCAGCCAGGTTCTCCCACCCCTTGCACTTCCCGGGTGAGGTGACACCCCACCCTGCTTCTGCTAGCACTCCCTGTGCTGCAGCCACTGTCTCACCAGTCCCAGTGAGATGAGCCGGGTACCTCAGTTGGTAATTCAGAAATCACCCACCTTCTGTGTTGGTCTCGCTGGGAGCTACAGACCAGAGCTGTTCCTATTCAGCCATCTTGCCCCACAAAAGATCTCTGGGAGGATAATTTTATTGTGCAATACATTTTGAATTTGGGTGTCCTAGTAGTCTTTAGTGAAACAATCATTTTAAGTTTTGGCTCACTTACATCACATTAAGCTAATTGGAAATTTCATCAGGTTTTCCGTCATTTAGGAGATGGAATTCCAGGTAAAACACATTCTATCTCTTGCGGTGCCTATCTACTAACCCCATTCCATCCTCCAAAGTAAATGCAAACAATTCTCAACCATAGAAATATGGCTCTTACTTACCGGAAAATAGCCATCATCACTAAAATATGTAAATACTTCTCACTTCAAAATAGTTGTGTTAAATTCAAACTGCCTTAAAAACAATGTACCACAGCATTTTGAAATGCTTAAAAAGACTATATTAAGACTGTTTCTAGATTTTCAGAATTTATTTAAATTATGTCCTAAAGACTGATTTATCTAAAATTTAAAAAAATACTTTGTAGTTCCAAGAATCAATAATCATGGAACTTGATTGATATTTTACACTTATTTTTTATATATAAAGCCCCACCTCCCTCCTTTCCTTCTTTCCGTCCTTCCTTCCTTCTTTCCTTCCTTCCTCTCCTCTTCCTTCTTCCTTCCTTCTTCATTCTTCTTTACTTCTTCCTTCCTTCCTTCCTTGCTTCCTTCCTCTCTTTTTCCTTCCTTCCTTTCTCCTTGCTCCTTCCTTCCTTTCTTTCTCCTTCCTTCTTCCTTCCTTTCTCCTTCCTTCCTTCCTTCCTTCCTTCCTTCTTTCCTCCTTCCTTCCTTCCTCATCAGATTAAACTCATTAGGCAGGCTTGAATGACGAAAGCTGCCCAACCAGAGCCAGAACTTAGGAAGGAAGGTCGCTGAGAAGGGCAACAGCCTAATAAGACTGAGGGATTGGTTATGCACAAGAGGATTGAGCAAATAAATATGTTGAGGATACTGAGAGCTAAGTCAGAGAAGTGAGTTACAAATGTGAAAAGAATTAAGCTAGAATGAACCCTATAGTGTTGGATTATAATTAGTAGTGTTCAGGCGAGTTCATGGTTTTGAATATTTTTAGATACAGAAATAAAAAGGGATATGTGTGTGTATGTGTGTAATGTGTGTGTATGTATGTATGAACACACCGACATACATATATTTTCTACCTGTGTCCACTGACAGGGCCTAGTAGCAATGAGCACATCCAGTACCCAGATCTTTCTTTCTAAATACCACTCTCTGAAAGAAACTAGGGGACCTTGGAGAAATAGCTGATTCCAGGGTAGGGATAACAAAGGTAAAATATAAGCCCAGAACATCTGTTTCACCAGATAGTAAGTGCTCAAAGAATGGAGTAGTGTCAAAAGGACACAGAGTCAGCTTGAAGGGGCTCTCCCTGGAAAACCCTAAGACAGTTTGGGCATCAGAATAAACGGTGTTAGCAGATTATATCACATCAGATGAAACAGGAATCCATTAATCCACATGGATGTCATACAAAGGGAATAAAAGAAATTTCTTTAAAGTTGAATGCCAACTAATAAATATTAGTGGAATGATGGAATTGGGATATCACCATCTGGTGATTATCATGGTAAAAGTAATTAACTCAGGCAAAAAAAAAAAAGTCAAAAAACGCTAACACTCAGTGGGTAAGAGTTGGATAAGAAATGTGATATTTACCCTGTTTCAAACTGTGTCTCAATAAAATATTATACATTACAAATGGAACAAAGAGTTTATAGTGAAGAAGCTTAGCAAATACTAGCTTACTCCAATGACCAAATTTAACGTCACCAGTAACAGGAAAGAAGATCCTGGGTCATGTGATAGAGAGAACATCACTTCTGTGATAGTCCCAACAAAATGCATAACCTGAATCGAATCATGAGGAAACATCAGAGAAAACAAACTTGAGGATATTCTACAGAATAACCAGCCTGTAATCTTCAGATATTGAAGTCCACAAAGATCAGGAATGACTGTTGTTCTGAGTTGAGGAAACTAAAGAAATCTGACAAGTAAGTGTAATATGTGGGTCCAAAGGATGTTGTTGGGACATTTGGTGTGAAACGTGGATGGAATCTCTGGGTGAACGTATATAGGCATTCCTTAAAGTGTGCTTGCAACTTTTTTGTACATTAATTTTTTTTTAACGTACAAACTTCTAATGCCCTTTAAAAAGCCCTCCCTAACTTCCTCAGATGGTACCACTCCTCAGGTTTGCCTGTGATATATTTTCCCCTGCAAACTGCCTCTGTGTGATCTAAACAAAACCAACCTATAATACTGTATTCGATCAGCAGTGCAGTATAGCAAAAGTGGTCAAAGTGATGCTAGACTGATGGAATACCCGCTGTTGTTGCCTAGTTTCATGGCTATGAATGAAGTTACAGCAGATAATTTACCTTCCTGCAGTCTCTCCACTTGTGATGCCCTCTCTGATGCTGCTAGCATCACGGAGAAGGGCTTAGAAAGCTGGCATGAAGATGGCTGCAAAGGTGAGTGGAAGCAGTGATTATTCCATACCCACAAAGGTCGCTAAGGAAAAAGGGAATTGCATACTAGGTGCATAGCGTATGATCCATCCTTAACCTGAGAGAATCACAAGGTAAGATTACACTGGCATTGGTTCAAAAAATTCCCTCTAGAATACCTTCCTTCTGCTTATTTTGGGGCCAAATGTGTAAAAGAAGGGGTGAAAGAAGAATAAACCAAATTCCCCTAATACCCACATTTCTTCCTATTTGTGTAGGAGACATTTCAAATAAGCACTGGCAAGATGCAATGTATGTAATGGGCACTGAGCATAATTGATGTTGTTTCTTACGTACTTTGAGAATACATTCTATGAAAAAAGTTCATAAAGACTCCAAACTTTCCCAGGTTTCATTTGAGGACATCATGTGCCAGGAGCAAAATGTGTTCTATTTGTTAGGTGATACGTGGGGATAACACCTCATTCATATGAAGACGGAATTCTCAACTCCACACAGAGGCTGTGCACTGAAACCCTGATTTTTGGTCCTTATTCGGAGACATATTCAATTTTATTTAATATCTGGCTCTTGCCATATTTGCTTAATTGCTTTCCAGCAGAAGAGCAGGTTCATAGCAGGAAAGCCTATAGGGTAGCTGGGAAGAGGTCAGGAATGTCTGAGCCAGGCATAATGACAGAAGAGACTAGTGGGTGGAGGAAGAACTAACATCCAAGAATTTCATTACAACACAAGGCAATCGTAAATATTAAAACAGAAAGAAAACATAACTCCAAAAAAGGCTAATTATTATCTACGTTCCTCGCATGAGGAGACAGGGAATTGCTACTACATTAATTAAAAGTTTACATAGGATTATTTAAAGAGAAGTTCAGTTACATAAATCCTCTTATATAAACTACTTCCCCCCAATCATCTTAGATGTATAAAGTTTTACAAGAAGAGATCCAAACACTGAAGAGTTAGGTACCATATTGTAACAATGGTGATCAAAGTTCTAAGAAGAAAGGGCTCTAAGTAAGATGGAAATAAAAGGACTAATCTCAAGTGGTTCCATAATAAACTCTTTTGTGCTTTTCAAAGTGCAAAGCAGGTGTGAGTAGACATTTCTTCCCACATTGTTCATTCAACTATTAAATATTTATTGAGTGTCTACTATGTGCCATAGAGAGATCTTCATATAGGGGATGCAGCAGTAAAGAAAACGAACAAAATTCTCAGTCTTCCTACAGCGTATAATCTAGTCAGGGGATACAGGAAATAAGTTTACCACACTTAAAGGGTTTTGTAGCTGGAAGAAATTTGGGTCGTATAAATAACAATTAACCTAAGAATCTATAAAAATTGCTCCCCTAACATTCATTTTAACAGCTAACACACGCTGCAGAGAAAAATTTTAAATGCACATTTCTTATTTTAAAGTATCTATTACTCATTTTTAAAGTAGAACTTTTTGCTATTTTTTTCATGCATTTTGCCAAATATACTCAAAAACGGAATGTCCTTTACACTAAAGTCTGATTGTATCTTCAAATCATGACTACTTGTTTCTTTGCAGTAATGTGGCTGTAAATGTATAATTGTAATAAGTTTCAAATAGTTTGAGAGCAATTGAATTTGCAGAGAGTTCATCTCTGTAGTGCATTTTCAAAATATTATTTTGAAAATTATATTTTACTTCTGAAAGAAAGGCACCCACTAATGAAAAACGGACACAATGTAATGTTGCTAACAGTTCAGCAGAGGGTGCTGTAACTTAAAGTTGAAGAATGGCTCTGGGCTAGATTATAAAAGCTGAAAGCTGAATGCAGGCCTCCAGGAGGGCTTAAGAGGGAAAAAAACTAAGTGGATCTTTACTTTTTTACGCATCGCTACAGTTACAGAGCCTTAAAATACAGCAACAAACAATACAGAGCTAAAATATGATTTAAAACCTGAGTGTAACACTTTTTTTGTTTTAAAAATATTATCTGTCCATATTCACTCACTGTGCATTACAATATTATTAAAAAAAAAAACAAAAGAAATGTAATACATTTAGCTTTTAAAATTATATTATATATTACAAAAACACTTACATCAGCATCCCTCCACCAATAATAAAATAAAAGGTTGATATTGAGTCAGGACTTTTGTAATTCCTGTGGATGATTTATGCATGACTCAGTCATCTATTTAAGACTGAAGTGTATAATGTAACTTTCTGGTGCTAAAATGGCATGAGATGGTTAAAGTTAGCTTTCTTTTCTTTTCTTCCTTTATTTTATTGAGACGGGGTTGCCCAGGTTGAAGTGCAATGGCATAATCGTGGCTCACTGCAGCCTCAAACTCCTGGGCTCAAGTGATCCTCCTGCCTCAGCCTCCCGTGTAGCCAGGACTACAGACGTGCACCACGATGCTCGGCTAAGTTTTAATTTTTTTTGGTAAACACTGGGTCTCACTATTTTGCCCCGTCTGATCTCTAACTCCTGGGTTCAAGGAATCCTCCCACCTTGGCTTCCCAAACTGCCTGGATTACAGGTATGAGCCACCATGCCTGGCCTTATTTCTTAATTGTGGTAAAATGCACATAACATAACATTTACCATCTTAACCATTTTTAAGCGTACAGTTCAGTGGCATTAAGTACATTCACACTAGTGCAACCAAACTCTAAAACTCTTCATCTTACAAATTGGAAACTTTGTACCCATTAACACTAACTCCTTATTCCTCCCTCCTGGAAGCCCCTGGCATCCACCATTCTACTCTATTTATGAATTTCTCTATTCTAAGTAAATTATATAGTATTGGTCCATTTGTGATGGGCATATTTCATTTAGCAAAATGTCCTCAAGTTTCATTCATATTGTAACATGTCAGAATTCCTTTCTTTTTTAAAGTAGAATCATATTCTATTGCATGTATACACTGTATTTCTTATCCCCTCTTCATGAGAAACAGAAAGTTTGATGCAAGTGTCATGAGTTTTGAGGACACAGCGAATATAATTAAGAAAGCTAAGCTAACAGTTCTTACAATAAAGTGAAAGAGAAACTGCTGCCTTGGGCAAGTTTCTCTCTCAGTTTGATGAAAGGAAGAATATATGAATTTTTCTCCTGTACCAGATATTTGCTGTGCAAGACAGTCAGGGTGGGATTTTCTTAGATTTTTTTCTGAAAGGGATTTCTGGAAGAAATACAGATTTCAGCAGGGGAAATGTTGAGGCACCATCAGATGTCTAGGACCTGAAAAAGGAGCCATAAGTGACCAGCCAGGGAGGAAAGAACCTGATCCCCACTAAGAAACTACATGAGAGATCCATAGTATTGCGGTGGGGTAGGGAGTCTCCATATAACTCCCCAAAAAGAGCCATAAGAGAAAGAGAGGGTTTTAAAAGCTCTCAGGGCAGAGAACGTAGTGCAGCTCACAACTGTATGAGTCAAGTAGGAACCTGCTGACTGCCCGCTTCCTCTCCTCTCTACCCTGTTGTGACTCTGGTGTGGTTAGAGAGCCAGAGAAGGAACAATCCTGGAAGGAGAAAAAAGAAAAAGGCCGACACATCCACTTTCTCCGCTGCAGGCTTTTGGTCTGCAGCTGGCCTACGTGCAGGGAGAAGAAGTTTTAGCTTGAAATTGAGGTTGAAGTTTTGATGACCACCCTGGGTCTCACATATGAATTCCTTTTTTGAAGAACCTTTCATTAACTGGAAGTGATAAGTTGTAGGAGTTGCCCTTTCATCTAGAGCAAGGGAAGAATTAATCCCACAGAAGAAATTCAAGGTGACCCAGGGAATCACAGTGAAAATTGTCTATAATTGCATCCCCCAGTCATGCTTGTTTCCATGCTTAAAATATTCAGCTACAACTGTCTCCTCAATGTGAAAATATTTAAGAGAAATGAATGGAGATGGCTGTTAAAGAAACATCCTAAATTCTAGATGATTAACATATATGATTCCTATTTAAGTCTTATAATATTTCAGCAAAGTTGGACTTAATACCTTTTTTTACATATGTGAAAACTGATTATCAGTGAGATTGAGTGACTTTCCCAAATAACAGAATCATGACTCTTATCTATGCTTGTCTGGTTCCAACCACCTTGTCCTTTCTGAATATCGTCTTAGTTCACATTTCCTTCTCTTATACATCTTCAACTTCAGGCAAATTAACTGAAAATCTCTAAGTTCCAGTTTCCTTATGTACAAGACCAAATTCATAATGCCGGCTCCGCCATCCTGCAAGGAGTATTGAAAGAATCCTGAGATCCACACAGTACACTCTAAAGTACTACATAAACTCAGGAATGTTGTTATTGGCGGAAGAGAGCGACACCTTATGTCCTCACTCTTCTGCAGACTGAAGAATTATACTGGAAGCAATAACATGTGTTTGGGGACGAAGAATCCTAATCATAAATTGTTTAGAATATACTATTACACTAAAGGTCATTATGTCTTCTCTTAAGAAAAAATGTTTAAAAATAAGCGTAAGTTGGCCAGATTTTGTGGCATATACCTGGTAGTCCCACATACTCAGGAGACAAAGGTGACAGGATCACTTCAGCCCAGGAGTTTGAGGCTGCAGTCAGCCATGATCACACTTCTGCATTCCAGGCTGGATGACAGAGTGAGACATCGACTCTAAAACAATTATTTTTTTAATTTACAAAAATGTATATTGGTCTAAAAACAATAACAGTGCTACCAAAAATACAAGTAGAGAAATGAAGATCATTGTTCTTCATTTGTATCACTAAATGTAAATAATGATTTGGATTATTATTATTGTTATTTTGAGACACAATCTTGCTCTGTTGTCCAGGCTGGAGTACGAAGGCACAATCTCGGCTCATTGCAACCTCCGCCTCCTGGGCTCAAGTGATTCTCGTGCCTCAGCCTCCCGAGTAGTGGGAATTACAGGTATGTGTCACCCTACCCAGTTAATTTGTGTATTTTTAATAGAGACTGCATTTCACCTTTTTGGCCAGGCTGGTCTCGAACTCCTGTCCTCAAGTGATCTACCCGCCTCGGCTTCCCAAAGTGCTGGGGTTACAGGTGTGAGCCACTGGCCCGATCACCTATTTGGTTTATTAAATCATTACCAACCTAATGATGACTTGGCTACAGTAATCCAGATTGCACATGCATGAACTGGAGTACTGGCTACTATGTGCACCCATCAGAATTTTATTTAGCCAAATGTATGTGTTAAACCTCACAACTTCCTGCTACCCACCAAACATCTTTCACAAACTTTCTGGTAGCCTTTTGCAACCCGACAGGATGAATCAATGAACAGCATTGTAAACAACATTTCGCTTGCATTGAAATATTACTGTGCTCCCCCTGGAAGAACATATGTTATTTATGAAAGCAGTGGTGACTAAGAAAATCAACTCCTATAAAATTACTAAGTTTTAAAAATAGATTAAAATACATTTGTTTTATTCTCATTATATGCTGTCTAAGCAATGTATCCTAAAAACAAAGAAACTACATTAGCTAACTGGGTTACATTAGAATGATTTTTTTTCAGCAACCTTAAAATTATCTCCTTCATACAAATTTCTTTTGCTGCTTTTAAATGATCTTTGTAATTTCATTTCTGATTATGAAACTGGCACATATTTACCATATAGAAAATACAGGAGATCACAGAGGAAGAAATACTCATCATTTCACTGTCCAGAGATTAGACATTTGGTATCCCTAATTTGAAAATCTGAAATACAATTTATTGTTAAGTGCTGATCTTATGTCCTGTAACCCTGATGAACTTATTAATTCTGGTCGTATTTTAGTACATTCCTTGAGGTTTTCTACATGAAGAACATATCATCGGCAAATAAAGGTGGTCTAAATTCTTCTGTTCCTATCTGGATACCTTTTGTTTCATTCTCTTACCTAATTGTCCTGGCTACAATCTCCAGTACAACATTGAATGGAAGTGGTGAGAGTGGACATCTTTGTATTATTCCTAATCTAAAGGTGAAAGCATTCGGTCTGTCCCACTAAACATGATGTTAACTGAAGCTTTCTGACAGATGTCCTCTATCAGGTTGAGGAAGTTCCCTTCTATTCCTTGTTTGTTGAAAGAATATTGAATTTTGTCATATGCCTTTCCCACGTCTATTGAGATGATCAGATTAGTTTTGGTTTATTTTCTACTGATACCACATTAATTGGTTTTCAGATGTTAAACTTATCTTCTATCCCTGGGATAAATCCCACTTGGCCATCGTGTATAATTTATGCTGATGTTACTGGATTCAGTTTGCTATATTTTGTTGAGGATTTGTGTCTGTATTTAAAGACGATACTCATTTGTAGTTTTCTTGTGATCTCTTGGAGTAATACTGGCCTCATAGAATAAGCTGGGAAGTGTTCTGTCCTCTATTTTTGGAATAGTTTGTGAAAAATTGATATCAACTCTCCTTTAGATGTTTGGTAGGATTTAGCTGTGAACCCGTCTGGGCCCAGGCTTTTTTTGGCATGTATTTTTTTTTGAATGCTAATTCAATCTCTTTAGTTTTAGAAGTCTATTCAGATGTCAGTTTTGATTGCTCGTGTTTTTTTTTCAGTGTTTAAAACTACCGCAAACCTCTAGTTTGTAGTGGTTCTGATAAGAAATCAAATGCCATCCTTACATTTAGTCCTCTGTATGTAATGTGCTTTTTCTCCTTTTATTCCTCCTAGAATTTTTCTGTTTATCACTGGTTTTGATCAATTTGAGTATGGTGTTCTTTGGTGTAGTTTTCTTCATATTTGTTGTCGTTAGTATACACTATGCTTCTCGGATATATGGGGTTTATAGCTTTCATTGCCCATCAGTGATAGACTGAATAAAGAAAATATGGTACATATAGACCATGGAATACTATGCAGCCATGAAAAGGAATGAGACAATGTCTTTTGCAGGGACATGGTTGAAGTTAGAAACCATTATTCTCAGCAAACGAATGTAGGAACAGAAAACCAAATGCCACATGTTCTTACTTATAAGTTGTAGCAGAATGACGAGAACACATAGACACATGGGGGAAACAACACACACTAGGGCCCGTCAGAAGTGAGGGGTTGGGTTGGGGGGAGGGCGAGCATCAGGAAGAGTAGCTAATAGATGTTGTGCATAATAACTAGGTGATGAGATGATCTGTGCAGCAAACCACATGGCACATGTTTACCTATGCAACAAACCTGCATCTCCTGCACATGTACCCTGCAACTTAAAATAAAAGATGAAGGAAAAAACTAAAGATTTTAAAAATCCACTTAAACCTCCATACTTGCATCACAATTAAATCAAAATTAATTACAGAACTGAACGTAAACTGCAAAACTAGAGAACTTACAGTAGAAAACATAAGAGAAACTCTTCATGATGTGGAGTTAGGCTAAGTATTCTTAGTTATCACATCAACAAAACGATTAAAGAAAACATTGATAAATTCAACTTTATACAAATGAAAAATTCTTGGTCAGCACAAGACACTATTCATAGAATAAAAAGATATGCTACAGATTGGGAGAAAAATATGAAAATCACTAATATGACAAAGAATTTGTGTGATGGTTAATTGTGTGTGTCCCTGTGACCGAGCCCCAGGGTGCCAGGACATTTGTTCCTATGTTATTCTGTGTGTGTACTGGAGGGGTCTCTGGATGACATTAACACTGGAATGGGCAGTCTACGTGAAGCAGATTGCCCTCCCTAAGGTGAGTGGGCCTCATCCAATCAACCTAAAGCCAGAGGAGAAGTAAAAGGCCTAATAAGAAGGAAACACTTTCCCAGGTATCTGCCTTTCGGTCTTGAGAATTTCAGCCTCCAGAATCTCATTTCCAAACTGTCTGTACACACACACACCCCCCACAAACACACACACAAACACACACACATATGCCATATACATACATATATATATATTAATATACACACACACACACACACACACACACACACACACACACACACACACACACTTCCTAGGTAAGTAGGAAGGATTGCATTTTGTAAAGCTCAGCCATTCGATGATAATTGTTGAAGCTGGCCAGTGATTATGGGGATGTTCTACTATGGGATTCTGTCTCCTTTTTTAGACTGTTGAAGTTCTGCATTTGGAGAAGTAGGATAGAATAATAGCTGGATTTCTCCACAGACACTTCAAAGCCCTAGGGATTAACACAGAGTCGAAAATACCACCCATAATCCTGCCCCCAACCAGGGCTAGGGAGCACTGGGGACCCCAGGTGATTTTATTTAGCCAGGTCTGGGAGCCACATAACAGCAGAGGGAGAGGAAACACCAGGCAAAGAGAGACCAGCACAGCAACGACAGCCTGTTAATGACAAAGCACAGGTAAAACCTTATTCAGAAAGCGAGTGTGGAGAAACACAGATGAGTCCTGAGACCTGGTGGATCAGAACCCTGCTACTGGGGTATTGAAAGGCAGGGGCTTCACAGTGCAGAGGACCAGAGGGGCCAGTCTTTGAAGGGCAGAATTGCTGGGAGACGGGGAGGCCTGGACAAAGGAAGCATCCTCTGGAGACTTGTGGTGAGGAGAATGAATGAAGTAACTGGCAGAAATTGAAGTTCCTGCTTGAACAAAATACAATCCCAGAATGAGAGCACACATGCCTGTTTCCCAAAGTCAGACAATATTTCCTAAAATCCCAAGAAAAAATCATTTTGGGCAAGTGCCTAATATACAGTGATGCAATCCATGTGTCAAGACATTGGGAAAAGTTTATTATTAAGTATGTTAAAGTCAGCGAGACCTGATTCCCTCATGAGGACTCTGTTAAGGATAAATTCCACTCAACGAGTGATGCTTAGGACACACTTTTGAATAGCTCATGTGCATAAACATATTTAAATGTAAGTCTCGACCAAAAACTAAGCTGTCACATAGGCTGTCACTTAATGTTTGGGTTAAAATAACAAATAAAAATTGCAGGTACAGGGGTTAGAGAAGAGGAAAATATTGTCTTTGATTGTCATAGTGGTAAAAATTTGAAGTTGAAAGAAAGAATTTAAAATTTATAAACCAAATAGTAGAAATGTGTCAACTTAAAATGGGATTAGTGACATCTAAACCTTTTCAGTGCAGTGTTAAGTGGGAGCTATACAACTCTTCCTAAATAACAAACAAAAGGCACACACACATACACAAACAAAAAAGGAAACAAAATCAACAAAGAAATACAGTAAATACAATCTACCACATATGGTAAATGTAGACTAAAACATGGAAGAGTTTAGAATATAAACAGGGAAATAAGAATGGTTTTATTAATCTAAATTCTCATCTGCCACAATCAATCATAATAATAAAAGCTTAAAACATTATACGTAAAAAATCCAATAGTCCAGAGTGAGGGCAAAAAATGTTTAATGAAACAGATTTAAAACTTAAACATTTTAACTGATGGACTAAAATTAATTTTGGATGCAAGTTAAAATTGGGACACAGAATATTCTTTTACACAACAGAATGCCAGCAAAAAGAAATTAAAATTAATTTTGGATGAAAGTTAAAATTTGGGCAGGGAATATTGTTCTTTACGAAGAATGCCAGCAAAGGCAAGTATAAAGTAAGATTTTGAGATAGAAAATTATCAATGTACAAACATAAATATAGTAACTGACACAGGCAGGGGTGATTAATTGATGAAAAAATACTCAGAGGAAGACCGTTAGAATACAGGATATTGATACTATTTCAAACCACTTTCCAAATTATTTATAAACAAGGTGTCTTTACAAGGGACAGAGCTCCTAGACCGCTCCTTTACCAAGTGACCATCCTAGTATCGCAACAATGGGGATGGACACACTGGGCCTTCTCTGCCTGCAGATGGACTGAGGTAGGAAGCTCACAGCATGGACTCTGCAGAGTTCCTGGCAAAATGTTTAGGCTGAATTTAATCATGAGGACATTTTCAGATAACTTCAGAATGTAGACCATTGAGCCACACAGCTGACCTGTCCTCTACAAACAAGTCCATGTCACCACCATCAATGACAACAACAAACAGATGAAGAGATGTTTTGGGTTCAAAATGACTAAAAAGGCGTAAGCTACACAGTCTTTTTACTCTTTTTGAGCCCAAAATGTCTCTTCTCCTTTTTGTTGTGTTCTTGGTGGTGACATGCACTGTTTGAAGGGGACAGGTCAGTTGTCCTGTTCAATGTTCTACATTCTGCAGTTGTCTGAGGGTTACCTCCTATGAAACTCAGGCTAAGCGTTTTCAGCAAGAACATGGCATTGTTCATACTCTGCCCTGGCAGAGTTCCGGCTGACATGCAGTCTCCTGCCAGCAGCTCCTGACTCCTGTTCTCTACACGATGGGAATTGAGAGGAGCAGGGCTAAGGCCTGTGAATGCTGTTTGTCCATCTGGGCATTGGTCTCCCTAGGCATTGATTACAATTGGAGGGGGATGAACTGTGACTTCTCAAATCAAAGGAGCGTAATGGGTTGAAATAATCAAGAGTATTCTGTGTCTAAAATTCAATCCTCAGTGAAGGACCCCTGCAGTATTGTGTTTGGATTTGAACTTGCTTTGCTGTTTTAGTTGTTTTCATCAAGTGGAAAAGCTACTTTTTGTGACATCCTTTCATCCTTTGCATCCTTCCAGCAGTATTTGGTATCTGTAGGAGAGAGAGAGTAAAAAATCAAATGAGCATTTTTGTCACGTCCTCCTGATGACTGAGTCTGGGGAGATTGCTAAGTAGAGATATATCAGGGGCAAACTGATCTCTTGCTGGCAGGGTGAACTGAAGGGTGAGCCGCGGGATGACTGAAGGGGGAAGAGCCATCCACAAATGAGAAGAAAACACTCCTGAACTTCCCTGAACTTCCAGTCAGCCTGGGGTGCAGGATATAAGGACCCCACCTATGCCCAACCAGCAGCAGGGGACATCAGCCCCTTTCCTTCTGATCCCCTCTGTCTGGAGCAGAGTGATGGCTTTTCCTCCCTGTGAGGATGTGCTCAGCATCCATCATGCCTGCCAAGAAACAGAGGGGAGCAGAAGGAGAGGACCCTTTGCAGAGAAACCCACCCCATTACAACTCCATGTCCTAGTTTTCTAGGGAGGAACGGGAGGGCCATGGGAAGAACCCTGGATGTGAGAAGCAGCAGGGACCTCAGACAATATCCACGTCCAGTTCCATCTTTTACAACAGAGGAGTAGTGATGCCACAGGGGTAAGACTGAACTAAGGGCACATGACTTGCTATTGATGACCCCTGAATTAGAATCCACCCACTAACGCCATTTCAATAAAGATTAGAGAAAGCGAGAGGAAAGGCTGCAATCTGGAGGTATCAACAGTCACGAGAAGCGGTTGGGTCACCTTGGCTAGGACAGGAATATGATTTTACAAATAAATATGAAGTTGCTTCTGCTTCTTTGGTTGGTTAAAAAAATTAAATGAAACAAATATAATTATAAGTATTTGTCCAAAGGGAATCAGGAAAGAAACGGAATTTAAAAAAAAGTGACTCAAAATGGAGTTAGTAAAGAGAGAGCTGGGACTGTAACCACGGCCCAACTTATTTTCCCTAATGCCCTGAAGTTGTTCCACATCTGGTTCCACCTTAAGGCATTTCTAGAAACATTCTCAATATCTAGAGCAAGAAAACTCTGAAGTACAAAGTGAAAGGCATTAGTTTCTCCCCTCCCACTTACTGTTTTCCCAAAGTACATTTTGGGAAAGGTTTGTTTTTAATATTTTATGCCAGTGTGAAGAGAGGCATGAAGAAGGATTCATACACAATCTCCTGCAGAATTTCAGTCTTACTTTGTTATTGTATTCTCTTCAGGAAAGTGAGATCAATGAGTTCTCTTTGGGGATTTTGCAGAAGGACAATAACTGACCAAAAGTGAAATTTTCACATTGCAGTGGTGAGCCCATGAGTGGGCTATAAAATGGGTGTGGGGAAATGTAAAGTGGAAGTTTTCTTTTAAAATGCAAAAGAAAATACTAAATTCCAGTATATGTAATGTGGGAGGTATTATTTCTGTGCATTAGGTGTTAACATACTGACTATTTCTTATCCTTTATTCAAAATTGAGCAAGTGTGCTTCAAGCAGAGGCTAAAAGTCTAATCTATTAATTTTCTTGTTTTTCTTCTTGATTTTTTCTATGCTATACAAACAATACTATTGAGAGGGGAATACAGATCCCATCAAAGGCTGATGGAGACTCAGCCTTTTCTGTGGAGTAGCCACACATATGGGACACTTCCATGTTAGTACCTTGAGGTCACAGTAGGCCAGGGGTCCTTGTCATCTTTAGCCACATATTAGAGTCACATGGGAGCATTTTAAAACTCCAGATGCTCAAACCACACCCCAGGCCATGTAGGTGAGAATCTCCAGGTGTGAGTTCAAGGCATTCATCTTAATTGAAATCTCACCAGGTGCTTATTACGTGGCAGCAGGATTTAGAGATACTAAATGGACCAGCCCAATTTCCCATCATTTTCTTCCCTTTCCCCATTTATCTCATGATTGGCTTTGTTCCCAGTGGTTCCATGGATTGCAGCCTTCTCCTTGACAATTTCAGCTAAATCTCTCTCTTATCAATTGGGCTGGGCCAAAGCAAAAACTGTCATGTAGACAGATTCTTGTCTGTCATCTTGTGTATGCATAAAGCTGGTCCTATGGTCACTTTTCTCAATATTAATTCATAAAATGCTCTCTCATATGCACTGGCCTCAAGATGCATCTGACTTGCATTTTAGACCCTTCACTGGACTTGTAGAAGTGGAAATGAGAATAAAAAGGAGAGAGGTTGCAATGGTGAACCTCATGATGTATGCAGTTTTGAAGTCCTGCCCTCTGCACGTGCTTTAGAACTGATGTCCCTTTAGAATGTCATAAGTGTTCTCTGCTTAACATCAGCTCAAGTGAGTCCATGAGGTGAGAACACTGAGACCCTGGCAACTCGATCCACATTGACACTAGGCTGCACATCTGGGGCTAAAGATTAACCTGACTCCAGGCCAGTGGGGAACTCCCGCCTGTGACTCTGGTTCTAATTTTGTTTCCTACGTGGGGCTCTTTGTGCGTAGTTTTAACACTTCTCATTCAGAGGAACAAGTGATGATTAAGAGTTGACTTAGTTGGATTTCTCAAAAGAAGACTCAAAAGGAAAATCGATGTGTAAATGATGTATTAAAGCAATGATTTCTGCAGAAAGAGGCAATGGAGTTGGGGATGAAGGGAGGAAAGGTAAATTTCCCAAGAGAGAGTGTGATTCCAGGCAAACGACCCTGTGTTCAGCAGCTTAAACTACGCACTTGGATGAGGACAAGGAGGCCTGGCTCTCCTGTGGCCATGAGAGGGGCTGTCAAGACACTAGAAGAAGGAATACAGCAGAGTTCAGAGAGCAAAGAGGACATGAGGACAGAAAGGGCCTGTCAGGGTTGGAGCCCATGGGACACACAGGTAAGACCAGACAGAGGTTAGAGCAGCTGTTGGAGAGAACAAACGGGTGAGAAAAAGCAGTGGGAGAATGAGCTGTCACCATAGACAGAGAATTAAGGAGTGCAGCTATCAGCCATAGATGTGATTACCTCTGCACCCTAAGCTTGCAGGCCAGGGAATCTGCATGCCAGTCTCCACTTGCTGAGCGGGAGTTTTCTTTTGATGATCTTAGGTTTCAGGACACTGGAGGCATGAATCTGGCCATTGACTTGACGCCCTTGTGTGTTGTCTGCTGAGCCTTCAAGTGCATCATCTCCCAGCTGGGGAGGGTTCTTCATCCCCAGGGAGGGCTCTAAAACCAGCTCTGAAAATAAAACCACGGCCAATGGGATCCACTGGCACCCACGATCTTACTGTGTCTTTCTCTTCCACCCAGAGGACATCAAATCAGGAAAGTGGCCTTGGAGAAGAAAGTCCAAAGGGTGAGGGGAAGCCAATAGAGTCACTTTAATATTTTCTTTTTTTTTGATCTTTCCCACATTACTGAGCAACGGTAAGATTGCCAGGAGTCAAAGGCATTGCCAATTCACAACAATATTCAAGAAACACAGGATTAAGAAACACAAATAGCTTCTGGGTAGATAAGGCAAAGGCAAGGAAATAGCAGTGTATGTAGGCTATGCTTTGGGGAGAGCAGAGATTACAAGAATCAAAGTTAAATCAGAGTTGCGTTCAAATAGGAGATGGGAATAGAAGGGCCTGGCAGGGTGGCAGCCCATGTGGCACAGAGGTGAGACCAGACAGAGGTGACAGCAGCTGATGAGAGGAAAGAATCAGGAAGGCTAAAGCTAGAGAATTTACAAAAGTTGCATCATTATATGATCTACTGCATCTATATACACCCTATGTAGTATATATACCAGATATACATAGTCACACATAATAGGACAAATGATATAAATGCATATATCTGTACATGTTAATTTAAAGGAAAAACATTATATAGGGATTTGGGAGAGATTGAATGTCACAGTATCATCACTGTTCTGGTCCATTGAAATGGGAAAAAAAATTAGAGACATGAGGAGAATAAGAAAGAAAAGGTGTGGGAGAAACAAATGACCTGGTAGACAGCAGGGAGAAATCACCAGGTGAAGGAAAATATTAATGAAACAAAAGGCATTCACTCTGTCCTCTTACCTGGTGCCTGGTTCAGGCTCTGGACTCCAGGGAAAGTGAGCAACAGGGAGTGTGTCTGAGCCAGTGGGGTGAGTCTTGGCTGGGGGTGTGAGAATCCACAGAGTTGGAAAAGAGAGTCCAGTGGGAAGAAATCAGTCTAAATAAGTCATCCCGACATGTGTCAGTGACTGTGCATCCCCTGACACTCCCTGAGCACCTTCCGTGTGTCCTCTCCACGGGCCCAGATGGTGCTCGTTATCTCACGCCACCCTCCCTCCTCCTGAGGACAGGGGTCCCCTCATTCCTCAGCTGAGGGCATCGCATGACAGATGAGCACCAGGCAGCCCCAGGGGCTCCAGGAGGAGATACTGAGTGGGACGGAGAGTGAGAATGAACACGACCCAGGTTTTAAGGAAATCTGAGCAGAAGTGGATCCCTGTGAGACGTAAACTGAGGACATGACCGTGGACATGAGTGGAGAATTTGAACTAAATGGAATTTCATAAAACAGACTGATGTGAACACTTTCCATGTGAAAGTTGCCCTTTTATTTCAAAAAAAGCAGAAGAAGCTGGACACTTCAGGAGAGTGAGTGTGGGCCCAGGATTTACACTGTTATTCAATGTGCCTCATAGGTTGTTACTGAAAGTGCCTGATAGGGGAAAATTGGCTTCATGAGGGATGGGGAAGGAGAGGAAGAAAACTGGCAGAGGAGTCTGTGTGAGAAAGGAGAGGAGGAGGGGCCCTAGAAAGCAGAGATCTTCATAACTGCTCTATCTCAGAGGACACATCATCCGTGAAGTCACTTTCTAAGTGCAAATTGAGCAGAAAGATAAAAGGATTAGATAACACCTATTCATAGATTTATAGAGCAATTCTTATGGAATCAGGCCCTTTGGAAATTATAATAATTAATATTCCCAACAAAGATTGCAGGTAGATGTAATTTTTCAGCTATCTCAGATGAGGGAACAGAGATGTAAATAGCAAAAACACAAAAACCTAGGCTAAAGTCAACAAGCAGAGAGTGGCAAACCCAGAACCTTTGCTCATCTCACTGGGTTGGAGCATCGTGAATTTCATCTTGACCCTGAGGAAGCACAGAGTGGTCCCATTCTCTCCTGCACCCACAGCACCGTGACCACCAACACCTGGATTAGATCTTCATGACGCCGTTTCCTTCCCTACCTTGGAAGGGCCGTTGGTTCCCAGAATCAGCATTGGCTGTGAAGCTGCAGGTGGTGGAGGAGGGGCCCCGCCTGGCCAAGTCATTTCCATAGTAGAACCCTTGATCCAGCTGTAGTCTCAGACAATTGGGTGCCAGGGTGCTTGGCTCCAGCTGTGCCTGTGAAGCCTGCACCTCTGACAGGTGGTGGCTCAAGTCTCCACTCCAAGTCCCTTGGGGACAGTCTGCCTGGGTGGGAGCTAAAGGAGAAGGGGTTTCAGTAGGAACAATCTGAGTTTTCCCTTTGTTACGCATGCCCTGAACACGCATCCCTGATGTCCCTGCTCTCAATAAAGCCACACAGTGACCCATGCCACACAGACAGACATCATGTAAATGCAGGCGATGTCACCTTTCCTGTCTGTGCCTGGGGACGCTGACACAGCAGATGCCCAGGCTGGGGTGTCCCTGAAGTGAAAAACCTCTGCTTTAGCCCAGAGGGCTTTGGATTGTCTAACAAGACCATCCAGATTATTCTTTTATTATTCATCTCCTTCCTGTGCCTAGAGGGAAAGTTCTAGAGAGCCCTCAGAGTGCAGGAGAGGAGGAGCTGTTTTTCTCCCCACACAGGGTTGTAAGAACAGGCCAAGAGTTAGAGCTGCGAGGGTTTGAGAAAGAACCACGAGAAAGGGGGCTGGGAGGCTACAGACCAAACACTAAGTGAGGCAAAATTTCTGGGTTCTGGGACATTTTGAATTTCCCATTGCCTATAATGGTTTGACCCTCTACCCACACATATCCATCCTATTGCCATATAGTGGGTGTCAGCCGACAGAGGCAATGTAGGAGAGGGACCAGTACCTTCCCAGAAATTCAGGGGCCACAAGAGCCACAGATCAGCATGTGCGGTTCCTTAGGAAGGTCACAGAGGACACGGTCCTCACATTACCCACTGCTCCAGTGGCGTTCGGGTGGCACCCCTTAAACAAATTCTTTCCATTTCCCCAGGGAGAGGAACACACATTCTGAGTGGACTAAGACTTCCAATGACCTCACGCCAGTCTAGGTCGGGTTCAGGATGGGGACTGGGTCTGCGGGGACGGGGCCTGCAGGGATGGGGCCTGTAGGGCTGGATCCATGTGGCTGTGGGACTCCTCTCTCTCCTCCCCTCTCCACATCCTCATTCTCTGCAAGGTTTTCTAAGTTTTCTTAAAAATGCCTCAATGTCCTCAGCTCTAACATGGAGATGACACTGCCCACTTGGAAGTGTCCCTTGGGCCCTGAATGTGTTATAGCAGGACAGAGCTTGCTGGCAAAGTATACAGCTTGCTTGCAAAGGTGCAAGGTGCAAAAAACAAATTTTAATTGTTTCATGAATCACTGTGATCCTAGAAAAGCATTTGCTTTTTTTGAAACTCAGGAAGAAATGCAAAGTGGGAAAGGGGATTGTCCCAGTAAGAAAGGCACTTACTGACCAAAATAGAATAGAGGCCAACGTCTTTGTTGCTAATTTCTTTCTCTCTCTCTCTCTCTGTGTGTGTGTGTGTGTGTGTGTGTGTGTGTGTGTGTGTGTGTGTCAGTGTGTGTGAGACACTGGGTCTCAGTTCACTGCTCAGGCTGGAGTGCAGTGGTGCATTCGTGGCTCACTGCAGCCTCAACTAACCAGGCTCAGGGGATCCTTCCACCTCAACCTCCTGAGAAGCTGGGAGTACGGGTGTTTACCACCATGCCCTGCTAATTCTTTTTTCGTGGAGACAGGATTTCACCATGTTACCCACACTGGTCTCAAACTCCTGAGCTCAGGTGATCCACCTCCTTGGCCTCCCAAAGTGCTGGAATTACAGGCGTGAATCACTACACCTGGCATTTTTGCTAATTTCATTACAACATAATTCAATATACTGGGAGACATCACAGAGTTACTTGCTCTTACAAGAAGATAAAGTAATGGGTAAAAGCCCCAACAATGCCCATCAAATTCCCAGAATAGAGGTTAAAAAAAAAAAGAGAGAGAATGAGCAAGAAGAAATGAAAACTGGATTTGGTTTTTACACGTCCTGTGAAGCTGCTGTCTCAAGGGGCACTTGCTCAGAGGAAGGGTTTTCTGGATGTCGTGGGGACAGGAACCACTCTGCTTTGCTCATCGGTTATGCCAGGACCTCATGAGGGACACTAGTTGTCGATGGTTTTCATGAGCATATAGCACTGAGCCCAAAACTTGATTGAAACTAAAAACCCACACGTGGAGAAAACCACTGGAGCTCTGCAGAGGATGCAAGCCTGGCCACGCATAGAGGAAGGGACGCTGGACTGCGTCAGTGGAGGGAAGACCCCTCGGAGGAAGTAGAGCCACAGTCCCCAAGCTTTTTGGCACCAGGGTCTGGTTTCATGGAAGACAGTTTTTCAGGCACCGGGTTAGGGGGAATGGTTTTGGGATGATTCAGGCACATTACATTTACTGTGCACTTTATTTCTATAAATATTACATTGTAATATATAATGAAACAATTATACAACTCACCATAATGTAGAATCAGTGGGAGCCCTAAATTCGTTTTCCTGCAACTAGATGGTCTCATCTGGGGGTGACAGTCACTGGGAGATAGTGACAAATCATCAGGCATTTGATTCTCATAAGGAAAGCACCATCTAGATTCCTGGCATGTGCACTTCACAATAGGGTTCGAGCTCCTGTGAGAATCTAATGCCCCCGCTGATCTGACAGGAGGTGGAATCCAGGCTGAAATGCTCTCCCAACGCTCACTTCCTGCTCTGCGGACCAGTTCCTAATAGGTCATGGACCCATAACGGCCCATAACCCCAATGCTGGGGATCCCTGAAGAAGAGAAACTAGCTTGGGACACAGGAATCATGAAACAGGCCTCCAAATAATTGGGCAAAACTCCCAGCATAGGTGGATGGCCAGAGAAGAGATAAGGACATGTAATTAGCAACATAATTTCAGAAAAGACAGATGCCCTATCTTAAAGAAGGAGGTCTGTTATATAAATTTCTCCAGCTGAGCTACTGTTGCCAAGAATTTGCAATAAACCCTCACCACTCCCCTCCCCGGCCTGTTTTGATAGCCACAGCCTGCTCTTGTGAGAAGGAGCCAGGTGACAGAGGAGTCACTTGGGACAGGAGAAGAGGACGTTCTACCAAGTGGATGTCTGTGCTTAAAACTGCATCCAAGAGCCAGATTCAGAACAAGCTCAGTGTCTAGGGCCTGCTACAGAGATGGTCTGTCTCAGCTGCACAAGTTGCAGGAAACAAAACATATAGAGGCTGCCTGGGATGACAGTGGATCTTTGTGACCTCCAGGCTGGAGTACTCACAGGCTCCATCCAGAGCAGAGCAGGCAAACTGATCCTCCAATGAGTACAATGTGCTGCTATAAGGCTGGTGGCAGTCAGATAGGTCATGGTGAACTGAGGGCGTCAAGTAAACTTCATCCACGGAGTTCTCTGGGATTTCCTGCTCCTTCACCTCTGGCAGCTCCTGGCTGAGCCTGGGGTAAAGAAGACAGAAGATAAACATCAGAGAGAACCAACACCAATGCGCCCAGCTGGTTCTATAGGGAGGGCTTCAGAGAGGCCCAGAGGAAGCAAAGTATAGTCCCCTCAGAGAGATGCAACCATCCTTCCCTGTCTCAAGGAGGAGACGCATCGTGACAGGCTCTCAGTGCATTGGGCAGGCAATGATCTGGGGAGGAAGGTAATGGAGTGATCCCTGTGGGAAACTGTCAGGACACAGTGCATTCGGCACTTTTGCATACATTTTGTTGAAATTAGCATCAGTGGCCAAATGAATGCAGGCTCTTCAGTCTCCACAGACACAGTTCCTGTATCCTCAACATCTCTTGTTCTCAACATTGTGAGCATGACAGAGTTATTTTAAATCACTTCCCTGGTATGGAATACTTGTAAACATGGTAATGCCAAAGAGGCAGACATCAGATGTGCAGCTCAACTTCTCTTTAAGCAAAAAGGACAGAAAAGGGAACTGCAGAAAATGTCTGTGATTGATCAGTTCAACAGAGTCAACTGAATGCAGATTAGTAGAATTGAAAGGAATTAATAAGGAAGAAATACAAATACAGGTGTACAATGAAAAGAGTCAACATAATGAATACAGCTATTTCATGGTTGGCTGAACAGATGGAGCAGGTATATTCTGTACACTCTGATTTTCCCTGCATCCGAGACTCCGGATATCAACACTGTATTAACTGTCCCTGATTCCTCAGAGTTACCTGGGGCACGGCGGGTCTTGATCTTCTACCTCCTCTTGATCCGTTTGAATTTCTGTAAATACATTGACAAAGGGACAGACACATGAAGCAGGTTCCCCCACACACAAACAGCCCACTGTGCAATCCTAACATAGGAACATCAGTTTCCTCAGTGAAAGAAAAGGACACTGTGAGAGAAACATTCCAGGAGGCCTGAGGTCCGGTCATGAAATCTCCCTGTTCCAGAAGATCATTATCCCAACATCATCTGTTCTGATTTTGTGCCAACAGTTATGCAAATTTTTCACGCCAATTGAAGGCAAATACTCCAGCTGCTTTCTAGAAGGAAAACTGTAATATTCAGCCTTCTATCATCAAATACTCACGTTGTTCATGGTTGCAAGGAGTTTAGACACTGAAATTAGAATGCAGGAGGGAATCCACACACCCTCCAATCAAAACGAATCTTTGGTACTACACAGAGACATTGGGTATTCGTGACATGTAGGAGTGACAAGGCCCAGTCTTGTTTCTAGAAACATAACCAAAGGTAATGGACAGCTCGGCTAAAACAGGGTAACATTAAAGACACAGAGAATGAGGCTAGGTTCTTTGAAAACTGAGTAATATCTTTAACAAAAAGTAGACAAAGATGCCACTGGCCTTGGGCAGGCATAGAATCTCATAGCACATGGTTGGGGAAAGAAACCTGTAAGGAACACAATAGCTGGCAAGACAAATCTTATTCAGATTAAGAGGCCTCACTGATACCTGTGGGCACGTGCTGCGTAGGTTGGTGTGATTTTGTCAATGTCGTGACAGTGGGCCAGGGTGACACAGTCATGGTCTGAGATGAGGAAGAGAGCAAAGCTCACTGACCCACCCCATGTCTGTGCTTCCAACTTGATTTTTGATGCTGATGCAAATCATCCTGTGTCTGTGAGTCATGCCCACAGTAATGCCATGTCTCAGTCCAGCCAGGGATGTGAGGTGCAAGGATTACAGAGTCTACCCGGGATAACAACTGGAGATTTATCGTGTTCACAATGGAGTACTCACTGTCTACAAGAGCCAAGCTGACTTGCTTTTCTTCAAAACAGTACGAAGTGCTCCCATAAGGGCAGTAGGAGTGAGGTAGTTCAGGAAGGATTGAAGGAGTCGAGCAACATCCATCCAGTGACTCCTGGGGGACTTCATGCTTGTCCACCCTCAGCGGTTCCCTGCTGATCCTGTAAGGTAGGAAGGAGTAAGGATTAATCCAAGGAGTTTCAGAGCCCTGCTGCCTTCACGTGAGGCAGGAGGGTGTGATGGCAGAAACAAATGGGGCAGCCCATTAAAGAGTTCAATATTCTCCTCTTCGTGGTGGGTCACAGTGTGGTTACCATGGGGTAGGTTGCAGTACAGACAGAGGGAAAGAGAGATGAGAGAGAGAGAAGCATCAGGAGTTCAGCAAAGTGCCCAGATCACGATTTTCTGAGGAAGGAGACTGAGTTTCTCTGTATGGTACAATCGTGACTCACTGAATATCCCGTTCCATAACGGTGGCTTCATTCCTTTCTTTTAAATGGTATTGAATTTTATGTGCAGTGGCCAAGTAAACATAGGTTTTGTGGCATTATAATATCCCCCAAATCGCAAGACATCAAGTCCTCTTTCTCTCAATATTGTGCATGGTATAACAATAATTTTTTCTACCTAATTTCCTTGCCTTGAAATGCTCACCACTGTGCTAATGCAAAATCAGCAGAAAACAAATATGCATCTCAGGCTGATGGACACCATAAGAAGAAGATACTTATTTTAAGGAAATCTGTGTGAGTGATTAGTTGTTCACAAGGTCAATTGGTTTTATGTACTGAACTTGAGAAGTTAATAAGAAATGGCAAACATTACAAGTATCACAATGAAAAGTGTAAAACATGGTTAGAAAGGATCATTTCTGGTTGGCTGAAGGGATGAAGTAGGTATATTCAGGACTTTCTGGTTTTCTGTGGATATGAGTTCCACAGATATCACCCCTGAATAGACAGCCCCTGATTTTTCTCAATTACCTGGGATGAATTGTTTCTTGTCCTTTCACCTCTTTAAGATCATTTCGCTGTTCTGTAAATAAATTAAGAGAAGACCAGCCAGATGAACTTGATCACATTTATACATTCACAACCTTGTGTCCAAACCTACCTAGGGGCATAAATATACTCGGTGTGATAACAGGCTACTGTGAGAGAAACTTTCCAGGAGGCCTCAGGGTGAGCCTTGTGAGAAGTCACTAGGTTTGCTTTCCTGAGCCATGGACCAAATCTCCCTGATATGACAGGTCATCATCACAGTCCCTTCTGTCCTGAGTCACAGCAAAATGTTAACCATATCCTATTTACTAACAGATCCTGGAGATCTACTTAAATGCTTCCTAGCAGGTTACTGCAGTATTCAGTATGTTTCCATCTGATAAGCTGTTGTTGGTGTTTTTGTAGAATGTACATTTAGAGGGACAGATTAAATCAAATGAATCTCTAATGCTACATGGAAACATAGGCCTTTCATGTGGCAGGGAGTTCCAGGGCCCAGCCTCCTTTCAGAAACACACAACATCTAATAGTGGTGTCATGTTCTGGTACTCACAGACCTCTTAGCTAAGACAAGCCTGCTAAAAGGGGAGGGAGTCTAGCCTGAGAGAAGTGAACGAGGGTAATGACAGCTCCAAGGATATAGATAAGGCTGCCAGTGGCCTTGGACAGGCAGAGAAACTCAGGTTGTTTGGGAGGGAAAATTAGAAGATTTCATGTGAGGTGACAGATGAAATCTAAATCAGGAGGACTAGTGGTTACATCCTGCACCCAGGCTGCAGAGGTGGGTATGAATTTGTCAGGTCAACCTTGGGTACAGTGATTTGACAATGGGGCAAAGATGAAAGACAATGTGTGGTTTTGGAGGAGGATGGAGCACAACTCTGACTCCTAGGATGCCTTCCTTCAAAATCCTAAAGCCTGGTTCTAACCGGTATATAAGCATAGTGTCTTCCTGAAGGTATGACATCTCTCATTATGGACAGATTATGTGGTGGAAAGAATAGGGAGCCTACCTAGGAAGCCAAGTGAGGTCTCATCCCATTTGGAATTGGAGTAATCCCTGGCAACATCCTGAGTGGAGCAAACTTTCTCTTCATTCAGTGCCAGGAAAGAGACTTCACTATGCAGGTAATAGTTGGACATGTCATGCTGTCTAGAATGAGACAAAACACATTCCCCTGTTAAGTCCTACAGGACTCCCTTCTCTTCAACATCCTGCAGCTTCCTGAGGAGCCGGGTAGGATAGGATTGACAGAAGATTAGACCAAGAGTGATTCAACACCACAGTATGTCATGTGATTTGATGGGACACAAAGGGAGGGGTCACGGAAAGCGAAGGGGGAGTCTCCTCCAAGAGAGAAAACTCATCCTTCTAAATGTGGGGTGGATGTGACTGCCCTGGAGACAGAGCAAACACAAGCAGCAGATGCTCAGTGCACTTGCCACAAACGAGCTGCTGCAGGAGACCCAGACTCTCCCTGTAAACTAGCAGCATGACTTGCAGCAGAGAGATCTAACACAGGCCTTCACTTCCTTCACACAAATTGCGTTGACATTTACATGCAGCATCCAAGTGAACAGATATGTTTAGGCATTCCAGACACACAGATCCTGCATTTTTAAAGTCCTGTTTTTTTCAATATTTTGACATATGAAATTTTTATTTTTAATTTTCTCAATTGCATTCAAGTACTTGCCAACATGCTGACACAAAACATACAGAAAACATATATGTATCTCATTCTGGATTAATCACATGGGAAACCACAGCTCAGATCAGGAAATCCCTGAGTTTGGTTTGTTCACCTGGCTCAACTGATTGTCAGTTCCTATGCTTGAGAGGGATTAAGAAATTGAAACCTATTCAAGTACCACAATAAAGAAGACAACATTGTGAAAGGGGTAATTTGCAGTTGGATGAATGGATGAGACAATTTGATTCATCACTTCGTATTTTCCCTGGATCTGTGGTGTCCAGGTGTCACTACTGAACTAACAGCCCACAAATCCACAGTTACCTGGGGGGCACTGGTGCTTTCCCCTCCTCTTCCTCATGATCATTTTGATTTTCTGTAAACAAATTCAGAAGAGCAGGTCACAGTAAGGAAATCACACTTCACACAAGACCAAATCAATGTCCAGTCATGGCACAAGACATAAATATCCTCAGTGTAAGAATGTGACATTTTGACAGGACCATTCTGACTTATTTTCAGAAGTAGATGAGCCTTCTTTCCAGATCCATGGGATAAAATCTCTCCCATCTGGTAGATCATAATCACCTCTCCTCGGACCTAAGTCTGTGTCAACAATTAAACAAAACTTTTTCCACAAGATCTTCAAAAATTGCCCTAACTACTCTCCAGATGTGTTGTTGCAATACTGATTTATCTCATCATATATCATGGTCAATGAATGGTTAGAGAAATTTATATAGGAGACTGAACTGATGGATAAATTCTAACAACCCTTGCATAGAAAAGGATCTGCGGTGCTACACAGAAACATTGGCCACTCACGGGGTGAGGAACTCAGGGCCCAGCCTTGTTTAGGAAAACTTATAAGCAAGATAAAGGTAGAAGTGTTTATGTCCTGCTTTCAAGGTGACTGCTTAGCCGGAACAAGCTGACCTAAATGAGACCAAGGCTGGGGCTGAGAACAGTGAATCCAGAGAAACATGTCCAAATACATAGGCAAGACTGTCAGCGGCTTGTGACAGGCATAGATACTCCATGGACATTATTATTGCAAGTGACAAGAGACACACGAACCGAGCCAGGAGGCCTGACAGCTACCTCCTGTATACAGGTGGCTATGACTTTGTCACACCTGCCTGTGGTCCAATATGCTAATATTGGGGCCAGGAAGACAAAGTCCATGCCATGGGCCAAGGAGGCGAGGAAAGTTCTCTGACCCTCAAGTAACTGTGTATATTATTCCATCATAGTGTCTTTCTTTCTTTTTCTTCTTTCTTCTTTTCTTTTCTTTTCCCTTCCCTTCCTTTCTCTCTCTCTGTCTCTCTCTCTCTTCTCTCTTCTCTCTCTCTCTCTCTCTCTCTCTCTCTTTCTTTTTCTTTTTTTGAGACAGAGCCTCACTCTGTCACTCAGGCTGGAGTGCAGTGGTATAATTATGGCTTACTGCAGCCTCTACTTCCGGGGCTCAGGTGATTCTCCCCCCCTCAGTTGCCTGGGTAATTGGGATGACAGGCATGCACCACCATACCTGTCTAGTTTTTCATATTCTTTGTAAAGGTGGGTTTAACCATGTTTCCCAAGCTGGTCTTGAACTCCTGAACTCAAGTGATCCACCCACCTGGGCCTCCCAAAGTGCTGGGATTATAGGTGTGAGCCACTGCACCCGGCTCCATTATAGTTTGTGATTCAAACCAATACATATGTATACAGCCTGTCCTCAGAATTGATCTTCCTCAACCTAGACAGAGGTGGGAGGGACAAAGAATAGAGAGGCTACCTGGGAGAATGGTTAGAGCTTCCTCCTCTTCATCATGAAAGCGTTCACTCTCTACAACCAGAGCAGAGTCAACTTTGTTTTTCTCAAATGTGATTTTGGTGCTCCTGTGAGGCTGGTTGGAGTTAGAAGGGTTGTGACTATTTGAACAAGTGACAGCACATTCCTCCAGTGAATTCTGAGGGACTTCCTTTTCTTCAGCCTTCTGCACCTCCCTGATGAGCCCAGTGGGATAGAGATGACAAAAGATTAATCCAAAAGTGATTGGAGCCCAAGAAGTCCTAGCTGGTTTTGAAAGGAGGCTTAAGGGAGTGGTCCCTGAATGCAAAGGAGAGGTTCCTTTTAAGAGGGAACAGGCAATCCTTTTCTGTCTGCAACAGAGCATGGCTGCCATGGGAACCAGAGAGGAAGTGAGCAGCTAGTGATCAATGCATTGGGTAGATAGGAGCTGAGCAGGATGGAGACTCAGTTGTCTCTGTATGGTACAGTCTTGACAGCACACACAGAGATCCAAAAACAGCGGCCACACTGTGTGTCTAAGCTGGGTTGTAGTTCACTGTGGCCACGGGAATACAGGTGTTGAAGTCATTGTGGACTCTAGAGATGGTGTGCCTTCTAGATTTCTTTTTTAATTTTAATATTGTGACATGAAATGTAAATTTTTTTGTCTAAATACGTTTCTTCGTGTTCAACTTTGCTAGGTGCTTCCTATTTCCTCTGCTTGTTGCCTCTCTGTTATTTATCTTTACTAAAAGGAACCTAAAGACAACCGTGTATAAAGCAGCTTTGCATGTCCTCCTGACTTTCACTACAGAGAAGAAAAGTTCTCCTCTGTGTGTGCAGGAAGTCCCTAGGGCTGTGAGTTCATCTAGGGTCATGCTTACGTGTACCATGAAGACAATGGACAAGCATGTTAACAGGGCTATTTCCTTGCTGGGTGAGTGCATGAAATCAGTGGACTCTGCAGGTTTCTTATCCTGCATCTGGAATCTGTGACTACCTTCACCCGCCTTGGGTTCTTTCTGAGACCCTTTTCATATTTTACCACCCATTACCCGCTCCTGATTATTCAGTGTTACCTGGGGGCAGGTGATTCCTGTACTTTCTCAACCTCTGCATCTTTCTCATCTTCATCCTCATCTTCATCAGTTTCTGCAAATACAGAAGTGTCCATTCAGATGTGTCCCACTTCATCTACGTAAGTACAGTGAGCCATATGTGTACAGAGACATGAAGATCTATGTGTGAGTCCACACTGTACTGAAAGCTCTCATGTTTTATCTCTAAAAAAATGCCCTGGCATGTTTTCCTGATCCATGAGGCAATGCGTTTCTGATCTTGGGAGTCACCATCAAGATGTGGCCAAATATTGAAAAGACCTTTTGCTCTTCATATCACTGGAGGCGTGTCCAGGTTCTCTGAACTTCAGCAGCTGTCTCCCCAATCCTGCCACAGATCTGATTCCTAGGCACAGACTCTGGGTCCTGTCACAATTCGCATTTAGAACCTGTATCTTTCTTTTAGAACAGGACAAACAACCTTGTCCCACAATATTCCATACATTACGGACTTCATGGGCCCTCCAAGTGGCTTCCATTGTGTTATCCAGGGACAACCTGTCCATGGGGAGTGCTCCAGTCTAAACCAGTTCCTACCACCAAATGCCACCACGCAAGTGACTTCTCCAACACGACACAGTGAGGGGCTTTATCTCATTGAGAAATATAGTCATAAGTGTTCCTACATTTGAATGCCAGAGACAATTTGTTTGCCTTTACAGATTTAGAGACAGAAACCCAGGAAGGATAAATTAATCAGTTGCCCACAGTTGCTAAAGACATTGCTGAAGATAGAGCCTGGGAACCTTCATTCTTAGTCTGGGTCTCTTTTCACTCTAACAAGCTGCCTCCTATCACAGCCTCCTTCCTGTCGTTTAAAACTGGACAAATGCTGCCTCTTGCTTCAAAGACCATACTCCATCAAGAAAGGAGAAGACCTTTGCAATACTGTGACCTCCAACCCCATGGGTTTCCCATCTCTATTCCTACCCAGGAAGTCCTGGTCATGTCACGGCCACAAATGTTTACTGGAAAGATACACTACCCATAAAGTTGTCATTGTGGAGGTGTGGAGGTCTGGGGACTTCCATAAGCCTGGAGCTGTGTGTCATCAGGGCCCATGGCCAGCTTACCTGGGCTCAGCTTGTGAACAAGGTGCTCTGCTAGCCGGCACCCCTCAGCCAGCTGCTCTCGGAGGTCCTGACCCTGGGACTTGTCAAGGTCATCAGGAGCGAGGAGGGCCTTGAAATGCTGATTCAGTGAGCGGGAGGCATCTCTCCCTTCCTGTAACTTCTCCCGTAACTGGGTCAGCTCTCGTGCCTGAGAGTGAACCAGGGCTTTATATTGCCTAAGGTGAGATAGTAGAGAACATTTAATAATGGAAAGGGATGAGTGATCAGTTCTAATACTGCAACAGAGGTTTCTTTCAGAATATCCCCAAGGAGACCTCCAAGTAGAAAGTCAGAACATGTTTGGGGAGATATCTGTGGCCAAGAGAAAGAAGAATATATGTGTTTGTATATACATACACACACATATAGACACACACATATATATACACATACATATACATATATATACACACACACACACACACACACACACAGAGCCTTCTGATATATCAGAGAGCGCTTCTGTAAGATCCTCGATAATGTTCCATTCACCTTTTTCTTCTGTAAACAAAAGTCTATGTCTTCCTAAATCAGTTCCACAAGAATGTCCTTTGAGTTCCTCACTTTGGCCATGGGCATCTCTATGTGAAAATTCACGTAGCGCATCTTGCAGTGACTAGACACAAGCCATGCACAGAAATGTGGCCGGGTGCAGATGGGGTGAATTGAAAAGATTAAAGAAGAAAAGAATGACAGGGTCAAGAAGGCAACACTGATTGAATGAATGAAACGCCGCAGTCAGTCACGAGGTGATTCTGACTAAGAGTAAAGGTGGTGGTGATCGCACACCATTTCGAGTATCCTAAATGCTTCTGAGTGGTTCACTTGTTTTTGGTTTATTTTGTGTTATGCAAATTTTACCTAAACAATTAGTGGCTTCAAGAAGAGAAAACAAGGCTTAAGAAACAACTGCAATCAATAACTTACTAAGATGACTGTTCTCTGTTTTATAAATGTTTGTGTGATATGTTCCTGCCATGTAAATGCCTGCCCTTGTCCTGGCCCAGCTTAGCTCTTAGTTCTCCCAGCTGAGTTGCTGCACTTCGGAGATTCACACCACTGCCCCTCTGCCTGCCCCCAACGGGGCCTACTCACCCGAGCTCCTCAGCTTGCCTGAGCTTCTCTGCCAGCTTCTCCACGAACTGCAGTTCATCCCTCAGCACAGAGTCTATGATGTCTTTGTACTCTTCACACTCTGAGAAAAGACAGACATGCCTGCCTCAGCGGAAGGCTGGACATGCTGCTGGGATCACTGCCTACAGGGCAGGTGGCAGCATCCATCCCAAGGATGAAAGCAGCCCCAGTACCAGGCTCCAGGCAGGCATTTCCACATCTTTATTTATCAACCTCCCAACTTTCTGTTATCTGATACTCCCCAACTTAGAGATGGGAAGAAAGAAACTCAAGGGCCCATCAAGTAGCTTGAGAAGATGATTCACCTGGAACAAGGCAGAGTCAGAATTCACAGCCCCTGAGGTCTGACTCTGAATCTTGGGTCACTTCCCCAAGCCTTGCAGCCTCTTCTGTAAAACACTGCGCTGGGGCATGAAGTAATGATATCCTGCACAGTCGGGAAGACCCTTAGCACTATGGGACTCATGGTTTCCCTTGTACCGGGAATTTCAAGTGCAAATATATGAAACATATAAAAAATCATATCTGGATATAATTGCATAAAATATGAGGCATAAGACCGTGGGGCAACAATAGAAATATTCCCAAATACTAATAAAGTTAGAATTAAGTTAGAAACAGTAGAATGAAGAACTAATAGAGAGTGTTTTCTCTGTTCCAAGAACTGTTCTAGAAAATGTAGAAGCAATAGGTCATGTAATTCATTGCAGTAATTTATAGAGGTAGGTATTATTATAGTACCCAATGAACAGATGAGGAAACTGAGGCACAGAGAAGATAGGCAACTTGGATGGAGCCCAGGAGACTGGCCCAGGGTCTCTGCTCTGCACACTACACTGCTACCTCCACAATGTCTTATGTGCCAGCTTTCTTCCTCTTTAGGAACAAGATCCTGTGCCCCAGGAAGCAGGGCTTCCCTCTCACTGGGACACTCCCTGCTTTGAAGGGTGTCACAGATACCACAGTTTCTGTTAGGAGCAGTCTTTTCTTTGAGGTCCTTAGAGTGGGTACAGCGTACGGTTGCCACGTTTCCCCCAAGAGTCCCCAGGACGGAGCTTTGCCTATTGGGCCTCAAAAAAGCCCGAACTGAATGGAAGTTCATTAGTCCCAGATATTTCGACCAACAGACTAGATGTTATATGTCTGCAGGATCTTGTATGGTACAGAGAGAATTCTCATAAACATGATTTAGCCTCTTACTCAGGAAAACAGGTGGTTCTGTGCCTGTGTCAGCAGTCAACATGTTGGATTTTAACTCTCCTCTCACCTCACACCAGACTGCAAATGTGGAAAAGTTGCTAACTACTTTGTGCCTCTGTTTTCCATGTTTAACAAAATGAGGTTAAAATACCCACTTCTATTGTCCTAGAAGTATGGGAAGGATGACATTAATTTTGATGAAGAGACCGTTCAGTTTCTCAGAGAGAAGACAGGTGGTCATTCATCACTTTCGTGATGGTGAATCTATAGAACTTACTGTATTTCTTCAGCTGGTTGGCCAGGGAGTAGGCAGTAGCTTGAGTTATAAGGAATTTCTCTTTGAGGTCTCGGAACTGCTGATTGCTCTCTGCCAGCTGGGAGCGCAATTCCTTGTTGATTTCTAGGATGTTCATCTCTGCCCTCTCGCCGGACAAAGGGTCGGCAGATACCACCATGCTGACGTTTGTGGCAGAAGAGGTAGAGCCAGGGACTGGGGAGAAGAAACCCAAACACATGATGGGTCAAAAACTAGTGAAATCAGTTAGGTTTCATCAGGACTGAGAGATGACAATAACTGGAATTGTTAACTTACGGTTGAGAAAAACTTGATCAACACCCACAACACTTTAGAGTCCTTAACCGCAAAAACAGGGTCCAGGATTCCTGAGCTCAGAGTTGAAGGCACTGCCTAAAGCTCCGACTCTGACAAGAGTGAGGGAGGTAGCAGCCAGCGTGCCAGGTAATGGTCTGCAGTTGCAATAACAGAATTAGAAGGTGGGGGTGTCATGGAATCTTAGGAGCCCTGTATTCCAATTGCCCAGCGTGTGCTGAAACACTAGGCTCCCTGGTCTCACCTGAGGGTCACTGATGGGGACCATTTCTTCAGCAGTCACTCTCAGTATTAGTGCACCCTTGTGACAATGCTACAGGCCCACCTCTTTCCTAATACATCTAAGCTTGTTCCTCGTTGCTCATCTCTTGTGTGTATAAAATCATCAAGGTGGAGATAGTTTCCCCTAAGGTTATGTTTTCTTAGTGGTAGTCACAAAGTCACCCCACCTTCTTTTTAAGGTAAAATGATCTCAATGCTTTTCCACAAGTGAAAGATATCAAATTTTAGACTGCTATGATATCTTTTGGGTCTTCTGCAGTTTTTTCTGTGTCTACTGGAAATGAATGAATAATTCATTAAAAAAAATTTTCTATCCTTTCTCAGTATTCTTGTTGCATCCCATTGTTATGTTGGTTTCTTTTCTCTTACTGGGGAAGCATCTTGTCTTTTCACTACACTTAAGACCAGTTTCACATCCCTACGTCCATAGCTCTTCCTCTATGCATGGATTGGTTTGCTTTTTTAATGTCACTGAACACTCGTTTCATACTTATCACTTACAAAGATCATTCTGGTCCCACAAGATTTCTTTTCAAGGTGTCAAGTGATGAAAATCATTTGTATATATCCCCTGAAAGCATGTGTGACCATATATCTTGGGAAGTCTTGTAAACCTGTAACTATTTTCATTTAGTTTTCCCATATATTGAAAAGAACAGGGCCATGAACACTTCTTATGGAACACTGTTGGATATATATACATTTTGAGTTGCTCTAAACCATTGATGTGTGGTTGCATTCCAGTAACAGAACCTGGCAAGATCAAGCTCATGGTCAGAGGTGGTTGGTGATCCTCAGTGTTCCTGTGCAATAGAAGGTGAGTTTGAGATGAGAGGGATGAGTAGGGGAGTGTGATCCCCTGAACCACCTCCTCACTTTCTCAGCTTTCACCCCCACCCAGATTTTGTGAGGCTAGAACTTGGGAGATTATCCTGTAGCCCAGGTCTCCTAAGTTTGGCTGCTGGACTTGCCTGAGTTGAGGTGTGATAAGTGTGACCACGGGCTACTCAGCATTCATGTGGAAGTGAAGGGAGGAGGACTGGATCAATCCCATTGTAAAGCGTGCCTCTCAGCAGCCTGCACCATCCTCCAACTACACTGTGTAATGACAGTGCTTTGAGATGTAGCAAAAGCTGTAAATAAATCTATTTTCTGGTGTGTGTGAGACCTGATATTATACGGGAGGAAGAAAAATTTGCAAAATTTCTTCATTTTAAAAATGGTGAAACTGCAGATCAGAAAGACCAGAAAGTTATATGGCTTACTTGAGGTCACACAGGGATGAGTCTTGAGCACTGTCAATAAAAGCAATCACAATATTTATTCAGTGATTATTCATAGAATCCACAGAATTCAGTGAATATTCATATAATTATGAGTAATATTAATCGACTAATTGGTACCAGGCATTTTCCCCAAAACTGCACATATTTAGACTTTGTATTTTCATCATAAACCTTAAGGTAATGTTATTATCCATAAGAAACAGGTATGAAACCTGAAGAAGAGGATAGCAAATCATGAATTTGGCCATATTTCCATTTTTTTTGTTTCTGTGATTCTGGCAGAATGACTATATTGAGTCAAGGGAATAGTATTCATTACTGTATCATTTTCCAGAACAGAGATGTGCCTTACTAGAGTATTTGGAGTCAAAGTTTAGAAGTGTCTGCAACCTCGCTTTAACAGTATGGGAAATAACCTCTATTACCTGGAATTTCAATGGAACTTCCTAATATACAAGAGAAGTATGACACTTGGGTCTTCCCTTGGCTGTATTTAATTCACTCTTCTATAGAATACCAATGATTCTCATTAAGATTTCTGCCTTTTTGTAACCATGATATATATTTTTTATGGAAAAGATTTTACTCTTAACTCTATTTAGATAGAATAAATATAAGCTATGGCTTAGGTTTTATGCCCTGGACTTAATAGTTTTCTGATTTCTATTTTGAGGTTAAATTCTCATGTAAATAGAAAAATACTCGTTATTACTTATAAGAGCAAATTAGTTATTGTTTTGAGTTTCTGAAGTCGAAGCACAAACTTTGTTTTTAATCTTTGTCTGTCCCCATCAGCGCCACTCATTGTCTCAGTATGACCAGGCCGTGTCCTGCACTTACCCTCGTCCTGCTGAACCATTTCCATGTGCTGTCCAATTCCATCAGTGATTCGGGCTCTTCTCAAAGCTCTCTGAAATGGGTCCATGTCTCAGGATATCAGACACTTTCCATACACAAAAGCAAGCCATACTGTAGAGTGGGCAGCTGTGTTCCCACCTCCCTGAAGTTGGCAGTGATGTCCTAGGGCAGGAAGGAATGCTTTCCCTTTTTAGGGGGTCTTTTCTTCATGCCTCAGTGTCTCTGATCTAGTGAACACAATTGTCCTGAATGTGAAAGAACTTGCTAAATTTCTGGTTTCTTGTTAGGTGGCTAGAATAGATTTATAAGACTTACTTACCCAAGTCTGCTGAAGTTTGAATTCTTAGCAATATGATTCCTTTTCTTGTAAGTTGAGCCGCTTGGAGAAAATTGGCCCTGTTGCCATGCAAAGAGATGTAAACGTAACATCTGCCCAAAGGAAGCTTGAATTTGAAACTAGGGCTTCCACTGTTTCAAAGTTGGACTGTCACTGCCTCAGGCATGTGTCCCGAAGGTCTCGTGTCTCTGCCATACTCAGGATAAAGTTAAGATGGAGCCCAGCAAGGCATGCCTCCTTCACTTCCAGGTTCCCCCAACAGTTTTCTCCTCTTTAGAGACTGCATTGAAAAACATTCTTGTTCTGCTTTTGTGTTTTGGCTTTGGAATGATGCGATGGAGCTCAATGGTTCCTACCCCCAAGTTGATCAGAGTAAGAAACGCCTGGAAGGTCAGTGCAAATAGAAGTCCAGTGTCCTCCTTGCAGGAATTCTGATTCAGTGCCCTCAGGTGGGGCCTGGAATGTGTTTGTTTACATGACTGAGATGTGCAGTCAGTTTGGGGACACTCTGATACCACGGACCTTACAGCTTATGGGATGATTCTGTTTTGCTGATGAAGAAACCAAGGCACAGTCTGTAACTTGCCCAAGTTCCCTTTGCTGTAAGTACTGGAGCCAGATCTCAGGAAGAGTCCCCCTTCCCGAATCCCCTTTCCACATTTTCCAATTCAGTTGTGTAGGTGCTTTCCAAGTAGGTGTTTTTCTCCCCTGTACCTGATTTCTGCAAAACAAACACACACACATTAAAACAGACAAACAAAAAACAAAACAAAACAATAAAACCTTCTTGAACTCAATTTGTTTCATTTAATACATTTCCTCACAACATGCAGTCAGCATTATATTCTGGCCACTTACTATTAATGTGAGATGCTTGTTTTTTTTTTGAGACAGATTCTCATTCTGTCATCCATGCTGGAGTGCAGTTGTTATTAGAGCTCGCTGCAACCTCGAACTCCTGGGCATAAGCGATCCTCCTGCCTCAGCTTTTCAAGTATCTGGAACTCTAGGTACGCATCACCATTTCTGGCTAAGTTTTTGTTTTAAAATTTTTTTGTAGAGACGAGGTCTTGCTATGTTGCTTAGGCTGGTCTTAAACTTCTTTCACTCAAGAACTTTTTATTGAAAAGTCTTTCATTTCCCCAATGAGAAGCATTGGTGTCTTTGTTTTTAAAAACTTTAAATAACTGTATATATATGAGCATAATGTTTGAGTCTGTATTCTTTGTATGTGATATACTTCTATATACTTACACTAGTACCATAGTTTTTAAATTATTGTAGCTCTAAAATGAGTTTTGAAATCCAGCAGAATAACTCCTACAACTTACTGCTTCTTCAAGACTGACTTGCCTGTTCTGGGTTCTTTGATTTTCAAATACATCTTGAAATTAGGTTTTACATTTCTCTAAAAATTCCTACTAGAAACATTAATCAGAACTATGTTGATGTAATATACTAACAAAATTGAATCTTCCAATCCATGAATGTAATATATTTCTCTATTTAGTCTTCTCTAATTTCTCTCACCAATAGGTTTCAGGGGCTTTGTACCTGCTTCATTATATGTATTCTTAAGCATGTAATGATTTTGGGTATTAATCTCTATTATTTTTTATTGAATTTCATTTTCTAGCTGCTAATTGCTAGTATGGAGAAATTAAGGTGACTAAGTCAACATTATAAAGGTACTTATTAGGTACAATAGACTGCACCACTTTAAAATGTGTAATCCAATGCATGCTTACTAATGTATACACTAATGGAATTACTGCTACAATCAAGATATAGGAATTTCCATAAGCTCAAAGTTTCTTGAAACCCTTTGCAGTTAATCAGTCTTTCAACCCTCAGGTCTGAGGAGCCACTGTCACTTTCTGGCAGTGCATTTTTAACCATTTTCTATAAATGAAATTATACCTGTGTTCTTTTGTGTCTGCCTTCTTTCATGTGTTATATTAATTTTAAAATCCATCCATGTGAGTATTTTCAGCAACAGTTAATGCCTTGTAATTGTTGAGTAGTATTCCTTTGCGTGGCTATACCATGTCTGTTTATACATTCACTTGTTGCTGGACATTTGTGTCATTCTAGGTTTGGGCTATTTTTTTTTTTAAATTTATTTATTATTATTATACTTTAAGTTGTAGGGTACATGTGCATAACGTGCAGGTTTGTTACATATGTATACTTGTGCCATGTTGCTGTGCTGCACCCATCAACTCGTCACTTACATCAGGTATAACTCCCAATGCAATCCCTCCCCCCTCCCCCCTCCCCATGATAGGCCCCGGTGTGTGATGTTCCCCTTCCTGAGTCCGAGTGATCTCATTGTTCAGTTCCCACCTATGAGTGAGAACATGCGGTGTTTGGTTTTCTGTTCTTGTGATAGTTTGCTAAGAATGATGGATTCCAGCTGCATCCAAGTCCCTACAAAGGACTCAAACTCATCCTTTTTTATGGCTGCATAGTATTCCATGGTGTATATGTGCCACATTTTCTTAATCCAGTCTGTCACTGATGGACATTTGGGTTGATTCCAAGTCTTTGCTATTGTGAATAGTGCTGCAATAAACATACGTGTGCATGTGTCTTTATAGCAGCATAATTTATAATCCTTTGGGTATATACCCAGTAATGGGATGGCTGGGTCATATGGTACATCTAGTTCTAGATCCTTGAGGAATCGCCATACTGTTTTCCATAATGGTTGAACTAGTTTACAATCCCACCAACAGTGTAAAAGTGTTCCTATTTCTCCACATCCTCTCCAGCACCTGTTGTTTCCTGACTTTTTAATGATTGCCATTCTAACTGGTGTGAGATGGTATCTCATTGTGGTTTTGATTTGCATTTCTCTGATGGCCAGTGATGATGAGCATTTTTTCATGTGTCTGTTGGCTGTATGAATGTCTTCTTTTGAGAAATGTCTGTTCATATCCTTTGCCCACTTTTTGATGGGGTTGTTTGTTTTTTTCTTGTAAATTTGTTGGAGTTCTTTGTAGGTTCTGGATATTAGCCCTTTGTCAGATGAGTAGATTGCAAAAATTTTCTCCCATTCTGTAGGTTGCCTGTTCACTCTGATGGTAGTTTCTTTTGCTGTGCAGAAGCTCTTTAGTTTAATGAGATCCCATTTGTCAATTTTGGCTTTTGCTGCCGTTGCTTTTGGTGTTTTAGACATGAAGTGTTTGCCCATGCCTATGTCCTGAATGGTACTACCTAGGTTTTCCTCTAGGATTTTTATGGTATTAGGTCTAACATTTAAGTCTCTAATCCATCTTGAATTAATTTTCGTTTAAGGAGTAAGGAAAGGATCCAGTTTCAGCTTTCTACTTATGGCTAGCCAATTTTCCCAGCACCATTTATTAAATAGGGAATCCTTTCCCCATTTCTTGTTTCTCTCAGGTTTGTCAAAGATCAAATGGCTGTAGATGTGTGGTATTATTTCTGAGGACTCTGTTCTGTTCCATTGGTCTATATCTCTGTTTTGGTACCAGTACCATGCTGTTTTGGTTACTGTAGCCTTGTAGTATAGTTTGAAGTCAGGTAGCGTGATGCCTCCAGCTTTGTTCTTTTCACTTAGGATTGTCTTGGAGATGCGGGCTCTTTTTTGGTTCCATATGAACTTTAAAGCAGTTTTTTCCAATTCTGTGAAGAAACTCATTGGTAGCTTGATGGGGATGGCATTGAATCTATAAATTACCTTGGGCAGTATGGCCATTTTCACGATATTGATTTTTCCTATCCATGAGCATGGTATGTTCTTCCATTTGTTTGTGTCCTCTTTTATTTCACTGAGCAGTGGTTTGTAGTTCTCCTTGAAGAGGTCCTTTACATCCCTTGTCAGTTGGATTCCTAGGTATTTGATTCTCTTTGAAGCAATTGTGAATGGAAGTTCAGTCCTGATTTGGCTCTCTGTTTGTCTGTTACTGGTGTATAAGAATGCTTGTGATTTTTGCACATTAATTTTGTATCCTGAGACTTCGCTGAAGTTGCTTATCAGCTTAAGGAGATTTTAGGCTGAGACAATGGGGTTTTCTAAATATACAATCATGTCATCTGCAAACAGGGACAATTTGACTTCTTCTTTTCCTAATTGAATACCCTTGATTTCTTTCTCTTGCCTGATTGCCCTAGCCAGAACTTCCAACACTATGTTGAATAGGAGTGGTGAGAGAGGGCATCCCTGTCTTGTGCCAGTTTTCAAAGGGAATTTTTTCAGTTTTTGGTTTTGGGCTATTTTGAATAAAGCATCATGAGCATCCACATACAGATCATTGTGTGGATATAGTGTGTAAATTCCTAGGAGTGGAAGGACTGTCCATCTGATCTGTACATGTTTAGTCTTACAAGAAACTGTTAGCCAGATTTTCAAAGGAGTTTTACCATTTTTCATTCCCACAAGTATAAGACTTCCAAATGGTTTATATCCTCACTGATATGTAGTATTTTCAGTCTTTTTAATTTTAGCCATTCTCATGGATAAGTAATGGTATCTCATTGTTGTATTGATTGAGCTCCCTGATAACTAAAGAGTTGAGCATCTTTTCATTTGCAAATTGACCATTTATGTATCTTATTTTCTGAAGTATCTATTCAAGTCTTTTGAGAAATTGTTTCATTGTGCTGTTTATCTTATCAGACTGCATTATATACATATACTATTAAAAAATCTTTTGTTGGAGATAAATATAATTTCTCCTATATTGTGGCTTCTCTTTATGTTCTCTGAATGTTACCTGTTTTGGAGATAAAGATAGAAAATCATCAAAAGGTGATTATGTATATATACATATGACTAGGTTCATGTCTAAGAATCATTTATTAGACATTTATTAGACAAATATAAGGATCTATTTCTGAATTCTCTTTTGTCTTATATTGATATATGTTCTATTTTTTCAACAATACACATTATCTTGATTTCCATAGCTGTATAGTAAATCTGGAAATAGGGAGTGAATACATTCACCATTGTTCTTTTATAATATTGCTCTCTTATTGTTATTGATCATTGACATTTTCATACAAATCAGCTTAAAAATTTCTACCAAATTGCCTGTTGGAATTTTTGTTAGATTTGCATTGCATCTGGACATCAATCTGGGTAAAACTGACTTTTTAACTACAACAGCTCTTCTGATTCCTGACAAGGTTTATCTCCCCACTAATTTAGGGTTTTTTTTTTTTTTTTTTTTTTTACAATTTCTCAAAGCAGTGTTTTGTAGTTTTCAGTGTACTGGCCTTACATAAATTTTTTGAATTTGTTTTTAAGCACATCATGTTTTCAGATGTTACTTTAAATGAAATTGTATTTTTATTTTATTTTCCAAACACTCATTGCTAATATACAGAAATACAACAGACTATTTATATTAAACTTACATTCTGCAATGTTGCCAAATTCACTTAATAGTTTTGGTAGATTTTTGTAGATTTCTGGAATTGTTTAAATACATAATCATGATCTGTGAAGAAAGATATCTTCAATTCTTTCTTTTCAATCTTTGCAATGTTTCTATTTATTTACTGTTCTTACTTTATTGCAATGGATAATATCTCTAGTATAATGCTGGATTGAAAGAGTAACAGCAGACATTCCACGTTTTTCTCTATTTAATAGAAAGCATTCAATCTTATTAATGTTACCTGTGGGTTTTTCAAATCTGCCCTTAGCTGGGTTGGAAGTGTTGCCTTCTGTTCTTATCAAGCTGAGAGTTTATTTTTTTTAATCATGAAAAAAGTTTTCAATTTTCCAAATGCTTTTTCTGTGTATGTCAAGGTAATCACATGGTTTTTCTCCTTTGTCCTGATAATATACAGAATTATATCAGTTTTTTAAATATAAAAAGATTTATTAAATCAAGCTATGGCAGTTTTAAAATATTTTAAACTTTTAGCAATTATATTGAGATATAACTTACATGCAAAAAACTGCACATAATTAAAGTGTATAATTTAAAAAGTTTGAACATCGTATACATCTGCAATCAGGATAGTAAATATATACAGGCATGGTTGCTCATGCTTGTAATCCCAGCACTTTGGAAGGCCAAGGCAGGTGGATAGATTGAGCTCAGGATTTCAAGACCAGCATAGGAAACGTGGTGAAACCCGTCTGTAAAAAATATACAAAAATTGGCCAGGCATGGTGGCATGTGCTTGTAGTCCCAGTTACTTGGGAGGCTGAGTTTCGAGGATGACTTGAGCCCAGGAGAAAGAGGTTGCAGTGAGCCAAGAATGTGCCACCGCACTCCAGTCTGGGTGACAGAACCAGACTCTGTCTCAAAAAAAAAAAAAAAAAAAAGATAGTGGATATATCTACCACTTCCAAAGTGTCCTTGCATCACTAGTAATTCCTCCCTCACCTTTCTACCCCACCTCAGACAACTACTGGTTGGCTTTCTATCATAATAGATTAAGTTTTCTATAAATAGAATTATACACTATGTAAATTATTTTGGTTTGATTTTTTAATTCAGAATATTTATTTTGTGATGTAGCCATGTTGTCATGTGTATTAATAGATCACTCTGCTATACTGCTAATATTCCATGTGATGAATATATCACAATTTATTTTATTTATTCATCTGTTCATGGATTTGGATGGCTTCTGGTTATAAAACTAAAGCTTTTGTCAACGAATCTGTATGGACATATCCTTCCCTTTCATTTCGGTGAAATAGCAGTATCATATGGTAGGTACAGGTTTACTATTTTAAGATGCTGCCAAACTGTTTATAACGTGCTTGTAAAGTTTCACATTCCCATCAGCAGTGTATTAGAGTTTTTGTTTCCATACGTCTTTGCCAATATGTGGAATGGTGATTCTTTTAACTTTAGTCATTTTACTTGGTATACAGTGGTTTAAATTTGCACTTGCCTAATGACTAATGATACTGAATACCTTGTCATATTGTTATATGCCTTCCATATATCTTCTTTGCTGAATATCTCTACAAATCTTTTATTCACTTGAAAGTTTGATTGTCTCTTTATTAATAAATTTTGAGAGTTCCCTTAGTGTTGCAGACAGAGGTCCTTTATCAGATCTATAATTTCCAAACATTTTCTCCTTAAATATGGCTTGTCTTTTCTTTCTCTTACCAATGTCTTTGAGGAACAATTTTTTATAGTGTTATTGAAGTGTAATTTATTGTTTTGTTCTTTTACCAGTTTTTAGGGGGAATGCTTCCAGCTTTTGCCCATTCCATATGATGCTGGCTGTGGGTTTGTCATAGATAGCTCTTAGTATTCTGAGGTATGTTCCTTTGGTGTGTAGTTTGTTGGGAGTTTTTTTTAACATGAAGTGATGTTGAATTTTATCAAAAGCCTTTTCTGCATCTATTGAGATAATCATGTTTTCAGTTTTAGTTCAATTTATGTGATGAATCGTATAATGTATGTTGAACCAACCTTGCATCCCAGGAATGAAGCCTGCTTGTTCATGGTGCATTGGCTTTTTGATGTGCTGCCGGGTTGGATTTGCTAGTATTTTGTTGAGGAGTTTTGTGTCTGTGTTCATCAGGCATATTGGCCTGAAGTTTTCTTTTTATGTTGTATGTCTCTGCCAGGTTTTGGTATCAGAATGATGCTGGCCTCCTACTATGAGTTAGGGTGGAGTCCTTCCTCCTCAAGTTTTTGGAATAATTTCAGTAGAATTATTAGCAGCTCTTCATTATAGAAGAATTTAGCAATGAATCCACCTGTTCCGGGCCTTTTTCTGGTTGGTTGGCTTTTTATTACCAATTGAATTTCAAAACTCCTTATGGTCTGTTCCAGGATTTCAGTTTTCTCCTAGTTCAATCTTGGGAGAATGTATGTTTCCAGGAATTTACTCATTTCTTCTAGTTTTGTTTTCTGGATTTGTTGAGCTTTTGTATGTATTTTCACATCTCAGTTTTATTCAGTTCATCTCTGATTTTGGTTTTCCTTTCATGTGCCAGCTTTGGGGTTGGTTTGCTTTTCTTTTTCTAGTTCCCCTTGGTCTAATGTTAGGTTGTTAATTTTTTTTCTTTGATTTTTTTCAGCACAGAGTTGTTGATTCATAGATTTTTCATTTGAGCTCTTTCTAACTTCTACAAGAATGTCCACTTTTACCATTCTTATTCAACATGGTACTGGGAGTCCTAGGCAGAGCAATCAGGCAAATGAGTGAAATAAAAGGCATTGAAATACAAACAGAGGAAGTCAAAGTATCTCTCTTTCTTGATGATTTAATTCTATACCTAGAACACCCCATTTTTTTTCCCCAAGACTATCCTTTCCTCATTGGATGTTATTGGGGTCACAGTCAAATGTAGTTGACTGAATGTCTTTGCCCAAAGGCTCCTAGAAATGATAAGCAACTTCAGTAAAGTTTCAGGATATAAAACCAATGTACAAAAGTAGTAGCATTTCTATACACCAGTAACATCCAAGCTGGGAGCCAAATCAAGGATGCAATCCCATTCAAAATAGCCACAAAGAGAATAAAATGCCTAGGAATACAGCTAACCAGGGAGGTGAAAAATCTCTACAACAAGAATTGTAAAACACTGTGGAAGGAAATCAGAGACAAGACAAACAGATAGAATAACATACCATGCTCCTAGGCGAATTAATGCAGAAACAGAAAACCAAATACTGCACGTTCTCACATATAAGTAAAAACATCATTTGTGATGGACATTTAAGTTGTTTCCATATCTTGGCTATTGTGAATAATGCTGCAATGGATATGGGAGCGCAGATATCTCTAGTAGGTGCTGATCTCATTTCTTTTGGATATATACTCAGAAGAGGGATTGCTGGGTCATATTTTTAACTTTTTGAGAAAACTCCATGCTCTTCTTGATAACGACTGCACCAGTTTACATTTCTACCACCAGTGTACAAGTGTTTCCTTTTCTACACACCCTTGCCAACACTTCTCCTTTATCTTTTATACAGTTGCCAACCTAACAAGTGTGAGGTGATACCATGATTTTGACTTGCATTTCTCTGATGATTAGTGATACTGAGCAACTTTTCATATACGTGTTGCCCATCTGTTTGCTCTCTTTGGAGAAATATCTATTCAGGTCCTTTGTCCATTTTTTATTTATTTGGTGATTGAGTTCTATGAGTTCCTTATATTTTGGATTTAACCTCCTTAACAGATATATGGCTTGCAAATATTTTCTCCAAATCCATCGGCTTCCTTTTCATGTTGTTGATTGTTTCCTTTGCTGTGCAGAAGCTAATTGGTTTGATGTAGTAACTGTTTTTTTTGGCGGAGTTTCGCTCTTGTTGCCCAGGCTGGGGTGCAATGGTGCAATCTTGGCTTGCTGCTACCTCCACTTTCTGGGTTCAAGCGATTCTCCTACCTCAGTCTCCTGAGTAGCTGGGATTACAGGCTTCCACCACCATGCCTGGCTAATTTTTTGTATTTTCAGTAGAGATAGGGTTTTGTTATATTGGCCAGGCTGGTCTCATACTCCATTTTGAGTTGATTTTTGTGTGTTTTGTATATGAATCCAATTTCATTCTTTTGCATGTGGATACCCAGTTTTCCTAACACTCTTTATTGAAGAGACTATCTCTTCCTCATTGTGTGTTATTGGGGCATGGTCAAAAAGTAGTTGACTTTATGTACTTGGGTTTATTTCTGGGCTATCTATTCTGTTTCTGGTCGATGTGTCTATTTTAATGCCAGTCGCATACAGTCTTGATTACTATAGCTTTGTAATATAATTTGAAACTAGCTAGTATGATCCCTTCAATTCTGCTTTTCTTTCTCAGGACTGCTGTGTCTATTCTGGTTTTTTGGTGGTTCCATAGAAATTTAGAGTTTTGTTTTTTTTTCTATATCTGTGAAAAATGCTATTGGAATTTTGATACGGATTGTATTGAATTTGTAGATCACTTTAGGGCAGTATGAACATTTTAACAATATTCATTCTTCCATACCATAAACATGGGATATATTTCCATTTATTTGTACCTTCAATTTCTTTTAATAATGTTTTATAATTTTCAGTGGATAGATCTTTGCCTCCTTGGTTAAACTTATTATTATTATTATTTTTTGAGACGGAGTCTTGCTCTGTCACCCAGGCTGGAGTGCAGTGGCCGGATCTCAGCTCACTGCAAGCTGCGCCTCCCGGGTTTACGCCATTCTCCTGCCTCAGCCTCCTGAGTAACTGGGACTACAGGCGCCCGCCACCTCGCCCGGCTAGTTTTTTGTATTTTTTTTTTTTTAGTAGAGACAGGGTTTCACTGTGTTAGCCAGGATGGTCTCGATCTCCTGACCTCGTGATTCGCCCGTCTTGGCCTCCCAAAGTGCTGGGATTATAGACTTGAGCCACCGTGCCCGGCCAGTTAAATTTACTGATGATTTTATTCTTCTTGATATTATCATAAATAGGATTTAAAATTTGTTATTGAATAGGTCACTATTGGTGTACAGAAAAGCAACTGATTTTTGTTAGTTGATTTTATATCTTACAACTTTACTGAATTCATTTATTAGTTCTAACAGGGCTTTCTTGCAGAGTCTTTAGAGGTTTCTACATATAGGATCATATTATCTGCAAACAGGGATAATTTCATTTCTTCCTTTCCAATTTGAATGCCTTTTAATTTCTTTTTCTTTCCTGGTTGCTTTTGTTAGTACTTCCAGTACTATGTCGAATAGAAGTGGTGAGACTGGGCATCTTTGACTCGGACTGGATCTTAGAGGAAAAGCTTTCAGTTTTTCTTGTTTGAGTATCATGTTAGCTGTGGGCTTCTCATAAGTGGCCTTTATGATGTTGAAGACATTTTCATCTATGCCTTATTTGTTGAGAGTTTTTCTCATGAAAGGATGTTGAGGTTTGTCAACTGCTTTCTCTGGATCTACTGAGATGATCATGTGGTTTTCATCTTTCATTCTGTATCACATTGATTTGCATATACTACACCAAACTTATACTCCAGGGATAAATTCCACTTGGTTAAAACATATATTCTTTTTGATGTGTTGCTGAATTTGGGTTGGTACTATTTTATTGAGGAATTTTGCATCTATGTTCATCAGAGATATTGACCTGTAGTTTTCTTTTCTTCTGGTGTCTTTGGCTTTGCTATCAGAGTGATGCTGGCTTCATAAAGTGATTTTGGAAGTATTCTCTGTACTCCTATTTTTGAGATGAGCTTAAGAAGAAATGGCATTAATTCTTTTTTGAATGTTTAGTAGAGTTCAACTGTGAAGCCATTTGGTCCTGAGTCCTGGTCCTGGCTTTTGTGTTTTGGGTGGTTTATAGTTACTACTTCAATGTTTTTATTTGTTATTGGTCTGTTCAGGCTTTGTATTATTTCTTGATTGAATCTGTGTAGGTGTATGTGTCTAGGAGTGTATCCATTTTCTCTAGGTTATCCAATTTGTTGCTATATAGTTATTTATAATAGTTCCTTATGATACTTTTAATTTATGACGCATCTGCTGAAATACCTTCACTTCATTTCTGATGCTATTTATTTGACTCTTCTCTTTTTTTCTTACTCTAGTGAAAAGTTTGTCAATTTTATTTTTTCAAAAAGTTAACTCAGTTTTGTCAATTTTTCTAGTTTTTCTATTCTTTGGTTGATTTGTTCCTGCTTTGATTTTTATTATTTCCTTCCTTTTGCTAACTGTATTTCAATATTTTCCTAGTTATTTGAGGTATAATGTTAGGTTACTTATTAGAGACCCTCTTTCTTAATGTGGGTTTCTCTTTCTTTTCTTCCTTCCTTCTTTCCTTCCTTCCTTCCTTCCTTCCTTCCTTCCTTCCTTCCTTCCTTCCTTCCTTCCTTCCTTCCTTCCTTCCTTCTTTCTCTTTCTTTCTCTTTCCCTTTCTTTCTTTCTTTCTTTCTTTCTTTCTTTTTCTTTCTTTCTTTTCTTTCCTTCCTTCCTTCCTTCCTTCCTTCCTTCCTTCCTTCCTTCCTTCCTTCCTTCCTTCCTTCCTTCCTTCCTTTCTTTCTTTCTTTCTTTCTTTCTTTCTTTCTTTCTTTCTTTCTTTCTTTCTTTCTTTCTTTCTTTCTTTCTCTCTCTCTCTTTCTTTCTTCCTTTCTTTCTCTCTCTCTCCTCTCTCTCTCCCCCCTTCCCTCCCCTCCCTCCCTCGATCCTCTCCTTCCTTCCTTCCTTCCTTCCTTCCTTCCTTCCTTCCTTCCTTCCTTCCTTCCCTCCCTCCCTCCCTCCCTCCCTCCCTGCTTCCTTCCTTCCTTGTTTCCTTCACAGGATCTTCCTCCATTGCATAGACTGGAGTGCAGTGGCATGATGTTGGCTCACTGCAACTTCTACCTCCTTGGTTCAAGAAATTCTCCTGCCTCAGCCTCCCTGAGTAGCTGGGATTACACGTGCGTGCCACCATACTGGGCTAATTTTTGTACATTTTGGGTAGAGATGGGGTTTCACCATGTTGGTCAGGGTGGTCTCGAACGCCTGACCTCAAGTGATCTGCCTACCTCGGCCTCCCCAAAATGCTGGGATTACATGCATGAGCCATTGTGCCCAGCCAATGTAGGCATTTATCATTATAAACGTGCCTCTTAGATCTGCTTTTGCTGTTTCCAAAGGTTCCATTATGTTTGTTTTCATTTTTGTTTGTCTCAAGATATTTTTAAAATTCCCTTTTGATTTGTTCTTTGACCCATCAGCAGTTCAAAAGCATGTTATTTAATTTCCACTTATATGTGAAATTTTCCAGTTTTCCTTCTGTAGATTTTTAGTTTCATACTATTGTGGTCCAGAAAAATACTTGATGTGATTTCAATCATCATAAATGTGTTTATGATCTACTTTTCATTAATGTTTTAATTGATGTATAGTAGCTGTACATGTTTTGGGGGTATGTGTGATAATTTGATAAATGTATATAATGTGTAATGACCAAATTAGGGTAATTAGGATATCTATCACCTCAAACTTTTATCTTTTCTTTGTGTTACACACATTCCAATTCTTTTCTTATAGCTATTTAAAAAAATATACAATAAATTATTGTTAACAATAGTCTCCCTACTGCACTATTGAACACTAGAACTTATTTCTTCAACCTAACTGTATGGCACAACCTAACCTAACCTAATGTACCCATTAACCAACTTCTACCCTCTCCCCACTCTTGTTCCCAGCCTCTGATACACACTAATTTTTATATATGGAATGACAGGTGAATCCGATTTTTACATATTTTTATATGCACATAGATGTCATGTCCATTTGTTTAAAAGAAAATCCTCTACCATTTGTTGAAAGTTTATACATTTATAAATATTTTTCTTTTTCATGTTTATCAAATATCTTTTTCTCCATATATGCATTGGTTTATTTTTGGACTGTGTATTTTGTTCCTCTTTTATCAATTTTTTTTTCTTTTCTTAAGACACAGTCTCATTCTGTCACTCAGGCTGGAGTGAAGTGGTGTGATCTCCACCTCGCGGGTTCAAGCAATTCTCATGCATCAGCCTCCCCAGTAGTTGGGATTACAGGAGTGTATCACCATGCCCGGCTTTTTGCACTTTTAGTAGAGATGAGGTTTCCCTATGTTGCCCAGGCTGGTCTCGAACTCCTGAGTTCAGGCAATCCACATAGAGGGATTGCCTCAGCTTCCCAAAGTGCTAGGACTACAGGCGTGAGATCATATCCCAGTACCACTCTGTTTTGATTACTATAACTTTATAAAAGTTCTTCAAATCAGGTAGAGCTAGTCCTCCAAGTTTGTTCTTCGTTTTACTAGCATTTTGATTATGCTAGTTCATATTAATTTTGGAGTCAGCTGATCACTTTCTACCAAAGATGCTCACTGAGATTTTGAGCGGAATTGCATTGAATTTATAGATCAAATTGGGAAAATTAACATCTCAACAATATTAAGTCTCTTGACCCACGAACAAAGAATTTCTCTCTAGTTTTTAGGTATTCATTGTGTTCTCTGTGAAACATTTTGTAATTTTCAGTCAGATTTATCTCTATGTATTTTATACATGTAACACTATTGTAAGTGGTATTGCTTTTTACATTTCAAGTGTGCATTGGAATTACATAAAATAGAATTGATTTTTGTATATTGATCTTGTATCCTGCTAGAAACAAATGCTTTTCAGATTGAAGTTACATTTGGCAGTGACAACATCTTTGTGGGGGGTGGGGGGGGGTCCTGCGTATTTACCAGGTGAAAAGAATCTTTTTCATTTTACTTGGAGCTTTATCATCAGCCCAAGGAAGAGGAACGTCCCAATCTATATTAAGTTTTGAGGCTGGGCAGAATGTGTACCTTGTGGACTAATGCATATGAAATGTTCTGTTATGTTCATCAATAGGTTTTCCTTAAGAGTGCTCATGCAGTTGATGAGGCTTCCCATGTGCGTGTCTGTTTATCTGCAATGTTATCCCTCATTTTTAAATTTAGTATTCAATAATTTATCCCAGCATTATGTAGTATCTGGGACTTTGTGATGGTCTTCAATGATATATCTATCAAGTTATCATGAGTTTATACCGGATCCTGACTATTCTTATTTCTGATGTGATCTATTATAAAATGAGACCAAAAGCTTTAAAATAACTAATAATGTTTGGCTGAGGGGATTTCTTTGTGGGATACTCAGCCTTAGGAGACAGTAGATCGTATCACACATCTGAAGTAGGAGCCCACTCACTTCGGTATGTGAGCATCAGGACCCTGATTCTGCAGTCCCCTGCTGTATCAGCTTCATTCCCTCAAGGGAGAATGAATGGCCTTCAGTTTGTTATGTCACAGTTGACATGTGTAGCACATTTGAGTACCTCTTTAGTTATTGACCTAGGTTTATATCCAATCATGTCAAGTTTGCTCACCTGGGTGACTCACAAGGTCACGTTCCCAGTGGGTCAGTTGACTGTGTCACAAAAAACAAAAGCATTCATTTGTCATTATGTATCTCTCCTACAGTTCAAACTTGATAGGCTAAAACATGGCTCACAAACAGCTTTAAAGGTGGTTTCTTAAATGTTTGTCTGTGGTTTACTAAAGTCTAGTTACTTAAATGAATTTATCTTATACTCCAGTTTTTTATTTCTCAATGTTCTGCCTCTATGACAGAACCCAAGAGCCAGTACAAACATAGATTTAATTCCACTGATTTATAACCAATCAACAGTTTGTATATTACATATGAATCTGTACACTGGGTTGTCAGCCTTCTTCCTTCTTTTACCTGTTTCCTGTTGGATGTTCAGATGATATGGGCCGAAGGTGATGGCTCAAGCTTGTGATTCCAGTACTTTGGGAGGCTGAGGTGGGAGGATCACTGGAGTTCAGGAGTTTAAGACAAGCCTGGGCAACACAGTGAGACCTCATCTTTTTTTTTTTTTTTTTTTTTAAAGATGATGTAATGTTGCCACTTTTTTTTTTTTTTTTTTTTTGAGACGGAGTCTCGCTGTGTCTCCCAGGCTGGAGTGCAGTGGCGTGATCTCGGCTCACTGCAAGCTCCGCCTCCCGGGTTCACGCCATTCTCCCGCCTCAGCCTCCCAAGTAGCTGAGACTACAGGCGCCCGCCACCACGCCCGGCTAGTTTTTTGTATTTTTTTAGTAGAGACGGGGTTTCACCATGTTAGCCAGGATAGTCTCGATCTCCTGACCTCGTGATCCACCCGCCTCGGCCTCCCAAAGTGCTGGGATTACAGGCTTGAGCCACCACGCCCGGCTATTTGCCACTTTTATTAACATCCCTGGACTACCGTTCTAACATTTCTTTTTTTAGAAAGCATATTTTATTATCATAAGATGTGCTTAAATCTTCATATGTGTGAGCATCATTGATATTATTAATAGTTAAAATCTATAATGGTCAATTCTTTGGTTAGGTCAGAGATTAAAATCTGAAAATTAGAAAATCACTATTTCTTTCAGGTGTGTGTGTGCTATTGTGCTAATCCCTCACCTCTCTCAGAAAAGTCATTGTAGGCCCAAGGCAATAAGTAGACAGTCTGTGAAAGAATGAATGCAGATCCTAGAATAAATATGTAGTGCCCACTGAGTGGAGGGAAATTTTGCAAAAGTTGTTCTTCTATAATTGTGCAATGTTCCTCTGAGCCAGTTCGTCTGCTGCTTCAAAGGCCCCAAATAATTTTTTCATCATCAAACTCCATTCTGCCCCTGCCTATGTCACCTACCATGCAATCTGTTTCACTGCATGGCCCTAGAGGCACAGACATTTTTCCAGTTTTAAGTGTATTAAGGTTCTCCTGTTTCTGCAAGATAATGGAAGTTAGGGGTTCTCTCTGTTTTTTGCTATTTAAGTCCATCATTAGGGTCAGTTGGGAAATATGTTTTCTCCAGAAGCTGTTAGATGCTGTTCAGTGCAATGATTTTTCACTTCTTACACTACAATTGATCCCATCTATGCATTATAGTTCCTAAAATCACTTTCTGCGAAGGCCCTTGATCACTTTTTAAAAATCAACAGCCCACCCAGCAGCATTATCATATCTTTTCTAATCATTAGAAGGAACATCCTCACGCTCCTTCTGCTGATGTTCCTACTAACAACGTGTAATCTGTGAAATAAAACAGTGGGAGGAGACCCATGCCACTCTGTGACACTCACCTATGACAGTTGGCAGCTGGGCACTCTCTGCAGAAGTTTCTCCTGAGGCTGATTGATCAGAATCCTTGGGAGGTTGAAAGCCCAGCCCTATCAGAACCACCATCACAAGGCCAGGTGTGGTGGCTCACGCTGTAATCCCAGCACTGTGGGAGGCCAAGGAGAGAAGACTGCCTGAGCCCAGGAGTTCAAGACCAGCCTGGGCAACATGGCAAGACACTATCTAAAAAAAAAAAAGAAAAAGAAAAAACCCACCATTTATTATCATCTCCCTTTTACCAGAATAAGCCTGTGGGTGTTGGCTATTGATTTTCTCACAAACCCAGGCTGAGCTAGGCACAGATACCCAGTGTAACCAGCACAGAGCTTTACTCACAAGGGCTCAGGAAATGCATTTGTTGAGCTCAACAAATTGACAATCCAAGTTATCTCGATAAGCAGAGATTTTGTAGTTTAGAGAATTGATTACGGTAAGCAGAGGAACAAAACAGAATGTCATTTTATTTTGTTTCTAGGAGTACAAAAATGATAATCACCAACCTCTTGGGAATCCCAAGGCAGAATTTTATTGCCAGATCCCCCAACATCCTCACTACATACATGGAAGTTGCTTTACTCCTTTCTACCTTAGTTATTTGACCTATAATTAGAGGATAAAGTACAATATTCTAAAATCCTGGTAATACGGCAGATATATACTTTTATTTTTGATATGGGTGAAAGTCTTGAAGTCTGTAAAGCATTTAAGTTATTAAAAGACAGATCATCATCATCACTTGCCATCAGAGAAATGCAAATCCAAACCACAGTGAGATACCATCTCACATCAGTTAGAATGGCAATCATTAAAAAAATCAGGAAACAACAGGTGCTGGAGAGGATGTGGAGAAATAGGAACACTTTTACACTGTTGGTGGGACTGTAAACTAGTTCAACCATTGTGGAAAACTGTGTGGCGATTCCTCAAGGATCTAGAACTAGAAATACTATTTGACCCAGCCATCCCATTACTGGGGATATACCCAAAGGATTATAAGTCATGTTGCTATAAAGACACATGCACATGTATGTTTATTGTGGTACTATTCACAATAGCAAAGACTTGGAATCAACCCAAATGTCCATCAGTGACAGATTGGATTAAGAAAATGTGGCACATATACACCATGGAATACTATGCAGCCATAAAAAAGGATGAGTTCATGTCCTTTGTAGGGACATGGATGCAGCTTGAAACCATCATTCTCAGCAAACTATCTCAAGAACAGAAAACCAAATACAGCATGTTCTCACTCATAGGTGGGAACTGAACAATGAGATCACTTGGACACAGGAAGGGGAGCATCACACACTGGGTCCTACTGTGGGGGGGTGGGTAGGGGGGAGAGATAGCATTAGGAGATATACCTAATGTAAATGATGAGTTAATGGGTGCAACACACCATCATGGCACATGTATATATATGTAACAAACCTGCGCGTTGTGTACATGTACCCTAGAACTTAAAGTATAATTAAAAAAAAAAGATAGATCATCACTGATCATTATGGCAAGGACAAATTTAGAAGACTTATTAAACTTACCTCTGTGGGGAGGGGCCAAGATGGCCGACTAGAAGCAGCTCTGGTTTGCAGCTGCTGGTGAGAGGAAGGAGGAAGGTGGCTGATTTCTGCATTTCCAACTGAGATACCCAGATCATCTCACTGGGACTGACTAGATGGTTGGCATGACCCACAGAGAGCGAGAAGAAGCAGGGTATTGCTTCACCCAGGAACTGCACAGGGCAGGGGGACCTCCCTCTCCAGCCAAGGGAAGTGGTGAGCGACAGTGCTACCCACCAAGGGTACTAAGCTTTTCCCACAGATTTTTGCAATCCACAGATCAGGAGATGCCCTCGGGAGCCTACATCACCAGGGCCTCAAACACAAAACTGGGTCTCAAAGACAAAACTGGGCAGACCAATGACAGGTGCTTTTGTTGGTGGCTGTTTGGGCAGGTGCTGAGCTGCAGAAGTTTTTTTTTTTTTTCTTTTTTCTTTTCTTTGTCGGAGTCTCGCTCTGTTGCTCAGGGTGGAGTGCAGTGGTGCAATCTTGGCTTACTGCAAGTCTGCCTCCCGGGTTCACAGCATTCTCCTGCCTCAGATTTCCGAATAGCTGGGACTACAGGTGCCCGCCACCACGCCTGGCTAATTTTTGTATTTTTAGTGGAGACAGGGTTTCACCTTGTTGGCCAGGATGGTCTGCATCTCCTGACCTCGAGATCCACCCGCCTCGGCCTCCCAAAGTGCTTTGATTACAGGCATGAGTCACGGCGCTCAGCTCAGGAGTTTTTACATACTCCCGCAGCACCCAGAACTCCAGTGAGGTAGGAGAAATGTCCACTTCAGTGGAAAGGGGGCTGTAGCCAGGGAGTCAAGTGGTCTGGCTCAGAGGGTCCCACCCCATGGAGCCCCAGAAGCTAAGATCCACCGGCTTGAAATCCTCGCTGACGTCAGAGCAGTCTGGAGTCCGCCTCTGACAACTCAGTTCCCAGGGGCGGGGCGACCATCATTACTGAGGCTTTATTTGGAGGTTTTCCCCTGACAGTGCTAAGGAGACTAGGAGGTTTGGATTGGGTGGAATTCCCCCACAACGCAGCAAAGTGGCTGTTGCAGATCATGGCCAGACTGCTTCCTTGGTGGGACCTGAAGCCATCCCTCCTCACCGGGCAGGGCATCCCTGTAGGAATTCCAGTAGCTACAGTCAGGGGTTTACAGACAAACTCTTATCTCCCTGGGACAGAGCACCTTGTGGGAGGGGCAGCCATGGTCTCAGGTTCAGCAGACTTAATCTTTCCTGCCTACTGGTTCTGAAGAGACCACCTGATCCCCATGAGGGCTACTCCTCCAGTACAGCACACCAGCTCTGCTAAGACACAGTCAGTCTGCCTCCCTAAGCAGGTCCTGGATCCAATCCCGTGCTTCTTGACTGGGTTAGACCTCCCATCAGGGGTCTCCAGATACCTCATGCAGGAGAGTTCTGGCTGACATCAATCAGGTCGATGCCACTCTGGGAAGAAGCTTCTGGAGGAAGGAGCAGACAGCAATCTTTGCTGTTCTGCAGCCTCCACTGGTGATACCCAGGTGAACAGGGTCTGGAGTGGACCCCCAGCAAACTGCAGCAGACCTGCAGAAGAGAGGCCTGGCTGTTAGAAGATAAACAAACAGAAAGTAATAATAACAACCACAACATCAACACAAAAGACCCCACAAAAACCACATCCAAAGGTCAACAGCCTCAAAGATCACAGGCAGACAAAACCATGAAGATGAAGAAAAACCAATGCAAAAACACTGAAAATTTCACAAGCCAGAATGCCTCTTTTGTTCCAAACGATCTCAACCCTTCTCCAGTAAGGGCACAGAACAGGACTGAAGCTGAGACTGATTAACTGACAGAAGTAGGTTTCTGAAAGTGGGTAATAATTAATTTCACTGAGCCAAAGGATTATGTTCTAACCCAATACAAGAAGTTAAGAACCATGATAAAAGATTACAGGAGGTATTAACTAAAATACCAGTGTAGAAAGGAACATAAACGACCTGATGAAGCTGAAAAACACAGCACAAGAACTTCGTGATGCAAACACAAGTATCAGTAGCCAAAGCAACCAAGTGGAAGAGAAGGTATCAGACCTTCAAGACTATCTTGCTGAAATAAGGCAGGCAGACAAAATTAGAGAATAAAGAATGAAAAGGAACAAGCAAAACCTATGAGAACTATGGGACTATGTAAAAAGACTGAACCTATGACGAGTACCTGAAAGAGTTGGGGACAATGGAACCAAGTTGGAAAACACACTTCAGGATATCATCCAGGAGAACTTCCCCAACCTAGAAAGACAAGCCAATATTCAAACTTGGGAAATCAAGAGGACCCCAATAAGATACTCCACAAAAAGTTATACCCCAAGGCACATAATTATCAGGTTCTCCAAGGTTGAAATGAAGGAAAAAGTGTTAAGGGCAGCCAGAGAGAAAGGCCAGGTCACGTACAAAGGGAAGCCCATCAGACTAACAGCGGACCACTCAGCATAAACTTTACAAGCCAGACAAGACTGGGGGCCAATATTCAACATTCTTAAAGAAAAGAAATGCCACCCATAATTTCATATCAGACCAAACTAATCTTCATAAGCAAAGGAGAAATAAAATCTTTTTGAGACAAGAAAATGCTAAAGGATTTCGTCACCACCAGGTCTGCCTGGCAAGAGCTCCAGAAGGAAGCACTAAACATGGATAGGAAAATCACCTGCAAAAACACACTGAAGTACACAGACAAGTGACATGATGAAACAACTACATTGACAAGTCTGCAAAATTAACCAGCCAGTATCATGATGACAGGTTCAAATTCACACATAACAACATTAACCTTAAATGTAAATGAGCTAAATGCCCTAATTAAAAGACACAGAATGGCAAGCTGAATACAAAGCCAAGACCCATTCGGTATGCTGTATTCAAGAGACAGATCTCATGTGCAAAGATGCACATAGACTCAAGTTGAGGGATGGAGGAAAATTTACGAAGGAAATGGAAAGCAGAAAAAAAAAGGACAGGGGTTGCAATCGTAGTCTCTGACAAAATAAACTTTCAACCAACAAAGGTCAAAAAAGACAAAGAAGGGCATTACATAATGGTAAAGGGATCTATTCAACAGGAAGAGCCAACTATCCGAAATATACATGCACCCAATACAGGATCACCCAGATTCATAAAACAAGTTCTTAAAGACCTACAAAGAGACTTACACCCCCACACAATAATAGTGGGAAACTTTAATACCCCACTGTCAATATTAGACAGATTGTCAAGACAGAAAATTTACAAACATATTCAAGACTTGAACTCAGCTCTAGACCAAGTGGACCTGATAGACATCTACAGAACTCTCCACCCCAAAACAACAGAATATACATTTTTTTTGGTGTCACATGGCACTTAATCTAAAATTGATCACATAATTGGAAGTAAAACACTCCTCATCAAATGCAAAAAGAACTGAAATAATAACAGTCTCTCAGACCACAGTGCAATCAAATGAGAACTCAAGATTAAGAAGCCCACTCAAAACCACACGACTACATGGAAATTGAACAACCTGCTCCTGAATGACTCCTGCGTGTGTAATGAAATTAAATCAGAAATCAGGAAGTTCTTTGAAACCAATAGGAACAAAGAGACAATGTACCAGAATCTCTGGGGTGCAGTAAAAGCAGTGTTAAGAGAGAAATTTATAGCACTAAATGCCCCATCAAAAAGCTAGAAAGATCTCAAATCAACACTCTAACATTATAACTAAAAGAACTAGAGAACCAAGAGGAAACATACCCCAGAGCTAGCAGAAGACAAGAAATAGCCAAGCTCAATGTGAAACTGAAGGAGATAGACATGAAAAACCCTTCAAAAAAATCAACAAATCCAGGAGTTGGATTTTGGGAAAAAAAAAAAAAAAAAAAAAAGTTAATAAAATAGACCACTAGCAAGACTAATAAAGAAGAGAAGAGAGAAAATTCCAATAAACACAATCAGAAATGATACAGGGGATTCATGTGCCTCAGCCTCCCAAGTAGCTGGGACTACAGGCATGCACTACCATGCCTGGCTAATTTTTTACCCTGTTGACCAGGCTGGTCTCGAACTCCTGACCTCAAGTGATCTGCCTGCCCAGCCTCCCAAATTGCTGGGACTACAGGTGTGAGCCACCGTACCTGGCCTGTTTCATTAGTTTCTACTCCTATCTTTACTATTTTCATGCTCCTTTCTTTCTGTTTATTTTCCTGTTTAGTCTCCTGGGTTTGAAGTTTAGGTCATGGGTTGGCAAACTTTGGCCTGAGGGCCCAATCTGACCTGCCACCTATTTCTGTAAATTGAATTTAATTTAACACAGCCACTTCTATTTGTTTATGTATTATCTATGGCTACAGGGCAGAATTGAGTAACTGCGAGAGATCACATGGCCTGTGGAGCCTAAAATATTCACTCTCTGGACAGTTACAGAAAAAGGTTGCTAATTCCTGGCTTAAATAATTGACTTTTTTTTTTCTTTTCTAGTATATTAATTTAAAGTTTTAATTTCTCTCTAAGTACTGCTTTCCCTAAACTCAATAAATTTTGGTATGTAATGTTTTCATTATTGTTCATTTCAAAATGTCCAGTTTCCATCGTGATTTCTTTTTGACCCATCAGTTATGTAGAAATATCTTGCTTAATTTACAAACATTTGGGGATTTTTCCAATTATCTTCCTGATGGTGAACTCACGTTTTAATTGCACTGCCATCAGAATGTGCTCTGTGTGATTTCTGTTTTTTGAAATAAATGGATTTTGAAGTTGTATTTTGTGTTCTATATATGTGTTCTATAAGATCAATTAGTTAAATGTGTTATTCAAATGTTTTAGATTATTATTAACTTTTTCGTCTGCTTTTCTTACTGGCTACTGAAAAAGGTAAATCTCTAACCATGTTTATATCTCTAACCATGACTGCAGATTTCCCTATCACTCCTCTACATTTGCCACTTTAGCTTTATATATTTTGAAGCTGTATTATTATGTACACACAAATTTAGGATTGACCCTTTTATTATTATAAGATGTCCCTCCTTATTGCTTGTAATAAGAGAGAAAGTCACTGCTTCAAGTTATGGGAGGGCAAACAATGGGACAGCAAACAATGCAAGCAAAACAAAGAGAAGAAAAGTACACTGACATAAGAACTTCATTCACCCTGTTTTTTTCCTTAGATATTTAACAAATTTCAGCTTAGGTGAATAGGGTCCAAGTTACTGGACATATGGTAACTATTTGAGAAAGAAAACAAAGATGTTATTGAACTGAGGAGACAGTAAATTGCACAGCCTCTCCTACGAAGTATTTTTGCTCAAATTTTTTTTTTTACGACAATCTGACCATGTCTTTAGAACTGTAGAAAATACAGGCGATGGAGGAACAAGTTAAATAATACCATTAAAAAACAATCAAACAAATCATGATTGTGGAATATTCTATAAGACAGTTGGGCTGGGTTCTTCAAAAAGTCATTGTTGTGGGAAAAACAGTATTGGTGGTGGACTGGTACCAGTCTTGATTAAGAGAATAAACATTATAAGGGCAATGGGTAAATTTATTTGGATATTAGTTTGAAAAAATCTGTAAATGGCATTTTTGGGGACAATTGGGAAAATTTGAATATAGAATAAGTATTGATGGTATAGAGGTTATTTATTTGTTTGTTTATTTATTTATTCATTTATTTTTAAAGAGACAGGACCTTGCTATGTTGCCCAGGCTGGCTTCAAACTCCTGAGCTCAAGTGATCCTCCTGCCTTAGCATCTCAAGTAATAGAGAATTATTTTTAAATTTCTCAAATATCATCATGGCATTGTGGTTACATAAGCCTGTTTTTAGGATATGTCCAAGTACTTCATGGTTAAGTGTCATCATATCAGTAACTTACTTTCAAATGGCTCAGATAGACACACACACATTTACATACATATTTAAGTAGAATGGAGAGAGACAAAATGTAATTATGGCAAAATGTTGCATTTTATAGGTGGTGAATATATAAATGTTCATTGTGCTATCCTTTCTAGAGTTTACAGTTTTCATAATAAGTTGGGAGAAAATCAATGGGCAAAGTAAGTTCAACATTAGAAAAAAGTAAGAAAGTTTCCAATTTAATTATGAAACTATATAAACTGGAGGGGATGTTATTAGTTTCTGATTAAAAAAACAAAAAGATGCATATAGCAACAGAACATTTTCCAAGAAATTCCATTGCAAGTCAATATTTTCTAAATTTTCAAGGGATCTTCTCTACATTTTAGAGGAGTTATTTAATTTCTTGTAGGGGTGGGCGGGAGGGGGAAACAGAATGTTTAGACTAAAATGAACAGTGAAAGACTTACTTTTCAATTTTCTATTGATTTTACTCTATTTAGCTACATCAATTTTGGGAACATAATATAAAGATTAGAGTGAAGAATACTAGGATAATATAAAGATTGGAGAGAAAAATACTAGCTATTGTAATTTGAGAATTTAAGGTAGCCAGGTACTGTGCAACAAGCCAAGCACATGGTATTTGGGTGAGCAAAAAGAGACCCTGCTGTTATAGAATTGACAGTCTAGTAGGGAAGATAGAAATTAATTAAAAATGTATACAAATATACAGTTATAAACTGCGATTAAAAGGGAAATGTCATGGATACCTTCTAGGGTTTCAGTTGCAGAAGCTATATGAATGGTGCAGTCATTCCCTGAAAAGTGAAACACAGAATGAGAAACATACATATATTTTTTGTTGTTTCTAAATTTGAGACGTTCTTAAGACATGAGAGGTTGAATGAAGGTACCTGTGTATGTCTAGAGAATTTTTTAAATTGTAACTCCACAATAATCATAAGTAGATTTCACCATTAGTGGACAGACTTTGTTCCTAAAAGGAAGGAAAATTAAATAGTGATGATCATCAAATAGTTCCATGAGAGCCTCTGACTATAAACTATAATTAACTAGAGATTTTCCCTTGGGGATCCTTGTACAGCAATTTAATTAATTTTATTTTATTATCTGTTTTAGCATGTTTTAACTTAATATTTAAGAAAGCTAAAATATCAAATTAATTGGCCTTTTCCCTTCCTTTGCATTCTCTAGCTGCAATATGAGTCCCACAGCTAAATATGATCAGCTTATTTTGTCAAATTTATAAAAGGAGTAGAGTGACAGGGTTTTCCAGAGGCGTGACTCCAAGTTTCTTAACGTTTCTTATGTCAGTGTGTTATAAACTGTGTGGTTTATGAATCAGCAAAACTGCTCTTGGGAATATTTTAGAAATGAAATCTTGAGACTGGGCGCGGTGGCTCACACCTGTAATCTCAGCACTTTGGAAGGCTGAGGTAGGTGGATTACCTGAGGTCAGGAGTTCGAGACCAGCCTGACCAACATGGAGAAACTCTGTCTCTACTAAAAATACAAAATTAAGCGGGTGGTGGCGCACACCTGTAATCTCAGCTACTCAGGAGGCTGAGGCAGGAGAATCACTTGAACCCAGGAGGCAGAGGTTGCGGTGAGCCAAGATTGTGCCATTGCACTCCAGTCTGGGCAACAAGAGTGAAAATGGTCTCAAAAATAAAAAATAGAAATGAAATCTTGAACAGTCATTATCTGGACACTTGTTTAGAAATATGAAAATGTCTTGGCTTTTTCCTTAATTTGCAAAAGGTCTGTATGAAAAGATGCTATATCCATTTTCCCAAAAGGTAAACATACAAATTAGACTTAAATATTGAATTTTAAGTAAACCAGAAATAAGTTTATTAATTTCTTGGTGAATTAAAATCTGCAATATTCACAAAATCTATTTATATTTTTCCAAATGTTAATGAACAGTCATAGAAATTTGCATTTAAGTGGATTAAAATGCAATTTATAATACAGAATATAACCTAATTATATAATTGCCCTAGTATAATTTCATATTAAAGAGTTAGAATATTTTGAAGCTTTTCTGAATTCTCTACTTGTATTTTAAAAGCTAATATTTTAGTGCTTTATGTGCATTTTAAATTTATTTTTATTTTTTCACCTCTCCTTGCCATATGTGCATATTTAAAATGTTTGAAAGTACTAATAGAAAACTCATGCATTTAAAACTATAATTCACAGCAAAACAGTCGAGTTGGGGGTCCTTTTCCTTCTCTAAAATAAACAAAACAAAACAGAAAATCATAAATACAATTTCATGGCATCAGAATACTTCAGTCTCCTACCAGTGTTGTGAATGGAATAATTACAAGAAAGTCACTAATGTAACCAAAGTAATTCAGAAAAATGTGTGAGCTCTTTTTTTTTTTTTTGAGACGGAGTCTCGGTCTGTTTCCCAGGCTGGAGTGCAGTGGCGCCATCTGGGCTCACTGCAAGCGCCGCCTCCCAGGTTCTGTGTGAGCTCTTATACTTAAATTTGTGTTTAAAAAGACTGAGTTTTTCTTTTTTTCTCTATGTACTTTATACTTTACTTTCAAGCTCCGATCTACTAGAATGAAGAAAGGCTGACTAGAACTTCCCTTTTCAGTCTTAAACTTATATGAATAGTATTCTTCTCCATCTCTCCTTTTTTTGCCTCTATCTTTTCAATTTATGTTGGAAGAGACTAGGCCAAAGATTTTTAAAGATGTCTATGTATAGCTACATTATAAAGATTAGATGCATTCTAAAATTGTGATTTCATAAATTTAACTATAAGTATATAATTTATAAATACCAAAATGTAGTTAAAATCTGCTCTCACTGTAAAGTGTTAAAATTCAGAAGAATATTTGATATAATCTTTTTCCCTCTTGTTAAATGCCATGTTTGAATTTGCTGTGACATTAGAGAAATTTAACTTTCTCAGGTTGGGATAGGGTACTTAATAAACGATTAATGATGGAATTAAGTTGTTACATTTTCTAAAAATTGAAATGAATATACTCGCACAATTAACATAAATTTGAGTAACCAAAGTCAATTTTTAGACAGATTATCCGTTTTTTTCTTAATAGGATTAATAGAAAGATTTGAAACATATATAATGAACTCATACAGTTTACATAAATGTGACTAATATAAAGCACATCTTGATAAATTAGTATGTGTTATCATGCCTCATAATTAACAAGCAATTAGAAATTAAATTTGTTTATTTGAACTTCTATTCTAAAATATAGAGGAAAAATAAATGGGAACTGGATCCCTTAATAGCCCTATAGATAATAAAACTCAGAGATTGAATTAAAATAAATGCATACCAAAAATACTTTGAATGCTTCAGATCTACTTGAAAGTATTTTGCTATTTACTTTTTCTCTCTATTTTAGAACAAAATTTATGAATAGAAATGTGGCATACAAATTGGAACTGTTATGATGTGTGTTTCGTATTTCTGGATTTGGAGAAATGTTCTCATTTTAATCGTATGTATCTTACCTCTATTTATTATTTAGTTTTATCTTTCGTTTATTAATAGAGATAGAAGTATTTCTGCACACAACCCAACTAACTGGAAAAAGGTTACATAAAAACATGAAAAGTCTAATCCCACTATGGCCAAAATAGGTTTGCCAATATGGGCTAAGCCGGCAAGGAGGGAAGAGAGAGACAGGAACAGGGCAGAGGCTCCTCAGGAGGCCTTTCCTCTTTAGACCTCTTTTGCGGGGTCGCCGGGGTCCTGACCTCTAGGTGCAGGTCCTCCTGGGAGGAAGGGTGGCGCCAGAGTACTGGATGCTGGCATAAGGGCGCGTCTGAGCAGCTCACTCCTTGCCATATCTTCCGCGGCAGTGACTTCCGGCAGGCACTGAGTCTGCATCGCGAGAATCTCACACCCGCGAGTACCCTTTCGAGCCGGCTGGGGAATGCGCTCCCTTTCCCCAAACGGCCCTCGGCTCTCCTTTCGACCACCCGTCCAGGGGTCCTGGGTACCCAACGCGACCACGTCTGGCTACTCAACTTACGTCTGGCACCTCACCTCACACCTGGCGCCTCAGGTGTCTCGTGGCGCCTCGGCCAGAGGTCCCACAAGGTGGCGCCGCCTCTCCGTGGCGCCCGGGAGCCCGCAGGCGCGGGTGGCTTGGCCCGCATGGACTCCGAACTGCAGCGGCTCCACCAGACAGTTGCAGAAGCTGGTTGACTGCCGGGACCCCGTGCTTTGCGCAGCCAGGCGTCGAGGAGGCGGCGGCTAGTGCCGCGGTGCGGGCGGGTTGCCTAGTGGTCCCCGCAGCCTCTGGACCCAGCCATGCTGCTCTGGATGCAGGGCTTCGTGCTGGAGGCGGTGGCCTGCCAGGATGACGATGACTACTTACGCTACGGGATCCTCTTCGAAGACCTGGACCGCAGTGGGGACGGCGTGGTGGACATCACTGAGCTTCAGGAGGGGCTGAGAAACTGGAGCTCCGCGTTTGACCCGAACTCCGAGGAGGTGAGACCGGAAGGTGGCACGGGCAGCCTGGGGAGACGTTGGGCAGAGGGTGAAGCAAACCCTGCCCTTTCCAGAGCTGCTTTCAAAGGCCTTTGGAGTAAGGGTGGGGTTCTCCTCTGTGAGCCTCCTCATGCAGAATAATGCGACTCAGGGAAACATGTTCTCGGTCTTCTTAAAATAGCCCCTTTCTGGCCAGGCGCGGTGTCTCACGCCTGTAATCCCAGCATTTTGGGAGGCCCAGGCGGGTGTATCGCCTGAGGTCAGGAGTTGGAGACCAGCCTGGCCAACATGTTGAAACCCCGTTTCTGCTAAACAAAGACAAAAATTAGTCGGGCGTGGTGGCGCGCACCTGTAATCCCAGCTACACCGGAGGCTGAGGCAGGGGACTTTGAGGCCAGCCTTTTGTTTCAGCTTAAAGAACTCTCTTTAGCCATCTTTGCAAAGCAGGTCTCATGGTAATGAACTCCCTTAGCTTTTTTTCTGGGAACGTTTTTATGCCTCAATTCTGAATTACAGTTTTGTGGATAAAGTCTTCTTGGTTGTCAGTTTTTTTTTTCTTTAGCACTTTGAATATATCATCTTTAGCACTTTGAATATATGTCTCCTAGCCTGTAGAGTTTCTGCTGAGAAATCCACCGTTAGTTGTATTGGCACCCCTTTTTATGTGGTGTATTTCTTATCTTTTGCTGCTCTCAGAATTTTTGTCTTTGATTTTTGGTGGTTTGATTATTATGTGTCTTGGTGAACTCTTTTTTGAGTTGAATTTGATTGAACATCTCTGTGTTTCCTATACCTGGATATTGGCATCTATCCCCGATTAGGGAAGTCTTTAGCCAATGTATCTTTAAATACGTGTTCTTGTCCTTTATCCTATTATGCAAAGGTTTTTTTGTTTTTTTGTTTGTTTGTTTTTTTAGACAGTCTCGCTCTGTCGCCCAGACCCGAGTGCAGTGGTGCAATCTTGGCTCACTGCAAGCTCCGCCTCCCGGGTTCACACCGTTCTCCTGCCTCAGCCTCCCAAGTAGCTGGGACTACAGGCACCCACCACCATGCCCCAGTAATTTTTTTGTATTTTTAGTAGAGACAGGGTTTCACCATGTTAGCCAGGATGGTCTCGATCTCCTGACCTCATGATCCACCTGCCTTGGCCTCCCAAAGTGCTGGAATTATAGGTATGATCCACTGTACCCAGCCAGGTTTGATCTTTTGATGGTGTCCCAAAGTGCTGGAATTATAGGTATGAGCCACTGTACCCAGCCAGGTTTGATCTTTTGATGGTGTCCCATAGTTCCTGTAGGTTTTCTTCATTCTTTTTGAGTCTTTTGTCTTCTTGTTCCTCTGACTGGATAATTTCAAATTTTCTATTTGTTGGCCCATTGATTTCATCAGAAGCAAGATCGAGTCTGTTGTTAATAATTTTTACTGAATTTTTCAGTCCAGTGATTGTATTCTTCATCTCTAGAATTTCTACTTGATTCTTTTTAATGTTTTTATTTTATTATTGAGCCTCTTACTTTGTGTATTGTTTTGCCAAATGTCATTAAATGTTATATTTGTATACTCTTGTGTTGATCTTTTAGCGGATTATTTTGAATTCTTTGTCAGTAATTTCATAGATCTTCTTTTCTTTGGGGTCTATCATTGATACTTTATTAGTTTCTTTTGGAGGCGTTATGATTCCTTGATATTTTGTAATCCTCGTGTTCTTGTATTGTTATGTGCACATTTGCAAGGCAGCCCCTCTTCTGTCCTTTAAAGTTGTTTTGAGGCAGGGATAAATCTTCGCTATTTAGTCCAGCCTGTGATTCTGGAAGGACCAGGATGGGAGAAGATTCATTTTTAATGACCCCTGCCCAATTGTCTAGAAGGATTTCCAGGCCTTATGCCAATAATGGAGGCAAGGGGATTCATGTGGGCTGGTCTACTATCACATTCACTAGTTAGAAGGATGGAAGGCCCCATGTGAACTGACCTGGTTAACTTCTCTCACTGTATTAGTCCGTTCTCATGCTGCTAATAATGACATACTTGAAAGTGGGTAATTTATAAAGCAAAGAGGTTTAGTGGACTCACAGTTCCACATGGCTGAGGTGGCCTCACAATCATGGCTGAAGGCAAATGAGGGGAAAAGTCACATCTTACATGGTGGCAGGCAGGAGAGCTTGTGCAGGGAACTCCCATTTATAAAACCATCAGATCTCATGAGACTTATTCACGACCATGGGAACAGTATGGGGGAAACTGCCCTCATGATTCAATTATCACCACGTGGCCCTGCCCCTGACACGTGGGGATTATTACAATTGAAGGTGAGATTTGGGTGGGGACACAAGCCAAACCATATTAATCACCAAGAAAGCATCTAAACCCCTGCTCTGTTCAGCCAAAATGTCCATGGAATGCTGTTGCAAATATGTGAATGAAGTAATTATTAAATGTAATTTCATCGTTAAGATTTTTTTTTGGATAGAGCTTTTTGGGGATTGAGGAAATGGAGGGAAAGGAACTAACATTTACTGAACTCTACTCCTTGCCATATTTGTTCTACCTATTTTACCTTCTACATCTTATTTTTATCTCACACAATCATCACAGCAGCTACGTTTTATAGTTGAGAACTCTAAAGCTTAGGAAGGCTCAATAATTTTGCTTACGTTGGGTATTCCAATGAACCACACCTCTCAGGATTCATGCTCTTTTGTTGCCATGTGCCACACTGACCTGGGCTTGGCCATTTAGCTTACTTTAGCCCTTGGAACATAAGCAAATCTTGATACAAGTACTTGTACATTGGGGCTTGTCTTCTTGAGTGCTGTCTCTTGAACACTGTAAACCACCAGAAAAAAAGCCTAGCTGACATGGGATTATTTTGGTGCTTCTTCACCAGCTGGAAACCTTTGTGGCTGATGGTGCCTTTGCCCAAGTTTTGCTTGTGCCCACTGGGCTTGCTCTGCCCACTTGGGCTGGCAGGCTACATTCAGCTTGTGCTGGTGGCCTGGATCCCGCCCCTGCTGGCTCTGCACTCAGCCCGTGACTAGTCCAGGCATGCTGCCTTGAATGCCTTCCACCTTGGGCACCAGTGTCTAGATAAGGGGGATGTAGTAGCACTTGGCAACTCAGAGATGACAGCAATTGCAGAGCCCTAAGATGCATTACAGCCTTTTGCTCAGGGAGTTCTGAGCACTGGCCACCAGGAAACGTTGCAGCTTGTTTGAGTTACAGCTCATTTGTTCCTGCCATCCACCCACTTTGGCAAATGGGGGCCTGTCACAGCTTGTTTGGTCCCACCACCCTTCTCCAGTCATAGCTCCTGGGCTGACCCAGCCCTGCTGCTGCGGCTTCCCATCACATAGGGTGGCAGCCCATTGCTGGGGAGAAGGGTTACTGTGTTATAGCTCTGACTTGGGGAATTCTGAGGTCTGGACCCCGAGAAGTGTTGTTGCTTTTCGTTCCCATAGTCTGGCAAATGGGAGCATGTCACTGCCTGTAGCTCAGAGAGTTGGCCAGGAATGTGTTATAGCCTTTTTTGCTCCTGCTGTTTGGCAGGCTCTGAGTTCTTGTCCTATAACCAAGAAGTATGAGTTTACATGGACACTGGAGAGTCAGCAAGGCAGGGCAGAATTTTATTGAGTGAAAGGAGGAAAGCTCTCAGCAGAGAGAGGACTTGAGGGCGGGTGGCCCTGTGTGTGGGAGTGGGCCTGAAAGTGGGTAGTACAACGTGTGGCTGAGTCTGGGGTTTCTAGTGAGCTCCGAATGGGGGAGTGCATGCTGACTGGTCCATGGGCAGGCCTGGAAAAAGCACCATTTCATTGGGTAAAAGACATTGAGGAAGTTCTCGCATTAGTCGTGGACTCTGGTAGCTCACTTTTCAGACTTTGGGCTGTCTTTGGTTTGACGGTTGGGTTTCAGCGGGGACTTGCTCATTTCTGCCTGGGAATTCGTCTGCCTCCTGCTGCTATCATAGCTACCCAGGGGGAGAGATCACCTGGAGACAGCTACCCAGTGAGTCCTTAACTGTTCTATATTCTCATCTGAGGTGACAGACATGTGATTGAAGTAATCTTGGCCAGCTGCAGTGGAACCAATAGTTGATTAAATTTACATGAATGACCAAGACCAGATCAGAAAAGGAACCAACCAACTGAACCAACAAGTTTAACCAAACTCAGATTGCATGTTCATAACTAAATATAGTCTTTGTAAGCCACTACATTTTGGGGTGGTTTGTAACTTAGCAATAGATCACTGGTACGGGAATGGAATATTTTACATTTCTCCCTGGAATTACATTGTTAGAATGGTTGCAGTCCTTCCCTCCATCTCTCTAAATACTGTTATCCCATTCGATTCGTTTCAATTCCGTCTTCTCAGTGAAAGCTTACTGCATATAATTAAAGACAACACTGAATGTCCCTTTAAGCCCATAGACCTTGATTATGTTCTGGATTGGATTACCTATGTTTTTTTTCTACATATTTGCCTGAATTCTAGGTTCTTTTAGGTAAGGATTACTTCATATATTTTAGTCAATTAAGCAAACAGTATTCAAGCATTATATATGAGCTAGTGCACTAGGAACTGTGTTAACAAAAGTCTTCAGAAACACAGTTTTGGGTGGAGTAATAAAAGACGTATATAGCTATACACAAGGTAGACTATGATCATTGGTATTAAAGTGATACAAGAAGAACTTAATTGTGTCCAGGCACAATTAAGATTTGTACTGGGTTAATATATAAACAGAAATGAAAAGAAATGGTTTCTTGAGCGGAGACAATAGCTTGAACAAAGGCATAGTTGGGAAATTACCAGAGAAGGTCAGAGCTGATTAAATGACATTTCCAGTTTGTCCCTGACTTACTATTTTTTTGGAACATTTCATTGATATATAACATATACTGCAAAATACATAAATTATAAATGTAAGCTCCATGAATTTTCACAAGGCAAACTTGCAGCATGAAAATAGCATCTAGACTAAGAAGTAGATTATTACAAGCATCTCAAAAACATTCCTTTTTTACCCACTCCAAATCACTACCCCTGCTCTGCAGGTACCTACTGTCCTGATTTCTGATACCATATGTAAGTTTTCAATACATCTTAGTTAAATAAATATGTGTACCTTGCTCATACTGTACCTATTATTAAAATGCTTTTTGTTTCTTTGGTGGTCTCTTGTTTATCCTTTATAGTATCTCATTTGTGACTCTTATTTACTCCTTAATTTACCCTTCCATTGCATTTTATTCCTAGCTCTTCTATTAACAAACATTTAGCAGTAGTTATTTTTAAAGTAATTGGTGCATCTATACAAATTGGTAAACTCCTTTGGGGTGTTTATTAATTTTTGGATTCCTTCACATTTAGCATAGTGATTTGCATAGTAGGTTTTCAAATTTTAAAAATTATTAAATTGAATTGGAGAGTATAGTATTTGAAGATTATAATGGTATATAAGGCAGAGGATCCTGCCTCCCCTGTTGAAGAAACGTTGATTTCTAGGTTGAGTAATTGACCAGTAAACTACATTCTATGGAACTTGAAATACTGGAGGCCCTTGAGTCATTGCAAAGAGTTTGAGATTCTGCAGATGAATAACGGGCTTTGTCTATTGACCAAATAAGTAACATCTCATACATATATGTGTGTGTGTAAAGGTATGCATAGGCAGCTGTAGTTCATAAATACAAATTAAAAGTGTGACTAAATTTATAGTAACTTTTTGACATTATGTATTTTTCAACTAGGAGACACTAAAGGTAATTTATTTTTACATTAAAATATTGTCCTTATATTTAAAAATATTGGATATCCTCACTACTTGCTTTATGCAAGGGAGGAATCAAAGTTTCTTTGGCCTTGGAGAGTGATAGGATTAGATCTGTGTTTTAGAATTTGAGGAGAATATGCAATGCTTAACCCTTCACAATGTCCAACATTGTGAGTGAAATGCATAGTAAGCTTATATTAAATATATTCATTGATTTGAGTTATTTAACATAGTATATGATGTGTTAAAACATATACTATGATTTAATATATGAATCATATAGATTTGATTTATATATTATCATAATATAACATATCATATATCATAATATATACATCATATACATCATATTATGTGTTAAATCATGAGTTTGGTGTTGTATTTTAAGTCAATTGTTTCTTTGAAAGCTTACCTTATAAAATATTGACTGGCCTTATTTCAGTCCCATGGATCAAATCTTCAGAATTGACTTTTTCAGTTCTTTTCAAGTTAAGAATATCTTATAGACCTACAATTCCATTGGAAATGTCTGGGGCCAAATATGGTTTGAAATTTAAAATTTGGATTTTAGAAAAGTAATGCAGTACATATATGATATGGGGACTGTGGGGCACCACCATGTAGTTATAAGTATGAATGCTTCTGCAGTGAAACGTGAATATTCACACTAAATTAGATAAGTAATTGACTAAAATTAACCTAATGTCTGTTTAAGGTAGATTTTGCCACCAAATGAACTTTGGTACCAATTTTCCAAAAAGTTTGTTAGGCTTTGACGTGTGGATATGGGATTATAGGTCAAAACATATGGGCCTTATAGGTCAAAACCATATGGTCCTTTAAAGCCTTTTACATTGTAAGTATATTTGCCTTATTGTCTTTTCAGATACTTTAACTTGACATTTTTTCATTTTTCAAGGAGTAATAGATGCTTCAGAAATAATTGCTGCTTTGAAATCTCTGGATATGCATATTTCTGAAGTCCAGGCAAAAACAATTCTGAGCAGGTCAGTCCTTGTCTTTATTTTTAATAACTTTTTCTTGTGTTTTATACTTGATGTTAGGAACTAATTGCTGTAAATGTGGCATTTCACCCCTTATTCTATAACTTGGTAAACAAACCTGCTTGTGTGTTTGCTCAATTCTATCTTACTTGAAATCTATCCCTTTAAGAGCAGCCTGCAATGTCATTCCCTAGGTTGACCATTTAAGCCACAGAAACCAAATGAAATTACACATACTACCAGTGTATGATTTTTCAAACTGTTCTTAAGAGGGCCTCTGTGTATTTGTGGGAGGAGGGAAGGAGAGCCAGATCAGAATGAGTTTCTGGCTTCCAACTATTGCTTGAACCAAACAGTTCTGCCTTCATTTGTTTTATGTCTTAAACTTTCAGGAAGATTTCTTTTGAAGAAGGGATTCCATGGTTGAAACCATTAGGCTTTTATATAAAGGGACAGAGACAATTTATCCTAAGGAGAAATTTTAAAAGAGCATGAGGGAGGGGGAAGTAGAGGAAGGTGGAATTGAAAAGAAAACCTTATGTTTTCTGGACGCTTTTACTCACATTTAATCTGCCATTGTCTCTTGTACCTGCAAAGCACAAAAGCTTGATAGTAGTATGCTGGTTCTCAAACTTCCTTGGGCTTGAGAGTAAAAACTGTGAAGTGAGCACTTCGGTTAACTCTAGGATCATCTGGAGGTGGTAGATGGGTTTTCAAACCCTCTTTCAGCTAGCTCATCCCTTAAGTTACAAGAGTTTGGATTTGCCCATAATGCTGCCAAGTGTCTAGTGCTTCATATGCCCTCTGCATAGAATAGATTCTGACTGGGTTAGAATGATATGTTTAATGATATCTGTGACTTTAAACAGCCTCAAGTGTGATATTCTAGTTTTTAACAAGGATGCAAGATGTGTTTATACCTTGAGAAGAACCAGATAAATTGTGGTGTGGGAGGTGGAAGAGACAGAAGCTATAATTGCCATGTAAGATACTACTCGAAAGATAATACTGTGAATTCTGGTGGTTTTATTTCTGTCTTTCCAACCCTTAGACCTTTGATCAATTAGTTTTTCTATTCTTGCTGGAATGCTGTTGGTAGTGATGGGCATTCTCTTTCCTGATCTTAAAGGGAATACTTCTAGTATTTTACCATTAAAAGTGGTTTATCATCTTCGTCATGTTAAGAAAGTTGCCTTCTATTATTATTATTATTATTATTATTATACTTTAAGTTCTAGGGTACATGTGCATAACGTGCAGGTTTGTTACATAGGTATACTTGTGCCATGTTGGTATGCTGCACCCATCAACTCGTCAGCACCCATCAACTCGTCATTTACATCAGGTATAACTCCCCATGTAATCCCTCCCCCCTCCCCCCTCCCCATAATAGGTCCCGGTGTGTGATGTTCCCCTTTCCGAGTCCAAGTGATCTCATTGTTCAGTTCCCACCTATGAGTGAGAACATGCGGTGTTTGGTTTTCTGTTCTTGGATAGTTTGCTGAGAATGATGGTTTCCAGCTGCATCCATGTCCCTACAAAGGACACAAACTCATCCTTTTTTATGGCTGCATAGTATTCCATGGTGTATATGTGCCACATTTTCTTAATCCAGTCTGTCACTGATGGACATTTGGGTTGATTCCAAGTCTTTGCTATTGTGAATAGTGCCGCAATAAACATAGGTGTGCATATGTCTTTTGTCAAGAGACTTTTAAAAATTACACATGGGTTTAGATTTGTGAGGTGATCATATATATCTTTCTTTAATCTGTTAATGTGGTGAATTAACTTAAAGATTTTTCTCTGTTGATTCATCCTTATATTCTTAGGATAAACACAACTTAAAAATATTGTGGTGGATTCGATTTGCTAAAATTTCATTCATAGCTTTTACATTTATGTTCATGGCTAAAATTGTCTTGTTCTTTTCTTTCTCTACTGTCCTAATCTGATTTTGTTTCTTAGATTGCAATGACCTCATGGAGCGAGTTGTGGAGTAGTCTCTCTTTTTATATTCTCTGTAAGAGATTGAATGTAATTGGATTGATTGTAATACGATTTACAGTATTTATAGGGTTTTCTTTTTTTCTTTTTCCTTTCTTTTCTATAAATTTTTCTCATCTTTTTTCTTATTTTTTTTTTAGTGGTTTGTATTTATATACTTTGTTTCTTGGTAGTAGTTAGGCTTGAAATTTTACTATACAAGTTTAATTTAAAGGCTGAAGTTAAACAAAATCTTTATACCCTCTTCAAACAGTAGAGTTTAGAACACTTTTAGCTCCAGTTACCCCTCTCCTAATTTATATGCTGTTTTATTCTCTTTTTAAACTGAACAAATAGGTATTGTAATTGTTACTTTATAGAGAAAATTTGATTGATGTTTTTATATTTAGAATCTTATTTACTCACCATTCTTCCTTGCATCCCACACTACTCATCCAGGATAATTTTTCTTCATGAACTGCATCCTTTGGAAATTCTTTTAGTGGAAATATATTGGTACTTAACTCTTAGTTGTTGAGCATCTGCAAGCATGTCTATTTCACTTTTGTTCTAGAAAGAGAGTTTTGCTCGATACACAGTTTTAGTTTCACAATTATTTTTACTCAGAACTTTGAGATATTATTCTACTGCTTTTAGATTACACAACTAGATGGAAGATTGGGCTAGTCTTTATATTGATCCTTGGTAGGGGATTTGTCTCTTCTCTCTGTATTCTCTTATGATCTTCTTTTTGTCTTTTGGGTTCTGTAGCTTTTTATCTAGTGAATAGGCCTGTCTTGCTTTCTTTTTATTAATTTTACTTCCTCAGTGTTAATGTTGTACTTCTTGAAACTATGAGTTTATGTCTTATGACAGTTTAAAAAAATTCTCAATCTTTATATTTTAAAATACAGTTTCCTCTTCATTTTCTTTGTCTTTTTAAAATATTTTCTACTTTTTTCTTTTTCTGTGCAGCATTCTGGGTAAGTCCTTCAAATATATCTTCAATTCCCCTCTTCATGTATCTCTTTTCTTCACTTAACCATTCTACTGAGTTTATTAACAATTTTTTACTTATAGAAGTTTATGTCATTTGGTTCTTTTTCAGATACGTTTGATAATTCCTTATAGTTTATTATTTCTTGATTGTTTTATGATTCTATCTTTTATGTCTTAACATGAAATATATCCTGTTAATCTGTATCTTGTATCTGACAGAATATTTTGGCTGTTGCTGTGGACAAAATCTAATTACATACTGTTACAAGAGGTATATTTTTAAGTAAATGGAAGTGTTAGAAGAAAAGGATGGAGAAAGCAAAACATTACAAAAATAAAAAGGGGCATTTTGTAATGATTAGGGATTTTATTTACCCAGAAGATAGAATTCTAAATTTGTATAGGTTTAATAATATAGCCCAAATTTATAAATCAAGAATTAACAAACGTACAAGGAAGAATAGAGAAGTAGTCAATGATTATAGTAAGAGAGTTTAACTCAGATTTCTCAGCATTTAATAGAACAAGCGGATAGAAAATGCCATTAAAGATTAAATATAGCAATACCATCACCCACTGTTACCTAGAAAACATTCATAGAATATTACACTCGAAAACTGAAGAATATGTTTCTCTTAAAGCACACGTAGGACATTGATAAGATTTGCCCATACAGTGGGTCATAAAGGAAATGTGAAATATTTTAATAAAGAACTGGAATCATACAGAATATGTTCTCTATTCATAAGTAATTAAACAAGAAATAAGCTTTCTTAAAATAAAAAATAGGATATTTTTAAAAAAGAAGTAACAGATAGGTCAAGTTTGATAGAAACTTGGGAGTTTTGTCAATCTATGGATTTTTTTCATTGATATGACAAATGGTATTTTATAAGCCATTACTCACAAAATTATATGTTGCTATACTGTTTTTGGAAAATTTGAAATACACTGCTGAATCGTACTCTGATTAATTATGAATTACTGATAGCAATGATTTATTCAAAATTTATTTATAGAACTTCTATAAACATCAGTCATAGCTGTAGCTACAAAAGATGCAGTTGTGAACAAGCCAAAGTCCCCACTTGAGGGTTTCAGGCTAGTAAATAATTCCAGATGATTACAATGTAATGTCATAAGGCAAAGCAGATTGAAGCGGTACACATTGCCCACAGGTGAATTTTGTAGGGACTATTTAGTTTACCTGAAAATGTCTTTATATAACCTTCATTTTTGAAGGTTATTTTTATTGCAGTTGCATTCCAGGTTGAATTTTTTTTTTTTCCAGCACTTTGAAGTTATCACTAAAGATATCTACTATTGGCCAGGCGCAGTGGCTCACGCCTGTAATCCCAGCACTTTGGGAGGCCGAGGCAGGTGGATCACCTGAGGTCGGGAGTTCGAAACCAACCTGGCCAACCTGGTGAAACCCTGTCTCTACTAAAATCACAAAAATTAGCTGGGTGTGGTGGCAGGTGCCTGTAATCTCAGCTACTCAGGAGGCTGAGGCAGGATAATTACTTGAACCTGTGAGGCAGAGGTTACCGTGAGCCTAGATCGTGCCACTGCACTCCAGCTTGGGCTTGGCGACAAGAGCCAAACTCCGTCTCAAAAAACAAACAAACAACAGCAAAGATGTCTGCTATCAAGAGCTGACTCTGATGTCAGTGGTTGCTTTTTTTTAGTTCCCCCTGTCTGTAATGTTTCTTGCCCTCACTTCCAACTTTGCTTTCTTTTTTGAACTCCAGTATTGCTCAGCTATTGAATTTCTACAAACTCACAGTCCTTCAGTAGCTATTTTTGTCAGGCTGATGGAGTCAAGTGTAGCTTAGTATTCGGCCAAAGATTCAAGGTTACCTGTATAGTTTCTGGAACACCGTCCAAAATTTGACCTGAAAATTCCTGCCTTCTCAGCAACCCTGAGCTCCAATCTTTGTTTATTCTACCCACCTGTTCTTAATTTAGGCTCCTACTTGTCTATGCTACTATTTGAAGTGTCCCCAGCCAAAAACGAGAATCAATGGAGAGCTCAACTTCTCGGTTTCCTTCTCTCAAGTATCATAACCCTGTCCTATTTGTAGACCGATGCCTGAAAACAGTTGTTTCATATATTGTGTCCAGTTTCAGATTGGTTTACTGTGGCAATCTAAGTTCTGTAGCCACTATTTTGTCTTGGCTAGAACTGGAAATTGTACTAATCTTTTTGTTGGCAGAATGGAATTTGTTTTTTAGAATTTGTATTTACAATAATGCTACCTACAAAGCATTTCACTAACTCCACCTTTTAGTCAGACAATGAAACAACTTAAAAAAATTGAGATGCTTAAAAATTGAGTAAATCCTAAATTTTCCATGTTAAAAAGTGAGTTTTTAAATTAATAAAAGGTTGTTTTAAAGTTGATTAAAAAGCTATAAATAGGGAGAAAAGGATCAGAAGTAAAAATAATACTTGAAGAGCCAAAAGATATAAAATTACCCTTCAATCAGTTTTATTCACTTTTCATCCATTTATTCATTGATTCAACAGATATTTATGGAAGGCTAAGTGTTGGAGATACACAGATGACTTGGTCTTTCCCTTCAAAATATCATTGGAAAATATGGGAGAAATACATACAAGTAAATAATTAAAAAGCAATATGGAATAAAATCCACTAGAGAGGCATTCTGCCAAGTACCTGATCAGCACTCCTTGAAGTATCAAGGTTATCAAAAACAAGGAAAGAGAAACTGTCATAGCCAAGAGAGCCTAAGGAGACGTGATGACTAAATAGAATGTGCCATTTCAGCTGGGATCCTGAAACAAAGTGAGGACATTAGTTAAAAACGAAGAAACTCTGAATAAAGCATGGACTTTAGTGAATAATAATGTAGCAATTAATAATATTGGTTCATTAATTATAACAAATGTACCATAATAATGTGAAATGTTACCAATGGGGAAACTGAGTGTGGGGATATATGGGACTCTCTGTATTATCATCTCAATTTTTCTGAAAATCTAAAATTGCTTAAAAAATAAAGTCCATTTAAATAACAATATGAAAATACAGTAATTTCATGAAGTCCAAAGGAGTGGCTCCAACAATAAATATTTAATAAGTATTTATTTTTATAGTGGTGCTAACTTTGATATAAATGTTTCAAACACTATTTTCTTTTAAAAAATTTCAGCATGGATACTGATGGGTCAATGACAGTAGACTAGGATGAATGGAAGTACTACTTTTTACTGCATCCTGCAATAAATATCACTGAAATTATTCATTTCTGGAAGCGTTCTACTGTAAGATTACTTTGTATTTTACTTTGTTTTTATTTTGTTCTAAATGTCATAGCTGTTATGATAATATCACCCCTACAATCCTTGCAGCCTCAGGGGCTAAACTTACAATATTTCCCCCCAATAATGTTCTGCTAATTTAACGAGGGGTATTAGTATTACGTGTATAAACATAGCAAAACCTAGAACTCAACATCATAATCTACCTGTTGAAAGTGCCTACTTTGTGTTAAGAATTAATTTCCATGACATAGTATTTAGATCGTCCTAGAAAAGTAAAAAATAATATATTTTTCTTTTTTTACAGATATGCTGTATTTAATTGGTCTTCTGTCATTAAAAACATAAAGTCAAATATTAGGATTTGAAAATTTTAGAACCAGAAAGGGTCAAATATTTAATAATCTACCTGCTCATGTTATATAAGCACTTGACTTGGAGTTGTAACAAGGAGATCTTGTAATTGAAGACTTTGTTTCCTTTTGCAGATCTCAGGTGTAGGGGTTAAGTTAATTATTTTTTCATGGCATACTATTCTCATTCACCCTCCTGAGTTTTTGCCTCCTCTCCATAGAGAACATAGGGGAAGCAAAGAGTACAGGCTCTGGACTGCCTGGGCTTGAATTCCACATCTGCCACCCACTTGCTATATCAACCTCTCTGTGCATCATTTTCCTCAGTTATATAGTAGAGATAAAAATGATAAACGTTTTGAGAATTAGTACATTAGTTAGTATATTTAAAACAGGACTGAGCACGTACGTGTTCAATACATGTTAGTTGTTATGATAGGCACTTATTCTATCTAATATGTTTCATTTGTGTTCTTGGATATTTATATATTTACATATTCTTAGGATGCATGTAGTATTGTTTCACACATGTGTTTTTGATTTGTATAGCTAGTGTTGTGCTAGAGGCCACATCTGATTTCTTACTTTATGATTTGTCCTTGACGTTATATGCTCATCTAATCTATTGCTTCTAGCAGACTCATAGTATGAACTTATTACTTCTTTCTTGTCTATTCGCCAAGAAATGGACATCTATTTTTTTCTCCAACTTCACCCATAAAAAATGCTTTCCTTTTATGTACTTCAGAGAATTTCACACAGTTTTGTAAGTCAGAGGGAATACATTTTACAACTGCTAAGGTATCCAGATTCAATTTTATTTTAATTTCATGAAATATTGCCATATTTTTTTTTCCAGAATGGCTAGCTGTAGCAATTCACACTCCTGCCAGAATGTATGAAGGTTCCCATTTCTTTATGTGTTGTTTATTACTTGGTATTATTCAGCTTTATAGTATTTGCTGTTCTGTTGGGCATAAAGTAGAATTTCATGGTTTTAACATGCATCTCCTTGATTCCTAGTACATTCTGAACATCTCTTCATAGGAAGATGATATTCACATGTTCTTTTCTATGAATTGTCTGTTTATATGCTTTATCTAGTTTTTTATGGATTTTCTATCATGTCCCTAACGTTTCATAAGAGTTACATATTTTCCTAGATAGTAATCTTTGGTGTACTCAGACTTGCACGTATTTTTTCTAGTATGCCATTTGTCTGTTGTTTCTTTGTTTTGTCCATGATATTCCTGGTTAAACAGAAATCTTTGATTTTTGGTAAGTAAATCCACAAAATATGTAATGGTTTACAATTGTGGTATCTTATTTAAGAAGTACTTTCATACCTCTTGGTCACAAAGATGTTCTCTATCTTCTATTAATTCTATGGTTTCTGCTTTTACATTTAGGCCTTTAATGCATCTGTTAGTTCAGATTTCTATACGATTAAAAGCAGGGCTCTGATTTTATTGTTTTTATATGTAGAGGGAATTTTCTCACACATCAAGCTTCCATAAATACTTGGATATTTTCTTGAGCTCTCTTTTCTGTTCCATTGTTTTTTTTTTTTTTAATGCCAGTATTGAACTGCCTTTATGACTATGGTTGTGTAGCATAATACTGACCTGGTAAATCTGGTAAATACTTCCTCTTTGTCTTCCTTCCCTCATTGATTTTTCTTATCTTAAAATAATTATTCATTGTATTTTTTTTTCATTTATTTATTTATTTATTTATGTATTATACTTGAATTTCTGGGATATATGTGTGGAATATACAGGTTTGTTACATAGGTATACATGTGCCATGGTGGTTTGCTGCACCCATCAACCCATTACCTGGGTTTTAAGCCCTGCATGCATTAGGTATTAGTCCTAATGTTCTCCCTCCCTTTCCCCCTCACCCCCTGACAGGCCCTGGTATGTGATGTTTCCCTCCCTGTGTCCATGTGTTCTCATCGTTCAACTTCCACTTATGAGTGAGAACATGTGGTGATTGGTTTTCTGTTCCTGTGTTAGTTTGCTGAGAATGATGGTTTCCAGCTGCATCTATGTTCCTGCAAAGGACATGAACTCATTAGTTTTTATGGCTGCATAGTATTCCATGGTGTATATGTGCCACATTTACTTTATCCAGTCTATAATTGATGGGCATTTGGGTTGGTTCCAAGTCTTTGCTATTGTGAATAGTGCTGCAATAAACATATGTGTGCGTGGATATATACCCAATCATGAGATTGATGTGTCAAATGGTATTTCTGGTTCTAGATCCTTGAGGAATCTCCACACTGTCTTCTGCAATGGTTGAACTAATTTACACTCCCAACAGTGTAAAAGTGTTCCTGTTTCTCCACGTCCTCTCCAGCATGTTGTTTTCTAACTTTTTAATGATCACCATTCTAACTGGCGTGAGATGCTATCTCATTGTGGTTTTGATTTGCATTTCTCTAATGATCAGTGAGGATGAACTTGTTTTCATATGTTTGTTGGCTGCCTGAATGTCTTATTTAGAGAAGTGTCTGTTTGTATCCTTTGCCCACTTTTTGATGTGGTTGTTTTTTTCTTGTAAATCTGTTTAAGTTCCTTGTAGATTCTGGATATTAGACCTTCATCAGATGGATAAATTTCAAAAGTTTTCTCCCATTCTGTAGGTTGCCTGTTCACTCTGATGATAGTTTCTTTTGCTGAGCATAAGATATTTAATTTACTTAGATCCTATTTGTCAATTTAGGCTTTTGTTGCAATTGCTTTTAGTGTTTTAGTTATGAAGTCTTTGTCCATGCCTATGTCCTGAATGCTATTGCCTAGGTTTTCTTCTAGGGTTTTTATGATTTTAGGTTTTACGTTTAAGTCTTTAATCCATCTTGAGTTAATTTTTGTACAAGGTATAAGGAAGGGGACCAGTTTGAGTTTTCTGCATATGGCTAGCCAGTTTTTCCAGCACCATTTATTGAATAGGGGATCCTAAAGAAGCAAGAGCAAACAAATTCAAAAGCTAGCAGAAGAGAAGAAATAACTAAGATGAGAGCAGAACTGAAGGGGATAGAGACACAAAAAACTCTTCAAAAAATCAATGAATCCAGAAGCTGGTTTTTTGAAAAGATTAACAAAATAGAACAGTAGCCAGACTAATAAAGAAGAAAAGAGAGAACAATCAAATAGACACAATAAAGATAAAGGGAATATCACCACTGACCCCACAGAAATACAAACTACCATCACAGAATACTATAAACACCTTTATGCAAATGAACTAGAAAATCTAGAAGAAATGGATAAATTCCTGGACACATACACCCTCCCATGACTAAGCCAGGAAGAAGTCGAATCCCTGAATAGACCAATAACGAGTTCTGAAATTCAGGCAGTAATTAGTAGCCTACCAACCAAAAAAAGCCCAGGACCTGATGGATTCACAGCCAAATTCTATCAGAGGTACAAAAAGGATCTGGTACCATTCCTTCTGAAACTATTCCAAACAATAGAAAAAGATGGACTCCTCCCTAGCTCATTTTATGAGACCAGCATCATCCTGATACCAAAACCTGGCAGACACACAACAAAAAAAGAAAATTTCAGGCCAGTATCTTTGATGAACATTGATGCGAAAATCCTCAATAAAATACTAGCAAACCAAATCCAGCAGCACATCAAAAAGCTTGTCCACCACGATCAAGTTGGCTTCATCCTTGGGATGCAAGCTGGTTTAACATACAGAAATCAAAATGTAATCCATCACATAAACAGAACCAGTGACAAAAACCACACGATTATCTCAATAGATGCAGAAATGGCCTTCGATAAAATTCAACACCCCTTCATGCTAAAACCTCTTAATAAACTAGGTATTGACGCAACATATCTCAAAATAATAAGAGTTATTTATGACAAACCCATAGCCAGTATTATACTCCATGGGCATAAGCTGGAAGCATTCTCTTTGAATACCAGCACAAGACAAGGATGCCCTCTCTCACCACTCCTATTCAACATAGTGTTGGAAGTTCTGGCCAGGGCAATCAGGGAAGAGAAAGAAATAAGGGGTATTCAAATAGGAAGAGGGGAAGTCAAATTGTCTCTGTTTGCAGATAACATGATTGTATATTTAGAAAACTCCATCATCTCAGCCCCAAAACTCCTTAAGCTGATAAGCAGAGTCTCAGGATACAAATTCAATGTGCAAAAATCACAAGCATTCCTATACACCAATTATAGACAAACAGAGGGCCAAATCATGAGTGAACTCCAATTCACAGTTGCTGCAAATAAAATAAAATGCCTAGGAATACAACCTATAAGGAATGTGAAGCACCTCTTCAAGGAGAACTATAAACCACTGCTAAAGGGAATAAGAGAGGACACAAACAAATGGAAAAACATTCTGTGCTTATGGATAGGAAGAATCAATATCATGAAAATGGCCATACTGTCCAAAGTAACTTATAGATTCAATGCTATTCCCATCAAGCTACCATCGACTTTCTTCACAGAACTAGAAAAAACTACTGTAAAGTTCATATGGAACCAAAAAAGAGCCTGTATAGCCAAGACAATTCTAAACAAAAAGAACAAAACTGGAGGCATCAGACTACATGACTTCTAACTGTACTAGAAGGCTACACTAATCAAAACAGTATGGTACTGATACCAAAACAGATATATAGATCAATGGAACAGAACAGAGGCCTCAGAAATAACACCACACATCTGATCTTCGACAAAACTGACAAAAACAAGCAATGGGGAAAGGATCTTTCTTATCAAAATTAGCTTAGTTTTTTTTAAAAAAAGAAGAACCTCTATTTTAGATTTTAGATTTTCTTAATTTCAACTGAATTTTTGATTTTCTTAATTTCAACTGTATATTTTCAGAAACTTGATTGTGATTACATTTGTCTTGGTTTGGGCTGCTCTAAGAAATTACCATGTGCCAGGTGATTCAAACAACAAATCTTGATTTCTGAGAGTTCTGGAGGTTAGAAATTTGAGATCAGGGTGCTGATATAGTCAGGTTCTTGGTGAGTGCACTTTTCCTGGTGTACAGAGGGCTGTCTTCTTTCTATTCCCTCACATAGTGGAAAGAGAGCTAGCTAGCCCTCTGGTGTCATCTTGTAAAGGCACTAATTCCAATTATGATGGATTCACTCTCATGACCTAGTTGTGTCCCTAAGGCCCCCAACTCCAAATATCATCACATTTTGATTAGGATTTCAATATATGAATTTGGAGACATACATTTCATTCATTGCATTCTTCCCCTGGCTCCCCCAAGTTCATGTTCTTCTCACATGCAAAATAAATCTATTCCATTCCAACAGCCCCCAAATACTTAACTGGTTCCAGCATTATCTTTAAAAGTCTGAAGTCCAAAGTCTCATCTAACTATCATGTAAATTGGATGTGGGTAAGATTTGAAGTACAATTCATCCTGAGGCAAATTTCTCTCCAGCCGCGAACCTGTGAAAGTAAGCAAGTTATGTGCTTCCAAAATATATAGGCATAGGAGAGACATTCCCATTCCGAAAGGGAGACAGAGGAAAGAAGGAAAGGAAAGATGGATCCTAGGCAAGTTAATAGCAAGGCAAGCTCTGTGAGATCTTAAGGCTCAAGAATAATCATTTTGATGTTCTACCCTCTGGACTCATGGTGGCAGTGGTTCCTCTTTTATGACTCTGCCCAGTGGGGGTGGTATCCCAGTGGGTCCCAGCAGCCCTGCCCCATGGCTCTGCTGGGTTTAGGTCCCACCCTTTGAAACTGAGGTGGAGGCAGCCCCATTCTCAGGCTCAGCCCATGGCACTGTGGGCCGATGGTGGGAGTGGCAGCTCTGTGGATTTCTGAATCTCCTTTGGAGTCCTTCTTCCCTTGTTTTGGATAGTGCATGTTTGCTGTTTAGTGGTTGAGTCCTGTAGTCCTGAAGTTCTAAGAAGTCTGATGGTCTTCCTTAATTGTATCCTATTTTCTCTTTCTTTTAGTCTCAGCTTGCTCGAGATTTCCTCTTGCTAATTTCTGCTAGAATTGCCCTATCTCTGTTCCTGGTTTCTGTTGAGATGGCTGATTAAGTCCATGGTTCACACTTACACGAATCTCCTTTTCAAGTGGTTGGTTCACCATACCCTTAGTGTTCTCTTCTGAACATGCTTTTTAAAAATTTTTTTGTAACATTAACAGTTCAGAATTTTTCAAATATTTAAGTTTTGGTTCCTTTTTGGTTAACGATTCCATCTTCAACTTATTTCTCTCTTCTTACGTTTTTCTATAAGTGATCGGGAAGAAGTAAGCCACTCCTTTAACACTTTGCCTAGAAATTTCCTCTGCTAACTATCCAGTTTCATCACTTACAAGTTCCACGTTCCACAAAACACTAGAACATAAATACAATTCAGCCAAGTTTTTTACCACTTTGTAATAAGGATGGGCTTTCCTCTAGTTTCCAATAACATGTTTCGTCATTTCCATTTGAGGTTTTATCAGAATGGCCTCTACCATCTAACATCATTCATAATTATGTACTGTCTTAAGAACACAGAAGCTTTCCGTACAGCTGTCCTCTTTTATTTCTGAGCCATAATCACACTTGCCTTTAAAATCCCATCATGGCAGCATTGACATTTTCTAGCACGTACTTCACAGTTCTTGTAGCCTCTGCCCGTTACCCACTTCCAAGACTGCTTCCACATTTTCATGTACTTGTTATTGCGTTGCCTCATTTCTGTCTTAGCCAGTTCATGATGCTATATATACTGGGCTACTTAAACTGCAGGCATTTATTTTTCAGAGTTCTGAAAGCTGGAAGTCGTAGATCAGGTTGCCAGCATGGTTGGGTTCTTGGGGAATGCCCTCTTCCTGGTTGACAGAGGGCCATCTTCTTGCCATCCTCATATAGTATGGGAAGGAGCTAGCTAGCTGTCTGACTTCTTATGAGGCTCCTGAGGTAACTATTTCTCAAAGGCCCCACCTCCAAATACCATCACACTGGAATGAGGGTTTCAACATTTGAATTGATGGTGGAGGGGGATACAAACATTCAATCCATTGCAGCATTGAATTTATAGACTAATTTGGGTAAAATAGGTATTTTCATAATTTTAAGTTACTGTATCCACAAACATGATCAAATTCTCTCTATTCAGATCTCTTGTTATATTATTATACAGAGTGTTACATTTTTTTCCCTGAAATGGTCTTCTGTACTCTTTATTAGGTTAAATCTTAGATGCTGTATAGATTTTGCCACTATTGTGAATGTATCTTCTTTCCTATTAAATTTTCCACTTGATTATTTCTGCTTTCAGAAACTCCTTTTTGTAATTTGATCTTCTATGTGGTACTTTGCTGAACTCTCTTATTTATTATAACAATTTGCCACCTAATGCTTTTGTTTTGCCTTGTTTATATTTTCTTAATGATTTTATTTCTTTTGTTTTAGTTCCCACATGAAAATCTTTTTAGCTTATATCTTTGGCTAGAATCTTCAGTACTATGTTAGATGGTAGCAGGGATGGCAATCATTGTTTCTTATTCATGAAGCAGTTTTTTAAATGCTTCTAAAATTTCTTCTATTAAATATGATGCTTGCTATGTTGTTCTTATAATTATTAGCAAACTAAGGAAGTTTTCAGAATTTTAAAAATAGAATTATTTAAATACATTTATATAACATAAAATTCACCCATTGTAAGAGTGCAAATAAATTCAATTATTTTAGTAAATTATGAGAACAGTACAACAATCACCATAATCCATTTTTAGGACATTTCCATTATCCCAAAAATTCCTGGTACTTGTTTACAGTTAATCTCTACTCTTCTACCTATCCCTGGACAACTGCTCTTTACTTTCAGTCAGACATATATTTTTTAATGATAAATCAGTGATGAGATTTATTAAATGCCTTTTTTGCATCCATAGAGATAATTTCCAAGAAGCAGTGCAGTATAGCATACTGGTTAAGAGACAGACTCTGAAACTACACTTCCTAGTCTCAAATTATAACGTTGACAATGACTGATTGGCTGTGTAACTTGGGCAAGTTATTGAATCCGTCGGTGCTTCAATTTCATCAGTAAAATGAGAATAATGATATGAACTATATGAAATTTCTGATATCCAACTATTTTTGACCTACAAGAATGGTAATTTGCAGAAAGTCCCCATCAGTGAGCAGGTTCTCACAGATGTGGCCCCTCACCCTTGGACTTCTCAGCCTCCATAATTTCATGAGCCCAATGAATGAATTCCTATAATAAACTATCGATCCATCTGTCTGTCTGTCTCTCTTTCTCTCTCTCTCCATCCATCCTATTGGTTCTGTCTTTCTGGAGAGCCCTGACTAACACAGAGTGCTACCATGTTTTCACCATTTCATGTTTAGTGAAGGATGTATTTTTTGTGTTTTTCAAACTACTGGTACCTGTATTCTATGAGTTTTTCTTTCCTAGGCTCCAAGTGATACCATATATGTTTTGATAATATGGTGTTTGTATTGTCGTTCAGGCACCATTCATTTTACAATTTCTCTCTGAGATTTCCTCTTTAATCCTAGAATTAATTAGATATATCTTTATTTTATATGTGTGCATAATTTTCTGGCCAAAGATTTCCTTTTAAAGACATCCTTTTGTTATGTATGATATTGAAATATAGTCAGGAATTATAGAGGGTATGATATAGATTCCTGGGAATTTATTGTGGCTTCCTTTGTAGCCTATTAAATGGTCGATTTAAAAAAATATATTCTATGCATGTGTCCTAAAAATAATACATATTTTTTTGCTTGTTGGATGTAAATTTCTATATAAATCAATTAAGCTAAAGCTTCTTATTTTATATGCATTATAATTTTTATTCTGTTTGATCTATAAAATTCTGAGAAGAATATTTTAAAACTAGCAAGTATAGTTGTTAATTTATTTCTTCCTGTAGTTCCATTGGTTGTTGCTGAAAATATTTTGAGGCTATGTGGTTAACGTGTATATATGTTCATGATTTTTATATCTTTTTGATTAGTTGTTCCTTTTAACAGTCTCTCATGGTGTTTTTCTTCTCAAGTTCAATCTGTATCTTCTCCTAAACAATATAGGTATACTTCAAAATACTCTTACTTCCATTTGTTTTTTGCCATAACCCATATTTTCTTGGTACTATCTAGAATTTTAGTGGATTTTATTGGATATAATTGTATGTGTAGAGTGTGTATCTTTGCCTTTTCTAAAAAATAATATATTTTAGCTTTATTTATTTATCCTTGCTTCTCATTTATGTTTTAATGTTCTCCTGGGTTTATTTCTCTGTTTGCTGGAGTGCCTCTTCCAAGAGTGTTTTCTTTTTTCTTTTATTTATTTATTATTATTATTATACTTTAAGTTCTAGGGTACATGTGCATAACGTGCAGGTTTGTTACATATGTATACTTGTGCCATGTTGGTGTGCTGCACCCATCAACTCGTCATTTACATCAGGTATAACTCCCCATGCAATCTCTCCCCCCTCCCCTCTCCCCATGATAGGCCCCGGTGTGTGATGTTACCCTTCCCGAGTCCAAGTGATCTCATTGTTCAGTTCCCACCTATGAGTGAGAACATGCGGTGTTTGGTTTTCTGTTCTTGTGATAGTTTGCTAAGAATGATGGTTTCCAGCTGCATCCATGTCCCTACAAAGGACATGAACTCATCCTTTTTTTATGGCTGCATAGTATTCCATGGTGTATATGTGCCACATTTTCTTAATCCAGTCTGTCACTGATGGACATTTGGGTTGGTTCCAAGTCTTTGCTATTGTGAATAGTGCCACAATAAACATACGTGTGCATGTGTCTTTATAGCAGCATGATTTATAATCCTTTGGGTATATTCCCAGTAATGGGATGGCTGGGTCATATGGTACATCTAGTTCTAGATCCTTGAGGAATCGCCATACTGTTTTCCATAATGGTTGAACTAGTTTACAATCCCACCAACAGTGTAAAAGTGTTCCTATTTCTCCACATCCTCTCCAGCACCTGTTGTTTCCTGACTTTTTAATGATGGCCATTCTAACTGGTGTGAGATGGTATCTCATTGTGGTTTTGATTTGCATTTCTCTGATGGCCAGTGATGATGAGCATTTTTTCATGTGTCTGTTGGCTGTATGAATGTCTTCTTTTGAGAAATGTCTGTTCGTATCCTTTGCCCACTTTTTGATGGGGTTGTTTGTTTTTTTCTTGTAAATTTGTTTGAGTTCTTTGTAGGTTCTGGATATTAGCCCTTTGTCAGATGAGTAGATTGCAAAAATTTTCTCCCATTCTGTAGGTTGCCTGTTCACTCTGATGGTAGTTTCTTTTGCTGTGCAGAAGCTCTTTAGTTTAATGAGATCCCATTTGTCAATTTTGGCTTTTGCTGCCGTTGCTTTTGGTGTTTTAGACATGAAGTGTTTGCCCATGCCTATGTCCTGAATGGTACTACCTAGGCTTTCTTCTAGGATTTTTATGGTATTAGGTCTAACATTTAAGTCTCTAATCCATCTTGAATTAATTTTCGTATAAGGAGTAAGGAAAGGATCCAGTTTCAGCTTTCTACTTATGGCTAGCCAATTTTCCCAGCACCATTTATTAAATAGGGAATCCTTTCCCCATTTCTTGTTTCTCTCAGGTTTGTCAAAGATCAGATGGCTGTAGATGTGTGGTATTATTTCTGAGGACTCTGTTCTGTTCCATTGGTCTATATCTCTGTTTTGGTACCAGTACCATGCTGTTTTGGTTACTGTAGCCTTGTAGTATAGTTTGAAGTCAGGTAGCGTGATGCCTCCAGCTTTGTTCTTTTCACTTAGGATTGTCTTGGAGATGCGGGCTCTTTTTTGGTTCCATATGAACTTTAAAGCAGTTTTTTCCAATTCTGTGAAGAAACTCATTGGTAGCTTGATGGGGATGGCATTGAATCTATAAATAACCTTGGGCAGTATGGCCATTTTCACGATATTGATTTTTCCTATCCATGAGCATGGTATGTTCTTCCATTTGTTTGTGTCCTCTTTTATTTCACTGAGCAGTGGTTTGTAGTTCTTCTTGAAGAGGTCCTTTACATCCCTTGTAAGTTGGATTCCTAGGTATTTTATTCTCTTTGAAGCAATTGTGAATGGAAGTTCATTCATGATTTGGCTCTCTGTTTGTCTCTTACCGGCGTATAAGAATAAAGAGGGTCTTTGTGTGCTTAGTCTGCTGAGATGTTCAATAGTTGAGAATATTGTTCTTGTATTTTAAGTGATACTGCTTTTAAGTGTTATTTTTGTTTAAAATTCTAGATTAAAGGTTTCTTTCATTGATTGGTTTGAAAATATTACTGCATTACCTTCTCACACCATATGACCTCAGTTGGATTCTTGTTTGTACGTTGTCCCTAGGTATCCACAGGCATTGGTTCCAGGATCCCACTGTCCCCCTCAGCGCCTGCTGTCAATACCAAAATCCATGCATACTCTAGTCCCGAAGTTGCCTTGGTAGAACCTGTTATATGAAAAGTCAGTCTTTGGTATCAGCAAATTGCACATCTTATGAATACTGTATTTTCAATCTGTTTGGTTGTAGACATGAACAGATACAGAGGGCCAACTCTATTTATTGCAAAGAATCTGTGTATAAGTGGACCTACACAGTTCAAACCTGTGTTGTTCAAGGATCAGCTGATTTGTTCTATATCTCAGAACACTTAGAAAACTCTTTCTCTCCTCGTCTTTGATGTTTTAAAATTTATTATAATGCATTTGGATGGCCAGGAGTGGTGGCTCATGCCTGTAATACCAGCACTTTGGGAGGCCAAGGTGGGCAGATCTCTTGGGCTTAGGAGTTTGAGGCCAGTCTGGGCAGCATACCGAAACCCCACCTCTATCAAAAAAATACAAAAATTAGCCAGGCATGGTGGTCAGGAGGGTCAGAAAGGTGAAGTGGGAGAATCATCTGAGCCCAGGAAGTGAATGCTGAAGTAAGTGATGATAGTGCCACTGCACTCCAGCCTGGGTGATGGGAGTGATACCTTGTCTCAAAAAAAAAATAAAATAAAACAAAACAAAACCTATATATATGTGTGTGTGTGTGTGTGTGTGTATATATATAAAATATGTAACTATGTATATCCATATATTATATATGTATATCTATATCTTATATATAATATATATCTATGTATATCTATATATTATATATAATCTATATCTATGTATATCTATATATAGTTTCTATATATATGTAGTATATAATACATTTAGGTAAGCTTTTCTCAAATATCTTCTCTGAGCCCTTCCAATATGAGGTGCTTCATCTCTCTCCAATTTTGGAAAATTGTTGGTTATTCTTATATTTTCTTGACATTTATTTTTTCTACTTTTTAAAGACTCCTTTCTTGTTCTATCTTCACAGTCTCTTACCTTTTCATTTCTAGTCTCTGTGCCTTTCTTCCTGCCTGATGTTTTCTGGGAGAGTTCCTTTACTTGATCATTGTTTGGCTGTAGCCATTTGGTTATTTATTCCATCGGTGGGTAAAGTTATATATTTCACGTCTAATATTTCTACTTCGTTCTTCTTTATACCTCAATGCCCCCATTTGGTGAATAATATGCAATATAGCTCCAATATTTTGGAGAATATTTATTATTATATTTATTATGTATATTTAAATTCTTGATTTGTCTATCTATTAATCCTAATAGATAATGTATCCTCATAGATAATATAGTAGAGCTTCAATTTGTATTCTTTCTTTTTGTAGGAGTTATGGATTTCTTTTTTGTCAATTTTATTTTAGGTTCAGGGGTACATGTGCAGATTTTTTTTAATATAGGCAAACTCATGTCATGGGGGTATGGTGTAGAGACCATATTTTCACCCAGGTACTAAGATAGTACCCAACAGTTATTTTTCCTGAACCTCTTTCTTCTCCCACTCTCCTTCCTCAAGTAGGCTCCAGTATCTGTTGTTGTCCTCTTTGTGCCCATTGGTTCTTATTATTTAGCTCCCACTTATAAGTGAGAACATGAGCTATTTGGTTTTCTTTTCCTGCATTAGTTTGCTAAGGATGTTGGCCTCCAACTCCATCTATATTCCTGCAAAGAATATGATTTTGTTGTTTTTTAAGGCTGCATAGTATTCCATGATATATATGTACCACATTTTCTTTATCCAATCTGCCACTGATGGGCATTTAAGTTGTTTCCATGTCTTTGCTATTGTGCATAGTTCTGCAGTGAACATACATGTGCATGTATCTTTATGGTAGAATGATTTATTTTCTTTTGGGTATATACCCAGTAATGGGATTGCTGGGTTGAATGGTAGTTCTGTTTTAAGTTCTTTGAGGAATTGCCACACTGCTTTTCACAAGGGTTGAACTAATTTACATTCCCACCAGCAGTGTATAAGCATTCCTTCTTCTCCACAACCTCACCAGCATCTGTTATTTTTTGAGTTTTTAATAATAGCCATTCTGACTGGTGTGAGATGGCATCTCATTATGGTTTTGATTTTCATTTCTCTAATGATCAGTGATTATATTAGTCCGTTTTCACACCGCTGATAAAGATATACCCGAGATTGGGAAGAAAAAGGTTTAATTGGACTTGCAGTTCTGCATGGATGAGGAGACCTCAGAATCATGGCAGGAGGTGAAAGACACTTCTTACATGGTGGTGGGAAGAGAAAATGAGGAAGAAACTAAAGCAGAAACCCTTAATAAACCCATCAGATCTTGTGAGACTTATTCACTATCATGAGAATAGCACGGGAAAGACCTGCCCCCATGATTCAATTACCTCCCCCTAGGTCCCTCCCACAACACATGGAAATTCTGGGAGATACAATTCAAATTGAGATTTGGGTAGAGACACAGCCAAACCATATCATTCTTCCCCTGGTGCCTCCAAATCTCATGTCCTCACATTTCAAAACCAATCGTGCATTCTCAACAGTCCCCCCAAATCTTAACATTTTAGCATTAACCTACAAGTCCACAGTCCACAGTCTCATCTGAGAAAAGGCAAGTCCCTTCCACCTCTAAGCCTTTAACATCAAAAGCAAACTAATGACTTCCTGGATACAGTGGGGTTACAGGTATTGGGTAAATACAGCTATTCTAAATCAGAGAAATTGACCAAAACAAATGGATTACAGGGCCCATGTAAGTCCAAAATCCAGTGAGACAGTCAAATTTTAAAACTCCAAAATGATCTTCTTTGACTCCAGGTCTCACATCCAGGTCATGCTGATGTAAGAGGTGGGTTCCCATGGTCTTGGGCAGCTCTGCGCCTGTGGCTTTGCAGGGTACAACTTCCTTCCCAGCTGCTTTCATGGGCTGGCATTGAGTATCTGTGGCTTTCGCAGGCACACAGTGCAAGCTGTCAGTGCATCCACCATTCTGGGGTCTGGAGGACAGTGGCTCTCTTCTCACAACTCCAGTAGGCAGTGCCTCAGTAGGGACTCTCTTTGGGGGCTCTGACCCCACATTTCCCTTCCACAGTGCCCTAGCAGAGGTTCTCCATGAGGGCTCCACCCCTGCAGCAAACTTTTGCCTGGGCATCCCGATGTTTCCATACATCTTCTGAAATCTAGGCAGAAGTTCCCAAACCTCAGTTCTTGACTTCTGTGCACCTGCAGGCTCAACACCACATGGAAGCTGCCAAGGCTTGGGGTTTCCACCTTCTGAAGCCACAGCCTGAGCTGTATATTGGCCCCTTTCAATCATAGCTGGAGCATCTGGGACACAGGGTACCAAGTCTCTAGGTTGCACACAGCATGGGGACTCTGGGTCTGGCCCAGAAAGCCACTTTTTCCTTCTGGGCCTCCAGGCCTGTGATGGGAGGGGCTGCCATGAATGTCTCTGCCATGGCCTGCAGATATTTTTCCCATGGTCTTAGGGATTAACATTAGGCTCCTTGCTACTTATGCAAATTTCTGTAGCTGGCTTGAATTTGTCCCCAGAAAATGGGTTTTCTTTTCTATCACATAGTCAGGCTGCAAATTTTTCAAACTTTTATGTGCTGCTTCCCTTATAAAACTGAATGCCTTTAGTAGCACCCAATTCACCTCTTGAATGCTTTACTGCTTAGAAATTTCTTTCACCAGATACCCTAAATCATCCCACTCAAGTTCAAATTCCAGAAATCTCTAGAGCAGGGCCAAAATGCCTCCAGTCTCTTTGCTAATACATAACAAGAGTCATGTTTACTCCAGTTCCCAACAAGTTCTTCATCTCCATCTGAGATCACCTTAGCCTGGACCTTTTTGTCCATATAAATATATTTAAATAAAAATATAGGGCATGGAGATGTGGAAAGATACCTCTCTGTATTACTTTTGTTATTATTACTTCTAAAGTATAATTCATATATCACAAAATTCTCCACTTTATGCATACCATTCAGCGTCTTTTACTACATTCCAAAGGTTTTGCAGCCATCACCACTACCTAATTTCAGAATACTTTCGTAATGCTGGAAAGCAAGCCTGTACTTACTGGCAGCCACTCTCCAATTCCCCCGTTTTTGCAGTCCCTGACAAACACTAATCTACCTTCTCTATAAATAGATGTACTTGTTCTGGGCATTTCCTGTATATGGAATAATGCCCTTTGCATCTGCATCTCTTACTTAGCACAATGTTCTCAAGGGTCATACTTGCTATAGCATGCATCAGTACTTCAATCCTTTTTGTGGCCAAATGATATTCCATTTTATAGCTATACCACATTTTGTTTACCTGTTCAACAACTGAGGGCTGTTTCGGATGTTTACACTTTTTCACTGTTACGAATAATGCTGCTATGAGCATTTTTGTCCATGTTTTTGAGTGAACATCTGATTTTAATTTTCTTGTTTATATACCTAGGAGTGCAATTGCTGCATCATATATGACTTTATGTTTAAGTTTTTGACTAACTGACAGACTGTTTTCCGATCTCAGTGGCTACAGCATTTTACATTCCCACTAGTAATATATGAGAATTCCATTTTCCCCATAACTTTCCAAACATATGTTGTGTTTTTATTAAAGTCACCCTTGTCAGTCTGAAGTGGTATCTCATTTTGATTTACATTTACATTTTCCTAATGAGAAGAAACATTGAACATCTCTGCATGTGCTTGTTGGCCATTTGTATGTATGCTTTACATAAATTTCTATTCAAGCTTTTTTTTTCCCATTTTAAAATTGCCTTTTTTGCTCACTTATATGAATTCTTTGTATAATCTGATACCAGACCCTTGTTAGGTATATGATTTACAGATAGTTCTCTCATTACATGGATTATCTTTTCACTTCCTTGACAGAGTCCTTGGAAGCATGAACGATTTTTTATTTTAGTGAAGAACATTTATCTTTCTATTTGAGGATTGCTTGTGCCTGCCTCAGAAATGTCTAATCCAGAGTCACAAAGGTTTGCACCTATGATTTCTTCAAGACATCGCTTTTGGAAGGAGAACTCTCCTGGTTTTTAGGGGAGGAAGGACATTGTTTATTTATGCCTCTTGTCTGTTAACGATATTTCTCCTGATCGTATTCATATGCCCACCACCCCTCCATGGAGCATCCAATGGCTTGGAACAGAGCTCTTGGGACTGGCATCCTTCCACTGACTTTGACGCTGATGAGAGCCCTGATCATGTGATTCTACTGGCCTTACCCCAACCCCCATGCACGTACTCCTCAGACATCTAGAGCCGGAGTCCAGAGCCTCTGTGGGAACGCTTGGCAGCTCACGCTGTTCTAAGGCTGGAGCGGACTTTCTCAGTCTATTCCAGGCAGACAGGACAGCAGGGGGTCCAGCCCCTACAAGCGCCTCTGTCTGGAATAGACTGCGTTCATCTCTGGTGTTAGGAAGCAGGCCTGTTTCAGGGGTTGGGGAAGGTTGTTCGGTGTGAAGTGGGTCCTCTCTAATTATTTTTACTGTATGTGTGACTTCTTCCTAGAAAGAATGGGAGAATATTTACGTTAGAACATTTTATCTATTCTTTGTCAATTGTTGTTTGTCTGCAATTTTAAAGTAGACAAAGGAGAGCTCAATGTAAATATGTTCTTACTACTTAATTATGGTTGATGTCCACTGCCATGAGATCATATTTACTTCTATATACCATCTATTACTTAGGTATTGTCCTGCTCCTGATGAGAAAGCAGACTCAGAAAGATTATAAAATAACCCTAGGCCACAAATCTTGTGAGGAGAAGAATAACAATTAGAAACGAGTTTCTTTGGGCCTTCAAAGCTTAACCTTATACCATTACATTGAACTGAATGACAGTACTTTTGCTATAATCGGTCTCAGAGTTTGTGGTTCTGTGTTGTTTTCCCAAGGAAACAGTGTTCCCCTTTAATGTTATTTCAAGCTTTTAAATGTCAACACCCTTTTTTTTTTAAAAAAATAAAGCTTCTTTTTTGTTTGTTCTATTCCATTGTTATAGTTATTGTTTTTTCTCAAGGGATCCGTATTATTTATCTGCTGAATATTTCTTACCTATCTTCTGTCAATTTTTAGTTTTTGAGTGTTTGTCCTCTGTCACTTTGTTTTATGCACCAGCTATTCACTAAGATATAATTTGCATGGAGTAAACTACAAAAAACCTAAGCGTACAGATTAATGACTTTTAATATAATTATACATTGTATAATAACACCCTGATTAAGAGAGGGAACATTTTCCTCTATGCCTAAAAGTTCTGAAGTGCTCCTTACCAATCAATACTCACCCCTCAAATGAAGAATATATTCTAAATATTGTCACTATATTAGTACCTTTGTCCCTTTGTGTTGCTATAAAGGAATACCAGAGGCTGGGTCATTTATAAAGGAAAAAAGAGGTATTTCGCTCATAGTTCTGTAGGCTGCACAAGAATAATGGCACCAACAACTGCTCTTCATGAGGGCCTAGGCTGCTTTCCCCCCACAGCAGAAGATGAAAGGGAACCAGTGTGTTGCAAAGATCAGATAGTGGGAGAGGAAGCAAAAGAGAGAGGAAAAGCGCAAGGCTCTTTTTAATAACAGGCTCTTGTGGGAACTAATAGAGTGAGAATTCACTCACTACCTTCTCCCAGGGAGGGGGTTAATCTATTCATGGGGATCCACTCCCATGACCCAAACACCTCCCATTAAGCCCCACCTCCAACATTGGGGATCAAATTTCAACATGAGATTGGGAGGGGACAAATATCGAAACTATAGCAGCCATAGCAGATTAATTTTGCTTAATTTTGTGCTTCATAAGAATGAAATCATTCAGTATCTTCTCTTGTTCTGACTTCTCTTAACCAGTTGGATATATATGCTACTACTTTGTTTGTTTTTTCTTTCATTTCATTTTGTTTTGGCCTAGAAATATCCTATTTATTGTATAATTATCACACAGTTCGATATCCATTTTTGTGATGGTAGACAGGTTTACTTGTTGGCTATTATGCATAAGTAACTGAATATTCTTGTAAACTTCTTTCTGTTAAGATACATACTCATGGCCGGGCGCGGTGGCTCACGCCTGTAATCCCTGCACTTTGGGAGGCCGAGGCGGGCGGATCACGAGGTCAGTAGATGGAGACCATCCTGGCTAACACGGTGAAACCCCGTCTCTACTAAAATACAAAAAATTAGCCGGGCGCGGTGGCGGGCGCCTGTAGTCCCAGCTACTCTGGAGGCTGAGGCAGGAGAATGGCGCGAACCCGGGAGGCGGAGCTTGCAGTGAGCCGAGATGGTGCCACTGCACTCCAGCCTGGGCGACAGAGTGAAGACTCCGCCTCAAAAAAAAAAAAAAAAAAAAAAAAAAAAAAAGATACATACTCATTTTTCCTGAGTATATATAGCTGGGGATGGAATTGCTTGGTGAAAGGCTGAAACGGACACAGAGTTTTGCAAATTTTGTATTTTTGTATTTTGCAAAGTTTGTATTATTTTACATTTTTATGAAAAATGTAGGCTATTTGCAGTTGCTCTATATTCCCATGCATTTAGTCTTTTGAGTCTTTTAAGGTTTAGCCATTCTCCCAGGTGTGTAGTGATATCATCTATTTTGGTTTTCACATGACTATTAGTCATTTAGATATCTTCTTATGTAAAGCACCTTTTCAAATTTTTCCACTCATTGATGTACTGGGTTGTTTGTCATTTTCTTTGTGATCTATTGGAGTTCTTTATATATTCTGAATGAGTCCATTGTTTCATATATGTACATGTGAAGCGTTGAAGTTGACAGCCTCTCTGAGAATGCTTGGCAGCCCATGCTGTTCTAAGGCCAGAGTGGACTTCCTCAGTCCATGCCAAACAGAGGGTACCATAGGGATTGGACCCAGTCAAGACATATATATATAAAATATATAATTATTTGCAACATGCATATATGTTGCAAATCATTATTCTTGGTCTCCAGATAGCTTTTGCCTTGTTAAACACTAACCTATAATAAGAAGAAGCTTTTTAAAGATGAGGTACAATTTAATTGATTTCTTACTGTAGTCAGTGCTACAGTACCTGGTCTAAGAAATAGTTTCCTACGTCAAGTTCATGAAAATATTTTGTATTTTTTCCTTTACAAGGTTTCTAATTCTAACTTTCACATCTTAAGTTAATTTCAATGTATGGTAGAAAGTGGTTTTTACAATTAACTTTTTAGAACAACAATTATTATTTCACTCAGAAACCTTCAACTGAAAAATCTCTCATTTCCCCAATGAAGGGCATTGATGTCTTTGTTTTTAAAAAAATTAAATGACTGTACATAGGGGGCATACTGTTTGAATCTGTATTCTTTTACTTTGATATATTTATGTATATGTATGACTGTACCATAGCGTTTACATTATTGTAGCTCTTAAATGAGTTTTGAAATCTAACAGAGTAAGTCCTCCAACTTTTTCAAGACCAACTTGCCTATTCTAGATTATTTGATTTTCAAATACATTTTTAAGTTAGCATCTATATTTCTCTAAAAACTCCTACTAGAATTCTTAACCAGAATTATGTTGACACGATAGCCTCACAAAATTGAGTATTCCAATCCATGAACATGATATATATTTCTCTATTTAGTCTTCTTTAATTTTTCTCACCAATAGCTTTCAGGGGCTTTGCACCTGCTTCATTATATGTATTTTCAATCATGTAATGATTTTGAATATTATTCTCTAGTATGTTTTATTAAATTTCATTTTCTAGCTGCTAATTGCTAGTATGGAGAAATTAAGATGATTAAATCAATGTTATAAAGGTATAGATTAAGTACAATAGACTGCAACACTTTAAAACGTATAATTAAATGCAGGTTTACAAATGTATACACAAATGGAGCAACTGCTATAATCAAGTATGGGAATTTCCATAAGCCCAAAGTTTCTTGTAACCCTTTGCAGTTCATCACTCTTTCAACCCTCCGCCCCAAGGAGCCAGTGTTACTTTAGGTCAGTTTGCGTTTTTAACCATTTTCTGTAAATGAAATTAGACCTGTGTTGTTTTGTGTCTGCCTTCTTTCATGCCTCGCATTAATTTTAAAATCCATCCATATGAGTATTTTCATCAACAGTTAATACCTCATAATTGCTGAGTAGTGTTCCTTTGTGTGCAGGTTTGTTTATACATTCACCTGTTATTGGACGTTTGTGTCATTCTAGGTTTGGGCTATTAGGAAGAAAGTATCATATGCATCCACATACAAATCATTGTGCAGACAAAGTATGTAAATTCCTAGGAATGGAAGGACTGTCCATCTGATTTGTATTTGTTTAAACTTACAAGAAACTGTGAGTCAGATTTTCAAAGGAGTTGTACTGTTTTTCATTTCCACAAGCATAAGACTTCCAAGTGCTTTATATCTTCACCAACATGTTGTATTTTCAATCTTTTGAATTTTAGTCATTCTCATGGATATGTAATGGTATCTCATCGTTGTGTTGATTGATCTCCCAGATGACTAAAGAGTTGAGTATCTTTTCCTGTGCTAAATGACCATTCATATACCTTCTTTTCTGAAGTATCTATTCAAGTCTTTTGCCAAATGGTTTCATTGTACTGTTTATCTTATCAGACTACATTATATATATCCTATTTAAAAAATCCATTGTTGGAGATAAATATAGTATCTCCTATATTGTGGCTTCTTTTTAAGTTCTCTTAATGTTCACTATTTTGGAGATAAAGATAGATAATCACCAAAAAGTTGATTTTATATATATATACACATATAACTATATTCATGTCTAAGAATCATTAGTCTAACATATATGTAAGGATCTATTTCTGAATTCTCTCTTCTCTTCCATTGATATATGTTCTGTTTTTTTCAACAATACAAGTGATCTTGATTTCCATAGCTGTACAGGAAATCTGGAAATAGGTAGTGAATTCATTCACCATTGTTCTTGTGTAATGTTGCTTTTTTATTATTCTTGATCATTGACATTTCCATATAAATGGTAGCATCAGATTATAAATTTCTACCAAAATGCCTGTTGGAATTTTTACTAGAATCGCATTGGATCTGGAGATCAATTTGGGAAGAATTGACTTTTTAGCGACAACAACTCTTGTGATCCATGACAACGTTTATCTCCCCAGTAATTCAGTTCTTTTATAATTTCTTAAAGCAATGTTTTGTAGCTTTCAGCATACTGGTCTTACATCAATTTTGTTGAATTTATTTCTAAGCATATCATGTATTTTGATGTTACTTTAATTAAAATTGTATTTTTATTTCACTTTCCAAAAGCTCATTGGTAATATACAAACATACAACAGACTATTTATATTGAACTTATATTCTGCAGCATTGGAAACTCACTTATTAATTTTTATAGATTTTTGTAGATTTCTAGGATTGTGTACATACACAATCATTATCTGTTAATAAAGGCAGATTCAATTCTTCCTTTTCAGTCTTTTCAGTGCTTTATTTACTTTTTCTTGCTTCATTGCATTAAGATCGCTAATCTAATGCTGGATTGAAACAGTAAAAGTGGATATTCTACCCTTTTGTTTGATTTAATAGAAAAGCATTCGATCGTATGCCATTCAATATAATGTTACCTGTGGGTTTCTCAAGTCTGCCCTTAGTGGTATTGGAAGTATTGCCTTCTATTCTTATGAAGCTGAGAGTTTTGTGGAGTTTGTTTTTTATCATCATGAAAAAAAGTTTTCAATTTTACCAAAAACATTTTTTCTGTGTATGTCGAGGTAATCATATAGTCTTTCACTTTCATCCTGATAATGTAGAGAATTACATTGGGTTTTCTGCAAATATACAAAAGATTTATTGAATCAAGTTATGACAGTTTTTTAATATTTTAAACTGTTTTAACAACTATACCGAGATATAACTTACATGCAAAACTGAACATAATTAAACTGTATAAATTTAAAAGTTTGAACATATGTATACATCTGTAATCAAGATAGTGGATATAGGCTGGACACAGTGTCTTATGCCTGTAATCTCCGAACTTTGAGAGGTCAGGGGAGGCAGATTGCTTGAGCTCAGGAGTTCAAGACCAGCATGGGAAACTTGGTGAAACTCTATCTCTAAAAAAACAAAAAATTAGCCAGGCATGGCAGCGTGTGCCTGTAGTCTCAGCTACTTGGGAGGCTGAGTTGTGAGGATGGTTTGAGCCCCGGAGACAGAGATTGCAGTTAGCCAAGATTGTGCCTCTGCACTCCAATCTGGGTGACAGGTCCGGACCCTGGCTCAAAAAAAAAAAAAAAAAAAAATAGTAGATATATCTACTACTTCCAAAGTGTCCTTGTGTCCCTAATAATTCCTCCCTCAGCTTTCTGCCCCAATCTCAGACAACCACTGCTTGGCTTTCTGTCATAATAGAGTAATTTAACTTTTCTCAAGTTTTCTGTAAATGGAATCATACACTATGTATACATTTTTGTTTGTATACTTATATATTATGGTATTTTTGTATATCTTTTTCACGCAGAATAATTATTTTGATTTGTAGCCATGTTTTCATGTGTATTAATAGATCACTCTGCTATACTGCTGAGTAATGTAATAAATGTAATATTCCATGTGATGGATATATCACTATTTATTTTATTCCTTCATCTGTTAATGGGTTCGGAAGGCTTCTGGTTATAAACCAAAGCTTCTCTCGCAAAGTTGTATGGACATAGCCTTTCTTTTCATTTGGGTGAAATAGCAGTATCATATGGTAGGTACAGGTTGACTATATTAAGAAGCTGCCACACTGTTTTATAATATGCTTGTAAAATTTCACATCCTCATCAGCAGTGTGTGAGTGTTTTAGTTTCAGTACATCTTTGCCAACATGTGGAATGGTGAGTCTTTCAACTTTACCCGTTTTACTTGGTTTACATTTGCATTTCCCTAATGACTAATGGTGTTGAATACCTTGATAGGCTGTTATGTGCCTTCTATATGTCTTCTTTGTTGAGGCATCTTTACAAATCTTTTATTCATTTGAAAATCTGATTGTTTGTCTCTTTATTAATAAACTTTGAGAGTTCCCTTAGTGTTATACACAGGTCCTTTATCAGATATATGATTTCCAAATATTTTCTCCTTAAGTGTGGCTTATCCTTTCATTCCCTTGCCAATGTCTTTGAAGAGTACTTTTTTAAAAGTGTTGTTGAAGTGTAATTTATTGTTTTGTTCTTTTACCAGTTCTTAGGCGGAATGCTTCCAGCTTTTGCCCATTCAGCATGATGTTGACTGTGGGTTGGTCATAGATAGTTCTTATTATTTTGAGATATGTTCCTTTAGTGCCTAGTTTGTTGGGAGTTTTCACATGAAGTGATGTTGAATTTTATCAAAAGTCTTTTCTGCAGCTATTGAGAGAATCATGTTGTTTTTGGTTTTAGTTCTCTTTATATAATGAATCACGTAACATATAATTTACCTGTTGCATCTGGTAACTCTCCATATCTGCCCACTTTGTGGGAGGGGCCCTTGGTGCAACAAACAAGGAGGATTCAATGTTAGAGACACGGAGACTCCACTGAAGCCCTGGACCCCGAGAGTGAGCAGTGTCCCTGGTGTAGACCAAGAACTCTCAGCACTGAGGCTCCTGACACTCAGGAGGATGGTAAGGGTCAATCTCTTGGTGAGCAGCGAGGTCCCTGGAACTCTCACCTAGGTCTCAATGGGCATATGGGCAGCTTTTCTTTGGACAGGCCCTAGCCAGGTGACCCAGGTGCTGGCTGCATCCTAGGTAATCCACTGAGGACCATAGGATGGCACCAATACTAATGCTGGTCTCTTTGGTCATTTTAAGTGTTGCTTTTACTTCCCAATAGGCTGGCTTTAGTGCAGAACCCTCATAGGAAGCCACCATCACATGGAAAGGAGGAAAAGACCACAACAGAGTAGGTGAGCCTGGAGCCACACTAACCTTCCACTCTGAACATTCAGGTAGGTCTAAATGGAGAAGCTGGGTAGTTTGCTTAGAACCTGCCTTGGCCTGACGTCCCTGCTGCCCCCAGCTCCTAGGACCATGGGGATCCTTGTACACTTGCTCCCCCAACCCCAAGGGGACACAAGAAAGCAGCATGGTCCTTCCCCTTGGAAGTCCCTTGCAGAAGAGCAGGGCACCTGGAATATTCGAGTTCCTGGGAGACGGGTCCAGTTATTAGCCAGGGACCAAAGTACTGGTGCTTCCTTACTATTGGTCACACCATGTCCAAGCTTGGCCTAACTCCTGTGCTGCCCTGGCCTTAAGGTTTGTGTTTGGAGGCTCCACCCTACAGCTGGAGCCATCTTGCTTTGTCTCCTCTAAAACAGGTCCTGACCACACAGAAATGTAATTGTGCTTCTCCTCTGGCGTAAAACATTCCTTCAGCTTCTCAGACTGCGGCAACCCTTTCCGGTGTTGACCTGCATCCTGTGTGTATGAAAGGAAGAGGAGGTGACAGGGCATGGGGGAGGGGGAGCAGAAAGAGGAGGGGGAGTGGTGACAAAAAGCCTGAAGGACAGAATGAGTGGAGAGGCAGGATGAAGAGGACCAGGAGAGGAAGAGGACCAGAGTGTGAATACCAAGGAATCTGTATTCTCAGCCCCAGAAGGGTAGCCCTGTCTCTCTAGAACTCCACTAACCCCATCCTGGGCACACACACACCTACACACACACACACAGAGTTCTCTGATCCTCCAGCCTCCTTTCTTCCTTTAAAAAGAGCCTCTCACCCTTCCTCCCATTCGTCATCCTGGGGGTTCTTTCTTTTTCCACTGGGTCTTCCAGGGCTGGTTCAGGTCCTTCACCTGCAGCCAAACCCTTGCCTTGTGGTTCTGGAGAGTCCAGAGCAGTGAAAGCTCTCAGGAAAAGTAAGTGCAGGGCAGATGAGGTCACAGGGTCACCCTGCAGAATCTGAGCGCCGTTGTCCAAGTTCAGATGTCAGACTTTTCCCAAAGAAAATCAAAGAAGATTCTTGGTCCAGGTCATTCTTGTACACAGTTAAGCTATGAGACCATTATGACCAATTCTCTTTCTAAAGCCAAAGGTCAGCCTTAACAAGGGTAAGAGTAGGTGTGGATGAAGATTGCAAACTGCGCAGTGAGCAAAACTTGGGCAGCTCCCACAAAGGCCCCGGGAGGAGCTGCCTAGGCCAGGGTCTAAGAAACCTTCTGTATTAGTGAGCTTAGGCCGCCATCACGAAATACCATCAACAGGGTGGTTTGAAAAGCAGAAATGTACTCTTTCACAGTTCTAGATTCTAAATGTTGAAGATCAAGACTGAATTCCAGTGAGAGCTCTCTTCCCGCTTTGGAGATGCACACAGACTCTCTGTGTCCCCACATGGCCTTTCCTCGCTGTGTGTGATTTGTGGGAGGAGGAGTGGGGTGAACAAGCTCCCTGACATTCCTCTTAGAAGGACACTAATCCTATCAGATCAATGCCCCATGTTTACGACCTCACTAATCTTAATCACTTCCTTAAAGGTCTTGGCACTATATAAGTCCCACTGAGGTTAGGGCTTCAACATGTACATTTTGGAAGGCTGTAAACCTTCAGTTCTGGCTCCTCCTCAGCGTGCTCCCCCACAGTTTCCCCTCCTCTCTGTGATTCAGATCCCTCTGCAGTGGCACTTGCGTGGTCTTTCTTTATAGTTTCCCCCTTCCTTGCATTCTCTTCTTTCTGTTTTCTTTCTAGGTAGTTCTATACATGTAACATTAGGCATTTGTCAAATGAAGAGACCACCTCGTAATTTCTGCATTAATAAACACAAGCCTGAATTTATTACTTCTTAAAGGGAGAGAGCTATGCTGATCATTCAGTCTCTCTGAGCAGCCTGGACTTAGAATTTGTGGAAAGTGGGGTTGAGAGACTGGCTAAGGGCACAGACATCAGTGAGCTGGTGTTGATTCGTTGGCACTCAGAGCTGCTCATTGGACAAAGTTGCTTTCAACTGGCTTACTTTCAGAAGTGGGGGGCAAGCACTGACTGAGGGGCTTGCAGAAATATGTTCACTGAGGTGAGTGGCTGTGGTAGGCAGAATAAACTCCCCTAAAAGTGTCCAATCCTAATCCCTGGGACTTGTGAATATGTTACTTTACATGGCAGAAGAGACTTTGGAGAGGTGTTAAGGATGTTGAGAAAGGCAGATTATCCAGGAGAGCCCAGCACCCTCACAAGGGTGCATGTAAATGAGAGAGGGAGGAAGGAGAGTCCATGTCGGAAAGGTGCAATGTGACAGTAACTTGACATGCAACAGAAGGACTTATGTTTGGGGGTTGAATTCCTTCTCTCCCCTAGCAATCACTTTTTATTTCACATGGTACACATTTCTTACAATCTACTCTGTAACGTCTCGTGGAAATGCTTTGCTCAACCTTTGTGGTTACTTTTAATGTTTCTGTAACCATTGCCACACCCTACTCTAACACGTGTAGACATCTGTGCTCCCCTCCTGCAAATATACCTGAACTCCTGCAAACTCTGTCTCACTAACAGCTGGCTTGCAAACCTTTGCAAACTTCAGCCAGGTTCTCCTGCCCCTTGCACTTCCTGGGTCAGAGGACACCCCACCCTGCTTCTGCTAGCCCTCCCTGTGCTGCACCCCCTGTCTAACCAGTCCCAGTGAGATGAGCCGGGTACCTCAGTTGGTAATTCAGAAATCACCCGCCTTCTGCGTTGGTCTCGCTGGGAGCTACAGACCAGAGCTGTTCCTATTCAGCCATCTTGCCCCACAAAAGATCTCTGGGAGGATAATTTTATTGTGCAATAAATTTTGAATTCGGGTGTCCTAGTAGTCTTCAGGGAAGCAATCATTTTAATGTTTGGCTCACTTACATGACATTAAGCTAATTGGAAATTTCATCAGGTTTTCCAAGTCATTTAGGAGATGGAATTCCAGGTAAAACACATTCCATCTCTTGCTCTGCCTATCTGCTAATCCCATTTCATCCTCCAAAATAAATGCAAACAATTGTCAACCATAAAAATAAGACTCTTAGTTACCGGAAAATAGCCATCGTCACTAAAATATGTAAATACTTCCCATTTCAAAATAGTTGTGTTAAATTCAAACTGCCTTAAAAACCCCATACCTCAGCATTTTGAAATGCTTAAAAAGACTATATTAAGACTGTTTCTAGATTTTCAGAATTTATTTAAAGTATGTCCTCAAGACTGATTTATGCAAAATTTAAAAAATACTTTGTAGTTCCAAGAATCAATGATCATGGAATTTGAATTGATATTTTACACTTACTTTTTATATATAAAGCCCCACCTCCCTCCCTCCCTCCCACCCTCCCTCTCTCCTGCCCCCTTTCCTTCCTTCTGTTCTTCCTCCTTCCTTCCTCATCAGATTAAAGCCATTAGGCAGGCTCGAATGAGGAACCCTGCCCAACCAGAGTCAGACCTCAGAAAGGAAGGTCGCTGAGAAGGGCAACAGCCTAATGAGGCTGAGGGATTGGTTATACAGAAGGGGACTGAGCAAATAAGTATGTTGAGGATAGTGAGAGCTAAGTCAGAGAAGTGAGTTACAAATATGAAAAGAGTTAAGCTAGAATGAACCCTATAGTGTTGGATTCTAATTAGTAGTATTGGTGTGAGTTCATGGTTTTAAATAGTTTTAGATATATAAATATAAACAGATGTATGTGTATATATGTGTCTAATGTGTGTGGATGTATGTATGTACACAATTACATACACATATTTTCTAACTCTGTCCACTAACGGGGCCTAGTAGCATGAGCGCATCCAGTACCCAGGCCTTTCTTTCTAAATATCACTCTCCAAAAGAAACTACGGGACCTTGGAGAAATAGCTGATTCCAGGGTAGGGACAACAAAGGCACAAAATAAGCCCAGAACATCTTGTTTCACCAGATAGTAAGTGCTCAAAGAATGGAGTAGTGTCAAAAGGACACAGAGTCAGCTTGAAGGGGCTCTCCCTGGAAAATCCTAAGACAATTTGCACATCAAAATAAATAGTGTTATCAGATTATATCACATTAGATGAAACAGGAATCCATTAATCCACATGGATGTCATACAAAAGAGATAAAAGGAATTTCTTCTCTAAAGTTGAATCCCAACTAATAAATGTTAGTGGAATGATGGAATTAGCATATCACCATCTGGTGATCATCATGGTAAAAGTAATTAATTCAGGCAAAGAATATCAAAAAAGGCTTACACTCAGTGTATAAGAGTTGGATAAGAAATGTGATATTTACCTTGTTTCAAACTGTTTCTCAGTAAATTATTACACATTAAAAGGGAATGTAGAATTTTTAGTGAAGAAGCTTAGCAAATACTAGCTTACTCCAATGACTAAATTTAACGTCACCAGTAACAGGAAAGAAGATCCTGGGTCACGTGATAGAGAGAACATCACTTCTGGGATAATCCCAACAAAATGCATAACGTGAATCTAATCATGAGGAAACATCAGAGAAAACAAACTTGAGGATATTCTACAGAGCAACCAGCCTGAACTTTCAGATATGTAAAGTCCACAAAGATCAGGAATGACTGTGTTGTTTTGAGTTGAGGAAACTAAAGAAATCTGATAAGTAAGTGTAATATGTGGGTCCCAAGGATGTTGTTGGGACATTTGGTGTGAAATGTGGATGGAATCTCTGGGTGAACATATATAGGCATTACTTAAAGTGTACTTGCAACTTTTTCGTCAATTAATTTTTCTTAACATACAAACTCCTAATGCCCTTTAAAAAGCCTTCCTTAACTTCCTCAGATTATACCACTCCTCAGGTTTGCCTGTGATATATTTTCCCCTGCAAACTGCCTCTGTGTGATCTAAACAAAACCAACCTATACTACTGTATCAGATCAGCAGTGCAGTATAGCTAAAGAGGTCACAGTGATGCTAGACTGATGGAATACCCGCCTTTGTTGCCTAGTTTCGTGGTCATGAATGAAGTTACAGCAGATAATCTCCCTTCCTGCAATCTCTCCACTTGCGATGCCCTCTCTGATGCTGCTAGCATCATGGGGAAGTGCTTAGAAAGCTGGCATGAAGAGGGCTGCAAAGGTGAGTGGAAGCAGTGATTATTCCATACCCACAAAGGTCGCTAAGGAAAAAGGGAATTGCCTACTAGGTGCATAGCATATTATCCATCCTTACCCTGAGAGAATCACAAGGTAAGTTTACGCTGGCATTTGTTCCAAAAATTCCCTCTAGAATACCTTCCTTCTGCTTATTTTGGGGCCAAATGTGTAAAAGAAAGGGTGAATGAAGAATAAACCAAATTCCCCTAATACCCACATTTCTTCCTATTTGTGTAGGAGACATTTCAAATAAGCACTGGCAAGATGCAATGTATGTAATGGACACTGAGCTTATTTGATGTTGTTTCTTATGTACTTTCAGAATATATTCTATGGAAACAGTTCATAAAGGCTCCAAACTTTCCCAGCTTTCATTTGAAGATATCATGTGCCAGGAGCAAAATGTGTTCTATTTGTTAGGTGATACATGGGGATAACACGTCATTCATATGAAGACGGAATTCTCAGCTCCACACAGAGACTGTGCACTGAAACCCTGATTTTTGGTTCTTATTCGGAGACATATTGAATTTTATTTAATATCTGGCTCTTGTCATATTTGCTTAATTGCTTTCCAGCAGAAGAGCAGAATCATAGCAGGAAAGCCTCAAGGGTAGCTGGGGAGAGGTCAGGAACGTCTGAGCCAGGCACAATGACAGAAGAGACTAGTGTGTGGAGGAAGAGCTAACATCCAAGCTAGAATTTCATTACAACACAAGGCAATCACAAATATTAACACAAACAGAAAGAAAGGGTAACTCCGAAAAGGCTGATTATTATCTGCATTCTTCACTTGAGAGGACAGGGGAATTGCTACTACATTAATAAAAAGTTTACATAGGATTATTTAAAGAGAAGCACAGTTACATGAATTCTCTTATATAAACTACCTTCCCCCAATCATCTTAGATGTATAAAGTTTTACAAGAAGAGATCCAAACACTGAAGAGTTAGGTACCATATTGTAACAATGGTGATCAAAGTTCTAAGAAGAAAAGGGCTCTAAGTAAGATGGAAATGAAAGGACAAATCACAAGTGGTTCCATAGAAAACTCTTCTGTGCTTTTCAACATGCAAAGCAGGTGTGTGTAGACATTTCTTCCTACATACTTTGTTCCTTCAACTATTAAATATTTATTGAGTGTCTACTATGTGCCATACGCAGATCTTCATATAGGGGATGTAGCAGTAAAGAAAACCAACAACATTCTCAGTCTTCCTACAGCATATAATCTAGTTAGGGGATACAGGAAATAAGTTTATCACACTTAAAGGGTTTTATAGCTAGAAGAAATTTGCGTCATATAAATAACAATTAACCTAAAAATCCATAAAAATTGCTCCGCTAACATTCATTTTAATAGCTAACACACTGTGCAGAGAAAAATTTTAAATGCACATTTCTTATTTTAAAGTATCTATGACTCATTTTTAAAGTAGAACTTTTTGTTATTTTCTTTCATGTCTTTCTGCTAAATATACTCAAAAGCTGAATGTCCTTTAAAGTCTGATTGTATCTTCAAACTCATGACTACTTGTTTCTTTGCAGTAATGTGGCTGTAAATGTATAATTCCAATAAGTTTCAAATAGTTTGAGAGCAATTGGATTTGCAGAGAGTTCATCTCTGTAGTGCATTTTTACTTCTGAAAGAAAGGCACCCACTAATGGAGAAACCGCGACAATGTAATGTTGCTAACCGTTCAGTAGAGGGTGCTGTAACTTAAAGCTGAAGAATGGCTCTGGGCTAGATTATTAAAGCTGAAAGGTGAATGCAGGCTGAGGGGGTAAGAGGAGAGAAAACTAAGTGGATCTTTCCTTTTTTATTCATCGCTACAGTTATAGAGCCTTAACATACACCAAGAAACGATACAGAGCTAAAATATGATTTAAAACCTGAGTGTAACACTTTTTTTTTTGTTTTAAAAAATAATCTCTGTCTATATTCACTCACTGTGTACTACAATCTTACTAAAAAAGAAAACAAATGTAATACATTTATATTTCAAAATTATATTATATATTGCGAAAACGATTACATCAGCATCCCTTCAACAATAATAAAATTAAAGGTTCATATTGAGTCAGGACTTTTGCAATTCCTGTGAATGATTTATCCATGATTCAGTCATCTATTTAAGCCTAAAGTGTATAATGTAGCTTTGCTGCAAAAATGGCATGAGATGGTTAAAGTTAGTTTTGTTTTGTTTTCTTTCTTTTTCTTGTTTTATTTTATTGAGACAGGGTTGCCCAGGTTGAAGTGCAATGGCATAATAATGGCTCACTGCAGCCTCAAACTCCTGGGCTCAAATGATCCTCCTGCCTCAGCCTCCAATGTAGCCAGGACTACCGACGTGCACCACGATGCTCAGCTAATTTAAAAATTTTTTTTGTAAACACTGAGTCTCACTATTTTGCCCTGTCTGACCTCAAACTCCTGAGTTCAAGGAATCCTCTCACCTTGGCTTTCCAAACTGCCTGGATTGCAGGCATGAGCTACCATGCCTGGCGTTATTTCTTAATTGTGGTAAAATTCACATAACGTAACATTAACCATCTTAACAATTTTTAAGTGTACAGTTCAGTGGCATTAAGTACATTCATACTAATGCAACCAAACTCCAGAACTCTTCACCTTACAAAACGGAAACTTTGTGCCCATTAACACTAACTCCTTATTCTTTCCTCCTGGAAGCCCCTGGCAACCACCATTCTATTCTATTTATGAATTTCACCACTCTAAGTACTCATATAAGTAAATCATACAGTATTGGTCCTTTTGTGATGGGCATATTTCATTTAGCATAATGTCCTCAAGGTTCATTCATACTGTAACATGTCAGAATTCCTTTCTTTTTTCAAGTGGAATAATATTCTATTGCATGTATACACTGCATTTCTTATCCCCTCTTCATGACAGACACAAAGCTTGATGCAATTGTCACGGGTTTTGAGTACACATCGAAATAATTAAGAAAGGTCAGCTAACAGTTCTCACAATAAAGTGAAAGAGAAACTGCTGCCTTGGGTGAGTTTCTCACTCAGTTTGATGAAAGAAAGAATATATGAATTTTTCTCCTGTACCAGATGTGGGCTGTGCAAGACAGCCATGGTGGGGTTGTCTTGGATTTTTTTCTGAAGAGAATCTTCTGGAAGAAATACAGATTTCAGCAGGGGAAAAAATGTTGAGGCATCATCAGATGTCTAGGACCTGAAAAAGGAGACATAAATGACCAGCCAGGGAGGAAAGAACCTGATCCCCACTAAGAAACTACATGAGAGATCCATAGTATTGCGGTGGGGTAGGGAGTCTCCATATAACTCCCAAAAAAGAGCCATAAGAGAAAGAGAGGGTTTTAAAAGCTCTCAGGGCAGAGAACGTAGTGCTGCTCACAACTGTATGAGTCAAGTAGGAACCTGCTGACTGCCCGCTTCCTCTCCTCTCTACCCTGTTGTGACTCTGGTGTGGTTAGCGAGCTAGAGAAGGAAGAATCCTAGACGGAGAAAAAGAAAAAGGGAGACATGTCCAGTTTCTCCACTGCAGGCTTTTGGTCTGCAGCTGGCCTGAGTGGAGGGAGAAGTAGTTTTAGCTTGAAATTGAGATTGAAGTTTTGATGACCACCCTGGGTCTAACATATGAATTCCTTTTTGAAGAACCTTTCATTAACTGAAAATGATAAGTTGTAGGAGTTGCCCTTTCATCTAGAGCAAGGGAAGAATTAATTCCACAGAAAAAATTCAAGGTGACCCAGGGAATCACAGTTAAAATTGTCTATAATTGCATCCCCCAGTCATGCTTGTTTCCATGCTTAAAATATTCAGCTACAACTGTCTCCTCAACATGAAGATATTTAAGAGAAATGAATGGAGATGGCTGTTAAAGAAACATCCTAAATTCTAGATACTTAACATGTATTATTCTTATTTATGTCTTATAACATTTCAGGAAAGTTGGACTTAATACCTTTTTTTACATATGGGAAAAGTGATTATCAGTGAGATTGAGTGACTTTCCCAAATGACAGAATCATGACTCTTATCCATGCTTGTCTGGTTCCAACCACCTTGTCCTTTCTGAATATCATCTTAGTTCACATTTCCTTCTGTTAGACATCTTCAACTTTGGGTGAATTAACTGAAAATCTCTAAGTTCCAGTTTCCTTATGTACAAGACCAAATTCATAATGCCAGCTCTGCCATCCTGCAAGGAGTATTGAAAGAATCCTAAGATCCACGCAGTACACTGTAAAGTACTACATGAACTCAAGAATGTTACTATTGGAGGAAGAGAGCGATACCTTATGTCCTCACTCTTCTACAGACAGAAGAATTATACTAGAAGCTACAACATGTGTTTGGGGACCAAAATTCATAATCGTAAATTGTTTAGAATATACTATCACACTAAAGACCATTATGTCTTCTCTTAAGAAAAAATGTTTAAAAATAAGCATAAGTTGGCCAGATTTGGTGGCATATGCCTGGTAGTCCCAGATACTCAGGAGGCAAAGGTGACAGGATCACTTCAGCCCAGGAGTTTGAGGCTGCAGTCAGCCATGATCACACTTCTGCATTCCAGGCTGGATGACAGAGTGAGACACCGACTCTAAAACATTTTTTCTTTTGTTTTAAAAAGGGTATATTGGTCTAAAAACAATAACAGTGCTACCAAAAATAAAAGTAGAGAAATGAAGACCATTGCTCTTCATTTGTGTCACTGAATCTAAAAAACTATTTGTATTATTATTTTTTTGAGAGAATCTTGCTCTGTCGCCCAGGCTGGAGTGTGATAGCACAATCTTGGCTCATTGCAACCTCTGCCTCCTGGGCTCAAGGGATTCTCGTGCCTCAGCCTCCCGAGTAGTGGGAGTTACAGGTATGGGTCACCACACCCTGTTAATTTGTGTATTTTTAGTAGAGACTGGGTTTCACCATGTTGGCCAGGCTGGTCTCGAACTCCTGTCCTCAAGTGATCTGCCCGCCTCGGGTCCCCAGCGCGCTGGGATTACTGGTGTGAGCCACCAGCCGGGTCACCTATTTGGTTGATTAAATCATTATCAACCCAATGATGACTGGGCTGCAGTAATCCAGATTGCACACGCATGAACTGGAGTTCTGTCTACTATGTGCACCCGTCAGAATTTTATTTAGCCAAATTTATGTGTTAAACCTCACAACTTCCTGCTACCCACCAAACATCTTTCACAAACTTCCTGGTAGCTTTTTGCGACCCGACAGGATGAATCAATGAACAGCATTGTAAACAATACTTTGCTTGCATTGAAATATTACCGTGCTCCCCCTAGAAGAACAAAGGTTATTTATGAAAGCAGTGGTAACTAAGAAAATCAACTCTTATAAAATTACTAAGTTTTAAAAATAGATTGAAATACACTTGTTTTATTCTGATTATATGCAGTCTAAGCAATTAATCTTAGAAACAAAGAAACTACATTAGTTAACTGGGTTATATTAGAATGATTTTTTCCGGCAACCTTAAAATTATCTCCTTCATACAAATTTCTTTGCTATTTTTAAATGATCTCAGTAATTTCATTTCTGATTATGAAACTGGCACATATATACCATATAGAAAATATAGGAGATCACGGAGGAAAAAATACTCATGATTTCACTGTCCAGAGATTTAAGTGTGTAAGTTGAGTATCCCTAATCTGAAAATCTGAAATACTATTTATTGTTAAGTACTGATCTCAATTTCTGTAACCCTGATGAACTTATTCATTCTAATGGTATTTTAGTATACTCCTTGAGGTTTTCTTCATGTAAGAACATATCATCCTCAAATAAAGGTAGTTTAACTTTTTCTGTTCCAATCTGTATACCTTTTTTTTTTTTTTTTTTAATTTCATTCTCTTACCTAATTGTCCTGGCTACTATCTCCAGTACAACATTGAGTAGAAATGTTGAGAGTGGACATCATTGTATTATTCCCAATTCAAGGTGAAAGCATTGAGTCTGTCCCACTAAACGTGATGTTAACTGAAGCTTTCTGACAGATGTCCTCTATCAGGTTGAGGAAGTTCCCTTCTATTCCTTGTTTGTTAAAAGAATACTGAATTTTGTCATATGCATTTCCCACGTCTGTTGAGATGATCACATTAGTTTTGGTTTATTTTCTACTGATACTACATTAATTGGTTTTCAGATGTTAAACTAACCTTCTATCCCTGGGATAAATCCCACTTGGTCATCAAGTATAATTTGTGCAGATGTTACTGGATTCAGTTTCCTAATATTTTTTGAGGATTTTATGTCTGTATTTAAAGATGACATTCATTTGTTGTTTTCTTGTGATGTCTTGGAGTGTTGGAGTAATACTGCTCTCATAGAATAAGCTGGGAAGTGTTCTCTCCTCTAATTTTGGAAGAGTTTGTGAAAAAGTGATATCAACTCTCCTTTAGATGTTTGGTAGGATTTAGCTGTGAACCCATCTGGGCCCAGGCTTTTCTTGGCATGTGGTTTTTTTTTTTTTTTTTTTTTAATTGCTAATTCAATCTCTTTAGTTTTAGAAGTCTATTCAGATATTCAGTTTTGATTGCTTGTGTTTTTTTTTCTGTATTTAAAGCTATTGCAAACTTCTACTTTGTAATGTTTGTGATAAGAAATAGAATGTCATCATTTCATTTAGTCCTCTGTATGTAATGTGCTTTTTCTCCTTTTATTCCTCTTAGGATTTTCTGTTCATCACTGGTTTTGATTAATGTGAGTACAGTGTTCCTTGGTGTAGGTTTATTCATGTATCTTGTCCTTAGGATACACTATGTTTCTGTGATATTTGGGATTTATGACTTTCATTGACCATCAATGATAGACTGAATAAAGAAAATATGGTATATATACACCATGGAATACTCTGCAGCCATAAAAAGGAATGAGATCATGTCTTTTGCAGGGACATGGTTGAAGTTAGAAGCCATTATCCTCAGCACACTAAGGCAAGAACAGAAAACCAAGCGCCACATGGTCTTAATTATAAGTGGTAGCTGAATGATGAGAACACATGGACACATGGGAAAACAACACACACTGGGGCCTGTCAGAAGTGAGGGGTGGGGGTTGGGGGGAGGGAGAGCATCAGGAAGAGTAGCTAACAGATGTCGTGGTTAATAGCTAGGTGATGAGATGATCTGTGCAGCAAACCGCATGGCACATGTTTACCTATGCAACAAACCTGCACATCCTGTACATGTACCCCACAATTTAAAATATAAGTTGAAGGAAAAAACTAAATAAAGATTTAAAAAATCCACTTAAACCTCCATACTGGCATCACAATTAAATCAAAATTAATTACAGAACTAAATGTAAACTGAAAAACTAGAGAAATTACACCAGAAAACATAAGAGAAACTCTTCATGATGTGGAGTTAGGCTAAGTATTCTTAGTTATCACATCAACAAAACGATTAAGGAAATCATTGATCAATTCAACTTTATACAAATTAAAAATTCTTGGTCAGCACAAGACACTATTCATAGATTAAAAAGACATGCCACAGACTGGGAGAAAAATATGAGAATCACTAATATGACAAAGAACTTGTGTGATGGTTAATTGTGTGTGTCCCTGTGACAGAGGCCCAGGGTGCCAGGACATTTGTTCCTATGTTATTCTGTGTGTGTACTGGAGGGGGATCTGGATGACATTAACACTGGAATAGGCAGTCTATGTGAAGCAGATTACCCTCCATAAAGTCAGTGGGCCTCATCCAATCAACCAAAGGCCAGAGGAGAAGTAAAAGGCCTAATGAGAAGGAAATACTTTCCCGGGTATCTGCCTTTCTGTCTTGGAAATTTCAGCCTCCAGAATCTCATGTCCAAAGGGTCTGTATACACACACACACCCCACAAACACACACACAAACACACACACATACCATATACATATACATAAATATATATTAATATATACATATATATACACACACACACACACTTCCTAGGTAAGTAGGAAGGAATGCATTTTGTAAGGCTCAGCCATTCAATGATAATTCTTGAAGCTGGCCAGTGATTATGGGGATGTTGTAGTGTAGGATTCTGTCTCCTTATTTATACTGTTGAAGTTCTGCATTTGAAGAAGTAGGATAGAATAATAGCTGAATTTCTCCACAGACACTTCAAAGCCCTGGGGATTAACACAGAGTCAGAAATACCACCCATAATCCTGCCCCCAACCAGGGCTAGGGAACTCTGGGCCCCAGGTGATTTTATTTAGCCAGGTCTGGGAGCCACATAACAGCAGAGGGAGAGGAAACACCAGGCAAACAGAGGCCAGCACAGTAGCGAAGTCCTGTTAATGACAAAACACAGGTAAAGGCTTCCTCAGAAAGCCAGTGTGGAGAAATACAGATGAGGCCTGAGACCTGGTGCATCAGAACCCTGCTACTGGGCAATTAAAAACCTTTTCAGTACAATGTTAAACGGGAGCTGTCCAACTCTTCCTATAAAACAAAAAGCACACACACATACACAAACACAAAAAGAAAACATCAACATAGAAATACAGTAAATACATTCTACCATGTATGGTAAACATAGACTAAAACATGGAAGAGTTTAGAATATAAACAGAGAAATAAGACTTTTTAAATTAATCTAAATTCTTATACACCAAAATCAATCATAATAAAGCTTAAAACATTATCCATAAAAAATCCAATAGTCCAGAGTGAGAAGCAAAAAATGTTTTAATGGAAGAGATTTAAAACTTAAACATTTTAACTGATGGACTATAATTAATTTTGGATGCAAGTTAAAATTGGGGCAGAGAATCTTCTTTATCACAACAGAATGCCAGCAAAAAGAATTAAAATTAATTTTGGATGAAAGTTAAAATTTGGGCAGGGAATATTTTTTCTTATGAAGAATGCCAGCAAAAGCAAGTCTAAAGTAAGATTTTGAGATAGAAAATTTTCAAAGTACAGACATAAATATAATAACTGACACAGGCAGGGGTGGTTAATCGATGATAAAATACTCAGAGGAAGATTGTTAGAATACAGGATGTTGATACTGTTTCAAACCACTTTCCAAATTAATTATAACCAAGATGACTTTACAAGGGACAGAGCTCCTAGACGCCTCCTTTACCAAGTGACCATCCTAGTATCACAACAATGGGGATGGACACACTGGGCCTTCTCTGCCTGCAGATGGACTGAGGTAGGAAGCTCACAGCATGGACTCTGCAGAGTTCCTGGCAAAATGTTTAGGCTGAATTTAATCATGAGGACATTTTCAGATAACTTCAGAATGTAGACCATTGAGCCACACAGTCGACCTGTCCTCTACAAACATTACATGTGATCACCATCAATGACAACAAAAAGAGGAAGAGATGTTTTGGGTTCAAAATGACTAAAAAAGCACAAACTACATAGCCTTTTTAGTCTTTTTGAGCCCAAATTGTCTCTTCTTGTTTTTGTTGTGTTCTTGGTGGTGACATGGACTGTTTGAAGGGGACAGGTCAGTTGTCCTGTTCAATGTTCTACATTCTGCAGTTGTCTGAGGGTTACCTCCTGTGAAACTCAGGCTAAGCGTTTTCAGCAAGAACATGGCATTGTTCATACTCTGCCCTGGCAGAGTTCCGGCTGACATGCTGTCTCCTGCCAGCGGCTCCTGACTCCTGTTCTCTACACGATGGGAATTGAGAGGAGCAGGGCTAAGGCCTGTGAATGTTGTTTGTCCATCTGGGCATTGGTCTCCCTAGGCATTGATTACAATTGGAGGGGGATGGACTGTGGCTTCTCAAATCAAAGGAGCATAGTGGGTTGAAACCATCAAGAGTATTCTGTGTCTAAAATTCAATCCTCAGTGAAGGACCCCTGCAGTATTGTGTTTTGATTTGAACTTTCTTTGCTGTTTTAGTTGTTTTCATCAAGTGGAAAAGCTACTTTTTGTGACATCCTTTCACCCTTTGCATCCTTCCAGCAGTATTTGGTATCTGTAGGGGAGAGAGAGAAAAAAATCAAATGAGCATTTTTGTCAGGTCCTCCTGATGGCTGAGTCTGGACGGATTGCTAGGTAGTGATATATCAGGGGCAAAAGGATCACCTGCCAGGAGGATGAGCTGAAGCGTGGGCCGTGGGTTTACTGAAGGGTGAAGCACCATCCACAAGCGAGAAAAAAACACTCCTGAACTTCCCTGAACTTCCAGTCAGCCTGGGGTGCAGGATATAAGGACCCCACCTATGCACAACCAGCAGTGGGGAACATCAGCCCTTTTCCTCCTGATCCCCTCTGTCTGGAGCAGAGTGATGGCTTTTCCTCCCAGTGAGGATGTGCTCAGCATCCATCATGCCTGCCCAGAAACAGAGGGGAGCAGGAGGAGAGGACCCTTTGCAGAGAAACCCACCCCATTACAACTCCATGTCCTAGTCTTTTAGGGCGGAATGGGAGGGCCATGGGATGGGAGAAGCAGCAGGAACCTCAGACAACATCACATCCAGGTCCATCTTTTACGACAGAGAAGTAGTGATGCCACAGGGGTAAGATTGAACTAAGGCCACATGACTTGCTATTGACAACCCAGGAATTAGAATCCACCCACTAAGGCCGTTTCAACAAAGATTGGAGAAAGCAAGAGGAAAGGCTCCAATCTGGAGGTCTCAACAGTCATGAGAGACGGTTGGGTCACCTTGGTTAGGACGGCAATAAAGTTTTACAAATAAATATGATGTTGCTGCTGCTTCTTTGGCTAGTTAAAAAAAAAAAAAGAAGATAATTATAAGTATTTGTCCAAAGGGGATCAGGAAAGAACGGGAATTTTTAAAAAGCGACTCAAAATGGTGTTAGCAAAGAGAGAGCAGGGACTATAACCACGGCCCAACATATTTTCCTTAATGCCCTGAAATTGATTTCACATCTGGTTCCACCTTAAGGCATTTCTAGAAATATTCTCAATATCTAGAGCAAGAAAACTCTGAAGTACAAAGTGAAATGGATTAGTTTTTGTTTTACTACATTCTCCCCTCCCACTTACTGTTTTCCCCTAGTACATTTTGGGAAAGGTTTCTTTTTAATATTTTATGCCAGTGTGAAGAGAGGTATGAAGAAGTATTCATACACAGTCTCTTGCAGAATTTCAGTCTTACTGTGTTACTGTATTCTCTTCAGGATAGTGAGACTGATGAGTTCTCTTTGGCGATTTTGCAGAAGGACAATAATTGACCAAAAGTAAAATTTTCACATTGCAGTGGTGAGCGCATGAGTGGGCTATAAAATGGGTGTGGGGAAATGTAAACTGGAAGTTTTCCTTTAAAATGCAAAAAAAAAGAAAAAAGAAAAAATACTAAATTCCACTATATGTAATATGGGAGGTATTATTTCAATACATTAGGTGTTAATATAATGACTATTTCTTATCTTTTATTCAAAACTGAGCAAGTGTGCTTCAAGCAGAGGCTAAAAGTCTAACCTATTAATTTTCTTGTTCTCTTATTGATTTTTTCTATGCTATACAAACAGTACTATTGAGAGGGAAATACAGATCCCATCAAAGACTGATGGATACTCAGCCTTTTCTGTGGAGTAGCCACACGTATGCGACACTTCCATGTTGGTAACCTGAGGTCACGGTACACCAGGGGTCCTTGTCACCTTTAGCCACATATTAGAATCACATGGGAGCATTTTAAAACTACAGATGCTCAAACCACACCCCAGGCCATGTAAGTGAGAATCTGGAGGTGTGAGTTCAAGGCATTCATCTTAATGGAAACCTCAGCAGGTGCTTATTACATGGAAGCAGGATTTAGAGATATAAATGGACCAGCCCAGTTTCTCATCATTTGCTTTCCTTTCCCCAATTCTCTCATGATTGGCTTTGTTCCCAGTGGTTCTATGTATTGTAGCCTTCTCCCTGACAATTTCAGTTCAATCTCTCTCTTATCAACTGGGCTGGGCCAAAGCAAACATTGTCCTGTAGACAGATTCTTGTCTGTCATCTTGTGTATGCATAAAGCTGGTCCTGGAGTCACTTTTCTCAAAGTTAATTCATAAAATGCTCTCTCATATACGCTGGCCTCAAGATGCATTTTAGACTTGCATTTTAGACCCTTCACTGGACTTGTAGAAGTGGAAATGAGAATAAAAAGGAGAGAGGTTGGAACGATGAACCTCATGATGGTTTTGAAGTCCTGCCCTCTGCATGTACTTTTGGAGTGATGTCCCTTTAGTATGTGATAAATGTTCTCCAGTTAACATCAGCTCAAATGAGTCCATGAGGTGAGAACACTGAGACCCTGGCAACCCCACCCACGTTGGCACTAGGCTGCACATCTTGGGCTGAAGACAAACCTGACTCCAGGCCAGTGGGGAACTCCCGCCTGTGACCCCGGTTCTAATTTAGTTTCCTAAGTGGGGCTCTTTGTGCTTAGTTTTAACACTCCTCATTCAGAAGAACAAGTGATGATTAAGAGTTGACTCAGTTGGGTTGCTCAGAAGAAGACTCGAGGAAAATCGATGTGTAAATGATGTATTGAAGCAATGATTTCTGCAGAAAGAGGCAATGGAGTTGGGATGCAGAGAGGAAAATTAAATTTCCCAAGAGAGAGTGTGATTCCAGGCAAATATTCCTGTGTTCAGCAGCTTAAACTATGCACTTGGATGAGGACAAGGAGGCCTGGCTCTCCTGTGGCCATGAGAGGGGCTGTCAAGACACTAGAAGAAGGAATAGAGCAGAGTTCAGAGAGCAAAGAGGATATGGGGACAGAAAGGGCCTGTCGGGTGGGAGCCCATGGGACACAGAGTTAACACCAGACAGAGGTTACAGCAGCTGTTAGAACAAATGGAAGAGAAAAAGCAGTAGGAGAATGAGCTGTCAATAATAGACAGAGAAATAAGAAGTGAGTGCAGCTATCTGCCATAGATGTGATTACCTCTGCACTCTAAGCTTGCAGGCCAGGGAATCTGCATGCCAGTCTCCACTTGCTGAATGAGAATTTTCGTTTGATGATCTTTGGTTTCAGGACACTGGAGGCGTGAATCTGGCCAATGACTTGATGCCCTTGTGTGTTGTCTGCTGAGCCTTTAAGTGCATCATCGTCCAGCTGGGGAGGGTTCTTCATCCCCAGGGAGGGCTCTAAAACCAGCTCTGAAAATAAAAACACAGTCAGCGGGATTCACTGGCATCCATGACCTAATTGTGACTTTCTCTTCCACCCAGAGGACATCAAATCAAGAAGGGGGTCTTGGACAAGAACGTCCAACGGGTAAGGGGAAGCCAGTAGAGTCACTTTAAAATTTTCTTTTTTGTTGATCTTTCCTACATTACTCAGTAATGACAAGATTGCCTGGAGCCAAAGGCACTGCCAATTTACATCAATAAGAAACACAGGATTAATAGCTTCCAGGTAGATAATATAAAGCCAAGGAAATAATACTCTATGTAGGCTATGCTTTGGGGAGAGCAGAGATTACAAAAATCAAAGTTAAATCAGAGCTGAGTTCACACAGGAGATGGGAATGAAAGGGCCTGGCAGGGTGGCAGCCCATGTGGCACAGAGGTGAGACCAGACAGAGGTGACAGCAGCTGATGGGAGGAAAGAATCAGGAAGACTAAACCTAGAGAATTTACAAAAGTTGCATCATTATATGATCTACTGCATATATATACACCCTATGTAGTATACACACCAGATATACATAGTCACACATAATGGGACAAATGACATAAATGCATATATCTGTACATATTATGTTATTTTACTTTTTAATTTTTTTAATTTTTTTTTTTTTTGAGACGGAGTCTTGCTCTGTCACCCAGACTGGAGTGCAGTGGCGTGATCTCTGCTCACTGCAAGCTCCTCTGCCTCCCGGGTCATGCCATTCTCCTGCCTCAGCCTCCCGAAAAGCTGGGACTACAGGCACCCACCACCACGCCGGGTTAATTTTTTTTTTTTTTTTTTGTATTTTTTGTAGAAACAGGGTTTCACAGTGTTTGCCAGGATGGTCTTGATCTCCTGACCTCGTGATCTGCCTGCCTCGGCCTCCCAAAGTGCTGGGATTACAGGCATGAGCCACCACGCCTGGCCTGTACATGTTATTTTAAAGGAAAAATATTATATAGGGATTTGGGAGAGATTGAATGTAACAGTATCATCACTATTCTGGTCCAATGAAATAGGGAAAAAAAATTAGAGACATGAGAAGAATGAGAAAGAAAAGGTGTGGAAGAAACAAATGACCTGGTAGACAGCAGGAGAAATCACCAGGTGAAGGAAAATATTAATGAAACAAAAGGCATTCACTCTATCCTCTTACCTGGTCCCTGGTTCAGGCTCTGGACTGCAGGGAAAGTGAGCAACAGGGAGTGTGTCTGAGCCAGTGGGGTGAGTCTTGGCTAGGGGTGTGAGAATCCATAGAGAAGCAAAGGAGAGTCCAGTGGGAAGAAATCAGTTTAAATAAGTCATCCCGGGACATGTCAGGGACTGCGTATCCCCCGACACTCCCTGAGCGCCTTCCATGTGTCCTCTCCTTGGACCCATATGGTGCTCGTTATCTCATCCAACCCTCCCTCCTCCTGAGGACAGGGGTCCCCTCATTCCTCAGCCGAGGGCATCGCCTGACAGATGAGCACCAGGCATCCCCAGGGGCTCCAGGAGGAGATACTGAGTGGGAAGAGAGTGAGAATGAACACGACCCTGGGTTTTAAGGAAATCTGAGCAGAAGTGGATCCCTGTGAGACAGGAACTGAGGACATGGCCGTGGACATGAGTGGAGAATTTAAACTAAATGGAATTTCATAAAAGACACTAATGTGAACACTTTCCATGGTCCCTTTTATTTCAAAAAAAAAGCAGGAAAAAAAGCAGAGGAAGCTGGACATGTCAGGAGACTGAGTGTGGGCCCAGGATTTACACTGTTACTCAATGTGCCTCATAGGTTGTTACTGAAAGTGCCTGATAGGGGAAAATTGGCTTCATGAGGGATGGGGAAGGAGAGGAAGAAAACTGGCAGAGGAGTCTGTGTGAGAAAGGAGAGGAGGAGGGGCCCTAGAAAGCAGAGATCTTCATAACTGCTCTATCTCAGAGGACACATCATCCGTGAAGTCACTTTCTAAGTGTAAATTGAGCAGAAAGATAAAAGGATTAGATAACACCTATTCATAGGTTTATGGGGCAATTCTTATGGAATCAGGCCCTTTGGAAATTATAATAATTAATATTCCCAACAGAGATTGCAGGTAGATGTAATTTTTCAGCTATCTCAGATGAGGGAACAGAGATGTAAATAGCAAAAACACAAAAACCTAAGCTAAAGTCAACAAGCAGAAAGTGGCAAACCCAGAACCTTTGCTCATCTCACTGGGTTGGAGCATCGTGAATTTCAACTTGACCCTGAGGAAGCACAGAGTGGTCCCATTCTCTCCTCCACCCACAGCACCGTGACCACCAACACCTGGATTAGATCTTCATGACGCCATTTCCTTCCCTACCTTGGAAGGGCCATTGGTTCCCAGAATGAGCATTGGCTGAGAAGCTGCAAGTGGTAGAGGAAAGGCCCTGCCTGGCCAAGCCATTCCCTTGATCCAGCTGTAGTCGCAGACATTTGGGCTCCAGCTGTGCCTGTGAAGCCTGCACCTCTGACAGGTGGTAGCTCAAGTCTGCACTCCAAGTCCCTTGGGGACAGGCCCTCTTGGTGGGAGCTGAAAGGAGAAGGGGCTTCGGTAAGAACAACCTGAGTTTTCCCTTTGTTAAGACGACCAGAACACCCATCCCTAATGTCCCTGCTCTCAGTAAAGCCACCCAGTGACCCACGCCACACAGACAGACCTCATGTGAATGCAGGCGATATCACCTTTCCTGTCTGTGCCTGAATGCAAGCGACGTCACCTTTTCTGTCTGTGTCTGGGGACGCTGACAGGGCAGGGGCCCAGGCTGGGGTGTCCCTGAATGAAAAACCTCTGCTGCAGCCCAGAGGGCTTTGGATCGTCTAACAAGAACATCCCGATTATTCGGTTATTATTCATCTCCTTCCTGTGTCTAGAGGGAAAGTTCTAGAGAGCCCTCAGCTCGCAAGAGAGGTGGAGCTGTTTTTTCCCCACACAGGGCTGTAAGAACAGGCCAAGAGTTAGAGCTGCGAGGCTTTGAGAAAGAACCACGAGAAAGGGGGCTGGGATGCTACAGACCAAACACTAAGTGAGGCAAAATTTCTGGGTTCTGGGGCATTTTGAATTTCCCATTGCCTATAATGGTTTGACCCCCTGCCCACACATATCCATCCTATTGCCATATAGTGGGTGTCAGCAGACAGAGGCAATGTAGGAGAGGGACCAGTCCCTTCCCGGAAATTCAGGGGCCACAAGAGCCACAGATCAGCATGTGCGGTTCCTTAGGAAGGTAACAGAGGACACGATCCTCACATTACCCACTGCTCCAGTGGCGTTCGAGTGGCACCCCTTAAACAGATTATTTCCATTTCCACAGGGAGAGGAATACACATTCTGAGTGGACTAAGAAAAGACTTCCAATGACATTACGCCAGTCCAGGTTGGGCTCAGGATACAGACAGGGCCTGCAGGGCTGGATCCACGTTGCTGTGGGGTCCTCTCTCTCCTCCCCTCTCCACATCCTCATTCTCTGTAAGGTTTTCTGTTTTCTTAAAAATGCCTCAGTGACCTCAGCTCCAACATGGAGATGCCACTGCCCACTTGGCAGTGTCCCTTGAACCCTGAATGAGTTATAGCAGGACAGAGCTTGCTTGCAAAGGGGCAGGACATACAGCAGGTGCAAGGACAGTGTGTATTTTAATTGTTTCATGAATCACTGTGATCCTAGAAAAGTATTTGCTTTTTTGAAACTCAGGGAGAAATGCAAAATGGGAATGGGGATGGTCCCAGTATGAAAGGCACTTACTGACCAAAATAGAATAGAGGCCAACATCTTTGTTGCTAGTTTCTTTCTGTGTGTGTGTGTGTTTGTGAGAGAGTGACACAGGGTCTCACTTTGTTGCTCAGGCTGGAGTGCAGTGGTGAAATCGTGGCTCGCTGCAGCCTCAACTAACCAGGCTCAGGTGATCCTTCCACCTCAGCCTCCCGAGAAGCTGGGACTACAGGTGTGTACCACCATGCCCCACTAATTTTTTTTGTAGAGACAGGGTTTCACCATGTTACCCATGCTGGTCTCAAACTCCTGAGCTCAGGCGATCCACCTCCTTGGTCTCCCAAAGTGCTGGAATTACAGGCATGAATCACCACACCTGGCATTTTTGTTAATTTCATTACAACATAATCCAATATACTGAGGGACATCACAGAGTTACTTGCTCTTACTAGAAGACAATGTAATGGGTAAAACCCCCAAAAATCTACATGAAATTCCCAGAATAGAAGTTAAAAAAAAGAGAGAGAATGAGCAAGAAGAAATGAAAATTGGATTTGGTTTTTACACGTCCTGTGAAGCTGCTATCTCAAGGGGCACTTGCTCAGAGAAAGGGTTTTCTGGACGTCGTGGGGACAGGACCACTCTGCTTTGCTCATCGGTTACGCCAGAACCTCATGAGGGACACTAGTTGTGGATGGTTTTCATGAGCATATAGCACTGAGCCCAAAACTTGATTGAAACTAGAAACCCACACGTGGAGAAAACCACTGGAGCTCTGCAGAGGATGCAAGCCTGGCCACGCATAGAGGAAGGGACACTGGACTGCGTCAGTGGAGGGAAGACCCCTCGGAGGAAGTAGAGCCGCAGTCCCCAACCTTTTTGGCACCAGGGTCTGGTTTCATGGAAGACAGTTTTTCAGGGACTAGGTTAGGGGGAATGGTTGTGGGATGATTCAGGTACATTACATTTACTGTGCACTTTATTTCTAGAAATATTACATTGTAATATATAATGAAACAATTATACAACTCACCATAATGTAGAATCAGTGGGAACCCTAAGCTCGTTTTCCTGCAACTAGGTGGTGTCATCTGGGGTGACAGTCACTGGGAGCCAGTGACAAATCAACAGGCATTAGATTCATAAGGAAAGCACAATCCAGATTCCTGGCATGTGCACTTCACAATAGGATTCGAGCTCCTGTGAGAATCTAATGCCCCTGCTGATCTGACAGGAGGTGGAATCCAGGCTGAAAAGCTCTCCCTCCGCTCACCTCCTGCTCTGCGGCCCAGTTCCTAACAGGTCATGGACCCATAACGGCCCATGGCCCTATGGCTGGGGATCCCTGAAGAAGAGAATCTAGCCTGGGACACAGGAATCATGAAACAGGCCTCCACATAATTGGGAAAAACTCCCAGCATAGATGGATGGCCAGAGAAGAGATAAGGACATGTAGTTTGCAACATAATTTCAGAAAACAGAGATGCCGTATCTTAAAGAAGGGGGTCTGTTATATAAATATACTGTGGCCAAGAATTTGCCATAAGCCCTCACCACACCCCTGTCTGGCCTGTTTTGACAGTCACAGCCTGCTCTTGTGAGAAGGAGCCAGGTGACAGAGGAGTCACTTGGGACAGGAGAAGAGGAAGTTCTACCCAGTGGATGTCTGTGCTGAAAACTGGATCCAAGAGCCAAATTCAAAACAGGCTCAGTGTCTAGGGCCTGCCTGCGGAGGTGGTCTGTCTCAGCTGCACGAGTTGCAGAAACAAAACATACAGAGGCTGCCTGGGATGACAGTGGAGCTTTGTGACCTCCAGGCTGGAGTACTCACAGGCTATATCCAGAGCAGAGCAGGCAAGTTGATCCTCCAGTGAGGACAAGGTGCTGCTATAAGGCTGGTGGCAGTCAGATAGGTCACGGTGAACTAAAGGAGTCAAGTAAACTTCATCCACGGAGTCCTCTGGGATTTCCTGCTCCTTCACCTCTGGCAGATCCTGGATCAACCTGGGGTAAAGATGACAGAAGATAAACAACAGAGAGAACCAACACCACTGCGCCCAGCTGGTTCTATAGGGAGGCCCTCAGGAAGGCCCAGAGGAAGCAAAGTACAGTCCCCTCAGGGAGATACAACCATCATTCCCTGTCTTGAGCAGGAAACAGAGTGTGACAGGCTCTCAGTGCACTGGGCAGGCAATGATCTGGGGAGGAAGGTAATGGAGTGATCCCTGTGGGAAACTGCCAGGACACAGTGCATTGGGCACTTTTGCATACATTTTGTTGAAATTAGTATCAGTAGCCAAATTAATACAGGCTCTTGAGGCTTCCCAGACAGAGTTCCTGTATCCTCAACATCTCTTGCTCTCAACATTGTAGCATGACAGAGTTATTTTCATTCACTTTTCTGCTGTCAAATACTTGTAAACATGGTAATGCCAAAGAGGCAGACATCAGATGTGCAGCTCAACTTCACTTAAGCAAAAAGGACAGAAAAGGGAACTGAAGAAAATGTCTGTGATTGATCAGTTCAACAGAGTCAACTGAATGCAGATTAGTAGAATTCAAATGAATTAATAAGGAAGAAATACAAATACAGGTGTACAATGAAAAGAGTCAGCCTTATGAATACGGCTATTTCATGGCTGGCTGAACAGGTGGAGCAGGTATATTCTGCACACTCTGATTTTCCCTGCATCCGAGACTCCGGATATCAACACTGAATTAACTGTCCCTGATTCCTCAGAGTTACCTGGGGCACGGTGGGTCTTGATCTTCTAGCTCCTCTTGATCCTTTTCAATTTCTGCAAATAAATTCAGACAGAGACAGACACATTAAGCAGGTTCTCCTACACACACAAACAGCCCACTGTGCAGTCCTAACATAGGAACATCAGCTTCCTCAGTGGGAGAACAGGACAATGTGAGAGAAACATTCCAGGAGGCCTGAGGTCCTGTCAAGAGAGAGATGCTTTGGTTTTCTTCCCTGAGCCTAGGAATGAAATCTCCCTGTTGTTATAGATCGTTATCACAACATCAACAGTCCTGATTTTGTGCAAATAGCTATGCAAATTTTTCACACCAATTCAAGGCAAACACTTCAATGGCTTTCTAGAAGGAAAACTGCACTATTCAGCCTTCAGTCATCAAATACCCACATTGTTCAAGGTTGCAAGGATTTTAGACACTGAAATTAGAATGAAGGAGAGAACGTACAGACCCTCGAATCAAAATGAAACTTTGGTACTACAAAGAGACATTGGTTGTTTGTGACATCTAGGAGTGACAAGGCCCAGTCTTGTTTCTAGACACATAACAAAAGCAAATGTACTGCTCACCTAAAACAGGCCAACATCAGAGACACAGATAATGAGGCTAGGTTCTTTGAAACTTGGGTAATATCTTTAAGGAAAAGTAGACTAAGATGCCACAGGCCTTGGGCAGGCATAGAATCTCAAAGGACATGGTTACAGAAAGGAACTTGTAAGGAACACAATAGCTGGCAAGACAAATCTTATTCAGATTAAGAGGCCTGACCGACACCTGTTGGGCACGTGCTGCGTAGGTTGGTTTGAATTTGTCAATGTCGTGACAGTGGCCCAGGGTGACACAGGCCTGGTCTGAGATGAGAAAGAGAGCAAAGCTCACTGACCCACCCCATGTCTGTGCTTCCAACTTGATTTTTGATTCTGATGCAAAACATCCTGTGTCTGTGAGTCATGCCCACCCCAATGACACATCTCTGTCCAGCCAGGGGTGCAAGGATTACGGAGTCTACCTGGGACACCAATTGGAGATTTATTGTGGTCACAATGGAGTACTCACTGTCTACAAGAGCCAAGCTGACTTGCATTTCTTCAAAACAGTACAAAGTGCTCCCATAAGGGCAGTAGGAGTGAGGTAGTTCAGGAAGGATGGAAGGAGTCAAGCAACATCCATCCAGTGACTCCTGGGGGACTTCACGCTTGTCCCCCCTCAGTGGTCCCCTGCTGAGCCTGTAAGGTAGGAAGGAGTAAGGATTAATCCAAGGAGTTTCAGAGCCCTGCTGGATTCACGTGAGGCAGGAGGGAGTGATGGCAGAAATCAAATTGGTCAGCCCATTAAAGAGTTCAACATTCTCCTCTTCTCGGTGGGTCACAGTGTGGTTGCCATGGGGTAGGTTGCAATACAGAGAAAGGGAAAGAGAGATGAGAGAGAGAGAGAAGCATCAGGAGCTCAGCGAAGTGGCCAGATCACGATTTTCTGAGGAAGGAGACTGAGTCTCTCTGTATGGTGCAGTTGTGACTCACTGAATATCCTGTTCCATAACGGTAGCTTCATTCCTTTTTTAAAAATGGTATTAAATTTTATGGGTAGGGGCCAAGTAAACATAGCATTTGAGGCATAATTATATCCCCAAACTCTCATGCCATGAAGTCCTTCTCTCATTATTATGTGTGGTATAATAATTTTTTTCTACCCAATTTCCTTGCCTAGAAATGCTTAGCATTGTGTTAATGCAAAACTAGCAGAAAGCAGATATGCATCTCAGGCTGGTTGAAAACATAAGAGGATCGCTGCTTTAAGGAAATCGCTGGGACTGATTAGTTTTTTACAGGATCAACTGGTTTTATGTACTGAACCTGAGAAGTTAACACGAAATGGCTAACAATGCAAGGATCACAATGAAAATGTAAAACATGGTTAGAAAGGATCATTTCTGGTTGGCTGAAGTCCTGATATTCAGGACTTTCTGGTTTTCTGTGGATATGAGTTCCACAGGTGTCACCCCTGAATAGACAGCCCCTGAATTTCTTTAATTACCTGGGATCAATTGTTTGTTTTCCTTTCACCTCTTCAAGATTATTTTGCTTTTCTGCAAGTAAATTAAGAGAAGACCAGTCAGATGAACTTAATCACATTTATACATTCACAACCTTGTGTCCAAACCTACTTAGGGGCATAAATATACTCGGTGTGATAACAGGCTATTGTGAGAGAAATTTTCCAGGAGGCCTCAGGGTGAGCCTTGTGAGAAGTCACTAGGTTTGCTTTCCTGAGCCATGGAGCAAATCTCCCTGATATGACAGGTCATCATCACAGTCCCTTCTGTCCTGAGTCACAGCAAAATGTTAACCATATTCTATTTACTAACAGATCCTGGAGAGCTACTTAAATGTTTCCTAGCAGGTTACTGCAGTATTCAGCATGTTTCCTTCAGATAAGCTGTTTTCGGTGTTTTTGTAGAATTTACATTTAGAGGGACAGATTAAATCAAATGATTCTCTAACGCTACATGGAAACATAGGCCTTTCATGTGGCAGGGAGTTCCAGGGCCCAGCCTCCTTTCAGAAACATACAAAATCTAATAGTGGTGTCATGTTCTGGTACTCACAGACCTCTTAGCTAAGACAAGCCTGCTAAAAGGGGAGGGAGTCTAGCCTGAGAGAAGTGAACGAGGGTAATGACAGCTCCAAGGATATAGATAAGGCTGCCAGTGGCCTTGGACAGGCAGAGAAACTCAGGTTATTTGAGAAGGAAAATTAGAAGATTTCATGTGAGGTGACAGATTAAATCTAAATCAGGAGGACTGGTGGATACATCCTGCACCCAGGCTGCAGAGGTTGGTGTGAATTTGTCAGGTCAACCTTGGGTACAGTGATTTGACAATGGGGCAAAGATGAAAGACAATGTGTGGTTGTGGAGGAGGATGGAGCAAAACACTGACTCCTAGGATGCCTTTTTTCAAACTCAATCCTAGAGCCTGGTTCTACCAGTGTATAAGCATATTGTCTTCCTGAAGGTATGAAATCTGTCATTATGGACAGATTGTGGGGTGCAAAGAATAGGGAGCCTACCTAGGAAGCCAAGTGGGGCTTCATCCCATTTGGAATTGGAGTAATCCCTGGCAACATCCTGAGCAGAGCAAACTTTCTCTTCATCCAGTGCCAAGAAAGTGACTTCATGATGCAGGTAAGAGTTGGATATATCATGGTGTCTAGAATGAGAAAAATCACATTCCTCTAGTAAGTCCTGCAGGACTCCCTTCTCCTCAGACTCCTGCACCCTCCTGATGAGCCGGGTAGGATAGGAACGACAGCAGATTAGATCAAGACAGACTCAACACCATAGCATCTCAGGTGATTTGATGGGACACAAAGGGAGTGGTTAGAGAAAGCGAAAGGGGAGCCTCTCCAAGAGAGAAAAGTCATCCTTCTAAATGTGGGGTGGATGTGACTGCCCTGGGGACAGAGCAAATGCCAGCAGCAGGTGCTCAGGGCACTTGCCACAAAGGAGCTGCTGCAGGAGACCCAGACTCTCCCTGTAAACTAGCAGCATGACCTGCAGCAGAGAGAACTAACACAGGCCTTCACTTCCTTCACACAAATGGCGTTGACATTTACATGCAGCATCTAAGTGAACAGAGCTCTTGAGGCATTCCAGACACACAGATGCTGTGTTTTTAAGTTCCCCCTTTTTCAAATTTTGACATCATACGAAATTTTTATTTTTAATTTCTCTCTTGCAACTAAGTAGTTGCCAACATGCTGACACAAAACAGAGAGAAAGCAGATATGCATCTCACTCTGGATTAACCACATGGGAGACCACAGGTGAGATCAGGAAATCCCTGAGTTTAGTCAGTTCACCTGGCTCAACTGATTGTCTGTTCCTATGCTTGAGCGGGATTAAGAAATGAAAGGTATTCAAGTACCACAATAAAGAAGACAACATTGTAAAAGGGGTAATTTGCAGTTGGATGAATGGATGAGACAATTCTATTCGTCACTTCCTATTTTCCCTGGATCCGTGGTGTCCAGGTGTCACTACTGAACTAACAGCCCACAAATTCACAGTTACCTGGGGAGCACTGGCACATTCCCCTGTTCTTCCTCACGATCATTTTGATTTTCTGTAAACAAATTCAGAAGAGCAGGTCACAGTAAGGAATCAGTGCCCAGTCATGGCGCAAGACACAAATATCTTCAGTGTAAGAATGTGACATTTTGACAGGAAGGTTGTAAGGCACCGTAAATTAAGTCTTGTCAGAAGTAGATGAGCCTCCTTTCCAGGCCCATGAAACAAAATCTCCCTCATCTGGTAGATAACAATCACCTCTCCTCTGATCTAAGTCTGTGCCAACAGTTAAAGAAAACTTTTCTCACAAGAATTCAAGAATTGCCCTAACTACTCTCCAGAAGTGTTGTTGCAATACCGATTTATCTCATCATATATCATGGTCAATGAATGGTTAGAGAAATTTATATAGGAGACTGAACTGATGGATAAATTCTAACAACCCCTGCATAAAAATGGATCTGTGGTACTACACAGAAACATTGGCCACTCATGGTTTGAAGAACTCAGAGCCCAGCCTTGTTTAGGGAAACTACAAGCAAGATAAAGGTATAAGTGTTTATGTCCTGCTTTCAAGGTGGCTGCTTAGCTGGGACAAGCTGATTTAAAGGAGACCAAGCCTGGGGCTGAGAACAGTGAATGCAGAGAAACAACAGCTCCAAATACACAGGCAAGACTGTCAGTGGCCTGTGACAGGCATAGGAACTCCATGAACATTGTTGAGGGACACTAATCATTATTGCATGTGACAAGAGTCATAGGAACCGAGCCAGGAGGCCTGACAGCTACCTCCTGTACACAGATGGCTATGACTTTGTCACACCTGCCTGTGGTCCAACATGCTGACATTGGGGCCAGGAAGACAAAGTGATGCCATGGGTCAAGGAGGAGAGGAAAGGTCTCTGACCCTCAGATAACTGTGTGCAATATTCCCTCATAGTTTCTTTTCTTTTCTCTCCCTTCCCTTCCTTTCTCTCCTTCTGTCCTTTTTTCTTTCTCTCTCTTTCTTTCCTTTCTTTCTTTCTTTCTTTCTTTCTTTCTTTCTTTCTTTCTTTCTTTCTTTCTTTCTTTCTTTCTTTCTTTCTTTCTTTCTTTTTCTTTCTTTCTTTCTTTTCTTTTCTTTCTTTCTTTTCTTTCTTTTCTTTTCTTTCTTTCTTTCTTTTCTTTCTTTCTCTCTTTCTCTCTCTCTCTCTGTTTCTCTCTCTCTGTATTTCTTTTTCTTTTTTTTTTGAGACAGAATCTCTGTCTGTCACTCAGGCTGGAGTGCAGTGGTGCAATTATGACTCACTGCAGTCTCTGCCTCCTGGGTCCAGATGACTCCCCCCATCAGCCGCCGGGTAGTTGCGATGACAGTCACGCACCACCATGTCTGGCTAATTTTTCATATTCTGTGTAAAGACTGATTTCACCACATTTCCCAAGCTGGTCTTGAACTCCTGAACTTAAGTGACCCACCCACCTAAACCTTGCAAAGTGCTGGGATTACAGGTATGAGCCACTGCACCCAGCTCTGTCTTAGTATGTAAATCAAACCAATATGTATGTATGCAGCCTGTCCTCAGAATTGATCTTCCTCAGCCTAGACAGAGGCAGGAGGGACAAAGAATAGAGAGGCTACCTGGGAGAATGTTTAGAGCTTCCTTCTCTTCATCATGAGAGGGTTCATTCTCTACAACCAGAGCAGAGTCGACTTTGTCTTCCTCAGATGTGATTTTGGTGCTCCTGTGAGGCTGGTTGGAGTCAGATGGGTCGTGACTATTTGAACAAGTGACAGTACATTCCTCCAGTGAGTCCTGAGGGACTTCCTTTCCTTCAGCCATCTGCACCTCCCTGATGTGCCCGGTGGGATAGAAATGACAGAAGATTAAACCAAAAGGCATTGGACCCCAGGAAGTCCTACTGGTTTTGACAGGAGGCATAAGAGAGTGGTCTCAGAAAGCAAAGGGGAGTTTCCCTTTAAGATGGAACAGACAGGCCGGGCGCGGTGGCTCACGCCTGTAATCCCAGCACTTTGGGAGGCCGAGGCAGGCGGATCACAAGGTCAGGAGATTGAGACCACGGTGAAACCCCGTCTCTATTAAAAATACAAAAAATATAGCTGGGTGCGGTAGTGGGCACCTGTAGTCCCAGCTACTCAGGAGGCTGAGGCAGGAGAATGGCGTGAACCCGGGAGGCGAAGCTCGCAGTGAGAGGAGATCGCGCCACTGTACTCCAGCCTAGGGGACACAGTGAGACTCCGTCTCATAAAAAAAAAAAAGGAACAGACAATCCTCTCCTCTCTGCAACAGAGCAGAGAAAACCAGAGACGAAACAGTGGCTGGTGATCATTGCACTGGGTAGGTAGGAGCTGAGGACGGAGACTCAGCTGTCTCTGTATGGTACAGTCTTGAGAGCACACAGAGACTAAAAACAGCTGCCACACAGTGTGTCTAAGCCGGGTGGTAGTTAACCTACTGTGGCCACAGGAATACAGGCCTTTGAGCCATTGTAGACTCCAGAGATGGTGTGCCTTCTAAATTTATTTTTATTTTAATATTGTGACATGAAATGTAAATTCTTTGTCTAGGTACTTTTCTTTGTGTTCAACTTTGCTAGGTACTTCCTAATTCCTCTGTTTGTTGCCTCTCTGTTATTTATCTTTCCTTAAAAGAACATAAAGACAACCGTATAGAAAGCAGCTTTGCACCTCCTCCTGGCTTTCACTGCAGGGGAGAACATGTCTCCTCTGTGTGTGCAGGAAGTCCCTTGGGCTGTGAGTTCATCTAGGGTCATGCTTACGCGTACCATGAAGACAATGGACAAGCATGTTAACAGGGCTATTTCCTTGTTGGGTGAGTGCATGAAATCAGTGGACTCTGCAGGTTTCTTATCCTGCATCTGGAATCTGTAACTACCTTCACCCGCCTTGTGTTCTTTCTGAGACCCTTTTCATATTTTACCACCCATTACCCGCTCCTGATTATTCAGTGTTACCTGGGAGCAGGTGATTCCTGTACTTTCTCAATCTCCTCATCCATCTCATCTTCATCCTCATCTTCATCATTCTCTGCAAATACAGAAGTGTCCATTCAGATATTTCCCACTTCACCTATGCAAGCACAGTGAGCCCTATGTGCACGGAGACATGAACATCTATATGTATGAGACCAGACTGTACAAGAGCTCTCATGTTTTATCTTTAACAAAATGCCCTGGAATGGTTTCCTGATGCATGAGGCAATGCATTTCTGATCTGCAGGGTCACCATCAAGATGTGGCCAAATATTGAAAAGACTTTTTCCTCTTCACATCACTGCAGGCTTGTCCAGCCTCTCTCTGAACTTCAGCAGCTGTCTCCCCAGTCCTCCCACAGATGTGATTCCCAGGCACAGGCTCTGTGTCCTGTCACAGCTCGCATTTAGAACCTGTATCTTTCTCTTAGAACAGGACAAACAGCCTTGTCCCACAATACTCCGTACATCAGGGACTTCATGGGCCCCCTACGTGGCTTCGATTGTGTTATCCAGGGACACTGTCTCCATGGGGAGTGCTCCAGCCTCAACCACTTCCTACCACCAAATGCCAGCACTTCAAATACCTTCTCCAACAGCACACAGCAAGGGGCTTTATCTCATGTGCAACAGAGTCATAAGTGTTCCCACATTTGAATGCCAGAGACAATTTGTTTGCCTTTACAGATTTAGAGACAGAAACCCAGGAAGGATAAATTAATCAGTTGACCACAGTTGCTAAGGACGTCGTTGAAGATAGAGCCTGGGAACCTTCACTCTTAGGCTGGGCTCTTTTCACTCTAACAAGCTGCCTCCTGTCACAGCCTCCTTCCTGTCCTTTAAAACTGGACAAATGCTGCGTCTTGCTCCAAAGACCACGTTCCATCAAGAAAGGAGGAGACCTTTGCAATACTGTGACCTCCAGCCCCATGGGTTTCCCATCTCTGTTTTTACCCAGGAAGTCCTGGTCATGTCACAGCCACAAATGTTTACGGGAAAGATACACTATACATAAAATGGTCATTGTGGAGGTGTGGAGGTCTGAGGACTTTCATAAGCCTAGAGCTGTGTGTCATCACGGCCCGTGGCCACCTCACCTGGACTGAGCTTGTGGAGAAGTTGCTCTGCCAGCCGGTGCCCCTCAGCCAGCTGCTCTCGGAGGTCCTGACCCTGGAACTTGTCAAGGTCATCAGGAGTGAGGAGGGCCTTGAAATGCTGATTCAGTGAGCAGGAGGCATCTCTCCCTTCCTGTAACTTCTCCCGTAACTGGGTCAGCTCTCGTGCCTGAGAGTGAACCAGGGCTTTATATTGCCTAAGGTGAGATAGTAGAGAACATTTAATAAAAGAAAGGAATGAATGATCAGTTTTAATACTACAATATAGATATCTTTCAGAATGTCTTCAGGGAGACCTCCAAGGAGAAGGTCAGCACATGTTTGGAGAAATGCCTGTGGCCAAGAGAAAAATAATAATATTAATAAAAATATATTTTTAAGGTATATATATATGTATTTTAAGGCTCCCTCTATGTAAGAGAGTGCTCCTGTAAGATCCTCGATGATGTTCCATTCATCTATTCTTTCTGTAAACAAAAGCCGGTGTCTTTCTAGATCAGTTCCAAATGGATTTCTTTTCAGTTCCTCACTTTGACCATAGACATTTCTATATGGAAATTCACACAGTGCATCTTGCAGTAAATAGAGCTAAAGCCATGCAAAGAAATGTGACCACGTGCAAATGCAGTGGATTGGTAAGATATAAGAAGAAAAAAATAACAGGGTCAAGACCACAATACTGATTGAACGAATGACATGCGGCAGTCAGTCAGGAGGCGATTCTAACTAAGAGTAAATGGGGTGGTGATCACACACCATTTGAGTGTGCTAAATGCTGCTGGGTGGTTCACTTTCTTTTAATTAACTTTGGTTATGCAAATTTCACCTCAACAATTCCTTGTTTTAAAAAGAGAAAACAAGGTTCAAGAAATAACTGCAACCCATAACTTACTAAGATGACTGTTCTCAATTTTATAAATATTTGTGTGACATGTGCTTGCCATGTAAATGCCTGCCCTTCTCCTGGCCCAGCTTAGCTCTTAGTTCTCCCAGCTGAGTTGCTGCACTTCGGAGATTCACACCCCTGCCCATCTGCCTGCCCCCAATGGGGCCTACTCACCCGAGCTCCTCAGCTTGTCTGAGCTTCTCTGCCAGCTTCTCCACGAACTGCTGTTCATCCCTCAGCACAGAGTCTATGATGTCTTTGTACTCTTCACACTCTGAGAAAAGACAGACACACCTGCCTCAGTGCAAGGCTGGACATGCAGCTGGGGTCACTGCCTACAGGGCAGGTGGCAGCATCCATCCAAAAGATGAAAGCAGCCCCAGTACCAGGCTCTAGGCAGGCATTTCCACATCTTTAGTTATCAACCTCCCAACTTTCTGTTATCTGATACTCCCCAACTTAGAGATGGGAAGAAAGAAACTCAAGGGCCCATCAAGTAGCTTGAGAAGATGATTCACCTGGAACAAGGCAGAGTCAGAATTCACAGCCCCTGAGGTCTGACTCTGAATCTTGGGACATTTTCCCAAGCCTTGCAGCCTCTCCTGTAAAACACTGCGCTGGGGCATGAGGTAATAATATCCTGCACAGTCGGGAAGACCCTTAGCACTATGGGACTCACGGTTTCCCTGGTACTGGAAATTTCAAGCACAAGTATGTCAAATATGTAAAATATCGTATCTGAATATAATTGCATAAAATATGAGGCATAACACCCAAAGGCTATAATAGAAATATGCCCAAATACTAATAAACTTTGAATTAAGTTAAACACAGTAGAATGAAGAACTAATAGAGAGTGTTTTCTCTGTGCCAAGAACTGTTCTAGAAGATTTAGAAGAAATGGATCATGTAAGTCATTGCACCACTTTTCTGGGGTATGTATTATTATAGTACCCAGTGAACAGATGAGGAAATGTAGGCACAGAGAAGATAGGCAACTTGGATGGAGCCCAGGAGCCCAGGGTCCCTGCTCTGCACACTACACTGCTACCTCCACAATGTCTTATGTGCCAGCTTTCTTCCTCTTTAGGAATAAGAGCCTGTGCCCCAGGAAGCAGGACTTCCCTCTCACCATGGTACTCCCTGCTCTTGATGCTGTCACTTATGGCTGCCGCAGTTACTATTAGGAGTAGTCTCCTCTTTAAACTCCTTAGAGCGGGTGCTGTTTATTGTCACTATGTTTCCCCCAGGGTGCCCAGAATAGAGCTTTGCCTAATGGGCCTCAAAGAAGTTTGTACTGAATGGAAGTTCATTAGTCCCAGACGTTTAGACCAACAGACTAGATGTTACCTGTCTGCAGCATCTTACATGGTACAGAGAGGATTCTCATAAACATGATTTAGCCTATTGCTGAGAAAAACAGGTGGTTCTGTTGCCTGTGTCAGCAGTCAATATGATGGATTTTAATTCTACTCTCACCGCACACCAGACTGCAAATGTGGAAAAGTTGCTAAATACTTTGTGCCTCTGTTTTCCATCCTTAACACCATGAAGTTAAAAAATCCATTTCTATTTTCCTAGAGGTATGGGAAGGATGTCATTAATTTTGATGAAGAGACCGTTCAGTTTCTCAGAGGCCACAGGTGGTCATTCATCACTTTTGTGATGGTGAATCTATACATAGAACTTACTGTATTTCTTTAGCTGGTTGGCCAGGGAGTAGGTAGTAGCTTGAGTTATAAGGAATTTCTCTTTGAGGTCTCGGAACTGCTGATTGCTCTCTGCCAGCTGGGTACGCAATTCCTTGTTGATTTCTAGGATGTTCGTCTCTGCCCTCTCGCCGGACAAAGGGTCGGCAGATACCACCATGCTGACGTTTGTGGCAGAAGAGGTAGAGCCAGGGACTGGGGAGAAGAAACCCAAACACATGATGGCTCAAAAACTAGTGAAATCAGTTAGGTTTCATTAGGACTGAGAGATGACAATAACTGGAATTGTTAACTTACAGTTGAGAGAAACTTGATCAACACCCCACAACACTTTATAGTCCTTAACCACAAAAACAGGGTCCAGGATGCCTGAGCTCAGAGCTGAATGCACTGCCTATATCTCCAACTCTGACAAGAGTGAGGGAGGTAGCAGCCAGCGTGCCAGGTAACGGTCTGCAGTTGCAATAACAGAATTAGAAGGTGGGGGTGTCATGGAATCTTAGGAGCCCTGTATTCCAATTGCCCAGGATGTGCTGAAACACTAGGGCCCTGGTCTCACCTGATGGTCACTGATGGGGACCATTTCTTCAGCAGTCACTCTCAGTGTTAGTGCACCCTTGTGACAATGCTACAGGCCCACCTCTTTCCCAATACATCTAAGCATATTCCTCATTGCTCATCCCTTGTGTGTATAAAATCGTCAAGGTAGAGGTAGTTTCCCAAAAGCTTATATTTTCTTAGTGGTAGTCACAAAATCACTCTACCTTCTCTAAGTTGAATCAGATCCTAAGGCTTTTCCACATGTGAAAGATATCAGACTTAGACTGCCATGATATCCCCTGGGTCTTCTGCATTTTTTTCTGTAGCTACTGAAAAGTGAATGAATGATTCATTTTTGAAAATATTTTCTCTCCTGGCTCAGTATTCCTCTTGCTGCATCCCATTGTTATGTTGATTTCTTTTCTCTTACTGGGGCAGCATCTTGGCTTTTTATTACACTTAAGACCAGTTTCACATCCCTATGTCCATAGCTCTTCCTCTATGTGTAGGTTGATTTGTTTTTTAGTGTCACTGAACACTCGTTTCATACTTGTCACTTACAAATATCATTCACTTACAAATATCATTCTGGCCCCACAAGAGCTCTTTTCAAGGTATTAAGTGATCAAAATCATTTGTACATATCCCCTGAAAACATGTATGACCATGTATCTTGGGAAATGTTGTAAACCTGAGGATATTTTGTTGTTTTTGGTTTTCCCATATATTGAAAAGAACACGGCCTTGAATGCTTCTCAGAGAATATTATTGGATATATACATATGTATATATTGAGTTGCTCTAACACCGTTGATGTGTGGTTGCATTCCACTAACAGAACCTGGCAAGATCAAGCTCACAGTCAGGGGTGGTTGGTGATCCTCCGTGTTCCTGTGCAGCAGAAGGTGAGTTTGAGATGAGAGGGACGAGTAGGGGAGCGTGCTCCCCCGAACCACCTCCTCACTTTCTCAGCTTCCATCCTCAACTAGGTTTTGTGAGGCTAGGACTTGGGAATTTGTCCTGTAGCCCAGATCTCCTAAGTGTGGCTGCTGAACTTGCCTGAGTTGAGGTGTGATAAGTGTGACCACGGGCTACCCAACATTCATGTGGAAGTGAAGGGAGGAGGACTGGATTAATGCCATTGGAAAGTGCGCCTCTCAGCAGCCTGCACCATCCTCCAACTACACTGTGTAATGACAGTGCTTTGAGATGTATTAAAGGCTATAAATTTATCTATTCTCTGGTGTCTCAGAGACTTGACATTCTGTGTCAGAGTGAAAATCTGTCTAGTTTCTTCATTTTAAAAATGATGAAACTGCAGGTTCACAACGTTACATGGTTTACTTGAGGTCATACAGGGATGAATTTTGAGCACTGCCAAAAAAAGGAATCACAAAAGCTATTCAGTAATTATTTATAGAATCCATGTAATTCAGTAAAAAGTCACGTAATTATTTATTCACCAATTCATACTAGGCATTTTGTTCAAAACTGTACACATACTTGGATATCTTATTTTCATCATAATCCTTAAGGCAATGTTATTTTCCGTAAGACACAGGTAAGAAACCTGAAGAAGAGGGATAGCAAATCATGTATTTGGCCGTATTCCTATTTTTTGGTTTCTGTGATGCTGGAAGAATGACCAGAATGAGTCATGGGAAGAGCATTCATCCCTGTATCATTTTCCAGGACAGAGGTGTGCCCTCGTTCAGCACTGGGACAAAAATCAGAAGTGTCTGCAATCTTGCTTTCACAACGTGGGAAATAACCTCTATTACCTGGAATTTCACTGGAACTTTGGAATATACAAGAGAAGTATGACACTTCCGTCTTCCCATGGCTGCAATTAATTCACTCTTCTCATTAAGACTTTTGCCTTGTTATAACCACAATATATATTTTATGGAGAAGATTTTACTCTTAGCTCTATTTAGAATGAATAAATATAAGCTATGATTTAGGTTTTACGCCCTGGACTTAATATTTTTTCTGATTTCTGTTTTGAGATTAAATTCTCATGTAAATAGAAAAATGCTTCTTATTACTTATAAGAGTAAATTAGTTATTGGTTTGAGTTTCTGAGGTCGAAGCACAAACTTTTGTTTTTCATCTTTGTCTGTCCCCATCAGTGCCACTCATTGTCTGTCAGTATGACCTGGCCGTGCTTCTGCACTTACCCTCGTCCTGTTGAACCATCTCCAAGCACAGTACAATTCCATCAGTGATTCAGGCTCTTCTCAAGCTCCCTGAAATGGATCCAGGTCCCAGGATGTCAGACACCTTCCAGACACAAAAGCAACACATACTGTAGAGAGTGCAGCAGGGTTCCCACCTCCCTGAAGTTGGCAGGGATGTCCTAGGGCAGGAAGGAATGCTTTCCCTTTTTAGGGGGTCTTTTCTTCATGTCTCAGTGCCTCTGATCTTGTGACCACAACTGTCTTGAATGTGAAAGAATTGCAAAATTTATGGTTTCTTTTCAGTTGGCTAGAACAGATTTATAAGACTTACCCATGTCTGCTGAAGTTTGAATTCTTGGTAGTATGATTGTTGTTGTTTTCCTTGTAAGGTGAGCGGCTTGCAGAAGACTGGCCTTGTTGCTGTACAAAAAGACGTAAACTTAATTTCTACTCAAAGCAAGTTTGAATTTGAAACTAGGGCTTCCGTTGTTCCAAAGTTGGACTGTCACTGCCTCAGGCATGTGTCCTGAAGGGCTCGTGTCTCTGCCGTACTCAGGGTAAAGTTAAGATGGAGAGCAGCAAGGCGTGTCTCCTTCAATTCTAGGTTCCCCCAAGAATTTTCTCCACTTTAAGAGACTGCATTGAATATATTCTTGTTCTGCTTTTGTGTTTGGGCTTTGGAATGATGTGATGAGGCTCAATGATTCCCACCCCCAAGTTGACCAGAGAAAGAAACACTTGGGAAGGTCGGTGCAAATACAAGTCCAGTGTCCTCCTTGCAGGGATTCTGATTCAGTGCGCTCAGGTGGGGCCTGGAATTTATTTGTTAACATGACTCAGATGTGCAGTCCGTTTGGGGGACCCTCTGATACCATGGACCTTACAGTTGATGGGATGATTCTGTTTTGCTGATGAAGAAACCAAGGCACAGAGAGTCTGTAACTCACCCAAGTTCCCTTTGCTGTAAGGACTGAAGCCAGATCTCAGGTAGAGTCTCCCTCCCACAAGCCCCATTCCATGTTTTCCAATTCAGTTGTGTGGTTTCTTTCCAAGTAAGTGTTTCTCTCCCCTGTACCTCATTTCTGCATCCCCGCCTCAAAAATTTTTTTTAATTTAATTTGTTTCATCTAATACATTTCCTCTCAACATGCTGTCAGCAACCTATTCTGAAAACTCACTATGTGACATGCCTCTTTTTGAGACAGGGTCTCATTCTGTTACTCAGGCTGAAGTGCAATGGTCTGTACTGCTCACTGCTACCTCAGACTCTTGGGCTCAAGTGATCCTCCTGTCTGAACTTCCCAATTAGCTGGAACTCTAGGCACATATCACCATTCTGGCTAATTTTTAAAAATTTTTTGTAGAGATGAGGTCTTGCTATGTTGCTTAGGCTGCTCTCCAACTTCTGGCCTCAAACAATTCTCCCACCTAGGCCTCCAAAAGTGCTGGGATTACAGGAGTGAGCCACTGATCCTGGCCCTAAAAAGCTTTAAAAAAAAAAAAAGCAGGGCATGGAGATGTGGAAAGATACCTCTCTGTATTACTGTTGTTATTATTATTACTTCTAAAGTAGAATTCATATATCACAAAATTCTCCATTTTTATGCATACCATTCAGCGTCTTTTACTATATACCCAAGGTTTTGCAGCCATCACCACTGCCTAATTTCAGAATACTTTCGTAATGCCGGAAAGCATGCCTGTACTTACTGACAGTCACTCTCCAATTCCCCCGTTTTTGCAGTCCCTGTCAAACACTAATCTACCTTCTCTGTATATAGATATACTTGTTCTGGGCATTTCCTGTATATGGAATAATGCAACATCACCTTTTGCATCTCTTACTTATCACAATGTTCTCAAGGTTCATCCTTGCTGTTACATGCATCAGTACTTCAATCCTTTTTGTGGCCAAATGATATTCCATTTTATAGTTATACCAGATTTTGTTTACCTGTTCATCAACTGATGGTGGTTTGGAACGTTTCCACTTTTTCACTATTATGAATAATGCTGCTATAAACATTTTTGTACATGTTTTTTTAGTGAACATCTGATTTTAATTTTCTTGGTTATATACCTAGGAGTGCAACTGCTGTATCATATATGACTTTATGTTTAAGTTTTTGAGGAACTGACAGACTGTTTTCCGATCTCAGTGGCTACAGCATTTTACATTCCCACTAATAGTATATGAGAATTCCATTTCCACTATAACTTTCCAAACATATGTTGTGTTTTTTTAAAGTCACCCTTGTGGGTCTGATGTGGTATCTCATTTTGATTTAAGTTTACATTTTCCTAATGAGGAAAAACATTGAACATCTCTGCATGTGCTTGTTGGCCATTTGTATGTATCTTTTACAGAAATGTCTTTTGAAACATTTTTCCCATTTTTAAATTGGGTCATTTGTCTTTTTGCTCACTTATGTGAGTTCTTTATATACTCTAGATACTAGACCCTTGTAGGTATATGATTTGCAAATAGTTCTCCCATTATATGGATTATATTTTCACTTAGAAATGTGTAATCCAGAGTCACAAAGATTTGTACCTATGTTTTCTTCAAGACATCGCTTTTGGAATGAGAACTCTCCTGGGTTTTAGTGGAGGACGGACATTGTTTATTTATGCCTCTTGTCTGTTACAGATATTTCTCTTGATTGGTATTCATACGACCACCGCCCCTCCATGGAGCATCCAATGGCTTGGAACAGAGCTCTGGGGACTGGCATCCTTCCACTGACTTTGACACTGATGAGAGCCCTGAACATGTGATTCTGTTGGCCTTAACCTGACCCACATGCATGTATTCCTCAGACATCTAGAGCTGAAGTCGAGAGCCTCTGTGGGAACGCTTGGCAGCCTATGCTATTCTAAGGCTGGAGCAGACTTTATTAGTCTATTGCAGCCAGACAGGACTGCAGGGGGTCCAGCCCCTACAAGCCCCTCTGTCTGGAATAGACTGCGTTCATCTCTGGTGTTAGGGAGCAGACCTGTTTCAGGGGTTGGGGAAGGTTGTTCGATATGAAGTGGGTCCTCTCTTAATTATTTTTACAGTATGTGTGACTTCTTCCTAGAAAGAATGGAAGAATATTTATGTTAGAACATTTTATCAGTTATTTGTCAATTGTTGTTTGTCTGCAATTTTAGAGTAGATAAAGGAGAGCTCAATGTAAATATACTCTTAATACTTAATTATGGTTGATGTCCACTGCCTAAGATCATATTTACTTCTATATACTATCTATTACTTAGGAATTGTCCTGCTCCTGATGAGAAAACAGACTCAGAAAGATTACAAAATTACTAGGCCACAAATGTTGTGAGGAGAAGAATAAGAATTAGAAACTAGTTTCTTTTGGCCTTCGAAGCTAACCTTATACCATTAGATCGAACTGAATGACAGTACTTTTGCTAAAGCAAGTCTCAGAGTTTGTGGTTCTGCATTGTTTTTCCAAGGAAACAGTGTGTCGCTTTAATATATTTTAAACTTTTAAATGTCAAATTCTATTTTTTAATAAAACTTTTTTTGTGTTTGTTCTCTTTCATTGTTTTTGTTTTGTTTTGTTTTTTCTCAAGGGATCCCTATTATTTATCTGCTCAATATTTGTTACCTATCTTCTGTCAATTTTTACTTTTTTGAGTGTTTGTTATCTGTCACTTTGTTTTATGCTACTAGCTATTCGCTAAGGTGTAATTTGCATGGAATAAACTACAAAAACCTAAGGGTACAGATTAATGACTTTAATATAATTGTACATTGTATAATAACATCCAGATCAAGAGAGGCAACACTTTTATTCTATGCCAGAGAGTTCTGACATGCTCCTTGCCAGTCAATACTCATCCTCAAATGAAGAATATATTCTAAATCTTGTTACTATCTTAGTCCCTTTGTCCCTTTGTGTTGCTATAAAGGAATACCAGAGGCTGGGTCATTTATAAAGAAAAAAGAGGTATTTCGCTCATAGTTCTGTAGGCTGCACAAGAATAATGGCACCAACAACTGTTCTTCATGAGGGCCTGAGGCTGCTTTCCCCTGCAGCAGAAGATGAAAGGGAACCAGTGTGTGCAAGGATCATATGGTGAGAGAGGAAGCAAAGAGAGAGGAAAAGCGCAAGGCTCTTTTTAATAACCAGCTCTTGTGGGAACTAATAGAGTGAGAATTCACTCACTACCTTCTCCCAGGGAGGGGGTTAATCTATTCATGGGGGATCCACTCCCATGACCCAAACACCTCCCATTAAGCCCCACCTCCAACATTGGGGATCCAATTTCAACATGAGATTGGAAGGGGACAAATATCGAAACTATAGCAGCCACATCGGATTAATTTTGCTGATTTTTTTGCTTCATAACAATGAAATCATTTCAGTATCTGCTCTTATTTTGACTTCTCTTAATCAGTTGGATATATATGCTACTAATTTGTTTTTTTCTTTCATTTCATTTTGTTTTGGCCTAGAAATATCCTATTTAATGTATAATTATCACACAGTTTGATATCCACTTTTGTGATGGTAGACAGGTTTACTTATTGGCTACTATGCATAAGTAACTGAAAATATTCTTGTACACTTCTTTCTGTGAAGATACATACTCGTTTTTCCTGGGTATTGATAGCTAGGGATGGAATTGCTTGGTGAAAGGCTGAAAATGGACACAGAGTTTTGCAAAAAAGTTATATTATTTTACATTTCTATGACAAATATAGGCTATTTCCATTTGCTTTACATTCCCACACACTTAATATTTTCAGTCTTTTAAGTTTTAGCCATTCTACCAGGTGTGTATTGATATCATCTATTTTGGTTTTCACATGCCTATTGATCATTAAGACATCTTATGTAAAGCACATTTTCAAATTTTTCCACTCATTGATATACTGGGCTGTTTGTTGTTTTCTTTGTGATCTATTGGAGTTATTTACACATTTTGAAAGAGTCCATTGTTTCATTTATGTACATGTGAAGCATTGAAGTTGAGAGCCTCTCTGAGAATGCTTGGCAGCCCATGCTGTTCTAAGGCCAGAATGGACTTCCTCAGCCCACGCCAGAGAGGGGACCATAGGGGTTGGACCTAGTCAAGACTAATTTTATATATATATATATATATATATGAAATATATATTTATTTGCAACATGCATATATGTTGCAAATCATTATTCTTGGCCACCAGATAGCTTTTGTCTTATTAAACACTAACCTATAATAAGCAGAAGCTTTTCAAAATGAAGTACATTTAATTGATTTATTATTGTGGTCAGTGCTACAGTTTAAGAAATATTTTCTGGTCTAAGAAATACTTTCCTATGTCAAGTTCACGAAAATATTTTGTATTTTTTCCTTTAGAAAGTTTCTAATTCTAACTTTCACATCATAGGTTAATTTCAATGTATGGTAAAAAGTGGTGGTTACTATTAACTTTTTAAAACAACAAATATTATTTCACTCAGAAACTTTCTATTGAAAAGTCATTTCCCCAGTGAAGGGCATTGGTGTCTTTGTTTCTAAAAAGTTTAAATAACTGTACATAGGGAGCATATTGTTTGAATCTGTACTCTTCTACTTTGATGTATTTATGAATAGTTACACATTTCCCATAGCTTTTAAATTATTGTAGCTCTAAAATGAGTTCTGAAATCTAGCAGAGTAATTTCTCCAACTTTTTCAAGACCAACTTGCCTATTCCAGATTATTTGATTTTGATATACATTTTAAAATTAGCATTTACATTTCTCTAAAACTTCTACTAGAATTCTTAATCAGAATTATGTTGATGTGATATATTCGCAAAATTGAGTCTTCCAGTCCATGAACATGATACATATTTCTCTATTTAGTCTTCTTTAATTTCTATCACCAATAGCTTTTAGGGGCTTTGTATCTGCTTCATTATATGTATTCTTAAGCATGTAATTATTTTCTATATTAAGCTCCATTATGTTTTATTGAATTTCATTTTCTATCTGGTAAGTGCTAGTATGGAGAAATTAAGATGATTAAATCAATGTTATAAAGGTATAAATTAAGTACAATAGACTACAACACTTTAAAACATATAATTAAATGCATATTTACAAATGTATACACAAATGGGACAACTGCTATAATCATGATATGAGAATTTCCATAAGTCCAAAGTTTCTTGTAACCCTTTGCAGTTCATCACTCTTTCAACCCTCAGCCCCAAGGAGCCAGTGTCACTTTAGGTCAGTTTGCGTTTTTAACCATTTTATGTAATGAAATTATACTTGTGTTCTTTTGTGTCTGCCTTCTTTCATGAATCATGTTAATTTTAAAATCCATCCATATGAGTATTTTCATCAACAGTTAATACACTGTAATTGCTGAGTAGTATTCCTTTGTGTGGTTACACCACGTTTGTTTATACATCCACTTGTTATTTGACATTTGTGTCATTCCAGGTTTGGGCTATTATGAATAAAGTATCATAAGCATCCACATACAAATCATTGTGCAGACATAGTATGTAAATTCCTAGGAATGGAACTGAGAGACAGGACTGGCTGGATTTCCTAGGCCGACTAAGAACCCCAAAGTCTAGTTGGGAAGGTGACCACATCCACCTTTAAACACGGGGCTTGCAACTTAGCTCATGCCCTGCCAATCAGGTAGTAGAGAGAGCTCACTAAAGTGCTAATTAGGCAAAAACAGGAGGTAATCATCTATTGCCTGAGAGCACAGTGGGAAGGACAGTGATCGGGATATAAACCCAGGCATTTGAGCCAGCAACAGCTACCCACTTTGGATCCCCTCTCTTTGTAGGGAGCTCTGTTTTCACTCTATTAAATCTTGCAACTGCACAATCTCCTGGGCCGTGTTTGTTACAGCTGGAGCTGAGCTTTCGCTTGCCATCCACCACTGATGTTTGCCACCATCACAGACCCACCGCCAACTTCCATCCCTCCGGATCTGGCAGGGTGTCTGCTTTGCTCCTGATCCAGGGAGGAGCCCATTGCCGCTCCCTGTCAGGCTAAAGGCTTGCCATTGTTCCTGCATGGCTAAGGGCCAGGGTTCATTCATCCTAATCGAGCTGAACACTAGTCACTGGGTTCCATAGTTCTCTTCCATGACCTACACTTCTAGTAGAGCTATAACACTCACCGCATCCATTCCTTGGAATCCGTGAGGCCAAGAACCCCAGGTCAGAGAACACAAGGTTTGCCAGCATCTTAGAAGCAGCCCGCCACCATCTTGGGAGCTCTGGGAGCAAGGACCCCCGCAAATGCGCCAGGTGCCATGACAGAAAGACTGTCCATCTGATTTGTATGTGTTTAAACTGAGAAGAAACTGTTAGCCAGATTTTCAAAGGAGTCGGACCATTTTTCATTCCCACAAGTATAAGACTTCCAAGTGCTTTAGATCCTCACCAACATGTTGTATTTTCAGACTTTTTATCGTTCTCGTGGATATGTAATGGTATCTCAGCACTGTATTGATTGATCTCCCAGATGACTAAAGAGTTGAGCATCTTTTCCTGTGCTAATTGACCATTCATGTATCTTCTTTTCTGAAGTATCTATTCAAACCTTTTGCCAAATCGTTCCTTTGTGCTGTTTATCTTATCAGACTGCATTGGATATATACCATTAAAAAAATCCTTTGTTGCAGATAAATATAGTATCTCCTATATTGTGGCTTCTTTTTAAGTTCTCTTAATGTTCCCTATTTTGGAGGTAAAGATAGATAATCATCAAAAAGGTGATTATATATACACATATAACTATATTTATGTCTAAGAATCATTAGTCTAACATATATGAAAGGATCTATTTCTGAATTCTCTCTTCTCTTCCATTGATATATGTTCTATTTTTTTCAATAATACACTTGATCTTTATTTCCATAGCTGGATAGTAAATCTGGAAATAGGTATTGAATTCATTCACCATTGTTCTTTTATAATGTTCCTTTTTTATTATACCTGATCATTGACATTTCCATATAAACGGTAGCATCAGATTGTAAATTTCTACCAAAATGCCTGTGGAATTTTTACTAGAATTGCATTGGATCCCAAAGATCAAATTTGGGAAAAATTGACTTTTTAACTACAACAACTCTTCTGATCCTTGACAACATTTACATCCCAACTAATTTAGTTCTTTTATAATTTCTTAAAGCAATGTTTTGTAGTTTTCAGCATACTGGCCTTACATCAATTTTGTTGAATTTATTTCTAAGCACATCCTGTATGTAGATGTTACTTTAAATGAAATTGTATTTTTATTTCACTTTCCAAATGCTCATTGGTTATATACAAAAATATAACATTTATATTGAACTTATATTCTGCAACATTGCAAACTCACTTATTAATTTTTATAGATTTTTATAGATTTCTAGGATTATGTACATACACAATCATTATCTGTTAATACAGACAGATTCAGTTCTTCCTTTTCAACCTTTTCAATGTTTTATTTACTTTTTCTTACTTCATTGCATTGGTTAAGATCACTAATCTAATGCTGAAAAAGGAATGCCTGTAATCTCAGAACTTTGGCAGGTCAAGGAGGCAGATTCCTTGAACTCAGGACTTCAAGACCAGCATGGGAAACATGGTGAAACCCCATCTCTAAAAAAACAAAAAAATTAGCCATGCATGGCAACATGTGCCTGTAGTCTGTTACTTGGGAGGCTGAGTTACAAGGATGGTTTGAGCCCAGGAGACAGAGGTTGAAGTTAGCCGAGATTTTGCCTCTGCACTCTAGTCTGGGTGACAGGACTGCACCCTGTCTCAAAAAAAAAAAAAAGATAGTGAATATATCTACCTACTTCCAAAGTGTCCTTGTGTACCTAGTAATTCCTCCCTCACCTTTCTCCCCCCACCTCAGACAACCATTGGTTGACTTTCTGTTATAATAGATCAATTTAAATTTTCCCAAGTTTTCTCTAAATAGAATCATATACTATGTATCCATATTTGGTTTATACATTTATATATTTTGGTATTTTTGTATATCTTTTTCACTCAGAATAATTATTTTGATTTGTAGCCATGTTTTCATGTGTATTAATAGATCACTCTACTATACTGCTGAGTAATGTAATATTCCATGTGATGGATATATCACGATTTATTTTACTCATTCATCTGTTAATGTGTTTGGATGACTTCTGGTTTTAAAACCAAAGCTTCTATCAACAAAGTTGTATGGAGATAGCTTTTCTTTTAATTTGGGTGAAATAGCAGTATCATATGGTAGGTACAGGTTGACTATTTTAAGATGCTGCCACACTGTTTCATAATGTGCTTGTAACATTTCACAACCTCATCAGCAGTGCATGAGTGTTTTAGTTCCCGTACATCTTTGCCAACACTTGGAATGGTGATTCTTTCAACTTTAGCCATTTTACTTGGTTTACATTTGCATTTCCTAATGACTAATGATGATGAATACCTTGTCATGTTGTTATGTGCCTTCCATATATCTTCTTTGCTGAAGTACCTTTACAAATATTTTATTCATTTGAAAATCTGATTGTTTGTCTCTTTATTAATAAACTTTGAGAGTTCCCTTATTGTTGTACACAGAGGTCCTTTATCAGATATGCGATTTCCAAATATTTTCTCCCTAAGTGTGGCTTGTCTTTTCATTCTCTTACCAACGTCTTTGAAGAGCAAATTTTAAAAGTGTTTAAGTGCAATTTATTGTTTTGTTCTTTTACCAGTTCTTAGGCTGAATGCTTCCAGCTCTTGCCCATTCAGTATGATGCTGACTGCGGGTTGGTCATAAATAGTTTTTATTATTTTGAGATATGTTCCTTTAGTGCCTAGTGTGTTGGGAGTTTTCACATGAAGTGATGTTGAATTTTATCAAAGGCCTTTTCTGCATCTATTGAGAGAATCATGTTGTTTTTGGTTTTAGTTCTCTTTATATAATGAATCACATAACATACACTTTTTGCATACCTTTTGCATCTGGTAACTCTCCATGTCTGCCCACTTTGTGGGAGGGGCCCTTTGGAGCAACAAACGAGGAGGATTCAATGTTAGAGACACAGACACTCGTGGACTGAAAGCCCTGGACCCCGAGAGTGAGCAGTACCCTGGTGTAGACCAAGAACTCTCAGCACCAAGGCTCCAGACACTCATGAGGATGTAAGGGTCAATCTCTTGGTGAGCGGCTAGGTCCCTGGAACTCTCACCTAGGTCTCAATGGGCATATGGGAAGCTTTTCTTTGGGCAGGCCCTAGCCAGGTGACCCAGGTGCTGGCTGCATCCTAGGTAATCCACTGAGGACCATAGGATTGCACCAATACTAATGCTGGTCTCTTTGGTTATTTTAAGTGTTGCTTTTACTTCCCAATAGGCTGGCTTCAGTGGCAGAACCCTCATAGGAAGCAAAGACCAATGGAAAAGATGAAAAGGCCACAACAGAGTAGGTGAGTCTGGGGCCGCATTAACCTTCCACTCTGAACATTCAGCTAGGTCTAAATGGAGAAGCTGGGTAGTTTGCTTAGAACCTGCCCTGGCCTGAGCCCCCTGCTACCCCCAGCTCCTAGGACGATGGGGATCCTTGTCCACTTGCCCCCTCCCCACTCCAAGGGGACACAAGAAAGTAGCATGGTCCTTCCCCTTGGAAGTCCCTTGCAGAAGAGCAGGGCACCTGGAATATTCAAGTTCCTGGGAGACTGGGGGCCAGTTGTTAGCCAGGGACCAAAAGTACTGGTGCTTCCTTCCTATTGGTCACATCATATCCGAGCTTGACCTAACGCTTGTGCTGCCCTGGCCTCAGGGTTTGTCTGTGGAGGCTCCGCCCTACAGCTGGAACTATCTTGCTTGGTCTCCTCAAATCAGGTCGTGACAACGCAGAAATGTAATTGTGATTCTCCTGCTGGCATAAAACATTCCTTCAGCTTGTGTGTGTGTGAAAGGAAGAGGAGGTGACAGGGCATGGGGGAGGGGGAGCAGAAAGAGGAGGGGGAGTGGTGACAAACAGCCTGAAGGACAGAATGAGGAGGAGGGGAGGAGTGGGGAGGCAGGATGAGGAGGACCAGGAGAGGAAGAGGACCAGAGCCTGAATATCAAGGAATCCATATTCTCAGCCCCAGAAAGGCATCCCTGTCTCTCTGGAACTCCACTAACCTCATCCTGGGCGCGCACACACACACACACACACACACACACACACACACACACACACAGAGTTCTTTGGTCCTCCAGCCTCCTTTCTTCCTATAAGATCAGCCTCTCACACTTCCTCCCATTCCTCATCCTAGGGATTCTTTCTTTTTCCACTGGGTCTTCCAGGGCTCTTTCAGGTTCTTCACCTGCAGCCAAACCCTTGCCTTGTGGCTCTAGAGAGTCCAGAGCACTGAAAGCTCTCAGGAAAAGAAAGTGCAGGACACTTGAGGTCACAGGGTCACCCTGCAGAATCTAAGTGCCATTGTCCAAGGTCAGATGTCAAACTTTTCCCAAAGAAAATCAAAGAAGATCCTTGGTTCAGGTCATTTTTTCTTGTGGACAGTTAAGCTATGAAACGATTATGACCAATTCTCTTTCTAAAGCCAAAGGTCAGCCTTAACCAGGGTAGAGTAGGTGTGGATGCAGATTACAGAAACTGAGCTCTGAGCAAACTTGGGCTGCTCCCACAAAGGCCCAGGGAGGAGCTGCCTAGGCCAGAGTCTATAAGAAACCTTCTGTATTAGTGAGCTCAGGCCGTCATCACAAAATACCATCAACAGGGTGGTTCAAAAAGCAGAAATGTACTGTTTCACAGTTCTGGATTCTAAATGTTCAAGATCAAGATTGGATTCCAGTGACAGCTCTCTTCCCAGCTTGCAGATGCACACAGACTCTCTGTGTCCCCACATGGCTTTCTCTCGCTGTGTTTGATTTGTGGGAGGAGGAATGGGGTGAACAAGCTCCCTGAGTTTCCTCCTAGAAGGACACTAATCCTATCAGATCAATGCCCCATGTTTATGACCTCATTAATCTTAATCACTTCCTTAAAGGTCTTGGCACTATGTAAGTCCCACTGAGGTTAGGGCTTCAACATGTACATTTTGGAAGGCTGTAAACCTTCAGTTCTGGCTCCTCCTCAGCCTGCTCCCCACATTCAGATGTCAGCAGCTCCCAGCTCTGAGGGAGCCTCACAGGCACTGGATACTCAGGTTCTTCTTCTCCCCCCCAGTTTCTCCTCCTCTGTGTGATTCAGATCCCTCTGCAGTGGCACTTGCATGGTCTTTCTTTATAGTTTCCCCCTTCCTTGCATTCTTTTCTTTCTGTTTTCTTTCTAGGTAGTTCTATACATGTAACATTAGGCATTTGTCAAATGAAGAGACCACCTCATAATTTCTGCATTAATAAACAAGCCTGAATTTATTTCTTCTTAAAGAGAAAGAGCTCTGCTGATCATTCAGTCTCTTTGAGCAGAGTAGACTTAGAATTTGTGGAAAGTGTGGGGTTCAGAGACTGGTTGAGGGCACAGACCTCAGTGAGCTGGTGTGGACTGGTTGGCACTCAGAGCTGCTCATTGGACAGAGTTGCTTTCAACTGGCTTACTTTCAGAAGTCAGGGGCAAGCACTGAGTGAGGGGCTTGCGGAAATATGTTCACTGAGGTGAGTGGCTGTGGTAGGCAGAATAAACTCCCCTAAATGGTTGCTGCAACCTCTATAATTAAGAGGAATTGGATTTCACTCTCCTACCTGGTAAAATAAAGAAAAAAATAAAACAGACAAAATACATGAAAAGAACATTTTCAAAATTGTGTACATCAGGCAAAACAGGACAGGACTGTAATCCCTAAAGAAGGGCCCCAAACAAGTGAGCCCTATAATTGCTCCAACTTACTACCTTTAGAGGGTTTCCAAGTTAGGCACAGGAAGGGCAAAGTGAAGAGGAGCTCAGTGAGCCTTTTGAGTCGAGGACACTGAGCTGAGAGTCCAGAGAAGCCAAGATAGCATAAAGTCCATAGAGAGAGTAGCAGGGTGCAGCGAACCGTGGAAAGTAAATCAGAAAGAACTGCAGAACATGACCCAGCATGCGGCACAGTGCTGATCCATATGAGGATGCCACTCAGGTTCAGAGGAAAAATCATTTCAAAAGATTAGAGAGAACAGTGCCTGGAACTCATACGGAGCTAGAATCATGCCTATTTCCCAAAGATGACTGAAAAAAAGGCCTCATAATTCACAAGGCATAGAGTAGAGATCTCAGGAAGGTTTTGTCTCAGTAGTAAGAACTAATTACCCCTAGACTGAGCACTGCTGTGGACCTCTTGAAACAAATCATAAAAGCAAGACCTGAAATGATCAAACAGTTTGACAGCAACTTGACCGCCTCCCTGAACAAAACTCAAAGTTATAGGGACACAAAAGTATGCAGCAACCAACAAAGTAAAATTCGCAGTGTTTGGTTTTCTATCAAACTTTTGAGCCACACTAAAACAGGGAAATGACCACAATGAAGGGACAAATCAATCATATTAAACTGACTCAGAGCTGACACAGGTGTTAGAATTACCAGAAAAGATCATTAAATCAGTTTTTATAACTGTATTCCATACATCCCCCAAATTAAGTAGATGGAAAAAAAAAAAGGTATAAAAAGATTCAAGCTAACATTAAGAAATAAAAACTGAGGCTTGGTGCTGTGGCTCATGCTTGCAATTCCATCACTTTGGGAGGCCTATGCAGGAGGATCACTTGAGCCCAGGAGTTCAAGAGCAGCCTCGGAAACGAAGTAAGACCCCATCTCTACAAAAGCTAAAAAGAGTAAAGAAATAAAAACTGTGATATCTGAGAGGAAGTGTCCTGCCAGGGATTAACAGGAAATTAGAAAATGAAGAAAAAATATTGTAAATGTTAAGGCATAGCAAAGAAAAGTAAAAAGAAATACTGAGAAAAAAAATAAAGGGAAAAGCATCAATGAGTTGTGGAGCAATTCAGCTGACCTCATACACAGGTGACTAGAGTCCATCAAAGGCAAACACAGTGATGGCAGAAAAACTCTTGAAAGAAATAATAATCCAAAACTCACCAAGCGAGGTAAGGTGTGGTGGCACAGGCCTGTGGTCCCAGCTATTCAAAAGGTTGAGGCAGGAGGATCAGGTAAGCCCACGAGTTTGAGAACAGCCTGGGCAATGTAGCAAGATCCTGTCCCAAAGGGGGAGACAACCCCCCAAAAAACAAAAATCTAATCTTACCAAATGTAATAAGAACTATAAATCCACAGATCCACAAAGTCAACATACTCAAGCACTAGAAATATGAAGAAATGACACCAAGGCATATCATAAATTGTTCAATGATGATTAAAAAACTCTTAAAAGAAGCCAGAGGAAAAACACACCTTATCTACACTGGAACAAAGATATTATAAGGATGACATCAGATCTGTCACCAGCAACAATGCACATAAGAACACAGAGGAGTCACAGCTTTAAACACTCAAAGACTAAAATTGCCCACATAGAATTCTATACACTGCAAAATTAGCTTTCAAAAAAACAAAGGTGAAATAAAGGTACATTCAAAAATATAAAATGTGAAAATTCATCACCAGCAGACCTGTGCTCCAAAAATGTTAAAGGACATCCTTCCTACAGAAGGAAAAAGGTATGAGATGGAAATCTGGGTGTCCACAAAACAATGTCAAGCACTAGAAATGGTAACACGTGAACAAATATACGCATTTCATTTTCTTATTAGTTAAAACTCTTTAAAAGAAAATTGAGGCCCTGTGCAGTGACTCATGCTGATAATCCCAGCACTTTGGGAGCCTGAAGCAGGTGGCTTGCTTGAGGACAGGAATTCGAGACCAGCCTGGGCAACATGGCGAAACCCTGTCTCTACTAAAAATACAAAAATTACACTGACATGGTGGTGTGCACCTGTAGTTCCAGATACTTGGAGGAGGTACAAGAATCATTTGAACCCAGGAGCCAGAGGTTGCAGTGAGTTGAGATTGCACCACTGCACTCCATACTGGGAAACAGAGCAAGACTCATCAAAAAAAAAAAAAAAAAAAAGGAAAAGAAAAAGAAAATCGATTGTATAAACAATAATAGCAATAGATTGTGCAATTTTTTAATTTTTAAAAAATTTTTATTTTTTTATTTCAATAGGTTTTTGGGGAACAGATGATGTTTGGTTAAATGGACAAGTTCTTTAATAATTACTTCCAAGCTTGTGGTGCACTCATAAACTGAGCAGTGTACACTGTATCCAGTGTGCAATCTTTTATCCCTCACCACTTCTCATCCTTTCCTCCGAGTACCCAAAGTCCATTATATCATTATTTTGCCTTTCTGTCCTCATAGCGTAGCTCCCACTTATAAGTGGGAACATACTATATTTGGTTTTCCATTCCTGAGTTACTTCACTCAGAAAAAATGCCTCCAACCCCATCACTCAGAAAAAATGCCTCCAACCCCATCCAGGTTGCTGCAAATGCCTTTATTTCATTCCTTTTGTGGCTGAGTAGTAGTCCATGGGGTGTGTGTGTGTGTGTGTGTGTATCACATTTTCTTTATCCACTCATTGATTGATGGACATTTGGGCTGGTTCCATATCTTTGCAATAAGCAAATTATGCCACTATAAACGTGCATGTGCAAGTGTCTTTTTTATATAATGACTTCTTTTCCTCTGGGCAGATACTGAGTAGTGGGATTCCTGGATCAAATGATAGGTCTACTTTTAATTCATTAAAGAATCTCCATACTGTTTTCCCTACTGGCTGAACTAGTTTACATTCCCACTAACAGTGTAAAAGTGTTCCCTTTTCACCACATCCAGGCCAACATCCATTACTTTTTGACTTTTTAATTGTGGCCATGCTTGCAGGAGTAAGGTGGTATTGCATTGTGGTTTTGATTTGCATTTTCCTGATATTTAGTGATGTTGAGCAATTTTCACATTTGTTAGCTATTTGTACACATATTTTGAGAATTGTCTATTCATGTCCTTAGTCCACTTTTTGATGGGATTGTTTTTTTTTTCTTGCTGATTTGAGTTCCTTGTAGATTCCTAAAATTCATATGGAGCCATAAAGAGCCCACCTAGCCAAAGCAAGATGAAGCAAAACAAAAACAAATCAGGCATTACATTATCTGACTTCAAACTACACTAAACGGTCTTAGTCACCAAAACAGCATGGTACTGGTATAAATATAGGCACATAGTCCAATGAAACAGAATAGAGAACTCAGAAACAAAGCCAAATACTTATAGCAACTGACCTTTGACAAAACAAACAAAAACATAAAATGGGGAAAAGACACCATATTCAACAAGTGGTGCTGAGAAAATTGGCAAGCTACATGTAGAAGAATAAAACTGGATCCTCATCTCTCACCTTACACAAAAATCAGCTCAAGATGGATAAAAGACTTAAATCTAAGACCTAAAACCATAAAAGTTCTATAATATCAGAAAAACTCTTCTAGACAATGGCTTAGGCAAAGACTTCATGACCAAGGACCCAAAAGCAAATGCCACAGAACCAAAGATAAATAGATGGGATTTAATTAAACTAAAAAGCTTCTGCACAGCAAAATAAACAGCAGAGTAAAGAGACAACTCACAAAGTGGGAGAAAATCTTCACAAACTATGCATCTGACAAAGGACTAACAACCAGAATCTACAAGGAACTCAAACAAATCAGCAAGAAAAAACAAATAATTCCATCAGAAAGTGGGCTAAGCAACATTCAAATTCAGGAAATACAGATAACATCACTAAGATACTCCTCAAGAAGTGCAACCCCAAGACACATAATCATCAGATTCTCCAAGGTTGAAATGAAGGAAAAAATATCAAGTGCAGCCAGAGAGAAAGGTCGGGTTACCCACAAAGGAAAGCCCACCAAACTAACAGTGGATCTCTTTGCAGAAACCCTACAAGCCAGAAGAGAGTGGGGGCCAATATTCAACATTCTTAGAGAAAAGGATTTTCAACCCAGAAGTTCATATCCAGCCAAGCTAAGCTTCATAAGTGAAGAAATAAAATCCTTTCCCAACAAGTAAATGCTGAGGGATTTTGTCACCATCAGGCCTGCCTTACAAGAGCTCCTGAACGAAGCCCTAAATATGGAAAGGAGAAACCATTACCAGCCACTGTGAAAACACACCAAAATATAAAGACCAATGACACTATGAAGAAACTGCATCAACTAATGTGCAAAATAACCAGCTAGCATCATGATGACAGAATCAAATTCACACATAACAATATTAACCTTAAATGTAAATGGCTAAATGCCCCAATTAAAAGATGCAGATTGGCAAATCAGATAAAGAGTCAAGACCCATCGGTGTGCTGTATTCAGGAGACCCATTCCATGTGCAAAGACACCCATAGGCTCAAAACAAAAAAAAAGGGGGTGGGGGGATGGAAGAATATTTACAAAGCAAATGGAAAGCAAAAGAAAGCAGAGGTTGAAATTCTAGTCTCTGATAAAACAGACTTTAAACGAACAAAGATCAAAAAAGCAAAAGAAGGGCATTACATAATGGTAAAGGGATCTATTCAACAGGAAGAGCTAACTATCCTAAATATATATGCATCCAATACAGGAGCACCCAGATTCATAAAACAAGTTCTTAGAGATCTACAAAGAGACTTACACTCCCACACAACAATAGTGAGAGAATTTAACACCCCATTGTCAATATTAGACAGATCAATGAGACAGAAAATGAATAAGGATATTCAGCACTTGAACTCAGCTCTGGACTAAGTGGACCCAATAGACATCTACAGAACTCTCCACCTCAAAACCACAGAATATACATTCTTCTCAGCAGCACATAGCACTTATTCTAAAATTGACCATATAATTGGAAGTAAAACACTCCTCAGCAAATGCAAAAGAACAGTAATCATAAAAGTCTCTCAGACCACAGTGCAATCAAATTAGAACTCAAGATTAAGAAGCCCACTCAAAACAGCAAAACCACATGGAAACTGAACAACCTGCTCCTGAATGACTACCAGGTAAATAACAAAATTTAAGACAAAAATAGTGTTCTTTGAAACCAATGAGAACAAAGAGACAATGTACCAGAATCTCTGAAACACAGTTAAAGCAGTGTTTAGTGGGAAATTTATAGCACTAAATGCCCACACAAGACAGCAGAAAAGATCTAAAATCGATGCCCTAACATCACAATTAAAAGAACTTGAGAAGAGCAAACAAATTTAAAAGCTAGCAGAAGACAAGAAATAATTAAGACCAGAGCAGAACTGAAGAAGATAGAGACACGAAAGGCCCTTCAAAAAATCAGTGAATCCAGGAGCTATTTTTTTGAGATTAACAAAATAGACTGCTAGCCAGACTAATAAAAAAATAGAGAAGATTCAAATAGACATAATAAAAAATGGTAAAGGGGATATCACCACTGATCCCACATGAAATACAAACTACTATCAGAGAATACTATAAACACCTCTATGCAAATAAACCAGAAAGTCTAGAAGAAATGGATAAATTTCTGGATACATACACACCCCCCTCAAGACTAAACCAGGAAGAAGTCAAATCCCTGAATAGACGAATAACAAGTTCTCAAATTGAGGCATAATAGCCTACCAACAAAAAAAAGTCCAGGACCAGACAGACTCATGCCAAATACTACCAGAGGTACAAAGAGGAGCTGGTACTATTCCTTCTGAAACTATTCCATACAATAGAAAAAGAGGGACTCCTCCCTAACTCATTTTATAAGGCCAGCATCATCTTGATAGCAAAACCTGGCAGAGACACAACAAAAAAAGAAAATTTCAGGCCAATATCCCTGATGAACATCCATGCAAAAATCCTCAATAAAATACTGGCAAACCAAATCCAGCAGCACATAAATAAGCTTATCCACCACGATCAAATCAGCTTCATCCTGGGATGCAAGGCTGGTTCAACATAGGCAAATCAATAAATGTAATCCTTCACATAAACAGAACCAATGACAAAAGCTGCATTGCTACATTATTATCTCAATAGATGCAGAAAAGGCCTTCAATAAAATTCAACACCCCTTCATGCTAAAAACTCTCAATAAACTAGGTATTGATGGAATCTATCTCAAAATAATATCATACTGAGTGGGCAAAAGCTGGAAGCATTCCATTTGAAAACCAGCACAAGACAAGGGTACCTTCTCTCACCATTCCTATTCAACATAGTATTGGAAGTTCTGGCCAGGGCAATCAGGCAAGAGAAAGAAATAAAGGGTATTCGAATAGGAAGACAGGAAGTCAAGTTGTCTGTCTGCAGATGACATGATTGTATATTTAGAAAACTGCATCATCTCAGCCCCAAAACTCCTTAAGCTGATAGGCAACTTCAACAAAGTCTTGGGATAAAAAATCAATGTGCAAAAATCACAAGCATTCTTATATACCAATAGTAGACAAACAGAGAGCCAAATCATGCATGAACTCTCATTCACAATTGCTACAAAGAAAATAAAATGTCTAAGAATACAACTTATAAGGGACTTGAAGGACCTCTTCAAGGAGAACTACAAACCACTGCTCAAGGAAATAAGAGAGGACACAAACAAATGGAAAAACATTCCAGGTTCATGGATAGGAAGAATCAATGTTATGAACATGGTCACACTGCCCAAAGTAATTTATAGATTCAATGCTATTCCCATCAAGCTACCATTGACTTTCTTCACATAATTAGAAAAAACGACTTTAAATTTTATATGGAACCAAAAAAAGAGCCCGTATAGCCAAGACAATCCTAAGCAAAAAGAACAAAGCTGGAGGTATCACGCTACGTGACTTCACACAAGGGTACAATAAGCAAAACAGCATGGTACTAGTACCAAAACAGATGTATAGACCAATGGAACAGAATAGAGGCCTCAGAAATAACACCATACATATACAACCATCTGATCTTCGACAAACCTGACAAAACAAGCAATGAGGAAAGGATTCACTATTTAATAAATGGTACTGGGAAAACTGGCTAGCCATATGCAGAAAACAGAAACTGGACCCTTTCCTTACATCTCATACAAAAATTAACTCAAGATTGATTAAATACTTCAACCTGAAACCTAAAACCATAAAAACCCTAAAAGAAAACCTACACAACACCATTTAGGACATTGGCATGGGCAAAGTCCTAATGACTAAAACACCAAAAGCAATGGCAACAAAAGCCAAAATTGACAAATGGGATATAATTAAACTTAAAAGCTTCTGTTCAGCAAACAAACAAACAAACAAAAACTATCATCAGAGTGAATAGGCAACCTACAGAATGTGAGAAAATTTTTGCAATCTATCCATCTGACAAAGGTCTAATATCCAGAATCTACAAGGAACTTAAAGAAATTTACAAGAAAACAAACAACCCCATCAAAAAGTGGCCAAAGGATATGAACAGACACTTGTCAAAATAAGACATTTATACGGCCAACAAACATATGAAAAAAAGCTCATCATCACTGGTTATTAAAGAAATGCAAATCAGGCCGGAGGCAGTGGCTCATTACAGGCAGTGGCCTGTAATCCGAGCACTTTGGGAGGCCGAGGCGGGCAGATCACGAGGTCAAGAGATCGAGACCATCCTGGCCAACATGGTGAAACTCCATCTCTACTAAAAAAAAATACAAAAAATTAGCCGGGCATGGAGGCGGGTGCCTGTAGTCCCAGCTTATTCGGGAGGCTGAGGCATGAGAATGGCGTGAACCCGGGAGGCGGAGCTTGCAGTAAGCTGAGATCGTGCCACTGCACTCCAGCCTGGTGACAGAGCGAGACTCCATCAAAAACAAAGAAAAGAAAAGAAAAAGAAATGCAAATCAAAGCTACAATGAGAGACAATCTCATGTTAGTTAGAATGGTGATTATTAAAAAGTCAGGAAACAACAGATGCTGGCAAGGATGTGGAAAAATAGGAACGCTTTTACACTGTTGGTGGGAGTGTAAATTGGTTCAACCATTGTGGAAGACAGTGTGGCGATTCCTCAAGGATCTGGAATCAGAAATACCATTTGACCCAGCAATCCCATTACTGGGTATATACCCAAAAGATTATAAATCGCCGGGCGCGGTGGCTCACGCCTGTAATCCCAGCACTTTGGGAGGCCGAGGCGGGCGGATCACAAGGTCAGGAGATCGAGACCACAGTGAAACCCCGTCTCTATTAAAAATACAAAAAAAAAAATTAGCCGGGCACGGTGGCGGGTGCCTGTAGTCCCAGCTACTCAGGAGGCTGAGGCAGGAGAATGGCGTGAACCCGAGAAGCGGAGCTTGCAGTGAGCCGAGATCGTGCCACTGCACTCCAGCCTGGGCGACAGAGCGAGACTCCTGTCTCAAAAAAAAAAAAAAAAAAAAAAAAGATTATAAATCATTCTACTATAAGGACACATTGACATGTATGTTTATTGCAGCACTATTTACAATAGCAAAGACTTGGAACCCACCCAAATGTCCATCAATGATAGATTAGATAAAGAAAATGTGGCACATATATATCATGGAATACTACGCAGCCATAAAAAAGAATGAGTGCATGTCCTTTGCAGGGACATGGATGAAGCTGGAAACCATCATTCTAAGCAAACTAATGCAGGAACAGAAAACTGAACACTGCATGTTCTCACTCATAAGTAGGAGCTGAACAATGAGAACACATGGACACAGGGAGAGGAACATCACACACCAGGGCCTGACAGGGGGTTGGGGGCAAGTGGAGGGAGAGCATTAGGACAAATACCTAATGCATGCAGGGCTTAAGATCTAGATTATGGGTTGATAAGTGCAGCAAACCACCAGGGCACATACCTATGTAACAAACCTGCTTGTTCAGCACATGCATCCCAGAACTTAAAAAGTAAAATTTTTTAAAAAGTGGGCCAAGGACATGAATAGACAATTCTCAAAAGAAAATAAACAAATGACCAGGAAACATATGAAAAAATGCTCTCAACATCACTAATTATCAGGGAAATGCAAACCAAAACCACAATATGATACAACCTTACTCCTGTAAGAATGGCCATAATTTTAAAAATCAAAAAACTATACACGTTGGCTTGAATTTGGTGAAAAGTGATCACTTTTACACTGTTGATGGGAATGTAAACGAGTACAACCATTATGGAAAACAGTGTGGAGATCCCTTAAAGAACGAAAAGTAGATCTACCGTTTGATCCAGCAACCCCACTACTGGGTGTTTAGCCAGAGGAAAAGAAGTCATTATATGAAAAAGACACTTTCACACTCATGTTTATAGTAGCACAATTTTCAATTGCAAAAATAGGGAACCAACTCAAATGCCCATCAATCAACAAGTGCATAAAGAAAGTGTGGTTTATGTATACCATGGGATACGACTCAGCCATAAAAATGAACAAAATAATGGCATTCACAGCAACCTGGATAGAGTTGGAGACTATTATTCTAAGTGAAGTAACTCAGTAATGGAAAACCAAACATCATTACTTCTCACTCATAAGTTGGGGCTAAGCTATGAGGATGCAAAGGCATGCGAATAATAAAGTGAACTTTGGGGACTCCAGGGAAAGGGAAAGGAAGAGGGAGGGATAAAAGACTACACATTGGGTACAATGCTCGTGTGATGGGTGCACCACAGTCCTGGAAATCACCACCAAATAACTTCTCCCTGTAACCAAACACCTCCTGTTCCCCAAAAGTTATTGAAATAAAATAATTTTAAAAAGGGGAAATTAGAAATTGTTTTGAACTGAAGGAAGGTGAAAACATATGAAAATGGAGAAGGGGATTTATAGCATTAAAAGTCTATACTTATAAAGCCTGTATTTATAAAAGCCCATAAAAATTTTAAAATGATTTCAAATCAGTGATTTCTGCTTCTACCACAAGAACCTGGAAGAGTAAATTAATCTTAAAGTAAGAAGAAAGTAAATTACAAAGATAAAGATGGAAATCAATGAAATAGTATTGTGGGTAGGGAGTATGTTCTCATTTTGTACTATTAGCATATAGCAAAAGTTCATAGCAGTTTTTCTCTCTGGTGCCTTCTGTTAACCAAAAGGTTGCTGGGTCAGACCATACAAGACACAAATCTCCTCAAATCCCACCAAAGATTTTTGAGCAGCTTTTGCTTCGAGCAACCCCCTCATTCTGCAGCTCTCACTTCTCCCCCATGATTTTTTCCTTTTGTCACCCAAAATGTCTGCAAAGCTTCTTCCAACAAACTGACTCTCCCCAGACCTTTATATGGTACAACTGGTCTCCTTGCACTACCTGAGAGGCAGAGGCTGTCTTCATTTATCACATCTATTATCTGAATTCTGTGGGAGCTTGCAGGGCCAGAGACTGAAGGCCCAGGAACCCCTTTCTCAAGCATGTGACATCGGAGTCGCCATCTGCTCTAAGTAACCATCTGCTGTTGACTCAGATTGTTGCACCTCAACGTGCAGTGATCGTCACAGGATCACAGGACACCCAACCCCTTGATTTAGCACTTTCCTGTCTTAATTTCATATCAGATTTGTATATAATGAAATGGACCCATTGTAAATATGTGACTCAATTTATATAGAGTGTCTCAACCAGTACCATAATACACTTTTAGAACATTACCTTTACCTTCCCAATTTTTTCCAGTGCTGTTGTAGCGAATCCTACTCTCTTCTGCAGCCCCAACAAAACAATTAATCCATTTTCTGCCTACAAATGTCATCTTTTCTGGACATATTACATAAATGGCATCAGACCATAGACAGTCTTTTGTGACTAGCATCTTTCATTTAGCATAGTGTTTTAAGATTCATCCATGCTGTAGCATGTATCAGATTTCTCTGCTTGTTAATTGCTGACTAGAATTCCATTGTGCAGATAATACCACATTTTATTTATTCACATAACAGTGACAGACATTTGTTTCCAGGTTTTGCTATCATGAATAACACTGCAATGAACATTTCAGCACGAGTTTTTGGTAGACCTATGTTCTTGTTTCTCTCAGATTTCTAAGTGTGAAATAGCTGGGTTATATGGTAAACTTATGTTTAACTTTTTTTTTTTTTGAGACGGAGTCTCACTCTGTCACCCAGGCTGGAGTGCAGTGGCGCAATCTCGGCTCACTGCGAGCTCCGTCTCCTGGGTTCACGCCATTCTCCTGCCTCAGCCTCCTGAGTAGCTGGGACTACAGGCGCCTGCCACCATGCCCGGCTAATTTTTTGTATTTTTTATTTTTTTAGTACAGACAGGGTTTCACCGTGTTGGCCAGGATGGTCTCGATCTCCGACCTCATGATCCACCTGTCTCGGCCTCCCAGAGTGCTGGGATTACAGGCCTGAGTCAGGGTGCCCCGCCGATTAACTTCTTAAAAAGCTGCCAAAGTGGATTTCAAAGTAGTTCTATCATTTTATGTTTTACCAGCAATATAGGAAGGTTCCAGTTCTCCGCCTTCTCAGCAAATTTGCTGTTCTCTTTTTTTTTTTTTAATTTTAGCTACACTAGTGAGTGTAAAATGGTATCTTATGTTGTTTTTACTTGCATTTTCCACTGACTAATGATATTCAGCACCTTTTCATGTGGCAATTACCCGTATATATGCCTTTAGAAAAACACAGCATTAGACTAATGGTTTTATTTTATGTAGTCACTGCATTATTTAATTCTCTTCTTCATTTTTGTATTTTGTTGTTAATATTTGTTATGTATTACTTCTCAAAAGTTCTAAGGATCTTCCATTGCTGATTATGCTAAAATTTAAGAGTGATTAAGGGGAACTGATTAAAAAATAAAGTAAAATTTTAACATTCCTTTGATCATTCATCACTACATGTTATGGCTTAGTCTTTTTCTTATGTGGACTTATTTTTAATAGACAATATATCTTCTCTTGAGTCACCTTTACTTTTCCAAATCAACATTATGCAAAATTATATATACATATACACCATATGTACACACATATATACATATATACACACACGGATATATGTGTGCGTGTGTTTCATCTGATGCATGATGGAAGACAGTAGCAACATTAGTTTTGTACAGAGTTTTCAATTTAGAGAAAAAATACGTCACATGGGTTCAAATTTTATGTTTCCTTTTCAACTTTTATTTTCGGTTCAGGCAGTACACGTGCAGGTTTGTTACATGAGTAAATTGTGTGTCACTGTGGTTTGGTATACAAATGTTTTTGTCACCTAATTAGTGAGAATAGTATTTGATAGGTATTTTTTCTACCCCCACCCTCCACCTCCCTCCTACCCTCCACTCTCAAGTAGACTCTGGTCTATATTTTCCTTTGTTTCCACGTGTACTCAATGTTTAGCTCCCACTTATAAGAGAGAATGTGTGGTATTTGGTTTCCTGTTCCTGCATTGATTTGCTTAGGACCTTCATTTATGTTGCCGCAAAGGATATGTTTATGCCTTTAAAAAACGGCACAGTATGTTATGGCTGCATAGTAGTCCATGGTGTATATGTATCACATTTTCTTTACCCAGGCCACCACTGATGGGCATCTAGGCTGATTCCATTTCCTGCTATTGTGAATAATGCTGTGATGAACATTTGACTGCGTTTGTCTTTTTGGTAAAATAATTTATATTACTATGAGTATACACCCAGTGATGAGATTGCTGGTTTGAATGGTAGTTCTATTTTAAGTTGCTGGAGAAATCTCCAAACTAATTTACACAGTGGCTGAACTAAGTTATATTCCTACTAGCAGTGTATAAGTATTCAATTTTCTCTGCAATCTCGCCAACATTTGTTATTTTCTGACTTTTAATATTTGCCATTCTGACTGGTATGAGATGGTAACTCATTGTGGATTTGATTTGCATTTCTTTGATGATTACTGATGTTAAGAATTTTTTTCATATGCTTGTGGGCTACAAATATGTCTTCTTTTGGGAAGTATTTGTTCACCTTGTTTGCCCAGTTTTTAATGGGGTTGTTGGTTTTTTGTTTGTTAAGTTCCTTATAGATCTTGTTTTATGAATCTGGGTTCTCCACTGCTGGGTGCATGTATTTTTATGATAGTTAAGTCTTCTTGTTGAATTGAACCCTTTATCATGGTGTAATGCCCTTCTTTGTCCTTTTAGATCATTATTGGTTTAAAATCTGTTTTGCCTGAAATAAGAATTACAAGCCCTATTTTTTCTCCTCTTTGCTTGATAGATTGTCTTCCATCTCTTTACTTTGAGCCTATCAGTGTCACTGCATATGAGATGGTTCTCTTGAAGACAGCATACAGTTGAGTCTTGCTTCTTTATATTCAACTTGCCACACTGTGTCTTTTAAGTGGGGCATTTAGTCCATTTACATTCAAGGATAGTATCGATAGGTGAGGATTTGGTCCTGTCATCATGTTGTTAGCTGGCTATCATGTAGACTTCATTATATAGTTGCTTTATAGTGTCAGTGGGCTATGTACTTAAGCGTGTTTTTGTGGTGGCAAGTAACATGTGTTTGCTTCCACGTTTAACACTTCCCAAAAGACATCTTGTAATGCAGGTCTAGTGGTAATGAATTTCCTTAACATTTTCATGTCTGAAAAGGTTTTTACTTCTCCTTCACTGTGAAGCTTACTTTGGATGAATATGAAATTATTAACTGGAATTTCTTTCCTAAAGCATGTTGAATATAGACCCCCAAATTTCTTCTGGCTTGCAAGGTTCCTCCTGAAAGATCCACTGTTAGCCTGAGGAGTCCCCGCTTTGTATATGACCCAAAACTTCTCTCCAGTTGCTTTTAAGATTTTTTTATTTTACATTAACGTTGTAGAATCTGATGATTATGTGTCTTTGGAAAGGTCATCATGTATAGTATTTCACAGGGGTTATCTGAATTTCCTGAATTTGCATGTCGAGTTCTCTAGAGAACCTGGGGGAAATGTTTGTAGACAATATCCTCAAATATATTTTCCAGGTTTCTTGCTCTCTCTCCAATTTTTTCAGGAATGCCAATGAGTTGTATGTTGGTTTAGTTTCCTTACAGAATTCCATATTTCTCAGGAATTTTGTTCATTTTAAAAATTCTTATATTTTTACTTTTGTGTGACTGTATTCATTTGAAGCAATGTTCTTTGAGCTCTGAGATTCTTTCCCCAGCTTGGTCTATTCTGTTATCAATGCTTCCAATTGTATTCTGAAATTCCTGTATTGAATTTTTCATTTCCATAAGTTCAGTTTGGTTCTCTTTTAAAATGACTGTTTCATCTTTCAACTCTTCAACTGTTTTACTGGTTTCCTTGGATTGTGATTCAACCTTCTGTTGCATCTTGATGAGATTCCTTGTCTTCCAAATTCCAATCATATGTCTATCATTTCAGTTATTTCAGTCTGGTTAAGGACCACTGCTGATGAGCTAGTATGGATGCTTGGAGGTAAGAAGAAACTCTGGCTTTTAGAGTCGCCAGAGTTCTTCACTGGTTTTTTCTCATCTATGTGAGCAGATCTTCCTTTGATCTTTGAAAAAATTATTCAAGGTATATTAAAGAGATATGCTATTTGTCAATAGCATTTTTTGCAGGTCATTCCCAGGATAACCACAGGAAATTCTCACTGACCAGTGTTACCTGATGAAAACTGTATGACAGTTGGGTTTTAGAGAACTAATATTATGCAATTTTGGATAACATAGAGCTAAACTTGTTTTCATAGAGCTAAATTATCCAATTTTATTGTGTGTGATTTCTAGATGATATAAAGTCTTGCTCTCTTTAAAAGACAGTTTTCTTTTTTGGGGGGCGGGAGTAGGGGGGACAGAGTCTTGCTCTGTCACCCAGGCTGGAGTGCAATGGCGTGATCTTGGCTCACTGCAACCTCTGCCTCCCGGGTTCAAGCAATTCTTCTGCCTCAGCCTCCCTAGTAGCTGAGACTACAGGCATGCACCACCATGCGTGGCTAACTTTTTTTATTACATGATCCTAGAGGCAGACACATATGTACAGCTTTTCTAAGTGCATAAATAGACTCCTGTTTCTCTTCAGACCAGTGGAGTTGACCAACTTTCATAGTTTTCAATATGTCATCTCATTTTTTTCCTAGAGAATGGGTGATTTAACTATGTAATTTAAAAAAAAAAAGACAAACAAAACCAGGGGAAAAATGCAGCTTTGAGCTCTACAATATTGAGGCTTATTCTTTGTGGTCAAAAATTCTGAGGTTATGGGGGATCTTATGAAGGTACATGACAGATGAGAGTTACCTTGAGACACTTTATCTCAAAGGTAAGATAGCAAACACAGCATAATTTTAGAACACCTTTGTTTTCAATAAATTTGCTGTTTTTCTTCTCGCTTACTTTTGGGATCCTATACTTCCTTCTGATGGCTGTTTCTCTTCTTCTGTGGGTAGGACTGTTCCCACTCACAGCAATTTCCAGGGCCCATAGAGCTGAGGAAATAGTTGTCTGGTAGTGGGGCTGATTCATTTCATTTAGGAGCTGCCCTACTGCTGCCATGTCCTACTGGGATCATCTTTGATCATCTGACCTCTTTAAATCATTATTTCACTTCAGCTCATCTGTGTGGATTGGGAGAGAGTTGCGTCATTGATAAGATGCATAATGCAGCTCTTCCTCATTTCTCCTAAAACAGGAGGCAGTATCTGCAATCTTCAGGAAAACCTTCTTCATCTGAGCTCAGAACCTCCAACACGGAAAGAAGAAGAAATAAACTTAGGCTGAAGTGCAAGACCTGAAAGAAACAAACTTAGGCTGAACTGCAAGAGCTGAAAGAAACCTACTCTGGGCTCTCCAGGTAGGACCCCTTCCCTGGAAAAAGAAAGCTTCTAGTTAGGTGCCGCTAAGGACAAAGGTTAAAAAGTTTGACTCATTCTCTTGTGTTTGAGTTTTTGAGTATATCTTTACTTTCACTACAAATAAGACTTTTATAGTATCCAATTCACATTATGATGTTCCAAAACACTAGATATTAATACTTTTGCCTTGTTGGGCCCCTCCATCTATCAAAGAGTAAGATATATATCCCATTGTGCTGTTATAAAGAGAATGTATTATGACTGTATGTTAAAAGATTTTCTTTAATCCAAAACAACATGATTTTTCTTCTGATTTTAGAATAAATGAAAACATTACTGTTTGAGCCTACTATGTGGGGTCCTATGACCCCCAGTCTTAGCTGATCCAGGCTGAAACCACAAAACACCATGAACTCAGCAATTTATAAACAGTAGAAATTAATTGTTCTCAGTTCTAGCATCTGGAAAGAACACGATGGAGGCACTGGCCAATTTGGTGTCCAGGGAGGGCTCTTTTCCTAAATCACAGATGTCACCTCTCTCTTACGATACAAGGCACAAGGCAGCTCTCTGGGGCCTGTTTTATGAGGACCCTAATCGCATCTATGAGGACTGTTTTTATAATCTATAACTCCCAAAAGCTCCTACTTCCTAATACCATTACCTTTGGGGTAAAGATTTCGATATAAGTATGTGGGGGAGTGATATGGTTAGGCTTTGTGTCCCCACCCAAATCTCATCTTGAATTGTAATCCCCATAATCCCCAGGTGTCAAGGGAGAGACCAGGTAGAGGCAGTTGAATCATGGGGGCAGTTTCCCTTATGCTGTTCTCATGATAGTCAGTTCTCATGAGATCTGATGGTTTTATAAGGGGCTCTTCCCCATTGGCTTAGCACTTCTCCTTCCTGACACCTTGTGAAGAAGGTGCATTGCTTCCCCTTCATCTTCTGCCTTGATTGTAAGTTTCCAGAGGCCTCCCCAGCCATGCTGAACTGTGAGTCAATTAAACCTCTTTCCTTTATAAATTACCCAGTCTTGGGCAGTTCTTTATAGCAGTATGAAAATGAACTAATAGAGAAAGACACAAACTTTCAGTCCATAGCAGGCCCTGTGTGTCCTCCCGGGATGCAGAAGAAAGGGGAACAGAATGAGCAGACACAATATGGGAGAAATACGAGGAGAGCTGAGGAGAGGGAGGAGGGAGAGCTGAGTAATATGATTCTCTTCCCTGGCCCCAGAATGGCTGCCTCTTCCTCTGTAATACCTCCTGATCCTATTCTGTGCCCACATGTCCTGCCCTGGTCTCTCATCCTCCATTGTCCGTACTTCCCCCTAAAATAGCCTCTCACCCCTCCTCCTTGTTCCCTGATACCAGGTCTTTCCAGGCTTAGGCTGTGAAGTTCCACATCAGGAGCAGGACTGTTCCCTCCCACTGCCCACCTCCCCAGGCCTTCATTTATCAACCCCTTATCTTGTGGTTCTGCGTAGTCTACAGTACAAGAATCTCCAAAATGAAATGGAAGTGCAAACCAGGCCTCCTCATGGAGGGGTGGAGTCTCTCTGCTGAATCTGAATCCAGCTGTCCCAGGTCATTCTAGATGACAATTAGGAAAATATCCAGCATGAGTGGAGCAGAGATGATGTACACAGAAAAGATAGTGATTACAATTTTGACATTTAACTCCAAATCATGTATACTGATTTGTTTTACTTTGTTCGTGTACATTATATAATCTGCATACTTTGCTTTAGAAATGTTTTACCTGAAAAAGGCTTGTATTGTGGTTACTATGACCCTAGAATTCCACTGCTTGTTTTATAACCCAGAGACAGGTGTGCTCCTGTGCCCCAGGACACCTTTCAAGAACAACCATAGCCACATTGTGCTGCAGACTGGAAACACCCACAAACTTGAAACAACCCAAAGGCCCACCATTGAGTGTGGGGATGAACAGATTGTGGTATATTTTATTAGCAATGAAAATGCATGAATCTGTGATGACTGCTAAATCCATAGTTTTAATCATAAAAAAATTAAACAGGAACAAGAGGTGTGACAGATGTCTTAGGGAAGAACAGACAGCCCAGGAGTGGAAAATCTAAGACTCTACACAAAATATACTGCAGAAGAGGGCTTGACATAGAGAAGAAACTATTGTGAACAAGTTGAAAATTGGATACGACACCAGTGGAGAAAGGCAGAAAGAATGCTCAGAAAATGCTGGGGGATAGAACTCTGAGAGGGCAGATTCACAAAGTGCCCACAATCTAATACTTCTAAAAGTGAGTGTATCATCTTGGAAGGTGATTATTGTGTTTCTTAGTCATAGTAACCCATAAAAAAGCCCGTGGAAGCCCACAGCTCCTAAGCGAGACTGAGTTCTGAGAACCAGACAAGATATGGCAATACAAAGGCAGCTGTTTTAAGCTGTTAACCTGAGCTATGAAGCTTGGAAAACTACCCTGCCTTCTCCCACTTACTCCACTGAAACTTTTAATTCTGATTCAGAAATTTCCATTTCATTCTTCTCTGATTAACAAAAAGGAATATGCTCAGCATTTAAATTAAGGTATTATGAGAAAAAAAACACAATAGCACCAACTTTTTTATCATTGAAAACTTACCTGCACAAAAATACCTGCTACAGATATATGAAAATTGTAACCTAACATTTCTGCATATATTTTTATTAATAATTTTTTATTTCAATAGCTTTTGGGGTACAAGTAATTTCTGATTACATGGATGAACTGTATACTGGTGAAGTCTGAGATTTTTGTGCACCCACCACCTGAGAAATGTACATGGTGCCCCATATGTAGTTTGTTATCTCTCAACCCCTCCCATCCTTCCCCATCTGAGTCTCCAAAGTCCATTAATCACTCTGTATGCCTTTGTGTACCCATAGCTTAGCTCCCATTTATAAGTGAGAAAATACAGTATTTGGTTTTCCACATCAGGAGCAGGACTGTTCCCTCCCACTGTCTACCTCCCCAGGCCTTCATTTATCAACCCCTTATCTTGTGGTTCTGCGAGTTCCTGAGTTACTTCACTTAGAATAATAGCCTCCAGCTCCATCCAAGTTCTTGCAAAGGACATTATTTCATTCTTATTTTATGGCTGAGTAGTATTCCATGGTGTATGTATACCATATTTTCTTTATGCATTCATTGGTTGATGGGCACTCAGGTTGGTTCCATACTTTGTGAATTGTGCTGCAATGAACATTCGTATGCAGGTGTCTTTTTGATAAATGGACTTCTTTTCCTTTGGGTGGATACCCAGTAGTGGGGTTGCTGGATGAAATGATAGATCTCCTTTTAGCTCTTTAAGAAATCTCCATACTGTTTTCCACTGAGGTTGCACTACTTTACATTCCCACCAGCAGTGTCTAAGCGTTCCCTTTTTACCACATCCATGCCAACATCTATTGTCTTTTGACTTTTTATAAAGCCCATTCTTGCAGGAGTAAGGTGGTATCTCATTGAGGTTTTAATTTGCATTTCCCTGATAATTAGTGATCTGGAACATTTTTAATATGTTTATTAGCTATTTGTATATCTTCTTTTGAGAAATGTCTATTCATATAATTTGCCCATTTTTTGATGGGATTATTTGTTTTTTCTCGATGATTTGAGTTCCTTGTAGATGCTAGATATTAGTCCTTTGTCAGATGCATAATCTGCAAATATTTTCTCCCATTCTGTAGGTTGTGTGTTTACTCTGCTGATTATTCCCTTTGCTGCACAGAAGTTTTCTAGTTTAATTAGGTTCCATTTATTTATTTAGGTCCCATTTACTTATTTTTGTTTTAATTGCATTTGCTTTTGGGGTCTTAGTCATGAATTTTTTGCCTACAGCAATGTCCAGAAGTTTTTTTCCTAGGTTGTCTTCCATAATTTTATCATTTCACATCTTAAAGTCTTTGTCCATTTTGAGTTTATTTTTATATAAGGTGAGAGAGAGGCTCTGCCCTCATAAATGGATTAATGCCATTATCACAGGAGAGAGGTCCTTATAAAAGAGGGTGTTTGGCTTGCTTCTTTCCCTCTCTCTCACCCACCAGTGTGATGCCTTTGCCATGTTATAACATAGCAAGACGACCCTCACCAGAGACAGTCCCTCAGCCTTGGACTTCCCAGCCTTCAGAATCATAAGCCAAGTAAATTTCTGTTCTTACAAATTACAAGGCCGGGCGTGGGGGCTCATGCCTGTAATCCCAACACTTTGGGAGGCCGAGGTGGGCAAATCACAAGGTCTGGAGTTTGAGACAAGCCTGGCCAATATGGTGAAACCCCGTCTCTACTAAAAATACAAAAATTAGCCAGGTGTGGTGGCATGCACCTGTAGTCCCAGCTACTGGGGAGGCTGAGACAGGAGAATCTCTTGAACCTGGGAGGTGGAGGTTACAGTGAGCCAAGATCATACCACTGCACTCCAGCCTGGGTGGCAGAGCGAGACTCCATCTCAAAAATAAATAAATAAATAAATAAATAAATAAATAAATAACACAGTCTGTGATATTCTGCTATAACAGCAAAAAAAAAAAAAAAAAAAAAGACTACGACAAGAACTCATGGTTGCTTTTTGAGTTCTGCAAAGGTTTATAACCCTCCATTAGCATGTTATGACTAATATAGTATGACTTTTTCAGTTGCTTTCTCTAAAATAAATGGGTTAATAAACTAACTTTTAAATATGCAGTCTGAGCAGAGTGGGAGTATCAAAACATTCAGCAGTGCCTTCAGAAACACAGGTTCTGCCTGAAACTAGGCAAGTGGGCACTATACTACAGCACTCTAGAGATCTGAGGGCTTACTGTTTTGCTTCTGTGGACTGCAAATAAATTCCTGAAAGGATTCTGTACTTGTCCAGAGAGTTTTTTATCTTTCTGGATGAGATGCAGAGATTTCTTGGAGTCAAAAATTTCAATAGGCACTTAATCCTAACCACCTCCCAGATGACATCTGCTATGGTCTTCTTTATATTTAATTCCCAGCCAAAAATCTTAATCATATCCTATAACATTCTACTATGCTCTTCTGGCGGTTTCTGGGTTAATGTAGCTCAAGTTCCACAATTCTTTCCACTCTCCTACTTTAGGTCTCAGGTCCTCTTCCCTTGTATACAAGGTTCCTAACTCTTCCCACCTTAATTGGGATGGGCCTGAGTGAAACAGAGTAACCCAGGGGCCATGAGACAGAATTTTACTAATTTGTATCACAGGCCTGCAAGGTAACTGGGGAGGCTGATCTTTAAACTGTGCTATCTGAGAAACCATGCAGAAATGTGCCTCTGTGTTAAACTCAACTCCTGACACCGCAGTCCTTAAAATATTATCCAGTTATTTTCTTCTCTGATGCTTAGAAAGAACTGCTGGTATTTCTTCATGATTCATTCTAGATTCAAGTCTCAGTGTTCATGTTACATTGTGATAACCATTTTTACATAAATGTTATCTCTCAAGCATTCTCAGTATTTAAGAGCAAGAAGAGTATCAGTCAGGCTTGGACTAAAAGAGTACTGAGAGGCTGCACACTGAGGACATGGGCTAAATCATCATTTTTTAAGTTTTTTACAAAATATCCAAGTCACAGCCAAGATTATGGCTGACAGCAGGCTCTTATACAAAATGAAGGCCCTGAAGGTAAGAAATGAGCACAATCCTTCATAAAGTGGGAAATATTAGAAGATTTGCTTAGGGCACTTACCTCTCTGAACTCAGTTTCTTCATTTGAAAATCAGGATAATAATCTCAACCTTCTAGTAGAGTTGATAGAATTAAGCAAGAGAACCTTTAAAAGTGCTTTGAAAGGGTACCTGGCACATATTAGGCACTTAATAAAATAAATTTTAATTTTCTAATTTTAAAAAAGACAGATTAGACTTTGACCTCGGATACAATAATCAAAAAGTCTAGACTTCTACCTACTCTAAAGAGAAGTCTTTACTTAGAAGCCAGCATATTCTAACTAGACCTATGGTAATAATGTCTGAATTGATCTCCTTGGCTCTACTATCTCCTTTTTTTTTTTTTTTTTTTACTAGATGGATTCTTGCTCTGCTGCCCAGGCTAGAGTGCAGTGACACAATCATAGCTTGCTACAGCCTCTAACTATTGGGCTCAAGTGATTCTCCTGCCTCAGCCTCCCAGGTAGCTGGGACTCCACACGTGTGCCACCATGCTAATTTTTTATATTTCTTTTGCAGAGGCAGAGTCTCACTTTGTTGGCCAGGCTGGTCATGAACTCCTAGCCTCATGTGATCCTCCCATCTAAGCCTCTTAAAGCATTTGGTCTACAGGTGTGAGCCACCACACTTGGCCCTATCTCTCCTTTCAATGGTTTCATTCTATTGCCAAAATTATCTTTTTACACTAGAGAATGTTATTAGCATATATAATAGAAAGCCCCTGTTGCCAACCTGCCAACCTACTACAAGGCAGTAGCCTTGTAGCTCACTATATCTTCCTATATACTATACATTTTCAAATGACCAGGTTACTTGCAATCTTCCTGATGTTCCATGAACTCCATTTTCATGTTACTGTTCAAGTTGTTTCATGAACCTTGGAATGCTTTATAAAAGTCTATCTGTACAACTACTGCCATTAGTCAAATTTCTTACACACCTATTCCCAGGGTTCACATGAGATTTGCCTTTCTCTCTTCTGTTGATCTGTGGCTTAATTTAGCTCAAGTTTCACAATTCTTTCCACTCTCCTACTTTAGTTCTCAGCTCCTCTCCCCTTGTATGCAAGTTTCCCAACTCTTCCCACCTTAACTGGGATGGGCCTAAGTAAAATATTCCTCAAAAGTATCTTCTTCTCTTTGTTCTAATTCCACATCACTCTTCCTAGTAACTATTTGGTTTCCAAGGTAGTTTGACACTAGGAAACAGTGTGCCTTGGAGAAGGGACGAAAGTTCTCTGGTTAATGGAAAGTATTAAGCACCACTGTGAATTTTAATGGGTTTGCTTTGTGATCTATATCTCAATCCTGTGAGCAATTTTTGTTAATCTAGCACCAAAAAACTGATCATTTTAAGGAAATTAATAAGGTCAAACTTTTGGACCATCAAGGCTAAAAATCAAAGCCTGGACTTCAGTCGGTTGAGCCAGGCGTCTTCATTTGAGGCCTGTTAGTGTCCAATCAACCCATTACCACCATCTCTCCACACAATTATTTAATCCCAGGAAAGAATATAATTTTTTTAAATAAAAGTGAAGAGAAGATATTTAGGGTATCAAAGGGTTGACTTAATCAACTCTTAAGTTGAAGTAAGAATTGCTTCAACAACTATGAGATAATGGTTTTAATATATAAAATTCTTCCACTCGAATGTTTTCAACCAGAAGATAAATAAAATTTGTCCAGTGTTGGATTTGTTATCAATGCCAACTTCCTTATATAAGCTGACAATATCAAGAATCAAAATGAACCAACAGTATTCACATTTACAAATAAAAACGCCCAGAGATGTAAGAAAGATGTTATCATTATTCCATCTAAAATGTGATAGAAGGAATTAGAAACTAATTTTCCATTTTGCTTAAGTAAAAGAAACAGACTCCGAATTATTTGCTATAACATCAATTTTAAATGCACTGATTTTTCTTTTAGTGTATAAAGCTTTTTCAAGCTCAGCTTTTTTAAAATAAGTTTTCAAATATAAAAACGTTTTCAAAGATAAACTCCTATTGCTGACCAAATGTTTTATGTTACTCTATGGTGTATTCAAATCAAATCAAGAACAAATTTTAAGTTAGGATTCAAGGGAGAGTAGTAGAAAATGTATTTTTTGGCTATTAAAGATTTTAAATTATTAGAGAACTTTATAAAAATTATTATTTAATTTATATATTTTGTAATAATGAAAAAATATTTTAACAATTATCTGACATTTCTTTCCTCTTAGGACAAGATAACATCTCTTTATAATCCAGGTATTATCTTACAATTAAGTGATTACGGCAATGACAACAATTTGATATATCACTTCTAGGTTAATCCAAAAAGTGACTTCACTTTTTCATAGGCCACACAGCCAATGCCTACTGCAGGAAGCACCTTTATGATGTTTGGGGTGAAACCCCTGTAAAATCCCAGTTTTCCTTCTTTGGTATATATTTCTTGAATGAGCCGAATCATAGAAGTTGTTTTTCCTTTTTCCACTAGGGCTATAAATTGGAAAAAAAAAAAGCATAATTCAATATTTAATATTTATAAAGAAAATCCAATGACAAATGAGAATTTACAGAGATTGAAATTACTTCAGAATATACCTCTCTCCCTACCTGTAGAATGTCTTGTGCTGTTCAATATGGTACCCAATGGATACATGTGGCTATTTATATTTAAATTAATTAAAATTAAATAAAACTAAGAATTCATTGCCTCAGTTGCGCTGGCAACAATCCCAAGTATTCACTTGGGAATAGTGACTATCATACTGAATAGCACAAATATAAAATATTTCCATCATCACAGAAAATTTTATTAAACAACACTTGAAAGTCTTTCATAAGGGACCTCAAAGGAGTATTTGGAATTGGATCTGACACAAATAGAGAGAGGAAAGGATGGGCGATGGGATGGATGGAGAGATATTCCACCTGGAGAATATAAATCAAAACCAAAAATCTAACTAAAAAGACAAGAAGAAAGAGAATGTTAAAGAATATCACTTAACACATGAACTATAAACAGTTTAGTCAAGAAGATAACAATAGGATTGTGTGGGGTTTTTTTTCCTTCTTGAAAAGTGATAAAGATATTTTCTTAAAAACTAAATTCCTAACATTTTACTGAGACAAACAATACAGATATCCTCCCTTTTCTTAATATCTCTTCCTTAAGTAAATTGGAAAAAAAAAATTGAGTTCCATTCCACAAATGTATTAAGTTCCAGTTGCAGAATATGATGATAATAGTGGAACTAAGGTAAAATTACATGATCATATGGAATAACTGTTTATTTGAAAAAAAGCATAATCTTTTCTATTGTTCTGCATGGTACTTTCTAATTGTAAACTCCTTAAAGAGATCATTAGTAACTGAAGAAAATGCGGAGAGTTCCAAACAATACTTTGAGAGGAAATAAAATCTAAAAAGCACAAAAAGCTAAAGCTGACTAAAGTCAGTAAAATAATAAATTCGGGATTCTTGCTTATCAGTTCTACAGTTTTATTTTTGAAGTCATTAATTTATACTCATTTAAAACATAATTTTAAACTTATTATTCATTCATTAAAGAAAAGAAACTCACCTGAAGCCTGCATGTGAGTTCTAATAAGGTTCACAGGGAAACTGGCTAACTGACCGCAAGTATTAGACAACGTACTACATCCCACCAAAATCATTATCCCAGGATTCACAGAGTTTCCTGAATAATTTTCTAGCCAATAATTCTTCAAAATCTGGCAGAGAAGAGAGTAGTAAATATATTACTGCACAACTACTATGCAATAGAAAACAAAACTTACTACTATGCAACTCTAAGTGGAATAAAGTTTTAGTAAGGTGGGGGCTATCTCTGTAGTCTTTTTTTTTTTTTTTTTTTTTTTTTTTGAGACAGAGTCTTGCTCTGTCCCCCAGGCTGGAGTGCTGGAGTGCAGTGGTGCAATCTCACCTCATTGTGAGCTCTGCCTCCCGGGTTCATGCCTTTCTCCTGCCTCAGCCTCCTGAGTAGCTGGGACTATAGGCGCCCGCCACCACACCTGGCTAAATTTGTTGTATTTTTAGTAGAGACGGGGTTTCACCGTGTTAGCCAGGATGGTCTCTATCTCCTGACCTTGTGATCCGCCTTCCTCGGCCTCCCAAAGTGCTGGGATTACAGGCGTGAGCCACCGCACCCGGCCTCTATCCCTGTAGTCTTATCAGGGACAGGTTGCACTAATGTTTTCAAACCAACATATTCATACTGCCTCAGTTTGAGTTCCCCTATGTTTTGTTTTGGGTTTTGGTGTTTTTTTGTTTGTTTGTTTGCTTTGCTTGTTCTTTGGTTTGTAATTATATTCAAACAAAAACCTGGAGATTCTCACAGGGATCAACAGACTATTGTAGAGAGGAAGACTGCACAATCCACTCTAGGTTAACAAAATCACATTTTCTCAACTTTTAAGAGTCCTCTGTCCCTATTTTCTTTTCGTTGAATAAAAGTGACTGTAAGAAATTAAGAAATATTGAGTTTAAAACATCAGTAAGTGCTTCCAGAACTGTTCATTTATTAAAGGACAGCAACTTTACCATTATGCACTGCAGTGATTACTACAAAATGTGTAATTTGATGCTTTTGAAAAAATAAATTTTGAAATGTTTTTACTCAGTATGCACTTACTACAGTCATGTAACAATACAAAGAGAAATGTGTAATGGCATCTGGCAAATGTGTAAAGCAGAAGATACTGAACCACAGAAATCAAAGAATGACGACAGCCCAACACAAACAGCAGCAACAAATTTATTGTAATAGGATCATAGATGCAAGAAAACAAAAAGGAAAATAAATGCATGCTGTAATATTCAATACTTTAAACACCTACAAAAATATAAGTGTACTTTTAAAAGTGCTAAAGGAAGTTATCTGTCTTTCACATGATGATGACACCACTTGCCAAAAATACCACTGGGCTTATATCTAGAGAACTGCCCTTCCTGTGTTGAGAATGAATTTATTCTCTAATCACACACCTTCACCTGGTTCTTATGACAAAATGGTATATATACTGCTAAGATGCGCTTCCTGAAACAGATGTATGGCCATAGAAATAAAATGATCAGCTGAAAGGGGAGTAAGCTGGCATCTTGCCTATGCATTACACTATCAGCTTTTTTGTCCTATCTCCATCCTGCCTTTCTTCCTCAGGCCGCAATTACTCCTGTCCTCCATTCTCATTTTTACAACTGTGTGATGATATCTCAACTTTCACAATCTTACTTATACAACAGATTTTTCCGGGCAGTTAAAAAACCTGAATCCTAGGCCTCTCCTCAGGATAATTTTTAAAAATTTTTAAATCTATTTATTTATTTTGAGACCAAGTTATGAGACTGGCCAATTTTTGTATTTTTGGTCAAGATGGGATTTCACTGTGTTACCAAGGCTGATCTCAAACTCCTGGGCTCAAGGGATCCAACCCCCTCAACCTCCCGAAGTGCTGGAATTACATGCCTGAGCCACCGCACTCGGTCTCCTCGGGATAATTAAATGAGAATATCTCAGGATGTGGCCCAAGAATCCTATTTTTTTGGCCAGGCACGGTGGCTCACGCCTGTAATCCCAGCACTTCAGGAGGCCAAGGCGGGTGGATCACAAGGTCAGGAGATCAAGACCATCCTGGCTAACACAGTGAAACCCCGTCTCTACTAAAAATGCAAAAAATTAGCTGGGCAAGGTGGCGGGCACCTGTAGTCCCAGCTACTCGGGAGGCTGAGACAGGAGAATGGGGTGAACCTGGGAGGCAGAGCTTGCAGTGAGCCGAGATCACGCCACTGCACTCCAGCCTGGGTGACAGAGCAAGACTCCATCTCAAAAAAAAAAAAAAACAAAAAACAAAAAACATATTTTTTAAAGATCCATATGTAGGTGATTCTGATATGCATCCAGGATTGAGAATCACTGTTTTATCAGAACTTAAAATTATTATTACCAAAAATTGATTCACAAAAAACACCAAATAAAAGTATTACTGGAATACCAGATATGTAACATATAAAATGAAAAATAAGATAAAACCATTCAATTCTCTCTTGGTCAGAAGCTGTTTTAATGAAAAGTCATTTATAACCATATTTCTACAATAAAACTTGTTGTGCCATATTTTCAAATCTAACATATAACGTCATATTATGAGAATAAACTCACCTCATAAACAGCAAGATCTATGCCTGCATAAGGTACAATGCCTAGCAAGTTAGGAGTATAACCTTTGAAAAATGATCTGACACCTTCTTGTTTTAGAAGCTTCTTGCCACAATCAATAATCCCTGAATACTCTCCAGTTTTACCTATAGCCAGTCTGGTCTTTAGTACCTAAATGTAAAAGAATATAATAAAGATATATTGATCAGATTCACCCATCTTATCTAGCAATCCAGGGATTTGCATTATCTCATGATGTTTATAAATCAGAGAAATCATAAAAGAAAGCAATCATAAACATGATTGTAACTTCTCAATAACTGGCTCTTACTTATGAACAACTGATACAGTACAGAGATATTTTAAAATTATTCAAGCAGGAAAATAAAATCAATCCCGGTGCCTTTGAGTGATATATCCATGCAAATTCCTTTAATGTGCTGAAAGGCAACATGTTCTGAAATAAATTCATTATTGCTTCAGAATAAAGAAAGCCAAATTTCAAGGGAAAACATATATGGTCATGTTAAACTAAAGAACCAGCGTGAATAAAACATTCTACATATGCTTAAAGTACATACTCTGGTAACTATTGTAACAGTGAGGCCCATAAACTGCAATTTTATATGACTTGGGCTCATTCTATGCTCATAAAGAATTGAAATCCCAGAAGCTATAAGGATAATAGTAGGCCCTGGTAGGCTGTATATGATCAATATTCCTACACACAATTTAATTCTCCTGATAGAGTCTCACTCCTCGTCATCTTAATTCCATTAATTCAAAGGTACTTTATACATGCTTGGAGAAATGGCTCTCTAAAACAGTCAAGACATGTACCCTTTGTATCTAAAACAAAAGTTAAATTTTTTTTAAGTATAAACTTTGTCTTGATTGACAAAACTGTGTATTTTGATGGGGCTGCCTCTGAGCGGTCAGTAGGAAGCCTTTTGTTTTATGGACTTCTCTGCGGAACTAGACACTTTAGATAGTCCCATTTTTAAAACTCCTCTCCAGGGCAGTGCACTCTCCTCTTACCCAAGTAAATCTTTTCTGTCTGCTTCACTGGCATGGTTTTCTCCTCTCACTCCCTAAATTAAGGCCTTCTCAAAAGTCTTCTTCTCAGCATTTTTAAAATCATTACTTTTTTCAGAGGCAATCTCCTGGCCTCAAATAACAGCTCTCTCAGGTAACACACCAACACCTGAAATCTTAAGTCTCAGTTTCACATTTGCAACGGCCTACTGAAAATCATAACTTGGTGGTCCCATCAACAGCTCAATTTAAATATGTGTAAATCTGAACTCATCACCTCTCTTGAGTCTGGTTCACTTCCTCCCGTTCTCTACCTGTTTTCAAGATGTACCTCCGATGCAACTCTCCTAAACACTCAGACACAGGACCCAAATAGAACTTCGCCCTCTTCCTTCCCCTGCTTTCCACTTTTCGAGTTGACAGTTCTCAGGACAGCTCTATCATGAGTTAATTTCCCCTAGTCACTATCATAATTTGAACTCTCATTATCAGTTCCCTGAATGATGGCAATATCTTGCATCTGGTCTTCTCATCTTTCTAGTCTCTTTCGCTGTGTTGCCCAGGCTGGAGTGCAATGGTGTAATCATGGTTCACCGCAACCTTCACCTCCTGATAGAGGAGTGATCCTCCCACTTCAGCCTCCCGAGTAGCTGGTGCTACAAACACACTCCATCACACCTGGCTAATTTTTGTATTTTTTGCAGAGATGAGGTTTCACCATATTGCCCAGGCTGGTCTCGCACTCCTGGGCTCACATAGTCCACAAAGTGCTCACAAAGTGCTGGGATTAGAGGCAAGAGCCACCACACCCAGTCTTTATTCATGTCTTTCATGAAATCCCTAGCTTGAAATAATTTCTCCCCTTCTCAATTTCCATAGCACTTTATATTGATCTTTCTATAATTTATAATTCTTATTTTAGATTATTATTATTGATGTGCATATTTTATTTCCCCTTCTAGACTACAAGCTACATGGCCAAAAATCCCTGTATGACTCTTCTCTGGACCCTGCATAGCACCTAGCAAAATACCTTAAACTTAGTAGGTATACAATACAAATTTACCCAATGAATGAATATGTGATTCTCTCAATCAATTGATCAACAAAATTGTTTATCTTCTTGGTTCATACACAATAATACCTTTGTCCTAAACAACAACAACAAAATCCATTGAGGCTAACTGACTTTTTTTTTTTTTTTTTTACAGACATGCACCACCATGCCTGGCTAATTTTTGTATTTTTAGTAGAGATGGGGTTTCACCATGTTTCCCAGGCTGGTCTCAAACTCCTGAATCAGGTGATCCTCCCACTTTGGCCTCCCAAAGTGCCAGGATTACAGGCATGAGCTACTGTGCTTGACCACCAACTCACTCTTGATATGAGATTTTAATCCTATACCTATAAAGCTGCTTATTGTACAAAATACTTATCTGAGATTCATTTATAAAAAGTTATAATTTGCATTAAAAGTATGACTTTAGTTAGGATTTTATAATACATACCTCCATGGGGTAAATACAGGTCTGGGCAGTTACACCAGCCAATGAGCCAGATATAAATCTTTCAATAATTCCTAAATGAACACCATCAAAACTAAGCAATTTCTTATACTGCATAAAAAATATTGAAATGTATAATGTTAGTGAAACAAGATATATATTGTTTCTATATTTATAATATTAATTAGTAGTATAAAATTATATTTAAAAGTATACTAGATACCCAATATTAGTACAACCTAGAATTCCTTTCATTTTTATGCAATTGATTATCTAAGATAATAAGTAAAGCCCTTTCATTTAGTCTCTCTTTTCCTTTTTTGCAGAATAAGTTGACAATATTAAATCACTTTATGCATATATATGAATGTGCTATTTCATAAGAGGCATATAAATGACACAAAGGAGACAGAAATCATATCTTTTATCTCTTTTCAGCACCACACTTTACATATACAAGGCATTCAATATTGTTTGGTTACTGGATAGTCAGGAATAGTAACTTAATGTGAGAGGCTTTTTTTTTTTATTTTTACGAGAAGGATTTTATGCCTTAGCCTGAGTAATAGCTAGTATACCACAAGAACACATGTGGAAAAAAAAAGAAAATGTAAATCTAACCCTATAGATCAGGCTTCACAGGAACTAAAGTCAATTTTCATGGAGATTAAAACTAGAAAACCATTTAGAATCCAAGATAGCTCTAGTAAGCACATTCTGTATAATGAATACTATATCTGGTACTCATTACATATATATTCATTATATAGCTAGATATATATGGCTAAGTGTCTAATTTTGGCCAATGAGCTATGAGGGGAAGTTGCACACACAAACTCTGAGACATCACCTTAAAGACACTTGTCTTACTTCTACATGGGAAACGGCAAAGACAGGTACAACCTTTGAAGACAATTGTATTGAAGTTGGCAGAGCTGTACTGTTAACACTGGGCCACTTGCCTCTATCTTATTTAAGTTACTGTATTTTGGAATCTCTTTGTTACAATAGCTTAAAATAAACCCTAACAAGTATAGAAATTTGTTCCTGGATATAGGGTGCTGCCATAACTAAAACCTAAAATATGTGGCACTTGCTTTATTGTTAGGACAGGACACAGATATTACAGGCTAAGAAGGTGATGACCTTTTTGATGCTTTACGGAAATGCTTGACTGAACTGCCTCCTGTGATAACTTTAAAGGTAGACTATGTGCTTTTTGAGCCTGAAGTTCTAGGAAAACTCCTTGTAAAATCTCAGAATGTTGGTTGGTGTTGTTTGCTCCTTGCTGCTTTAAGGAAGATCTATGAGACAATGCTTAAGCACTGCTCTAATTTATGCTGCAAGGCCTTCTCCAAAGCCACTTTACAAGCAGAAATGGGAGGAATAGAGCTCTGCTAAGGGAGCTTTCTTTGCCTGGGTTGAGAGTCAAGAAACATGGCACTTCATATTTGAAAGTCACCTGCTTCTGTATCCCAAGAGAAGAAAATACGATTATGCTAAAGAGCTTGACTATCTGCAAAAATCAGATGTTGCTATAATAATCTCAAAGATCACTGATCACAGATCATTATAACAGACATAATACTAATAGACTCTTGCAGGACAAGTCCTTTGATGACCCTGACAACCAAGCTCTTTCCTTTCTTGCTTGTAGTTCTCAAGAATAACTGTAGAATGTGCTGGAAATGCAACATCCTGAGATGGGGAAACTGGCCAGATTAGCCTGGGCTCAGTCGCCAAGCATCCTAAAACAGGATATCCTACAGCAGTAGCCCACATGCCAAGTTGCCCCTGAGTATGAAACCCAGAGCTGAGTGCCTTTCAGAGTCCCTCATCTGCAGTGTAACATGGGACACATGTAGACAAGACTCCATCCACCCTGGATGGCCTTCCTGAGCTTTGGGGGACTGGCTTGCCATGAATTCTAGGCTACTATTGGCCCTTGCTGCCTATCTATGAGTAATAAAGTTCCTTCACTTAACTTATTGTGCGAGTGTTCTATCTCACCAGAACCATGCAAGTGGAAGAGTAACCAATGCACAGTGAACCTGCTTCACAACCCTGAGACAAGGCATTGGAGGTGATGCTAGAACATACTGGTAGGGGACTGAGGATGTGAGAAAGGGAATAGCGAAAGCTGATAAAGTATGTGTTATTAAGCAAGCTGCCATGATATGCAACTGGGGCTTAATCTTATTAAGAACTTCTGGGAAATAATGTAGAGCATAGACTTCAGAATTATCCTACCCAAATGAACAAGGGCATTAGGGTATTTATCTACTAATGTCCATCACTTATTAGTGAAGGCTGCTCCCAGGGGCCTTAATTCCTTATCATTTCCAGCCTGCCATTTCCAGAAACAGAACAGGCTCCAGAGGCCAGAGGAAGACCCTAGGCAAATAGATCTTAGATGCTGGCAGGTAAAAATCATGTCACCTTTCATTGATATGGTAAAGCCCAAGGATACACAGGTGAGCACTTATATATATGGTATTTTACTGCATAGTAGTAACAGTGAATGGGGGAATGATAGCAAACAAAAAGAGAGAAGAACAAAGCAACTAAAAGTTCAGATTCCTCAGGGATAAAAGCTCATGTTACCCACCAAACAAAAACCTAGCCAAAGTACTGGCCAAATGAGATAACAAATATCAAGTATAGCTTTGAGAACAGTTAACAATAGTATTGGTTGTAATTCCCTCCTGTTGGGTAGAGGAAACAGCATATGAGAAGTACCTGAAATAAAAAGAAGCATGGTGTACTAGAATAAGTGGAAAAATAAAAAGCCAGTTTGGCTGCAAAGAATAATGAAAGTGAAGAAGAGGGCAAGAGGCCAAGTCATTTTGCACCTTGCTAGTCAAAATAAGGATTTTAGATGTTGCAATTAAGAGAAGTGAGTGACCACTGGAGGGTTTTAAGGTAGAGAGATGACATAACCAGATTTATCTTTTTAAGGGACTACTCTGGTAGCAGTGTGAAAAATGGATTGGAGATATGATGATACCAGTTGGGAATCCATGGCAGTAGTCCAGGCAAAAGATGACTGGCCAGCAATACTGATTACAAGATAAGAAATAATAGATTTCTGGATGTTTAGCAAGATGGTGGACTAAAAGGTCTCAACATTAGTCCCCCACAAAAACAATGTTTAAACAACTACCTACTGATGAAAA